>NW_026988494.1:22052500-23304293 GCF_030222135.1 Aotus nancymaae | reverse complement strand
GTGAGACACTTGGTACACTCATGTCACCGTCAAGCCATTTGAAGGTTAGTGAAGACCCTATATCATATTTGTGAAATTCTTCTGCTTCTGGCAAGCCAGTCTCTTGCACGCTTCCACGACTGGGTCCTAGGAAACCTCTGCTTACCCTTCTCTATTTTTGACCCATGCATTCCTCCTCTCAGTCCCTGAGCCTGATTGCCTGTGGTCCAGTTGGGTACTACCACCTACTGGCCATTTAAATAATGTCTCAACACTGACTAACCACAAAATTCTAACTGCAGATCTAAGTCTTATCTATTTTTGTACATCCCATAGTGTTGTACTGATAGTGAGTGCCCAATAAATATTTGTTGTGCGAATGAGTAAATGAAGTTCTACCGTTTTCCCCCTAAAACTTTCATTCAACAAACAATGTCTTCAGTATCAGCTACTGTGCTGGCCACTGGGGAAACATGGAAGGCAGGATCTTAGCTTGGATGGACACAGTCTACTGAAGGATTCAGGCAAGTAAATACCTAGTTACCTTGAGGAAGCTGTTTCTTACATAGCTACAGGTAAACAACATGTGTCATGAGAGCACAGAGGATTGGTAAGAGTGAAAGACCCTCTATGAGAGCTTTCTAGAAGAGAGGGCAGCTGATGAAAGTTTTAAGGCATAAGTAGGAATTGCTTAAGGAAGAAGAGGAGGGGAGGGCAGGCACAGTGTTATCAAAGACCTGCAAGTGACTAGGATAGCAGGGAGTATCCCAGAATAAAGAGACAGGATTATGTGGCACAGGCTAGGAAGAATGGGGCACAGAGTCCAGGCTGGAGAGAAGTGGGGGACATTGTAGCCCAGGAGAGAAAGGGAACATTTAGCCAAGATTGGCAAGACAGAGAACATGTAGCCCAGGCTGGAGAGGGAAGAAGAGGAGAGGCCACAGGGGGCTTCCTTTGTCATGACCGGACCTTTGCATTCATCCCATAGCTGATTAGAGGCAGTTGAAGTCTTTAAGTGGGATAGTGACCTGGTCAGACTGGTTTGTTAGAAAAATCACTTTGGCAGAGGGGAGCGGAATACTTTGGTGGGTGAAAGGGATCAGAAGGTGGAAAATAAACTTGGAGACTATTGCAGGAATCCAGACGAGATGAGAGGAAGATGCAAATTAAGAAAGGTGGATGAGAAGAGGCAGGCAGTAGAGTGAAATGGAAGGGCTTGCGGGCAGAGGGAGAGAGTGATGTCATCCCCCGCATTTATTTCCTGATTCTGCTGCAACAGATTGCCACACACCTGCTGGCTTAAAAGAACACATATTTACTGTCTTACAGTTCTGGAGGTGAGACGTCTAAAATTGGTCTCAGTAGGCTGAAACCAAGGAGCGGGCAGGCTGCGTTCCTTCTGGGGGTTCTGGGAGGGAATCCCCGGCCTTGCCTTCTCTGGTTTCTAGAGGCCACATGCATTCTTTAGCTCACGGCCCCTTCTGTTTTCCAAACTAGCGATGCAGCATCTTCTCTCCTCACTGACCTCTGCTCCATCTCACAAGCCGTTCTCTCACTCTGACCCCCCGCCTTCTCTAAGATCCTTGTGATGACACTGGGCCTCCTGATAATCAACATTAGTTTGCTAGGACTGCCATCACAGACTCAGCGGCTTAAACAACAATTTATTATTTTTCTTATAGTTCTGGAGGCTGGAAGTCTGAGATCAAGGTGTCAGCAGCGTTCATTTCTTCTGAGGCCTCCTTACTTTATAGGTGCTATTTTCTCTCTGTGTCTTCACATGGTCTTCCTGCAAGATGTGTCTGCATCGTAATTCTCTCTTCTTACAAGAATCCTAGTCATTGGATTAGGGCATATCCTAAAGACCTCATTTTGATTTCACCATCTTCTTTTTTTCTTTTCTTTTTTTTTTAAGACACAGTTTTGCTTTTGTTGCCCAGGCTGGAGTGCAATGGTGCGACCTCAGCTCACTGTAACCTCCACCTCCCAGGTTCAAGCAATTCTCCTGCCTCAACCTCCTGAGTAGCTGGGATTGCAGGCATGAGCCACCATGCCCAGCTAATTTTGTATTTTTAGTAGAGACCGAGTTTCTCCACGTTGGTCAGCTTATCTTGAACTCCTGACCTCAGGTAATCTGCCTGCCTCGGTCTCCCAAAGTGCTAGGATTACAGGCATGAGCCACTGCACCCCGCTTCACCACCTTCTTAAAGGCCCTATACATATTCAGAGGTACTGGGGGTTAGGGCTTCAGCATATGAATTTGAGTGTGAACACGATTCAGCCGATAACAGGATTCACACAACTGAAAAGTCTCCTTTGCAGTGCAAAGTGACATATTCATAGGTGTGGGGAATGGATGTGTACATCATTAGAGAGGGGGCATTTTTCAGCCTAATACAGCCCACAAAATATAAAGTTCAGGAGAAAAACCAAGATAAGGGGTTAGAGGCTGGATGCTGGATGCTGGAATTGATACATGCCAGATCTGGGATGTCTATGAAACAACCAAGGAAAGAATCTTCCAGGTGATTGAATTTCCTTGACTATAGGGCTACATGTTCTCTGTCTTGTCAGTCTTGGCTAAATGTTCCCTTTCTTTCCTGATTTACAATGTCCCCCACTTCTCTCCAGCCTGGACTCTGTGTCCCATTCTCTCCAGCCTGTACTACATAACCCTGTCTCTCTGTTCAGTGATGCTCCCTGCTATTCTAGTCATTTGCAGGTCTTTGATAACACTGTGTCTGCCCTCCCCTCCTCTTCTTCCTTAGGCAATTCCTACTTATGCCCTGCTCTCTACTCCATATACTGCACACAATGTAGTGCTTAGTTATATATCAGGCTGGTGCAAAAGTAATTGTGGTTCTTGCCATTGAAAGTAACAGCAAAAACTGCAATTATTTTTGCACTAACCTATTACAGTATTTTTCAATGATTTTCTTACTTAATTTGGTCCTAGATTCCCAGCTAGATTGCAAGCCCCTTGATGCTGTTGTCTTGTTACTCTGTTGTATCTAAACCACTCCAAATCTCAGTTTCCTAATTTGTGAAACAGCAATAATAATAGTACCTACTTCATTATGTGGTTTTGAGGATTAAATAGAGTGCATGGGTCACACGAGGTGGCTCATGCCTGTAATCCCAGGACTTTGGAACACCGAGGTGGGTGGATCACCTGAGGTCAAGAGTTTGAGACCAGCCCGACTAACATGATAAAACCCCGTCTCTACTAAAAAAAAAACAAAAAAACAAAAAAAAACACTAAAATTACCCAGGCATGGTGGCAGGTGCCTGTAATCCCAGCTACTCGGGAGGCTGAGGCAGGAGAATGACTTGTCCTGGGTGGCAGAGGTTGCAGTGAGCCGAGATTGTGTCACTGCATTCCAGCCTGGGTGACAGGGTGAGACTCCATCTCAAAATAAAATAAATAAATAAACAGATAGATAGATAGATAGTGTGTATATATTTGATTTTGAGGCACTGCTGTGCCTTTCACAGTGCCAGATAAACAGTAGTTATTATTATTATGATGATGGTCATAAACCTCACCTGTAGTGGTTGGTATCATTCTGGGCCCGTGGTAGGTTTTCACTGTGCTAACGAGACGTATATCACACAACCCTTTCATGAAGAGTTTAAAGACTTGCCAGAGAGATAAAAATTTACCTAGGGTAAAAAGGAGGAAATTAATGTGCTTTATCTCACCAGGTTTGGCAGTAAAAATGTTAGAATGAAGATGATTACAGACCTGTTCAGTCACAATGTTAATGGATGCTTGATTTTAAGCACATAGCTCAATATCAAGATAAGAGGAAAAAAACCATTTTTGCATAAGACCGTGTATGTGCACGTATTTAACAGGACACCCTTTCCCCTACGCTCAATATTTTGCATTCAGACACATATAACGAAATAGAAAGCTGCCAGGTAGCAGATTCTTTCTTTTATAGGAGCTACATGTGGGCTTAAAGTGAACAGAACATATAACTGTGAATCTGCATTTAGCCTTGAATATAGATGAATTCTTTTGTCTCAGTGACACAAGTGACAGAGCTGGCAAAACACAAAACTGAAGTTACGGAAAGATATAGACAACAGATTATACTGTAACAAGCATTGGATATATTCTATGAATTTTTTGATAACCCAAATCCTAATTTTCTTGCTAATATAACACTTAAGATTCTTATCCATTTTCAATGCTTAGGATTCAAATGGATAGAATTTTGATGCTCAAATCTCTTATTTATAGGCAGATCCTATCAATAGGTGAGAATCAGAGAGAAATTATAAATACATTTTAGCAAAAATAGTGTGGAAGGGAAAATAGTTATTTATCACAACATGTTTCATGTTAAAATATCTGACAGACAGCTTATTATCTTCTTGGCAAACTGCTAAGCATCCAGAAGGATTAGAAAGTCCTCTTTCTCAATGTCATTTGTCTAAAACACTAATTGTCAGAACACTCTAAAACCTCTTGTGCTTGCCAAAGGTTTTTTTTAAAAATTATTTTTATAATCAGAAAAAAATAGGGTAATGTGCAATTCTGAATGCAAATTACCTCCTGTTTAATTATATTATGGGTGTAAATTACCCCCAATGCCAACCATTTCGGCCCTGGGTTCCAGAACTGTGTGTTGCAATGATATCTTTCAGTGCTCCTTTAAATTTTGCAGTGGTAACAAATGTGTAATACCAATAATTATGAAAACAACTTGCTATGTGCAGCTAATTTAAAATCTAGGTTCATGATTCTATATTTGAAATGTGAAATTCAACCCTGTCAAATTCCCATCAACACTTAAATCTAAATGGTTCTTCTGTTCACAATGTCAGAAATAAGAAGTGACAAAGTTACCGAAGGCAAAGACTAATATCAGGGCAGCATCAGAGGGTTGGATTACCTTGAATTTCCCTTGGCCTTAGTTTGCTCATCTGCATAATGGGGACGATATCTATTCTACTTAAATAAGACTACTTTTTCAAAGAATAAGTGAGATCTTGCACTAGTTAGGTAAAAAGACTAAGCTGAGAGACTCAATGTCACAGTGACTAAAAGAACAAAGAAACTTATTCTTCTTTTGTGTACTGATCTTGGTGGGATGGTAGCCTGTTTTGCACTATGTTGTCATTTGGGGTTCTAGTTGGAAATGCATCCACTGTATCTGGGTTCAGAAAATGAGATTTTAATGAATTGATTGGGACAGAGGGCATGCTTACAATTCCGGTAATATGGCACTCTGTTCTTCCTGAAGGTTTCATCCATTACTTACCTTCTGTCCAAATTCTACCCACTCGACCACAGCTCCATTTCTGTTTTCTCAGGAAGACTTCATTGCCTCCTCTCTTCTCATAAATTCTCCCAGCATGTAGTTGGCATCACGTGATTTGGTAATCATCCCAGTTCCTATTGCTTTATATTGCACATGCAAAGATAGCTTGTTCCTGCAATTAAACTTTAGGCTCTTTAAAGGTAAAGACCTCTTGTTACTGCTGCTTTATCCTTTTCCACTTTCCTCTTCCCACTGGTGTGTAGAACAACAGCATGTGGTGAACATGTCTTATAAATAGACATCTCAAATTAAACAAAATCAAAGAGCATGTCTGAGCTATGTTTCCTAGACTCAGAGGAAACAGGGTGTTGACCCTTTTCCTTGTTTTTTATTGATAACATGGTTAGGTTTGCTTAAGTTTAGATTTCGGACTCCTGATGTCCTGATCAGACTTCTCCATGACATTACTTGGTAACTCTTTCCCAAGGCCCAAAGTGTAGGTCAGGTAGTCTAAAAACAAGCTGGCAAGAGTCAGGAACTATGGCCCTCCAGGTGTGTGGCTTGCACTAGGATTAATTGGTGACAATGACGCTTCTAACTTCTCCGTATTTCTGCTTATCCTCTGTATGATGAAGGCTGTATGCAGCCACATCACCTTTATAAAATACATTTTGACTGGGAACAATGATGGGGATGATTATGCATTTCCACATTTCATTTACATAGTCAATGGCCAATTAATGTTTGGTGGCCAGATGGTAAACTGGAAAGTAATTGATCTTTTCCAATCAGTATGTAGAAAACAGTTGACTTTGACCTTTTGGATTTGCTTATCTTGAGGCGTTGTATATACCACACACTGGGCATTAAGGGCACCCATCAATTGCATCGATTGCCCTTTTGATTTTCCCTTGCTGCTGAGCTGGAGTTGAAATGATGCATTGTATCTACTTTAAGCTGATTTGCACAGAGGAAGAGAAAAGGGGATGAAGTCCTTTGGTGAGGGTTGATGTTTGCTGGGGTCTGTCATGGGCAACTTGAACCTCAGCTTTCAGAGGAAGACTAAGAAGGGAGGTCTTAAAAATTAGTGGTTTCCCTCAAGGTATCTGCCCCATTCCTGGGTTGCAAGGACAGTTGTAATGGGTCCCAATCATGCCTTGCGTCTGAAATCAAAGTGCAGCATTTGATATCTTGATTGATTTCTTCTTGGCCTGCAACTCAGCTATTTTAGACAAATCTGTGTGGGTTCTTGATAGACAGGTAGTAAAAATAGCAACTGTGTCACATGTAACTTTTTCTAATTAAGATTTACATCACATTTTATATTTCTAAAGTGATTTGGAAGCACTCAGATTCGTTGTCAGTGACAGTGGTTTTGTGAGCCATATTGGTGAAAGTGTTTTAACGCTACCTTAACATTAAAGAGATTTGAGTGAGCAGCATTGGAACCCACTCTTGGGTCCCCCCTTTTTTTTTTGAGACAGAGTCTTGCTCTATCACCCAGGCTGGAGTGCAGTGGTGTCATCTCAGCTCGCTGCAACCTCTGCCTCTTGGGCTCAAGCAATTCTTCTGCCTCAGCCTCCTGAGTAGCTGGGATTACAGGCGCGCACCACCATGCCTGGCTAATTTTTTTTTTTTTTTGTACTTTTAGTAGAAGCACGGTTTCACCATGTTGGGCAGGCTGGTCTTGAACTCCTGACCTCATGATCCACCCACTTCGGCCTCCCAACGTGCTGGGATTACAGGCGTGAGCCACCATGCCTGGATGGGTCCTACTTTTTCTTAGCTCCTGATTTGCTCTGCTTCAACAGATGAACGAAAATATAGAGTCTGAGGATGTGGAAAAGGCCTTTGAAAGATTAATTGACTCTAGGCATAATGGCAACAAGATGGTTCTAGGTAGATGAAAATTACCTTGCTCTAAAACACTCTATTAAGAGGAGAAGTCTACATTTGATTTAAAAAGCAGCATTTTCTTAAGTGGGTGAATAAAAGGCTACTAAAAATACAGGAGTATCTCTTGGGGTAGTGCTAAATACCTCATTAAAAATCTCAGTGTAGAAAATTCATCCCCAGAAACACTGATACCTTTCTCCCTGGAATCTAATGAAAGATCCTGAAACACTATTATTTATCCCATTCTTTTCTATCTAGTTTATAATAATTTAATTATTTCCTTTCATGTACTATTCCTCTGGTTTCACTTTTGGTCATTGTTCATAATATTTTGGGATAACTTGTAGTTCTCACAATTAAAAAATTTTCTCATTTTTTTCTAGTGCCTAAACCCTTTCTTTGCCTGGTACCAATTAGGTCACTAAAATAAAAATCTCCAACTCATGATTATTTGTAATTTGAGCCACCGCTTTGCTCAAATCACTTCTTGATTTTTGTCAATCTCATCTTAAACTGCCTTATATAGTTGTTTTTTAATTCACTCACTTATTTATTAATTCAGTCAGTCAGTCGGTTACCATTCCTTGGAGTCCTACAGTGGTTAATATGTTGGGCTGGGAGCTATGGGTTTTTCCCGTAGGCCCTAGGGTGAAGGGCCAGAAGTTAAAAAGTTTAACTCTGAATCTCATCAGACAAGTTTCTGATTGTGAATGAAGGGTTGTTTCTTTTTCAGAATGTAAAAATGACTAAGTATAGAGCCCTTCTCCAGTTCAAAGCAACTGCTATCCCATTTTCTCTTACAGTATGCTAGACATTGTGGTCATCATTGGAAAATCAGAAACAAGTAACATTGAACCTCTGTTCTGAAGAAACCACAGTGGAGACAGACATGGTAATATCATTAGGTGGAGAACTCTAGCTGAGAGCCATCATATAGGAAGGTCAATTGTGTTTGAGACACACTTTATGTAGATTTGCTTTAATCCTCCAATTGATGCTATAAGGCCAGTATTGTTGTTCCCATTTTATAGATTAGAAAATAGCCTCCAAGAAATATGTCACAGCTAGTAAACCAAAGAGCTAGAACTGGAGCACATCTTTCTCACATATTCGATTTTTCCTGTGGATTCTTCAGTTCACACCAATCAGGGGAATACTCTGGAGTTGAGCATGACAAAAATAAAACACAGGCTGTGTTTTCCTGGTTCCTTCCTGTAAGCCTGGAGCCTCAGCCCCCTGCTCAAGTCTTCTATCTGGATCGAGTGACATGATCAGATGGGTGAGTGTGTATTTGGGGGCTGGTGTGGATATAAGCGTGGGATGGAGAGAGTTGTGTGGGGATTTTCCCTAGTCTGTGAATGCTACTTTCACTCATTCATCTGTTGGAGAACATCCATTCCTCCCTCACTGAAGCCATTTTTCCTTTGCACTTCTGCAGTCTCTGTGAGGAGGCTGGTGGGTGGAATTATCCTACGCCTGCTGGGGTGATATGCTCAGTGTGATTTGGCCACAGACCCACATGGTCAGTTTTGTTCTGAAAATCTGGTGATTTTTATATGTTGCTTCTCTCGTCCTAAGATTATGCTAGTTTTCTGAGGGTCAGTGGGCTGGGAGATTGAGAATTCCCAAAGCATGATGAGCTTTATAATCACTTATCTTGCATGAACCCCCAAATCTATGAGACTTATTCACTCTGACTTCTCCTTTTTAGGTGATCAAGGGGTTAAGATGTTGAGTGAGAGGAATGAGGCTACCAATATGGGTAAAATACAGACCTGTACCTGGTTAGACAGGATTCACAGAGGGCACATGGCGTGGTGTATGTTCTGGAATCCACTTTATTAGTTCAAAGCCTTCTTTGATTTTGTAAGATGATAAATTAAAAGCATTAAGTTGTAAGAGTTTTTACATCTTTATGGATAAATGGACCCTCAGAACTAAAATTTGACCTTGAACTGCCTAAGATTTCTCCAGGATGATCTGCCGATCAGTAACACTCAAACATCTAAAACCTAACTCTGTCTTCTCTCACCACTCTTTCTTTCTCTGTTCATGCCACCATCATTTGTCCATCATTCTTGCCTGAAATCTGGGTATCATATTGGATGCTTCACTTTCTAGTTTTCCTACCACCAGATGTGTGGTCCAGTCCCATCATGACATAGGTAGCATTTCTTCCTAGACTTCACTCAAGATGTATCTGTCAGATAATAAAAATGTTCTCAGCATCAAGGCAGATTTGGGACCAGCACACTGTGTGTCAGACGGTCCACCCACAGTATCTGTGTCAACAGGGACTGAGAATGACCTGCCTACTCCTAGTATCCTTATGCAAAAGACAGCCTGAATAATCAACTTCTTGATGTTCTTCTACATTTTCTGAGTTCGTTGGTTTTTTCTTTTGGCGGGGAATCCCTCTTCTTGATATTAGCAGGGCTTAGTATTTATGCCTCTGATCCCCATAGAATACTGTCAGTCATAAAAATGTTGGATGACAAGGAAGATGTGGTTAACTTTGTCTTGACAGATCATAGGCTCTTGGCAGCATTAAGAAAATAGATTTGAGATCATCTGGTCTCAGTCTGTACATGGAAAAATTGAAAAGTTAAATGACTTGTTCAGGCTTATTTACCTAGAGAACAGTCGATTTTGGAATTCAAATGCCTTTCTCCTAATTCCAGAGATGGGACTTTGTTTGTTTGACACACCTCTTTTGTTTATCTTCTAAGTTGCAGTGCGGGGAGTGCAGTGCAGTATGTGATGGAAGAGAACTGGCATGTATGTGGTGGGGTGAAAGACAGACAGAGGTGCATGAATTCACATTCTTCTGCTATGCACACCCAACTATAAGTACTGTCTCCTGTAAGTACAGTCTCCAATGCCAGTTTGCTCATTTGTATTAAAAAAACAAGGGAAAGAGCCAGGCTTTCTTTCTCAGTTTTCTTTTTGCTATAAATATCAGAGCCATAGGAACCATTTATTTAACAAATACTTATTGAATCATCTGTGTGCCAGGCACCATGACAGGAGCTGGAGATGTAGACTTGAGTAAAGTCATCTCAACCCCTAGAAAATTCAAAGCCTAGTCCACATTCTCCTCACATTCATGGAAGAGAGACAAATCTTAATTTGTGAAAAGCCTCATTTATTGAACAGATGACAATTAGGGGCTTTAATATATATTATTTAGTCTGAACTTTGTAATTTCATGGGTAAAAAAATGGGGCATAGCAAAGTTCCAGTCTTCCAAAAGGCCAGAATTTGCTTCTTAGTATTTGAGTCAAACTTAGAATTCAGGCTTCCTGACTCCTTGCGTGATTTTTTTCGTTACACTCTATTTACCTCAAAGTGGGCTGAGAAAGTGGCTGAATAGTTGTTTTCAGAAACTGAAAAATCATGTGAGAAACTTAAAACAAAAACCCATGCCTGGTCCCTGTAGGCAGAGTGGAATGGGGTCTGGATACAGTTTGTACTTTGTTTTTATGGTCATGACAAATTTCTAATGTGCAGCCTGTGTTGAATAATGATGATAGTAGGAGCTATACAGGATATAAAGTGAATAAGATGTCTCTTGATCTCCAGAGATGCCTTTTCTTATTTTTTTTAAAGGACAGGGTCTTGCTCTGTCACGCAGGCTGGAATGCAGTGGCATAATCATGGCTCACTGCAGCCTCGAACTCCTGGCTCAAGAGATCCTTCCACCTCAGCCTTCCAAATAGCTGAAACTACAGGTGCATGCGACCACATCTGGCTAATTTTTAAATTTTTTGTAGAGACCAGGTCTTGCTATGCTGCCCAGGCTGGTCTTGAACTCCTGGCCTCAAGTAATCTTCCTGCCTTGGTCTCCCAAAGTGTTGGGATTATAGGTGTGAGTCACCACATCCAGCCTAGAGGCTCTATTCTATTTGGAGGAGAGAGATGCCCTTTATGTCTACCATGGCTCTGGAAAAATGTATCAATGGAAAGTAAAATCACTTGCATATTAAATCTTGCCAATTAATTCAGTAGAGTTGTAGCTTTTTACTTTATCACTAATTGTTTCTTGAAATTGAGTTGGATCTTATTTATATGCCTGTATTATGTCTCAATTTTAATAGTAGACTTAATTAGATTTAAAGGATAGGGTTTATTCCACTTTCCAAATGAATGTACTTTCTGATTTAATTATAATGTTGGAAAGTTGGATGACTGGTGAAATCTAGTCTTCCAATTAAAAAGAAAAAAGAAAAGAAAATGAGTATCTTCAAACTGTGAGGAGATCAAAGCCTAAACATAATTGATAACAAACATCTTTCAACCTTGTCTTCTCTGTCCTACCCCAAATATCTCAGTGTGTTTGGGCTGCTGTAGCAAAATACCATGGACTGGGTGGCTTATATACAACAGAAATGTATTTCTCACAGTGCTGGAGGCTGGGAAGTTCAAGATCAGGATCTCTGGTGAGGGCCTGCTTCCTGGTTCACAGACAGCTGTCTTCTTACCGTCTCTTCACATGGCAAAAGGGAAGAGAGAGCTACTCTGGAGTCTGTTTTATAAGGACATTAATCTCATTTATGAAGACTCCACTCTTATGATCTACTCACCTCCCAAGGCCTCACCACCTAATGCCATCATATTGGGGGTTAGGATGTCAACATATAAATTGTAGGGGGCACAAACATTCAGTGTATAACGTCAACCTAGACAACTCTTTAATTATTCATTGGTTTTCTTCCTTGTGGATAGAGCACAAGCGGAGTCTTAGGGGTTGAGATGAAGGTCACTTGCTTCATCGTGGGACTCTGTCAAAGATGTAAGGAGCAAATATTCCCCTTATTATCAGTAGTTCCTTAGCTCATTTCGTTCACACTAAACTTTCTCTTGACTGCCCATATTTCAGACAGTAACCAGCTACCTTCTGTCTTCTCATTACACACCTATTGTTTACATAATTTTACTGATATGTCACTAAGGAAAGCCAGGACCCCAAAAGTGATGTATGCAAAGCCGCAGCTTAGAAATAAAAACCTATACGACATAGCCTAAGCCTTTACAATGCTGGTTTCATTAATGCTTACATTAATTGCATGTCTCAAAATTAAATCTAAGCAACTTGTGTAAGACAAAGCCAACCTATGTGTTCTGTGGTAAGCCTGTCCTATTCCAAATTTCTTTCTTTCTTTTTGAGATGGAATCTCGCTCTGTCATTCAGGTTGGAGTGCAATGGCACGCTCTTGGCTCGCCACAACCTCCGCCTCCCGGGTTCAAGTGATTCTCCTGCCTCAGCCTCCCAAGTAGCTGGGATTACAGGTGCGTGCCACCACGCCTGGCTAATTTTTGTTTTTCTAAGTAGATACAGGGTTTCACCACGTTGGTCAGGCTGGTCTCGAACCCCAGACTTTGTGATCCGCCTGCCTCAATCTCTCAAAGTGCTAGGATAGAGGTATGAGCCACCGCACCCGACTTATTCCATATTTTTTAAGCTGCTACCCTGTACATGGTTTGCTTTCCCTAAATGACATTGTTTGTGAGGTCAAGAACAGATCCTTATTTGAAAACAGCTTTCCGACTGGCTCGTTGGTGAGGTCTGAAACTGACCATAAAAGGATCTTCAAAAGCCTGCTATTAGCATAAAGTACTTCAATGAACTTTAATGCCTTAACAGTAGCAAATATTATTAAAGAAAAACAAGAGGGGTTTGTGATGACATAGATGAAAGAGTGATAAGAGACAGATATTCTGTCTACTTGGTGAGAAAATGCCAGTGACTATTGTAATGATGACTATTAAGATTACGTCAGTTGGGGAAAAAAAAATTGGAAAAACCTTTGGGAACTTGGCAATAGCTTGAAATGCTAGAAAATGGGAATATTCTGACAGATACCATGAAACATATTGAGTCAATTTTGGGACTACAATGACTTATTTAAAAATGTTTAAAAATATTTATTTGCTATTTCCCTGTAATAATCCATTCCAATTGCATAATCATTTATAACTTACAAAGAATTCTTGCTTGACTATTTCATTTTGTCCTTTCAGCATCTTGGTGATGATCTACTTCTGTTTTATAGATAAAGAGACTGAGCCTCAGAGACCTTAAATGATGCTTCAAGGCGCCAAGGTCAGTAGAGTAAGAAATCCAAGGCCACTTCTCCTAAACCGTGGGGGCCAAGGTTTTTCTCACAATTCTGCATTCTGGGGCATTTCAGGTGGTTGTGATTTCATGTTAATCTTACGGTGTTCCACGTTTGGTTGGAAGGTACCATGGCCAGGGGCTACGCCGACTCTCCACATTGGATTCTCCAAGTGTCTATAGTGGGGCCTCTCGGTCTTGGTGGTCCAACAGAATCCCTGAGGCCCGAGGCTCACTCTGAGACATTCTGATTTAATTTGCCTAAGATTTGGCCTGGGTATTAGTATAATTGTAAATATATCCCTGGGTGATGTTGATGTGTACTATAAACCAGTGATTCTACCCATTAGAATCACTGGTTTATAGTAATGGCTCTCGGTGTGCCAGAAATAAGGGTAGGATGTATGTTAATGAGTGTGTGTGTGTGTCTGTACCCATGTTCACCAGAATCACCCACCAGACTTGCAAAGAGTATTCTGAATAAGCTTCATTCCCCTGGGTGTATCAGAGATATTGTCTTTGTTCATTACAGTGTGATGGGATCAGGGGAGAAGGGAGAAGGGTGTTAGAGATCTGTATTTTGAAAAAAAAATCTAGATGATTTTGTTAATGACCTGCCCTCTTGCACCAAAAAAATACTTCCTGTGATTGTGAAAACATAAATTATCCTCAATGGTTAATTAACAAACTGAGTGATTTTTCTTGTTCACGCTGTTCAAGTACTTGAAATAGGTAGAGCTGTGCATCCTGGGAGCTGAGGAAATGAGGGTGCAGAGGGGAAAGTTACCCTTTGTCAGGGGCAGAATCAACTGCAGAATGAATCTTTCAGAAAGACTTGACTTCAGGGACAAATCTTCAGGAACTGAAGAGAGTTTATTGTCTTTATCAAAGCGTTCTGGCTACCAAAGCATTTTAGGAGGGTTGTCTGGCTCAGTCATTCACACAGCAATAATTTATTGCATGTCCAATATGTGCTAGGCACCTGCCTCAGCACCGAAGATGAAATGGTGAGCAAAGCAGATGAGTGTTAACTTATGATTCCAGCAAGTTTGATTATCCTATGGAGAGATCGTTTCAGAGGGCCCTTGAGGGCTTGCAGGTGGCTCACAGCGCATCTCAGCATCTGTGGTTGCAAGAGCAAGGTTGAGGGTGGCTGGCTAGAGTCAAAAGACCTAGTGACAAAGTTAGCCAAACAATGCCAGCGCCAGGGGACGCAGCAGCCTGGAGTGTGAGACAATTGGGGCTGAACTGCAATGACCAGTTTGGAAAACATTTCTACAGTTAGCACTGCCAGTTTGCAGGTTCAGCTCAGTAGCCAGATGAAGAATTAAATATGCAGACACTTCCCTCTACTGGGAAGATGCTATTATTGCATACCAAGCGCCAGGTGGAAATAGAGATGGCAATGAGATTTTCAGCTTCTGAGAGGCACCCTAATGAAACTACAGATCACCCCTCAACTCTTGTGCATTTACCCATGGCTCCTTTTTTACATTTCTCTTTTTACTTTATCTGGCCATCACACTGTCTTTTCAACCAATTGCCTGATAGTACTGAGTGTGCACTAGGATAGGACAAGGAGCTCCTGTCTGGTAGGTGCCTATTGTCTTACTGGGGAGACCAGGCGTGCATACAGAAACCAACTGAGAAGAGCACTCATGTGTGTTGCTCTTTCAGTTTTTCCTCTGAAAAGGCTTCTTCCCTCTTCCAGCTTTCTTTTTTCCCCCCATTCCATCCCCTCATAACCTCCATCCTAGACAAAGACAGTAGCCCAAGACCTGTTCTGTGCCTCTGAGCTCTCAACGTAGCCAGGTCATCGTTCTGTGCACCCTTTCATTGTGCCCCTCACTTGCTTAATCTAAGAGCCCAGACTTGTGTGCATTCCTCTTAGTTACCGTATTACCTTGAAAGTGACAGCTTATTGTCTGTTCCTCTAGCAAGGTGTAAACTCATTAAGAGCAAGGAATGATTCTGTTGGAGAGATAGACACATAGGTATTTTCCATGTCATTTTATGTCGGAAGTCCTTCTATCTTAGCCTTTTTCCTTTTATTAGAGAGAAGTGGCCTTATTTAATTCGTCTTCATTTCCTTAACGTTTACTGCAGTACCTGCTAATAGTTGGCACTCAGTGAATATCCTGATAGAAATTTTCAGGCAAAGATGTTGATCATAGCATTATTGATTATTTAAAAATGAAAATGAAAAATGTGTTCAAACATAGACAAATAGGTAAGTAAATAATGTTATCTCCATGGTGTAGCCAGTTGTTAGTCACTAAAATTATACTTTGAGGGATGTTCAAATTCATGGTGAAAGACTTTTCATATCATGGTAAATTAAAAAAGGAAGCTGCTTCAAAATTGACCTAACCTGTACAAAGTAGGCACAAAGAGTATTGGGAGGAAATACTAAAAAATATTAAAGCGGATCTGTAATTTCCTGTAGGTCTATTTTTTTTCTATAATGAGGTTATATTACTTCTTCAGTCAAAAAAGCAGCTATAACTAAATTCCGTGGTATAATCAGTCTATCTCCATCTTTTTTCAAGGCCATTAGGATTTCCTGTTGCACATAGAATGAAAAACAAATTGCTTTGTTTGGCGATTCAGACTAGACTCAATAACTACCATTTAGCTTCACTTTTTCCCCCAGTCTTCTTTTTTATTTCATATTTCAACCATATTAAATGAATTAAATTTCTGAATAGTTCATCTTTTAAAACAATTCTACTAAAAAATGTATACCCCATGGTAAAAATTTGGAAAATTCTGAAAAGCATAAGGATAAATGAAAAGCGCCTGTGAGACAGACACTATCAATAGTTGTCGGGTTCCTTTCTTCTTATATATATCAGAATTAATTTGCTTGCTATTTATATTCACATATGTTTTATATATCAATAATTTGTCACATATAATATATATAATTCTGCATACTTTGTCTTTCACTCAAAAAGCGTGTTTTCTGATGGCATACAATTTGTTGAAAAATTTTTTGTACATAATCTCTCTCCTTAAATAATCTCATTGACTTAGTTGAGTTTAAATGTATATCTCTGGCCCAGACTTTTCTTTTTTGCTTAATACCTTCATATCAATTACCATTTGGACATCTATGTTTGTTACTGGCCAGGTCCAGATCCATTCTGCCTGCATGGAGTGAATTAATCACTGTGGCATAGGTTTTGCAAAAGAGAAAAGCTTTATCTGTAAGGCCACCGAACAAGGAGGTGAGAGAACAGCTCTCAGATCTGCCTCTGTGAAGATGAGGCTTAGGAATATTGACAGGTTAGGGGAGTGGGCAGTTTAAGGGATGGGAAGAGGTGGTTGGTAGTGGGGGCAAATGAAGTAAAAAATTCATTCTATACGAGTGTAGTCAGAATTTGTGGCATTTCATAGGACATATGTACAGAAAATGGCGGTGTTAGCATGATCGGGAGGTGGAGTCTTTTTGCCATCCAATGTCAATACTTGTACAGGCCCCACTGAAGGGTTGGTGGCCTCAACCAGTTGGAATTAGGAGGTGGCCCAAGTTCCTGAAAAACAACTGAATCTACTGTTGCCATAGCGACCTACGAATGTTATCTCTACAGTAGCCAGTGAAGGTTAAGTTTCAGTGTTCTGTGGTGTGGCCTTTAGCTACCACAGCCTTCAGCTTCATAGAAAAATGAAAAAAAAAAAAAAAGAAAAGCAAAGCAAGCAACCAAAAGCAAGTAGGCAGGCAGCCCTGATCAACTCATTTCACACTCATTGGTATTTCAAATGTAACATGCTCTGCATTGGACCCAAACCTGCTTCTCTTCAATTCTTCCCTATTTAGGAGTTGAGCACGTCCATTGACCAAGTTACTCCTGAGAGAAACTTGAAAGGTATACTTGACATCTTTATTTCCTATGGAGGGTTGAATTATGTCATTGCTCCATTTCCCCCATGAAACAGCTATTCCCGGCTCTGTGTGGCGGCTCACCCCTGTAATCCTAGCACTTTGGGAGGCCGAGGTGGGTGGATCATGAGGTCAAGAAGTCGAGACCATCCTGGGCAACATGGTGAAACCTTGTCTCTACTAAAAATACAAAAATTAGCTGGGTGTGGTGGTGCATGCCTGTAATCCCAGCTACTTGGGAGGCTGAGGCAGGAGAATCCCTTGAACTTGGGAGACGTAGGTTGCAGTAAGCTGAGATTGGGCCACTGCACTCCAGCCTGTCGACAGTGAGACTCTGTCTCAAAGAAAAAAAAAAAAATCCCGGTAAGATTACATTCACAAGTCCTAACCCCTAGTCCTTGTGATGTGGTCTTATTTGGTTACAGTGTTCTTGCTCATGTAACCAGGTTAGATAAAGTCATAATGGATTAGGGTGAGCCCTACAGCCATTGACTGGTGTCTTTCTAAGTGAAAAAATGAGATTTGGATACAGAGTCTCAGAGGAGACCTAGAGGTAAGAGGGCCATGTGAAGACAGAGGCAGAGCCGGGGGTGGGGGACACATCTGCAAGTCATGGAGGGCCAGGAGCCACCAAAGCTAGGAGGAGGTAAGGAAGCATCCTAGGAGGAGGTGAGGAAGCGTCCTAGGAGGAGGTGAGGAAGCGTCCTCCCCTAGAGCCTTTGAAGGGAGCACAGCTCTGCTAACACCTTGATGCTTGGACCTCTGGCCTCCAGAACTGTGAGAGAATAAATTTCTGTTGTTTTAAGTCACCAGGTTTATGACAATTTGTAACAGCCACCCTAGGAAACAAATAGATTTTTCTTCCTTCTATGTAACCAAATAAAGTAGGTTTATGTCCAGTGTATGTATTGCCTGCTTAGATCTCTCTCTCTCTTTTTTCACATGATCCCCCAGTATAAACTACCTTCCTGTATGTCTTTTCCTTGCCACTCCAGTAGCCTCACTAATGACCTTGCTGTCATCCCAATCCTTATACCAACCCTGTGACCTTCCAACAATGTCTCTTTCATACTAGGTCTTTCAATGGCTTCCTATTTCACCTGGGAGGTAAACAGGAATTCCTCAAGATGCGAAGTGATCCTTCTCCTGTCCCCTGGACAGCCCATCACCTGCCATTTCCCCTGCTTGCCACTTGGGCCATCTTTTAGGTCCTCAAATGCCTTAGTCTCCTGCCCTCCTCAGAGCCTTCACATGTGCTGTTCCCTTAGCCTGGAGTGCCCTTCCTCTCACCCTTCCTGGTTAACTCCTAACTCCTATTCACCTGTCTGTTCTTGGAGACGTCTCTCCAGCCTATGTCACATTAATATCATCTCTGTGTTCAGTCTCTCATGATATTGAATACATCTCTATAGCCTTATCCCAGATGGCCCTATATATCTTTACTTTTGTGACAGTTGGCTTATTGTCCACTTCCCCACTGTCCTATCTTCTCTGATCTTTATTTTCATCAACTAGCATAGTTTCTGACACAGAGTGAATGCTTTGTAACTAAATATTCAATTAAACATATTCCCTCTGACTGCACCTCAACGTTATTGAGAGAACTCACAATAGACAATGCTTAAACTCATCTGTGGGTCTTTAAAAGAAGCTGATGGCCATGTGCCTTGGCTCACTCCTGTAATCCTAGCACTTTGGGAGGCCAAGGCAGGCAGATCCCCTGAGGTCAGGAGTTCAAGACCAGTCTGGAGAACATGGTGAAACTCTGTCTTTACTAAAATACAAAAATTAGCCCGGCATGATGGCGAGTGCCTGTAATCCCAGCTACTTGGGAGGTTGAGATGAGAGAATCGCTTGAACCTGGGAGATGATGGTGGTTGCAGTGAGCCAAGATCTTGCTACTATTTGCCAGCCTGGATGGCTGAGCAAGACTCTGTATCAAAACAAACAAACAAACAAAAAAACACTGATGTTCCTGTGAACTTGATGGTGAGCAAAAGCAAAGGTGGTTAAGTTTGACCTCTGAGAGGAGGTCACTGGCTTAGAGTGAGGGCACTGAAGTCCATTGCATTTGGATTTGAACAGCAGCTCTGCTATACGTAAACCTGTGATCAAGGGCAAATTATACCCATCATTGGTAAATTAGAGTAATTGCGCCTAACTCCCAGAATTGGAGGGCTTCACCAAAAGAGTAAATGCACATGGTCAGTGATCAGCAGAACACAGCTGCTTTTATCCTCCTCGTTTTTGCCATCAAACCATCATTCCCAAGACTGTTTTCCCACTTGAAGTTTCAACAAGATCCCTGGGAATTCCTTGAACTGTGTCTGAGCCTGCAGTGCCTGCCTAAACCATTTCTGATAAACCCATACCCTTGAGTACCGTGCTTTGGGACTCCACCTGCCCATCTAAGAGACAGTCTTTGCCTCCCAGGCCTTCCAGATTGTTCTTGGCCTTGGCTCCTGGTCTCCTTCTGAGGGCTGTTATGCTGCAGCCAGTCCTAGTGAGTGCCAAGCTTCAGCCTGGACACCAGAGAGTGAGAACTCTGGTGAGAGGTTGGTAGCAGGAAGGAGCGAGCTCCTGGGAAAAGGTGGAAAGGGTAGGGCTGGGAGTGGAGTGCAGGTGAGGAGTAGAAATTAAATCCAGCTTTTGACCCAGTAAAAATTTCTCCAGGAGGAGGAGTTTTTCAAAGGATGGTTCCCAGAGTGACAGCCTGGGCTAATTGCCTGGAGAAATAAACTAGAGGACAGGCAATGAATAAAAGCCAGCTCTCAGCGGGAGTCTGAGTATCACATCCTTCCTTTCCACATTTCATGTTCATATTTAAAGCTCCCATCCAAAGACCCATAAAACAACAATCTCTACCAGTAATGATTTCCTGGAGGCCCCCTGGAAAGCATTAGAAAAGATATTTCCTTTTAATAGGCTTTTCGGGGAAGAGAAAATCAATAATTTCTAGGCAGATGCTTTATAGATGCAAATTTATATTATCCAGATTCTCCCGGTTACTACTCTATTTCCTCTAAGAAATGGCTACATGTTAATGTTGTCTCTGGTGAAGACAGTGACTTGCACTTCTCAATGTGGATACAACGAAATACAGGTTCAAGGTAATAGATATCTTGCAGAGGCTTCTTACGTGGTCTCAGTGGCATCTAGCTGCTTTTGGCTATTGCAAATCAATTTCTTCATGTGATTTACATAATGCAATATTTAATACAATTATTCTTTTTAAGACCTGACAAATTAAACCAGTACCTAATGCGGATAGCTCTACATCGAATAGAGGCTTGACTAATAGATCTGTAATAAGGATACACTGTATTTTAAGGACCTGGGAATTGAGGTATCATCAGAAGATGAGTTTTCTAAGCATGCTGCTCTTCAATCAAGTTGTAAGTTGCTTTGAGAAATCAAATTCATTAGTGGCCAGCCGTGGTTCTATCATCTGCAGCTGTGCTTTCCTGTTTTCTCCATCTTTGAAGATTTTATTCTGATGATCCTCTATCTGTTCTTTCTTCTGAGAAATGGGCTAAATTTCAGAAAATACAAATCAGAGATGAATGTAAAACAGAGGTGCCTCTCATGTTTTAACACCCCCATCTCTCCATGCTATCCCACAGCACAACCCCCACCACACACCGCTGGTCTCTGTTCCCTCTACTTGGAGGAGACCTTGTCCATTCCTAGGTGGAAACAGAAATGTAGGAGGGGGAATGGGCATTCTATGGAGGTGATTGGGGTTGGTTAAAAAGAGCTCCTCACCTGATGGGCCTGACATTTTGTCCTTACTGTTGTCCACTGAAAGGTTAAATAACAGGTATTATAACTTAAAGACATTTAAAGTTCTTTTATTTTGAGCCAAGTTGGAGTACTAATAGCTCAGGAAACACAGACTCAGCACAAACCAAGTATGTGTCCCAGAGTGAGCCACACATAGTATTTTTTAAATTTTATTTTATTTTTAACATGGAGTCTTTCTCTGTTGCTAAGGTTAGCATGCACTGATGCAATCATAGCTCACCGCAGCCTCAATCTCTTGGGCTCAAGCAATCCTCCCACCTCAGCCTCCTGAGCAGCTAGGGCTACAGGTGTGCACCACCATGCCTGGCTAACTTTTTCTGGTAAACTTTTTTGTAGAGATGGGGGTCTCACTTTGCTGCCCAGGCTGGTCTCCAACTCCTGGCCTCAGGCAATCGCCCTGCCTTGGCATCCCAAAGTGCTGGGATTAGAGGCATGAACCATGGTATCTAACCTTTATACGTTTTGTTCATAGAAAATGGAAGAATGGGGGTAGTGAAGTAAAGGTGATATTTTTATAATTTTGATTGGTGCACGGTGAGGTTAGATATAAGACAAAACAAATACATGGTTAGCACATCCAGGGTAGAAGGTTAATGAGCATGTCAATGTGTTAGGGTCTAGAGAGGAATGATTGATTTTATCTTGCCTTTATGTTCTCTCTAATGGACAAAATTATAATCAATACTTGTTGATAAAATATTTGATAGACTTTAACTTTGCAGATGAGAGTTCAGATTTAACTTATAGGCCTAATTTTTATTATTAATATATCTCATCTATACCCATCTTGGGTCACTTTATTTATTTAACTTCTTTTTTTTTTTTGTGATGGAGTCTCACTCTGTTGCCTGGGCTGGAGTGCAGTGGCTCGATCTCGGCTTGCTGCAAACTCTGCCTCCTGGGTTTAAGCGATTCTCCTGCCTCAGCCTCAGGACTAGCTGGGATTACAGGTGCCTGCCAGTATGCCCAGCCAATTGTATTTCTAGTAGAAACGCGGTTTCACCATGTTGGCCAAGCTGGTCTCAAACTCCTGACCTCGTGATTGACCCGCCTTGGCCTCCCAAAGTGCTAGGATTACAGGCATGAGCCACTGCGCCTGGCCCTTATTTAACATTGTATTCTAATTTGCCTTTTCTTGACACTGTTGCTACTGTGTGGATGTTAGGCAGGTCCCTTATCCCCTACATTAGTTATCTCTCTGTATTAGTTATCTACTGCTGTGTGGCAAATTACCTCCACATTTAGCATCTTAAAACAACAAAGGCTTATTATCTCAGATTTTTTCTTTTTATTTCCTTTTTAACAAATTGGATTTGCACCAGGAGCACATAATTTCTAAGGGTGAGGAATCTGGAAGCTGCTTAGCTGCGTGGCTTCAGCTCAGGATCTGTCTTTGCTTTTCCCACTGGCTTACAATTCCCAGCACCAGCCTTACTTTTAATAAGGGCATTGACACTACCAGAAAATAAAATACTTCTGGAAGAGATATTTGGAAGAAAAGGTAATGCAATGTACGATTGTCAGCTCCTAGCGCTCCCCTCCAAACCAGCTGAACACATTTTGGCTCCAAACCAGCTGAGCACAGTTTGGCTCCAAACCAGGTGAACACGTTTTGGCTCCTTAGCACAGGTGAGAGGCCACGTGGTAAATGCAAAGTGCCTGGAGTGCAGCGTAGCAGGAGGCTGCCTTAAAACCCCAGCTTCTCCACGTACGCTGTGAGCCTGGCCAAGTTCCCTGAACCTCAGTTCCTGACTCCTCATTACACGACGAAAATTATGTTGGCCTCATATGGTTGTTGTGAGAATTGAATGAGATGATTTCTTCAAATACATGTGTAAGTATGTTATTTTATAGTCAAAGGATACATGTGCAGTTTTGTTATGAGGGTATATTGCTTGATGCTGAGGTTTGGGCTTCAGTTGATCCAGTCACCAAACTAGTGAAGACAGAACCTGATAGGAAGTTTCTCAATGCTTGCTTCCCTGCCTGTCTCTTCCCTTTTGGAGTCCCCAGTGTTTATTGTTCCTGTGAATGAGATTTTTTTTTTCTTTTGAGACAGGCTCTTGTTGTGTCACCCAGGCTGGAGTGCTATCACCCTAGCATTATCATAGCTCACTGCAGCCTTGAGCTCCTGAACTAAAGCATTTCTCCTGAGCCAGCCTCCCAGAGTGCTAGGATTACAGGTGTGAGCCATCACACCCAGATAATTTTTAATTTTTGTGTTTTTTTGTAGAGACAGAGTTTCACTATGCTGCCCAGGTTGGTCTGGAACTCCAGGACTCACACAATCCTCTATCTGTGACCTCCCGAGGTGCTGGGATTACAGTGAGCCACTGTGCCTGGTGGAATGAGGTAATTCTTGACAAAACAAATATGTGGTTAGCATATCTTGACAGGCCTTTCTTGCTGTACTTTCTCTGTAGCAAGTGCTTGATTTGTGTTGGCTTTCTTGTCTCCTTTACCACTTGGTAATGGAGCTTGGAGACAATTTACTTGAGAACTCAAATGTGCCAGCAAAGGAGATACAATTGATGAGGGTACGGAGCACACCATTTGGGTGATTTTGTTGAAAACAGTATCATCAGGTCTTCACATACAGAGCTGGGTGATAACCTAGTCCCTCTTACAGATGTCAGACGAGGACCCAAAATGACCTCGTATGGTGTGCCAATGTCTTCTTCACTTGCTCCAGGGACAGAACGTGAATACAGCAAGCTTTGCCATCAGCGAGGGGCCTCTCTGAGTTTTTCCCTAGCATTTCAGATGCTTGGCACCTGTAACTAGATTTTCCCAGCACTGGGAGTCAGTGTGTTTTGATGGAATGAGAACTAGTTTGGGGTCAGAAGTTACGGGTTTGTATCATGTCCTTGCCATTTAGTTGATGTGTGTTTCGATGAGTCATGTCTCTGAACATAACTTTATCATCTATAAAATGGGCATCCTGAAAATATTCCCTAACACTTATTCTGACAAGGTTTTATGAGAACCAAAAATAAATAAATAAAGGCAGAGCTTTGTAAATCGGAGATGCCCCACCATTGCTATCATTCCTGTGACTTCCGATCACCAAGGAGAAGGGACCAGCTTTTAGCACACAGAGCCTGGGATGGTGGAATGCCAGACATTTCACAGTCCATTGGGGGTGATCTATGGCAGATGGTGTTCCTGGCACCTTTTTCAAATTGGCTTTACTTACCTAATCACATTATGGAGCCAGCCACTTGCTCAGTCAAAAAGGCAACATTAATACTAGGACAATGCTTACTCTGTTACACACTTAAACATGCTTAGCAATTACAGCTCTTGCTTACTGAGTCTTTCAAATGTGGCTGACAGGGTGCCAAGCACTTGACATGTATTGTTTCATAGCCAGGACTGCCATGTGAACACTTTCAGTCTACGTGAATGTTCGTTGGAGTTGTACAGTGCCCAGCAGGCTTGACTATTCATGAATGTCCTGCTCACAAAAACCCTATGAGGTATATCTGCGTAGACTTTTTGAGTAATCTCATTTATCTTAATTTATAGAATAAAATAGGAGATTTGGAGTAATTAAGTAACATTTTCATAACCATAATACCAACGGGTCAGAATTGTAAAGCCTATGCTTTTGTCACTATGCTATGTATTATTTCATGGGTTTGATGAAATTGGCAATGTTTCGCTCCAAAGACCAAGAGGAGCACAGCTGTGGTTGAACAAGTTGGGTTTTTTACTCCTTGGAGTGAGGAAGAACACACACCACAAAGAATTTATCTAAGATTTGTGCTTGGGTTAAGTGATCTTGGGGATTGGGAGCTGCTAGCAAGCAGAGACTGGGTATTTTAATTAAACTTTCCTAGGCAGGGCAGACTGCTAAACAGCTAAAGCTGTTACTGGCAAAGAAGCGATAGTAATATATTAACTAGGAGAAGGGGATGCTTGCTATTTTATGTCTTTGACAGTGTCCATTAACTGTTCAAACAGGATTACAAGGGATCTTGTTTTTGTCTTGGTACATTGTGGTAACAGAGTGGCCTTGTCTGATGTTCGTGTTCTAAGAAATTGTGTGTTGGAAAGGAGAGCGCTAAGGGCTAGCTGTCAGTATCAGGCTAGCCCCTCGTGGTTTTCCCTTTCTCAGGATAAAAGGTCTGGAGGGCCCTGGGGTATAAACACCAGTTGATAAGTGCATTCAGCGGTGTAGCTCCAAAGTGCCCTCACCATTGTGTGATGAAACAGGCAGAAGGCAATAGAATATGCAGATGCCACGTGGAGTCATCACATTTTAACTTACTAAATGAGAAATAGCTGGTTGTAGTAATTTAAAAAATTGTTTTTAACAGCTTAGTATAACTCACGCTTTTTCTCAAAGCAGAATTGTGTGGTCCAGATGGCAATTCCTAGTTAAGGTGCTTTTTAACCTTTTTTGAATGATTCAAGTCAGCCTTGTTGAGTGAAGATAGTATAATATGGTGGTAAACAAACAGGTTGGGCAATGAAGACATGGGATTGAGATCCATCCATGACATAGGAGCTTCTGCGGATGAAGAAAATGTATGGGCATTCTGTAGCAACTTGATTTTAGAAGGTCAAGCATCTTTGACATATTTATACAGAGAGGTTGATGGAATGAGAACTGTTAAGCGAAGATGCACATTCTTGTGATGAATAAGGAGAGACACAATGATTTCTACAGCACAAACATCATGAAAGGTAAAATACAAGTTGAAGAAATGTAAGGCATCTGAGCAAGGAGCTACCCTGTTGCTGCAGGGGTTGGGGATGAGATAGTGAGAAATTCAGCATTTAGTTTATTTTTGGAGATGCCCAATAAGCCACGAGCTTAATTTATCTGGCTTCAAGACAGTTTGTCTTAGAGAAGTGAAGGCAGGTGAACATCAGACATAAAATAAAGTAAGTGAATTAAATAAAGTTTCCAAGTGCTTCTAAATGTGGCAGCCAGACAGGAATATATTTAGCTAGGACCACACTCTAAAACTGTTGTCTGGTCTGCCCACTGTGAACACCAAATCCTTACTGCAATTGTCAGCAGTCACCTTGATCTAAAATATAATCATAACAACAACATTTAAAATTTTTTTAACTTAGAACTTTAGAAATATGAAAAAAGACTTCACAGAATAAGTTAAACGAGAGGTGGTTCACAGACTGTGAGAGGATGCTTGTGGTGTTTAAAACAGACAAAGCATTAGTACCTAGAATAGAAAAGAATTCTAGACAAATCAGCGAAAAAGACACAGAAACTTCTATAAAAATGGACAGTTCAAGAATATCAGGAATTGTAAAGAACAAATACTAACTTGCTAACAAGTGTAGAAAGAAAGATCTACCTTTATGATCAGTTTATAGCAAATTGAAATGGTAAGATACTATTCAACATATATGTCAGGCAAAAATGGACAAATTGCACAATGCAAAGAGTGAATGAGGATGTAGGAAAACAGGAGCCATTTCTGGTTGGAATGAGTAAGTTTATCCATTGGTAGAAGTTGATATGATACAGTCTTTTCTAAGGTGCTTGGAACAGGACTTATTGAAGGTAAGGTAACATGTATCTTAAGATCCATAAATCCCACTGATGGCTATTTGTCACAAACTCACAGGTTTTTATATGTGAATCTATGTGAGACTGTTTATGTAGGTGGGGCAACCTAATCGTCCATCACTAGTGTTACAGTTTGACTCTGCATCCCCACACAAATGACACCTTGAATGGTATTAATCCCCATGTATCAATGGAGGGATTCGGTGGGAGGTAACTGAATCATGGGGGTGGGGTTTTTCTCATGCTATTGTCATGATAGTGAGTAAGTCTTAGGAGATCTGATGGTTTTATAAAGGGGAGTTTCCCAGCACATACTCTTTTGCCTGCCGCCACATAAGACATGTAAGACTTTGCCTGTAAGACTTTTGCCTGCCGCCATGTAAGACTTTGATCCTCCTTCACTTTGTACCATGATGGTGAGGACTCCCCAGCCATGTGGAAGTTCATTAAACCTCCTTCCTTTATAAATTACCTAGTTTTGGGTATGTTTTTATTAGCAGCATGAGAACAGACTAATACAACTAGTGGGATGGATAAGTGAAAAGAGGAGAATGCATTCTGCCGAATACTATGCAGTGATACTATAATATATGCATATATGTGGGTAACACCCCCCAGGGGCACCGAGGAAGGAGAACTGTGCAGACCCCAGGCACAATTAGTGCCTGAAGTATAACTTACTGCTTCTATCTATCTATCTATCTATCTATCTATCTATCTATCTATCTATCTATCTATCTATCTAGCTTATATAACATACTTAATACTTACATCTAGCATACCTATATAATCTTTCTATATAATCGTATAGGTATTATAGTTGGAGCTGTACTGATACATTTAGTGTTGATTTATATAATCCTTCTGTATAAGCATATAGTATTTTTAGTAGGAGGAATGCCTAGAGTAGTCACAAAACAGAAGCAGTACACGGATAAACAGCCAGACCAGGACAAGCACCAAAGACCCAGGCGGTGGCGTCCCTGCCTGAAAGGGCATACGCTGTATGGCAGGCTTGGAGCAAGAGCCTCTCCTCCTGATAAAGGAGTTGTAGTACCTTGCGTCCAGTTCCTGTGGAAAGCAGGCCTCAGGCCTGAGATCCTGGAAATAACCGAGGGAGAAGAACCCTTCTGGTGTGACCAGTCACAGCGGCTGTACACCCTGTCAGTCTTTTCTAGCTTCTGTGCTAGCTCAAATCATCCTCCCATAAATATCTTAGAGAAGAGCACAAGTCTGTCAGCTCCCACTGCATTGGCTTACAGTATCCTTCTATTAGAAATCCTTTGAAGTCTCCAGACCCCAGATAAGAAGTGTTGTGCACGACACCTGTTGCACACAGCCCACCTCCTTGCCTCGGTGACCTAATGGGGGTGGAACCCTTTTCTGTACACGACCCTCTACTACTGCGCATGGCACAGTCCCCTTCTGTGCATGGCCTGCCTCTCTGCCCGGGTGACATAATGGGGTGGCCCCCTCGCTTGTGACTCACATGATTATGTATGCCCTATTACTAAGCCTATAGATGATGACCTCATGTATGACCCTGCCCCCTGCTTGTACCTAATAAATACAGATGCTCTGGGTATTTGGGGCCTCGATAATCTCTGCTCATATGTTGCATGGCCCCCTGAGTCCAGCTGCTCTTCACTAGTTCTTCAGTGTCCTGTCTCTATTTCTCAGATCCTGCTCCTTAGCACAGCATAAGGGACACCCCACGACCCTGCGGTGCCAACAGCCCTACACATATATACATCTATCATGTAACACGTACAGCTACATAGAGAAATCTTGACAGCATAGTACATAGTGAAAAAGTAAGACAAAGAAATAGTAAAAAGCAGCAGAAGAAACAACGCATAATACCCTTGATTCAAATTGAACACATATACATATACAACTATATTTTTACAATGATACATTTTTAAGATGTATCAAATTCATTAGAGTAGGTGTCTATGGGAGAGAAGAAGGGTGATGAGAGCAGGGGTGGGGATGAAAGAGAAAAGTAAAATGCAACAAGACAAGGGCCTAGTATGAATCAGTGGGTAAGTGAAGTGTCTGCCCCGAGGTCCCTCATTCCTCAGTAAAAGGTGGCAGAAGTTGTTCATTGAAAATTTGTAGTTTTGTACTATGAACAAGTTCCCACGTTGCATTTATTCCATTGTCACCTTTAGTATGGGTCAGTATTCAACAAACAACATAAATGAATATATAACAAGCAGAATAACTTACCTTGGGGTCTTTAGTGAAGATGCTTGATCAGGTCTGACTTGGGGCCTTGTTGGACCGCATTTCTCCCCTTTTGTTGTCTGTGTTCCGTTGATTTCTCCTCTGTGTTCTTGTGGTAGATCTATTCTGAATTTAGGATGGTTGTAGAGATTACTCAATGTCTGGTCTGAAACTTCTCATATTTCAGTCATGATGTAGTGTCTGTATTTACTCAATTTCAAGAGAGCCTTTCTTCTTCCAATATGCTCTACGAAATGTCTGACACGATTTAGTTACCACATGATAGAAAAGGGATCTCTGTTGCTCCTAGCACTTGAGGCTTCCCAGTTAACAGTGAACAGCTGAAGTTTTGGGAAGGTTGAGCTCTACTTTTTCTAGGAAGAGTGGTGTCTAGATGGGATTGAACGAATAGCTTCCCATTCATGCAGACTTACTTTCTACTGGATTTTATTTCTTGTGATTATTCTAAAATACTGCTTCTGACTATAGCATTTTAAGATTTTACGATTTAACATAGCTTGTTTATTATCACTGAAGTTATTTCTGCATATTCTACCTCTCGTAAATTGTAAAACATTCTTGTCTTCTAGGTTTTCAGCCACCTGCAGAGAAGGGTGTTAGTTAGAAAGCTCTAGGCTTCTTTAGGTTTCATTTTTAGTTTTCCACTGCAGCCTTTTGGCATAGGTAAGGTTAGGAAGGGTAGTTTAGTGGTAAGAACACTAATTTTGTGATCTTAGGTTAATGAAAATCTCCCAGAGTGCAGTTTACTTATTAATAAAATTAGAAAATAAATAACGTGGAGGAATTGGGTGAAATAACATGAATCACAGCTGCTACACAGTAGGTGCTCGATAAATAATAGATCTGTTATGGACCAAAACCGTATATGGTTTTCCATAGTATTACTAAATCAGATCCATCTGTAGAGTGTTGCATTTCTTGACAACATACAGAAAATACAATACCTGAGTCATTTTTTCTCACCCACTCTGCTGATGCACTTCTTTCTGTGATTGTCTTTCTCAGCTCTGAGGAGGGGAAGGCCTATCAGTACCATGGGAGGTGGTGCTTTGTTTCTGCCTCAAGAAACAGCAGCACTTTGTTTTCCCTCCTGAAATTGTCAAGTACATCAAAGTTTAATAACTTTACCTCTGGGGAGAAGTTTTTAGTTAGGGTGGGAGTTTCCCTGCTATTAATCTCTCTTGTTTCTCCAGCTCCTAGGGTGGTTTTTCTTACTTGCAATGAGGATAGGTTGACAATTGCACTCCAGAATTGATTTTCAGTACTTGGCCATAGGATTAACTTGCCATGATCTGGAATGGATGGCAGCAAATATATCAATAATACAATGAGTTAGCAAAAACAGCCACTGTTTTCTTAGTGAAGGAATGGCAGGATTTCAATTTCACTTAACCAGAGGCCATTCATTTTGATAACCTCAGCTAGTAGATAAAAAAGGGCATAACTAGCAACATAAAAAGAATAATTCTCCCATTTCTTTCCTGTTCTTGTATTATTCTTTTTTTTTTTCAAAGAGTTTATTAAGAGGAGTTTTAGGTTCATGGCAAAATCGAGTAGAAGGTGCAAAAAGTTCCCATATATCCCTTTTCCCACCCATATACAGGTTTCTCCATTATCAACATCCTCCACTGGAGTTGTGCATTTGGTGAATCTTCCTTGACACATCATCGTCACCCAAAGTCCATAGTTTACATTAGATTTCATTCGTGATGTTGGACATTCTATGGGTTTGGACAAATGTATAAAGATATCTCTCTACTATTACAGTATCAAGCAAAGTAGTTTAATTGCCTTGAAAATCCTCTGTTCCACCTCCTTCTCCACTGACCCCTGATCTTCATCTCTCCCTCCTCACTGACCCTGATCTTAATGCTGTGTCCACAGTTTTGCCTTTTCTAGAATGTCATGTAGTTGGAATCATACAGTATGTAGCTTTTTCAGATTGACTTCTTTCACTTAGCAGTATGTATTTTAACGTTGCTTCATGTCGTTTCATGGTTTGATAACTAATCTCTTTTTAGCTCTGAATAATATTCTATTGTCTGGGTGTGCCACATTTTATTTATTTATTCTCTTGAAGGACATTATGGTTGTTTCCAAATTTTGGCAGTGACATAAAAAGCTCCTATAAATGTGTGTAGGTTTTTGTGTGGACATAAGTTTAAAATACCAAGGATCAATTTCTGGATCCTATGGTAAAAATATATTTGGTTTCTGTAAGAAAACCTCCTATCTTCCAAAGTAGCTGTACCATTTTGCATTCTCACAAGTAACGAATGAGAGTTCCTGTTGCTCTATACATTTGTCAGCACCTGACGTTGTCAGTGTTCTGTATCTTGGCCATTCTAATAGATGCATAGTGGTATCTGATTGTTGTTTTAATTTTCATTCATCTGGTGACATATGACGTGGAGCATATTTTCATATGTGCCATGGTCTAAATGCTTGTGCCCGCCCTTCCCCCCACACTAGGATTCAAATGCTGAAACATAATTATCAATTTGGTAAGATTAGGATATTGGGCCTTTGGGAAAGTGATTAGGTCATGAGAATGGAGTCCTCATGAATGAAATTAGTGCCCTTATAAAATAGGCCCCAGGGAGCTTGTTTGCCCCTTCCACCATGTGAAGACACAGCAAGAAAGCACCATCTATGAACCAGAAAGTGGCCCTCAGGAGGTATTGAATCTGCCAGCATCTTAATCTTGGACTTCCTCGCCTCCAGAATTGTAAGAAACAATTTCTGTTGTTTATAAGCCATGCAGTCCAAGATATTTTGTTACAGCAACACAAGTAGACTGAGACAATGTGCTTATTTGATATTTGTGTATGTTTTTTGGTGAGGTGTCTTGTATTTAAAAAAATCTCATTCTGCCTTTAAAAAAATTAAATTTATAATCTTTATCATATGCAAGGTATGCAGAATGCCACACAGAAGTTTGTGATTCATCTGAGTGGACTGCTTAGACCCACGTCTTTGGGGACAAGCCCCTCTCTTAATTGTTGACCTTCTTTTCCAAGTGGAAACTCACCAGCCTCCCATAGCCTCACCCCTAGTACAGATCCCATGTTAATAATATAAAATACCTCTGAAATAGGAAACAAGGATTTACAGATAAAAGTATGTTATTTCTTCACAGGCATACAGTATGATGCTAATGGCCTGCTTCCTTGTAAAGGTTGTTATTAATTCCATTTTGCATCCCCTCAGCACGTGGGTCAGGAAATTGTGCAGTGCTAGGGATGGGGGACAGCTAGTAAGAAGCATAGTTGACAGTGAGTTAACCCATATTGAGACCAAGGGAAAATTATAGAAAATCCAGAGAGGAGAAAACCCACAGGCTGATAATTTGCATACAAACTCTTTAGGAAATTCATAGATTGCTGTTCTGAGGCAGAGTTCTTAGAATTTATGAGTTACTTAATAAACCCATCCCCCAGCTTCCTGAGAAGAGACTTTGGGTTTTATCCAGCTTCTGAAACTTGCTGACCATGGACAAATACAGGAATGTATGCAAGTTAGTAGTTTTAACCTTTTTAATGTACCAATCGTAGTCATTAAGTGCTGTTAGAACAAGATGAATATGCAATTTAGAGAGAAACTTGCATCTACCAGCTTAATTAATATGGGAGGACTGCAGCAGTAAAAAATTATTTTTTCCTCAATTTGCTAATGTGTATTGTTGCTTCCTCCTCTCCAAGCTCAGGGACCTGGGCTTCAAGGGTAAGCAGATGATCATGAGCAGGCAGGCTGATCCTGAGCAGGCAGTGACGTGGGTGCCACTGTCAAATAGGGGTTATTCCCTGTGCATTCAGGGGATCCAGGCTGTCCCTCCCTCCTGGATATCTGGCCTCTGTTCCTCCCTTTTTATGGTTCATGGGCCTGACATTCCTCTTTTGTGTGCTTCTCAATATGATTCTATCTCCAGGTTTCTGGATTTACTTCCCTTCTTCTTGTCCCCCCCGCCCCAATTTCCATAGGTTATTGGAAAACAGGTGATATTTGGTTAAATGAATGAGTTGTTTAGTAGTAATTGGTGAGATTTTGGTTCACCCATCACCCGAGCAGTATACACTGTACCCAATTTGTGGTCTTTTATCCCTCACCCCACTTCCACCCTTTCCAAGTCCCTAAAGTCCTTTGTATAATTCTTAAGTCTTTGCATCCTCATAACTTAGCTTCCACTTATGAGTGAACGAAACATAGGGTGTTTGAGTTTCTATTCCTGAGTTACTTCACTTAGAATACTGGTCTCCAATTTCATCCACATTGCTGTGAATACCATTATTTCATTCATTTTTATGGCTGAATAGTATTCCATGGGAATACACTGTGTGTGTGTGTATATATATATACACACACACACAAACATACACACACACACACACACACACACAATTTATCCAGTCACTGCTTGGTGGGCATTTGGGCTTCTTCCATATTTTTGCAGTTGTGAATTGTGCTGCTACACACAGCATGTGCAAGTATCTTTTTTGTATAATGACTTCGTTTTCTCTGAGTAGATACCCAGTAGTGGAATTGCTGTATAAAATGGTGGTTCTACTTTTAGTTTTTTAAGGAATCTCCACACTGTTTTCCATAGTGGTTTTACTAGTTTGCATTCCCACCTGCAGTGTTCTCTTTTAACTGCATCCCCACCAACATCTTTTATTATTATTATTTTTTGATTGTGACCATTCTTGTAGGAGTACAATGGCATCACATTGTGGTTTTGATTTGCATTTCCCTGATCATTAGTGATGTGAGCATTTTTTATATGTTCGTTGGCTATTTGTATAGCTTCTTTTGACAATTGTCTATTCATATCCTTAGCCCATTTTTTGGGATGGGATTGTTTTTTCTTGCTAATTTGTTTGAGTTGCTTATAGAGTTTGGATATTAGTTCTTTGTCAGATATATAGATTGCGAAGATTTTCTCTCACTCTGTGGGTTGTCTGTTTACTCTGCTGATTGTTTCTTTTGCTGTGCAGAAACTTTTTAGTTTAAGTGCCACCTATTTATCATTATTTTTGTTAGGTTTGCTTTTGGGTTCTTGGTCATGAAGTCTTTGCCTAAGCTAATATCTGGAAGCATTTTTCCGATGTTATCTTCTAGAATTTTCATGGTTTCAGGTCTTAGATTTAAGCCCTGGATCCATCTTGAGTTGATTTTTGTATAAGGTGAGAGATGAGGATGCAGTTTCATTATTCTACCTGTGGCTAGCCAATTATTCCAGCTCACTTGTTGAATAGGGTGTCCTTTCCCCACTTTATGTTTTTGCTTGCTTGGTCAAAGATCATTTGGCTTTAAGTATGTGGCTTTATTTCTGGGTTCTCTATTCTGTTCCATTGGTTTGTGTGCCTATTTTTATACCAGTACTGTACTGTTTTGGTTACTATGGATTTTTGGTGTAGTTTGAAGTCAGGTAATGTGATGCCTTCAGATTTACTCTTTTTGCTTAGTCTTGCTTTGGCTATGTGGGCTCTTTTTTGGTTCTATATGAATTTTAGGATTGTCTTTCTAGTTTTGTGAAGAATGATGGTGGTATTTTGATGGGAATTGCATTGAATTTGTAGATTGCTTTTGTCAGTATGGTCATTTTCACAATATTGATTCTACTCATCCATGAACATGGGATGTGTTTCCGTTTGTTTGTGTCATCCATGATTTCTGTCAGCAGTGTTTTGTAATTTTCCTTGTAGAGGTCTTTCACCTCTTTGGTTAGGTATATTCCTAAATATTTTATTTTTTGCCACTATTGTAAAAAGGGTTTGAGTTACGATTTGATTTTCTGCTTGGTCACTGTTGGTATATGACAGAACTGCTGATTTGTGTATATTAATTTTGTATCATGGAACTTTGATGATTTTTTTTATCAATTCTAGGAGCTTTTTGGAGAAGTCTTTAGGGTTTTCTAGGTATACAATTGTATTATCAGCAAACAGTGGCAGTTTGACTTACTGTTATTTCTTGAGTCCTGTGTCTCCCTGCTCCCTGTGTGTCCACCCTGTGCTGTGACCGTGAGCTCCAGATCCTAGCCTGATGAGATGTCCAAAGGACTTGGAGGTTCCTTCTAGATATGGAGATGTCGGCATGTCACTGCCACTGAAAACTTGCACGTGATTTGCAGATGAGAGCATGCTGCAGTAGGACTGGCCTTGTGTCCAGTTGTAAGTAGGGGATGGCCACTCCTGTGCTTAATGGTGCTGTCTTTTGGCCTCTTGCAACCTTAAGCTTTCTCACTATGATTTCCCCATCACACTTCTGGATCTTTCCTAATTCCTCTTTCCTCACCTGTCATGTTTCCTATGGGTTCCGAACTGAACTTCCACAGTTTACCCATTCCTCATGGCTATGATTATGATTCAATACTTCAATGGAATCTTTTCTGACCACCACAGAGCTTAGCGATTTTATCTTTCTCTGGCTGTAGAGTCCTCAGTCTATGCAATTTATTTGATCCCTGATGACATTTCACAGGTATATCTGTCATCTGTACTCTGTGCCAGGCACTGTTGAAGGCCCTGGGAATACACAGGTAGATAAAAATGCATAAACTTGCAAGGTGGTTGGGAGAGACAGCCAATAAAACAGAAAAATGATAATGTCACTTCATAATAAATCCTATTGCAAATAAAACTGAGGATGGGACAGAGTGCAGAGGAACTCCCTTAGAATGATACATCTCAGAAGAGGTGACTGTTGGGCTGAGTTTTGAAAGACAAGAAGGATCCAGCTATGGAAAGACTTTAAGGTGGAGGAAAGAGCTGCAAAGATCCTGTGGTTGGAATGAGCCTGTTGTATCCAAGGATAGGAGGGAATTCCCATGTGGCTGTGCTTGGACCTCAGCAAGGGAAGGCATAGAGACATGCAGCGAGGCTAGAGGATTGATCAAGAACTAGACTATGCAGCACCTTGTATGCCAGGGTCAATACTCTGGAGGGCTTAAAGCAGAAAATACATTGATCAATTTGTAGTTTCAGAAGACGAGCCTGTTTGCTGTGAAAGACTGGATTGTCTAGGGTCAGTACTGGAAGTGGGAATACCAGCTCTGAGGCTACTGTAGCACATGGTCCAAGCAAGGATGCAAATGGCTTGGATGGAGAGGAGGGGATGAACTCCAGCAATATTTTAGAGACAGAAGTGAAATGATTTGATGACAGGTTAGATGTGGAGAATAAGGAAAGATGCCATCAGGTATGATTCCATGGTGTAGAGCTTGAGAATATGGGTAAACTGAGGAGAGTCAGTAGTTCTACTTGGCCACTGTGGTGGACACGGGTCATTCTTCTTAGCCATTGAGTATGACTGAGGATCCTTTTTATTTTTGAAGATTTCCCCTACTTTAGGAATCCATGTTTCCCTAAGATATAAGTCAGAATCTTACTTTACTGGTAGCCCCCAGGGCTGAGTTGCAGCTTGTGATCCTAGCTCAATCAGACACACATGCTAAGCTCCAATTTGGCATCCATTCTGGCAATGGAGTCAGTAGCTTTATTAGTTTTCAGAGGCAGCGAATGCAGAGATTCTAGGCATAGCATCTGAGTCCACTGTCTGTACCCAGCATGGTAGTTCAGCAGTTCCCTCCAGCAGTTCCACGTGGTGATCTGGGGATTGTCCCTGGCTGTTGGCTCCTAAGTCTGAGTCTCTCATCCTCCTAGGAATCTTGCCAGCTATCTAATACTCTTCAAATACCATATATGCATAAATGATAAGGATAGGACTTTGCTTGTTTTCAATGAGAACCTCAAATAGTTCTGCCATGTTGAGTCTGAGAAACGTATTAGACATAGAAGGAGAGACATCAGCCCAGCAATGGAAATAACAAATCCGTTGTTTGGTGGACAGGTCATAGGTGGGGTTATCTATCTGAAACACATTGGCATAGAGTGGTATTTAAAGTCAGATTGAGAGCACCGAGGGAGAGATTGCTCATGGATGAGTAGACATACCCTGGGGCACTACTACACAAGGACCTCCAACAGGAAAGCTAAAGTTGATAAATGGACTGTGAGAAAGCTATGGTAAGACAGAGCTGTCAGTAGGGTGAGTGCTCAGGAAAGCCAAGCGGAATTATTTCAGGAAGGAGTGAAGTGTCAAATTCAACCAAGAAGCATTGTCTGGTATTGCTGATTAGATTTGTAGGCACAGTATTAAAAATTTCTTAGGCAGTAAGTTAGAATATGGGTTTAGTGTTAGTCACACATAGGCATGAGTTACAGCTTTATAATTTACATATTATGCAACTTTGATCAGGTTCCTCTGTCCCTTTAAGACTGATTTTTTTTTTTTATTTAAAAATGAAATAATACCCTTCACAAAATAATAATGAGCTTAAAATTATAGGTTGAATTATATAACCCCCAAGAAAGATGTTTTAATGTCCTAACCTCTAGTACTTGTGAATGTGGCCTTATCTGAAAAATAGGTCTTTGCAAATTTAATCCAGTTAAAATGAGGTGATTAGCGTGGGTCCAAATTCAATTTTGACTGATGTCCTTATCAGAAGAGGGTGATTTGGACACAGACACACAAGGAGAACACTATGTGAAGAAACAGAGATGCACAGACACAGAGAAAAGATGACCATGTGGAGATGGGGGCAGAGATGGGAGTGATGGAGCCACAAGCCAAGGAATGCCTGGGGGCACCAGAAACTGGGAAAGGCAAGGAAGGGTCCTCTCCTCAAAGCTTCAGGGGGAGCATGGGCCTACCAACACCTTGAGTAATTTGGACTTCTAGGCTTCAGAAATGTCAGAGAATAAATTACTCTTGTGTTCAGCCACTCAATTTGTAGTACTTTACTTAGGCAACCTGAGGAAGCTAATGAGGATTTTGGTAACAGGAAATGTGGTGGTGTTATAACAAATACCTAAAAATGTGAATGTGGCTTTGGAATTGGGTAATGGTTACAGATTGGAAAAATTTTGAAAGAGTTCATAGCAAAACCTGAGATTGCCTTGAAGAATTGTTGGTAGATACATGGACATTAAAAGCAATTTTTGTGTGGTCTCAGAACAAAGAGAGAAAAGCCATAGAGAAGGCTTCTGTTGTCTTAGAGAGTATGTGTGTTGTCACAAACAGAATGTTGCTAGAAATACAAATATTAAGGGTCCTTCTGGTGAGGTCTCAGGTGGAAATGAGGAACATAACTGAACTCTGGAGGATAGGTGATCTGTTATAAATTGGTGGAAAACTTGTCTGAATTATGTTCTGTCACTGGGTGGAAAGTAGAACTTACAGGTGATGAACTTGGATATTGAACTGAGGAGGTTTCCATGCAACAGGACATTCACATCCTGTTGGTTTTGTTCTCAAAGGGCCCTGACTGACAAAGCATTAAATGATACTAAGTGAAACAATGCATGCAAGACACAGCATGGCTCTTGCACAGAATAAGAGCTCAACGAGTAATAAAGTGAAGGTTAAGGGTATGCCTCCCACTTTCCAGAAAGGCTGTGGACGAATTGAATTGCAACTTGCACTGTCAGAGACGAAACAAACCAAAAATGCAAAACAAAACAAAAATTGCTGTAACATCTATTAACCATTCTTGTCAAGATCATAGAAAGTTTTCTTCCTATTGGTCAATGGCGGAAAAAAATAATAAATCTGAAATGTGATTAGAAACTTAGCAGTTCTGAGATATTTTACCATATTATTTTATGTTTCTGAGGCAATATCAAAGCCCTAAGGATAAAAAGCCTATTTAGATAACTAGGCTTCTGGCTATTTTTTCCCCCTGCAAATAATACTGTTGTTTAATGCCATACGGGAATAAATTAGTCTTTTCTAAGTATTTTATAGCTCATAATATTGATAAAATCTGGGTATTGAGGTACATTTCCAGGGATATCTGCTATCATAAATGTATTTAGTGTTCCCTGAAGTTTTAGCCAAGTCAGTAACAGAAATAAGAACTTAAAAATTTTCAGAGGAAGAGATAAAAATATTACTTACAGATGATATAATTATCCTTTTAGATCTAGTATAATCCCATTAAAATGCCAAGGGAAGTTTACAAAGACTCTGTGAAAGCCTAACATGTAGTTCTCAAGGTCATCTAGTAGACTAGACAGATGAGAAAATGGAAGTAATATATGTGTGTGTGAAGTGTGCATTATCAGATATTAAAATGTATTTTGAGACTATAGAACATTAAAATGATGTGATACATTAAAATAGCATAATGTAATAAGCATAGGCAGATACAGCTTTAACAAAATAAGGTCAAGAAATAGATCTTAGTGCATATCACATTAAGTATATCATAAAGGTAGAATTACAAATCAGTAGAGAAAAGAATGTTCTGTTCATTCCAATTAACATTTTTGAGCAACTTTCTTGTGTCTGACACTGGAAGATATAACTAAGAATATGATAAGTCCTATGATCTCAAAAGGCTTAAAGTTTTTATGGGAGATGGATAAATAAAGATAAACTTAGAAAATGTAAACCACCTGAGCTATGACATTACAGGGAAGACACAAATTTGATGCAGCCTCGAATTAAGTTCAGTTTCTCTGCGCAAGTGACATCTGAGTTGGATTCTGAAGGGCAAGTAGGAGATAAGCAGGGGAAGGGATTCCGAAGGACATTTTGAAATAAGCAGAAGGCGTGAAGGCCTGAGGTCCAGGGAGGGCACAGCACATTTGCAGAGCCAGAAATGCTCAATCTGGTCTTTGTCAGCTGGGGAGAGACTGAGAAGGGTGTGAATGCAGGCTGGGAGACACAGGCAACACCAAAGTTAAGGAGGTCTTAACTTTTCTTGCTAAGGAGATCTTAAAGAAGACCCAGAGACCTGTTAGATAGTAAGAAGCACTGGAAAATGTGAAGATGACTTGTAGGATTCTGACTTGGGCCACTGGAGAATGGTGAGGAGAAGTATGTCTGCAGAGCCAGTAGGAAGTGACTAATTAACGTGGGTACATGTTAAGCATGTAAGAAATATTTGTATCTTTTGTTTTCAATCAGTATCACTGGCTAACTAGTTGAATTTATTGAAGGCTTATAACAAATACAAAAATGGAATCCTCATGGATTAGAAACAAAAAAACCCTAGAAAATACAAACCATGCATTGATAATATTTCTTAGTTTTGGATGATAACCTATAAAGTTACCTTTGTATATTTCTTTATGTATTTGCCAAATTTTCTAGAGAACATGTATCTTTTGTTTTCAATCAGCATCACTGGCTAACTAGTTGAATTTATTGAAAACCTAAGTCATCAAAAACCTTGCTTGTAGTTTCCTATTAATAATGACACACCGAAATCCGAAGGATGGTATCTGAGTATAGTGACACGCTTTTCAAGTGTCTGCAAATGTCATAGGGGTTAGGCTTAATATTGGGAGCTAGAAGTCTGGATTTTCAGGAGACAGATTCACTCATAGATTCTATAAATACATACTGTGTGGACAATATCTAGATACTGGTGATGCGGCAGACCAAAACTCCAAAGTCCCTGCTCTGCGAGGCTTAAGTCTCATATCAGAGGCATATTATAGCAGCAGAGTGGGACGTGGGTTGGAGTGATGGGCAAGCTGAAATCTCAGAGCTGGCAGGGAACTCAGATGTGTATTTTATTTTACAGATGAGGAAACAAAAGACTCTGGTTGAGGAGCTTCTTCCTCCTGTCATTAATTGTCACACGGGCAGGACCAGAATTCAGGTTTCCTGTTTCCTGAAATAAGATTGCCTTATACATGTATTGCTTACTCAATTCATGGTTAGCATTTACTAAGAGAGCAAAGAGTATTCATAGAATGAGGTTTGTGTGTCACGGAAGGGCCCCTATGATCCTGGCTTTGCAGTAAAAGTCATAAAAGAATGTGGCCGGGTGCGGTGGCTCATGCCTGTAACTCCAGTAGTTTGGGAGATAGAGGTGGGTGGATCACGAGGTCAGGAGTTCAAGACCAGCCTGGCCAACATGGTGAAACCACATCTCTACTAAAAATATATTTTAAAAAATGAGCTGAGCATGGTGGTGGGCACCTGTAATCCCAGGTACTGGGGGCTGAGGCAGGAGAATCACCTGGGTGGCAGAGGCTGCAATGAGCCAAGAGTACACCATTGCACTCCAGCCTTAGCGACAGAGCAAGACTCCGTTTCGAGGGAAGAAGAAGAAAAAATGTATCCTGGTTGGGTGCAATGGCTCACACCTGTAATCTCAGCACTTTGGGAGGCTGAAGTGGGGGCAGGGGTGGGAACCACTTGAGCCCAGAAGTTCAAGACCATCCTGGGCAACATATTTGAGACCTTGTTTCTGTTAAAAAAAAATACAAAAACTTGGCCAGGCATGATGGTGCACCTGTAGTCCCAGCTATACTTGGGAGGCTGAGGTGAGAGGATGGCTTGAGCCCAGGAGCTTGAGGCTGCAGTGAGCTTCATTTGCACCAGTGCACTCCAGCCTGGACAACAGTGAGACCCTGTATTTTTTTGTTGTAAAAAAGAATATATTCTTGATATTAGGAGATGCTGTTCATTTTAATTGATTCAGCAAATACTTACCAAGATTCCTCTATGTACAAGGCCCCATGTTGAAAATACAACTTTAATTAAGACAGACAGTGTCCTGCTCTTTTGGAGTTTATGTTTTGTCAGGGGAGAGATACAAAAAACCTAATGGCAGGAGATTCTCATTTTTTTGAGGTAAGAATATTCTATAAAGTCACCGGGAGCACTAAATTAGCAAACACAGAATTAGGTAACTCTGAGCCTCTGCTCACAACATTTTTGTCAGCTGATCAATATAGAACCTTGTTTTATGTGTGTTTCTATTTAAAGGCACCTTATTTAATATAGAGTTGATTCATTAACATGAACTCAGGGCTAACAGCACATCACTCATGCCTGAACGACATTAATCTAACAGACCTTTTCTCTGTAAGGCACATCCCAGTCTTCTTGCACTTAGGAACACTAGACAGCACTTTAATGGTTGGGGACCATTTTTTAACAGTGAAATGGCCAAAAAAAAAAAAAAAAAAAAAAAACGCACAAAAATGTGAAAAATGTGGCAGTAAATCACAAAAATAATACTTATTTAGAGTATCAGAGTAGAAACAAGGCAGAATGCCACCATGTCAGGCCTCAGCTGGTCGGAAATGTGCATCAGACAACTCAAATTTTCTGCCACTCTGTGCTCATCTATGAATGACCATGAAAACGCCATAAATACTGATTTGGGGTTATGACTAAATTTTAGTCAGTGGGCAAATTTGCAGGCATGAAATCCTTGCATAAAGGCTCCAACCTGCCTCCGACTTTGACTGTATGTTATTAACTCTGTACCATTGCAATTGTGCTGATAATCACGGTGATGTGGTATCATCTCACAGGGAGTCTGGAGGTCAGAGAAGATTGTCTGAGAAACAGACATTAAAGCCGAAATCTTAAGGATGAGTCAGTGTTAGCTGAGTTAAGTGGGGAAGAGGGCAGTTTATTTCAGGCAGAGCAAATAGCATGTGTAAGAGTCTGAGATGAGAACAAGCATTGTATATTTCTAGGGCCTGAATGAAGTCCCTTGTGGCTGAACTACCCAGATTCATGGGGAGGGAAGGAGCAGATTATGGAGAAACTTGTGACTCCAGTAAAGGAGTAGTGTAGTGGCCAAATCATGGCTCACTGCAGCTTCCACATCCCCAGCTCAGTTTTGGCCTCCCAAGTAGCTGGGACTGCAGGCATGTGTCACCTTGCCCACCTAACTTTTGTATGTTTTTTAGAGATGGGGTTTCACAATGTTCTGCAGACTGGTCTTGAACTCCTAGGCTCAAGTGATAACACCTGCCTTTGCCTCCCAAAGGCTGGGACAGTAAAGGATCTTTATTCTAAGAGTGATGGGAAGTCAAGCTAAGAGATGGTATAGATTTGTGTTTTAAAAGGGTCATTCCCTCTGGCTGAGTGTAAAGACAGGTCTAGATGGGGCTGAGAGGATGTGGGGACAGCTGTTGAAGCTTTTTTTAGTCACTTAACAGAGACAGTACTAAGGCTAGGCTAAGGGCATGGTACGAGGGAAAAGCGGCATGAGGATCAGAGTTGGGTTTCTCATGTGTGCAAATGCATAGATGAGGATGCTATTTTTAGAGGTCAGGAACACTGAGAAGGAAGTGAGTTTTGAGGGGATGAGCTCAATTTTGTTTTGTGGTTAAAGTGCCTATGAGACATTGTGGTAGGTGAAAAAATATGCCACCAAGATCCCCCTTCAAGGAAGAACTTGGTATCCAGCCCAGGGGAAGGCAAGCTGCAGATAGCCACCAGCAGTCAGCAACTTCAGGATCTGCCCGAGTGGCAGCTGCCTCCTAGAGGGTGTGTCCCTCCTGGAGCAGCTCACATCTGGTGAACGAGTAAGGTGGGGCACTCTATGGGCAATATTGGTTCCAGAGTTCCCTGCTTAGGGTCAAAGGGGAAACTGAAGGATGTTCATCTCTTTCCTTGAACTGTTTTATATAGAAAACATCTTATGACCCATACTCCAGGTTGGTGTGTGCTCTGCAGGCTCTGGCCTGCATCAGATAGCCAAGTGGGGACCTCAAGTCAGATACAGTTAGCATGTAATTTAAAGATGCATGTTCACAAATGGTCAATATGTGGGTGGTGAATGAAGATGTGAGAGTTGCTTATTTTGTGTAGAAGAAAGAATGAAAAGCAGAAGTAGCCTAGGAATGAATCTTGGGAAACTCCAACTTTTGAATATGAGAAAGGGAAGGATAAATTAAAATACTGTTCAGAAAGGTGGGAGGATACCCAGGAGGAGAGCATGCCATGGAAGACAAGAGAACAAAATAATTAACTCCATAGAGGGCTGCTGAGAGCCTAGGGAAGTCCAGGTCAAAAGTATACCTTGCAGAAGTCATTGGCCACTTAGCCCAGTGGTTGGGTGAGCTGCTGAGGGGAGATGCAGGGTCTGAGTGGGTTGTGGAATGAGTGAGAAATTAAGAAATAGAGACAGCGAGTATAGACAACTCGTTTTAGAAATGTGACTGAGAAAAGGACAGAAGACATAGGGCTGTATGTGAAAAGAGAAATAAGGCTGGAGATTTTAAAAAATTGAACATACTTGTTTTTTAATTTTAATTTAATTAAAAAAATTTAATTCTAGTGTGTACATAGTAGGTGTATATATTTATGGGGTACATGCGATGTTTTGATATAGGCATGCAATGTGTAATAATCACATCATGGAGAACAGAGTAATCATTTCCTCAAGCATTTATCTCTTGTGTTACAAACAATCAAATTATACTTTCCTAGTTATTAAAAATGTACAATTAACTTGTTATTGACTACAGTCATCTTGCTGTGCTATCAAATAGTAGGTCTTATTAATTCTATTTCTTTGTATGAATTAAGTATGTTTAAATGACCATGGGGGAACCAAGCAAAGATGATGAGTTAGAAGACACAGAAGAGAGAACAGATTATTGATAGGAGATGATTCTTGAGGAAGTGGGCTACAGAACACAGATACAGAGATGGGACTGAAACTAGGAAGAAGGGAGTTGGCGTCCACAGGAGTTGAGGAGAGGAGAGAAGATGTAGCTAGGCCGTAGGTTTGAAAGCAGGTGCTAGAAAGTTGAGAACTGCTCTCTGGTAGCTTCAAATTTATCTGTGAGGTTGGGAGTAAGGTCATCTTTTGTGAATGAGGGAGTTCTTGGGGCGGGGGTGAGGCAGGAGAATAGGATCTGGAGGCAGGGAACCTAAGGTGGTTTCACACTGACTTCCTGGAACTAAACCAAAACGAAAACCCCAACTTCCGATGCCCAAGTAACAAAAGGACCAGAGGCTACTCCCTTTGCAACACACCCACCCCCCTTTTTCTGCATGGCAGATGAAAAATTGAAAATACCTCTGATTGGTTCCCTACTGCAACTAATCAGAATGGTCACAGGCAGAGTCTTCATTTGCATAGGAGTGTAGCTTTGTATTAATAACTTCACTTCAGCCTCTGATTGGTCCCCTCCCACAACCAACCAGAATGGTCATGGGCCACTACTTTGTTTACATAGGGTGTACACCAAGTAACCAATGGGAAACCTCTAGAGGATATTTCAGAAATACCTAGAGCCCCAGAAAATTCTGTAACAGGGCTCTTGAGGCGGTTGTTAGAGCCCACTCCTACCCTGTGGAGTGTACTTTTGTTTCAATAAATCTGTGCTTTTCTTTCATTCCTTTGTGCATTTTGTCCAATTCTTTGTTTTAAATCCCAAGAACCTGGACATCCTTCACCAGTAACAGAGGTTTGGTTGAAGAGAATGGAAAAGGTTTAATACAGTCACCAAGGAGTGTGGGAAAATTAATTGACTAAAGAAATTAAGTAGTAGGAATATAGAACTATGTCGAGAACTCAGCTGAATTCTGTATGTATGCCCACTGAAGTGTCTTTTGGGCATTTTGCATCTTAAGGGCACATAATCTAAAACACCACCATTTCCCCACAGCATTAGTATCTTACAGGAAAGCAGAAAATTGACAAGAAAGTGCTTTGCCACAGAAGAAGCCAGTGTTCTAAACACATAAAACCATGAGTTGAACTTTGATCCTATGATTCCCCTACTTTTTAGTCTTCAGATGTTTCTTTGATAAGTTCTTAATATAAATGTTATTTGTCAAGCAATTTGCAGTATATAAAAAATGTTGACAATAGCTTTTCTCATTTAATTCTCTAACATCCTTCTAAGGTGGATAATACTATTTGCCACTTGAAAACAAGTGTTTGCAAAGTTACGGGAATGTTCCAAGGTCAAACTATTGGTAAAAGTCAAGATAAGAACATGTGCTCTGGTCTTCTCCATTCAAAGTCTACGATCCTTCACTGGCTCACATTCTTGGATCTCAGACATGTACTAGATTTGGGCTCATTTTTGCTCATGAGTTTAATTAGTCAAGAATAAATAATTTCTTTGTTTTGTTTCATTTAATATTTTTCCCTGAGTTTGAGTTTGTGATCCATTCTGATAAGTTCTTTTCCTTTTGCGTCCTTAGCAATAGCAGGCTTGAAATAATAGAGGAAGCAATTGACTTAAGATAGTGAATTATAAGCCCCCTTTCCATGAAGTTGTTCTTGAGTGTGCTTTGCTTGAGTTATAGCTACGTTAATGTGGTAACTGGCACCACTTTAACAGCTGTAATATCTCTTCAATTACAGCTGCATGAAAATTACTTAAAGTTTCAAATGCTGGATGCATCAAGATAAGGCTGTAGGGAGGACAGATCAGTCATGTGAAGCTTGTCTTTGCAGAAAAGAGACGTTTCCTTAATTTCCTTGTGCCACTGAAGCTTCGAGAACAGTTGAGGTTACTCTAAGGGCAACAAAGAAAGATAAACAGAGGTCTTAAAACTGATAACTTGGAGCAAATGACATATTTTTAAAATAGGTTTTTAAGTTATTAAGTTGAAGCTGATAATTTTGAAGCACAATAATTTATTCTTTTTGGGGCACACATTTACTGAGCATCTGTTACGTGCCAGTGACTACGCTTGACATTGGAGGTGAAAAGGGAAATAAGGCACCTTCCTCCTTTTCAAGGATGTGGGGTCTTCTAGTGGGCAAGATCGACCTATATGCAGATAGTCAAAACATAGTAGTGCACAGAAAAGACTTAGTAGTCCATAAGAGTATCTGCTCCATCATATCCCTTTATGTACAATCTTGGAAGAGTATATGTATTAAATGAAAACAAAATTTGTTTCTTCTGGGGTATGATTGGGGGAGACTATTACTTTTACTCTATTTTAGAGAAATCTTTAGTTAGATAATATATTTCAATCATATAAGGAAATAGAACAAATACTATGTGATTGCACTTACCTGAGATACCTATGTTCCAACCATGGATATATATGTTTTGTTATTCATTAGATTTCCCTAATTTTAAAGAAATAAAATGCTAAAATACAGCAAATGGCTCCCTTCTCTCTGCCCCAGACTTTCCTCCTATTTTTCTTACTCTCAGGTACAGGTACTATCCTAAAGTCTGGGTACATTATTCATGTGCATTTAAAAATTCTGTTATAAAGACATATGTACACGTATGTTTACTGCGGCACTGTTCACAATAGCAAAGACCTGGAACCAACCCAAATGTCCATAATGATGGACTGGATAAAGAAAATGTGGCACATATACACCATGGAATACTATGCAGCCATAGAAAAGATGAGTTCATGTCCTTTGCAAGGACATGGATGAAACTGGAAACCATCATTCTCAGCAAACTGACACAAGAGCAGAAAAACAAACACCACATGTTCTCACTCATAAGTGGGTGTTGAACAATAAGAACACACGGATACAGGGAGGGGAACATCACACAATGAGGTCTGGGGGGTGAGGGGCTAGGGGAAGAATAGCAGGGGGTGGGGGGATTGGGGAGGGATAGCATTAGGAGAAATACATAATGTAGATGACAGGGTGATGGATGCAGCAAACCACCATGGCATGTATATACCTATTTAACAAACCTGCATGATCTGCACATGTACCCCAGAACTTAAAGTATAATAAATAAAAACACTTTTACTATAGTCGATGTCCTCTTTCCAAAGACTACTAGAAACACACCTGTAGTGTTATGAGAACTGTGGAAAAGTGTGGGGTGTCTCAACACAATGATGGCAGAGAGGACTTAGAATAGGATTCGGGCTTGCAGTAGGTGATCTTGGGAGGAAACAGGGTTTTACCCTGCATTGATGCTTTCAGGAAGTATGGTAGTTGTATGATTGGATATCTTCAGAAATCTCAAGTCTAGAGCAACACTAAAGTTGTAAATTGTTTAAGAAGCAACAGTCACTCATTAGACAGGATGGAGGGATATGTGGTCATTTTTGTGGTTTGGACAATGTATTTTTGTTAGAGTTCAAATATAATTATGGCACAGTTGTATTTTTGTCTTGTCTCATGATGGTCACAGAATGGCCTTGTCTGATGTTGATGCTCTTTTAAGTTATTTACCGTCAACAGGAGGCCTTGCTGTGAGTGCCAGGCTCCCGGATATCAGAGGCTGTATTTTCTTTGTTGATACATATATATTTCTTCATAAGCAATATACATTATTATTTTGTGGATCTTGGTTTGAATGAATTATAATATGCTGTAGCTTTTGTTTTTTTAACTCCATAGTGTGAGATTAGCTTAGGTTGATAATAGCAGATCTAGTCCATGGCATTTATATGCCGTTTTGCATTTGGCTGTTAAGGATGGTTAAGTTGCTTCTATGTTTTCTTGTTGAAAATTGTGCTGATACACCTTGCATACAAATATAAGTTTCTCTACGCCATTTTCCAAAGAGAACAACCAGGTGCCAGAAAGTAATGTAAAGCTCAACAACGTTGAAAGACTAGATACCAGCTTGAACCAGCTCCCAGGGGCAAAATCTGGAACAATTTGAAGAAGAAAACAAAGAAAATAAAAGGTTATAATCCATAGAATAGAATAAATAAAAGTTCATGCGGCTTTAACTAAATAATTGAATATTATCAAATACTCACTTAAATGCATTACGAATAGTTACACATTGCTCGCAGTGCCGCAATCATGTCATTCATTTCCGTTTTCATGTGGCCATTTTAATAAAACTTTATTGCTGTGTTTTTGTGACATAGCTAAGAAATCATTTCCTATCCAAACAACATAGATATATTTTCCTACGAAAGTTTTAAAGTTTTGTTCTTTGCATGTCCATCTCTAATGTGTAATTTGTTTTTACTTATGATGTGAGGAAGGGAATCTAATATACTTTTACACATGGGTAAACACTTGTTCCAGCACTATGGAATGCCTTCACTCTATTAAACAAAATTTTCAAGGCTCTTCATTCTGATTTACTGATAGCTTTATGTCTTAATTGATATATTATAGCAATTAACTGATACAGTTCTCTCTTAATTAGTATAACCTTTAAATTAAGACTTGAGGCTAATCATCTGTCACTATTATTCTTTTTCAATATTGTTGGCTCTTTTTGGCCATAATCTTTCATACACATTTAAGCTTCCTGGTAAGTAAATTCTGTGAAAAATCTTACTGGGATTTTTATTGGAATTGTGTTGAATTTACAGATGTCAATAATCATAATATCAAGTGTTTTCATTTTCAATCATGGACTATTTCTCCATTTTTTGGTTTCATAATTAATAATAAAATAATTTGTTTTTTTTTTTATTGCATTTTAGGTTTTGGGGTACATGTGAAAAACATGCAAGGTTGTTGCATAGGTGCATACGTGGCAGTGTGATTTGCTGCCTCCCTCCCCTTCACCTATATCTGGCATTTCTCCCCATGCTATCCCTCCCCAACTCCCCACCCCCCCGCTGTCCCCCCCCAACAGATCCCCATGTATAGTGCTCCCCTCCCTGTGTCCATGTGTTCTCCTTGTTCAACACCCACCTATGAGTGAGAACATGTGGTGTTTGATTTTGTGTTCTTGTGTCAGTTTGCTGAGAATGATGGTTTCCAGGTTCATCCATGTCCCTACAAAGGACACGAACTCATCGTTTTTAATGGCTGCATAATATTCCATGGTGTATATGTGCCACATTTTTCCTGTCCAGTCTATCATCGATGGGCATTTGGGTTGGTTCCAGGTCTTTGCTATTGTAAATTGTGCTGCAATGAACATTCGTGTGCATGTGTCCTTATAGTAGAACGATTTATAATCCTTTGGATATATACCCAGTAATGGGATTGCTGGGTCAAATGGAATTTCTATTTCTAGGTCCTTGAGGAATCGCCACACTGTTTTCCACAGTGGTTGAACTAATTTACACTCCCACCAACAGTGTAAGAGTGTTCCTATTTCTCCACATCCTCTCCAGCATTTGTTTCCTCCAGATTTTTTAATGATCGCCATTCTAACTGGCGTGAGATGGTATCTCAATGTAGTTTTGATTTGCATTTCTCTAATGACCAGTGATGATGAGCATTTTTTCATATGTTTGTTGGCCTCATGTATGTCTTCTTTTGTAAAGTATCTGTTCATATCCTTCGCCCATTTTTGAATGGGCTTGTTTGTTTTTTTCTTGTAAATCTTTTTTAGCTCATTGTAAATTCTGGATATCAGCCATTTGTCAGACGGGTAGGCTGAAAAAATTTTTTCCCATTCTGTTGGTTGCCGATTCACTCTATTGACTGTTTCTTTTGCCGTGCAGAAGCTGTGGAGTTTGATTAGGTCCCATTTGTCTATTTTGGCTTTTGTTGCCAATGCTTTTGGTGTTTTGGTCATAAAGTCCTTGCCTACGCCTATGTCCTGAATGGTTTTGCCTAGGTTTCCTTCTAGTGTTTTTATGGTGTTAGGTCTTATGTTTAAGTCTTTAATCCATCTGGAGTCAATTTTAGTGTAAGGTGTCAGGAAGGGATTGAGTTTCTGCTTTCTGCATATGGCTAGCCAGTTTTCCCAACACCACTTATTGAACAGGGAATCCTTTCCCCATTGCTTGTTTTTTTCAGGTTTGTCAAAGATCGGGTGGTTGTAGATATGTTGTGTCACCTCCGATGCCTCTGTTCTGTTCCATTGGTCTATATCTCTGTTTTGGTACCAGTACCATGCTGTTTTGATTACTGTAGCCTTGTAGTAGAGTTTGATGTCCAGTAGTGTGATGCCTCCCGCTTTGTTCTTTTTGCTTAGAATTGATTTGGCTATGCGGGCTCTCTTTTGGTTCCATATGAAGTTTAAGGTGGTTTTTTCCAGTTTTGTGAGGAAGGTCATTGGTAGCTTGATGGGGATAGCGTTGAATCTGTAAATTACTTTAGGCAGTATGGCCATTTTCACAATATTAATTCTTCCTAACCATGAACATGGAATGTTTCTCCATCTGTTTGTGTCCTCTCTTATTTCGTTGAGCAGTGATTTGTAGTTCTCCTTGAAGAGGTCCTTTACGTTCCTTGTTAGTTGTATTCCTAAGTATTTTATTCTCTTTGTAGCAATTGTGAATGGCAGTTCGTTCTTGATTTGGCTCTCTTTAAGTCTGTTATTGGTGTATAGGAATGCTTGTGATTTTTGCACATTGATTTTGTATCCTGAGACTTTGCTGAAGTTGCTTATCAGTTTCAGGAGATTTTGGGCTGAGGTGATAGGGTCTTCTAGATATACAATCATGTCGTCTGCAAATAGAGACAATTTGACTTCCTCCTTTCCTAATTGAATACCCTTTATTTCTTTTTCTTGCCTGATTGCTCTGGCTAGAACTTCCAGTACTATATTGAATAGGAGTGGTGAGAGAGGGCATCCTTGTCTAGTGCCCGATTTCAAAGGGAATGCTTCCAGTTTTTGCCCATTCAGTATGATATTGGCTGTCGGTTTGTCATAAATAGCTTTTATTATTTTGAGATACGTTCTGTCGATACCTAGTTTATTGAGAGTTTTTAGCATAAAGGGCTATTGAATTTTGTCGAAGGCCTTCTCTGCATCAATTGAGATAATCATGTGGTTTTTGTTTTTGGTTCTGTTTATGTGGTGAATTACATTTATAGACTTGCGTATATTGAACCAGCCTTGCATCCCCGGGATGAATCCTACTTGATCATGGTGGATAAGCTTTTTGATGTGCTGTTGTAATCGGCTTGCCAGTATTTTATTGAAGATTTTTTGCATCTATGTTCATCATGGATATTGGCCTGTAGTTTTCTTTTTTTGTTGAGTCCCTGCCGGGTTTTGGTATTAGGATGATGTTGGTCTCATAAAATGATTTGGGAAGGATTCCCTCTTTTTGGATTATTTGGAATAGTTTCAGTAGGAATGGTACCAGTTCCTCTTTGTATGTCTGGTAGAATTCGGCTGTGAACCCATCTGGACCTGGGCTTTTTTTGGGTGGTAGGCTCTTAGTTGCTGCCTCGACTTCAGACCTTGTTATTGGTCTATTCAGGGTTTCGACTTCTTCCTGGTTTAGGCATGGGAGGAGGCTACTGTCCAGGAATTTATCCATTTCTTCCAGGTTTTCTAATTTATGTGCATAGAGTTGTTTGTAATAATCTCTGATGATGGTTTGAATTTCTGTGGCATCTGTGGTGATATCCCCTTTATCATTTTTTATTGCATCTATTTGGTTATTCTCTCTTTTCTTTTTTATTAGTCTGGATAGTGGTCTGTCTATTTTGTTGATCTTTTCAAAAAACCAGCTCCTGGATTTATTGATTTTTTTGTAGGGTTTTTTATGTCTCTATCTCCTTCAATTCTGCTTTGATCTTAGTTATTTCTTGTCTTCTGCTAGGTTTTGAGTTTTTTTGATCTTGCTCCTCTAGCTCTTTCAATTTTGATGATAGGGTATCAATTTTAGATCTCTCATTTCTTCTCATGTGGGCACTTATTGCTATATATTTTCCTCTAGAGACTGCTTTAAATGTGTCGCAGAGATTCTGGTATGTGGTGTCTTCATTCTCATTGGTTTCGAAGAACATCTTTATTTCTGCCTTCATTTCAGTGTTTATCCAGTCAACATTCAGGAGAAAGTTGTTCAATTTCCATGAGGCTGTGCGGTTCTGGGTTGGCTTCTGAATTCTGAGTTCTAACTTGGTTGCACTGTGGTCTGAGAGACTGTTTGTTATGGTTTCCATTCTTTTGCATTTGCTGAGGAGTCATTTACTTCCAATTATGTGGTCAATTTTAGAGTAGGTGTGATGTGGTGCTGAGAAGAATGTATATTCTGTGGATTTGGGCTGGAGAGTTCTGTAAATGTCTATTAGGTTTGCTTGTTCCAGGTCTGAGTTCAAGTCCTGGATATCCTTATTAATTTTCTGTCTCGTTGATCTGTCTAATATTGACAATGGTGTGTTGAAGTCTCCCACTATTATTGTGTGGGAGTCTAGGTCTCTTTGCAAGTCTTTAAGAACTTGCCTTATGTATCTGGGTGCTCCTGTATTAGGTGCATATATATTTAGGATCCTTAGCTCTTCTTGTTGCATTGATCCTTTTACCATTATGTAATGTCCTTCTTTGTCTCTTTTGATCTTTGTTGCTTTAAAGTCTATTTTATCAGAGATGAGAATTGCAACTCCTGCTTTTTTTTGCTCTCCATTTGCTTGGTAAATCTTCCTCCATCCCTTTATTTTGAGCCTTTGTGTATCCTTGCATGTGAGGTGGGTTTCCTGGATACAGCACACTGATGGGTTTTGGCTTTTTATCCAATTTGCCAGTCTGTGTCTTTTGATAGGGGCATTTAGTCCATTTACATTTAGGGTTAATATTGTTATGTGTGAATTTGATTCTGTCATTTTGATGCTAGCTGGCTGTTTTGCCCATTGGTTGATGCAGATTCTTCATTGTGTTGCTGCTCTTTACCGTTTCGTGCATTTTTGGAGTGGCTGGTGCTGGTTGTTTTTTTCTATGTGTAGTGTCTCCTTCAGGAGCTCTTGTAAAGCTGGTCTGGTGGTGATGAAATCTGTGAATACTTGCTTGTTCACAAAGGATTTTATTTTTCCTTCACTTATGAAGCTTAGTTTGGCTGGATATGAAATTCTAGGTTGAAAGTTCTTTTCTTTAAGGATGTTGAATATTGGCCCCCACTCTCTTCTGGCCTGTAGGGTTTCTACTGAGAGATCTGCTGTGAGTCTGATGGGTTTCCCTTTGTGGGTAACCCGACCTTTCTCTCTGGCTGCCCTTAGTATTTTCTCCTTCATTTCAACCCTGGCGAATCTGATGATTATGTGCCTTGGGGTTGCTCTTCTAGAGGAATATCTTTGTGGTGTTCTCTGTATTTCCTGGACTTGAATATTGGCCTGCCTTGCTAGGTTGGAGAAGTTTTCCTGGATAATATCCTGAAGAGTATTTTCCAGCTTGGATGCATTCTCTTCGTCGCATTCAGGTACACCTATCACACGTAGATTAGGTCTTTTCACATAGTCCCATAATTCTTGTTGACTCTGTTCATTCCTTTTTACCTTGTTTTCTCTAATCTTCCCTTCTCGTTTTATTTCATTGAGTTGATCTTCGACCTCTGATATCCTTTCTTCTGCTTGGTCAATTCTGATGTTGAAACTTGTGCATGCTTCGCGAAGTTCTCGTGTTGTGTTTTTCAGCTCCATCAATTCGCTCATATTCCTCTCTAAGTTGTCCATTCTCATTAGCATTTCGTCAAGTCTTTTTTCAAGGTTCTTAGTTTCTTTGCATTGGGTTAGAACATGTTCTTTTAGCTCACGGAAGTTTCTTATTATCCACTTTCTGAAAGCTGATTCTGTCATTTCATCACACTCATTCTCCATCCAGTCTTGTTCCCTTGCTGGTGGGGAGTTGTGTTCCCTTGTAGGAGGAGAGGTGTTCTGGTTTTGGGTGTTTTCATCCTTTTTGTGCTGGTTTCTTCCCATCTTTGTGGATTTATCCACCTATCGACTTTGTAGTTGCTGTCTTTCTGATTTTGGTAATTTTAAGTCTGCAGCAGCTGAACTCATAAACCCCCTTTTCTTCCCCCCAGGTGTTCTGGCCCAGGGAGTAGTTAGGGCTTTATGTTTTTCAGCTGTATTGCTGTCGTTTTCCCTGCCCACAAGGTGGCAGTCTAGTCAGGCTGCAGAGGCTTCGCTGAGCTGCTGTGGGCTCCACCCAGCTTCTGTGTGAGCTTCCCTACAGTCCTGTTTATATGGGTGTAGTTAGAACTGCTTCCACTATGCTGGCCCACCCCTGTAGTGACAGAGTCTCTGTAGTGGCGGGTTGTCTTGGTTACGGCAAATTGCCCCGGGAACTGCAGGGTGTTTCCCGATGGAGGACGCCCCTCCCCCACAGAGCTGGACCGTCCCTGGTTCAGCCGTGTTTCCAGTGGGGCCCTCTTTGCACGGGAATCTCTTGGCTTGACTCCCTGCCTCAGCTCCCCTTGCTGGCCCAGAGGGGACAGAGTCTCGTTCACTTTGCTCAAGGAGCTGCTGCTCCCTGCCCCCGGTGCAGGCCGAGCGGCTGCTCCCTGCCCCCGGTGCAGGCCGAGCGGCTGCTCCGGTCCAATCAGCAGCGCTGGGAACCCGTGGAGCTTCTCCGCCTGTGAATCTCCTGGTCTGTGGGCAGTTAAAATCCACTGCCCTGTGTGCCGCTGCCTCAGCCGAAGCAGCGGCACTGAGATTCGTGGCACGCCCTTGCCAGGGGTTCTCCTGGCTTGACTCCCTGCTTCAGCTCCCCTTGCTGGCTCAGAGGGAACTCTGTCTCCCTGGCTCCGCATAAGAAGCCGCTGCCCCCCGCCCCAGGGCATAGGCTGAGCGGCCACACCACTCAAACCAGCAGCGCTGGCGACCCGTGGGGCTTCTCCTCCTGTGAATCTCCTGGTCTGTGGGCAGTAAAAATCCGTCTGGAAATGCGGCATCCACTCACCCTCTGCGCCTTCTCTCGGAGCTGCAATCCCGACTTCCTCCTAAGCGGCCATCTTGTCCTGATTCCCCAATAATTTGTTATTAATACTTTTCTTCATACTTTGTTAGATACATATGTAGATAATTATATTTGTTGGGAATTGCCTGGCTGCCTGAGAGAGACCTTTATTCCAGTATCTTTAAAATATTAGAGCTCAACTCCCTAAATAGAAGAACCCAGAGTTAGGTAGTTGCTGGTATTTCACTGAATCCAAATGCTAACGGTAAGGTCTCTGGATTCACTCTTCTTTTCTGTCATGGTCCCCAAATTGTTTCTGGATCTTCTGCTGTAGTGTCTGATTCCAAGAGGCTGGAAGGAGGGAGTGCAGAAGGACAAAACGGGATTTCTGTCCAATGATGTTTGCTTACACCAAATTAGAAAATTCTACCTCTTAATAGAGGCTGGAAGGTAGAGTGTTTCAGCTGGACATATTGTCACTCTGAATAAAATCAGAGTTCTCTTATTAAGAAAAGAAAAAGTAAATATGGAAATGTACTAGCAGTTGCTGCTATAGGTTCTTTTAACTTTTGTTGCTATTTAAAATATCTTTTTAAGATTGAAAATGTCCATTGTTGATTGGTATTCATAGGAATGCCTATCCTATTTCTATTCTTAAAATTAAAATATAATTTACATGCAGAACAACTGACCCTTTTTCGTACATTTCTCTAAGTTTCAAGAAGCACATTGTTTAGTTTGAGGAACACATCAGATAGAGTGTCTCTGTCTCTGACAGTCTCTGAATGGACTATTATGAAGTCTGTCCAGAGAAGTAGGCAAGTCCTCACTATTATGGGGCATTTTATGTGATGATAGAGTCTGGTTTTAGTCTAAATGCAGTAGGAAGCCACTGGAGAGTTTTAAGCAGAGGAGTGATGTGATGTAATTTATGTTGGAAAACTCATTTTGAGTTTTCCCTGGAGCATAGATTGTAAAGAACGCAGGGAAGAAAGGAGTCCAAGCATGAGGCTCTTGCATATTCCAAGCAAGAGTTCACAGTCATCGAACAAGGGTGGTGGCACTGGAGATGCAGCTCAGACAGATGCAGTGTGTCTACGTCACTGAACAGGATTTGCTCTTGATTCATCTTCGACTATTTCTATTACTTGGATGTGATTCCCTTTGGAATCAGATGTTCAGAATAGTCACTGCAATTTGTGAATTTCCTTGCATGCATACACTCTGCTAATTTGGCAAAGCTGTTATTTTTTCTCATTTCCCATCCATGAGCACATGTGTGATCTACAGGCTGTATGATGTAATTACTTTTCTGGATAACAGAAAAGAATGAAAAAAATTTCTATTTAATAAAAGAATTTTAAACATGCTCATATAATCTGGATTTTACATAAGGATTTAAAAGTGAGCTAAAAAAAAACAACTACTGGATGGAGTGCAGTCGTGTCACTGCACTCCAGTCTGGCGACAGAATGAGACTCCACCTCAAGAAAAAAGAAAATTGGAAAAGGAATCTGCCTGACATCATAAAGTCTCCCTCAATCCATGTGTTTGCCACAGGTTTCTCTCGTTTTATTCTTGTGAGTTCTCAGCATCCAGTGACATTCGGCAGCCTGCTATAAACACTGAAGTATCGGCATGAAACTTTCAGCCATTTGGCACTAAACGATTCCTGTTGAGTCTTCCCACATCAATGGCTGTATGAACACAGCATTGTAAAGATCTTAGTATGAACCTACCTGAGAGAAGAGCACCTAAATGTTAGCTTCGGTGCTTGATTTGAGCGAAGTCATTGCCTAAAAGAAAAATACTTTTCCACTCTAGGAATAGTTCCCATGAGACTTCACAGCCAGCGCCCTGTGAACTCCCCAAAGGCTTCTCCCTGAGACTAGAAATGCTTCATTCAGGGTATTTCATGTGGGATATTTTTAGTAACCATTGATTTTTTTATAGAAACTATGTATCATGCTCCCCTGTTATCTTCACTCATGTGCTCTTGACAGCCTTTTTGCTGAATCTTACAGGGAAAATAAATGTACCACAGGAGGCTCTTAAAGGGCATGAATTTAGAGATCTATTTGAGTTTGATGGGAACTCCAAAGCATTATCAGGAAAGGTCTGAACTCAGAGCCTATTCCTAGAGAGCAGATGTGATCACCTGGCAGATGATCTTGGAGTCAATGGATTTTGCTTTGGGGGACAGGGAAGGCAGAAGAGCAGAGAGCTATAGCTGACAAGCTGACTGACATTCATAAGGGACATCACAGAACCAAATTAGCACACCTGCTAGTAGAGGAGCAGGGAAAATTATCCTCACTTAGAGAAGCAAGAGGCTATATCAGAGACAAAGCCCTCGCAATTGGTGTATATCTAAGTAGATTACAAGAGCAGAGCAGAGGAGACACTAGAGTCACTTTCATTCCTTTGCACATTTATTCATTAATTCATGGAGGAGGTATCTGTGCAGCTAGTCCCAGAAAAGAGGTATGCCTTAGAAACTGGCTAGGAGAGGGTGGGGATTTTAAATGGAGGGATAGGAACATGATGTAGAAGTAGAAAAGTGCAAATATAACATTAGGAACAGTGAATTATTCCATTTGCTGAGAATACAATGAAATTTTTTTTGAAACAGTCTCGCTTTGTCACCCAGGCTGGTGTGCGGTGGTATGATCTCAGCTCCCTGTAACCTCTGCCTCCTGGGATCAAGCAATTATCCTGTCTCAGCCTCCTGAGTAGCCTGGATTACAGGCACATGCCACCATGCCTGTCTAATGTTTGTATTTTTAGTAGAGACAGAGTTTCATCATGTTGGCCATCCTGGTCATGAACTCCTGATCTCAGATGATCCACCCACCTCCCAAAGTGCTGGGATGACAGGTATGAGTCACCACACCTGGTCAATAAAATGAATTTAGAAGAGAAGTTTGGATTAGATTGGGTAGAATCTGAATGTTGGGTTAAAGTGTACCCCACTTTCGATGGCATTCAACAGGAGTTTTTATTAGGTTGGTGCAAAGGTACCTGGGTTTTGCCATTACTTTTAAGGTAATACAAATAGAACCTGATACAAAGATGAATAGGAATGGACAAGGTGCACTGGAAAGGAGAGACTGAAGATAGAAAGAGCAGCTGGGCAAGTTTTGGAAAGCCCACCTGACAGAGGCTAAGGAGTCAGGGGAACCATCGCGGGTGGAGGACAGGAGAACATGTAAGACATCAAGGATGACGTGACAGCACATAGGATGTGATTAAGGAGGAAGGGTTTGAGGTGACAAACTCGGTGATCTGTGAGGATGATGGTACCTTGACTACCCAGACAGAAACAGTCCCCAGTCACTTGCCCACATGTCACCCTTGTAAGAGCACTTAGAACTGCCTTCCTCTCTTTCTGGTTTATTTCCTTTGTTTTATCTTTTTTTTTTTTTTTTCCATTCACTAGAAAGTATGGTTCCTGCTCCTGGAGAAATATGTTTTCATCAATATATATCTTCCTCCTAAATTCTCAGCAGTCAAATAATTGGTGCTCAATAAATATGTGCTGAATAAATGCTGAATGGTACCCTTTTACAAACATGGAAATAAAAACGATGGGAATAATAAGAAATAGAGAAAATAATTTCAGAAGTTATAATACATTATTCAGCTTAGCTCCCCCAGTAACTGGTCATGTGCATTTAGAAATATCACATAGTGCCTCTTGTCTCGGTTTTCTGATCTAAATCAGGGATAATATTATTTCCCCTCCTATTTTATGGTTTCAAACAGACAATCATACAATGGGTATGAAAGCACTTTGGGAAATGAAAAGTGATGATTTAAATATAAGATCTTATTTGGGAGGAGACAGTGTTATTTGTAATGTCTTCTGTAAAAGTATAATATTTCTGGAATTGAATAATCTTTAGAAATTACTGAAAGCACTAAATTACTGTCTTCTTTCCTTTTTCCCCTTTTAACATGATACTGTGACTAAGAGCACTTGTCGGAAAGAGCTTTGATCTATGAGTCTAAAGAGGCTGACTGTGGCCTCTCACCAATTAAATTTCCTCTAGACAAACCCTGGATAACTTTAAAATAAGCTAATGATAAGAGATAGGGTTTTCTAGAAAGTGAATCTTACTTTTGTCAGAAAGAAGGTTGGGCAGTAAATACGTCTCAGGAGGGAGATGAGGTCTCTACACAGTTCACACTAAATACATAACAGTATTTCAGATGTCACAAGGTGACTGCCTCTCCTAGAGTATCATTGATCAGTGTTTTAGGATTTTGATAAAGAGAAAACATCCTTTGCTCTCTTGGGGCTTTTTTGCTTTTTCTGCTGCGAATTTTCTTTGGAAAATTTGTCATCCATCTTTCTGCATTTTATGAGAAGCTGCCCTTCTGCCTGAGCTGTTCGTTGGTAGGTCAGGGTTGAGTGGTCACATGGGAAAAGCTAGGAAGGAAAGGGTTTGGAGTAAGACTGCCAAGTCCACCTACCTCAACCAGATTGGCTGTGGGGGAAAAGAGAAAGCAACGTTCCCGGTTGTGGGTGCTGTGCTGAGGATTTCCTCTATGGGGAGGGCCAGGGCTGAGTTGTTCAGTGATCAGGTGACAGAGGTCAAGAGGGAGAACAGGGCTGACAGTATTGGATCATAGAACATGCAATACAAGGATCATTTAATATAAAACAAGAAAAAAGCAGCTCATACAAAATAGTTATCTGTCTTACATTCACTTAAATTTTGTTTATTCACACCTACTGTTGAGGCTGCTGGCTGTATTCCTGTGAAACTGCCCACGATGGCTGTTTCTTTGGTCTTTATATAGTGGAAATCGCAAGAGTTTGGAGTCAGACAAATTTGGGTCCAAATCCCAGCTCTGCCTCCTCACAGCTGTATGATCTTGGACACAGTATGCACCCCAATGTGCGGTATGGGAAATGGCCTCATCCTTAAGGAATTGGTGGAAGGATTAAATTGATATATTAAGGATTAAATTGATGCAAAAGTAATTGTGTTTTTTGCCATTACTTTTGCACCAACCGAATAGCTTGTAGCTCATGCTTTGTATTCAGTATATTCGCTGTCACTATCACTACTCTCTCCATCTCCCCCACTCCTGTTACTTCTGTGATCAGTTAGTCTATTGTATTGATCATGTCAATATTTTATGCTTTTGTTATATCTCAACTACGGAAAGTATTACAAGGGAAGAAAGAAGTTGGAGAACTTCATAGTAGGAAATATCCCAAATCCATCATCTCTTCTCTCTGAGAGATGGTCTTAGTTTTTAAAAGCATTAATAATAAGTCAGCATCAACCCTTAGGCTTAATAATAAATGAGGCAATCACTATTCTTAGGATGCTGTCTTAGTCAGTTTGGGCTGCTGTGACAAATAACCTTAAACTAGTTGGCTTATGAACAACAGATACTTATTTCCAACAGTTCCAGAGGCTGGGAAGTCCAAGATCAGGACACTGGCAGATGATATCTTCTTCTTGTGTCCTCACATGGTGGAAAGGGGTAGTTATCTCTCAGGTCTCTTTTATAAGGGCACTAATTTTATTCATGAAGGCTCCACCACTGTGACCTAATCACCTTCCAAAAGGCTCTGCCCTTTAATAGCATGGGAGTTAGAAATTCAATATATGAATTTTTGGGAAACATAAATATTCAGAACATAGAAAGTATGAGTTTTTCCAACCAAGAGAACAGTAGGGGGCTTTTCTGTGATTTACTATAGTCTACTTGCTGTTGAAAAAAAAGATTCTCCATTGCATAATATTTTAGCCAAAGTATTTATATTGTCTACAACTTGATAGCACCTTTTTACTCTAGAGAAGACATTACAAAATACCAACTGGCCATCATAGAGTCTTTACATTTTACGTACAGTTTGTTTACAAACTATCTTATTTAATTCTTACAACCAATGCATAAGGTGGATAGATTATTTTCTTTGTGAGGAAATAGAGGTTTAGAGAAATTGGGTTTTTGTTCGTGGACACATAAAGAAGAAATAGCATTCACATTACATCAACTCCAAAACCCATGCTCTTTTAATAAGACAGTTAATTAAGTCTAACCTAAATAGAGCTGCTTTCTTTGAGACTTTGGGTTGTGTAGTTCAATTAGAGCTGAAAGATCGCTTACACAGAATCACCTATATTTTAGTGCTAGTGGAAAAACTGAGCCTCTGCAGCGTTCTGCTTTGATCTTGTTTTATTTCCATTAGGCTGGACTTACCTTTACCTTTTTACTTTTGATGCCATTGACCTGGCACACAAACCTAGGGCTTGATGTCCCAGTTTCAGAGGCAAGAAGAAAAGAAGCTGCTTTATTTAAAAACTATATGCTATATCTGGAATTTTTCTAGTGAGCTTTAAGTACTCTTAAAAGGCAGCTACATGGAATTTCAAATGATGAGTTAGACAAAGATATTTACCAAATAAACACATAAAGATTCCACAGGTTTGTAAACCAATTTCTTTCCAGCAAAACATAGAAAAGACTTTCAAAAGGCATGGATGACTTGGTCAATATAAAAGCCTTAGACTTCTCTTTCTCAGTTCCACCAAGTCCCAACGTGAACTCAGTCAGTTAACACAGTCTCTGTCGCTATCATCCTAGTTCAAACCACCACCTGGGCTGGCACCTTTTATATTGTCAAGTATCCAGTTTCTCCATAACTTCTATGGTCTAGCACACTGCAGTGTTTGAGTTACTTGACCAGAGTAAGCTTATTTTTCTTTCTTTAAGATCTTTCAGCAAGCAATAGCCTCTGCTGAGGATTCTCTTCTTTTGATAATTACATGGTTAGCCTGTTAGGTCTTAGCTTAGTTGCTATTTCTGCAGAGTGACTTTTCCAGCTTTCCCCTCTAAAGTAGCCATCGAGTGACTCTATCTCATTTGCCTCCTGCTTTTCCCCACAGTATGTATTATGATCTATTATGTTATTGCTTATTTGCAAACTTATTATTTCTTAATTATCTTCATGGGAGAAGCAATCTTTTCTGACTTGTTTTTCAGGATCTTCAGCACCACGAATAGGGCCATATGCCTAGTGAATATTAAATAGGTGTTGAGCTCATGACAGATCTTATCATTTATATTGAGTTGAGAATGAAAGACAAGGAGATTTACTGTCAGAAGTATGTTTTATTATAAAATATAAAAATGTGTGTATAATATGTTAGACATTAATGTAGTATAAATACGTGCACATAAAATACCTGTATATTTCTATAATGAATTAATCAGAATGGCTTTTTAACAACGTAATTCAGACCATATTACTCTTACTCTCAAAACCTTTCAGGACTTAAAAGGCCCTACATGACTTGCTTTCCCATTTCAGGTGTGTTATCTCCTATAATTTTCTCTCTTACCCATTCTCTTTGAACCATTTCTGGCCTTCATACTGTTTCTTAAACATATGAGTTCCATCATATTTTAGGGTATTTGCAGTAATTCTTCATTTTGCCTGGAACGGTCATCCTTTAGATGTATTCCTTACCTTCTTTAAGTCTTTGCTTAAAATTTACCTTTTCTTTATTTTTATTTTTATTTTGAGACAGTCTCACTTTGTCATCCAGGCTGGAGTGCAATGGCCAACTCTTGGCTCGCTGCATCCCCTGCCTCAGCCTTCTGAGAAGCTGGGATTACAGGTATGCCACCACGCTCAGCTAATTTTTGTATTTTTAGTAGAGACGGGTTTCCCCATGTTAGCCAGGCTGGTTGTGAACTCCTGGCTTTAAGTGATCTGCCTGCCTCAGCCTCCCAAAGTGCTGGGATTACAGGTGTGAGCCACCATGCCTGGCCCTAAATGTTACCTTTTAAATGAGGTAATCTTATTTTCCCTGTTTGCCATTCCAGTCCATTTCATTGCAGATCTTTTACACTCCCAGTCTTCCTTATTCTGCCCACTATTCCCTGATAGCATTTGTCAATTTCTAATATACTCTATTTACTTACTTCTATATGCTTATACATTTTATTATTTCTCTACTTTAAAATTATATGTATTATTTATTGTCTGTCTCTACTAGAATTACACCATGGGAGAAAAGGAAAACATGGATTTTTGACATTTTATTTTACTCTTGTAGCAGAAGTTCCTCAAACAGTTTCTGGGATGTAATAGGTTTTCAGTGCTCGTTGCTTGAGGAGCAAGGAGAGCCAGTCCAAGTCTCAAACTGAAGAACTCGGAGCTTGATGTTCGAGGGCAGGAAGCATCTGGCACAGTAGAAAGATGTAGGCTGGGAGGCTAGGCCAGTCTTGCCTTTTCACGTTTTTCTGCCTGCTTTATATTTGCTGGCAGCTGATTAGATTGTGTCCACCAGATAAAGGGTGGATCTGCATTCCCCAGCCCACTGACTCAAATGTTAATCTACGTTGGTAACACCATCACAGACACACTGAGAAACAATACTTTGCATCTTTCAATCCGATCAAGTTGACACTCAGTATCAACCATCACAGAGGACCTTCTAAATCTTTGGAATTTAAAAGTTGCATTAAGACCTCAGTTCCCTGATGGGTTCAGTAAAATATATGATTTTCTAAATTGTTTGATTTTTTTTCGTTGTAATGGAGAGATATTCTCTTGTAAATTTCTATATACTAAGTTCAAATGGAGTCTTTATTATGTTTATTTTAATGTAATTCTTACTATGGTTTTGTTTTTCTATTTGTTTTCAGTTTGTCCCATCTGTACTTAAGAAACAGCAATGTATGTCCCGTAATCAGGATAAAGAACTTAATAGAAACAGACTGAGAAATGATAGATGTAGGAATTAGTAAACAAAAACTTCTAGATAATGAATATAATTATGTCCAAGGATATAATGAAAAACATTGACACAATGAAAAAAAATCTCAGAAGTAAAAACAAACCACATAGGGATTTTCGGTTTTAGAATTGAAAAACACAGTATCTGAAATAAAAATTTCACTGATGGGCTTATCAGAAGATTAGCCTTTAGAAGAAAATTGCAGAGATCGTGAAGATAAGACAATAGAACTTGAAGCACTGAAACAAAAAAACAATAAAAATTAAAGTGAACTGAACCAACATCGAGTGAGACAACATTAAGTGTCATAATATATGTAAAATTTTATCTCAGAAGGACAGAAGACAGATTATTCAGAAAAAAATTGAGAAAATAATGACTTAAAAATTTCCAATTTTCTTAAAAAAATAGCAACTCTAAGCAGTATAAACACAAAAAAACCATAAGTAGGTACACATGAAATCAATAAAATATATGAAAACCGAGGATAACAAGAAAATCTTAATAGCAGCCAGAGGAAAAAAAGATATATTTCTTACAGAGGGTCAATGTTAAAATCCCATTGACCGCTTGTCAGAAGTAATACAAACCAAAAAGCCATGGAATGACACTTTAAAATGCTGGAAGGAGAAAAAATGTCTTGTGTTCTATGTTCATCAAACTAGTTGTTTAAAAATTGGAGCTAAAACAAAAATGTTTTCAAATAAACAAAAGCTGAGAGAGCTTGTCACCAGAGGCTTACATTGCAAAAAACGTTAAAAGAAGCTGTCGGGTTGAAGGAAAATAATACTAGAGGATATTTGGACCTACATGAATGGATGAAGCAAAATAAGAATGGTAAATATGTTGGTATATGTTAATGAATATTCTTGTTCCTCAGTTTTTCTGAAAGATAATTGGCTGTTTACAGCAGAAAATAGTAACAGTGTATTGTAGAGTTTCTAACTTCAGGAGAAGTAAAATGTCTAGCAATAATAGAAAAGTGGGGAATAAGAATTTACTGTGTAAAGATTATCACATTATATGTGAGGTGATGTAATATGTCATGATAAAATGCGTTTAAGGGTGCATATTGTAATCCCTAGGGCAATCATTAAATAATTATACGAAATATTATGGCTAAAAAAAGCCAATAAAGAAGATAAAAACCTAAAACAAACCAACAGTCAAAAAAAAAAAAAAAAACAACAGAAAAAAGAGACAGCAGATGGGGAAATCAATTGATTTTTGTTCACTTGGGTGACATGAGATTGCATATTCTTTTTTTACAGATTTAATAATAGAGTAACCTAAACATTTTAATTGTTATTTATTCCTTCTTACTTTCTAGATGTCTGTCCTTAAAATCACTGTAATGCTCTGAGCTTTGGTTTCTTCAGCAGAAGAACATGTGCTTAGACTGCATGATTCCTAAGAGCCCAGTAATTCTTCATTTCTCTAGTTTTAGCTCTTTGTCCTGTAATTCAGATTGTAATCCAAGCAAAATTTTAACCTGTCCTTTCCTCAGTGGGCAGTGGAGAGTCTTATGTTACCCATGTTATTGGCATGTAATTAGATTTACATGGGTCCAAGAAAATAGGGATGCTTGGGGTCTCATGGCAGCTTCAGATTGATGAGAATCTGCTTTCACCTGACTTAATGGTGTCCTTAATTGAGCCACAGAGTGCAGAAACGGTAGTTTCACTTTTCTGAGAGCATCTTATGATCTTGGTGGCATTTGCGGCTTCCTGAATAATTAAGCTGGGACTAGGATAAAATTTCTTACTGTAGCCCATAAAGGTTACCAGTATGTGGCCACAAAATAGGTTATACTTCCTTTTAGTACCTTTTTTTTTTTTTTTTTTCAATATAATTCCCCACCAACTTGCTGGAAATTAGCTCTTCTCTGGATCTAGTGACTTCTGAAATTCAGTGTGTGTCCTGCAACAAATTTCTCAGATATTTCTTTCTGGTCCCTTCAACTTAATATGCTGCTTCTAAAGTTTGTAATATGGCTGATTTCATCTCTCTGTCTTTCTCATCTTTCTTAGCCATGTAGAGGGCAGAAGGTTATTCCTAATTTCCTTCAGCAAAACTGAGACCACAACTATGATTTTTACCAAGGCTTGGGTCAACAGAACTATGGTTCAGAGGTGCTATAAATGGACACTAAGGCCACAGGTGCAAATCTGACATCAACATTCCTTACCAGGGCAGATTCTTAGGTAGCTTCAGGTGTGCTTTCTCCTGGAAAGGGTGCAGTTCCCTCCACACTTGGGAATGTTCCTAGCATTTTCATTCCTTGGAGTCAAGCGCTCCCTCTTCTCTAGGCTCTTGTCACTGACTGCTACAGACTACCCTATTCCCAGGGTTATAATTTTAAAATTCAGAATATTACTTATGTTTTCACCATGCATCAATGATGATTTAGAATTACTAGAGGTTTGATTTTGATTGATTATGATTTTTTTGCTTAAGCTTAAATTATATTCTGTTTTAGTGATCTTTTTTTTCTATTTCTATTTTTGCTGGAATATATCCTCAATATTTCTTTCAGAGATGCTCTGTGATTAGTCAACTTTCTGAGTCTTCAGAAGTCTCAGCTAGTCTTCATTATTCCTTTCTACGTGAATGTTAGCTAGGCTAAGATTTCAGCCTCATATAATTCTACTTAAGAAGTAACAAAATTCTGCCATTGTCTTCTGGCGACCAATGCTACCAATTAGCCCATGATGGTCTATTTCTCTTTTCTTATTGGCTAATTTCTCCGTTTGATTTCCCTTTTTTGAAAAGGTTTTTATGATCTTTTTCCTTTATTTTGGGGATTTTGAAATGTTGTTATCGTTTTTTCTAATTATAGGACATGGCTCTGTTTAATTTCCATTGTCTGACTTCTTTGAGATAAAGATCCTTTTTTTTTTTTTTTTTTTTTAGCTCTGAGGAATTTTCTCCTGGAAGATATTTAATTATTTCTTCATCATTCTCAGATAGACTCTGGTAATTCCAGATATTTCTTCTATGTCATTTAATTTAACTTTTTATTCATCCCAATATAACTTTTTATTCATCCCAATATATCTGGCTCATTTTTGTTTTGCTCTGGGAGTAGTCCTCAGCCCCAGTCATCCAACTCACTAATTCATTCTTCAGTTGTGTTCATTATGTAATTCAGCCCAACTATGCATTCTTTGTCTTTTTGGTTTATCTGTTACTTTTGTTAAAGTTTGAAAAGAATTTCCAAGATCTCTAGTTGTTTTTTTCATGGGTTGGCTATTTTCCCATATATGAAATTAGCAATTACATTTATTAAAAATCTGATTCTACTTGTTGTATTACATGTTCTCATCAAAATGTAGGTATCCCAGTTGTTGAATTAGTTGACTATTTCACAGTGAAATATATTAGTCAGAGTTCACCAGAGAAACAAAACCCAAGGTGTGTGTACACACACACACACACACACACACACACAGATTGATTATAAAGACTTGACTCACATTACGAGGCTGAGAAGTCCCATGATCTTCTGTCTCCAAGCAGAAGACCTAGGAAACCCAGTAGCATATAGTCTGTCTGATCCCAAAGGCCTGAGAACCAGGAGTGCTGATGATGTAAATCCCAGTTCAAGGCCTGAAGAAGACTAATACAGTCAGGCAGAGAGAGAGATTTCAAACTTCCTCCTCTTCTTTGTCGTATTTGGGCTCTCAAAAGGTTGGTTGATTCTCACCCACTCTAGGAAGGGCAATCTGCTTTACTTACTCCATCAGTTACAATGCTAATCTCTTCCAGATGATTATTAAGAAAGGGTGAGATATTATTTCTTTTTTTTTTCTAATGCAGGAGCTCATGATGTTCCATTATGAGTTAAGGGGATTACCCAGGTGTTGCCACCAAGTCTTAGATACTGTTTTGTGAGGGTAGGGGAGCACATGCACTTTTTTGCTGCTGGTTGCTCATACAAACTCAGGGCACAGTAGGGACCATCCTACTTGCTCCTCTCTGCTTGTAGACCCTCTGCCTCCAATTTCATCTACCTACACACTTGCCTCGGGCAGGTGTTTTTGGCTATAGTTTTCTTTGTCAGTCTGACCCTGTGTCCTCACTCAAATCTCATCTTGAATTGTAGCTCCCATAATTTCCACACATCATGGGAGGGATCCAGTGGGAGGTAATGAATCATGGAGGTGGGTCTTTCCAGTGCTGTTCTTGTGATAGTGAGTAAGTGTCACAAGACCTGATGGTTTTACAAAGGAAAATTCCCCTATACATACTCTCTCTTTCTTGCCGCCCCGTAGACATAACTTTGCTCCTCCTCTGCCTTCTGCCATGACTGTGAGACCTCCCCAGTCACATGAACTGTGAGTCCATTAAACTACTTTTTCTTTATAAATTACCTCGCCTTGGGTATGTCTTTGTTAGCAGTGTGAAAACAGACAAATACAGTCTGATTTCTATTTTTCCAAAAATTTTACTGAATTTCCATTTCATGGATGGCACTTTCTCATTTCCTTATGTTACAGGTCTCTTATTTTTTAGTACATATTTTATCCCATGTCTAATAATTTGGGATATTGGGAGAATATGTTTTCAGTTCAGCTCACCATGTTACTCTTCTGCTTAGATCCGTCCATTGGTTTCCTATCTCCAGCACAAGGATAAACAAACTCTCAAGTCCTCTCCACAACCTATTTTGATCTTCATGATCTGTCCCCTAGCTACCTTTCTGGCCTCATTTTCTGTTCATCTTCCCCTTGTTTATTCTGCTCCAGTTTTCTTGAGCTTGTTGCTGGTTCAGAAAAACACCAACCTATGGTCCTGTGCAGTGCTCTCACTGAGCACGTGCTGTTTCCTCTCTTCTGGAGTTCTTTCTTCAGAGCTACGTGAGTTGTTCACAATTCTGACTGCTCCCTCCTGTCCTAACTATTGAGATAGTTTCTGGTATTTCACCTTCATTTCATGTGGGCTGTTATTGACTTCAGGTTACAGTCAAAAATACTGAACGTAATTAAACAATTAGAACCACTTATAGCGACTCAAGCCAAAACATCAAATTCAGTATTTCTCATGATGATAAATTCCTGAAGTGAAATTGTGTTTCTTTATCCCTAAACTAGAATACTCAGAATCTGTTCTGACCTCAGTGTCTTGAGTTGGTTTTCAGTATAAATGGCAAGGTTTGGCTCTGTCCCTTCCCACATCTCATCTTAAATTGTAATCCGCATGTGACAAGGTAGGAACCTGGTGGGATGTGACTAGATAATGGGGGTGGCTTCCACCATGCTGTGCTCATGATGGTGAGTTGACAGTTCTTCTTTTGCTTTTGCTGCCTTGTGAAGAAGGTGGCATGATTGTCAGTTTCCTGAGGCCTCTTCAGCCTTTCCTTTATAAATTACCCAGCCTCAGGGAAGTTCTTTACAGCAGTGTGAAAACGGACTAATAAAATACGTTTGCAGAACTTTGTGCTATTTTAGTGTATAAACCTTCTTCTCTCTGGTTTGAGTTTGTAATTAGGACCCTAGAGAAGAATGAGATCAATTATAATAATGGGGGGAAGGCAGTGAGGGGCAGTCAAGGGTGGAGGCATGGCAAAAAGAATCCTTTCCTTAAATACTAAGCCTTTTAAGTGACATTATTATGTGGGCTCTACTCAAGTCATGACCAGCCTTATCAGACAAGGTGGCAACGGCTACTTCTACTGGCAGGGAAGAATTAGTGGACTTCAGGATTAACAGACCCTCTAAACGTCACTCCTCCAATTCTCAGCACCTCTCTTTTACAATAACAACCTTAACTTTCACATAAGAGAGGCTTTGTTGCATCTGTGTTATTACTGAGCAATTACTTTGCTGAATCATACTGTTTTTAGTTACACCAGCTGTTTGGAGCTGAAAGATGAAGTTGTTTATTTAAGAAAATCATAGAAATTGCCTGCTTTTCTTACTGTGTCTAGAGTGGAAAATTTAAACCCCAAAATATGTTATTTTGTTTATTTAAATTTTTCAATGCAGCTGGAGTAGGCAACTCACTCACACACTTCTAATAGTCCTGACAACCTTCTTACTACGCTATGACAATTGATACTCAGTTTGACTAAATAACGTCAAAAAGCACTATTATTCAGATGACCACAAGTAATATTTAAGTTGCTGTTATGCCACTATTTGTAATCCAAACTTTAAAGCCTTCAAATCCAAGAAGTGGGGAAGATAGTTTCAGATTCCTGTCTTTCTTGGCCTGTTGCTTGTAATTTTTTCTGCTATGAATTTATTTCTAATGCTGAGTTCTGTTGTAGATAACAGAAACCACTCTAGCTATTTTAGTAATAAAGGCATTTAACATATTAGGCACTCTTAAAATTGTGGGAGTAGCTGAAGAAAGCTCTGTGGAGGCTTTCCAGGGATCTTTCAGGAATGGTTCCTAGAACATCACCGAAAAAGTGACTAAGAGAGCAGTTGCCTTTTCCACATTCAGAATACAAGAATGGTTAGGAAGCCATCAGTATGGTGTAGTTTTGTGTCCTCCCTTACATCTCATCTTGAATTGTAACCCCCAGCGTCAAGGGAGAAGCCTAGTAGGAAGTGATTGTATTATGGGGACAGTTTCCGCCAGGCTCTCATGCTGTTCTGATAGTGAACTCTCAGGAGATCTGATGGTTTTATAAATGGCAGTTTTTCCTGTGCTCACACACACTTCTCCAGCCACCATGTGAAGAAGACCCTTGCTTCCCCTTCACTTTCCACCATAATTGTAAGTTTCCTGAGGCCTCCTAGCCATGTGGAACTGTGAGTCAGTTACAGCCCTTTCTTCTATAAATTAACAAATCTAGGGTATTTCTTTATAGCAGTGTGAAAACAGACTAATGTGGCTGGAGAATTAGAAAATCATTATCTCAATTGCTGGCTCCAGGAAACAGGAGGGAGCCATTTCCAGAATGATTGACCATCTTAGCTGTAATCCTTTCTAGCAGAGTGGATGCACAGTAGCCTGACTCTCAAAGGGCATGAGTCTAGGGCCTTGACACTGGGACCATTGCTACCACTGCCACAGGAAAGCTCAGTTATGCACACAACCTACCTTTCCGGAAGACACAGTAGAAGCAGAAGAAATCCTATTTCTGCCTCCTTTTTCCCTTCCATATCTCACAAGGATGTGAATGCTTGGTAGTAGCTAGGTTATGTATCAAAGGCCAGCTTTACAGGAATCTGGAAGATGTAATCCTGGCTTTCCTGTCATAAAGGGTACAGTTACAATATACCATAATGGAGTTCAGGTGGTTAATCTATAACATCAATCATACTGTTCTTTTCTCTTTGTACTTGCTGCAAATATGTCAAGTATGTTTTACGTATTTTTAATGAAATCATTTGTTAGAGATTTTGAATTTTGAATTTTGATGTGGCTAAACTAGGCAATTTTACTTCATAAATTTTCTTTGCTCATCTCTTTGTTAAGACCTTTTCTATTTTAGTAGGAAAATATATATTCTCCTTTAATTGTTTCAGCTTTTTGTTTTGTGCAAATGACATGAGTTGGGACCTAAATTTATTTTTTGAGCATATCATTACTTGTATTAACACTATTAGTTAATAGTTGATTATTTCCTAGTAACTTGAAATACCACTTTTATAATATACTAATGTTCCATATATACATATTGGCTTGTTTCTGGACTCTTTATAACAAAGATTTATTTGTCCAGTTTCATGCATTAATTGCTATAGTCTTATAATTCATCTAATATTTGGAAGGGCAAATCATCCCTCCTTGTTCTCCTTTTTCATGATTGTCTTGGCTGTTCCTATGCATTTACTTTTTCATATTAATTTTGGAATTAGCTTGTCAAGTTTTATTTTAAAATTCTTGAGACTTTTATTATAATTGAATTAACTTTATAGATTATTTTGGAAAGTTTGATATCTTTACAATATTGAGTCTTCCTATCCAATAACATCAAATATCTCTCCATTTATTTTGGCCTCCTTTTATGTCCTTCAATAAAGTTTTACAGCATTTTCCAAAAAAGGTCCTGTGTATGTCTTATAAAGTTTATTCCTAGAAGCTTTATAGTATTTGATTCTTTTATGGTAAATAGGATCTTTTTATAGAAAATAGATTGATTATGGTATATTGCTCTTGTGTCTGTTTTTGTTACTGTAATCTTTCTAATTAGCTCAATGATTAAAGTTTATGTGATTTGGGGGTAGGAGAAGCCTTCTGCTAGCACAGTAAAGCAGAAGCCATGTGTACAGATTTTGCTAGTTTCATCTGCAAAAAAAATAAAGATTAGAAAACAAACATAAATAGAAATATAGCACTGTGAGACAATATTTGAAATACGTAAGAAAGAAAAAATACTGATATTACTTACAGGCAAAGAGCTTTAAAATAAAGGAATAGATGATCGCCATAACAGAAAAAAAAAAGAGGCTAAGGTTATGAATAAACAATCTACCCAAACAAAAAGAAATAGGTGTTTTCAAGAAATGTGAGGCAAAGGTCAAGCTCATTAATAAATAGGAAATGCCAATCAAAATGTTTTAATCCACCACCTATTAAATTAGGAAAGTGAAACAAGTGATAACCCTTATTGCTGTCATTAGTTTAGAGACAGAGAAAAGACAAAGAAAAAAGGAAAAGAGAAAGGCTTACACTTGCAGACCCTTCTTGAAGATTCTTCAGTAATAAATATCACAAGCTTTAAATTGCTCCTGCACTTTGACCCAGCAATTTTACTTTTAGGCATTTTACGATGCGTATTTCTGAGGCATCTTAATGGATATACATGACTATGAGGAATTTTCTGTGGTTTGGGAAAATGCTGGCTTTAAAGCTTTTAAGTGATACAACTCAGGATTTGCAATGCGCTAATGTACATTGCAAACCGCATTAAAATATATTTTAAAAGTTCTCATCTAAACTTATTTGATCATAAAACCATTTTTGGGCAGAGAGTACTTCAAGAAATTAGACCAACTTACAGTATGATTTGAGAGGTATGGGCTTGACATTATCATAAAAGCATGTCACAGTGAGCTCTCAGTGTGTCCAAAATAACATTATACTTAATAACAAAAACAATTACTACTCTAAATGCTTAAGAATAGGTAATGTTTAAATAAGGCATGCTATATTGATTTAATTGAATATTCATCAAACACACTTTTGAAAAATGATCAATTCGGAAAAAATGTTCCTGATATATTTTAATGAGAAAAACCAGGCTATAAGGTGTTAAATATAGTATGTCAAATACTTTGGGGGTAAATACGTGCACAAAAACATGGGTGCAAGGAGAATTATCAAAATGTGAGCAGGGATAATCGTTACCTTGTGTTATTATTAGTGACTCATTTCTTACCTTTACTGTTTTGTTTTTTCCTTTAATTAAACATAAATTACCTCTATTCTAGGAAGTATGTTTCTTAAAGTTACCGCAAATAAATTGTCTTTTTATTTTCATAAATTAATGTTGAATGTGTATCTTTCCACTCTATTTCTTTTTTGTTGTAGTTTTGGCTCTTTATTGAGTTCTGTTCATTTTGCAAATTGTCATTAATTGTATTTCATATTCTGTGCAGCTGTCCTAACTCTTTCAAGGTGACATTTAATACATGAATTTTTAAGTCAGACTTTATCTTTGGTGCAGAAAATAATACCCTTTTAAAGCGTCTGTTCATTTTAAAATGTGTATTCAGATAATATCTCTCCCATTCATTATTAACCTCATAATTGAATAGCTTACATGAAACCTGACCACTTCCTAGTTCTGAGAACAGTATGTCATATCAATGGCAGGCCAACAGGGTTTCACCCTTGTGCATAGTATCTATTTTGCAGTTCCTTCCACTTTCCAACACTGTTAACAAAAATATGGGCACTACTGTGCAGCTCTTTAAAGGACTCACCGGCCACTTCCTTTTCTCTTTGAATGAGGCTCCCCCTTGTAAAAAGCCAGCCTTCACTGCTTTTGCACTTCTGCTCCGGCTTCTTTGTCCTCCTTCATATCCTGGTTCCTTTTATTGCTTTTACCCATGTCCTGATCAGTAGCAACTGTGTTTCAGAACCTTTCCACCATATTTGTCTTTTCCATGTGCAATTTTTTCTCTCATTACCATAAACAATTTCTCTCAGTTCTCTGAAGGAAACACAACAAAAAAGAAACAGGAGTGGGAGGATACATACTCAACATCTTGGTGCATAGTAGACGCTCAGTAAACTTACAAAGGTGTAAATCAATCCCATAAATTTATTTGTGTTCTGGTCTTAATAACTTAAAATGTATGGTTTTACTGATGGATAATAACTCTCAGGAAAGCCATATCTACTGTTAGTATCGGGCCCACATCTCAGGCCCCAAAGGCGTTACCCCTCTGCATTTTGGATTCAGGATGCTTCTCTCTCTTAGTGACCGACCATTTCCTCTAACTTCCCATTTTTAGGTCAGACATGTTCCTGTCACTGGACATTTATACTGGCTGCTCTCACTCCTTAGGATACTTCTTCTCTAGTTATCATCTTCCCAAAATGTTTGTGTAAATAAGATCTCGGTATGATGTATTTGAGCACCTCTATTTAAAATTGCAGGCCCCTTCCTACTTGGTGTCATTCCTCATTTATCTTTCTGAGTTCGCTTTTTCCTTATAGCAGGCAACATCTTTACAGCTCTGACAATGTACTTATTTATTATGTTGTACTGGATGTCTTCTGTTTATCCTTGCAGATCCACTCTAAACACCTCTTTGCTCTACACCCTAAAGGCTGGTTTGTGAGTACCTGAGCTCAGGGCAGGATCATCACACACTGGCTGAGTTTCTGACACGTGCTCATGATCCTGTAAGGTGACCTTACCTTGTTTTTACGTTTCTGTTACAGCTTCCTCCATCATCATGCATTTATTGTTTACTGTCTCTTTCTCTGTATTGTCATGGAAGCTCCATGAGGGCAAGAATTTCTATCTGTTTGCTGATGGATCTTATGTGCCCAGAGCAGAGTTTGGTGCATAGTAGATGCTCAGTAAATATCTGCTAAACGTTTAATGATTATTGGCTCTGGCTTCAAAAAAATATAGTTTTAGTGCACTTACTGTATCCCTCATTGCTCCTTTTTTCTATACCTTTAGAGTTGGATAATTATACTATTGATTATTCTTCTTGCCTTTTTAACTTTAAATAATATGCTTAAAATTGTATTTTTCGCTCTATAAAATTTAGACACTATCCTTGATTTCCTCCTTTTTGAAAAAGGGTTAGAGCTGCTGTTCTGCCCTCCACTTGTCCCATTGTTTCACAGCTTTATAATACTAAGCTCAACAACATCCCATCTGTTTTAAGCTCTATATTAGCTGTCATAACCAAATACTGCAGACTGGGTGGCTTCAATGACAAATGTTCACTCTCTTGTAGTTTTGGAGGCTGGAGGTCCAATATCAAGGTGGCAGCAGATTTGGTTTCTCCAGAGGCATCTGTCTTTAGCTGACAGACGGCTGCTTCTCCCTGTGTCCTCCTGTGGCCTTTTCTCTTTGCACGTGTATCCTTGGTGTCTCTTTGGTGTGTCCAAATGACCTGTCTTTATAGGGACAGCAGTCAGATTGGATTAGCGCCTGCCCTAATGGCCTCATGTAAATTTAACCATCTGTTTAAAGGTTCTGTCTCCAAAGGCAGTCATATTCCTAGGAACTAGGGGTTAGGCTTCAACATCTGATTTTTTCTTTTTTTGAAGAGTGGGTACAATTAAGCCCAAAATAAGCCCCAATGAATTCTGCTGTATTTTTATTTACTTATTCTTAGTTCCCACATACAACACTGAATTTGTCTTTATTTTGTCTACGGTTTGATTCTAAAAGTTTAAGGCCACATATAATATTGTATATTTCAATCTACTCAAGGCTTTATCAAGCTGTATGTTAGAATTGCATTCCCTTCACTGGACTTCTGTAGTAATGGAGGAGGGATATTCCTAGAGTGATGGAAATGGATTATTTCCCCACATTCTAAAATCATGCAGCTTTTTACTTGCTTTATATTTCAAATGACTTCGTGATTCAGCTGCACGATCTTTGTGGCTCACAGAATATTAAACTTAATGTGATTTTTCTCTTGGCATCCTGTGAGCAGTGTCTCCTTCTCTGGCACCTGCTGCTTACATTGAGATGCATTTGTCTTCTTTGTAGGTTAACTGTTTTTCTCTTTGGAACTTTAGAATAGTTTATCCTTTTTTCAGTTCTCAAATTTTATGCTTTTCTTATCAGTCTTCCTGAGGCTCCAGTCTTTCTTTAGCACTAGGAGATTCTATTCCATTCCATTCTACTTTAATTTTTCTTTTTAAACACCAGTTGACTTGATGAATTTTTGATCTCTTCATGTCTCTTAAACTATCTGTCATATTTTAAAGCTCTTTGTGTTGTAACTTTATGTTCTGGTTAATTTTCTTCACTTATTTTCCAATATTGGGTTGAGTTTTCTGTTGTAAGTGCTATATTTTAAATTTCAAAGTTTCTTATATAGCTGTTATAATTACCCTTTCTTAACTATAAAGTTATACTTCTTTATCGATATCAATAAGACAACTCCTTGTATCATAAAAATCAATTAGTAAACTTTTACTGCCTCTATTTTTTCTTCTATTTTTTTAAAGTCTTAAAAATTTGGACATTTTTACTGGTTTATAAATATTATCTTAAAACACCTTTAAAATTATTTAACACAAAGTTAAATATTTTCTTCAAATGTTATTTATGATATGTACAATAAAACATGAGAATTTTAGATTTAATTCTACATTTTAGTATTTTCAATGCTAACTGCCAGTCCTTATTGTGTTATATGAAATTTCTGGTTTTTAGTTATTAACGTTGACTTTTTCTCCGTTACATTGAGAATAATCCCCCAGCACCGAAACATTATAGACGTTATTTCCTGAGTCCTTGTAAATATGAGCGCCTTTCTGTTGGTTTCCTATCTAAATGACAGAGTGAATGGCTTCAGAACTCTTGATATTTTTCACTCACAACCATAAAGGCATTAGAAATCTGCTCCTTGTTAGTTGGAGTTTCTGAAGAGAAATGGGAGTCCAGCTCTGTATTTTCTTCTTTGTGGCTGCCTGAATTCTTTTACTATTATTGCTTTTTTTTATTCTTGAAGAAAAATAATCACTGGAATAAAGCCAAATGTTAGGGTTTTTTTCAGAATATTATTTTCTTAATACTCTGTCCTATAAATCTGTAGGTGTAGGTCTTCTACATAGGAAAATATGTAGTCAATGATTGCTTTTATAATATTGATTCTGGTTTCTATGGAAACACTATCAGTATTTTAAATCATTAGCTATTCTTCATAATCTATATTCTTTCTGATTGCTTTCATAACTTATATTTTTTCTGCATTTTTATAGAATTCCTCATTTCTAAGTTTGTAACCTACAGCAGAATATAGATTCTGTTTCTTACTGCTTTTAATGTCATCTTAAATCTTATATCATAATTTACCTGTATTCTTTGCTTACAATGAGTTCTCAGTTTTCAGTCTCATGGTTTTTCATATTGTTTTACTTTTTTCCTTTAGGTTTGGTTATTCTTTACTTCCTTTGAGAGTATGAAACAGATGTTCACTAGAGTAAACAATTTTCAAAAACATGTTCTTTCTCTGGTGTGCTTTGCGTTTCTTTTGCATTTATACTGCCTCTTATTTTTCAGGCTTTGCTGTTATTTTTAAATGAAAAAAGATCTGTTCTCCTTTGATATTTGTCCTGACATGAGTGACTTCTCTTTGGGTTTAATAACTAGTCTCACAGAAATTGATAGTATTCTATAGTATCCTACACTGAAAAACCGTGATTCGTCTTCTGTAGGGTGTGGGTTTTGTGGAAAGATCTGTCTCATGGGCATTTTTAGCAGAGAACTCCATCTGTGTAAATATCTTTTTCTTCTGGAGTGCTGAAACTGCTCTATTGGCGCTTACTGTTAATCCTGAAGGCAACTGATTCTGAAGGTTTGTGTGGTGTATTAGTCCATTTCCAAACTGCTGATAAAGACATACCAGAGACTGGGAAGTAAAAGAGGTTTAATTAGACTTAGAGTTCCACATGGCTGGGCAGGCCTCAGAATCATGGCAGGAGGTGAAAGGCACTTCTTACACTGTGGTGGCAAGAGAAAACTAGGAAGAAGCAAAAGCAGAAACCCCTGGTAAACCCATCAGATCTCATGAGACTTACTCATTATCATGAGAATAGCACTGAAAAGACAGGCCCCATGATTCAATTACCTCTCCTTGGGTCTCTCCCACAACACGTGAGAATTCTGGGTGATACAGTTCAAGTTGAGATTTGGGTAGAGACACAGCCAAACCATATATCATTCCACCCCTGGCCCCTCCAAATCTCATTCAAATTCAAAACCAATCACGCCTTCCCAACAATCCCCCCAAGTCTTAACTCATTTCAGGATTAACCCAAAAGTCTACAGTCCAAATTCTCATCTGAGACAAAGCAAGTCCCTTCCACCTATGAGCCTATAAAATCAAAAGCAAGCTAGTTACTTCCTTGATGCAATGTGGGTACAGGTATTGGGTAAATACAGCAGTTGCAAATGGGAGAAACTGGCCAAAACAAAGGGTTTGCAGGGCCCATGCTTGTCTGAAATCCAGCAGGGCAGTCAATTTTTAAAGCTCCAAAATGATCTGCTTTGACTCCAGGTCTCACATCCAGGCCATGCTGATATAACAGGTGGGTTCCCATGGTCTTGGGCAGCTCCACCCCTGTGGCTTTGCAGGGTACAGCCTCCGTGACAGCTCCTTTCACAAGCTGACATTCAGTGTGGCTTTCTCAGGTGCACGGGGAAAGCTGTCAGTGAATCTGCCATTCTGGGGTCTGGACGACAGTGGCCTCTTCTCACAGCTCCACTAAGTGTGCCCAAGTAGGGACTCTGTGTTGGGGGCTCCAACCACACATTTCCCTTCTGCATTGCCCTAGCAGAGGTTCTCCATGAGGGCCCTGCCCCTGCAGCAAACTTTTCCTTGGGCATCCAGGTGTTTCCCTACATCTTTTGAAATAGAGACAGAGGTTCCCAAACCTCAATTGTTGACTTCTGTGTAGCTGCAGGCTCAACACCACATGGAAGCTGCCAAGGCCTGGGGCTTCTACTCTCTAAATCCACAGCCCAAGCTCTATGCTGGCCCCTTTCAGCCATGGCAGGAGTGGCTGGGACACACGGCATCTAGTCCCTAGACTGCACATGGGCCCAGCCCACGAAACTACTTTTTCTTCCTGGGCCTCTGGGCCTGTGGGGAGAGGCTGCTGTGAAGGTTTCTGACATGGCCTGGAGACATTTTCCTTATAGTCTTGGGATTAACATTAGTCTACTTGCAACTTACGCAGATTTCTACAGCTGTCGTGAATTTCTCCCCAGAAAATAAGTTTTATTTTCTATCACATAGTCAGGCTGAAAATTTTCTGAACTTTTATGCTCTGATTCCCTTACAAAACTAAATTCCTTTGACAGCACCGAAGTCACTGTTTGAATGCTTCACTGCTTAGAAACTTCTTCCACCAGATACCCTAAATCATCTTTCTCAAGTTCAAAGTTCCATAAATCTCTAGGGCAGAAGCAAAATGCTCCTGGTCTTTTTGCTAAAATATAACAAGAATCACGTTTACTCCAGTTCCCAACAAGTTCCTCATCTCCATCTGAGGCCACTTCAGTCTGGACCTTATTGTCCATATCAGTATCAGCATTTTGGACAAAGCCATTCCACAAGTTTCTAGGAAGTTCCAAGTTTTTCTCTATTTTCCTATCTTCCTCTGAGCCCTCCAAACTGTTCCAACCACTGCCTGTTACCCAATTCCAAAGTTGCTTCCACATTTTTTGGGTATCTTTTCGGCAACACCTCACTCTACTGGCACCAATTTATTCTATTAGTCCGTTTTCATGCTGCTGATAAAGACATACCTGAAACTGGGAAGAAAAAGAGGTTTAATTGGACTTACAGTTCCACATGGCTGAGGAGACCTCAGAATCATGATGGGAGCTGAAAGATACTTCTTACATGGTAGTGGCAAGAGAAAATGAGGAAGAAGAAAAGCAGAAACTCCTGATAAACCCATCAGATCTCGTGAGACTTATTTACTATCACGAGAATATCATGGAAATGATTGGCCCCCATGATTCAGTTACCTCCCCCTGGGTTCCTCCTAAAACGTGGGAATTCTGGGAGATAAAGTTCAAGTTGTTATTTGGGTGGGGACAGAGCCAAACTGTAACATGTGGCAAATTATGAAGTCTCCTCCCTGTTTCCCTTAAGTCCAGGGGGTGGAGATGGGGATCTAACTTTTCTCCCCTCTGATTGCCTCCTGTGACATTGCGCTTGTTTCTTAGGAAGTGGAATTGTGAATTGCCCCTTGGCAAGGTCTGTGAGGTTTGCTGCAGGTGGATGCCTGTCCCTTCACACTTGCTTTTATTTTTTATTTTTTGAGACGGAGTTTCGCTCTTGTTACCCAGGCTGGAGTGCAATGGTGCGATCTCGGCTCACCGCAACCTCCGCCTCCTGGGTTCAGGCAATTCTCCTGCCTCAGCCTCCTAAGTAGCTGGGATTACAGGCACGCATCACCATGTCCAGCTAATTTTTTGTATTTTTAGTAGAGACGGGGTTTCACCATGTTGACCAGGATGGTCTCGATCTCTTGACCTCATGATCCACCCGCCTCGGCCTCCCAAAGTGCTGGGATTACAGGCGTGAGCCACCGCGCCCGGCCCTCCCTTCACACTTTCTATCCTTTAGTTCTTGGGCTGCTGCCCATTTTCCTTATTACCATGTTTGTTACATATGTGGCTATAGAGAAGTTTCTATATTCCTTTGAGTCTCAGTATGAAACAGTCCGTACAATCTTAACCTTTTTTAAAATGTGAAACATTCAGAAATATTTTATAATCCAGGAAAGCTTACAATTATAAGTCAGGAAGGTTACAGTATGATCCTCAAAGGCTTGTGAGAATCGAACATGATTAGCGTGGTGCTGCACAAGATGTACTCTTGGAAAATTCTAACTCTTATCCATAGTGGGCATTATTAATTTTTGTGTTTTTTTCCATTTTATTCAGCTTTTTTTCTGTCCACATGGCCACTGTTCCTGGAAATCTGTATTTCAGATTTTAGTTTAGCCTGCTTTGATGCTGCCTCCATTGCTGGTGGGCCTCCTGTAAATTCAAATGCCCTCTGGATGAGGCTTCAAAGAGATTGACAGGTTATTTTGGATAGCACAGCCTCCATAAAGAAAGCTAATACATTCTTTCTCCACAAATGTCTTGTCCTGCCTATCTCACATCAATAACAAGTCGCTTAAGATAGCTGATGACTACAGATTTATTAAATTATATCCAGTCATCTTCAAGGGCAACGTAAAAGATCTGGATGGAATCTAAAGTAAATAAGCCAGCTCACATGCCAAATGCTGAAGTAGTACCTCAAGTATTTGGTTTTCATTTATTAACTGAAAATATTTTTAGGAGTATGTCTTTCTCTTATTTACTATTTGGTTACTCAGTGCTCATATAGAAAATGGAGGATAAATGCATGATCACTCCCTTTTCCCAGTTTTTAAGGTAATGAGTTGGTTTTCTGTCTTCCTAGAAAGACCAGTTAATTTTTGCATCATTATAAATTCCTGATTTGATATTTAATTTTATGGGCTTTAATCCATTGTATTTTTATTGGTGCTCAAACTGAAAGAGCATATCATGCACCTGAAAATATAGATCCAGAATGAATCTATACAACCCCCAAGATATAGCCTAGTAAAATTACTAGACTTTAAAGAGAAACAAAAATCATTTGGGCATATAAACAGAAGAGCATGTGATATTTAAGGGAATGTTAGATTATCTTCAGATTTTTCAGCAGCAATCTTTTATGACAAAGGAAATTGAATATAGTTAAGACATTCAAGGAAAGAAAATGTGAGCTTAAGTATTTATTGGAAACTGAATTTTGTTGATGAAGGACACAATCTATAATTTGCATGTAAGAAATAAATAACTATTGTTTCTATAAACTTTTCCTGAGGAATCTACTAAAGAACATTCCAGACAAAAAAAAAAAAAAAAAAAAAAAGGGGAGACCTCAACCTTAGGACTGATGATGTGCATAGAACTTATAGTTATTTTTAGAAATCACAATAAATGGGGGTTACCTTTAGAAGTAAAGATCAATGAAAATTAAAAGAGAATATAGCCTGCAAGGACTACATGTGCTGACAATGTTGATAAAATACAGTGTTAAAAAGAAGGGCAGATTCAGGAAAGCATATGTAAGCATTTTAAATTCATTTCAGTAATCAGAATTGCCTGCATTAGTATCATCTTTCTGAAACTGTTGTTCGTATGATGTTGGACAGAGTGTAGATGAATTAGGAGGTATTCTAATTCTATATCATCTGTGCCTTGAGAACCAGGATTCTCACTATGGGAGAAGGACAGTATGGAAGTAATATAGGACAGGGTAGGAAAATGTCTATTACATTAACTTGAGAAGTAAATGTCTTTGTGAACTCATAGGGCATGTTATTTAAAAGAAAAATCTTTTTCTTTATCCTTCTTTTTCTCATTGTTTCTGTTTCTCTCTTCACTTACGACCTATCTGTATCCTAGCTCTGTCCTCTGAAAAGGCCATAAAACAATGACCAGACCAGTTACGATGAATATTGCTAGCACTGAGATTATTGCCTCTAAATATTGTTTCCCACTGAATTGTCTGTTTCTAGGTCAGGGTAGGAAATACATAAGATGAGCCTGCAATAATCTCGTCATTACAAGTAGCAGGCAAGCTGTCAAAGACTACTAGATTCATGTCAAAAGGACTTGGGAGCAAAATTGAGGAGGTTTCCACTGGCCAAATTTGGGCCAGTGTACCTACAGTTGGTTCAACATTTTATGAGGAATGGTTTCATAAGTAGGTCAAAGTATCCACACTCTTCCTGCATCTCTAGATTCTATCATTAACATTGTACTACACTGGCTTCATCACACATCTATCCAGATATCCATCCATTAATCTATCTTATTTTTGGATGCATTTTAAAGTAAATTGCAGCCATCAGAAGTCTTCTTTCTAAAAACTTCAGTGTGAAAATGTCCACTTTGAACACACAACACTAGAAATGAAACACAAAAATGACCCCGATGACAGGCTGAGATCACTGAGGAGCAGGGGAAGCAAAGGACCAGCAAATCTAACAAAGGCAGAGATTCAGGGTGGCTGGAAGCAGGTTCATAGCCTTGACAGTTTTGCCTGAGGCCATTCACTGGGGCATGGTTCCCCCTCCACCCTAGCTTAAGCCATTTATCTTCATATACACATTTTCCCTCTGTCGTCTCTGAGTTTATTGCTATTGGATCCTTTATATAATAGAGCAGGAAATTCTTGATACTGCATATTTAACCTAGGATAAAGCAGCTTCTTATATACACATCAAGCTTCAAGCTTACGGAAGGAAAAATAACCAGTAACTTATTCACTGAGATTATCATGTCCCCATAGGTATCGGGAAACTTGCTGGCTTTGTCTTCCACATTCCAGACACTCAGTACCACTTGGAACTCCCTCTGCTGACTGTGTTCATTGCTTTTTCACGTAAGGAACTTGAAACATGCTGTCACCCCTGCCAGGAAAGCCCATTCTTTCAGAATCACCTTTGCCAGGCTAAGTCCTGTGGCAAAGTGGGTATGTTTATGTGGTGCTATGTGTATGTCAGTTACATAAACTGTGCAGTATGCACTCTCACATGCACAGATATAATATTCCTTTTCTGTATTTCCCAACATTTAGTGTTTAAATATAACACACACGTATTTACATACACTGACATACTCACCATAGGAATAAACTTTCAATTTAAGTCATTGTTGATAGCAGCCTGAGCTGATGGGAGATAGCACTAAACTCTCTCCTATGTATTTCCTTTTACCTGTGGGTTCCTCTGGTTGTGTTGCTTTGATCGAGAACTTAGGATGATACCTTCTCAATAACTCAATGAAAAGCCAGTTGGAATGTGGAGACACCAGCTTACTTACTTTATAAATTAATAACAATTTAAGGGAGTAATAAGTTTTGGTTTATAAGCGCCATGTAAGATTCCTGAGGCTAAGTCATGTTCTTCAATCCACAGACCTGCCTGTGTACCTCAATCACTGTTTAAATCTTTAATTCATAAGTGAGTCTGGTGCCAGTTTCTGGAGCATAGCATGTTTTTGGTACCAATATATTTGAATATCCTTTTTATTGAATATAATATTATCTGCCTCACAAAGGAAGCTGTGGAGTTGTTTTTAGACAGTTCTTAAACTTCATCATCATTGACATTTTCTCATGGGGTATGGAATATTTAGACTAAGCCATTTTAATGAAAACATTTTAGTCACAATTATGCCACAGATAATTCTTTGCCATGACAGTCATTTCTAGAGCAAATTGTATCAAATCAATTTAACTCCATGACTGATTTTTTAAAAAAGAGCAGCTAAGCCACTTCCAACTTTTCCATTTTCATTTTTATTTCATAAAATTAATTTTCTCAGGATCAATTCTATTCCATTTAAATTTTAAGACCAATATTTGATTCATCAATCAAATGTTTCAGTTTGAATTTTAAGACTAACATTTGATTAATCAATCAAATGTTTCAATTTGAATTTTAACACTAACATTTAATTCATCAATCAAATGTTTCAGTTTGAATTTTAAGACTAACATTTGATTCATCAATCAAATGTTACACCTTGGCTTTCTGCCAATAGAGAGCTGCTTCAGTGGCTCTTATTTCCTCTAGGTCTAATATGCTTTGGTCACTTTTTGGGGATATAAACTCATCAAGAATATGTGACTCTTTGATCGATTTTTACTAATTTTTCAAAATTTGAGTTTTATCAGTTAATACATTTATCTTGTATTTATTTCTCTGACAGTGTTCATCATGAGTTAGATAAAGAATCGACTTATAGGTATACATTAGTTAATCTGAGACCAAATTGAGAACAATTTTGGGACAAAGAAAGGGAAACACGCAAACTAAGAAATAGGGTGACTAGGAAAGGGAGAAATGTGGGAAGAGAAAAGAGAAGGACCGCTTTGGGAGGCCAAGGCAGATGGATCACCTGAGGTCAGGAGTTTGAGACCAGCCTGGCCAACATGGTGAAACCCCGTCTCTATTAAAAATACAAAAATTAGCCTGGCTTGGTGATGTACGTCTGTAATCTCAGCTACTTGGGAGGTTGAGGCAGGAGAATCACTTGAACCTGGGAGGCAGAGGTTGTAGTGAGCTGAGATTGTGCCACTGCACTCCAGCCTAGGTGACAGAGGAGGCTCTGTCTAAAAGAGAGAGAAGTAGGGGGAGGGAGAAAGAGAGAGAGAGAGAGAGGTAGCAGAGGACAAGGGAGGGGAAAAGAGAGGGATGACAGAAGCTATTTTGGTGTGTTGAATGGTAAACAATGGATGTGAGTGTGGTATGTATGCAGGGTGTGGTATTCAATGCAGCCTTGGAGGTAAGTGTTGTACACATTTAGCATGTCAATGTAAACTAGTTTTTGGTAGATAATATTTTTTAAACATACCCTTATTCACAGCAGCTTGGAATCAAGACCATCTTGGTTTAGGAGAGACATGAGAGGAAACAATGTTCCATAGTGCATAATGAGTAATTCAGAGAGAGAGAGAGAGGGGGTGGGAAATAAGCATATTAATTACTAGAAGACAACTGCAAATAAACTGTAATTTGAAGTTGCTTATAATTAATTCTCTATACTTTCTTTTGGGAGGAGCAGGCGGAAATAGAAGAAATACATCCTTAAGATCTATAGCATATTTCATAGGTGGTGCACTTTTTTATGAACCCCACACTGGGCACAGCTGCAATTTTTGTTATAAAGTCATCTGAAATGGCATGGTGTGTGGAAAGATCATACCACCTGGACTTGCCCCAAACTCACTGGGTAACCTCAGGTAAATGGTGTATCCTCACTAGCCCCAGATTCCTCATGTATACAAAAGAGTGTTCAACTTGAAGATTTTTCTAGCCCTTGTATTACAAGTTTGCTCATTTTGGATGTTTATATACCTCCCTTTGGGCATTCTGTAAATGAAGAGAGAGGAGTGTTGACACAGCTTTGCCTTTCTATGTACGATCTGATGACGGCAATGCTTTCATTTTTGAGTAGCTGCCATTTCTTCTACTATTATCGACTCTGTCTCATCATAAGTCAGGGGCAGGGGCTTGGCCTGGCTGACCCTGGTTAATGGGAACTGAGTGTAATCACATTAGCTCAGTTGGGAGTTTTGAAAATTACATTAGCTCATCCAGCAAAAGTGAATCTGCCAATAATTTATGTGATGGATTTGCAATTAGAATGTAGAAGTCTTTTCTTCTTCTTCTTTGTGTCTCTCGGATAAACACAAGGTAAAAACACCCAAAAGAAATTAAAATGTAAAACAGATCTTAGAGACTATATTTTAATAGAATTTCATTTTCTAGCTATTGGTTTGGGGTTCTAAGTAATATTTTAGAAAATTTTTTGGATATTATTTTACATAATTTACTAAAAGTTCTTGGTAAAGGTAGATGAATACATTTGAATGGCTGTTAAGACTATTTGTCAGAGCTAAAAATTTCCAGAATACTGATTTTACCTGTAATTCTCAGAGGTATATTTTTTTGCTAGGTCTTTATAATCCAATTATATTAAAAATACTACAATTGAAAGAGTATGAGATACTATTAGTAACTTGATGTTGGAGCCCTTAACTCTGTCTTTAAGTGGAAAAAGTGTTTAAAGTAAACTAGATACAGTAAACAGACATTTGCATGGTAGAATCTACTAAGAGGTACCTACCAATTAAATATGAATTTTATGTCAATACTGTGTTAAATGTTTTATAGGTAATACATAACAAAACCTATAGGAGAATTGCTATGTCGTTTCCTAGGTGAGAAACTGAAGCTCACACTTCTTTTGTTTTGTTGTTTTTTGTTTTTGAGGTGGAGTTTCACTTTTATTGCCCAGGCTGGAGTGCAATGGTGCAATCTTGGTTCAGTGCAACCTCCGCCTCCTGGGTTCTAGCAATTCTCCTGCCTCAGCTTCCTAAGTAGCCATGATTACAGGCATGTACCACCATGCTCGGCTAATTTTGCATTTTTAGTAGAGATGGGGTTTCTCCATGTTGGTCAGGCTGGTCTCGAACTCCTGACCTCAGGTGATCTGCCCACCTCGGCCTCCCAAAGTACTGGGATTACAGGTGTGAGCCGCTGCGTCCGGCGAAGCCCACACTTCTTAATCAACTTGCCCATATCACATAACTAATAGATGACAGAACAAAACTTCAGAGCCTTGAGTATCTTTTGAATTCTGGCTGTGAGTTAAAAATCACTTACGAGCTTAAAAAACAGCTGTTATCAATGACAGCGACAGCAGTAAAGACCTATTGAATCACCTTTGGAGTAGGAGCTATCTTTAGTTTTGAGAAGACCCACAGATCGCTCTGACAGTTGGCCAGGACTGACAGGTATGGATGACAGTTAGTATGGGTGTTATAGAAAGTTTCTAGTTTTGGAAAAACCATAGAGTGTAACTAGTAATCATAAATGCGTGGAACTTGCAGTGGCCTTTAGGAGATGAGATATGCTTGTCTTCTGGTATTTGACAATGATCAGCTGTACAGTTGACCCTTAGACAACGTGGGAGATAGACATGCTGACTTGACCCCATGCACAGTCATAAATCTGTATATAACTTTTGACTCCTCCAAAACTTTATGACTAATAGCCTATGGTTGACCAGCAGCCTTACTGATAACATAAACAACCAACTAACACGTATTTTGTGTATTGTATATATTTTATGCTGCATTCTTTTAATAAAGTAAGCTAGAAAAAAGTTAAGAAAATCATAAAGAGAAAATATATTTGCTGTTAAGTGGAAGTCGTTCATCATAAAAGTCTTCATATTGAGTAGGCTGAGGATGAGAAGGAAAAGAGGGGTTGGTCTTGCTGTCTCAGAGGTGGTGGAGGCAGAAGGGGTGGAGGAAATACAGACAGGAGAGGCAGGCACACTCAGTGTAACTTTCTGAAAAACTGCTGTTTGTAAGTGGACCGAAGCAGTTCAGCCTGTGTTGCTCAGGGGTCAGCTCCATAGGCATAAATTGTTAAGTTAGTCCCTGCACTCTGCAGGCTTGGCAAATATTTCTCAATTAAGTTTACTGGGAGAATTGGAGTTACCTTCTTTCTTCTACAGAGAAGAAAGGTAAGGAGCATAAACTAGAACTCTGAATTTCCATGGAAGGACAGAGGAGCTCTTCCCCAGGAGGGTAAATTGCAAACACCTAGGGAAGAAGCAGCCCCATAGGCTCTGGAGAAGAGTGAGGATGTAAGTGGAGCAAAGTGCTGGAGGCGGCACCACAGAGGTGGAGAATGGAGACTTAGCTGAAGCCCAGGCACTCCCAGTCTTCTCCCTCTCGGTGGTGGCAGACAGTTAATGGGGAGGGCTGTATCTGCTTCTGTACATCACTCCTGAAGAGGAACATAGAAAAACTGGATGACCCTTTGAGAGAGTGACAGGGAGTTAAGAAATTCAAAAAAGTTATAAATTACCAAAGGAATTTGAATTGCACCTTATCTCAGAATGGGGAATAGCCTGATGTACATGGGTACTTGTAAAATCTTCAAACTATTTGAAGGTATCATCATGTGGAAAAAAAGAACAGGTAAGTTCTGTTTTACCCTAAGGGGTCCAACTAAAAGCAATGAATAAAAATTAGGAGACATAATTTAGTTAAATAGAAGAAAATACCTTCTAACAGACAGAAATTGCAAGACTAGTTAAAAGATGCCAGTGGACAGGCAGGTCTGGGCTATTATATTATTATTGAAGTAATAGAGTAACTTTGAAAGTTGATTCCATTTTGAAACTAGGTGGTTGTTAGTTTCTTTTTCAACATTTTAAGCAACCTCTGACAAGCTCTGGAAGCAGGGGGCAGGGATGGTTAGTCCTAGGTAGCACAAATAGTCCTTAAGCATGTATTGCCTCTTATCTATGTGGCTTATACAGAGTCGGTAGCAAAATCTTGTTGTTCAATTTGGGTGGGTGGAGAATGGTATGCTGCTATAAGCTGATACTCAGTTGCTAATCACAGAGGCTAGAAAAGCAATCTACAGAGTCCAAATGGGGAGATGATTGATTGATAAATCAGGAAAGCCAAGAGCAAGGCACAGTAGGAGTCAGAGATAACCAGAAAGTGGTCAGAATAATTCCTGGAATAGTGCTTATGCCTATGACAGCTTTATTCTCTGATCCCAATATACTTTTATGGATAAGCTGGGCTCTTTGAAATTCAGTGGAGTTTAATTTTAATTAACTTTCATTTAGGAGTCATTCAGCCCTTTGTTTTTTTCTGAGATGGAGTCTCACTGTGTTGCCCAGGCTGGAGTGCAGTGGCACGATCTTGGCTCACTGCAACTTCTACCTCCTGGGTTCAAGTGATTCTCCAGCCTCAGCCTCCTGAGTAGCTGCGATTACAGGCACGTGTCACCATGCTCAGCTAATTTTTGTATTTTTTAGTAGAGATGGGGTTTCACTATATTGGCCAGGCTAGTCTCAAACTCCTGACGTAAGGTGATCCACCCACCTTGGCCTCTCAAAGCGCTGGGATTACAGGCGAGAGCCATCACACCCAGCCAGCACTTTTAAGTTACGTATTTTATTTTGCCAAATAGCCATAGAGTACCTAACTTTGAAAACTGTTATAGTTATGTACCTGAATAAATAAAAATTGCTTTACTGTGGCAAAGTAGAGGAGTCTCTGAATTACAGGTCAGAAAAGATAGCTCTGATGAAAATAATAATTTGGCTTTAAATTAATAATGAAAATGTGTTAGTTTTATCACTGGCAAAATGTCTAAATTAAATATGACTCTCAAGGTTCATTTTTCAAATTTAAGATTACATAATCACATCATATATTTAAATCCCTTACCTTTTATTATAATGACCACTACACTTGTTACTGTTCTTAGTATTCTTTCTCAAACAGCCTAAGACTCAGAGTCCTGCTTTCATGAAACTGCCTTGGACCAGGATTGTAAATATTAGGTAGAGATGAATTATCTGAGCCAATTAGGTTTGTGGCAGTCTAAAAAATAGAGCTGTAACCCAAATGACCTCAGAATTCTTTTGAAGCCCTGACTTGTTAAGATAATACACTATTGCTTTTTAAGAGGATGATGCCTGGAAGAATTTATCATCCTCTTCAACAGATTGCACTTACCATAATTATCTCACCATTTATCTTCTTTTCAATTGTGTTTTCTAAATTGTGGTGGAATATACCTAACATAAAATTTACCATTTTAACCATTTTTGTACAGTTCAGTGGCATTAAATACATTCACAGTGTTGTATAACCATCTAGATGATCTGTACCTGAGACTTTTTCATAAGTCCTAACAAAAACTTTGTACACAGTATGCAATAACTCCCTGCCCTGAGTCACTGGTAACCCACTTTGTCTCTATTTACTCTGGGTACCTCATACAAGTGACATTACACAAATACTTGTTGTTTTGTGTCTAGCTTACTATGTTTTCAAGGTTCATCCCTGTTGCAGGATGTATGTCAAAATTTCATTTTGTTAAAATGGCTGGATAATACTCTATTGTATGTAAAGACCATGTTTTGTTTACCCTTGTATCTGTTAATGTACACTTAGATGACTCCTTTCTTTTGGCTGTTGTGAATAATTATGTTATGAACATTGTTGTGCACATATCTGATCAAAGCCTGGCTTTCAATTCTTCTGGATAAATATTAGGTTGGTGCAAAATTGATGGCAGATTTTGCCATTGAAAGTAATAGCAAAAATTGCATCACTTTTGCACCAACCTAATACATAGGCATGGAATCACTGGGGCATATAGTAGTACTATGTTTAACCTTTTGAGAAACTGACAAACTATTTTACATAGTAACCCCACCATTTTACAAACCTCCTAACAATGCATAAGTTTCAATTTCTCCCCATCCCTGACAATACCTGTTACTTTTGTCTTTTGTTTTTATTATAGCCATACTAATAGTTATGAAATGGTATCTCATTGTGGTTTTTATTTGCATTTCCCTAATGATTAATGATGTTGAACAATTCTTTTCATGGGCTTATTGGTCATTTGTATATCTTCTTTAAATAAAATGTTCTTTCAAATCCTTTGGTTATTTGAATTCAATTGTTTGATTTTTGTTGTTGAGTTGTATGAGTTCTTTATATATTCTGGATATGAATCCCTTATCCTATATATGATATGCAAATATCTTCACCCTTTCAGTGGGCTATATTTTTGTGCTTTTTTAATAGTGTACTTTTATGTACAAAGTTTCTTAATTTTGGTGAAGTCCAATTTATCTTTTCTTTTCTTGCCTGTGCCTTTGGTGTCATATCATTAAAATCATTGCCAAATCCAAGGTCATAAATATTTTCCCCAGTGTTTTCTTCTAAGATTTTGTAGTTTTAGTTTTTTTGTTTAGGTCTTTGATTTATTTTGAGTTTACGTTTGTATTTGGTGTGGGGAAAGGATCCAATTTCTTTCTTTTGCATATGGATATCGTTTTTTGAAAATGTTGTCTTTTCCTAATTGAATGTTTTTGGTACTCTTGTCAAATACTCAATTAATTATATATGTGAGAGGTTATTTCTAGCCTCTCTATTATATTCCATTGGTCTATATGTCTGTTTTTATGCCAGTACCATCCTGTTTTGATTACTGTAGTTTTGTAGTTAATTTTATATTTGGGAAGTGTGAAGCCTCCAAGTTTATTCTTTGTTTTCAAGATTGTTTAGGATATTCAGGGCCTCTTGCAATTCCATATGAATTTAAGAATGAGTCTAAGAAGCTGTTGGAATTTTGGTAAGAATTGTGTTATATGTGTAGATTACCTTGGTTAGTCTTGACATCTTAACATTAAATCTTTTTTTCATGAACATAGAATGTCTTTCCATTTATTAAGGTATGTAATTTTTTCAACAATGTTTTGTAGCTTTCAGTGTACAAGTCTTTCACTTCTTTGGTCAGATTCATTCTGTAATATTTCTTTCTCATGGTATTTTAAATGAAATTGCTTTCTTAATTTTCCTTTTGGATTTTTCTTCGCTGTGTATATAGACACACCTTATTTGTGTATTTTGATCTTGTACCCTGCAGCTTTGCTGAATTACATTATTATTAGGTTGGTGCAAAAGTCATCGCTGTTTTTGCAAAACAGCAATAGCTTTCTTGGGCGTGAGCATTTTCTTTATATAGAATCATGTCATCTGCGAATAGAGTTTACCTCTTTATTTCCAAATTGAGTGCCTTTCTTGTTTTCTTATCCAATAGCAGTGGCTAGAACTTCTAGTACAATTTCAAGTAGCAGCACTGAAAGTGGGTGTCCTTGTTTTGTTCCTGATAATGGGGGGACCTTTCAGTCTTGATATATTTACACTGACAAATTTCTTATGGTGACCACCCTTGCATTCCTGGGATAAATTTTCACTTTGCATGGTAAGTAATCCTTTTAATATGCTGTTGGATAGGATTTGCTAATATTTTGATGAAGATTTATGCATCAATATTCATAAGGGATATTGGTCTGTAATTTTATTTTCCTGTAATGTTATTTTCTGACTTTTATATCAGAATAATGTTGGCCTGATAGAATAATGTAGAAAGTATTCCCTTCTTCCCAATGCTGAAATTTTCTATTTCCTTGAGTCAGGTAATTTGTGTGTTTTTAGAAGTGTATCCATTTCTTTGTTATTTGTTCATAGTATACTTCCTTTTACCTTTGTAAGGCTGGTAGTAAAGTCCCACTTTGATTTCGGACTTCAGTTATTTGTATCTTTTCTCTTTTTTCTTTGTACATCTAGTTAATGGCCTGTCAATTTTGTTGATAGATTATTGACCCTATTCTCCATTTTGTTTATGTCTATGCCAGTCTTTCTTATTTTCTTCCTTATGCTAGCTTCATGTTTAGTTGGCTCTTAATTTTAAATTTCTCAAGGTATAAAATTAAGGGGTTGATTTGAGATATTTCTTTTTTAATGTAGTCATTTATAGCTATAAATTTCCCTGCAAGCACTATTATCACTGCCTACCATAAATTTTGGTATATTGTATTTTTGTTTTCATTAATGTCTAAGTATTTTTTTAAACTTCACTTATGACTTTTATTTGACTCACTGGTTATTTAAGAGTGTGTTATTTAATTTATACGTTTTTATACATTTTCTATTTTTTTCTGCTATATATTTATATAACTTTATCCCACTGTGGTTAAAAATATTTTGTCTGATATCTGCCTTTTAAAATCTAGTGAAACTGCTTTGTGCCCTTACATATGGTCTATCCTGGAGAATGTCTCCTGTGCTTTTGAGAAGTATGCCTATTCTGCAGTTGTTGGGTGGAGTATTCTGTATACATCTGTTAGGTCTTTTTATTGTGTTGTTCATGTCCTTTCTTTCCTTATCTTCTTACCTTTTCACTCTTATCTTCTTTCTGATTGGTTTATTTGTTATTATGGGGAGAATTGTCTATTTTTCTTTTCAATATTGTCAATTTCTGCTTTGTGTATTTTAAGCATTTATTGTTAGCTGCATAAATATTTATAATTTTTATATCTTGTTGCTATGTTGAGCCTTTTATTAATATATAATGTCTTTATCTCTTATAAGCATTTTAGATTTAGAGTCTTTTGTCTTATGTTAGTATAGCCACCCAGCATTCTTTTGTTAATGATTTGCATGTAACATATTTTTCCATCCTTTTGCTTTCAGTCTATTTGTGTCTTTACATCTAAAGTGGGTTTTTTTATGTAGGCATTGTATAGCTGGATCATTAAAAAAAATCCATTCTGCTTATTTACTTATATTAATCTATTTATACTTATGTAATTACTGGTAAGAAGAACTGCTGCCAGTTCTCCATTCATTTTCCACACGCTTTACAGTATTTTTGTTCCTCATGTCCCACATTACCATTGGCTTTTGCATTTGGTTATTTTTTTTACAATAAAAAAATGTTGACTTTCTTCCCATTTCCTTATGTACACGTTCTATAGATTTTTGTATGTTTTTACCATAGGGATTACTTTTAACATCTGCTGTGCACTAGATTGCATCTCTTTTAATTGAATGTTGAAATCCTAGCTCAAATGTTTCTATGTATTTGGAGATAGGGCTTTTAGGGATGTAATCCAGGTTAAATGAGATCTTAAGGGTAGGGTCCTGGTCCTATAGAATCGTGTTCATACAAGAAGAGGAAGAGAAACTAGAGACCTTTCTCTCTCTGTATGTGCACAAAGAAGAGGCCAGGTAAGGATACAGTGAGAAAGCTGCTGTCTATAAGCCAGGAAGAGGGGGCTCACCAGAAACCAACCCTGAGACACTTCGATCTTGGACTTCAAGCCTCCAGACCTATGAATAAAATAACTTTTTGTTGTTTAACGACTAAGTCTGTAATATTCTGTTGCGGTACTCTGAGAAGACTGGCACAGAGCGTTCTAAGCAAAGTATTGAAGAAGCAATCTGGGTTTTCCTTATTGTTTATGGTGATATCCAAGAGAAAAAAAATGAATTGAAGAAATTATGCAGAAAGCAGAAAGAAATCAGAATTTGTATATATATACACAAAAATATATATGTACACACATACACACATATGGTTTGCAAATGTTTTCTACCACTATTTTAAGTTACTGATTTGGGTATGTTTCTTGCATCCTAGGTATAAGTCCCACTCGATCGGGGTGTGTGACTCATTTAATGTGCTGTTAAATTTAATTTGCTAAGATTCTGTTGAGAAACTTTGGATCTGATTTCATAAGGAATATTGGTCTGTATTTTGCTTCTTGTAGAATCCTTATCTTGCTTTAGTATTAGGGTAATGCTAGCCTAATAAAATGAGGTTTCTTCTCTAAAAGTTTCTGAAGGAGTTTGGGAGTGATTGGTGTTAATTCATCCTTTAATGCTTAGTAGAATTCACCAATGAAGCTACCAGGTTCTGTACTTTTCTTTGTTGGTAGAGTTTTGATTACAGTAGTCCTTTCTTTTGCATGGAGGATGTGTTTCATCACCTCTAGTGGATGCCTGAAACCGCAAACAGTACTGAACCTGATTGCCATCGATTAAAACATGTTTCTTTTCACGCCTTCCATCCACAAATTTAATGCCTTTTCTATCTTAAGTAAACACTTATCATGCATGGTAATAGAACTTTTGTAGTTTGAGGCATGACAGTAAACTAGCATAACATTCTTTTCCTTCTTGACAATTTCATGGATAGAAGATTCATTCTTACTGTAGATCATAACAACCTCAGCATATAATTTTTATTTTCTTATAAAAGTTGAGCATTTTCCTTTTGTCACTTAAAGAAAGCATTTTACAGCTTCTCTTTGGCTTATTTGAATTGCCAGCATTACTATTGCTGTGCTTCAGAGCCATCAGTAAGTCCAATAAGGGTTTCCTGAACACAAGCACGAGCTTAAGATTATCATGCTACTCAAAACATTATGCAATTTAAAACTTACAATCTGTTTATTTCTGAAATTTTCTATTTACAATTTTTGTACCTCAGTTGAACATATGTAACTGAAACTGCAGAAAACAAAACCATGGATAAAGGGGAGGAGGGGACTACTATATTCAGTCTCATTAATTCTCATTGTTCTCTTCAGATTTTCTATTTCTTCATGATTCAGTCTTAGTAGATGGTATGTTTTTCAAAATTTATCCACTTCTCAGTTATCCAATGTATTGGCATGTAATTTTTCATAGTAGTCTTTTACGATTTCTGAGATATCAGTTATATTGTCTGCATTTTCATTTACAATTTTTCTTCGGCTGTTTGTTTTTCTTGGTTAGTCTAGATAAACGCTTGTCAAGTTTACGTCTTTTAACAGTGTTGGTCATTTCACTTATTTTCCTAGCCTCTGCTTAATTCATTTCTCTTCTAGTCTTCATTAGTTCCTTTCCTCTGTTGCCTTTTTTCTTAGTTTGTTTTTGTTTCTCTGATTCCTTGAGGTGTGAAGTTACATTGGTCATTTAAGAGTTCCCGTTTTTTCTTAATGTAGTCATTTATCACTATAAATTTCCCTCTTAGCATGGCTCTTGCAGCATCTCATAAGTTTTGCTTTGCTGTATTTCAGCTTTTCATTTGTGTCAATATATTTTCGATTTCTCTTTTGATTTCTTCTTTGATCCGTTGGTTGCTTGGGAGCTTGATGTTTGATTTCCACGTATTTGTGAATTTTGCAAAATCCCTCCTGTTACTGACTTCTGGTTTTATACTACTATGCCTAGAAAGGTTATTTGAGATGATTTCAACCTTTCTAAATTTGTTAAGACTTATTTGTAGCTTAATTTGTTAACACTTATTTATATGATCTCTATTGAAGAGTGTTCCACGTATGCTTCAGAATAAAGTATATTACACTACAATTGGATAGAATGTTTTGTACATGGAAAACCTGTACAAAACGTTTGGTCCATTTGGTCTATAGTGTTATTAAACTCTACTATATCCTTATCGATACTCCATCTGCACAGTCCATTGTTGAAAGAGGGATGTTGAAGTTCTCTGATGTTACTGTGTAATTGTCTGTTTCTCCCTTTCATTCTGCTAACATTTGCCTTATATATTTTGGTGCTTCAATTGTGGGGACATATATATTTATAATTCTTATATCCTCTTGATGAATTGACCTCTTTATCATTACATAGTGACCTTCTTTATCTCTTGTGACAGATTTTCACTAAATGTCTATTTGTCTGATGTGAGTTTAGCCACTCCTGCTCTCTTGTGGTTACTTTTTTCTCCCTTCACATTGACTCTGTGTGTGTCTTTTTTTTTTCTTTCTTTTTGGTTAATCTGAGTCTCTTGTAGGCAGCATATTGTTTCATCTTTGATTTTTTTTTTTTTAAATGTATTCAGCCACTTTATTTCTTTGATTGAAGAATTTAGTCCATTTATATTAAAGTAATTATCGATCAGTAAGGTCTTACTATTGTTATTTTATTAGTTGTTTTGTAGTTTCTTTGTTTCCTTATTCCTCTCTTGCTGTCTTCCTTTGTGATTTATTGAATTTTTATAATGATATGCTTTGAATTTTTCTCTGTATCTTTTGTGTATCTACTAAAAGTTTTTTCTTCTTGTGGTTACCATGGGTTTACATAATATATCTTACATGATTTAATTTAAGCTAAAACAACTTAAACTTATCCAAAAACTACACTTTTATTTCTCTCCACATTTTATACTAAGTTCACACTTTAACTCCTTTTATATTGCATATCCATTAACAAATTACTTTAGCTGTAGTTATTTTTAATAATTTTGCATTTTATGTTTTATACTAGAGTTAAACGTGATTTTCATACCACCATTACAGTATTAAAGTATTCCGAATTTCACTATATGCTTACCTTTATTATGTTTTTCTGTAGTTACCTGGCATCCTTTTCCTGCAACTTGAAGGACTCTCTTCAATATTTCTTGTAAGACAGATTTTATGGTGATGAACTCTTTGGCTTTTGTTTGTCTAGGAATGTCTTTAACCTCTCAGTTTTGAAGAACAACCAGTATTTCTTTAAATAAACTTTCTGACCTTTTCTCTCTTTTCCTTCTAGGACTTCCATTTTTCATATATTCATGAGCTTGATGGTGTCCCATAGGTTTCTTAAGCTTTCTTCATTATTTAAAAAATATTTTTTCTTTTGGTTCTTCTAATTGGCTGATTTCAAATGACTTGTTTCTCAGTTTGCAACTTCTTTCTTCTGCATGATTTAGTGTGATAGTTAAACTTTCAGTTAAATTTTCTGGTTCTGTCATTGTATTCTCTAGGTGTAGGATTTCAGTTTGGTTCTTTTTAATGATTTCCGTTTCCTCAGTAGACTTCTAAGTTTTTCATGCAATGTTTTTTAAAATTTCATTTAGTTGTATCTCTGTGTTTGCTTGCCTCTCATTGAGATTACTCATTGAGATTACTTAATGATTATTTTGAGGCCTGTGAGTATATAGAAAGATGAATTTAACCAGGATACATGGATCATATGAGGAATCCCATTTCTTCATAATCTCAGCAATGCTAGGTATTACCAATCTTTAATTGTTGTCATTATGATAGCTAAAACATGGAATCTCACTTTATTTTAGCTTTCATTTTTCTGGACTCTAGCGAGACTAAATATCTTTACATATGTTTATCAACTATTGAATTTCTGCTTCTTTAAATTGTTGGTTCCTGTCCTTTGGTGATTTTTTCTAGTAAGTTATTTGTTTATTCTCTTATTAGATTTTAGGATTTTTATAATGGACATTAATATCTTATTTGTTATAGTTCTTAACTATTTTATCTTAGGCTGTAGCTTAGTATTGATTTCAAGTATCTTTTACTATATTGATGATTTTTAAATTCACACAATCATATTTTCTTTTGATAATTCTGGATTTATAGCTTGCACAGCTTTCTTCTTTACCACCCAAGCAGAAGTTTAGTTACTCTCTCATATTTTATTATAGTATTTTTCAAAATTTTATTTTTAGAATTTAATTATTGAGTCATTTAATTTGAGTTTAATTTTGTATAAAGTCTGTGGTAGAAAAATCTAGCTCTGTTATTTTGATGAATAGCCTATTGTTCAATAACTTTTCCACTGCTTTAAAAGTCACCTTATCACATTTTAAATTCGTATACATATATGTATGTAAATAGATAATTATATATGAATTTTCTTCTGTGTCCCTTTGATTTGCTTGTGTGTACGTTATACTGTTTTAAGTAATGTAGTTTTGTTCCATGTTTTGATATTTTGTATGGTGGGTCCTTCCTTCTTTTTTCTTCCTTTAAAATTTTCTTGGCTATTCTTGCTTATTCACTCCTCCAGATGAATTTTATAATCTGTTTATCCATTCTTGTGGGCCTTGCTTGCATTAAATTTACAGATTAATTTGGGGAAACAGTTTAATTTTTCTCTCAAAGAGGAAAATAAAAACACAGGGCATGTACCCTGTGTATGCTCAGGTGAGCTGGTTCTATGGGTTTCAAGATATTGTCATAGAAACTCTTTGTAGGAGAGTTCCACAGGAAGAGAGGGGGAAGATATTGAAATCAGCTTCCCCTTATCCATACATTTACCAAAATTGGGCTTGGAGGTTCTAAATGCAGCAATTTTGATGAAACTACATTCTAGAATGGAAAGTTGTATTACATTGTTTCCCACACTGATATTTACCTCTACTGGAATAAACTGATATTCTCAAATTACTCATTTATTTGGTAAAAACAAGATAAAAAGAGAACAGAAACAGATAGTCAGGGAAATGAGCCAAAAATGGTGATGTGTGGGAGAAGGAGTTTACAACAGAGAGAGTAATGCCATAAGAATACTGACAAATTTTTTAAATGATTTATGTTATATGTGAATGTTTTGGGTGAAAGAACTCTTGCAAGGAAATTAGGCTTTTCAACATAATAAAAGATGTTAGATAACTATTGTAATTCCTTTTTCATGGAACCATAAAAAGCAGGCATTAGATGCCAACTCTGAAGTATCAGAACTGACCACCTACCTGGTTTAACACTGGGAGCAACATACACATTATTTCTATAGCTGCAGGAGTTTAAGGAACACTCCTGTGAAATAGAAGCACTGCAGTTCTTGAGCTATGCAGTGATCTATCAACTTTTTCTTTCATTTTCTTTTCTGTGGTGTTTTCTTTTTCTTTCTTGCTTTTACCAAAAAAAAAAAAGAAGGAAATGGTTGGAATTAAATTTCTTTCGGCAGCATGCAGAACTGCGATATTGATACAGAACCTCGTTTCTGTTGGGGCTAATAGTAACGAGCTATTTTTAGACTGGATCTACAGTTTCCTTAGTAACAAGGGTTGGAAAGAGCTCTGTCCCCCTGCTAGAACTATATCCCCAGCCAGTAGTCTTGCCCTTGATTCCTCTAACTTTGGAATTCTTCTCAAGTGTTCACAGGTTCAATGTCATTTTCTTCCACGTATTTCATGGTTGGAGTCCTTTCATGAATATTTACAAATCCAAACTGTGTACTATATTTTGTTTTGATGATAACGTGCTTTGTTGAAGCATGGGATTTTTCATTTTGATTGCTAGACTTTGTACTGCAGCTGCTAAGGCCTGTGCTTAAGTCTCTAAGGCATTGAGATTTATAAGCTTTCTCTTACATTTCACATTTCTGGGCATTGGCCAGAATCCCAACCTTTTCCTTTAGGCTTTTTTTTTCTTCCCTTTATGTTTGTTCCCTTTTTCCTTCCCTCCAGCTTGACCATCTGTCTCCCTCTTACTGCTTCCGTAGAACCATGCACTAAGTACCTAGGGGTGAAACGGCACATGCCATCAAAAAATTCAGTTTACAGAAGTCATCGCTGATCTATGTTAAGTACAGAGTGACTTCTCCAAAGTACTCTACATCTTGTTACCATCTGGGCCTGTTACCTCACCTAGTTAGAGCACAGCAAATGAGGCCAAGGTCACAGATTCAGACCCCGTGTGATCCAGTTTACTTTACGCAAGGAAGAACTTTGTTTTGTTTCCATAGTCTGCAACTGCAAATGCTGGTGGACCCATCTTGAAAATGAATTCATGCTGGAGGACCTAGTGAGAGTTGGGTTGGAGCCAGCCCCTCAACATTATCATAGAAAACTTGAAAGCATATGTTCTGGGCTGGACACTCAGCAGGACTCTTCTCTCAATGCATTCTTTATGTTAAGCTTTGTAATAGATAAGTCATGAATAATCATCTCTTCCACACTTCTGGTCCCACAGAAGAAAATAAAAACCCAACGCTTGGTCCTGTGCTCTATGTCGTTTTGCCCTTGCTATTCACGTTTTCTAGTCACACTTACATAAAGTGGATCTCCATGGAGTTAAAAATTTTACAGAGGAAGATTAAGGGGCTGGTACAATGAAACCTGGTGACATGAGCTTCCTTATGTAATTGGGAAGAGAGTTGCCATTAGATAAATACAATATCTGATAACTTTAGTAAGCAGAAACTTTGAACATCTTCCTTATTTGGCTTTTGTAACATTAGTAAAGTAATTGCAGAATGATTTAAGATTTACAGACCATTTCCATATTCTCCATCTTACTTGGTTCATCCAACCTGAGTTTACATTTTTCAGATTAGAAAAAATTATGTATAGAGGTTACATGACTTGCTGATGGTCACATAATTTATAAAGCCTTTAAACTCAGATCCGGGGGCTTTCCATGATATCACACTACATTTTGTTTCTTGACTTGTATACACAGAAATATTTCAACAGAAATTTGATTTCATCGTTGACACTATTTCTATTTCATTTTTTATTTGATTAGGGATGGCAGATTTGATAACACTTCTATAGTTTCAATTACACACAAAATCAGATTTACGAAACTTGGATATAACCTCAGAAGGAGACAGAATAGCTGGTTCCAAAGGCTTGTTCCACACAAAGCACTTTTAGGTAGGTCATCTGACATTACAGTTGACAATAAAGTTTCTGAAAATAGATTTGCTTTCACATCCTGGCTTGACCTTAGTTTATTCCTCAAACAATTCTACGCTATATGCATAGGAAATAACCTTGGCAACAGTCTTTCTAACACTAATTTGCCAAATTGTATACTAGTTCTGCTCAGAATTGAAATTCAAAAGTAAAAAAAAAAAATGATTAAAGGAATTTCATCTCGGAATCCTGGGAACAGGAAAAAGCAAGATGTTCTTAGTCTTTTTTCCCCTAAGACTGTTGTCCTGAAATTGTGTGACATTTCTGTTCCAATTAAAGGGATGTCTTACATCCAAGGGGTCTAGTTTACATTTTGCTGCTTTGCAAGCTATACCATTATTTTATCTTAGTTTTTACAGTATTACATAATACATTATGTTTTGATGCAATTTAATGCCTCCTGCTGACTATTCAAAATTACTAAGCAGAAGGTCAGACTAGATCGGTGAACAGCTATTAAAATGCATAGGCAGCAACACAAACAGTAGATAATTAGCACTTAACACAAGCCAAAGCTGTGTGAAAAAAATAACAAGGTGTTTTCTTAATTCTGTAACTGCATCTTCCATTCACATTGCTGGCTGTGGATCTAGATCCATCATTGATTTGCCTTGTTGAAATTGATTTGTTTTACTTCTTGTGAAATATTTTACATATACAAAAGAGTGGATAAAACACATGTACAGTATAAAAAATAATTACAAAGCAATCATCGTGAACCACTCAGACTAAGTAGAAAATGCTGTTGTCACTCTCCACAGTGAGATCAGAATCTTCCCCTACCTGATGCAACAACCAATGAAATTGACCATAAGTCCCTGCTTTTCACTATAAGTTTTGTCTTATCAATAGTTGCCCATTAAAAATTTTAGTTTCATTTTGTTTTTGAAATGTACACAAGTGAATGATAAAATTTTTTTTTTGTGATTGCTACTTTCATTAAATGGGATATTAGTAAGATTCATTTGTGTTGATGGGTGTGTTTATAGTTTATGTATTTTTATAGATATATGGTATAATATTCATATTTAATTTCTGTATTGATTCAATCTTGATGTCCTTGGATTATTTTCAGTTTTAGAGCTATTTTGAGTAATACTGCTATAAATATAACTGTATCTACTGAGTATGTACTAGGGTTTTTCCATAGTGTATATTTAGGTGTAAACTCCAGAGTGCAGATTTAGAGTGTATGCGTGACAGGGCGTGCATACTTTCACATTTCCTAGATGGTACGAAACTATTTCCAAAGTATTTGTACCAATATTCACTCCACGAAAGTTCCAATTACTCTATTACTAAAAGTTAAAACTATCGCATACTGCAATTTTGGCCAATCTAATGGGTATTTAGTGGGTTTTCATTGTCCTTAATTTGGATTTGGATCAACTAATGAGTTGATCGTGTCTTCTTTTATAGGAGCCATTTGGGTTTCCTGTTTTGGGAAGAGCTTATTCAAATCTTGTGCCTATTTTCTTTGAGTTGAGATTGACAGATTATAAGAACTTTTTATTTGTTTTGTATAGTTTATATGTTGTATGTATTATTTAGAGCAATGATTTGAAGGACATGAAAGAATTCACCATGGGAATATCTAGGTGAAGTGCATTCCAGGCAGCGCAAAGGTCCTAGTCTAGAAGTCTGCTTGGAGCACCATAGTGAGAGATTAATTAGTGGCAGATTAAGTCATAGGGATAATGGAAAAGTGGCCTTGTAGGTCTTATAAAAATCTTTGGCTGAAATTCTGAATAACATGGGGAGTGACTATAATTTTGAGCAAAGGAATGACATGACCTCACTCTTCCCCTCCACCTTTAAAATTAATAGACTTTATTTTTTTTTTGAGCAGTTGTAAGTTAAGAGAAACATTGAATGAAATATAGTGTCCCATTGCAAGAGTCTCCGCTTCCCATCCCTGCAACTGTGGGTTCTGCAAGACTGGAAACCTTGGCACCCCAAACAAGCCATATTCTTGCTAGAGTATTCAACGAGATCTTATTGAATTATGTGTTATATATGCTGCCAGGATGTATTGGAGTCCTTTCTATAAGGGCTAGGTAAAAAGTAATAATATTGGAAGGGTTGATTGACCCTGAGAGTAGAAAGAGTCAGGTCTGCTTTTACACAGTGGAGGTAGGAAAAAAATATTTGTGGCACCCAGGTGATCTTGGATGCCTCATAGTGCCCCCTTGGTGAATTGCAACTGTGAATGAACATATGCAGCAACTCCTGAGAATGGTACGATTACCAAGGACTCAGATCCCTAGCAATGAAGGGCTGGTTTACACCACCAAGTAAGATACCAATACTTGCATAGGCATTAGCTGAGAGGAGGGAAATTAGACTGAATGTTGGAGGAGATGACGGGTGCCAGTTGTGGCCCTGAGACCACCTGCAGCAACAGAGACTGTAGTTTATCTCCCTAAGTTTACCCAAAGGAAAGGAGGTCAGTGGAACCATGGGATGTGTGTAGATGTGGATCTGTGCAGAGCAAAGCTGGGCTGTTGTGGCCATGGAGATTTGCTACTCAATCTTTCTTCAAGCAAATACTCTAAGGGAGCATAGGTAGTCAGTCACCTCCAGCTGTACCTTCAGATGGAACATAGGGCTCACACTGTTCCCAGCATGATGGGGTTATAAGCATTGGGATATTTCTGCTTCTAATGAGCAAACTTTCCTCAATGAGCCTCCATTAGCCTGACTGTGATAGTCTCAGAGAAGTGTCTGGTAGTCTGAGGTTCTTCCTACTCAATTCTCCTTTCTTCTTTCTCTTCATTCACAGATGGCAGGCCTACATTGTAATTGAAAGGCTCTCCTGCCTATCCAGTTATCTTCCCTTGCTCCTTCATGCACATTTCCCCCAATAAATCTCTTGCTCATCCTAATTCCAACTTGGCATCTGTTTCTTGGAATACATAATCTGAAATAAGGCATGTTTAATGTAATTATCAACATAGTCTAATTTAAACCTACCATCTTGCTATTTCTTACGTATTTCTCCTATCTGCTTTTCCTTCCTTCCCCTCCTTCTTGTGGATTGAGTTTTTTTTTTTTTTTTAATGACTCATTTATTATCTGTACCTTGCTCTATTTGTTGGCACTTGAAAGGTAGGATTTAACTTTTAAGCAATGCTATTCCACTTCACATATGGTGTAAGAAATGTACAGCAGAACATACATAGTTCTTCCCTCCTGTCCTTTAAGCTACGTACACATTTATAGTACATTTTACTTCTCCATGTACTATAAACCTCACAACACATTGTCATTATTTTCATTTGAAACAACCAAAATCTTTTATAGAGACTAAAAATGATGTCTTTTATTTTTAAACATAATACATATATTTACTTTCCCCAACATTCTTTATTATTTTGTGTATATCCAATATCCGACTAATAATATTTTCCATCTGCCTTAACTTTCCGTAATATTTCTTATAGTACAGGTGTGCTGCTGATCAATATTTTTAGATTTTGTCTGGAAAAAGTGTTTATTTCCCCTTCATTTTTTAAAAAGGTGTGATAAAGTACACATAATATAAAATGTACCATTTTAACAATTTTAATTAGTTTATTTAACCATTAATCTATTGAAGAACATTTTGGGTGTTTCCAGTTTTGGGCTATTATAAATACAAATAAAGCTGCTATGAAATTTGTATACAGGTTTTTGTGTAAATATAAATTTTCTAGGATTACATGGTAAGTGTATATTTAGTTGTTTTAAATAAACTGTCAAATTGTTTTACAGAGTGGCTACATCATTTTATATTCACACAGGAAGGTATGAGAATATATGTATTCTTTGCATACTCTCCATATGGTCTTAATTTGCATTTCCCTAATGACTAGTAATTCTGAATATCACATGGTGTTTTTATTTTCCATCTGCATATTCTCTCAGTGAAATGTTGCTATCTTTTTCCCAGTTTCTAATTGGACTGATGGCTTTTTTTCCTGTTGAGTTTTGAGAATTTTAAATATATATTCTACATATGGGTTCTCTGAATTGAATTGCAGTTTGCAAGTGTTTTCTCTGTCCGTAGCTGGTCTTTCATGCTTTAACAAGGTTTTTCTCATGGTAAAAGTTAACTTGGATGAAGCCCATTTTATTAATTTTTTCTTTTATGCATTATGCTTCTGATGTCAAGAACTCTATCAAGCCTTAGATGTCATTTTTTTTTTACATTGTCAAAAACATTTATTCTGAGAATCTAAAATTGGTTCAAAGAGTATTGGACTTTAGAAAAAGCCTACACAAAATGATCTCATTTCTTCCCTAATACATTATTAATCTAAGAATAAGGAGGTGAAAAACCCTTTAAAAATAACATTGCTCGGCCGGGCGCGGTGGCTCAAGCCTGTAATCCCAGCACTTTGGGAGGCCGAGGCGGGTGGATCACGAGGTCAAGAGATCGAGGGGGGCCATCCTGGTCAACATTGTGAAACCCTGTCTCTACTAATACAAAAAAATTAGCTGGGCACGGTGGCGCGTGCCTGTAATCCCAGCTACTCAGGAGGCTGAGGCAGGAGAATTGCCTGAACCCAGGAGGCGGAGGTTGCGGTGAGCTGAGATCGCACCATTGCACTCCAGCCTGGGTAACAAGAGCGAGACTCCATCTCAAAAAAAAAAAAAAAAACATTGCTCAAGTTTGCACGTATGTAATTATTCTTTTATTAGTGTAGTTGTTTTTTCTTTTTTTAGTGTTTATTCCGTGTAGGCTTTATTAATTCTTGAAACTGTAGGTTTACAGTTTTCATCTAATTTGAAAAACTTTGGCCATTACTTCCTTAAATATTTCTTCTCTCCTCTTTTCTAGGACTGTAATTCTACATATATGAAATCACTTGATTTTCTTCCACAGTCCCTGAGGCTTTATTTATTTATTTTTGAGACGGAGTCTTGCTCTGTCATCAGGCTGGAGTGCAATGGGGCAATCTCAGCTCACTGCAACCTCCGCCTCCTGGGTTCAAGCGATTCTTCCATCTCAACCTCCCGAGTAGCTGGGACTACAGGTGCGTGCCACCACACCTGGCTAATTTTTGTATTTTTAGTAAAGATGGGGTTTCATCATGGCCAGGATGGTCTCGATCTCTTGACCTCGTGATCTGCCCACCTCGGCCTCCCAAAGTGCTGGGATTACAGACGTGAGCCACCACGCCCGGCCAAGGCTTTATTTTTTGTTATTTTCTTGATTGTGCTTCCATTTGGATGTTTCTATTGCTATGTCTTTGGTTCCTGGATCTTTCTATACAGTGTTTAATTGGTTGTTAATCCTTGGTCATGTATTTTCATTTCATTTAAAGCTTGTTTGTTTTATCCATGTATATTTGATTGGAAATATTCTATATTTTCTACCTTACCATATTCATGTTTTCTTATACATTTTTGAGTATATAGAATGCATTTAAAATTACTGTTTTAATGTCCTCTTCTGCCTATTCCATCATCTTGTTATTTCTGGGTTTGTTTTTATTGATGGTGAAACTCATTTTCTGTTTTCTGTATATATGGTATTTTTGATTGGCTGCTGCATATTTTCCATTGTTAAGTTTTAGATTTTGTTGTACATCTTTAAAGAATATTGACCTTTTATTTTATTGCAGTCAGTTAAGTTGCATGTACATTAGTTTGAGCCTTTTGATAATTGTTTTAACTTTTTTTTTTTTTTTGGAGTAAGTCTAAAGTGGCCATTATTCTAGAGATAATTTAGATCTTTTTTTTTTTTTTTTTTTTTTTTTTTTTTTTTTTTAAGGTTTGGTCCTTCCAGGGTCCTACTGAATAGCTCAGAGGTTAGACAGGATGTCTCTACACCTGTTAAACACAAGTGATGGTGAGTTCTAGGTGACCTCTGGAAATTGTTAGACTTACAGCTTCCTTGTAATAGTTCTTCTCTTGAAAGTTGTTCTGGCCTATGCTTGTTGGGTTTTACCTTACACATGCATTGAATGATCTTCAACCAAAGACTCAGAGATCCCTATGCAGATTTCTGGAATACTTTTCTCTGTGTTACCTGCTCTTTGCAGACATTCTCCTCTGCCATTACAGTTGCCTCTGCTTTTCCAAACACCAACTTCTATCTTTATTGGACTAGAATATAAACTGTGTAAGATTGTTAGACTCTGTTATTTTTAAATCTTCTTGCCCACATGCAGTATTACCCAAGGCAGGAACGATTTTTCTGTTTTGTTAGGATCACCGTCCTCCACTGCCTTTTGTCCAGTGTCTGAAAATAGTCATTTTGTATGTTTTGGGCAAGTTTTCAATTGTTTCTAGAAGGAGGGAAATTCTTGATTATTTTATTTCTTGTGTTTGGAAATGCAAATTCCCCATGTGTTTTTATTTTTCTCTTATTTCCTCCACATGACTTGCTAATTTGAACTTCTTTTCTTCTGCTCTGGGAAAGTGTTTAAACTAAAGTTTAGGACTTTGTATTTATTTCTTTGAACGTCCATTTTATTTTGCACCACCATTCTATCCGATAGAGTCCTTTTTTGTTATTCATAATGTTAATTCTCCTTTTCAGTTTTTACCACTGTCAAACTCATAGGATGAAATATTACTTCTTTGTAACAATTTAACTGGTTGCCAAAATGTTATTGAGCAACTGCAATGTAATTACGATTAACATTTTGGTTAACTGTGAAATGCTAATAAAATATTTTGTATCTGGTTTAGCTACATACTGCCAAGCAGTGAAGTAATCCCTAAGTAGCAGGCAGTTGCTAGGTTTGCGTGCCACAATTCTGTAGATTCTGTTGGTAAGGAAACAGTCGGTCCTAGTGGATATAGGTGGTGTAGTATTCTCGGTACAGCAAGTGGCAGGAGCTTTTTGTCCACATCAGTTCTCCTTGCCTCACTCACTGTGAGAGTTCTCATCTCACTGAGGGTGCTTTGGAGTGGGCCAGGGTAGGATGCTATATAGCATATATCTGTATCACACCTGAGGGACACTCAGTTTAGGAAACTCCTCATTTTATAAGGGACTCCTAGCAAATATGCCCATCAGACTATATTTTTATTGTTCTGGAATATAAACAAATCTAATCCAGGGAAAGAAGGAAAGTTTCACTCTCCTGGAGTGTCTCCTTATACAATCATTGTCCAATTGGCTGTAAATGTCTTTGCTTAAAAGGCCTACAACATCAACAGTGCCAGAGATGCAGAGAGAATTGTCTTTTAGCAGAAATATTTAAACATCTGTTAACTTCAGGACAGTCCCATCTTGTATAATGTTAGGGGAAAGTTCATGGGTAGTCAAAATTGTTCTTGAATATTCTTAAATGTGAAAGAATCATGCATAGGTATTTGTATGTTAAATCCTATACAGTAATAAGTATGTCAAATATATAATGAAACATGAGACCACAAGGCTGGGTGCTGTGCACATTCTGCTAATTGCTCTTTGTCTCCACCTGTCACTATTAAATTTATTTTTTCTCTTTTGCCTAGTGTTGTGTTTGAATAAGTTAATTATGCATATGATAAAATATGAGTATATTGCATTTTTTTCACAAAGCTATAAATGAACATGTCAATGCCTTTTTCAAAAATCATTTTTTATTATACTGATGGAATCCCTGAGTTTACAGTTTGGAAGTTCAGTAATAAGAAAATTCAATTAGTCTGACATGACATACTTAGTTAACTCAAAATGATTTCTAAGAATAACTCTTTATTTCTACACTCTAAACAGCCTACGTAAAAGTATAACTTACGTACTTTGGGAGCCATTTGCTTTAATTTCTTTGGTAGTTGACTTCTGAAATCAATTGTTTATGCCAGCTACCCCCACAGAAAAGCCATTAAACCTTTTGGATGTTATAGATGTTTCTCTGTTTTCCTAGTGTATGTCAAACTGACAAAGAGGTGATAGTTGCAGCATGATTTTGAGAACACACATTATCTCAGAGTAACTATGCTATTAGATTTTTGAGATCTAACCCTTTCTTGTTAACAGTTTGGAGCTACCAGGCAAAATAAATACATAGAAAGTTAGACAAGACAAAACTTATGTGATGCTAATGCTGTTTAGTATGCTAATCAATTGACTTATCTCCTAAACAGTTATCATGATCTTTATCTCATTTCATATTTGGTGAGAGCCTACTATTTTTAAGGCCTAAGTGCCAAGAACATTAAAAAAATATGGTAAGTTAAGTAACAGTAAAGTGCTTGAATAATTCAAGACATCAATAAAATCAATGTCACAATGCATAATAGTCAATGAATTGCTCAAGTAACAATTTTGCTCCAAACTCAGATGCATAGTGGCTCTAAGTTCAAGCAAGAATCGTCTGGGAGATGTTTGCAGAGATGGGGTGTGGATGAGCTTAGCATGAGTGGGGAAGATAGGCAAGGAACTTATGGGGCAGTTTGTCCTTGCTAATAAAAGTATAGAGGCTGGTAAGTTTAATTAGACCTCATTTGTCTATTTTGGCTTTTGTTGCCATTGCTTTTGGTGTTTTAGTCATGAAGTCCTTGCCTGTGCCTATGTCCTGAATGGTTTTGCCTAGGTTTTCTTCTAGGGTTTTTATGGTGTTAGTTCTTATGTTTAAATCTTTAATACATTTGGAGTTAATTTTTGTATAAGGTGTAAGGAAGTGGTGCAGTTTGAGCTTTTTGCATATGGCTAGCCAGTTTTCCCAACACCATTTACTAAACAGGGAATCTTTTCCCCATTGCTTGTTTTTGTCCAGTTTGTCCAAGATTAGATGGTTGTAGATGGGGATAACACTGGGAGAAACGCCTGATGTAGGTGATGGGTTTGGAGGGGTGGATGGAGACAGCAAACCACCATGGCATGTATGTATCCTGTAGGGTGTAGGATGTGCACATGTACCCCAAAGCCCAAAGTACAATTAAAGAAAAGTATAGCGGGAAGGAAAACCAGAGAATAGTGGGTGAACCAGTTTGAAGGACATGTGGTTTAAAGGATGCCTACTGAATGAAGAAGAAGAAAGCCTGGAGCCAAATTGTTCAAGGCCTTCAATACCAAGCTCAAGAGTATAAACAAGCAGGCCAACAGAGTTATCATTTTAAGCAGTGAGAGGAGAAGAAAGGCTGTGAGTAATTAAGGTTAATGATTTTTGTATCAAAAAACCCTGCTGTGGTAAACTGAACACTATCAGGATGAACCCTCCAAGAGCACACTGCCTATTTTCAGGTTTGGGGATAGTTCTTTATTCCACATATAACTTTTGGTCAGTTTTCTAAACAATAAGCTCCCTGGAGCCTGGAGAAGAAGGCACCCAGCTTGCTTACTACAGTTTTAACTCGCTGAAGGTTGCCTTTTCTCAGTCCTTTAGAAGTCACAGCTCAGATTTAAAAAGCTTGTATTGTGGTTGGAGGAGGAAGCAATAAACATGTATGCTATGTCAGTTAGTATGAAGTTCCATGTTGAAAAATAAAGTGGAGAAGAGCATCAGGGGTGTGGTAATTTCAGAGGGGATGGGGTTAGAGAAGACCTCACTGAGAAGGCAGCACTGAGGAAAGATAAATAAGCGAAGGAATAGCTAGGAAATGTACAAGTGGCAGAAGGAGCAAGGGTTAAGGCCTCGGAGCAGGAACAAAAAGACCAGAGTGGATGGAATTGGGTGGCCAAGTGTGAGAGTGGTTAGGGATGAGATGGCAGAAGTGGGGGGCTGGGGATCAGGCAGGGCATGGCGGACCTCAATAACAACTTTATAATAACTCAATAATAACCACCTCTTTGAATGAGGTAGGAAGCCACTGGGGGCTTTTGAAAAAGAAGCAATGTAATTTATCCTACTGGATTTCATTGAATCTAGGATACCTTAAAATGTAAGGCCTGACATTATTTTATGTACTCCTGGAACAAAAGTTATCATTTAAAGTATGGCACAAAACTTTCCTCATTGTTGTTTATAATTATCATCCTGATTTCAGAAATGTTAACATGAAAAAAAAAAAGAAAAGAAAACAATAAAAGTGTTTTGTGGGAGGCTGAGGCAGAATTGCTTGAACCAGGGAGTTGGAGGTTGCAGTGAGCCGAGATGGCGCCATTGCACTCCAGCCTGGCTACAGAGCGAGAAGTCATCTCAGAAAAAAAAAGTGTTTGGAAACATAAAATCAAGTAATTTTCTAAGGAAAATTCTGCTTAATTGAGGATAGACCCTATGGGAGGCTATTGCAGTAAAACAGGGAAAGGGATCACCGTGCTTGAATCAGATGGGTGTGTGAGAAGTGATCGGACTTTGGATATACTTGGGGTGAAAGAAGAAGAAACTCTTTAGGTGTTTTGGTCCTGGCAGTGGTAAAAACTGTCACATACTGAGATGGGAAAAACCATGGAAGGAAGAGTTTTGGTGGGACAGTCAGTGTTCTGTCTTGCATATGGTAAAGTTGAGAGTCCTTTTAAATTTCCAAGGGGAGATGTTATATATATTTACACACACATACACACTGTCAATCCTAATTATTTACAGATTGTGTATTTCTGAATTTTCCTATTTAATAAAATTCATTTGTAACTCCCAAGTTAATACTTTTAATACATTCACAGTTACTCATGGACATGTTCAGAAGAGTAGATAATTTGAGTGGCTTAGTACGTAACACCTAGCTCCCAGCTGAGACTGAGCAAGGCAACACTCTGTCTCCTTGGTTCAACTCTCATGCTGTAAATAGTTGTCTACTTTGAGGTCTATTTAGCGCCATGTTTTTCATGCTTGAGCTTTTTGTTTGGTGTTTTGCTGTGTAAAGAGCTCCCAAAAGACCTGCAAATGCTGTATATTGTTCCTAAGTGTCATCAGCCTGTGAAGTGCCTGATGGAAAATATTTGTGTTATGTAAGTTTCATTCAGGCATAAATATGGAGTGCTTTGGCCATAAGTTTGATGTTAATTAATAAACAATAGATGTTAAAAACTAACACATAAAAAACAAGGTTATCTATAGACACGTAGATTAAAATGTCAGCAGAGGCTCAGAGGAACCTCACTTTCCTCTATTTTAGGAGCAGTGACTCAGTACTTGCTAATTCAGTGGTTATGGTGACTTTATAGACCATAGCTACCACAAATAACGAAAATTATTATGTTTCTGGAGTTCGGGATGAGATTGAACCTAGATTGGAGGTTCTTAGCACATACCCACATTTAAAAATCATACTATCTTATAATTCACAGAGCTTTGAAAAAAAAATTACAAATATTATGACTCAGCATTTAGAAATTTTTATAGTACTTGATAGAGCAATAGAATGTTTGTTGAATGTAATAATAAGTGTATTTTACATGTTTACTTTGTAATTTTTCTAATTAGCTTTTATTGTATTTTAGAAAACATCTATCTGTGGTAGATTGGGGGAAACAATAGTTCTTAACGGCACACACTTTGAGAAGCACTGCTCCAGAAGATGGTTCCACCCTATTGTGTACCACTTTCTAAATGTCAGGTTGCTCTGAAGCAGAGATTAGCATGATGCTTTTAAAAATAATGGGCAAAAAATGAGTTTAGGCTTACACTTTAGAGGCTGGCATGTAAGGATCTTAGGAGTTGCCATTCCATCCTTGCTACAAGTAAAAAACGGAACAAACTAAAAAATTAACAATTTTTTTTTTTGAGACAGAGTCTTGCTCTGTCGCCAGGCTGGAGTGCAATGGCACCATCTCGGCTCACTGCAACTTCTGCCTCCCAGGTTTAAGTGATTCTCCTGCCTCAGCCTCCTGAGTAGCTGGGACTACAGGTGCGCACCACCATGCCTAGCTAAGTTTTGTACTTTTAGTAGAGACGAGGTTTCACCATGTTGGCTAGGATCATCTCGATCTCTTGACCTCGTTATCTGCCTGCCTCAACCTCCCAAAGTGCTGGGATTACAGGCGTGAGCCACCACTCTCGGCCAAAACTCTGCTTCAGTGCATCAGAGCAGTGACATCACAGGATGAACCATTGCTTCCAAAGTTGGAGAGACCGGCAAATACAGAGAATCACAATTTAACAGAGCAGAAACTCCATAAGAACCATCATAGTAGGACAATCTAAACTATAATTGATGAATTGCTAGAGTCTCAGTGTGAAGAAGTTCAGAACTTAAACACTCCAGAGAGGGTCTAGTCATAGAGAAACCCTAATGGAGAAAGATTATCTTGTGAGACACAGGAGCAGAAATAATATTTGAAGGCTGGGCTCAGTGGCTCCCGTCTGTAATCCTAGCATTCTTGGAAGTCAAGGCGGTGGATCACTTGAGGTCAGGAGTTGCAGACCAGCCTGGCCAACATGGTAAAATCCTGTCTCTACTAAAAATACAAAAATTAGCCAGAAATCACTTGAACCCTGGAGGCAGAGGTTGCAGTGAGCCGAGAACATGCTACTGCACTCTACTCTGGACAACAGAGCAAGACTCTGTCTAAAAAAACAAACAAAACAAAGAAATAATGTTTAAAATAATAATGACTGACAATTTCCCCACATTAATGTCAGACATCAAACAGGTCCAAGAAGCTCAGAAAACGAGGCAAGATAAATGACAAAAAGATACACCTAGACATATTGTATTCAAACTTTAGAAAATCAAAAATCTTGACAGAACCAGAGGAAGAAAATCATCTTACCTATTGTGAAACACTTTAAAAATTAAGTTTATTAATTAAAGCATAAATTTAGAATAAACAATGAAAATCAGTGAGATAGGAAATTAAGACATGTGAATGAAAACTTGCTGTTCAAAATGAGATCTGTGCACCAGTAGCATTGGCACAATCTGGGCATCGGAGAGAAATGTGGACTCTCAGGCCCCACACCAAGTCTTACTGAATCAGAATCTGCATTTTAACAGGATCCCAAGTGATCCCTATGCCCATTTTATGTGTGGGATGCACAGAGTTAGAAGTGTAAAATTATGATCAAATATGAAATTTATGCATTTAGATTAGTGGGCATATGGTGGCAGTCCCAAGAAGTCAAATACCAGCAGGATCGGACTAAAATGTGAGTCCATATGGATGTTTGCGCCTGGCAGAAGTTATGTTGTTTGTTGCACTGGTTTAGAAAAAATTGAAGACCCATTTTAAATGCATAGAGCTGGCAGGCAGGGAGTCACAGTGCTGCTGCAAAGGTCTCGAGAACCTTCTTGAGCCATGAATCTTGTGCTCCTCTCATTCTCTGTGCTCAGGGGCCCTGGGACTTTGGTCCCATTTTAAGTTTATTTAGTGATGAAAAGTCTTACACAGCTTCACAGGTTTCTTAGGAACTCACCATACAGAAAGAAGATATTAGGACTTGTTATCATTCCCTATATTATAGAAGGAATATGCAGGATTTCTTGTAGAAGGAAACTAAACATTCTCCTGATGATAGTGACTGAGTCTGAACAAAATTTCAGAGGAGATTGACAAATTTCTATGCTCAAGGCAGTGGGAAAACGGTTTCAAGAGAACTTCTATGTTCCGTTTTAATCAAATCTGCATTTTCTTTGGATAAATATTGTCTCAGGGAGATCCTGACCTCTATGTCTCTGAGAAGGTAATGTTTGGGTAATTAAATTTTCAAATATACCTTATTAAATAATGATACATGTCAGTAGTATCATCTTTTAAAATAGTGCCTTCCTTGTAACGGTTAGGAAAGCCAGAGTGTCTTTGTCAGCAGAATGGTCAAGTCAGATTTCCTCTAAAGGGCACTGATTATCTAAATCAAAAGGAGCATATGCTGTTGTGGTTCTGGGAAGGCTGGCAGTGAGGGCATCAGCGCTGGCCACCCTCTCTCCTCCCACCAGAATTGGCTGAAATGAACAAAGAAATGCAAAAATAGAAGAAATTCAGAATCAGTGATGGAAACTAAGAAGGGGTGCCATTCATTGCCTCAAAAAACAGAAGAGTCTATTGGTTCTCTGGTGGATGGACCCAGTGTGAAAGCAATCAAAAAGCCTAGCTCATGATTGCCTTCCATGGAAAATGGGAAAGTCACATGGAGCTACAGTACTGGTAAATGAACTGTGGGTAGGGTATGGGAGAAAAAGAAGGAAAAAGGGAAGGAGGCAGGGGAGAAAGAGGGAGGAAGGGGCAGAGAGAGAGATTGTAACCGACTGCTCCATGTGAAATGGCTTTCACATCCAGAGGTGGCTATACTTGGAGATTCTGGGTGAGGCTGCCAAACTGAATAGAACTTCTAGTATTTCCCCTGAAATTCTTCCAGAATGTTTCACAGCTCATTTTCTTGCTGTAGGGACCCTTTGTGGGCACTACAGTGCTTTCTTCTGATGGGACAGGCAGTCACCAGTCATGTTGCAGAGTGTACCTCAGATGGAGGCTTGGCCAAAGAGACACTAGATATAGAAAACCTTCTTGCTAGAATATTTTCAGTAAACATGGAGAAGAAGCTGTGTTAAGGTAAAACTTACCTTCTGGAACTATACTTAGCATCAGTTCTCTTTCTGTCCTCTTCATACTGCTGGGTCATGGATCAGAAAACTTTAATCTGATATCATCCAACCTCCAGACAAAGAGAATTCTAACATAAACTATAGAAATAGGATGGAGAAACAGAGAGAAGCTACTTACAGTCCGTTGAGGGTAAATGCCAGGACAGGCTAGAAGTAGCCTCATTCAAAGATGAAAAGTAGATGCTTATATCAAAAAATTAATAATACATAAGTAGTTCAACAATTGGAAACCAGCATTCTCAGCAAACTGACACAAGAACAGAAAATTAAACACCGTATGTTCTCACTCATGGGGGTGTTGAACAGTGAGAACACATGGACACAGGGAGGGGAGCATCACACACTGATGTCTGTTGGGGGGGACTAGGGGAGGAACAGTGTGGGGTAGGGAGTTGGGGAGGGATAACATGGGGAAAAATGCCAGATATAGGTGATGGGGATGGAGGCAGCATACCACATTGCTATGTATGTACCTATGCAACAATCCTGCATGTTCTTCACATGTACCCCAGAACCTAAAGTGCAATTATATATATATATATATATATTTTTTTTTCATGTTATTTATTTTTTCTTTTTTAGACAAAGTCTCACTCTGTTGCCTTGGCTGGAGTACAGTGGCATGATGATAGCCTGCTGTAGTCTCAAACTTGTACGCTCAATTGATCCTCCTGCTCAGCCTCCCATGTAACTGGGACCACCATCATGTCCTGCTATTTATTTATTTATTTATTTATATTATTTTTCTGTAGAGGCAGGATCTCACCATGTTGCCCAGGCTGGTCTCCTAGGCTCAAGTGATCCCCCTGCCTCAGCCTCCCAAAATGTTAAGATTGCAGGCCTAAGCCCCCATGCCCAGCCTAGATGTTAATTTTTAAAAGGTGCCCATGGGTGTGTGGACAAAGAGCAGACGTTAAGAAGTGAGGAAATCAAGTAAGGTGATGGGAATTATGATTGGGATAAAATAAAATAAATGGGTGAGCTACTGATCACAAAACTGTTGAGCCAGATTTTCTTCTGTGCATCAGTAACTGTAAATAGACATACAGTGAAGAAGAGGGTGAGCGCAGTGGTTCACGCCTGTATTCCCAGCGCTTTGGGAGGCCGAGCCGGGCAGATCACTTGAGGTCAGGAGTTCAAGACCAACCTGGACAACATGGTGAAACCCCATCTCTACTAAAGATACAAAAATTAGCCAGGCGTGGTGGCACATGCCTGAATCCCAGCTAGTCAGGAGGCTGAAGCAGGAGAATCACTTGAACCCAGGAGGTGGAGTTTGGAGTGAGCTGAGATTGCACCACTGCACATCAGCCTGGGCGACAGAGTGAAACTCATTCTTAACGAAAACAAACAAAAAATGACATACAGCAACAAAGATAACAGCATCAACAATTGAATGAAAACAGCAGTTCTTGGAGTGAGTATGACTTCCTCCGGTGGAATTGTCTTTTTGGAAGTGGTGGATTTCTCGAGGTTGGCGAGACGGTTGAGGACAGTGTGATCACTCTTAGCTTGTGCTGGGAGATGAGTGTAGCTGACATCCTCTTAGCAGCTTTACTGTGAAGCTTGCCTATGAGTCTATGAGTCAGGAGGTGTATATCCTTAAGGCAAATAAAATGCCACAGGATTCGGGGTCAGAGCTGGAGAATGATAGAATGTGGAGGGAGAGTGTGTAAGGTGAGCCCGGGCTGTGTGAGTTTCTCAGATGAGAGCACTAAAATGGAGATTTATTAACTGAAAGCAGAAACAGACACAGACAAAAATACCCACAAACAAATAAAACCCTGAACTTGTAGAATAATTTGTTATTAAATTATAGAAGACTAAAACCAAACAATGAAACAAAAGCAACTGTAACTTTTGGAATATTAACCTGCTTAAGAAGCAGAGTGGAATTAAGCAGTCACTTGACCTGGTTGTATCCAAATATGAGTATGTTTTCTAAAAGAATGACCCATTATACTTAAATGAGAAAAAGGCAAAGTAAAAGCCTTAGAAAGAAATCGCAGGCAACATGACTGGGCACCGTGGCTCCACCTATAATCCTAGCACTTTGGGAGGCTGAGGTGGGCAAATTGTCTGAGCTCAGGAGTTCAAGACTAGCTTGGCCAACATGGCAAAACTCTGTCTCTACTAACAATACAAAAAATTAGCTGGCATGGTGGCGCATACCTGTAATCCCAGCTACTCGGGAGGCTGAGGCAGGAGGATCACTTGAACCTAGGTGGCGGAGGTTGCAGTGAGCCACGATGGTGCCACTGCACTCCAGCCTGGGCGACAGAGTGAGACTCTGACTGCAAAAAAAAAAAAAAAAAAAAAAAAAAAAGTAATAATAAAATAAATGTATCACAGGCAATAAAAACAACAATAAACAAGTGGGGATACGTCAACCTAAAAAGCTCTTGCAAAGCAAACAATCAACAAAAAAGCACCTGGCAGATTTGGAGAAAATATTTGCAAACCATTTGTCTGACGAAAAGTTTTTACTATCCAAATAATAATCAAAAAAGAAATCATACAACTGTATAGCAAAAAACCTAAATAACCCAAATGAAAAATGGGCAAAAACCCTTAGTAGATATTTCTCCGAAGAAGATGCACAAATGGCCAATAGGGATGTGAAAAGGTGCTCAACATAGCTAATCATCAGGGAAATGCAAATCACAACACAATGAAGCATCACTTTATCAGGGTGGTTATTAGTTAAAAAGAAACAGAAGATAAGTATTGGCAAGGATGTGGAGAAAAGAGGAACCCTAGTACATGGCTGGTAGGACTGTAATTTGGCATAGCCCTTTGGGAAATAGCAGAAAAATTTCTCAAAAAACTAAAAATAGGATTACCATATGAAACAGCAATTCCATTACTGGGTATATGTGCAAATGAATTGAAATTGGAATCCCAAAGAGATATCTGCACTATTCAGAATAGCCAGCAAACAACCTATGTGTCCATTGATGGATGAATGGATAAAGAAGCTATAATCTATACATGCAATAAAACATTATTCAGCTTTAAAAAGGAGGAAATTCTGCCGTTTCTTACATGGTAGATAGACCTGGAGGGTTATGTTGAGTGAAATAAGCAGACATGGAAAGACACATGCTATATGATCTCCTTATGTGTGGACTCTAAGCTAGTCCCTCTCACAGAAGCAGAGAGTAGAACAGTGGTTGCCAGGGGCTGCAGGAAGCGGGAAATGGGGAGGTAATGGTTGAAGGGTACAAAGTGTCAGTTATGTAGGATATATAAGCTCTGGAAATCTGCTTCCAACATAGAGCCTATAGCTGACAATATACATTCTTAAAATTTGCCAAGAGGGTAAATATAATGTTAACTGTTCTTACTAAACACACACACACACACACACACACACACACACACAGAGTAAAGGGGGCAGGAGGAAACTTTGGGAGGTGGTGGATATATTTATAGCCTGGATGGTGGTGATGGTCTATGGATGTATGCGTATCCCCAGGCATATAAAAATGTAGACATCAAATGTACAGTTTAAAAAACAACCAAAAAAGAAAAAAAAGTTAAACTACAGGAAATTGATTAAGAAATGATGGTACAATTGTCAATAGAATAGCGTGGTCATTTACATCATGGTTGGAAGATATTTAATAAGGAAAGTTACGTTATGTTTTAAGTGAAGAAACAGGTTACAAAACAAAATGCAGAGAGTTTCTCCCCCCTTCACTCACACATAGCTATCCATTGACCTATTTAATCTTTCTCTGGTTGGACTATCAAGAAAGAAGATACAGCACAGTGAGAGTGTGGTCTATGGAGGTGGTGCTCCTTGGATTTATATCCAAAGTCTTCTTTCAGGAAATTTGTTAACCTCTTTTTGCTTCTGAGTCTTCTTTTAAAAGAGAAATACTAACAATATCTGCCTCATATGGCTGTTGTGGAGGACAAATGATTTAACTTGTGTGAGACCCTTTGCAGAGTACCTAGATACAAAAAATAAATGTTAACTTTTAATTATGTTTAATTATGTGTTACATACACATGTATAGAAAAATTATAATGATTATATCTTGACGTTACGTATGTGTTAAAGTTTTATACTTTTTGATATTTTCTAAACTTTCTACAACAAATGCGTACTTTATGCTAAGAAAATACGTAAAATGCATATGTGGAATAAAAAATAACTTGAAGATTCTTACATTGTGTCAAAAATAAAACCAAAATGTATTTATAAAACATACTTAGATTTATAGACTCAGAGGGATTGAAAGTAAAAAGGTATAGAAAGACATATAAACCCAATACAGTAAAAAATGCAGTGGTTGCCATATTAATATCATAATATTTAAAGGTCATTAAGAATTTAAAAAATTCAATCCACAAATATGTCAAAAAAGTCTGTGTTTCAGGTAATATATAATTAGAATACATACAAAATCCTTTATATGTAGAAATAATGCAAAGACATCAAATGGCAGACAAGTTGGAGATTTTAACACACATGTCCTAGCCTCTGATCACATGATTATGCAAAATTTAATAATGAAAAGGTTTTGGTTTTGGGTTTTGAAATCCAGGCATAGAATTTTTGACTCAACTAACAAATTTACTCCATTCAGGTGGGTAATTGACTTTTTTAATGCTCAGTTGCTCTGTCTGTCAAATTAGATTAATGTATGTCCTTATGTCGCAAAACTGTTACAGGGATACATGAGAGAACTCTGGATTCATGGATGGTAGTAAGTTGAAGAAGAGACTCTCAGAGTACTTGAGGCTTGAAAGATACTTAAAATTAGTCTATGAGCATCAGGAGGAAGGAAAATTTTCCCTTAATGTAACAAAAGATAGCTATTAAAGACAAGGCATGGAAAAGCAGGATAATATTTTTGCTGTTGTTTTTTCTTTATTATTATGCTATAGGAGAAAAGGTAAGGGCATTAGAATGTTGGTATAGTTATACATATAATGACTAGAGTGCGGAAGACGGTGCTAGGCAGATTGATTGAGCTCGTAATGCGAGCATCTTTAGTGGTTAAGAGCCCTAGACTCTGAAATCATTTCCAAGTTTCAGATTTGTCTTTACCACTTAATACCTATCTGCTTTTGAACACATTACGCCCGCACACCTCAGTTTTCTTACATGTAAAATGAAGTTACTAATGATTGCTAAAATGTGGTTACTAATAAACACCACATCATCGGTTGTTTTTAATTTTTTTTTTTATTGTGGTAAAATGTACATCACAAAATTTACCATCTTAAGTTTTTTAAGTACACTTTCAGTGGTATTAAATGCATTCATAATGTTGTACAACTGTCACCACTATTCATCTTTATAACTTTTTATCTTGTAAAACTAAAACTCTGTGACCTTTAAGTGATAATTCCTATCCCCCCACCAGTGCCTGGCAACCATCATTATACTGTCTCTCTAATTTTGACTATTCTAAGTACCTCATATGAGTGGCATCATATAAGTATTTCCTTTTTGCAAATGGCTTCTTTCACTTAGCATCATGTTCTCAAAGTTTATACATGTTGTAGTATGTGTCAGGATTTCATTTTTTAAAGTTGAATTATGTTCCATTGTATGGATATATTGCGTTATGCCCATCCGTTTGTGCATTGATGGACACTTGGGTTTCTTCCATGTTTTTGCTACTGTGAATAACGCTGCTATGAATTTAGATGCACAAATGTGCCTTCAAGACCCTGCTTTCAGTTCTTTTGGCTGTATAGCCCAGTAGTGGGATTGCTGGATCATGCAGCAATTCTATTTTTCATTGTTTTTGAGGAAATGCCAAACTATTTTCCATAGGGGCTGCACCAGTTTGACCAGTTTGCCTTCACATCAATAGTGCACAAGGGTTCCAATTTCTTCATATCCTTAGTAACACTTTTTCTTTTAAAATACAAGTCCCCATCCTAATGGGTGTGAGATCATATCACATTGAGGTTTCAGTACCCATTTCCCTACTGATTAGTGATGTTGAGCATCTTCTCATGTGCTCACTGGCCATTTGTATATATTCTCATCATAAGTTCCTTAAAGTGTTTAAGGAGGTGGTATATTTAAAGCTCAGGATAATCATTGGCATGCAGCGTGTAACTGCTGTTGTTATCATTCCAACAAGTAGCTGTTCCCTTACCCCGTATTGTAAAGGAGTTATAAAGGATTTTAAGCAAGGCAACACTGGATGAACTTTGTGTTTCACAAAAATAACTGAAAAAAAAAAAAACAACAAACACCTCTGGCTTCACTGTGGTGAATGAATCACAGGGATATGAACCTGGAAGTCTACTTACAAGTCAGTTTCCTTTGTGTTTCTTCATGTTGGATAATCAGAATTGGATCAGTCTGAGATTTTATTTTGTTTATTAATTTTTCATCCCAGATGTGCTGCTGCAAAGAGTGGCATGGAGGTCTAATGACTCAGGAGATGTTTGAAAGGTAGATGAATACATCGCTGATGTGTTGCTGTGTTGATCCCCCAGTTTTCCTTATCATTACGTTCTCTAGGGAGGCCCCCTGACTGACGCAAACCATCAGCACTATTTGTGGAAGCATGGTAAACATTTTAATCTTTGTGGGCTGATCTCAATGGAAGGCAGATAAACCAAATCTCCCTTCTGCCTGCAAAACAATCAATACCAAAGAAGCAAATGAAAAGCACTTAAGCCAAGCTTCCTGAATGGATACTCCCAAGCAACACAGGAATGATTTTCCCTCAGAAATGTTATCTTGGGGATTTGAATCTTTTATATAACAATGACAAATGGTTCAGAAGGGGGATTAGATACAGAGTCACTGAGAATGGTGGAGATTATAAGGTCACTGCTGACATGGACAAAAATAAAAATGTTTCCTTAGAAAAGGTGAGTTAGTAGAAATACTGCTATTTGTGAAATATCCAGGCTGGTAGGAAAGGGGGCAATTCTTCTTGCATTGTGACTGAGGTAGTCCTTTATTTGATAGGTGATTTTGAATGCCAGACAGTACTTCCTCACCTTCTGTAAAACAAGGTATTATCAAGTACCTGAAATCCCACATAAGACGTTTCATTCATTCCATCATAATAGTGTGGGAGTCACTGATGACCTCCATGCTGTAAAATCCTTATACGCTTTTCAGTCCTCGTCTTAGTTAACCTATCCTTGACACTCCTCCTTTTCAACAGTCTTTTTCCTTGATTTTTCTGACTCCGTTCTTTTGTGTGTTTTCTCATCTCTACTTATGTTTGCTTTTCTTTCTTTCCTCCTTTTCTTTCTTTCTCCTCCCTCCCTCTCTCTCTCTTCCTTCCTTTCTTTTTTGGACAGAATCTTGCTCTGTTGCCCAGGCTGGAGTGCAGTGGCATGATCTCGGCTCACTGCAACCTCCATGTCCCGAGTTCAAGCAGTTCTCCTGCCTCAGCCTCCTAAGTAGCTGGCATTACAGGCATCCACCACTACACCCAACTAATGTTGTTGTTGTTATTTTTAGTAGAGGTGGGGTTTCACCATGTTGGCCAAGATGGTCTTGAACTCCCAACCTCAAATGATCCACCCACCTCAGCCTCCCAAAGTACTGGGATTACGGGTGTCAGCCACCACCTATGTATTTTTACAGGTATGACTCCTTAGCTGCCTGTTAGTTGCCTGTTTTTCAGGGTTTCAACCTAGTCTGCTTTTCTTCTTACCCTACCCAAGTTCCCCACATGCTTTCCCTGATCCATCTCATGCCCTCCTTATTGGCATCATCATCTTCAACTATGGTTCTCAAATATTTATCTCTTGCCCTAATTTCCCTCTTGAGCTCCAGACTCTCATGTTCCAAACATCCCTGCCTGACTGCTTGTCAGAACTCTGAAACTCATGTCCAAAACCATGAACTTTTCCCCAAAAATTGATCCTACTGCACATTCAGCTCCCAAGCCAAAGCCTTTGCATTTGTCTTGTACACCCTTCGCTCTTGCCTCTCTCTGTATTTAATGAATTAAAAAATCCAGTTGTTTCTATCTTCTATCTTGTTCATAAACTGTTGGTTTCTTTCTCTTTCCATTTGACAACTTTAGCTGTCACCCGGATCATGTCAACAGAACCTCATTTGGTCTCTGGTTCTGTTCTTGCTTTCTTCTAGCAGAGATAACAGAGTGACTTTTTAAAAATGCCAATCTAGTTAGCACCCACCACTACTTTCAAGCCTTTTATTATTCCCAGGTACCCTCAAGAAAAATCCAAACTTCTTAATAGAGCACGTAACAGTCTTATCTCCTGCTATCACTTCTTACCCAACTCTACACTTTAGTCTTACAACATTAGTTTTAATTCCTTGAATGATCCATGATTTTTTTTCTCTCTGTCATTAGTCTTACCTGTTTGCATCTGTCCTCCTTTCCATGCCTCTCATCTGATGGGACAAATCTCCTTCATCTTTCTGGTTTTAGCTTAGACATCACCACCTGCTGATTTTGAAGCATTTACTGATCCTGCCCTTGAAGGCTGGGCTACGGGTCATGGTTAGTGTGTACTCTCATGGAGTTGTCTACTTCTCCCTATGGGAGCACTTTTAACACTGTGTTGTAACTGCTGTATTTTCAAATTTATTCCCCGAACTATAAACCCGAAGACAGATGCCATTGCCACTATATGTTCAAGAGTAGCCTTGCCAACATGGTGAAACCTTGTCTGTATTAAAAATACAAAAATCAGCGAGGTGTGGTGGTGCATGCCTATAATCCCAGCTACTCAGGAAGCTGAGGGAGGAGAATCACTTGAACTCAGGAGGCAGAGATTGCAGTGAGCCGAGATCATGCCACTGCTCTTCAGCTTGGGGGACAGAGCAAGACTCTGTCTTGACTAAAACAAAATGAAAAAAGACATACAATGCGAAAGATAACAGCATCAAAAATAGAATTAAAAAAAGATAGCTTAAATGTAGAGGAAAAGGAAGGCGTGTATCTGCTATATTCCTTTTAAATACAGAGGAAAAAGAATCCTTCCTCAGCCACAGGAATTTTTCACCACCTAGAACATTTCTAGGCTCATAGCAGGTGTTCCAAAAGTATTTTTGGAAGAAAGAAGAAGGAAAAAGAGCAATTTTATGACATTAAAAGGTTATTAAGTCCTGAGTAATTGAATTTTCAGAGAAGATGTCATTAAGTACAATCCGTATGAGTTTCCAACTGTGCTTAATTTCTTTCATGCTATGCTTAGCACAGAAGTAAACACATTAATTATATAAATAAAGTTGTTAAAAGGTACAAATGATTTGCATCTATTTTGCGATCTTAAAGGAGAAAAGGTTTATAAACTTCAAAACATACAAACCAAACACATGATTTTTCTCCCCAGATCTCCTTAATTCAGTGTCCTCTCTATGTAGGACATAAGCCACACACTCCGCCTTCCTTTTCCTCTGTATTTAAACTACCTTTTTAAAAATCGTATTGTTGATGCTGTTATCTTTTTTGCTGTATGTCTTTTGTTTTGTTTTAGTTAAGACAGAGTCTTGCTCTTTCCCCAGGCTGGAGTGCAGTGGTGTGAACTCGGCTCACTGCAGTCTCTGCCTCCCAGGTTCAAGTGATTCTCCTGCTTCAGCCTCCTGAGTAGCTGGGATTATAGGCATGCACCACCACGTCCAGCTAATTTTTGTATTTTTAGTAGGGACGGAGTTTCGTCACGTTGGCCAGGCTTGTCTTGAACTCCTGACCTCAGGTGATCCACCCGCCTCGTCCTCCCAAAGTGCTGGGATTATAGGGGTGAACCACTGTGCCCACCCTTAAGCTGTTTTTAACTTCTGTTGATTTTACCTACTAAATATCCACTTAATCCTTCCTCAACCACAGGAATTTTGTATATACTCTTTCCTCACTTGGAAAGTGTTCCTTTCTAGCTCCTGCTTAACACACACGTATCCTTCCATTCTCAGCTCAAAATTTTAACTGCTTTAGGAAGTTTCATTGAATCTCCTATTTTGATCATGTTCCTTTACTATTTGACTTGATTTTTTTCTTTATTTCTTAGAATTTTATAGGTATATGTACCCTATATATATTAGCATGACTATTCAAGGAATATTTATTTCTTCCTCTATGCTGTAAGATCTATAAGAGTAAGAACTATCTCTACCTTTTTCAACAACAGATTACTGGTGTCTAGAATATTGTCTTCCACATAGTAATACCTCAATATAAATGTTTTGAATAGTGAATAATAACTATAACCTTCAAGATCAATAATTGTTTAATAATGCAGCTAGTGTGGATGTACAAGGTCACTGCTATACCACTGAATACATCTAATTGCCCCAGAATTGTAAGTCAGTGGATGCCCCTTCCAGAAAGTGACCCATGATCAAAGCACCTTGGTGCAATTATATTTAAATGATATTTTCCCCAATTACTGAACTCCATTGCGCTATGTAGAGCCTACTTTCTCACTGTGTGGTAGATTCCTTAAAAACATCTAGGCAGATTCTAACATTTTTCAGGCTGTTCATTTATTAGAACAGTTTCAAGCCAATGTTTATGACTCAGTCCTGCGCACATGCAAAATGCAATCACAAACTTGATTCAAAACTCAATACTTCCTATGGCTGCTCATCTCACTCCAGGTAGGGTAAACCTGTCTCTAACTCCGTTGTCCTTTCAGAACTCTGTATAATCACAAGTCATTTGCCACTAGCTTTCATCTCCCATCTCCCACATGGTTAGTGTGTATCTATACCTCAGGTAACCGGGACCCCTATATAAAATGAACCCCTGCCGAGTACACTGATGGCAGCTCTCTCTGACTACTGGGTTGATATTCCTTCACCAGTATTATTAAGGGTTGCTCTTGAGAGGGGCTGCAATGCTGTAGCAGTCTATTTCCTGCTGGTACCAGCACAGTTCATGAACCAATTTGTGAACTAGGCCCAAGTTATTTTCCCCATCATCATTTGGTCATAGGGAAACCTAAGGAGACCAGAAGTTTGAGTTAAGACGTTGTTATATTTACGATGTTGGTAGGTGACCTGAGAGTCAAGGCCACTTGCTCATATAATTTGTTTTTGTCTCCTGGGTCTTTTTAGGCCCAATTCGGAGATACCACTTTATCCTATATAATGATTGCTAGCAATGTAATGATTGCTTTATCCTATATAATGATTCTTTAACTTGTGACTTGGTAGATCTAATAATGTCCATAATGGGCAGCTTCTGTATCTCAATTATTTTTAATCTCATGGTCAGGGACACAGACTCTTCTAGGGGTCAGTAGCACACTAAGAGCTGATTTTCAAACAAAGAGTAGTCTATACTGCAGATGGCATGGCTTTGCTCCAGGATACTGAGGATCTGTGCTACAATTACCCAATTGGAAGTTGCTAGAGACACAACAGAGTGTTCTTAATCATCACAAATTTCTCTAGCAGCAGCTCATGCTCTATCTGTTGCTTGATTTGCAAGATGTTCCACACAGCTGCCTTTTGCTGGGCCCCACTCAAAATGGGTAAACTTCCTTGCCACCCAATAAATGGATTACAAAAAATATTTCAATAGTGGTGTATGGTACCCCCCAAATTTAAAGAGGTGTTACTGAAACTTTAAAAACTTCATTAATGTGGTATGCCCCTGAATATTCATGGAGTTTATCTAAATCCTGGATCTCTCATGGGGCATATGTGGGATTCTTCATAGAGTTCAGTAGAATCTCTTTATTGCCCAATTATATAATGTGAGAAACTTAGCTCTGGCTCCACCTCCTCTTCTGCACAAGCCTCTTCCCTTCTCTACCACCAGAAACAAGCATTTGCTGGAGGAGTCTCCTCATCCACTAAAATACCATTAAAAATGTTCAAACCCAGCCACTTTTCTGAGTGTGCGTGTGATCCAAAAAAACCTCAAAAGTCCTTCGCACATAAAGAGTAGCCTTGCGGTTTCCTTCATTGTAGTCCCCACTCTGATTCACCCAGTTCTCTTTTCATCTGTATAAGTAGCACAGGGACATATTGAAAGGGTTTCTGTATAGCTCAATATGTAAAGAAAAATTTAATTTGCCATTCTTTAGGCACTCCTGCTATGCCCAATTCTCTAGGATGTTTCCTTCTTTGGCTTTCTATGGAGAGAGAAGGGAATAATTTCTCTCCATGATCAACATTCTCTCCAAAAGACTGGCAATGTATCCCTTTTCCCTAAGTCCTCTTTTTTAAAATTATACTTTAAGTTCTGGGGTACATGTGGAAAACATGCAAGTTTGTTACATAGGTGGGTGAAGTATATGAACAGACAGTTTTCAAAAGAAGACATTTATGCAACCAACAAACATGAAAAAATACCTCATCATCACTGGTCATTAGAGAAATGCAAATCAGAACCACATTGAGATACCATCTCACGCCAGTTGAGATGTGTATCATTACACAGAATTATATAGGGGTCCCGGTTACCTGAGGTATAGATACACATCATACACAGAATGTATGTATCATACACAGAATAATTAATTCTCCACATAAAATAAAAGTTTTTCCTGGTCCAAGTACTGGGATCACAGAAGCTCTGGGTGATTAAGCTAAAATAAATATATATATATTCTTATCAAATATCATATGATATTAATTATTAATATCATACATACATACATTACACATCATACACAGAATAATTAATAATAATAATTTATATAAGGGTCCCGGTTACCTGAGGTATAGATACACATCATACCCAGAATGTCAATCATTAAAAAAAATCAGGAGACAACAAATGCTGGAGAGATTGTGGAGAAATAGGAACGCTTTTACACTGTTGGTGGGAGTGTAAATTAGTTTAACCAATGTGGAAGACAGTGTGGTGATTCCTCAAGGATTTAGAACTAGAAATACCATTTGACTCAGCAATCCCATTACTGGGTATATACCCAAAGGATTATAAATCATTCTATTATAAAGATACATGCACACAGATGTTGATTGTGGCACTGTTCACAATAGCAGAAACTTGGAGTCTTCTTCTTATATTGGCTAGTGATGGGTACTTCTTTCTTTACTGATGCACTTTAGTAAACTTTTCTGGGAAGTGGTAGGTCCAGCTACTGATACATCTTGACCTTGAAATGCAGAATCCTTAGCATTCATTCTGCCTTAGGTCTGTGCCTTACTGATAGTTTCAGGACAGCAGGAATCTTTCAACATCTTGTATGTTCAATATAAATCTTCTTTGATTATTCAGGACAAGTGTTCAACATTGAACTTCATGTTAATGAAGTCACGTTACAGCTAGAGATGTGAATTGGAAAACTAAAACAAATGTATATTATATTTGTCCCCCAAGCAAATAAAGTTAATTATATGAGTTATAAGTGGCTTTCTAAAAGATAATGAGATAAAGTATGACTGAATTCGAAGATGAACAAAAATAGATTATTTAGCTTCTAAGGCATGGCTTGCTTTATTTAATGCTTACAGGTTCTTAAAGAGGTTGCACTGCAGTTTATTTATCTGTGGTCAGTGCTGCATCATTCTTTTATGTTCTTCCGCCTCTGGGGAACACTTTATTTGGCCAAAGTTTCCTCAAATTTCTTAATTTCTTTTTCAAAGTGTCCTGAAGATGTCATTATTCACCACACTGAAATATGCTAAGAAATTTCATCAGGAAGTCAAACTCTTGTAGAGTCAGTGCTGAGCAATAAAATTTGGAATTGTAATTCCTGACGGTTCCTAATCACTTCAAAGAACTGATGTGTTTTGAACAAACAGTTGATCTTCACCAAGGCAAAGTGATGCTAAGCACTACTATACTGTTGGTAGATGTGGGCTCGCATAATGACTTTCATAACAGAGTTCTTCTGACTCTCTTGCCATGACTCTGAGAGTCTCTTTCCTGTATCTCAGATATCTGTGGAGCACAGCCCTATCATAGCCCCTTTGTCCATAATCTGGGACAATAAAAATTTATGATGTACTTATTTGATTTCCTTTCTTCCAACAAAAGGGATGGTGGGGTCCCAAACAAAGACTGACTGTCCAATAGCATTAGGCCAATTTCAGGAGATCTTTAACTTTAGAGAACTGCTCGGTTTTTTGCAGCCTCCACCTTGTCCTAGGGGAGCTATTTTATTCTATTTGTCTTATTGATATTATACCTTGTAATTCCTAATGCTGCTGATTGTTTGACTCGGTCCTGGAACAGCTGATACATATTCTAAGTAGGATTCCATATTCTGGGCTGAAGATGAACAACATTAGCTGGTTAAATGCTCCAGACACACTGGATTGTTGAGCTAATATTGGAAAGAGAGTGGGGCATTCCTTGAGCCAAAAAAAAAAAATCCACAAAATTTAAAATTCCAGCAATAGTAAGTATATATTGATTTTGTACTGAATGGCAGGAAGTAAATATTTTACGTGCATTATGTGGATTAGTCTTCAGAGTCATCCCTATGAAGTAGGTTCTATTATCTCAATTTTATAGGTGGGAATATTAAGACTAAGTGACATTCTTGCACAAGGTTACACAGTGAGTAGATGTCAGAAATAAGACAGGATTTAGATCGGTCTGATGCTGAAGTTAATGCTTTCAACAACTGTACTGTATTTCCTCCTAGAATGCTGAAAAAGCTGTCTTTGGCTTGGCCTCTTTTCTGGGGCCACTTTTATCTATCAGTACCTCGAACAGGTCTGAGTGTGAAATAGTTCTTGCAGAACTTAGTCACATTAGGAGGTTATCCGTTCAGGATATTGAATAAGCATCTGGCTAAGGGAAGATACTTAGCTCTCTGGGTCTCTGGAGAGCCATCTGGCTTTGAATTAATGCTGTTGAGGGATTCAGATTCCCCCAACGTTGTAGTCCCTTCATCTAACATAAAAGGAGGGGGTCTTCATTGGGAGGGGTTTCCATCTATCAACTTTGTAGTCAATTATCTTATTCTGATTTCCAAGGGAAGACAGTCTCGAATTTTGCAAACACAGAGAGGATTTTAGCTTAATCACCCAGAGCTTCTGTGATCCCAGTACTTGGACCAGGAAAAACTTTTATTTTATGTGGAGTCAGGATCTCTGTTTTCTGTTACATCTTTGTTGCTTCAAAGGTTTCTACAAATAACAAGGTGATCTCTTCCTACCTTTCCATTGAAGTAGGGCTCCAACATTTGTTTTCAATGTGGGCCTAGCTACTGCATAAGTTATTTGGTATATTTATCATTATTTCTTATAGTGCCTTATTTTATTTTTTCTGTTTCAGATATAAATTGATCTGTCACAAATCAAACTCACACAAAACCAAAACTCCATTTTCCTTTCTTTTAATTTCCTTTATGGGCTCCCATTTCCACTTAGAAGAAGAAGATTTTATCTTGTCATTACTTACTTTCAATTTAAAAGTCTCTTTTGGGTAATATTCCTGTTGAAGTATTATCATTTCAATATTCCCAGCTCTTTCTATGAGTGTTCTTTCTTTTTCTTATAGTTCTTTCTCATCCTTCATTTAATTTAAAGGCAGCCTAAAGGGTTTCTCCCTTTGATACTTTGTATTGTTTTTGCGAAGCACTTTCATTATATATTCCAAAAATGCTTACATTTTACTGCCTTAGAGAAGTAAATATGACCTGATTAGACAACTCTCCAATATAAATTTCATAACAAGTCTTCTGGTTGACTGTTCTATGACATCAGCAAAGCTTTGCCTCATACCCAGCATATAATTTATAACCTATGAGAAATTACCTCTGCCAAAGCATCTTGTTTTTTTCTTCCCCTCTGCCCTCCCCTTTCCCCTGTAAATAGGCATTTTCCGTATATTAACTTGAAAATGAAAACGTGGGGAAATTTTCCTGTAAGCAATCTATAAATAGGGGTAAATTTTTCATCCTAGTCTCTTTGGTTATTGCTCATAGAATCCTATAATACTCAACAAACTATCCAACAGCCTATTTTTTTGTGGGGTGAAAGCTTAGAGCATTCCAGTTGCAGAGAGGACATTGAAGCTGGGATCACAGTTCTTGTGAAGATTCTGCCTCTGTCCATACAGCCTTAGAGGCCACAAGCAGTGGGGTCTGCAACTGTCAGGATAAACTAGGTTATGCTGTGAAAACCAAAAGCAAGCAAACAGAAAAAGTTCAATGACGTAAAACAACAAAGGCTTGTTTCTTGTTAATGCTGCATGCCCATTGTAGGTCAGCTGGGTCCTGTTCCCTGCAGCCTCTCAGGGATCCAGGATGACAGAGCAGAGTTCTTCTTGAATAATGCTTCACAAGCCCCAGAGAAAAGAGGATGACATCTTAGGCACAGGCTCCTAAGGCTGCTAGCGGAATTGAGCCACACATTTTTAATTTGTGTGAAGGAATGTGATTCTGCTAGGTGTTTGAGAGAACAGGGGAGTGCTTAGAAAACGATGCTGCTAAAAGAGTGATAGGATGTCTCTTTCATCCCAAGATTGTTCATTTGGCTTCTACTGTTGAGTCAGTTTCACAAGGAGGATAGATACAGAAAAAATGGGCATTGTTAAATTTTGAATCTTGGACTCTCTTATGGCTAAAAAGTTGAGCTGAATCACTCATGAATTTCAGAAGTTTATTTTAGAACGTGGGGAGACTTCTTGTCCATTTTCCCTAGATCCACAGCCTGCTTTTTATTGCCACAGGGAGATAAGTCCAAGTCCAAGTAAAATGATACCAGAGAGAGAATTTTTCACCCTACAGTCTAGGTTAGAGCCACCAGAAGCATACTGTTGATTGTAGGAAATGCCTACCCAGCAGGTGCAGTCCATGGTTTATCCGAACATTCCTAGATGAGTACACTGAGAGAGAGAGAATCCAAAGTTAAGACTCCAAAGAAAGTATGGCCCAAATCACCATTTTTAATGCTCTTTGCTGTAATTCTATAAATGTCCAATTTTGGCCTAAAGGAAAAGATCTTTAGATTGCCCTCCTTTAAGTTGGAATGAAAGGTAAGTGTGCTGTTTGAATTCTTCCTCAAGGACAGCAGTGACCTTAGATGAGGATTCAGTATTACCTAGTTCTTTTAGGTGGAGGCGCTCTTCAGTAAGGGGAAGATGTTACTGAGGAACACTGGTCTTTTGCCCTTGTTTCATTAACCATTGATTTTTCAAAAAACTGGTTGCTCCAATTGCTTTGTGCCCCGTTGATGTCTCTCCTTTCCCATGCTGTCTAGTGTGGCATGGTTTTTGTAAGCATCTGTTTTCTAAGTAAGATGCTTTTGTAAGTATCTCTTCTTAAGCTGCCATTCCCTCCCAGTATCTAGTGCTGCTATAGGGCTCTGAACCCGACTCCTGATACTTAGCCTGGATTTCCTCCTTCATTCCCATAATCTCATGTCAAGACCTGATCTTCAAAGATCTTTTGAACAGATATTAACCTATAGGTAAGAACAATTAAGCATAATAACCTGATCAGTTACTTACTACTGCTTGACTGCTGCTTTTTATGTTCTTTAATAAAATACTGCAGTGTTTTTCCAGTATTTGTGTGAAAACTTTGAACTTGAAGGGGACACTAGACCTACAACTTGGACCCTAGTATCCATGATGTCATTCCTATGTATTTATTTATTTGTAAGCCTGTACATTGATCTTAAAGGGTTGCAGCTTCTTTTTTCACACTTTGTTTAAGCCCATTTTAGTGAACTATTTAAATTTCCAAGTTTCATTTATTGTACTCTGGGTTCACATTTTATTCCTGATTCTGCTCAGTCTCATGATTTTGATACTTCCTGGAAGCTCCCATACCCAACTGCCTGGACTAATGCAAAATAAGGTTTAAAGAGAGGATTAGAGCAGTGTATGTTCTTGGAGGACTTCAAAACACAACTTTTTAAAAAAGGTATTTAGTTTTAGTTTTTAAACATGATACTGTACATATTTATGGAGTACATAGTGATGTTTCAATACATAAGTGTATAATGATGAGATCAGGATAATCAGCACATCCATTATCTCAAATATTTATCATTTTTCTGTGCTGGGAACATTCAACATCTTTCTAGCTATTTGAAACTGTATGTTGTTGTTAATGATAGTCATTCTACAGTGGTATAGAACACTAGAACTTATTCCTTTTATTTATTTGGCTGTAATTTAACACAACCATGGTAACTCACTGGCATTACCAGGTTGGGTCTTTGTGGCAGATAAAGTCTATGGTAGCTCCCATGGACTGTGCCTTCTGGTGTTCATGCCTTTATGTAAAACCCTTTCTGTGTGTGAGTGGGACCTGTGATTTGCTTCTAACCAATGAAATATGGCAAAGGTGGTGGGCTCTCATTCCATGATGACTTCATGTAAGTCTCTGGCTCATTAGCAGCCTCCCACTAGTCTTTCTCTCCGTTTTCTAGCTTTGAAGAAGCAACATGCCCTGAATCTTTTAGCCACTGGGAAATGAATGCTGCAAACAACCACATGAGCAGGGAAGCATGCGCTTTCTGAGACCCAAGGCAGGGGACCCAGCTAAGGAAATCCAACCCCTGACCCACAGAAACTGTTGGGTAATAAATGTGCGTTTCTATTTGCTATGGAGTTTGTAGTAATTAGTTATGCAACCACTGAAGATGAATTCAGTCCCTGAACCCTCAGGAACCCTTTTAAGGAGGCCACAACTGTGTCTGGTTTGGAATATTTCTCTCGGCAGGGTGGCAGTCGCTGTTACTAAGAGAAGGAAACACTTGAGGGGTCACTCTGAGCCCTACGATCTAGACAGGTTCCACAAACAACTTGCAAACCCACATCAACTCTACTCCAATGGGTGAGACATATACAAATTAAAGGCCAAACATGGTTTACTTAAACAGGCTGCTCTTGAAGGCTTTCACTCTGACTGAGAAAGTCCTAGTCCAACCGTTTGTGTTGTTGGCGGCTAATGATGATGCAGGTGAACCCCAAAATTGTGACTCAGCCTGGAGGGTTCTTGGCTTCATGCAGGAAAAAAAAATCATGAGGAAGACAACAGCGCAAAGTGAAAGCAAGTTTATTAGAGCAGCAGAGTACAGGAAGATGATCGCTCTGTAGACCATAATAGTAGTTGTAGCAGCAGCAGTGGCGGCTGCAGAAGCTGTGCCTTCTGGGCAGCCTTGCGGATTGCTGTCTGTCTGTATGTAGGCTATTCTCTGATTATATGCTAAATTAGGAGCAGGTGATTTATAAATTTTCTGGAAAAGGGGCAGGGAGTTTGCAGAACAAAGGGCTCCTCCCCTTTTAAGCCATATAAGGTAACTTCTGGGGGTTGCCATGGCATGTGTAAACTGTCATGGTGCTGGTGGCAGTGTCTTTTAACATGCTACATATATAATTAGCGTATAATGAGCAACGAGGGCAACTAGAGGCTGCCCTTGTCACCGTCTTGCTTTTAGCTGATTTGGGCCAGTTTCTTTGCTGCATTGAGTCTTGATCAGCTCCTGATTTGTTCAGCAAGGTCTTGTGACTTGTGCTTGGAAAGCAAGTCCTGCTGATCTTGTACCTTGGTTACGTCCCTTTTCAGTAGGACATAAAGTGACTGTTTAACCTGGAAGCCTTCCTTGCCACACCACCATGCTCCTTATCTCTAGTTGTGTCCCCTAGTGGGTCAGGGATGCTCATGGTGGTTGTGATGGTGCAAACTTATCTCTTCATATGTCTTTGCCGGACCTTCAGGTCCTTTGTATTCCACCATGTGCCATGTTTGTTCTGAATGACATCCTAATTTCCTCACAATGAAGTCTTGCATTTCTTACAAGCTTTTTCACATAATACACTACATGCTCAGTTTTAACATTACATGTGTTTTTCCTCTTTTACAAGTTCCTTTTTGGCTCCTGACAACCTCCCAGGATTCTTTCATTTCCCTGATGCTACCCAACTGGTCAGGGCAGGAAAGAAATAAGGAGATTACTGGAGGGAGGGAAGTAGGGTTGATGGATTCAGAGGATCATTTTAGCTACTCGTTACAGAATACCCAACTAAGCGTGGCTTAATCATAAAAGGTTAATTATTTTACCTTCCCATGGGGGGAAAGAAATATGCAGGTTACTGGAAGGAGGGAAGCAGAGTTGATGGGTTCAGAGGATCCTTTTAGCTGCTTGTTAAGAGTGGATTAATCATAAAAGGTTCATTATTTTACCTTGGGGGAGTCCTGTAATGCAATCATGTGCTGAGGCATGTGAGAATTTTTCTGTTACCAGGTGCCTTCCATTGTCTTGTTCTGCCATCCTTGGTGTGAGAATGGTACTTCTCATGATCACAATATGGCTGCCACAGCTTCCAACATGAATTACATCCTCATAAGAGAAGATCCAAAAGCAGGGAGAAGCAAGTCCTCATCTGTGTCCCTTCTAAAGACTGAGAAAAATATCCTAGAGGCCTGCTGTAGTTTTGGATTTTACTTGTCAGTTTACATAACATATCCATGCTTATAGTAACTGCAGTGAGGGGAATGAAAGTACTATAATTGATACACCTCTTCTGGGGCCAGGAGGTAGTCGTCTTCTTTGAGCACAGGGGAGACTGACTATCCAAATAAAATTGGGGTTCTGCCAACAAGAAGTATGTGGAGTTACTGATAGACCTCTTGGCAACCAATATGTCTGCCTCCAAATTAAGATGCAGAGAGGGGATGTGGTTTCCTTTGATTATGTGGGAATTTAGTAGTGGAGTTAGATCTAGAACACTTGCCTTCTGTTCTGTCAGCACTGTGACTTTTTTTCCCTGTGTCTTTGTTTCTTCTTCTTTAAAAAGGATAGTGCTTGCATGAGTTTTAACGTGATAAGCATTATACTAATAATTAAAAAATGAAAACCTGCATAAGGGATCACTTCCATGTGGGACAATGAAACAATAACTTAAATAGCTACAGCTCAGTTTCACAGATGCTGCTGCCTGGGTACAGGGAAGACTGCTGACTAATTACGCAGCTCTGCTGGACTGGTTCCCTGTCCCACCTCTGACAGCTGGTACACCTTGTTTCATCCATTTCCTCTTATTTGCTGCCTCTGATATATGTCCCTTGCATTAAGGTGGAAAAAAAATGCCTTCTGGGGGTTTGGACTGCAGACCAGCCATCCATTCCTTTTGCCCCAGTTTGTCTACAGAGCTGACATAACTTCTGTGGAGTTTCTGGAACCATGTTCCTCCTCATTGCATTTGATCCAGAGAAACGACTAGCACTGGAGAATCACCCACTGGAGCAGGCTGATAATCCCTCTCTGCTTTTTGCCTTCTAGAAGCTTGCTTTGGAAATGCAAAAGAATGCAATTCTTTTTTTTTTTCCTTTGGAATTTGGAATTGCAAAAGAGAGAAGATGGGCTAGGCACCCACCCTTTGGTTGACATTGGATAACTCGTCTTTGTCTGATTGGGCAAATGGGGTGTGGTGGACTCACGAGAGAAGGGAGCCTACAGTTCTGGCAATCACCACCGAGTCCCGAGTCAGCATCACCCCCTCCCGCAGCTCTCTCAAGTGATCCCCTGGTCAAGGACACTGCAGGAAGAACAAAGTCATGTGGTTGAGCACTGAAAATGGATGCTTTGAAAGCAGGCTGACATTTGCTTTTTAATTATCTCCTCTTGGCTTCTGAAGATAAATTTTCTTTTCATGGCAAAGAGCCAGGAAGAAAACAAAATGTTCTTTCTCGTTTCTATGGAGCTAACCATGTCTATACATTAACCTTTAGCATTGATTAAGATAAATGCCATTTCTACCCATGATGCTTTGAGATTAGATTTGAATTCATCAGCCCGGCTTTTGACAAGCTTGTTTTCAGTGTCTCTGAGTTATGCCCCCTTAATCGCCTAGTCAGAGAGCAAGTTAACTGAACCAGTCCCCTAGTATTACTTTGATCAAGATGAATGAGGGCTCTTGGGCTGGGGTGCTTTTTCTCGTTTCCTGGGTGGTTTTTCAGGCACCATAAAAAAGGTCTTTGTGCTCATAATTAGCTGTAAGACAATCCATGCAGCACCCCATGTAGCAGGGCCAATCCAAAATGCAGTAGTGATTCAGAGCAGAAATGTCCTCCTGCTGAGGTTATCATGACAAGCTTTGTGGAGGAAACTGATTATTGGATTGGGGAAGTAATAATGTTTAAAATATAATCAGATCCATACTCTTTGGGAGGGGGTGTAAACAATGAATAATTCATACAGCCTATTTAATTTTTAAAAACATACTTGAAGCTCATCTTTGGTTCATGAAAACAGCACCAACCTCTAAGTCAGTCCAGTGAGTTATGTGGATGGTGGTGATGATGGGCTGGTGTGTCGGGTGTATCCACAAGGTGGAGGTGCTCAGTGGTGTTTCTTTTGCTCAAACAAAGCATTTCTTCCTTAAGAAGTTTTAAATCTAAAATTCTGAGAACTGCTGCTGTTGGGAAACAGGGGGCCTGAGTTGAATTTTTCTGTCACACATCCAGTTGTCTGCCTCCTCAACCTGTGAAATTCCTGTGGGTTCTGCCTGAAGCAAATTCTAAGATAAGCTTTTACAAACTTTTAGATTTCCAGAAGTAAGGTTGTTTTTCCTTTATTCTTTTTCTTGAAAGCAGAGACTTGATGCAGCAGTTGAGCAGCCTGTAACTGGAACAACGTGGCCCACAGAGATAAAGGGTTTGAAAAAGCTGCCTTGCCCTCCTTGCAGCAATTTTCTGCTCTCAGAGACAAAGTGCATCTGTGTACCTCCCAGATAGGAGACGCAGACAAACTGCCCTTCATAGGGGCAGGGGAACAGATCAGCCCACCAGGAAATACTTCATTCATGAGGACCCCAAATGTATTTGCAAGTTATGGAAGGAGCTCTCTGCAGCTGTTAGTAACTTGCTATTTTTTTGTGCGGGAATAAGAAAGGTGACTAAAGACCAGCTTGCTCCTGTGTCTTCATGCTTTTAAGAATTCTGAAGAGTTTTGGGGAACGTTGAGTCTCGGTTATTGATGGTTTAGCTCATACCCTTTATAGCGTACACTCCTGCGTAAAAGGAACAAAGCTAAAAAGGGGCATTAGAGAATAAAGAAGGCGAGAAGCAAAGGTCAATGGAGCTGGTCACTCAGGAGCTGAAATCCCAGCTGGGCTCCCCTCCCCTTCTGCCTCTGAATGCAATTTGTTCTCTGCATCCTTTGCTTTCCAGCTTCCTGCTTCTTTGCTGTCTCCCAGGGGGAGTTTATGATTGCAGAGACAGTTTCCTTAAAAGGCAGCTGCCTGTAGCAATTCACTCTGGAGGAGGAAATTAGCAGGCCACATTGTCACTGGAGCCTCATTCTGGGAGGACCTGGAGAGGTTTTGGGTCTCCAATACCGCTTAGGTACATCACGGGCAAACCGGGCCAGGCAACTGATCTGTCTTAGATCTTTAGAGGACTTTTACTGGGGAGTAAGGAGAATCTGATGGCACTTGCAGAGAGAATATTTCACATGCTGAGGGCAGACATATGAAAGATGGGTTTGATTGTTCATTCATGTTCTGAGGCCAGGGCAAACATGTTTCTGCAGGCAGTGGTCCCCACTCACCAGCATTCTTTTCTCCAGAGGCTCCAAGGTCATTACAGAATAAATGGGAGGGCAAATTTCCAAACTACTGACCTTAGATAAAGGGCTATGTGTCCCTCCCATTACTCATCCTCACCACTGTCTTGTCTCTTTCACATCCTCTTAACCCCTTCCTTACCTTTCTTTCCTTCCTTCCTGGCTTGCAGAGATTCTTGTCCCACCCCCACCCCCAACCCCACTGCTGCCCGCTAACTTCCAACAGGGATCAAGTTTCCTTTCTGGGCAGGATGATTTATTTTTCACTCCAAATATAAGGATATCCATCTTTACTTCTAGCATCGTAATTATATATTTCTAAAATTATTTTGACTCTGAGAGAGGCTTTTCCAGCCCTTCGCAAAGTGAACCTTAGAGAATTCTGCTGAAGAAAAAATCCCACAAGAAATACCACATCAAAACATTCTCTGGTTAAGACAGTAATGCCCCAAATACCATCCAAGTTGCCTTCAGAGGAAAATCCATCTCTATATCAAAGTTAATATTGGTTTGAATTATTTATACCAATTCAGTTGCATAAACATTTACAAATGTGGCAGTGACAATGGATTAATTAGCAAAGCTTAATGAAAGGAGAATCATAACAGGTTAGAGATGTCTTTATTGTTGCCTCTTCTTGTATATCTTGTGAATCTTTCTTCTGATGCCTGTCTCTGTGGCATTGTTGTTATATCTCAGATTCATATTGTTTCTGGTTCTCAGAGCAAGATGACCTGCATGTGCTCAAAAACATTGCCTATCAGGATTTTCATTTACTCTGGTATTGGTGCAGTACTGGATCTTGTCTTAGTTTAACATGGTACTTTGTATGAGGTCCTAAGTTTGAAGGTGTATTCATAGCGGATCAGTCTGTGAAGTAAAGATCCTGCTGTTTCATAAACCTAATTTTAAAAGAGTAAATTTCAGAGAGATTGGCGTTTTAGATGTTGCTGTTTGTTTGTGTCTGGAAAACAAAACAAAACTAGCACAAGGAATAGAAAACCCCCAGAAGCCGAGAACCCATGAAAGAAAACCTGGGCATCTTCACCGCTCAAGTTCCTCTAGTTGCCCTGCTGTTCTCACCCTGGGCTGCAGGAACCCAGTGCCTTCAAGCTAGATGCAGCTGCCCGGATACCTGCAGTAGCATGTCTTTTCTGTGACTGCACACTTTAAGATTGCTCTGTTGTTTACTCCAACAAGATAATTGAACATGTATTTTAATCCTTCTCAGTCAAGCACTCAGGTAAGTAATCTCATAGCTAAAGGCCTATGAGAACTTTATTTGCTAGGAATTCCTGAGCCACAACCAGGGCAATGTCTTAGACAGACCTGGGAAAGGGAAATAAAGTGTGAACTTAGATAGGAAAGAAAACAAAAAAGCAAGATATGGAAAGTTAATTTGCTTTTGCTCACCAGATGCCCTCTCTGCCTCCTAATTAAGGCTTGGAGCTTTACACACAATCTGCATTTTGAGCAAGATGGTGTCAAATTGCAAGAAGAAAAGAGAGCAAAGGTGATTTAGAGGACCGCTGTATCTAGACGTATTTTAAATTTGCAACTGTGCATAGATCTTTTGATACGTAACAAGTCAGGTGTTGGAAAGGGAAATATAAATAGATCAGATGATCAATTATGATGGGAAAATAGTGTGATGGCAGAATTTCAATGCATAAGAAAAACATTGCTCAGTAAATGAAGGTAATAAACAAATGACAACCTCTGAATCAAAAAATGGTAAGAAAAATATTATGAAAAATAGACAATCATTAAGAAGATGAAAACCCTAATAGAAAAAGTAAGTTTGAGCTGACAATTCAAAGCAAAGAACAAATGCTCAATTGGTGTGAAAAGTAATCAAAGATATAGAAGTTAAATGTAATAAGATTTTTTTTCTGTGATTCTGGCAGCAAAGAGTTTGTGTTCTGGTTTTTATAAATGCTAACCAGTATTGACGAGGTTACAATAAAAAGATAAACACATTTTATAGTGATAAGAGCATATATCCATACAACTTTCTTAGAGGGAAATTTGGTGTTTTTGTGAAAAATTTAAATAATGCTCTGTTCATGTATTGTTGGTTTTTTTTTGAGACAGAGTCTTGCTGTTTCCCAGGCTGAGGTGCAGTGGCACGATCTGGACTCACTGCAACCTCCACCTCCAGGGTTCAAGCAATTCTCCTGCCTTAGCCTCCTGAGTAGCTGGGATTATAGGCGCGTGCGACCACATCTGGCTAATTTTTGTATTTTTAGTAGAGATGGGGTTTCACCATATTGGTCAGGCTGGTTTCGAACTCCTGGTCTCGTGATCCACTAGCCTTGGCCTCCCAAAGTGCTGGGATTACAGGCATGAGCCACCAGGCCTGGCCTGAGTTCATATTTTTTAACAATACAACTCAAATTCCAGAAATCAATTACCATGAGATAATTAAAGTAGTATACAAATATTTAATATAAATGTATTAATTTTGGTTTAAAATACTAAGAAATGGAAAACAAATATCTGCAAGAAGTTAGGTTCAGGTTGGGAAGCTATTAATTTCCTGTTAAAATAAGGGACCCAGGAATGAGTCAGTTCTGCTTGGCTTCATCACATCTCTTCTCCAAGAATACCAGAGGGAAATTATATTCCCTCATGCAGGAATAGAAAACTGGCAGTGTGAGGCAAGGTTATACTTTAGCTGGGTCCTGACTCTATACTTCAGCTGGTCTGGGACATGTAGAAACACTCTGTTTTACCAGATAAGCTTGAATAAGCTAGAGGAGAGAAAGAGGAAGAGAGAGAGGAAAAAGAGAGAGAGAAATATATAAAGATGTTCTTCCTGATAACTATTTCAAAACTTACTACCTAACTGAAGCTACCACCTTTAGCTATTCAGTCTCGTGTAACTTTTCCAAGCATGGTTTCTACTTGGGAGAAACAGAATTAGAGAAAGAAACATGAGTGGATCTTCTGCCATTTCAGAAGAAGCTGTGCTGGGACCAAGGTGGCTTCAAAGAAAGGAGAGAGTGAAAATGGCAATGGCTGAGAACATGGAAGCCTTTATCCATTTGAAACATCACTACCAGAAAAATACAGTCTTAATCTGTTCCTAAACTTGAGCAATATGCTCTCCTCCTTGAAATTACAGTGGAGGCCAGAATGTTCATATATTACATATGTCTTAGGGCATATATCTGTATCTTATTAAAGATCAAAGCATTAATAAACATGAATATGAAGAATAGAATGAGAAGATGGGGAGTTTTGTGAGCAAAGCTAGCTTCAGTTTATATGGTCTAGGTTTAGCGGTGTTAGAATTATGCTTATTTATAGAAAAAACTATGTATGGTAATGATAGCGGATATATCAAAGTAGTGAAATTAGAGGTGAGTCAAATTTACTTTTTATGCAAAATTTTAAAAACGTGATTATGGAATATTGCAAAGTTCAACTTTGACTTCTATCCCGATGAAGTAACTGCTATCAGTTTTTCCCTCGTGCCATAAACAGCTAGGAAACTAAGCATAAGTAAAAAACAAAAGTTTGCAGACGTTGGAAAACAGACAGCACGGAACTGAGATCCTTGAGATAAGGGTTAAAAACTATATGAGCAAGAAAATTACCCTGGTTTTCTGCTTAAAAGCACTTTCTAACTGTAGTGTGGGAAAAAGGAATCCAAGCAGAGAAAGGACAGATTCCAAAGCTGAAAAGACAGAGATTGGAGTTTGGGGAACTTGAAGCAGCTAGAATATGTGGGAAAGAATACTGGAGAGGTGGGAGCTAGACAGAGATATCCAGAAATGTGTAGAGATCCTATTGAGATCTTGGCTGATCACTAAGGTGTGTGTGTGCAGAGGGTGAGAGTCCATGAACTCACAAAGGAGTGAGGTATGTTTAAGTTTTTATGAGCCACGGAAGAGATACTTCATGGAACAAAGCATTCTGTGGATGGCTAAGAAGGATCATGCCTTAATAGTACTTCTAAACTCATCAGAGTAAAGGGTACTGTAGACATACCCTAACAAACCTTAAAAATAACTTTCAGAAGGATTAAGGAGGCCCACATGTACCTTAACGGGGCACCAAAACAATAAATTGACATTTTAAAAAATATTTAAAATCCATATGCTCAATAGAGTAACATTTATAAATTCTGCATCCAGAAAAATACACTTGATATGCAAAGAAGCTATAATTATGTCCAATAACCAGGATAAAAATCTATCAAGAAATAGAATTAGCAGAAAGAGGAATTTAAAGCAGCTATGATAAATTCATGTAAGGATTTCAAGGAAAATATAAACATAAGAAGAGGAGGACAGAAGATATAAAATGATTTTGGTGTTGAGAAAGGTAATATCTGAAATAAATACTTTACTAGAAAGGCTTATCAGCAGATAAGGCCCTGAAAAAGAATCAGAATTTAAAGTCAGTATAATAAAATTACACTAACTGAAACATAGAGATAATGAAAGGCTAAAAAAAATTTGAAGAGATTTATTGACCCATGAGCAAAACCAGTCTGTCATCCATGTAATTATAATCTTAGAAAGAGAACAACTAGGGCAAAGGTAGGGACAGAGAAAATATTTAAAGAAGCAGTGGCCAACATTTTTTCAAATGTGATGCAAAATATCAAATACAGATAGATAAATTTTACTGTATCCTAAGTAGTAGAAACCCAAAGAAAACCACAACAAGACACATTGTAATCAAACTGCTGAAAACCAGTGATAAAGCAAAAATCTAAATAATGGACAGAGAAACTTATTTATGCTACATTATGTTACAGAAATAAAAATTAAGATAGATTTCTTGTCAGAAACAATGCATGCCATAAGACAAGGAACTTGAAAGTGCCACAAAGAAAAACTGTGAACTTAAAGTTGTATAGTAAGTAAAAATATTCTTTAAAAAAAAAAAAAGAGAAATTAGTGCCAGCAGATTGGCACCAAAAATGTTACAAGAAGTTCTTCAGAATGATAAAATGTTAAAACAGATGGCAATCCACATTTATACAAAGGAATGTAGACCACTGCACATGCTGAAGAAGTTAGACAATGTAAATGCATTTTTATTGTTTTTACACTGTAAAAATATAATTGTCAGTTTAAGGAATAAATTGTAGCAATGTATGTGATTTGATAATTTTCTGTGGTAAGCTTTGATTGCTTTCTCTTTATTATTTGTGTTTCTTCTGTGGTTTCTGTTTTGTTTTGTGGTTACCATGAGGCTTACAAAAAAACTCAATTTGTTTATAATGTATTTTAAGCTGACAATAACTTCACTTCTGTTGCATCAGTATTTTTACCCTCCCCATACCGATTTGTTTTTGGTGACACTATTTACATCTTTTTATATTTCGTATTCCTTACCATTTATTGTAGCTTTAGTTATTTTAACTATTTTGACTCTTAGCTGTCATACTAGAGATACATATGTTTTATACATTCTTATTACAGTACTGGAATATCATGGTTTTGACTATGTATTCACCGCTACCAGTGAGTTTTATGCTTCCACATATATTTACGATAGTTTGATTCATCCTTTCATTTCTTCTTGAAGAATTTGCTTATACATTTCTTGTAGTGTGGGACTAGTGATGATAAATTCCTTCAACTTTTTCTTGCTTGAGAAAGTCTTTATTTCTGCCTCATTTCCAAAGTACAGATTTGCTGGGTATAACATTATTCTCTGGCAACTTTTTTTTCTTTCAGCACTTTGAATATATATCTTCTATTCTCTCCTGGTCTGCAAGATTTTTGCTGGAAATTATGCTCATAGCCTAATGTGGATTTCTTTATATGTGACTTGACATTTTTCTCTTGCAGCTTTAAAAATTCTCACCTTGTCTTTGATTTTCAATAGTTTTATTATAACATGACTTGGAGAGGACCTCTTTGGGTTCTGTCTATTTGGGAAAACTTGGACTGCATAAATCTGCATATCTATTTCTCTCCTAAGATCTGAAAAGTTTTCAGCAATTATTACATTTAATATGCTTTCTGTCCCTTTCTCTGTCTCTCTGCCTTCTTTAAATTCTATAAAGTGACTATTTGTCCACTTAATGTTGGCCAATAAGTCCCATAGTCTTTGTTCTTTTCACTCTTTATTTTTTTCCTCTAACTACATCATTTCAAAATTAATATCTGTCTTCAAGTTTACAGTTTCTTTCTCCTGCTTGACCTAGTCTGCTGCTGAAGCTCTCTATTACATTTTTTATTTCATTTGCTGAATTCTTTAGCTCAAACATTTCTGTTTGGTTCTTTGTTAAATATCTGTCTCTATTGAATATTTCATTCAGATAATGAATTATTTTCTTGATTTTATTGAATCATCCATTTTTATTCTCTCATATCTCACTGAGTTTCTTAAGATCATTATTTTGAATTCCGTTTCAGGCAATTTGTTAATATTTGTCTTTGGTATCATTTACTGGAGAACTATTGTGTTTCTTTGGTGATGTTATGTTTTCTTGCTTTTTCATGTTTCTGGCATTCCTGTATTAATGTTTGTGCATCTGCTGGTGCAATCACCTCTTCCAAACTTCACAAAGCGGCTTTCATAAAAGAAGACTTTCATTTGCAGATGGGCCTGAGGGGTTTGGTTGAGCAAGGTTCATTGGCTGTGGTTCTGTGTGGGTGAGGCAGTGTTGTTGCCATGCTGCCTCTTCAGCTATGATTAACTTTAGTAATGACTGTAGATGCCTCAGTGGTCTATTCTGCAGGAGTTTGTGGCAGTGATGGTGCTGCATAGGTTATTAGGGTAAAAGCTTTAGGGATCCTCCTGTTCTTATCTTTCCTAGAACAGGATATTTTAGCTGAAGGGCAGTCTTAGCTGAGGAGATCTCTCTTGTTGCTGGGTCTGACATGGTCCATGGGCAGCCACAGTGGTTCTGGGATCCACGGCACAGATGCTTGGAACAGCTGTGGAGCTGAATTCCTGGGCTCAGGATCTTTTAAAACTATGGCAGCATCTGGAATTTAAAGTGAAGGGTTCACTTTCCAAGGCACAGGTGGATGCAGATGTGCTACTAAGCTAAGATCTGTTGTTCTGGGACATACCCTAGCAGTTGTGGCCTAGGGGTCAGGTATGTAGCTGTGATTTTGACTCTGTGGGGCAAGGTGCCACACTGATATATAGCTCAGGAGAAGAAAGGATACTTCAGAGGCGTGGGTCCTGGGGATCAGGGCACAGCTGCAATGTGGAATTCAGAACCAACCAACAGTGAGAGCTCTGGCTCCAGGGGATGAGGTACCATGTGGTAGTGACTCTGGACCTTGATTGAGTTGGTGGGGCACGGTCATGGCCCAGGCTCTGTGAGGCCAGATACAGTAAGGATCCAAGAGTGGAAAAATGCCACTGTTGCTTGGGCAACAGGGAGAGGGGAATAGTGCAACAGTGACTCTGTTCATTGATGGGGTACAGCTTGGACTATGGGTGTTAGTTCAGTTTCAGGTGGGCAAAGCACTATGGCTGTTCATCCTGGAGAGAGTAAACATGGCACAGCTCAGCCTAAGTTCTAATTCCCTGGGATATGGGGTGCTGTATCTGCTTGGCCCAAAATATGTAGCTACATGGGTTGGCAGAATCTCTGTTTCATAGGATTTGAGACACTATGTCAGCTGTGGTACTGAGGGGTGCAACTGCTTGGGTACGGCAGAGGCTCAGAGCCCTTGGGGTATGATGCTGCCTCATCTGTGTCCTGTGTGTGGGAGTTGACTGCTTTGGTGTGCAGGAGCCTTGAGGTCTTTGAGGGACTGGACACTGTCTCAGTTGTAGTGCTGGGGGTAGACTGTTGTGATGTGCAGGAGGGTTGAGGTTCCTGGGATTAGGGCACCACTTTAGCTGAGTTGTACAGAAGTGGGAACACAAATGACTGGATTGTGGGGATATGGAACAACTCTGCAGTGGCTTGGCCCTATGGTGTAAGGTACAGCAGAAGCTCGGCCCATGGATGGCATGCTACCAGGTGGGCATTGTGCATGGGCAACAAAACCTCAGGGATGGAAGGATGCATGGATCTTCACTCCTAGAGCAGAATTCATGTTAGAAGTAACTCTGATTCTAAGATGGTGCAGCACAGTAGCAGCACAGGCCAGTGGGGTGGGGAGTGGGCACAGCATTGGCTCCTTCTTTGGGAATAGCTCAGTGTCTGCACTCTGGGCAGCTCCTTCAGCTGGGTTCACAGTCTGTGAGGACTGCACAAGTCTTTGGTAGTGAAGACTGCCCGTGTCTGTGGTGTTGGTTGGGGCTGCTGACACCCTCTTGCTTACCTTTTCCCTGCAGGAAGTAGTCACTCCTGGTTCCAAGCTGGGATCTTGACTGGGGAGATGGGGTGTTGGGGGCAAGGTGTTTTTCTTTCTTCCCTAGGTTGCCATCCTGGGTTTCTGTGCTCTGCAGAATTCTTGTTGCTTCTTTGCTTTCTCCAAAGCTTTCCTTTAGTTATTTTGGTTGAAATGTCATGTTTTAAAATTTTATTTATTTGTTTGTTTGTTTATTTATTTCTGTGGAGTTGAGGCAGAGAGCTTGGGGCTTCTAGTTGGCTGTCTTTCTCTGAAGATACAAAATGAATATTTCTCTTAACCAAATTGCAGTTTTGTAGGTTATACTTACAACTGGGATATTTTCTCCTCTGTTCAGTTTCGTGTGTCCCAACCTGTATTCCTTTCCTTTTCTTGTGGAGTTGTGGTCACAGTGATCTTAGTGCCACACTGTGTATGTGATACAGAGCTGAGATGCAGAAGAAAAGAAGTGTTTGCAAGAAGGATTTGAAAGGTTTGATGAGATACCAGGAGAGGCCTGTGAGTTCAGAAAACGGACTGCTCTAGGATTCTCTCAGCACAATGATGACTGCATTGCAAATTGCAGACATGCTTGTGCTTATGATTCAATAGTTGTGACCTTGGAAAATGCAGTGATGTTAGAAGAAGGTTGTCAGGTGCAACAAGAGGAGGCCGTTGAGAGGTAAAGCAGCACCTTAGAGACAGACCCTGGTTGAGGAGGCCAGTTGCAACAGGATTGGTTTAAGGAACACTTAAATGCTGCCCAGTGATAACCCCCCTAGTTTTTCAAAAATATCACAGTGACCTTCACTAGTTCATTTTTCTTTTTTTTAAAGAGAGGAAAGGGTCTCCACTTACAATCTTACACAACAATGTATGGGAGAATGATATTGGTCAAATACTGGGTCAAACAGGTTACAGTTTGAACCCTGTGTTTTCATCATTAAAGTAAAATAAGACCCCAAAGACTGGTTAAATTTATATTTTGATTATGGCTGAAGTCAGTACTCACTGTAAATATTATACATAATAAGTTATTATTTGATAATAACATTATGAGCTATTATTTGATATGTAAATATAATGATAAAATGTCATTTAAAATTATGATAACATAATAGTTTGTTAAAACTTGGTGGAAAAATATAACTAGTGCTATGATAAAGATACAAGATGGTATTTAACCATGTAAAACTTTTTAATTTTTATGTTTCCCAAAGCGATAAATTTTTTTTTTTTTTTTTTTTTTTTTTTTTCAGAATAAACCACATAATTTACCTGATTTATCTGAAAAGCAAAGTGTTTTCTCTGGCATTATCTCATTATTCATGAATAAGTTAACCTCACTTCTAAAACAGTGAAGGAAGGGCAAAAGTCCATGGAACCCCATTGAAATTCATGCTTAATCTCTTTGTAAATTCAGTGCAAAATTTAGCATGGACACCTGCTTAAACTTCAGATGCATTCATTTCATCCAGCTTAGGAGTGGTTACTGAGATAAAAATAAAACGGGATATAATAATGTTAGCAGCAGCTGTCAGTTTTGAGGTTTGTATTAAATTTAGTTTGGATTGGGTACTAAGAGGCATACATAGCCCTGAGATCATATAAAAACAGAGAGGATTAAGGCTGGGCACGGTGGCTAACGCCTGTAATCCCAGCCTCTTAGAAGGCTGAGGCCGGTGGATCACTTGAGGCCATGAGTTTGAGACCAGCCTGGCCAACATGGTGAAACCCTGTCTCTACTGCAAATACAAAAAATTAGCTGGGTGTGGTGGCATACACCTGTAATCCCAGCTGCTTGGAAGGCTGAGGCAGGAGAATCACTTGAACCCTGGAGGTGAAGGTTGCAGTGAGCTGAGATCATGCTGTTCCACTCCAGTCTGGGTGACAGAGTGAGACCCTGTCTTAAAAAAATAAACAAAAATAATTAAAAAGTATATAATACAATATAAATGTAAGTGTATATAAATAAATATATGATATTAATAAATATGTTAATAAATATATGTACACATACATACATATGTGTGTGCACACACACACCCCCACCCAGAATTAAGATTCTGAATGGACTTATAGACGGGTATTGAACAATGGGAACACATGGACACAGGGAGGGGAGCACTATACACGGGGGTCTGTTGGGGGGGAGTGGGGGGGACAGCGGGGAGGGGGGAGTTGGGGAGAGATAGCATGGGGAGAAATGCCAGATATAGGTGAAGGGGAGGAAGGCAGCAAATCACACTGCCACGTATGCATCTATGCAACAACCTTGCATGTTTTTCACATGTACCCCAAAACCTAAAATACAATTAAAAAAAAAAAAAAAGGATTCTGAATGGAGTCCAAGTTACTCTAGTAATGTGCTTTACTCTTAGCTCTTTTCGTATCTTCCTTACCCTTCTTCTCTTTCTCTCTCTTCTCCTTCCCCTCCCCTTTCTCCTCTTTTCTTCCTCTTCCTCTTCATCACCATCCTAGCACAGAAGTAGAGAACATCGTTTGCAGCAGTCAAGGGCTTATAAATTATCACCGATCATAGTGCTTTAAAGTTGTAAAGTAGAACTGAATTTTTAGTTTATATAGTAGGGAAGACAGAAGGAATGAAACATTTAAAACTTATTAGGTGTTAGATTTGACAACTTGTGAAAAACCATATTTTCCCGTGTCTCACAAAAGTCCTCAGAGAGGTTAAGAAAGTTGTTCAGTGACACATAGCTAGTAACTGTGGGCGAATCAGAGGTCACAAATCATTCTGCCTAATTCCGAAGGCTGTGCATTGCCCATGATATCACCCAGCTTTTCATGTGATCTCAGTGACTAAATAAACCTGAAAATACGGTTCTACAACTAACTGATGGGGACAAACAAATTTCTGAACAATTTTCAGAAAGAAACTAGGTGAAAGAGATTCAGCGTCTGCTGCAAAGACACACGCTGAGAGCTAGTTTGGGATGATAAAAAGGGTTCTGAGCATGGGGTTCACATGAATTGCTGGAAGCAGAATGTGAAGAGGGATACCTCTGAGGCTGGCTACGTAGAATGGTTCTGAGTGAATGTTCAATATCGTAGACTGTGACTCAATGAACCCATCGTATATCCAATGTAGTCTACGCAACTTTCAAGGCATTTTCACTTTTTCACTTTCTTATCACATTTTAGTTCTCATAACAATTATGACACCTAGGTATGGGAAATGTATTCATGTCATTATATTGATGAAAAGAATTAAAATCTAGAAAAGTTGAGTAGCTAATTAGTGGCAAGTTTTCTAATGTTTCTGAATATATTATTTCTCTGTCTGTGATCTTTCCAGATTTGCTTGAAATTCAGAACACTTTGTGTTCCTTTTCTTTTCTTTTTTCTTTCTTTTTTTTTTTTTGAGATGGAGTTTCGCTCTTGTTACCCAGGCTGGAGTGCAATGGCACGATCTCGGCTCACCACAACCTCCGCCTCCTGGGTTCAGGCAATTCTCCTGCCTCAGCCTCCTGAATAGCTGGGATTACAGGCACATGCCACCATGCCCAGCTAATTTATTTTTTGTATTTGGGTTTCACCATGTTGACCAGGATGGTCTCGAGCTCTTGACCTCATGATCCACCTGCCTTGGCCTCCCAAAGTGCTGGGATTACAGGCGTGAGCCACCACGCCCAGCCTGTGTTCCTTTTCTATCCCTCTTCCCCACTCTCCTACTCATGAATCTCACACTCAATTCACTTTGACTACTCAGTGGCTCTTAAACTGCTGTGGGCTTTCTTGTCTTTCTCTGGTCATATTTTATTGCTCTGAAATGTTATTACTTTGTGCTTCTTCGTGTCTGTTGAAATCCTATTGATCTTTGAGTTCAGCTGACATGTCATTCCTCCAAGAAAGGTCTTGAAAAAGCTGGAAGTGGAGGTGATTTTTGCCTCTTCTGGATTCTAAAAGAACTTGGTTGTGTCATTTGAGTGTCATTTGTGGCCTATTGTTGTCATTTTTGAATATAATACCATAATTAATAATAATTATGGGGTATACCATATGTGCTTAATTTTTTTTTGTTAGCTGAAATACAGAAATCTAATATTTTGCAGATGACTTATTGAATGTCACCTCTGGAAGAACTGAAGTGCTCTCAAATTATCTTTCTTTCTAGCTCTTTGTAGAGAGGATCTTAATATTAAAGCTTAGGCTAGAGTATAACAACTCACACTTTCGAGAGGCCAGTGTAGATAGGTGGAATGAAGCCAGTGGTTCAATTACTAAAATGGGCATAAGCGTGATTAGCTTCATTTCGCCTGCAGGGTTTTCAATCATGTTTGATGACTTATGACATAATGCAGTTAGATCCTCAGAGTTTTCAAAGGTTAAAAGCACCGATGACGTTTAATTAAAACTTTTAGTGTTTTAAAAGTTGAGTAATACAAAAATTAAGCTTCTTTTAGCAAGGCAGTGGCACTACCTTATAAATTGAGCTGAGGGAGCTAATTTAAAATCTCCAACAACCTTGAATCAGATGCTTGCCAGGGAAGAATCTGAAATTCACAAGTTCAATTAACAAATCTATAAAGGAAAAATTTTAAATGGTCATGAATTCACCTTTGCTTCTAAGAAAAGTTAATTGTTATGTGGCACTTCAATGATATTTTTATTTTTGGAAAGCACTTTTCTATCTAGATTCTCATTCAATTCATTATAATTGCCACATTTTATTTATTAAATTACAGATTAAACAAGAACATTTCTGTAGATTTATAAGACAAAATTTTACGCAATATGCCAGCTAAAAATGCTTTAATGCATTGCCGTGGTGAAATTCTATGTGGATCTGAGGCTTTCATTACACAGAAGTCCATATAGACTACACCTCAATGCAAGTTAATTTCTCCCAAGCTTGTTTATAGACTCAAGAAGGGCCTTGTTTTATCACTTAATTTATTAGGGTAAAGCAACTTGATGTAATGTGAAATTTAAGATTTCAGTAGCTTAGCACATAGTAGTCCAATGGAATCATTCCTGATCTATGTCCTTCCTTGAGGTCAGTCATTCAAACACCCAGTTTCCTTTCATCTATGTCTTCGCCTCTTCTCCAGGGCTACAGAGAACTATGCATTAATCTGGCTGACGTGGGAAAGGGTAAAGAAGGTGCATCTACTTCTTAACCACACTGGCCTAAAGATGACATACATTATTTCCACTCACAACCCATCATCAAGAATGAGTAATCAATGTAGACTTTCTGGGTGTCCCAAAAGAAAAGAAACTGGGCTTGGTAAACAGCCAACCTATCTATTCAACATTTTATTTTGGAGTTACTTAAAATAGCCTCAATTCCCCAAACACCTCCTTTTCCAGACTGTCAGATACATAAAATTTTTACAGTTAGGATAAAATTTTTAAAAATTTAACTTTTAAAAATTTACATGAGAGCTATGGACGCATATGGAAGTAACGTCTGAAAAAAAAGATGTTGGTGCTAAGGACATATTGATTCATTGAGCTGTGAGTATGACTTTGGCTCAACAGGGCAGTCTGATAACATGGTCTGATATATACAGCATATGAGCATATTTCTCTTTCTCCAAAAGTTATTAAAATGATAATAAAGTATTAAACAATCAAGGAAAACCAAAACGAAACAAAGCATTCTCTAACATAAGTGTGGGGTGGTGGACCATTAGTAGAAAGAGATTTCAGTGACTTCGTGAACATGAAAGGAAAGTAAAGGACAGATGGCAGATGAAATAGAGTGAGGGAAATCGGGCTCTAAACTAGATGGGGCTGATGAAGTCAGCTGAAAACGGAGTAGCTCTCCCTTACAGAACTGTAGGGCAGTGATTCTTGAAGTGAGGTTCCCAGAGCAGCAGCTTCATTGTCACCTGGGTACTTGCTAGAAATGCTGATTCTCAGGCCCTATCCCAGTTCTACTGAATCGAAAACTCTGGGGATGAGCCCCAGTAACCTGCGTTTTACTAAGCCATTCAGGGAATTTTGATGTAGAGTAAAAGTTGAGACTCAGGCTGTGTGCGGTGGCTCATGCCTATAATCCCAGCACTTTGGGAAGCTGCAGTGGGTGGATCACTTGAGGTCAGGAGTTTGAGACCAGCCTAGCCAACATGGTGAAACCCTGTCTGTACCAAAAATACAAAAATTAGCCAGGTGTGGTGGTGTGTGCCTGTAGTCCCAGCTACTTGGGAAGCTGAGGTACGAGAATCTCTTAAACCTGGGAGGTGGAGGTTGTGGTGGCCTATCACGTCACTGTACTGCAGCCTGGGCGACAGAGCAAGATTCACCTGAAAAAAAAAAGTTAAGATTCACTTCCCTGTAGAGTCACTGGATTTAATACATCAGGCATGAGAAAGGGAAATAATGAGATGCTGGATTTCTGTAAGATAACATATTGGGACATCTTCATATAAAAAAATTATTTCCCATCACTGTTATTCTATTCCACGTACAGCATATTAGACATTCAAGTATGATGCCTTCCCTAGGCCAACTAAAAATTAGAAAAAAAAAGGATTCATTTACTTGAAGAAATCAAATCATCTATCTTGCAACAATCAGGGAAGTCAGTGTGATTGTGACATGGCTTCAAGAGGACTTTTACATCGTGGCACTAGGAATCCCCCAGCCATCTGCCAAATGACTCAGAAGTGAAGCCCGAGGATGGATTTTTTATCTGCACACACATAATTAACCAATAAATATGAGGCAGGTTTGCAGTATTCCAGAAGAAAAGAAAGCAAAACTCATAGGAAAGTGACCTTAACAAAAACTGAAGTAACGGAGGATTTAGAAGTCATCTTTAAAGTAACGCAGTGCCCTCAGAAGGATTTAGGAAAATACTATCTCTCCAAATAAGGTCAGATAATCTTTGAAATGTTAGTAAGTTAGAGAATGAGAATTACTGTTTGGAAATTAAAAACATAATTATGAATATATAATTCAGTTATACAGTTGCAGGTAATTTTGAGGAATCTTTAGCTATAGAAAAAAAGACAAGTAGAAAGATAAATAAAAAGATGAAGGATATGGAGGACTGAAACTGGAGGTAAACATTTAACTAAAAAGAGATTCAGAGAAAGTAGACAGAAGGACATTATAGAAAAATACTAAAGGAGAAATCATAAGAGCCAAAGTATACTGCCTAAAGATGGAAAGGATCCAGTGAGGAGGGAAACACAGGAGCTGCAGAAAGGCCTGCACCCAGAAAAATCCCTGTGAACCTTTAGAATGCCAAAGTCAATGAGAGATCCTCAGAGCTCCCAGAAAGCAAAGCCAGGTCACCTACAAAGAAACGAGACTCAGACAAGTGTTACGTTCACATCCACAATACTAGATGCTGAAAGGAAATAGAAAACAGATTTCAAAGGTCTGAGGGAAAATTATTTTCCAGGATTGTTAAAAAAAATACCAACTCCAACACTCAATCTGGATGAGTAGAGAATTAAAAATAGAGACATTTACAGAAACTAAGAAGTTACTTCTCACACTTTCTTAGGATGTTACTGGAGGATTTTCTTAAGCAAAATGAGACTAAGAGTGTGGAAGGCATGGGACCCAAAGAAGGGTGGATCCAGGGTGACCGAGAGAAGCGGGAGTACCAGGATGCAGCTTTGCAGCAGGCCTGGGAGCAGCAGTCCAGGCAGAAGGCAGAAAACAGAAGCTCCAACAAGGAGGCATTTAGCAAAATATGGTGTTTCATAGATTTCATATGATCCCTAGGAAGGTAGAACTACTTAAAAATTTATTAAAGACAATATGAAGAAATTAGACAATTAGAAACTCCAGAAAAATCTCGAAAGCTGTGCAAAACCAGCAAAGTCATCCTAAGCAACAACTTGGTTCTGCAGCAAATAGTACTCAGAAGAGGAATAACAAACAAAACATGATTGACTTCCTGCTTTCGTAATAAACCATAGATAAAGCACAGAAGACAGGTATGGCCTTAGAAAGGAATGCAAATATTATTAACCTTGACAATTTACAAGGCTGAGATTTAGGAAAATATTATCTCTGCAAATAAGATCAGGCGGTCTTTGAAACATTAGTAAATCAGAATAACCTTTATCTTAAGATAAGAGATACTTCCTATAGTTGCTGTAAAAAGACATATAATGGTAAACATTTAAAGTTATAATAGTAATTAATAGAAAAGCAAAAAAAGTAGGCAAAGAATCATACTGGCAGGAGAGGGAAGGCTTGGGATGATATTAAGAGAGTTAAATCTTTTGTCAGAACAGTGAGTCAGTAAATGCTATTTCAAGGTCATGAATCAAGAAATACAGTGGAATAGCAGATTATTTAAAGGTGAATGATGATTATCAGAAATGTAAGTTTAGATATAGTTTTTTGGGGGGAATGGAGTCTCGCCGTATTGCCCAGACTGGAGTACAGTGGCGCCCATCTGAGCTCACTGTAACCTCTGCCCCCAAGGCTCAAGCGATTCTCTCACCTCAGCCTCTCTACTAGCTGGAATTACAGGCATGCACCCCCATGCCCAGCTAATTTTTGTATTTTCAGTAGAGATGGGATTTTACCATGTTAGCCAGGCTGGTCTTGAACTCCTGACATCAAATGATTCATCTTCTTTGGCCTCCCAAAGTGTTGGGATTACTGGAATGAGCCACCATGCCTGCCCTAGAAATAGTTTTAAAAGTTAAATAGTGTTACTGATATACTTTGGATGTCCATCCCTTCCACATCTCCTGTTGAATGTAATCCCTAGTGTTGGAGATGGGCCCTGGTGGGAGGTGTTTGGATTCTGAGGGCAGATCCCTCATGAATGGCTTCGTGCTCTACCCATGGTAATGAATGGTAATACATTCATATGACATGTGGTTGTTTAAAAGAGAGTGGTACCTTCCTACTCCCTTCTCTCTTTTGCTCCCACTCTCATTGTGTGACGTGCCTGCTCCTGCTTCACCTTCTGCCATGGGTAAAACCTCCCTGAGGCCTCACCAGAAGCCAAGCAGATGCTGGCACCACACTTCTTGTATAGCCTGCAGGCTCCTTCACATCTGAATCAAACCAAACAAACAGGGCAACAGGGCCGGTTTTTTGGTGATGGGTCAGGGGTGTTCTTTGGCATGGAGGCTTTCAGGCATAAGCTTCAAGACCATTCTTTTCCAGGTTGTTTTGGAGAAGGTTCAAGCGCAAGTGAGTAGGAATTGGGCCCTGAGATCTCTCCCAACAATGGGATTGTATTTATAACATCTCAGGAGCACGTTCAAAGAAAAATTCTTTGGATCATCCACCTAATGTGAGGTGATAAACTCAAGGTCATACCTATTTGATAAAAAAACAAAAAACAACAAACAAACAAAACCAACTTAACTTTAACCCAAGTTTTGTAGGTCTCAGCCTTGTCTTCATATAAACTCATGCTAACTTCCAGAGAAGATAAGTTGCTCCCAGGCACATTGGTGCTGATAGTTCTGCTATTGTGGGAAGAGGGACTTAGCAATTCCAGTGAAGATCAGTGTTGGGATCAAAACAGTCAACTCAGGAAATCTCAGAAATTATTTCTCTCTTGACTTTTCATTGCCTAAGCTGTCTTTGCACATAGCTAATAGGAACCTGAAGAGGGGCCGTCTCTCAGATGACAGCCAGAGGAGAGACTTGTTATTTGGTGTGATCTTTGATGGAGATACCCTTCAATTTATGGTTTTGGCAAGTGGAGACTAAAGGTAAAATAAATATGTTACAGCTTTTGGGAACAAAAACATTTTGGTAAGCTTCCTCTGGCAGTTAATTTGTCTTTGACAGATTACTCTCAAAGTAATGGAGATGAATAGAAATGACTTTGCCCAGAATGGCCTTATTATGGTGCATAATCCTTTCAATGTCTCATTTTATAGGGCCTAGAATCTTTAGGATTTGGCAACAGATCTAATCAAGACTGTCTCTCCCCCGACCCTCTCTCTATTTTTAAACATAGGAAGTCATATTTTTTGTAGTCGAAGTATCATCAAATCTAATGATCTTCATATGCAAGGAGATAACCTGCTTGCATAGAGATGAGAGTATTGAAAGTATTAATGTTTTCCATTTTTTAAATAAAGTGAACTAATGTAACCCAACATCTCATTAATGGTCAGAGTCAGGGCCATGTATAAGATTAAATTCCACCAAATTCAGGCTCATACATGGTTACCTAAATGACTATTTCTTTGTATTTTCCAAACTAGACAAGGTCATTGAGTTGTCATCTCAATAGGCAATTAAATATCTAAGATCAATGCTTCAGTGTTTTTTTTTTTTTTTTTTTTTTTTTTGAAGATAGACTTCAGTTTGCCATAAAGTGTCAAAGAGGAACCATTTGGATCTAAGTAATTTTAGATACATGTGGCCCATGCTGGATCTACTGTCGAAGCTTTATTGAAGAGTGAGAAGTTTTCCTAAGAAGGTTATTTTGGACTTTTACATTTTTAAATGACATCCTACCTCTTCACCAACTTTGTATTTTCCAAATTATTCCCGGTATATCAGGCATTTCTTTTTGGTGATTTCCAGGTGGGAAAAATGATAGACTTAATTGCTACTGGCAGCTACTGCTTTCCATAGAACTCTGGTCGGCGGGCTGACACTGACCTTCTTTTGTTTCTTGATATTTCCACCACCTGCTGGCTGTCCTTGTGTTCTCTGATTGTGACACTACAGGTACTGTTCGTTTGAATATGTTAAGTGTTTGGAGCTTCTGATTTTATTTTATTTTTGTATATCAGTTACCCTTAGGACTCATAATTCTACAAAGTGTAAAGGAATAAATATATTTTGATAGATACTGTGAATTTCAGTGATCCCAGAGCTCACAGCTTATATCAGTGAGCCTTCTTATATGCATGTCAACTTTCTCACCTTTGTAGAATCAACTAGTTGCTTTTTAGCTTACACTCTTTAAGAATATGTTCTTTACAAACCTTAAGAGACAAATAAATAAATCAAGGGTGATAGTGGCTGTTCATATTCTAAAAGCATTATTCGTCTTAAACAGTTTCCACAGACACAGACTCTGATTTTTTTTTCTCAAAATAAAGTTGTGTTAGTTTATAAATCATTAAATATTAAAAAAGAGAGAGAGAAAAAGGTAGATGTTGAAAAATGGGAATGTGGCTTTAAAAATTGTAGACAAATGCTGTGATCTACTAAGAAATACTGCACCCATTGTGTAAAATACCATTAAAGGCATAATAAAAGCAAACTTCTAAAATGTTATTAAAAAAAAACCCTTCAACTTTTTAGAATGCATTTCAACCAAGAAGTCCATTAAATATGTTTAATAAATGTCTACTGTAATTTTGCCCAGTGTTACATATGTTGAGAAGAACAGAAAATAAATGCAAGTTCTTGAGCCTTTGAGAAGCTTCCATTTTAGTTGAGGAGGAATGATATTCTTCAGGCAATTAAGGCAAACCACAGGGCACAGAAATAGTCTAGGGCTTCATTTAGTAAAGCAATCCCCAAGCACTATTAGTGTTCCATACACAGAAATAATCAGATCAATAAGAATACCTTTTAGCATGTGGCTCCATGGAGGAGATGGGAAAATCATTTTCACAATCATGGAGCTTCCTAGTTCTTACATTTGTTCTATGGTTTGCTTTATTAAGGTCAACCAAGTCAAGGTAAATGGAAAACTAAGGATTTCTATTGCTGATGTTCAAATATTAGAAGTGGAATGATTTTGCAAAGTCTCCTATCACTTTCTTTTTTTTTTCTATGAACTTTTTTTTAAAAAAATTATACTTTAAATTCTGAGGTACATGTGCAGATCCTGCAGGATTGTTACATGGGTGTACACATGCCATGGTGGTTTGCTGCATCATCCCCCCCATCATCTACATTAGGTATTTCTCCTAATGTTACACTCCCCAAACTCCACATCCCCTGCTATCCCTCCCCTAGTTCTCCTATCCCCCAACAGGCCCTGTTGTGTGATGTTCCCCTCCCTGTGTCCATGGGTTCTCATTGTTCAACACCCACTTATGGGTGAGAACATGTGGTGTTTGGTTGTGTGTTCTTGTGTCAGTTTGCTGAGAATGATGGTTTCCAGATTCATCCAAGTCCCTGTAAAGGATATGAACTCTTTTTTATGGCTGCATAGTATTCCATGGTGTATATGGGCCACATTTTCTTTATCCAGTCTATAATTGATGGGCGTTTGGGTTGGTTCCAAGTCTTTGCTATTGTAAACAGTGCCACAACGAACATATGTGTGCATGTGTCTTTATAACAAAATTATTTATAATCCTTTGGGTGTATATTCAGTGATGGGATTGCTGAGTCAAATGGTTTTTCTATTTCTAGATCCTTGAGAAATCGCCACACTGTCTTCCATAATGGTTGAACTAACTTACGCTCCCACCAACGGTGTAAAAGCATTCCTGTTTCTCCACATCCTCTCCAGCGTCTGTTGTCTCCTCATTTTTTAATGATCATCATTCTAACTGGTGTGAGATGGTATCTCAGTGTGGTTTTGATTTGCATTTCTCTAATGACCAGTGATGATGAGCTTTTTTCACGTTTGTTGGATGCATAAATGTCTTCTTTTAAAAAGTGTCTGTTCATATCCTTCACCCACTTTTTGATGGGGTTGTTTGTTTTTTCTTGTAAATTTGTTTAAGTTCTTTGTAGATTCTGGATATTAGCCTTATGTCAGATGGGTAGATAGCAAAAATTTCTTGCCATTCTATTGGTTGCTGGTTCACTCTAATGATAGTTACTTTTGCTGTACAGAAGCTCTTAATTGGATCTCATTTGTCAATTTTGGCTTTTGTTGCCATTGCTTTTGGTGTTTTACTCATGGAGTCCTTGCTTATGCCTATGTCCTTAATGGTATTGCATAGGTTTTCTTCTAGGGGTTTTATGGTATTAGGTCTTACGTTTAAATCTTTAATCCACCTGGAATTAATTTTTGTATAAGGTGTAAGGAATGGGTCCAGTTTCAGCTTTCTGTGCATGACTAGCCAGTTTTTCCAACATCATTTATTAAAAGGGAATCGTTTCCCCATTGCTTGTTTTTGTCAGGTTTGTCAAAGATCAGATAGTTTTAGGTGTGTGGCATTACTTTTGAGGCCTCTGTTCTGCTCCACTGGTCTATAACTCTGTTTTGGTACCAGTACCATGCTGTTTTGATTACTGTAGCTTTGTAGTATAGGGAATGTTTTTCCATCTCTGTCCTCTCTTATTTCCTTGAGCAGTGGTTTGTTGTTCTCCTTGAAGAGGTCCTTCACATCCCTTGTTAGTTGTATTCCTAGGTATTTTATTCTCTTTGTAGCAGTTGTGAATGGCAGTTCATTCTTGATTTGGCTCTCTTTAAGTCTGTTATTGGTGTATAGGAATGCTTGTGATTTTTGCACATTGATTTTGTATCCTGAGACTTTGCTGAAGTTGCTTATCAGCTTAAGGAGATTTTGGGCTGAGACAATGGGGTCTTCTAAATATACAATCATGTCATCTGCAAATAGAGACAATTTGACTTCCTATTTTCCTAATTGAATATCCTTTATGTCTTTTTCTTGCATGGTTGCTCTAGCCAGAACTTCCAATACAGTGTTGAATAGGAGTGGTGAGAGAGGGCACCCTTGTCTAGTGCCAGTTTTCAAAGAGAATGCTTCCAGTTTTTGCACATTCAGTATGATATTGGTTGGGTTGTGGGTTTTTTTGTTTATTTGTTTGTTTGTTTTGAGATGGAGTCTTGGTCTATCACCCAGGCTGGCATGCAGTGGTGCATTCTCGGCTCACTGCAACCTCTACCTTCTGGGTTCAAGCAGTTCTCCTGCCTCAGCCTCCCGAGTAGCTGGGACTACAGGCATGTGCCACCACACCCAGCTAATTTTTTTGTATTTTTAGTAGAGACGGGTTTTTCACTGTGTTAGCCAGTTATGGTCTTGATCTCCTGACCTTGTGATCTGCCCCACTTTGCCTTCCAAAATGCTGGGATTACAGGCATGAGCCACCGTGCCCAGTCCAAGTCTCATATAACTTTCAAAGCACGTTATTTAATGTTAGGAGAAAGAACAGGATGAAGGGGAGATCTGGGGAAATGGAAGAAGAGAGACCTTTAAAACCTCCTGAAGGAATTCTCTATTTGTTCTCTTTCAATAATGATCAGATGGAATTTACTCTGACAGCAAGTCAAAGTATAATTCTCAGTCTGCCATTTCCATGAACTCTGCTGTGTAATTAACCTGCATTCCCTTTGCATATTAAAATCAAATTTGGTTCAAGAAGAAGCATCAGTGGGTACACAGAGAACTGCTAAAGGCAATTTTATGAAGGATTTTCAGACCTTCCCTCTGAAATACCCTCTCATTACCTAATCCTACCCCCAAGGAGAAAAAAGAAAAAAAAGCTTTTTGGTTTCTTTCTGATCTATCAAAAACCAAAAATGCAACACAGGTACTCCGTGGATGCTGTTAACTTTCAAAGGCCTTTGTATGAGATACTCAGGAGTCAAGTTTCCTTCTTCGCAAGGTGAGCTTTTTGCCTACATTTTCGTTTACTTCTCATCACATTGTATTCGCTTAATTTCACAAGCCTTTTCATGCGTGGATCTCATTTTCCTGACGAAATCATTCCCTATCATTACGCTTTTCCTAAACATGCTCTTTGGGGACTTTTGTCACCATTATTTTTCTTTAGGTAAAATATTAAGTGAGTTTTGAGAGCAGGGTTACTTCTTACACAGCCCTCTTCCCCATCCCTCATAGATGGCCTGGTTGATAATAGATAGTAGATGAGACTTTGTTAATGTTGGATGTTATGATGGATGATACGAAAGCTGGTTTAAATGCTTTCAGGAAGATGTCTGGCAAAATGTGGTTAATGGAGTCTAAACAATTGATCCTAAATAGATACAGTAAGCAAGTAGCTCCCAAAGAACATGTTTCCAAGTCTTACTTTGGGATTGACTTTTGAAGCCACGAAGGCATGGCTCTACCCTTGTAGGTGGTGATGTGTTTCCCCAGAAGGAGCTTTGCATTCCCGCAATCATCCTAAAAGTGGGATGAACCACGAGGCAGGCCTTGAGGTTGAAAGAGGTACAGGGCTTCTTCTACTTCTCGTTAGCCCTTGCTCTTAGGCGGAGACCTTGGAGCCGGCCTTGTGGTGGGAACTTGCTCCTTTTTTTTTTTCCAGAGGAAAAAGGAAAGCATGAGCAAGACTTTGATGGAAGTAGTGTTGGCAATTGTGGCAGCCATGCTATAAATAGTAAATCCTTTAGAACCATCAGGGAAGAAATCTTGTCCTGGAGGACACTCTAAAGAGCTGGGACTCCTGTCTTCCATTAAAGAAGGGCACTGTCCTATCTGGTGGAATACAAGGAGAGCTGATCTCTGGGCACAGTGTTTAGATGATGATGCCCAGACTGCTTGTTAGGTAAAACAGTCCTCTGTGTGTGTGTGTGTGTGTGCACATGTGTATGCATGTGTATTTATTTTACAGATGAAATACTAATAGCTATAACTCTCTGTCCTTTGCCATTTGCAGCTATGACACAGTTCTAAAAGTCACACAGAAGAAAAGGCCATTGCTCTTTGTTTCCCAAGAAGTTGGGGGCTTTGGTAGCTCAGGGGCACCTGCACTCACAGGTTTGAAAGCAAGGCATCAGGCGCAGGGACCGTCAGGAGGGCCGTGGTGATAGCCAGAATGTTTTAATCAGATGTGCAGCATGGCTCAGGTCACTTAGGCCCCTTGTTTTCACTAAATAGACTTTAGCTCTAGAATCTGTACTTTATTAAACCCTTGTTGCTTCTATAGCATTTACTTTATTAGGAGCAATTTCTTTTACACATACCTGTTACTGGTCTACTATTCCCCACCTCCCTGAATGAAAAGAGTTTTTTCACACATGCTTTGGGATTCTGTATTCCCTGTGAGTGCTAAACAGTACATTATGCTTTCCTTAAACATGCTCTTTGGGGCTCTTGTCACCATGATTTTTCTTTAGGTAAAAGGTTGAATGAGCTGCTAAGTATTTTACTCTAAGATTGATGGTGCAGTGGAATGTATTTCAATGGCATGGACACTTCATGTTCTGTTTTGCAGATCCCAATGTAATTCATTTAGAGCCATGACTTACTCATGTGTGGAACATTTGACTTTAGAACCATCTGGCTTATAGTTGCAGGAATAATGCAGCAGCCTTTTGATTGTCCCCTGATCTCCCATTCTTGGAGAGGCCATGCCATTTAATTTCAGAAATGGAGAGATGTTGACTGGCTGCCAAGAATCATTTTTCGGTATAATTTTTATAGTTCTATTACACACCCTTCCAAAGATCTGGGTTATATGGAAAGTTTTATGGTCTCTCTGCTCTGGGTTTGCTGGTAAAACAAATGAAGTTGCAATAAAAATCTATCTACACAGCTTTGGATGCTACAGGATTATTTCCTCCAATTTTCAAAAGAGGCCGAAATATAGCAAGAACCAGAAATTCTTGAGATAGCTTCTTAACTTCTAGATCAATATTGATTTCTGTTCCTGCCTCTCTTTGCTGTGGATGTTTGTTTTTCTATTTAGCCTTTGCTATTTGCTCTGCCTTGGGATATGTATCTTTTGATAGGATTGGAAAATTATTTCAATGCAGCATCTAAATATCCAGAGGAATAATCTCATGCAGCTTTTTGGCATTATACACGAGAAAGTATTGGGAATATATCAAGAATCTATATCTATATCTATATATAAAATGGATATAGATATTATATCAATAGATATAGATATATACATATATCTAAAAATGAGAATCATATAATAGACTATTATATACAAAATAGAATGTCTATATTGTATATATAATATAGTCTATTATATGATATATAAAATAAAATATGTATATATTAGACTATATATTATAGTCTATTATATAATTATATATATATTCTGAGACAGTTTTGCTCTTGTTGCCCAGGATGGAGTGCAGTGGCACAATCTGGGCTCACTGTAGCCTTTGCCTTTGCCTCCTGGGTTCCAGAGGTTCTCCTGCCTCACCCTCCTAAGTGGCTGAGATTATAGATGTGTGCCACCAGGCCTAGCTAATTTTTTTTATTTTTAGTAGAGAAAGGATTTCTCTATGTTGGCCAGGCTGGTCTTGAACTCCTATCCTCAAGTGATTCATCTGCCCGCCTCAGCCTCCCAAAGGCAAGAATATATTTTTATTTTAAAAATAACTTGGTGTTTATTTGGTGACTGTTTTCATGATCCTTGTTAGTTTATGTAGAAAGTTTATAATTAGTTATACTTAAAATTTAGTAGGCAAGAGAAATAAAATGTTTACTTTTTGTTTCTGACACTGTTTTTTTATGTAATGTTTCACCCCTGGAATGTAAGTTGGACTACATTGCTCATCTATTTTCTGGCAATTTCCTCATGCTCTCTGTGCTGCCACCAAACAGAACCACTTCATTTTCTCTAAATATTTTCACACTTTCCTACTTTGTAGACTTCCCTGCTTTTTCTCCTCATTCAAGCTCCATTTTGTCCCCTGAAAGAGCACTTTTCATCACCGCAGGTCCAAACTATTTTTTTCTTTCCGCTCTGGATCCTAACCCACAACTTGGCAACTTTCCTATGGATGCTGGAAATTTCCCTTTTGACCTCCCACAGCACTTGCATTCCACCATTTCAATCTTCTTCTCTTCTGTCTTGTATTTTGTATTTTTTCTCCTCTATACCTGTTTCTGTTTTATCTACCTTATCTGTCTATATCTCATCTGTCACTTTTCCGCTATTTGTTTCATTTTTCTCTAGTCTTTCTAATCTCTTTGTGCCCTGATTCATCCTTATATCTCCTTGCCATATCAGTGTATCTTGCTTACAATAGCTATTAATTAAATATTTATTGGTAAGTCAATAAATAAAAATCCCTACAAGTCAGTGATGCATAATAGATGATTTTTATTTTCTAATAATTATGGATTCCCTAACTGGGTCCTTGTAACCACTTCAGGTTTTGCTTTTAATTCAGATATTTTTTAAGAATCACTCTGATTATGTAAAACAGGTAGGTAGTGGACTAGAAATAGTCCAGATTAGAGATGTAAAACTGGAAGGAGGAAATATGAAAAGTTTTTCTCATGTTCTCTTCATTTTCTACCATTTATTTTATTCTCTTTGCAGGAAGAAAGGCAGAAAACTTACCACCTGTCTTCTGCGTTATAAAATCTACCAACTTTATTTTCTTTTCAATCTGAATAAGATAATCTTTTCTCTCCAATGGCATGAGATTCTTTTCAGAAACAGCTCTACAGTGACTAGCTGCATTCTAGGTATTTTTCGAAAGTTAAACAAAGACCACTTCTTTTGCAGCACTTGGTTTTTATTTTTACCAAATGTAACTTTTTCAAATTTTCTTGGACACAATCTGCTGTGTATCTTTTACCATATACCGTTACATTTAGAAAGGAAATTAGAAGTTTCAAGAGTGATTGTAAATCACTTTTGTCGTAGTCATTGAGAGATAGTTTACAGCAGAGCAAGGTGGCAGTGACTTCAGAAGTGCAGGGAAAAATCATGATGTGTTACAGCTTTCTTTATAAAACAGTATTATATATAAATCATTGGAAATGTCTATGATTATCTTAAATTTTTTTTAAGTCTGCAGAACTTGAAAAGAAATGAGTGCTATAATTTTAGAATTTGCTATATAAATATTTTATGAAAGCTGGTTTATGTATATTGCATCATTTTACTTAAAGAGACATAGACATATCTAGCAATTGCCTAAGTATATGCTCTTATATGAACTTTGACAAGAGAATGCCACCAGAAGTGTGAGAATCATTATTAGATAGTAGTGACTTTTATGCTGTGAACAAGCTGAAAGAGACCAGCTTAAGAGAAGAGAAAATTAGACATCTTTGGAAACATCTGAGTTAGAAGCTAAGGCCCATCTGCACACCAAGGTGGACAAGTCTCAATGAATGTAGAAAGACTTTGTTTCATTCCAGGCAGCAACCAGGTTAAAATGTTACAAGACAGGTGTTTTGAGGTTAGGAGCAATGCTGCCTGCTCTGAAATTTCTAGACGGTCATTGTTGGTACAGACAAGACCTTTTTGATGGTGAATTGCATACAAGGCGAGGAAACTTGCTGCCGTGGATAGTTAACATTCCTGGGAAAAAATGTTGCTAGAATCTCCTGAGTAGAAAAGGTCCTGCTAAAATATGTATTACCAGCGTTCCTCTAGACAACAGAGAACCAAAGTTACAGAAAAAAAAAACCTCTAGAAGCCAGGGAATCTTTCTTCCTATTTTCAACTGTTTGGCAAGTAAATTTAAATGTTGCCATTCATTCATTCATTCATTCATGCAAGTTAACATTTGTTGAGAACTACTTTGAGCCTTTTAGGACTTTAGATATGAGGCATGCAAGAATGTGTAAGACAGAATAGGTTGGGGCAGTGGCTCAGGCCTGCAATCCAGCACTTTGGGAGGCCAAGGTGGGCAAATAACTTGAGGCCAGGAGTTTGAGACCAGCCTGGCCAACATGGTGAAACCGTCTCTATTAAAAATTAAAAAATTAGCTGGGCTTGGTATCTGTAATCCCAGCTACTCTGGAGGCTGAAATGGGGGGACAGCTTGAACCCAGAAGGTGGAGGTTGCAGTGAGCCAAGATTTTGCTACTGCACTGTAGCCTAGATGAAAAAACGAGACTCCATCTCAAAAAAAAAAAAGAAAAAAAAAATAGAATATCTAGCCTTGCTCTTGAAGAGCTTACCTTTTGAACAACATGGTAGACTGATTGTATGAATGGCTCTAATTTTTCGCTCTGTTTATGTCTGCTTTGCTATGTGATTTTGAGTTCCTCTCACTAAAATGACAGTCTATTTCCACACACTTTGATTCTGCATTTGGCCATATGACCTGCTTAGACCAATGACATTCTAGCAGTTGGGAGTCACCTGAGACTTGAAAAACCATATGCACTCTTTTATTTCTATTTTTACACCTTTGCCTTTAACTGTGAGCTTACATCAGGATCAGCCTCCTGGAGGGATATGAGAAACAGATGGAACAAAGCCATGTGACTCTAGCTGACAGCTGATCCACTCTGAGATATGTGAATGAGCCCAGCAGAGCTCAGAAGTGTCAAGTCTAAATCACCAACCCATGGACTCATGGGCCATATAAAAGCAGGAATTTTTAAATCTTTGAGTTTTGAGGGTTTTGTCCTACAGCACTGTTTTGGCAACCACATGATCTGGGAGATACAGATAAGTAAGCAACCATGATATGGAGTGAGAAAGGGTGTGACAAAAGGTACATCAGGGAGATTTTAGTTTTTGAAAAGATGGAGTCATTTTTTCCTAGTCCTCTTGATAAGCACAGATTAAAAACCCTGGCCTTCAAATTAAAGCAAGCATAAGAAGCCTTGGAAAGGTGTAGAGAAGGGAGACAGATGAGGGTACTCATGACCCAGATGCTTCCACGGTGAGTTGAGTTTAAGTGAGTTCTCTTTCTGTCTCATATATCCCAGACTTGGAGTTGGAGAAACTGGAAACCCACAAGTGCCAACAGGAGCAGGACAAAAAAAAAAAAAAAAAAAAAAAAAAAAAAAGCCCCAACCAAAGCCTGCTTTTTGAGCAAAGAACCAGGAAAGCAGCTTAGCAAGACAGAAAGATTTCATTAATAACTGCTGTATTCCAAACCAGCACCACAGAAAGTATTGTGATCCCACTATAAGCCCCACCAGAAAATTTAAATTTAAATTGTAAACAATGCACATAGCGTGCTGAGGAGCTTTCTGCTGACCCCGAGGTTTAAAATACCTTCTCGGGTGTTTTGCTCCTTGATGATGGAACCACACATGACCACTATGGATTTGGATCAATGAAAAGTGTAGTAAGAAAACATTCCAGGCAAATAAATAGGAAGAGGATGTAGCTGGAGAGTTGAATGTGAATGTGTTGATGAGTTCTTATGGCTCTGGCTTGATTATGGCATTGTTACAGCTGCTCATGCAGCTACGAGTCCTCAAGTCTTTTCTGTCATTGATTCCTGTTCCCCTACTTCTCCCCTGCCTGTTGTGCCTCATGTGCCTCCTAGTACTAAAAATTTTGGAGGCCTGTAGAGGCCTGAGCTGTAGGGTTAATAGCTTTATAAAAGTTCTGTATCTAGAGTCATGGTAACTGAAAAACTAAGCTAAGGCTTATAAAGCTGTTCATTCTATATTTAAACATTTTCTTTCATTGAAATGCGATTTGCATACATTGAAATGCACAGACCTCACAATTCTGTGAATTTTATAAATGCATACATAAAATTAACCATGACCTCAATCAGAGTATCAAACAATTCCATCATCTAGAACGTTCTTCTATTACCCTTTCTAGTCAGTCCTCACCTGGCATATGCAGTCACTCTCCTGGTATTTCTTAATGTAGATTAGTCTGGCCTTTTTCTGTACTTTATATAAATAGATTCATTCAGAATGTGGGGTTTTCAGAGTGTGTGTGCCTTAAGGTTGTACCAGTTTGCTTTCCCATGGATAGTGTTTCAGATTTCATTTCATATGACAAAGAAAATGACAAATACTCAAAAGAGATTTGTTCTTCAGAAAAGAAGTTTATTCCACACAGTAGATAATTTTCATGTTTGTGCCTGATCATCCTCCTCCTCCTTCCCCCTCCCCCGCCCCTCCTTCTTTCCTTCATTCTCCTCTCCTCCTCCTTTCTTCTCCTCCTCCTCCTCCTTTTTTATTCCTTTCCTCCTTCCTCCTCCTCCTCCTCCTCTTCCTCTTCTTCTTCTTCCTTCTTTCTTCTTTCTTGACAGTTTCACTCTGTTACTCCAGGTGTTCTCATGATTCTGTGAGCTAACTAATATATTTAATATTCTGCTTAAAAGATCCAGAGTGGATTCTGTTACCTGCAACCAAGAAATCTGAGTAGGGTACTCCATATGCCATGTATTTCACATGCTCTTACTCTTTTCCACCACCAGGACACATACTTATCGCAATTGTGCTAAGTCATAACAACATCTCAATTTGCCTTCAGAATAATCACAGAGAACACACAGCGTTTGGTTCAGTAGATGCTTCAGATATGACATATTTTGGTATGCTTTAATTCTTTGCAAGTTGATCATTCCTAATATGGCTTAGAATTTCTGAAGTGGTATTATATTCACAAGAGGGTCAAAACTGTTTTTCAGAGCAACTGGTAGAAATATAATGCGAGCCATACATGCAACTTAAAATTTTCTAGTAGTCACATTAGAAAAGCAGAAATAAACATGTATGGTTTATATTAACAATATATTTCATTTAATCTAATATATATAAAATAGGTCATTTTCATTGTTTGCACTAAGTCTTCAAAATTCAGTGTGTTTTTTATAGTTACATTTATCTCAGTTTATTCTAACCACGTTTCAAGAGCTCAGCAACTACAAGGCCTATAGATGTCAGACTGGGTAGCAGCAGCACCTCTCTGGGTGTGCCACCGTTAAGCAATTTCTACATGTTCAACTATCTGGAAGGTCCTTAGATCCAGTTTTCTCTGGTTGTTATAGAGGCTTCATTACATAGGTATGTCTAATTAAATCATTGGCTGGTAATCATCAATTCAATCTTTAGCCTCTCTTCCCTCCTCTGAGGTAGGGGTAGGGCTGAAAGTCTCTATCCTCTAGTCACTTGATTGGTTCCCCTGGCAACCAGACCCCATCCTGACACTATCCAGGAGCCCACAGAAACCAGTCATTTCCCTGTCATTCATAAAGGCACTTATCACTTAAGAGATTCCAAGAGTTTTAGGTGTTGTGTGCCAGGAAACAGAGGAGGAGACCAAATACATATTTCACAATGTCACAAGGTCGTAATAAATGGGATAGTTGGTGCATTGAACGAAGTTTTATTGTAGTTGCAGATCTCATTTTTGAAAGCCACGCTGATACTGACGTTGGTGTTGGGTAGAAGGGTGAGAAGTAAAGAATCACATTTAGCTTTAGTTACAGAGTGATGGTATAAATAAGCATGGTAACCACTAACCTGGAGAGAATAATGGAAGGCCAAGGCATCTCAGTAATATTTGTCTCACTAGGACTGTGAACATGGCGATACCTTCTGTGGGACACAGTGGCATCCCTCTTTCATTGCTGCTATTACGTCTACCGTTCCTGACTGTGTGTTTTTTATCTTGACCTCTTTGCTCCTGGTGTTGCCACTTCTAATGCTGTTAAATATATTTCTTGGTTTAGAGGCTGATGGCTTGGACCTTCAATTATCGAGATACTTTTTATTCTTTCTTTTAACACACATATGCGTGCGTGTGCATGCGCGCACACACACACACAACTACTTGATTATCAACTACAAGAGTTTATGTTAAAGTCACTCATATATTTTTATTTTAAGTTCTGGGGTACTTATGCAGGAAGTGCAGGCTTGTTATATAGGTAAATGTGTGCCATGGTGGTTAGCTGCACCTATCAGCCCATCACCTAAGTATTAAGACCAACATATACATTAGCTATTTTTCCTGATACTCTCCCTCCACCCACCTGCCCCACTGATAGGCCCCTGCGTGTGTTATTCTCTTTCCTGTGTCCATGTGTTCTCATTGTTCAGCTCCCTCTGAGTGAGAACATGGTTTTCTGTTCCTGTGTTAGTTTGCAGAGGTTAATGGCTTCCAGCTCCATCCATGTCTCTGCAAAGGACATGATCTTGTTCTGTTTTTGTGTTGTTTTTTTAATGTATTTTATAGTATTTTATATAGCATAGTATTTTATGGTGTATATGTACCACATTTTCTTCATCCAGTCTGTAATTGATGGGCGTTTGGGTTGATTCCATGTCTTTGCTATTGTGAATAATGCTGCAGTGAACATACGTGTGCATGTCTCTTTATAATAGAATGATTTACATTCCTTTGAGGTCTCTCATAGCTTTTTTAGTTCCTCTGTTTTTCCATGTGTTTCTGATAGTTTTTGTTTTGATTTAATGCTGTGCAAATTGATGCATAAACATCTATGGGTGACACAGTCCTTATTTTGGATTGTATTTATTATCAGACATAATCGCATCATTTGTGTCTTTTAATGCTGTTTTGCTTTGAATTCTGCCTTACATTAATACTCCACCCTGCTTCTGTTTTCTTTTTTATTGTTTTGTATCTTTTTGTTCATTCTTTTATTACTGTTATTTTTGTCACTTTATTTGAGATGTGACTGTTTCAGACAAGCACATATATACTTATAATCCCATCTGAGAAAATTCATCAGTTAATAAGATTGGGAGAATCATATATTTAATATGTTTAGTTTTATTTGTGTCACTATTTTTAATATTTAATATTAAAATGTGCTTTGTACTTTCTTTAAAGTAATTTAGAAAGTATATATACATGTTTAGTATATCTGTTCCTTTAATACTTAAGATTAACACAAGCAATATCTGTGTTCTTCCCTTTGTAATATGAAAACACTGATATAATTTCATTTCCTTCTAGCTCTTCCCTCTCATTTCCTCATTTATGTTAGTACAGTCTAGAATTATATACCGCTTATAAATATGAGTCTCTTTTGACTGGCAGGAGTATGTTTTGGAGACTTTGTCTTTTTCTTTGTTTCTCTGTTTGTGGAAACGACTGCAGGTGGTGTATTTTCTGAGGTCTTGCATTTCTGAGAATGCAAGACATTAACTAAAGCAAAATTAATAATAATTTTGAATGTTGTAAGTCCCAGATCACAACCTTTGTCCTGCAATCTCCTTTTAATTTAATGTATTGCTTAATCAAACAAATACTAAGGATAGCACAGAATTGGAGCAATGACACAATCCATTTCTGTGTAGTTAATTTTTAAATCTTCTTTTCTGCCACCCTATTCTGTCTTAACTGCTGATCATCATGTCTTACTAAATTCTCCTTGTCTTGAAATTTTATTAGTAGCACAAATAGATGTTGTCAAATTGTCATTTTTCTCCTTTCCAAAAATATTTTTTCTTATTCTAATGAGTACACTGTTCTCTCACTCTATTTATGATGCATAATTTTTTCATGGGCTTTGCAGTGCTTGCTCTGTTCATTTGTCTTTGTTTCAGGAGAGCTTTCAGAGAGCTTTCTCCCAGCTTGATGCTTGACTTACAACTGCAGGGTGGCTGGAGAGGTGCCTTATCATGGTGTTTGTGTTGGTGTTGAGTTGCTCAGTCCCCTTACACTCTGCTCCATCGAAGGCTGCATTCAGTGATTCGATGATCTTGCTGCCCAGGGGAGTGGAGAGGGAACCAAAATTGTGGTTGAACTGCACAGTTTCTTTTCTGTGATAATGAAGCTATTGAGTTAGAAGCCAAACCACCTTCTAGGTTTTACTTCATCTTGGCCTACAGTTCCAGTGCAATGATTCCCAAACTTGTTTGCAAAAATTAAGTCAGAATGTCTGGGAAGAAATAACGAGGCATTAATATCTTATAAAGATCCTAAATGCTTCTGTCACATAGCTAGGCTTGAGAATCACGACTATGGGGTGGCTGTGAGGACTCCTAGTAGCTACTGTGGCAGAGGCCTCATCACCTGCTGACATTCTCCTTAGCTCTCCTAGAACAATTGCTTTTGTGTGCTGTTGTTCAGTGGTGGTGAAACTGACGTTAAGTGGAATTTACTCCTCATTTGTAAACCTTCATTTAGCTTTAGTTTTTTTTCTTCAAATGTGAACATTTATGACATTTTGCATATGTCTGTCCTGTCTACTGCCTGAGGCATCATCCTGTTTTCTCTATAATGAACTTTGTGAGTTAGTTGTTTGCAACACAAGTAGAATATCTACATACTTGATGGAACTTTTGCTTATTTTTCATTGCAGATGTTGGGTTTTTCTGTATTTTTATATTTTGTTTTTTATAATGGAATGGAGTCTTGCTCTGTCACTCAGGCTGGAGTGCAGTGGCACAATCTTGGCTCACTGCAACCTCCGCCTCTTGGGTTCAGGTGATTCTCCCGCCTTAGCCTCTCAAGTAGCTTGGATTACAGGCACATGACACCATGCCCGGCTAATTTTTTTTTTTTTGTATTTTTTGCATTTTTAGTAGAGACAGGGTTTCACCATTTTGGCCAGATTGATCTTGAACTCCTGACCTCAAATGATCCACCCGCCTTGGCCTCCCAAAGTGCTGGGATTTGAGGCATGAGCCACCGCACCTAACCTATTTATATATTTCTTTGGGCATTTTAATTATTAGCTAAGAGGGGGAAAGATGCTATGCTTCATAATAATTATTATTATTCATAATTACTATGTAATGAGTACATAGTATTATTGTTAGACAGCATAGCTGTAAACCATACAGGAGTTATGTGTAATTTTCACAACAATTTTGAAAGGTAGACATGCTATGGACATTTTATAGATGTCATAGCTATCATTTTATAAATGCCATTAACTGTCATCTTACCTGAAAGTCTTCAACAGAATTTGAAAAATGCTTAAAATCACTCCCCCATGTGATACTGTGATGATGGTTTCCAAGAGGGTAGATAAAATGGTTAATGCGAGGCATTTTGCTACTGCAAATTCAGGCTTACCCAGGACCAGGCTCAATAAGAACCAAACCTGGTGGCACAATTGAAAACCATTCTCCAGCAAATACTAGCTAGAACTAAGCTTATTAGTCCATTTCCTTTCATTCTTCCAGCATTAATTCTCAGCAGTCCTAGTGCCATAGACCTAATGATGAATTTGGAATTTGGTGCCCACATGGATCCTGAGACTCTCCTAATGAATCTGCCCACACTATGTGTGGGTTAGTTTGTTTGAATTGTCCTGACCTCAGCTACCTGCTGCCCGGCCCTTCCGTGGTAACCGTTGGGAAATGTAGCCTCATTTTGAATGCCTGACAGTTGACTAAGAATCCTGGCCTTCTCATCTTCTGTTTACCTAGTCTCTTCTGTAGGACTCTATTTGGCTTCACATCTCTCTTGTCCCACCTTAAATGGGCATATTCTACCTGCTGAGAATGGTCCGTACCTTACAATCTAGGTGTTGTGTTCCTGGGTTCTCTTTGATTGGACTCTATCTTGCCCACCGAGTTTTACTTATGCTGATTTTTCCCTTTCCCCACTCTCTTGGTTACATAGATACGTGCTCCTGTTCCCTTCAGGAAGGAAATGCTCTTGCTGCCTGGTCAGTTTTCCCAGGTCCCACAGGGCACTGGTATCAATCTACTCTCTTTTCCTCCATAATAAGATACTGCACGTGCTATGAGGTCAGGAGAAAATTGCTTCTGACACTTGTGTGTGTGTGACTTGAATTTCTCACCTCTGTTTCTGCAGGGAGGTTCCTTTGTTTCTGATGCAATTGGGATTTCTAGAGGCCTACCCTATTTTTTTCTCTTCACAGAAAGAAACTCCCCTTCAGGACTTTGTGATATAAACATTAGTAAAACTGCAAAATATTTACTTTGCCATTAAAAATTTTCATCTTCTGAGGCAGGAGAATTCCTTGAACCCAGGAGGTGGAGGTTGCAGTGAACTGAGGTTGCGCCACTGCACTCCAGCCTGGCACCTGGTGACGGAGTGACGCCTATCTCAAAAAAAAAAAAAAAATAATGTCTTGTAAAGAAGTCTCAGCCAGAACTGAGGAACACGTACCTCTGGTTATGAAGGTAGAAGAGCATAAAATCTTTGGACACTGAGAAAGTATCACTTTACCTGGGCACAACACAATTAAATAATGTGTGATATATTTGGATTGGCACTAAGAATGTTGGCCACAAGTATTAAGCTCTTATTCCCTTTAAATCATTGTATATACATCTCCTGAATGCTGAAAAGCCCACTCTATTATTTCTCTGTCTTATCTCACCAGGAAGTTCTCATCCAGGTGTTTAAAAATGTCAATCTTTCAAATTTCAACACTGCTCTCAATTCCAGAGAGACAGCACTTAGCTGGGGAATTGATTGGAAGCTTTGAACAAGAAGGTCAGGTGGCTGAGGAATAGAGAGCCACAGCAGGGACAGTAATGAGGAAAGAGTGTTTAGAAAGTTTATTTTGAGTCCTTGGCTGACGTTATTCTCACGATGTGCAAAGATTGGTAGAGGAAAGAGCTTACAGCTTGATACCTTGGGACGTCAGCTCCTCTAAAATACACTTGTCTCTTCAGGTGTTTGCTGAGACCTGGCATGAAAACAGGCCCCCACGCTGAGGCAGGCAAGACACAATCTAGCAACAAAGCATGTTTTTTTTCCGGATGGATTCTAACAGAAAATTACTCTTGTACTGACGGTTTGGAGGTGGAGGCCCTTGGGAGTAAGTGACAGAAAGGAATTAAGCAGGAAGTCCTTTTCATTACTTAAGGGCAGTAGGAGGTGTGATTTTTTTTCAGCTTCTATTTTTTATCCCTAGTAGTTAAAAACAAGACCCATAACTGTTCTTCCAAAAATCTTCTGGCCATGGCCAGTTCAATAGTTCCCCATTAATTATGTCTTTGTTAAGAACTCTCCTTTTTCTCTTGGTCTTTGATAGAGACAAATATTTTCTATCTTAGAGGCAAGTGTGTTTTTAATCAGGGTATGCTATAGCTGATATATTCTATGTCTATACCGAACAGGGCTAGAAGGAAGAATTCTAGTTTCTCACTAATAGATCTTAGAGGGAAAAAAATCAACTTCTTCACGCTTAAAAAAATTCCTAGCAAAGAAACAAATACCTTTGAGACACCAATTCAAGGGGAAGTTTGCTTCCAATTTTATGTCTCCCTCCTGCCTCCTAAACAAATCGTTGTCCTTAGCAAGGGGAATGAATGTTTCTCTTATAATTTCAGTCTTCCTTGAAATCAAATGAGCTCAATAGCACAGAAAGACAGTGGGTGTCAAAGAATAGAAGTAGGTAACATTTATGAAGTTTACATAATATGCCAGGCATAGTGCTCAGCTCTTTTGATACAACATGATTTTAATTGTTACAGCGATTTTTATGGAATGTCATTATCCATATTCAGAATTACAGGTTCGTAGATGTTAAGGAAGTTGTTCAGGGTTGCACAGTTTATAAAGGGCAGAGCTTGGTTTTAAACCTGGGATTGTCTGATTTTAGAACCTTACTTTATATCCACTATGCAGTGATTACTCTTGGTGAGGAACTGTATAAGACTGGTGAAAATGTGTATTTTATTTCATTATTAATTTAAGGTAATCACTCAAGCAGGCAGAATATTTATTCAGTACTTACAGCCTTTGTGGCCACCACTGCATCAGGCATCAGTTGTATTGTGTTAAAACCTAAGCAGAATATAGAATATAATTTATGGAGTTGCTAAGTTTTAAGATCACCTGGAGCAATGACAGGAGCTTTAGAGAATGCCTAGTAGAATGAGAGCTGAATGCAGTATCAGAACACAGATGCCCCTGGACTTACAGTGGGGTTATGTCCCAATAAATCCATCATAAGTCAAAAATATTATAAGTTAAAAATGCATTTGATACCTCAATAAACCCATCATCAGGTCAAAAAATTGTAAATCAAGCCATCATCAAGTTGGGCACCATCTGTATACTAATATCAGAGATCTGCATTTAGGATTTACATATAACATTCAAAAAATTACCAGTCTTTTCCAGCTTCAGTCCCTCCATTTGCAAAATAGTTGCTTGTGTTGGTAACATGCTTTATTGCTGACAAAAATTTTGCTCTAATATAATTTCTTATTTTAATCCCACTAGAACAAATAAAAAAAGAATAATTTTACAGATGAGAAAACAAATTCAAAGAAGCTAAGTGGCTTGCCTGAAGCCATATAGGTACTAAGTGGCAGAGAGGGGAATGTACATCAATTCTAATGTAAAATCAAGTGGCCTAAATACTTCACATGATTGTGAGAGGCAAGTAACATAAACTACGAAAATGCTTTACAGTCTACAAATTCTATGAATATTAGCTATCTTGATAATGAAGTTTTAACTATTCAGCACATTTATTATTGGAAACATAATTCTTGGTGAAGAGTTACCCCTTTGGTACCCAGGATGTTTGTAGTGGGATAGGGAACATGATGGAAAAGGACTTTGTTTAGCTCAAATATCTGTGCAACAAAACTCCATAGGTATGCAACATCCAGAATGTCTTAGAAATATTTCATATTCAAGATGAAAGACAGATATTTCATTAAAAGGAAACTGCCTATACAAATATGAACTCTACCATATTCATAATCTCTCTGGAAGTCCCACAATGTCTCAGTCTCCTGGAAATGACAGAGAAGTATGACCCTGCCCTTCCGGGCATTTGAGAAGAGTAAAAAGTCTTTTAGACACTGTGTGCGTGGTGGAGGTTGTTTCAGGGCCCTAGGACCCATTCATACTATGCTTCTAGAGCTACCTGAGCTGGGCGAGCCTGCCTTGACTTCCCTGGAAGTCTCACTGCCCTCTCCTTCTTCTTTATTATCCCAGGAGCCCACAGCCCCCTGGAGCACCCACTCCTGTCCCCTTAGGTTTCCTTTCTAGTTATGCCACTACTTTTTGTTAATTTATCTTGAAGAGTAAACCTTTCATAGAATGTGAAGAGTGCATAAGCAAGCCCATAATAAAAGTGGAAATGATGAAGTCAGAGTATTTGGGTACAGAAATGAGTGTCACACACACACACACACACACAAACACAGAAGGAGGCACAACTAAGGGAGAGAAAATGAAAAAAAAAGTAGTTCTAAGCAGGTCTGGAGAGGAACACAGGACTGGAGGAGAGACAGAGGAAGCAAGTTCTTCATTCACTAGTGTGTGTTCACTAATTGCCTGACAATTCTATGGGTGAATCATAATTGTTGGGCTCCAAGAGGAAGACAGACAAAGGGGAAACCAGAATATTGACTGAGGTGTTAGAGGGATCAGAAAATGTGTTAAAAGTAAGCATTGACAAATACAAATGATTGTACATGGTGGATGGTCTTTCTACATCTTTCTGTTTTATATTCTTGCTTGTCACTCAGAAGTATTGCAGTCTTTGCCAGGCTTTTGTCATACATATTAGTTCTTCAGCAAAGCCTCCCTTAACTAGGGGAAGCCTACAATCACAAGATGAGAGAAGGCACAGAAGGATTAATCCCTCTGTTAAGAGAAGGTACAGAGGGATTAAGCACTTGTTAAGAGGTGTTGTTGGAAAGCCTACAGTGTATTAGGCTGTGTGTAGACCAAACTTTCTCAGTCCTGATACTATCAATATTTTAGACTGGATAATTCCCTGCTGTGTTGGGCCATTTTGAGCATTTTAGGACATTTACATGCATTCATGGGCTCCACCCACCAGATGCTAGTAGCATCTCCCTCCAGGCTGTGGGAACCAAAAATGCTTTCAGACTTTGTCAAATATCTTTTGGTAGAAGGAAGGAGGGAATTGGTCTGGCAAACTCATCACTGATCGAGAAGCACTGGTTTAAATTTTGATCTGAAAATTTGCTAAGTTAGAAGAAAATACAAAATCAATATAGAATATTGTAGATTATTGACAGTGATAATATTTTGCAGTAATGAGGTTATAGATAGTGTTTTATCCTCATTTGCTTCTCTGTAGTTTTAAAAAATAAAGAACATGGATTACTTGTGCAATCAGAAGCAAAGAACTATTAATGATGTTCTTGAAAGTAAAGATACTCAGATTAGCTTAATGGGTACTCTGGTAAGCAAAGGTATACTCTGAGAAAATAGGGAGTCATAGTGTTCCACTGAGATGAAATAGAGAAGGAAATCAGATCAGATCAGGGGAAGCAGAGCATTCACAAAATAAGAGGAAAGGAGGAAGAGAACAAAGAATCAGGATGAAAATGACGCTTCTAAGTATCAAAGACTCCTTTCATCTGCTCTGGCATGGGGCTGAGCTTCTAAGCACTGAAGCAGTGACTGGTGACATTTGATTGTGTATCATATGAAAATGTGTTATAAGTAAGCACTGACAAATACAAATGATCATAAATGGTGGATGGTCTTTCTACATCTTTATATCTGTTCTGTCTTCTTGCTTATCACTCAGAAGTACTGCAATCTTTGCCAGGCTTTTGTCATGCCTATTAGGTGTTCAGCAAAACCTCCTTTAACTAGAGGGAGACCGTGATCACAAGATGAGAGAAGGCAGAGAAGGATTAAGCACTCTGTTAAGATGATGATTGTTCTAGGGCACAGGCTTCTTTCCTTCATTTCTGTCAAGGTTTCCATTATAGCACGATTAGAGCCTTTGAATGCAGAATGTGATTTAAGCTACCAGTGTGACATCGTTGCACATGGACCTGGGAAGAGGACAAACAACAAAAAGATGCCTTCAATAGCTGGTCTGAACTGGCTCCAGCACACCAAAGCCTGTGACAGAAGGTTCTGGGAGGACTCAGTAAAATTCTGCTGGCAAAGTGCTGAGCATGGTGTCTGGAAAAGAGCAGGTGTTCAGTAGTATTTTCATGTGCCTCCTGGTGCTCCTGACTTTTGCAGCTTGCCTTTTCCACACCATCAGGCTGCTTTTCTATGATGCTGTGCACTGCCTATGAATGATGTCTGCATCGACCGGGCTGGATTGATTAATACAAGTGCAGCGTTGCTTGTCCCTAGATGCTGCCAGTGCTCATTTAATGCATTCCTGTTGTTTTGGAATCACTGTTAAAATCATTTATCAAAGTCAGGCTGCCTGAGAGTTTTCTCCCCACTTGAGTGGCATCACTCCATTCTTTATCTCCTATTCTACAAGGTCAGCCTCTGGGTCTACCTCATCTTGGAGGATTTCAATAGTTTTTGGCAAGAAGCATCTGTTCCACTTGCAAACAGTCCTTCAGATTTCTGCTGCCATTGCCTCTGGTGGCCAGAGGACAGCCTGAGCATGCTTATGTTTCTGGCAAGCCCGTATTTACAGTAATAGGGTACTTCTCTTCTGGTTAAGGGGCTATCTCATCTGATTATAATTCAAATCATAATGGAAAATCTTTTCCAAACATATACTCTAGTGGAGACTAGATCACATATACCCTGTGATCCTCTAGTTCTCTGTTCTCTAAATCATAGTGTATTTACAAAAATTTAAATACACTTAAATCTTAGTGAAGGTTATAAAGCAAGAATGGAATTTGTCTGTCTTTGCTTCTAATTCTTATTTATTACTACCGCCATGTCTTTTTTTTTTTTTTTTGAGACAGAGTTTCGCTCTTGTTACCCAGGCTGGAGTGCAGTGGCGTGATCTTGGCTCACCGCAACCTCCGCCTCCTGGGTTCAGGCAATTCTCCTCCCTCAGCCTCCTGAGTAGCTGGGATTACAGGCACGCGCCACCATGTCCAGCTAATTTTTTGTATTTTTAGTAGAGACAGGGTTTCACCATGTTGACCAGGATGGTCTTGATCTCTTGACCTCGTGATCCACCTGCCTTGGCCTCCCAAAGTGCTGGGATTACAGGCGTGAGCCACCGCGCTCGGCCCCCATGTCTTTTTAAAATACTGTCCTTTTCACATGAGATGCTCACAACCACACGCTGATTTTGCACTCTCATTCTTGCTGAGTCTTTCTTCTCATGATTTCAAGCTCCTATTTGCTAAACAATAAAAGGCAGCTCTAAGTTAATCCAAGAGAATGATTTCTGCTGACTTTAGTTCTTACCATATAATTCCTTTTAACTCATGTAACTTACATTATTGGAAATATTAATATGTGTACCTCCCAAAGGTCCTGAGAAATGTGACTAATAGACAATTATAAACATTGTGTCAGGGACAGAGAGGATTGTAGAAGAATGTGTACAGATGGGAGAGAGGGAGTTGGGGGTGCAGTTGGTCCTAAATCCTTGCAATGGAGGCATCATGACAGTGTGCCCGAACGAGCTTCTCTGACTCCAGTGGGGATAACAAGATAACCTAGATAACAATTTTTAAAATTCTCATTCAGACTTTTAAAATGATCAGATTGATAGCTTCCTTATTACATTGGGCTTGATGAACTATGGCTCACAAGAGACATATATGGAAAGGAAGGATGGTGTTTTGCTGGAACTGTTTCTTAGACTTTGAGTCTAGTAAGATGCTGTACCATATTTTCCCATACAAAACAGAACTTTTAAAGCAAACTACCATATGCTAAGTGGATAATGATTCCTATGAATTTAGGAGAATTAGCTGACAGAGATACTCCATTTACATGATATCTTTTATTAGAGACCTGAATTCTTCCTATTACAGGCATATCTTGGAGACATTGTGGGTTCAGTTTCAGAGTACCACAACCAAGTGGATATCACGATAAAGTGAGTCACATAAAATCTAGATTTAGTCATTCTACAGTGTATATGTACTTTAAAAATCACATTACACATGATAAATACATAGAATTTTATCTGTTAAAAATAACATAAAATAGGTGGTGCCTGTAATCCCAGCACTTTGGGAGGCCAAGGTGGGCAGATCACGAGGTCAGGAGATCGAGACCATCCTGGTTAACATGATGAAACCCTGTCTCTACTAAAAGTACAAAAAGTTAGATGGGTGTGGTGGCACGTGCCTGTAGTCCCAGCTACTCAGGAGGCTGAGGCAGGAGAATTTGCTTGAACCGGGGAGGCGGAGGTTGCAGTGAGCTGAGATCACACCACTGCACTCCAGCCTGGGAGACACAGCAAGACTCTGTCTCTAAATAAATAAATAAATAAATAAATAAAATAAAATATAATATATTTTAAAAAATAAAAAATTCACTTTTCCAGTGCCTATAAAACTTATGTTTATATGATACTGTAGTCTATTAAGTGTGCAATAGCATTAATTTAAAAAGTCAATGTACATACCTTAACTAAAATATACTTTATTGCTTAAAAAATGCCGATGGTCACCTGAGCCTTGAGCAAATTGTAAATGTTTTATTGGTGGAAGGTCTTGCCTCAATGTTGATGGCAGCTGACTGATTAGGGTTGTGTTTGCTGAAGGTTAGGGTGGCTGTGGCAATGTCTTAGAATTAGACAACAATGAAGTTTGCCACCTTGACAAACTCTTTTATGAAAGATTTGATAAGATTTTATCTACAGTAGAACTTCTTTCAAATTAAAGTCAGTCCTTTCAAACCCTGCAAGCTGGTTTATCAACTAAGTTTATGTAATATTCTAAACACTTTGATGTCATTCCAATAATGTCCACAGCAGCTTTTCCAGGAATAGATTCCATCTCAATAAACCACTTTCTTTGCTCATCCACAGGAAGCAACTTGTGAACTGTCCAAGTTTTAACATGAGATTGTAGCAATTCAATCATATCTTCAGCCTCCACTTTTAATTCTAATTTTCTTATTTCCACATCTGCAGCTACTTCCTTCATGGAAATCTTGAATCCCTCAGACTCATGCATGAAGGTTGGATTCAACTTCTTCCAAACTCCTGTTCATGTTGATATTTTGACCTCCTCCCACGAATCATGAAAGTTCTTAATGGCATCTAGAATGGTGAATCTTTCCAGAAGGTTTTCATTTGATTTTGCTCAGATTCATTACAGGAATCACAAATGATAAGACTTGAAGATGACAATTCCTCCTTGATCTATGGGTCATAGATAATGTAGATCAGAGGATGTTGTGTCAGCAGGTATGAAAATATTAATCTCCTTCTATACTCCGTCAGAGCTCTTTGGTACCCAGATGCATTATCAATGAGCAGTCATATTTTGAAAAAAATATACACTTTTTCTGAGCAGTAAGTCTCAACAGTGGGCTGAAAATATTCAGTAAACAATGTTGCCAACAGATGGGCTGCCATGCACACTTCGGTTTTGCATTTATAAGAGCATAGCCAGAGTAGATTTAGCAGCATTCTTAAGGAACCCAAGATTTTCAGAATGGTAAATGAGCATTGGTTTCAGTGTGAAGTCACCAGCTGCATTAGCCCCTTAACAAAAGTCAGTCGGTCCTTCGAAACTTTGAAGCTAGGCCTTGACTTCTCCTCTCTAACTGTGTAAGTCCTAGATGACATCTTCTTCCACTAGAAGGCTGTTTTGTCTGTATTGAAAATTGGTCATTTAGTGTGGCCCCTTTCATCAATGATCTCAGCTAGTTCTTCTGCATAACCTGCTGCAGCTTCTGCATCAGGACTTACTGCTTTAACTTGCACTTTTATGTTACAGAAATGGCTTCTCTCCTTAAAGCTTGTGTGCAAACCTCTGTTAGCTTCAAACTTTTATTTTGCAGCTTCTTACCTTTCTGAGACTTAATAGCATTGAAAAGAGTTAGGACTTTGCTGTGGTTTATGCTTTGGCTTAAAAAAATATTTTGGCTTGTTCGGTCTTCTATGCAGACCACGAAAACTTTCTTCCTATCAGCAACAGGCTGTTTAGCTTCCTTATCATTCATGTGTTCACTGGAGTAGTGCATTCAGTTTTCTTCAAGAGTGGTTTTGCATTCACAACTTGGCTAACTCTTTGGTATAAGAAGCCTAGTTTTTGGGCTGCTTTGGCAATTGACATGCCTTCTCAACTAAGCTTAACCATTTCTAGCTTGCTTTTTTTTTTTCTTTTTTAAGACGGAGTCTCTCTATTGCCCAGGCTGGAGTGTAATGACAGGATCTTGGCTCACTGCTTCCCGAGTTCAAGTGATTCTCTTGTCTTGGCCTCCTGAGTAGCTGGGACTACAGGTGTGTGCCACCATGCTCAGCTAATTTTTGTATTTTTAGTAGAGACATGGTTTCACCATGTTGGTCAGACTGGTCTTGAACTCCTGACCTCACAATTTGCCTGCCTTGGCCTCCAAAAGTGCTGGGATTACAGGTGTGAGCCAATGTGCATGGCCTATTTTTTATTTATTTAAACAGCATTTTGCACTGTTGCCCAAGCTGGAGTGCAGTGGCACAATCACAACTCACTACAGCCTCAACCTCCTGGGTTCAAGGGATCATCCCCACTTCTGCCATCTGAGTAGCTAGGACTACAGGCGTCTATCACCATGCCCAGATAATTTTTAACTCTTTTTAGGGACACAGTCTCCCTGTGTTGCCCAGGTTGGTCTCAAACTCCTTTTTTAAATGATCTTCCCACCTCCACCTCCAAAAGTTCAGGGATTACATGCTTCAGCCACCATATCTGACCCATTTGTAGCTTTTGATTAAAGTGAGGGACTCACTCTTCCTTTCACTCGAACATTTAGATGTCATCGTAGGGGTAATTAATTGGTCTAATTTTAATATTGATGTGTTTCAGAATAGGGAGGCCTGAGGAGAGGGAGAGGGGCTGGCAAATGGCCCATTGGTGGAGCAGTTACAGCACACACACGTAGCACTTACTAAGTAAGTTTGCCATCTTACTTGGGCACAGTTCTATTGCCTTAAAACCGTTATAATAGTAACATAAAAATTATTGATCACAGATTACCATAACAGAGAGAAAATAACAATGAAAATGCTGAAATATCGCAAGAATTACCAAAATGTGACACGGAGGCATGAAGTGAGCCCAGGCTGCTGGAGAGATGGTGCTGATAGACTTGCTGGCTTTAGGGTTGCCACAAACTTTTAATTTTTTTTTTAAAATGCAATACCTGCAAAGCACAATAAACCAAAGCACAACAAAACTAGCTTTGTCTGTAAATGGAACTTTGCCCTTTATAAATATATGTTAATGTAACTAGTGTCTGTTGGCCTTTCATGTCACTGGATTTACTTATTTTGCCAGGACAACCTGGGTTTGAGACATACTCTTTATGTCTTACTTTGCCCCTGCAATGTCTCTCTTGACTCAGAATCGGGGAGACATTTAATCTACACACTTGGTGGAGGTTCTGCTGAGTCTGTTTTAATGGGGGCTATTTTCCAGTGTAGGTTCCTCACATGGACACCTTCACTTGGTGAACCCATCTATCAACCAACAGTATTGATTGAGCACTTTCGTTTACAAGGCAGCAGGCTGCCACTGGTTCCAAGAACAATGATTTATTATATATCTGTCAGAAGCCTTTTTGGCAAAGGAAAGCTCTGAATACACAATCTTACTTTATTCTCTCTGAGGGATATTCACGGAAAATAGATTGTATTCCAGCTTTGCATCTATTCATACAAACTCAAAGCTAGTTCATGACTTGCTAAAGGTCATGGAGAGTGAGTGAAAAACTGACATCTTATGTCATAATCAAAGAGGTAAATTAAATGATCATAGAGTACTCTCAAGTCACCAGCTAATGCAGTACGTAGAATCTCTTTTCTGCATATTCTTGAGAGCTTATTTGAGCAAAACAATTTTTGCAGGAGGTAATCAAATTATTGACACTGTGAATCTTCAGAACACAGGGTCAGCATTGACTTTCCTCTTGGCCATTCTCAATAGCTGGGTAAGGTAAGCATAATCACGGGCAGATTTCATTCTCCTTGTTCAATTTGTGCTTACCTACAGGGCTTCTTCAAATACAAGCTGCTGTCTCAGAGCCACTCAAGTGTATCATAATTTTTGCCTCTCAAAGCTGAGATCTTCTGATTAGGAGTTGACAAGAATAAGACTTTGACCTTCTATCCAGTGGTGAGAAAACAGGTGTTTGCATTTATTTTAAAAATGCTGAAGTGCAGGTTAAATTGACAGTAACCAATGACCTTGAGGAAGTGTTGGGATCTTGCTACCAGAAAATATGGAAGTCTTACAACCACTCATGGAGTGCAATCATGATGGGAATACGTTCTGAGAAATGCATTGTTAGATGATTTCATCATTGTATGAACATCATAAAGTGTACTTACACAAACCTAGGTGGTATAGCCTACTATGCACTTAGGCTATGTGGCAGATAGCCTGTTGATCCTAGGCTACAAACCTGTACAGCAGGCTACTGTACTGAATACTGTAGGTGATTGTAACACAATAGTATTTGTGTATCTAAACATAGAAAAGGTACGGTAAAAAATACAGTATAAAAGGTAAAAAATGGTACACCTGTATAGGGCACCTACCGTGGATGGAGCCTCAGGCAGAACTCAGTCAGTGAGTGAGTGGTGAGTTCATGTGAAGGCTTAAAACATTGCTGTATGCTACTGTAGTCTTCATAAAGACTACACTTAGGTTACACTAAAAGGGAGAGGAGCATCACACACTGGGGGCAGTTAGGGGGGACTAGGGAAGGGATAGCGGGGGTTGTGGAGGGATAACATGGGGAGAAATGCTGGATATAGTTAAAGGGCGAATAGAGGCAGCAAGCCACCTGGTTATGTATGCACCTATGCATACCTGCATGACCTGCACATGTACCCTAGAACCTAAAGTAAAATAAAAATATATATATTTTTTCTTTCTTCAATAATGAATTAACCTTAGTATACTGTGGCTTTTTTACTTCATAGGTTTTTTTTAAACCTTTTGACTCTTTTATAATAATACAGCTTAAAACAGAAGCACATTTCACAGTTGTACCAAAATATTTTTTAATATCTTTATAGTATAAGCTTTTCTCTATTTTTAAATTTATTATTCTTTTAACTTTTTAATCTACCGGCAGCGTGCAGTAGGTTCATTTACACCAGAAGCACCATAACCACATGAGGAATTGCACTGCAATATCACTACAGCTATGAAGTCACAACAGTTATATCACTAGGCTATAGGAAATGTTTAGCTTTATTATAATCTTATGGGTTCACAGCTGTACATAAGGTTCATTGTTGACTGAAATGTTGTTATGCAGTGCATGACTGTAAATGGCTTCAGCACTGTTTCCTAGAGAGAAGATCATAAAAAACAAAACAAAATACTGAAGTCATAACTTGTAGACACCAATTAAATTGTTTATTTTGGATAACAGTAAATGTCAGTTGTCATGGTTGAGTGGTGAGATGGGGAGAGGCAGGCTTATTAGCCGTCTCGTTACAAGTCATACTTTTCTGCTTTCTTCCATGACTAATAACCTTTGATTGGGTGCGGACACTGTGAATTTTCCCTTCATCCTTTTTGCTGGATAGTTTCGTATTACTATGAATATTCTTTACTTTTGTTTTGGCTTGCAGTTAAGTTATTTGGAAATACTTTAATTCTTTGGAATCTTGCTTTGAAGATTCATTAGGTGGGATCAGAGCAGTACTGTTCCCACTCCTGAGGCAAAATGATTCTGAGGATTCCACCCAACATAAGGTTTTCCAGTCTATCTCGTGACAGCAGAAACTATCTCTAGACCTGTGTGACCACTGGGTACTTCTTTCTCTAATCCTTCAGAGGTTCTTCCTCCTGGCCACTGGCAGTTTCTTCATGGGTGTGCATGTGATTAATTCCAGCAGGACCTTCTGCAGATCTCCAAGTCACTCTGTGCAGCATCTCATCTTTGATATACTGTCCTGAGATGTCTGATTGTCTTGCTCTCCTTAGATTTAGTTCTGTCTCCTTAACTCACAGAGTCTGGGGCCTCTGCTTGGATTCCCTTCCCTGCATTCGAGTCCAGAGACTCTCATGGAAATAACCTGGCAAAATTGTAGGTCTCATGCAATTTGTTTTTCTTCTCTCAGGCAACACTGTCTTTTGTTGCCTGATGTACATTTTCTTAAAACTGTCATTTTATATATTTTGTCTTGTTCTTACTGTTCTTTCAGGTGGGACAGTAAATCTGGTCCCTGTTACCAAAGCTTGGCCAGAAGTAGGAGTTCATACTGGTTATATAAGCAATAGAAACTGGAATCAATAAATCAAATAAAGCTATTGTCAAAAGCCACATCAAACCAAGGGAGGCTGGGGCCAAGAGAAATACCATTTTACAACAGCTAGCTCCTGGTGGCTGCCAGATCAGATAAAGGGATGGGTTGAGACAAAGAGTAGGATCCAGGTGCTTGAGTGCTGGCTCAAAGATTAAGTTTGCATGACATTTCTATGCCCATCCATTTATTTTCTTAAAGTGGCAGTGCTCTTGAGTTACCAATCAATATTTGTCATCCATCTATTTAAATATTAATACAGTACAATTTTTTTGTGACATACCAATATCTGGCATAGGAGGTCATTTTTTCTATCATTATGATAAGACTTCTTCTAATTTAGGGAAATCATTCTTTTTTTTTTTTTCTTTAGCTGATCCAGGAGCTTAGTAAACCCTTATAGAGCATTTTTGCTGTTAACACAGAAGATTGTCTTCCAAGGAGGAATTTGTGAGAGATTGTTGGTTTCCTGTACTCTTTTAGGGCTTGATCCTCAATCATCAGAATCATCAGAAAGCCTTCATCAGAATATTTTCATTTGAGTACTTTTCTTTTTTTTTGAGACACAGTTTCACTCTGTCACCCAGGCTGGAGTGCAGCAGTGCAATCTCAGTTCACTGCAACCTCCACCTCCGGAATTCAAGCAATTCTCGAGTAGCTGGGATTACAGGCACGTGCCACCATGCTCAGCTATTTTTTAAATTTTTATTGGAGATGAGACTTTTCCATGGGGGCTGAACTAAACTTGAACTCCTAACCTCAGGTGATGGGCCCGCCTTGGCCTCTCTAAGCGCTTGGATTACAGGTGTGAGCTACTGCGCCCAGCTCCCTTCAATTCTATCAGTATCTGCTTCGTGTATTTTGATGCTCTGTTTGGTGCATACACTTTTAGGAATGATATGTGTATGGACATTTGTATGATTATGTAAAGTTCCTTTTTGTCTCTGGTAGTCTTCTTTGCTCTGAAGTCTACTTTATCTGCTATTAATATAGTCTCTTCTTTCATTAATGGTCACATGGCATTTTTTTCCCCATCCTTTAACTTTCGACCACCTTAAGTCATTATGTGTGAAGTGAGTTTCCTGTAGACATTATATAATTGGAGCATGCTTTTTACTCTACTCTGACAATCTCTGTCTTGCAACTCCTGCATTTAAATTATTTACAGTTAGGGCCAAGCGTGATGGCTCATGCCTGTAATCCCAGCACTTTGGGAGGCCGAGGCAGGTGGATCACTTGAGATCAGGAGTTCAAGACCAGTCTGACCAACATGATGAAATCCCATCTCTACTAAAAATAGAAAAATTAGCTGGGCGTGGTGGCAGGTGCCTGTAGTCCAAGCTTCTTGGGATGCTGAGGCAGGAGAATTGTTTGAACCTGGGAGGCAGAGGTTGCAGTGAGCACAGATGGTGCCACTGAACTGCAGCCTGAGTGACAGAGCAAAACTCTTTCTCAAAAACAAACAAAATAAATATAATAAAATAAAAAGTTAAAAAATCAAAATAAACTATTTACAGTTAAAGTTATTGACATGCTAGGGTGTAAACATGCCATTTTATTGTTCATTTGTGTGTGTGTTCCCTCTACTTCTCATTTTTCTGATACCCTTTCCTTGACTTCCTTTGGTTTTCTTAAAATTTTTTGAGAATCTATTTTGATTTATTAAAAATGTTTTGGAATATGTCTTTTGATATAGTTTTATTAGTGGTTGTTCTAGATATTACTATATATATATATATGTGACTTACAACTATCTATTTACAATAAAGTTTTACCAATAGCACCTTGAGTGAAGTATGGAAATCATACTTCCGTTTCCACATTTTACCCTCCTCCTTTTAAAAATATAGTTGCCTTAAGTATTTCCATAAGTCCGTTGAGCACCACATTGGAAGGTATTATATTTTTTCTCAACCATCTAAATAGTTTTAAAAACACAGGAGGGGAAGGAACACGTTTTATTTACCCCCATTTGTACTCATTCCATTGATATCTTCTTGTTTTTTGAATTTTTCCAAGTCTCTTTCTGTTATATTACAATTCTGTTTGGATAATTTTCTTTAGCACTTCTTTTAGGGTAGGTTTGCTGACAACAGATTCTCTTAGTTTTCTTTTATCTGAGAAAGTGGGGTTTTTTCCCCCTTCATTGCTGAAGAATATTTTTGCTGGATATAGAGCTCAAAGTTAGCAATTCTTATATATTAGCATTTGAAAAATGTACCAATTCCTTCTGGCTTCGCAGTTTCACCTTAAAAATCCACAGTCATTGGATATATACCCAGTACTGGGATTGCTGGGTCAAATGGAATTTGTATTCTAGGTCCTTGAGGAATTGCAGCACTGTTTAAAATAGCAAAGACATGGAACCAACCCAAATGCCCATCAATGATAGACTGGACAGGGAAAATGTGACACATATACACCATGGAATATTATGCAGCCATAAAAAACAATGAGTTCGTGTCCTTTGTAGGGACATGGATGAAGCTGGAAACCATCATTCTCAGCAAACTGACAAAAGAACAGAAAATCAAATACCGCATGTTCTTACTCATAGGGGGATGTTGAACAATGAGAACACATGGACACAGGGAGGGGAGCATCACACACTGAGGTCTGTTCAGGGGGACTAGGGGAGGGACAGTGTGGGGTAGGAAGTTGGGGAGGGATAACATAGGGAGAAATGCCAGGTATAGGTGATGGGGAGGAAGGCAGCAAATCACAATGCCATGTGAGTACCTATGCAACAATCTTGCATGTTCTTCACATGTACCCCAAAACCTAAAATGCAATAAAAAAAATCCACAGTCATTCACATCAGTGTTCTCCCATGTATGTTGCTTCTTTCTAGCTACATTGAAGATTTTTCTTGTATTTTTTTTTTTTAGAAATTTGATTGCGATGTGTCTTGGTATGAATTTGAGCAAAAGTAGTTTGAGATTTTCTCAATTTCTTGAATTTGTAGGTTTAGGTATTTCATAAATTTGGGAAATCTTCAGTCATTAGTTCTGTGAATATTTTTCAGCTCCACACTTTTTCTTCTGTTGTTCTGTGACTCTGATAACATAAATATTAAATTTTTTGTTACTGTCCAACAGGTCTCTGAGATTCTGTTTTGTTACTTTTTAAAATCAGTCTCTTTTCTGTTGTTCCAATTGGGTATATTCTACTGATCTGTCCTTGAGTTCAGCGATATTTTACCTTGCCAATGACAATACTATTTATGAATGAGTCCATCTGGTAAATTTAAAAAATTCTGTTACTGGCCGGGTGCGGTGGCTCACGCCTATAATCCCAGCACTTTGGGAGGCCGAGGCAGGTGGATCACCAGGTCAAGAGATCGAGACCATCCTGGTCAACATGGTAAAACCCTGTCTCTACTAAAAATACAAAAATTAGCTGGGTATGGTGGCGCATGCCTGTAGTCCCAGCTACTCAGGAGGCTAAGGCAGAAGAATTGCCTGAACCCAGGAGGCAGAGGTTGCGGTGAGCTGAGATCTCACCACTGCACTCCAGCCTGGATAACAAGAGGGAAACTCTGTCTCAAAAAAAAAAAAAAAAAAAGGAAAAAAATTCTGTTATTATATTTTCTAGTTCTGTATTTTCTATTTGGTTCCTTTTTTACTATAATGTCTATTTCCTGTCGTTGAAATTTTTCTAATTTTCTTTGTTTCAAGAGAATTTTTAATTGCTTATTGAAGTATTTTTACAATGGATACTTTAAAATCCTTTTTAGATAATTTCAGTATCTCAATGTCGGTATCTGTTAATTGTCTTTTCTCAGTCAAATCGTGATCCTCTTAGTTCTTTGTATTTTCTATCTGCTATTTTAGCCAAACGTTACTTTGTGTAGGTTTAGCACTTGTGTCCTGCCCTGATTTTGTGGAATGTAATACCAGTAACACTTTAGTGGTCACAGCTTTCGCAGTACACGTTGGTTGTGCTTCGTGTTTGTGTTCCTTGGAGTCCATTCTAAAAATCTAAGTGGAATTCCATGCCATATTTTGGTTCTAAAACACTGGCATGTTGATTTTGGAGAGCTGCATGTTGGACTTGGCCAGACCTGCCTCTACAGATTTAGGAATCCTTTCTCCAGCTGTCTCTTCTTCAAGATCTTCACCCAGCCCTTTCGTTTGGAGGGTGACGGATGCTGCCTGCTACTCCTGGGCAGGGGTGGGAGTCCACTCTTGACTGTCTGTCTTCAATTGTAAGTTAGTAGAGAAAGGGGGTTGCTGTATTGGGTCTCCTGCTGTTGTTGGGGTGGGGGATGAGGGGTGGGAAGAGAGATGTCAAATTCCCTGCCTGGTTTCTACTTGCACTACCAGTAGGGGAGGAAGGGGCTTACCCTGGCCTATCCACTGTCATCAGGTGGCAATCAGGAGATGAGAGTCCTGACTCAGTCTCTGACAGTGCTGTAGCCGTGGGCACAGGTGGTCATTCATGGTGCTTGCCTAGCATAGGATTAGTTTTGTTAAAAAGATTTCTGCCCTGCTGAGTTGCTCACTTTCCAATTGTTTGGCTAAATTTTTGGGGCCCTTCTTCTAGTCTCTTACTATTGAAGGTCTAGGAAGACCTCTCCAGCATCCAGTCTGGGATATAGGACAGATAAAAAGAAAACCTAGGATCTCACTCCCATGTCATTCTTCAAGTCCTGAGATCTCTAGTAAATCTACCTTCTTCCTTCTATTTTGCAGAGTCCTTTTGTCATTGTTCAATTATTTCCAGAATGTTTAGTTGCATTTAGAAGAGAGGAGCAGGGATAAGTGAGTCTGTACTTATTTTTCCCCAGAAGTGTGAACCTCATCACAGTCTTTTAAAATTTAAACTTAGGATATAACTCTTGGCTTTACTCTATTTTTGGCTCAGATGGATGGTTTTATAGTTCATTTAATGGCATAACCTGAGAAAATAATTTCCAGTTTAATTCAACAAACAGTTACTATGTATCCATTGTATGTATGTCAGGCCCTTGCAAGTTAGTGGGATTTCAGCATTTGGGGAAAAACACAACCTCACTTTCTAGCCAGGGAGACAGACATGGCAACAAATAACCCCAGGTCACTGAGACTTGGCTTTAGTTGAAGCTCGTTTAAAGTGTGACAGAGAAATAGATGTGGGAGTAACAGGTCATAATGCCTGGTCAAGAAATCAGGGAGCCAGAGAGAAATTCATGAAAGAGAAGATATGTTGTAGGCATTAATGGATATGTAGGAATTCATCTGACAGTAAAATCAGGGGATAGCATTCTGGGCAGAGAACAAGCATGAGCAAAAATTTATAATGTGATAGTAACTGGCAGTATAAAAAACGTGAATATCTGATTTTCCAAAAGTAAAGGTCTCATGGACTTACATTGGCTCAAATTTACAAAGTTTTGAGCAGACTTCAAAGGGCTTTTTATGCCATGTTAGGAATTTGGAAGTGGTTTTATGGGCAATCGGAGCCACCAGAAGGCTTTTGAGTAGAAACTTAATAGGATCACATACACGTTTTAGAACAATTCTGATACCTATGTGGAAATAAATGATTCAGAGGTGAAATGGGAAGAGTAGAGAGCAGAAGTTAATTTAAAAAACCAAACTAGTATTTAATTAGATGTTATGTAGGCATAAGGGAAAAATTCTAACAATGTGAAAGTAACAAGTTCCTCTTCCCTTCTCTTAATCTCCGCTTCCTTTTTCCAAAAATGAGCAATATTTAGTTTGTTGTGTATATTTGTAGAAAAGTATTCAGGAATACAGTAGCTCATGCACATATAGGTATACACACAACCACATTCCCACCCTCTCAACACGCACATCTTTTTTATTTATTTTGTATTTTTTGCATTTTTGTTAGTTGAATTCGAGGTGCGGAGATTTGAATTTGTCATCCCTCTCAGTTCATGACATACTGTCAGCATTACAGGTCTGTATAATGGACTTGTAAAAATTTGTCTCCCAACCAGGTGTGGTGGTTCATGCCTGTAATCCCAGCACTTTGGGAGGCCAAGGTGGGTGCATTACGAGGTCAGGAGTTCAAGACCAGCCTGGTCAATATGGCGAAACCTTGTCTCTACTAAAATACAAAAATTAGCTGAGCGTGGTGGTACGCACCTGTAATCACAGCTACTGGGGAGACTGAGGCAGGAGAATGACTTGAACCCAGGAGGCAGAATTTGTAGTGAGCTGAGATCGTGCCACTTCACTCCAGCCTGGGTGACAGAGCAAGACTCCGTCTCAAAAAAAAAAAAAAACAAAAAAAAATTGTCTCCCTTCACAGTTAAATGCCGGCTTCCATTTCCTCTTCATGGCCACGTGCTCTGAAGTCTTTCATATGTGACCTTGAATTTGTATGCATCCTAGCAAAATATCAGTGCTGTTTGGCATGTGTCTTTCATTTATGTAAAGGCTACCTGTCAGTTTCCTTTTCTTACAATAGACTATGTGCTGTACATACATCTAGTCTGTTTCTTTAAATGGTTTTACGTTGAACTCTACAGAAGGCATCCACTACAACTTATTCAGTGATGGGCACTCAGCTTACCTTCAGTTTCCTACTATAATAAGTAACACTGCAATAATTCTTCTCATTTCAGTTTCTTTGAGGACTTGTATGAGAATTTCCCTGGGAAATACTAGCAGGGTTGGGTTATCAAGTTGTTCATATCTATGCAAACTCAATTTCACAAAGATTGACAGATTGATTTCCCAAATGGCTGCTCCAGTCTGCTCTCTCCAGGGTACCGTACAAGATTTCCGTCTAAACACTCCTTGCCAACATTTGATATTTTATAATGGGCCTAAAGGGTGGTTTTATTTTATATTTTTCTGATTACTAGAGAATTTGAACATTTCTTCCCATACTTTTTGTCTGCCAAAAGTTAAAGGAAAGCTAACTCATATTGAATCCCTTACGTATAAGTATTTTACATATTTAATGCTACCAATTTGTTCTGGAGGCATTGCTGCTATTCTGTTTCAGATGAGAAAGCCAAAGCTTAGATGATTATGTCACAAGTCTGAGTTCACACAGAGTGTCCTTTGTCATCTTACCGGTCTGCCCACAAACCTCATGGTTAATACACTACACAATATTGGGCACTAGAATGCTTAGTGAAGAGGTTAAACTGGATTTCTTCCTCTTAGCAGAAGTAAGGTAATGGAGGTAATTGATTTTTTTTTTTTTTTTTTTTTTTGCTTTTGCTCATTTGGGAAGTCAGGAAATTAGGTGGGGGAAACAGGTGCAGCCTCAGAGCTGCTCAGTTTTTCCTATGTAAAGCACAGATTGCCATCATGGTTATAAGGGTATGTAAATTTGGTCAGGCTGACATCTCACTTGTATGTTCTGAGTAATTAAGATTCATTTGTAGGCATTCATTGTACTTTGCATGGTACTGTAAAGAGACTGTGAAGTTTGATCAAATAAATTAGAAATGAGCCCTGCTTTCAAGATACATTTCATCTAGCAGAGGATTAAGGTGTACATAACCACAATTATAAGCAGAGCGCAGTAAGGTGGAGGCACTGAATTCATCCTCTTAGGGGAATTTGGTGTCAGACACCTGGCACATTATGGCCCATGAGTGTAAAACCAGGTGGGAATGAACTTCAGCTATCTTTGTTGTTTTTAGTTTATTCTAAATTAAATTGTCTGATTTTTAAGAAACATATACAACAGATATTAGAGAGAGTGAAACTTTGATGATTTTTTAAATGAAAATTCTATAGCCCCAAACATGCTGAAAATAAATTTAGAAAACTGAGATTAGTTTTATACTAAAATGAAAAAAAATAAACATATCAAAACAAAAATAAAAAAACAGTTTTGGAGACCCACGTACTGCTCTAACCCAGCTTAGGGAAGTATTCTACCTGAAAGAGAAGCCTCGTTGAAAAAGCCTAATTGTTCCTCATTTCACCAGCTTATCTCCCCTCTGTCCCCATCTGCCTTGCGAAGGTTCCCCTGGTGCAGTCCAGTTGACCTCTGCTGGAGTGACCACCTGGAGAGTCCAGAAGGGATAAATTAGTGCAGACCAGGCAACTATCACGTGAGCAAACTGCTGTGATACTTGGTGCCCTGTGTCCTTTCTCTTCCCCTCCCTAATGACTCTCTGAGACAGAAGAGACTCATAAATTTTCTGAGAACCATGTGTTCTTTAGTATCCGCTTTCATTTAGAGAGAATTGCATATGTGCCTGACACCAGAGACTTTGTACATATTCATTATTGAATTTAATTCTCACATATCCTGGAAAAGTAGATATTATTATTTTCATTTTACAAATGAAAAAACTAAGGATTATCAAGGTTAAGTGACTTCATCTGAGAAGTAGCTTCAGAGGCACATCTGGCCTCTGAAGTCAGGCTGCCAAAATTTAAAACCCATGTTTTTTAAACCCATCATTTTAATATGAAATATGGTAAAGAGGGAAACATTGGACTTTCTTTTTATCAATTCTTAGAGCTCAGTTTCATGGGCTTCATTTTAAAGTCATGTTCATCAGGCAATTAAACCAGAAAAATAAAATCATACATAGAAAAAATATGGTAAAAATGGATTTGAAAACTAAAAACAAGGGAAATCATAAAGGAGAAAAGATACACCTCTGTTATTTTTCATGTTTTTAATAAAGTATTCTGGGTTGGTGCAGATAGGCTTTTATATTGCAAGGAGACAAGAGTAGGGAATTGGCTTTATAAAATGCTATTAGATTAATGCATGAAATATACTGTGGTACTAAATAGCTTTCATCATTTCATTATTTAAAATCGATAGAGGCCGTGTGTTGCCAGCTTCAAGACATGGGCTCTGCTTCTAGAGTCTTGGGTCTCTTGGGTCAGCCTGGTAATGGCTCTGGGTGCCTCCAAACCAATCCATCTCAAGTACTTGAATGACATCTACAGGAAAGTCAAACAAACCTTTGGCCCAGCTGAAAAAACTCTCGAAGTAGAAAATGTTGCTTAAATATACAGCTAGAAGAGAATTTGGGAGCACATTAAGCAGATGCCCAAGTAGTATCATGGGTGATACTGCAGGTTGGTGCAGCTGACTACATTTTAGATGAAGGAGAAGTAAAATACAGTAATTTCTTGGCACTATTGGTTAAGATATTTAGAAGTAGAGGTCACCAGAATTTTTGTTTGGAGAACAGACGATGCTTGTGAGTACAGAAAAAAATGGAAATTTAAGGCTATATTGCATGATTTTGTTGATCAGGTCAATGAAATTTGCAAATGGAAAGAAAAGAGCAAGACAGGTAAAGGGCAGAGGGGTCATAGCTGTGGTCAGCTAAAGCGTGAAATTAATTGCAATTGACGTCTGTGTCTAGGACATGAAGTATTTGAACACGTGAAATGTTTGCATACCTCAATCTGTAGATAGGGTAAAAGTTAATAAATAGAGAGTGATGCAGTCTCTTGGAAGTGAACCAGCTCCTGTTTTAATCAGCTGAGTATCTCCTCTGGACAAAAGCAGAGAAGAAAAGGAGCCAGCTTTCTTTTCTTTGGCTAAGCAGTTTCAAAGTATCCTCGAAACTCCTTTGCCTGTTACCTTATTTTGTTCTCTTATCCGTCTTCCTTTTGGGTCTGTCTCTTAGGGGAATTCACTGTCAGATACCTGGCATACTATGATGTCTCTCTCTCCTTCTCTCTCCCTCTCCCTTCCTCCCCCATCTTTCTCTCTCTCTCCCCACCTTCCTCTCTCTCCTCTCTCTCTCCTCTCTCTCCCCTCTCTCTCCCCTCTCTCTCCCCCTCCCCCTCCTCTCTCTCTCCTCCCCTGCTCTCTCTCCTCTCTCTCTCATCTGTGTCTCTTTCCTTCAATCTCTTTAACTTTAAAAAATGTTTCCATGCATTGGTTCTAAATTTACAGCATTGAATTAGCCTCTTCACGTAGAAGTCATCTAAATGGAGAAATGGTGAGAACTCCTGAATACTATGGATACTAAAAAGCAACTGTTTAATATGGAGAAAAGAATCAAACCCATCCTCTCTTCCCCCTTTCCTTCCCTCATTCCTTTCTCCTCTCTCTCTTTCCCCCTCCCTCCCATATTCCTCTGTTCCTCCTTTCTAGGCATCGGGAGCATGAGGTCAGTTTCTACAATAAAAAAAGCTTATGCTCAGTAGGGAAAGAAAGAGGCAAACCAAAGTTAACAGTCGTGGAAAGTGCTATGATTAGAAGAATGTACAAGTTGTGGGAGAACACAGAGGAAAGAAAGATTATTTCTATCTGAGGGTAAAACAGCATTTACGTTAGATGTGCTTGAAAACATGAGGAGTTAATTATATGGATAAACAAAGAGAAAAGGACATATCAATCAGTTACTTTGAAGTTCAGTTTTTGTTTTGCATCTCCAACACTAACACACATAAGGCAGTAGAGAGTAGTGGTCGACGGTGTGCGCTTTGGATCTAGTTTGCCTGGCTTCAAATGCTAGCCGTACTCCTTACAGGAGTGTGATTTGGAAATGTTGCTTAACCTCTCTGTGCCTTGGTTTCCTGATTTACAAAATGAAAGATAATAATGGTCACTGCTTTATAGGCTTATGATTGTCAAAGTCAATAATTAATATATATGACGCAGTTAGAAGTGGCGGCTGGTACATAGTAAGCTGTTATTGTAAGAATTCAGCGAATAAAATCATGAGCGTGGTATATGGACATGCAATGCTATTTGAATAAATTTGATTATTGCTTTTACTATGCCTGACCACCTTGCTGGAATACGATTATAGGCATTGCCATTAACTGGTGTCTAATGGATCTGCCAAAGCCATCAAGCTGTTAAAATTAAGAAAGGGTAGAATGCTAAAGAATTTAGGTTTTCTTCTAAAAAATAATGAACATGAATTCCATGGGGTTATACTTGTTACAAAAGTGATTTGGCCTTAAGGTATTATGTTTATGGGCCCTGACATACGCATATTTCATACGGAAACAGCAAAGAAATACATACTCTCATCGAACATAGAATTCCTGATCAGTCAACATTGATGCCTTGGCCTCAGGTTCATACAAGTAAAAAATGATTCTCCCACAATCATGTTTTTGAGTGTTGGTGCTCTCCCCAGAAATTGGGGAGAACATGGTTTCCCCACCTTTTCTCTTCCTTTATGGATAAGCTCATCCAGTTACTTACCCCTTTATTCCTGTTTTGTTTACGAAGGATTGGTTTTATTTATATAGAAAGACTACTTCACTCATGTTTTATAGTATTTTCATCCATATTAAACCAGAGAAGAATAATAGTCCCAACACTCTTTAGCATGTATGTATGTCTTTTGTTTTTTCCCCTACAAATTTATGAGATACCAAATTTTATGATTTCCACCTATCAGATAGGGAGAATTACATGGTTTACAGGATTTTGCTTTTTGGGTCTTTTTTCTTGCAGGGAAATTTTTGCTGCAAACCTAACAACTAAAAAAATTATTTCTCATGACTAATTAACTCATCATCAGTGGAGATCCGGTGTAGTGCAGTGAAGACACTGCAACCATATGTGGTGGTTAGTGTCCATTCAGTAAACGTTAGTTGTTAATATGCAGCATTTAAAAAATTAGAAGTAGCTTATAATAAAGGACAAATGTGAAATGAAATTATTAAAATAAAATACATAAAAATATCAAGTACAATGTGCCAGGTGTTGAGAATAAGTGTTTTCCATGGTTTTGCTTATTTAATCTTCACAAAATCCCCTAAGTAGGTGTTACTGTTATCCCTGTTTTACAGATAAAGAAACTCAGGGTTAGTGCAGCTATATAAATTGTCAAAGGTCATACAGCTGGCAAGTGGCTGAGCTCCAATTTGAGTGCAGGCAGTGTGACTGCATAGACCTCATTCTTAGCCACTACAGTGTACTCATTCTCCAACAAAAATGGATACATTGTATTAACATGTCATTGGACACTGAATTGGACTTAAAAGGCCCTGGCTGACAAAATTAAAAAGGGAGATAACCTGTTTTACATAGTGCTTAATATCTAATGGAAAGACATACGAGTCAGATATCCGTATCTCAGAAGAGACAAAGTTTTGCTCAGTTTCAAAAGGAATTGGTCATGTGGGACTTCATGCAGGAGGTGTTGAATAGTGATATGGGTTGGCCCTGTGTCCCCACCCAAATCTCATCTGGAATTGTAATCCCCAGGTGTCGAGGGAGGGACCTGGCGGGAAGTGATTGGATCACGTGGGCAGTTTCCCCCGTGCTCTTCTTGTGATAGTGAGTGAGTTCTCACAAGAGGTGATAGTTTTAAAGTGTGGCACTTCCTCATTCGCTCACTCTCCTGCCACCTTGTGAATAACGTTCCTGCTTCCCCTTCACCTTCTGCCATGATTGTAATTTTTCTGAGGCCTCCCCAGCCATGTGGAACTGTGAGTCCACTAGACCTCTTTTCTTTATAAATTATCCAGTCTTAGGTCATATCGTTATAGCAGTGTAAAAATGAACTAATATAAATAGCATGATGGAAAATGTCCCAACAATAACCCTAAAGGAATGAAAAGTTATTTTCACAAAGCCATTTCCCATCTGAGTGTAAGACATACGCCAGAACCTCCAAAATAGTTGCAAATATTATGGTAAACATGATTCTTTCCGGGGCAATAAGCTAAGTTAGTGTGATCTAGGTTTGTCATATTTCTATAAGTGAACTTGTAACTATTATGCACTTAAAATGCCTAGAGATATATGTAGATAACATGTCCCTGAGGCTGTCTTTGTTGGAGTTTGTTTGTCCAAGTTGGGCATTTGAAAATGTGAACAGTAGACAAAACGTGGCACCAAACTCTGACAGAGTCTTGCACAGGAGGTATTCCATGGCACTGAACAAGGACATTTGATAAATATCTGACAAATAATAGATGGTATGCTGTTCTGTTACGAAGCTTAAAGCTATTGCTCCCAAATGGCAGTTCATCCCATCTTTCCATGGAGGGGCAAGTTGGGGGCGGTGTTCAAAGATACCTGAGAGGGAAGTAGGTTAATAAGTACAATGATAAATACTGATTTGTCCAAGATCAGAGATAAATAGTGAAAAAAGTCATGGTCCCAAGTTCTCTGACTCTGGCCTAAACAAGCTGCTCTTTCAACACCACCAAAGTACTGATCAAACTTACCTGCTACCCAAATACTTGATTCAAGTATTTAGACTAGAATCATATAACTGATGTGAACTAAATTCAAAACAGACCTGTTTATTCTGTTTCATTTGTTGGATATCTAAGGTCATGTGATTAGTAGAATCCTGAGATAACAACATCTCTCTCCATAAATAAATAATTATCAACAGGACAGACATAATGTTCAATCCATCTAGGGAGTATTTCTACAGACGTGACTCAACCCTTAATTGGATCACAGATTGAAGGCTACCGTTCTTACTAGGGAGGAGTAGAGTGAGAAGAGTGGTGTCCAGAGGACACAGGATCTCATTTTCTTTCTCTTCCTCTCTCTCTGTTTAAAAAAATATATTGTTACTAGCTTTTTAAATTTAGGGAATAATTTATTGATGATGTTCTATTTATAATTTTAATAATTTCGACTTTTCTCTTTAATATCGTTTACCTCCTGCTTGCATTAGACTTTTCATTGTTATTGTAGATTCTTGAGTTGAAAATGTGGTTCATTTAGTTTTGTTATTTCTCTTACAATTATGAGATGAGTCAAAATCACAAATTTTACTATATGTAGTTTTTGCCACATCTCCATGAGTTGTTCTGAGTAAGATGTCCTGTTTCATTTTCTGTGTTTTCTGTAAAAGCTGATTTAATTTCCACTTTTATATAAGAGTTGTTTATAATAGTAAATTGAAATTTCTAAGTGGATTTTAATTACATTATATGTTCAGAAATTTGTGACCTAAATGATTTCTGTCTTTAAAAATGTATTGGCTTTTTTTCATGTGTTTGTTGATTGCATAAATGTCTTCTTTTGAGAGGTATCTGTTCATATCCTTTGCTCACTTTTTGATGGTTTTTTTTTTTTTTTCCTTATAAATTTAAGTTCTTTGCAGATTCAGGTTATTAGTCCTTTCGTCAGATGGGTAGATCACAAAATTTTTTCCCATTCTGTTGGTTGCTGGTTCACTCTAATGATTGTTTCTTTTGCTGTGTAGAAGCTCTTAAGTTTAATTAGATCCCATTTTTCTATTATGGCTTTTGTTGCCATTGCTTTTGGTGTTTTAGTCATAAAGTCCTTGCCTATGCCTATGTCCTGAATGGTATTGCCTAGGTTTCCTTCTAGGGTTTTTATGGTGTTAGGTCTTATGTTTAAATCTTGAATCCATCTGGAATTAATTTTTATATAAGGTAAAAGGAAGGGATCCAGTTTCAGCTTTCTGCTTATGGCTAGCCAGTTTTCTCAACACCATTTATTAAATAGGGGATCTTTTCCCCATTGCTTCTTTTTGTCAGGTTTGTCAAAGATCAGATGGTTGTAGATGTGTGGTGTTATTTCTGAGGCCTCTGTTCTGTTCCATTGGTCTATATCTCTGTCTTGGTACCAGTAGCATGCTATTTTGATTACGGTAGCTTTGTGGTATAGTTTGAAGTCAGGTAGCCTGATGCCTTCAGCTTGTTCTTTTTGCTTAGGATTGTCTTGGCTATGTGGGCTCTCTTTTGGTTCCATATGAAGTTTAAGGTGTTTTTTTTTCAATTCTGTGAAGAAAGTCAATGGTAGCTTGAAGGGGATAGCATTGAATCTATAAATTACTTTGAGCAGTATGGCCATTTTCACGATATTGATTCTGACCTAACCATGAGCATGGAACATTTTTCCATCTGTTCATTTTCTCTTATTTCCTTGAGCAGTGGTTTGTACTTCTCCTTGTAGAGGTCCTTCAAATTCCTTGTTAGTTGTATTCCTAGGTATTTTATTCTCTTTGTAGCAATTGTGAATGGGAGTTCACTCATGATTTGGCTCTGTTTGTCTGTTATTGGTGTATAGGAATGCTTGTAATTTTTGCACATTAATTTTATATCCTGAGACTTTGCTGAAGTTGCATATCATCTTAAGGAAATTTTGGGCTGAGACAATGGGATCTTCTAAATATACAATCATGTCATCTGCAAATAGAGACAATTTGACTTCTTCTTTTCCTAACTGAATTCCCTTTATATCTTTTTCTTGCCTGATTGCCCTAGCCAGAACTTTCAATACTCTGTTGAATAGGAGTGGTGAGAGAGAGCATCCCTGTCTTGTGCCAGTTTTCAAAGAGAATGCTTCCAGATTTTGCCAATTCAGTATGATATTGGCTGTGTGTTTGACATAAACAGCTCTTATTATTTTGAAATATGTTCAATTGATACCTAGTTTATTGAGAGTTTTTAGCATAAAGAGCTGTTGGATTTTGTAGAAGGCCTTCTGTGTATCTATTGAGATAATCATGTGGTTTTTGTCTTTGGTTCTGTTTATATGATGGATTACGTTTATAGATTTGCATATGTTGACCCAGTCTTGCATCCCAGGGATGAAGCCAACTGGATAGTGATGGATAAGCTTTTTGATGTTCTGTTGGATTTGGTTTGCCAGTATTTTATTGAAGATTTTCACATCAATGTTCATAAAAGTTTCCATAGACTGATAAGACTAGAAAACTTAGCTTTTGATACTGTCAGCACCTAAAATATTATTTTGCAAACTAACTGCATGATTTAAATAAAAATAAAAATTAACACTTGGACGTTTCAAATGGAATTTTTTTTTCTATTCCCTTATATCTCAGAGCTTGGAGCCTAGCTTTATACAGAAGATGCTTAGGGGTAAATTCTAGGCAGAAAAAATATGTTTGCTCTTAAAAAAAAATGTATTGGCAAACTTTTGTTTCGTAATGTGATATGTGATATGTGATAGACTTATGTAATGACTGTAAATTTTTAAGGCAAACATTTTGTTGAAGTTAATATACGTGTGTTAAATATAGAGATCTAAGGATATAGCTTGATTAATTTCTGCTTTGAGAAATAGACTATCCCTAGTATTCAAGAAACCCTCCTTGTATCTCTTCCCAGACAAAACCCCTTTCTATTAGGGTAACCACTGTCCCATTTTCTATTACTGCTGAAAAGTTTTCCTGATTTTAATCTTTATTTGGATAAAATCATAGAATGTGTTCGTTTTGGTAATGGTCTTCTTTATTTAAAATTACATTTGTGAGAATTATCCAGTTTGTTGTATGCAGCAGTCCATTCATTCACGTTCTATTGAATATTTCATAACTTATTCATTTAACTCTTGATAGATTTTGGGGTTATTTCCAGTTTGGTGATTTTACAAATGGTATTGTTATTAACATAATCACAGCAATTTGGGAGGCCGAGGCAGGAAGATCATGAGATCAAGAGGTTAAGGCCATCCTGGCTAACATGGTGAAACTCCTTCTCTACTAAAAATTAGCTGGGTGTGGCAGCACACACCTGTAGTCCCAGCTACTTGGGAGGCTGAGGCAGGAGAATTGCTTGAACCCAGGAGGCAGAGGTTGCAGTGAGCCAAGATCACACCATTGCACTCCAGCCTGGCAACAGAGCAAGACTGTCTCAAAAAATAAAAAAAATAACATTCTCATATTTCTCTTTTGATAGAATTTCTCTTTCTTTCTTTCTTTCTCTCTTTCTTTCCTTCCTTCCTTCCTTCTTTCTTTCTTTCTTTTTCTTTCTTTCTTTCTTTCTTTCTTTCTTCTTTTTCTCTCTGTTTCTCTCTCTCTCCTTTTCTCTGTTTCTCTCTTTATTTCTTTATTCTTTCTTGTTTTGTTTTTAGATACAGTCTCGCTCTGCTACCCAGGCTGGAGTGCAGTGGTGCAATCATGGCTACTGTATCCTCAACTTTCTGGGTTGAAGCAATCCTCCTGTCTTAGCCTTCTTAGTAGCTGGAACTATAGGCGTATGCCACTATGCCTGGGTAATTTATTTTTTGTGAAGACAGAATCTCACTGTGTTGCCTAGCGTGGTCTCAAACCCTTGGCCTTAAGCAGTCCTCCTGTCTCAGCCTCCCAAAGTGCTGAGATTAAATTCGTGAGTCACCATGCCTAGGCATTTGATGTAGTTTATATTGCATATGTACATAAAAAAGGAATTGTTGTGTTATGGTATGTATATGTTAACATTTAGTAGATAATTACAGTTTTTCTAGATGCCTATAATCCTAACAACTTGGGAGGCTAAGGTGGGAGGATCTCATGAGGTCAGGAGTTCGAGATAGCCTGGGAGCAGAGCGAGGGTCTCCCATCTGTAAAATTAAAAACAATAATAATAAATAATAATAAATTTTATCACTCAATCAGTATATAAGAATTCCCTTTGCTTCTAACCCTCCTGTACTTTTGATGTTTTCTCTCATTTTCATTTTACCTATTCTAATCCGTGTGTAGCAGCTTCACTTTGTGAATTTAATTTTTAATTTCCTGATGACTAATAATGCTGAGCATCTTTTATTACGTGTGTTTTTTACTTGGCATCTTCTCTGTGAAGTATCTGTGTAAGTCTTGCCCATGTTTCTGCAGACTGATTTTTTTCTCTTTTTCTTATTTCTAAACATTCCTTATAAATTCTGGTGATGATTGATTTTCCAGACCTACATGTTTTGTGAGTATCTTCTGTTCTGTGGGCTCGCCCTTCGTTTTTGTAATGGTGCCCTTTTGATAACCTAAAGGCTTTAGCTATAATGTATTCCAATTATAAATCTTTTCTTTGATTTTTCATACTTTTCATAAAATAACAGCTTTCAAGAGATAGAATTCAAATTTAATGAGACATAATTTTACCCATTGAGAGGGTACAATTAATTGGCTTTTGTATAGTCACAGAGTTATGCAAGGATTGCTGCTATTTAGTTTTAGAATATTTTCATCACTCCCAGAAGAAAGTCCTCATCAGTACCAGTCACTTCTTAGTTTTTTTTTCTTCTTCTTCTTCTCTGGCAACAACTTATCAGTTCTATGAATTCACCTTTTTACTTTTCATATAAGTGAAATCATATGATACATGGCTAAAGTGTTTTGCTGCTTTTTTTTTTTTTTTGGAGACAGAGTCTTGCTCTGTTGCCAGGCACCAGGCTGGAGTGCAGTGGCACGATCTCAACTCACTGCAACCTCCACTTCCCAGGTTCAAGCAATTCTCTCGCCTCAGCCTCCTGAGTAGCTGGGACCATAGGCACATGCCACCATGCCCAACTAATTTTTATATTGTTTTAGTAGAGACAGGGTTTCACCATGGTCTTGATCTCTTGACCTCGGGATCTGCCCGCCTCGGCCTCCCAAAGTGCTGGGATTACAGGCATGAGCCACTGCGCCCAGCCTTTTGCTTCTTTTTTTCAGTGTAATATTTATAAGGTTTCTCCATGTGTGGCATATATAAATACTATATTTCTTTTTATTGCTAATTAATATGCCACTGTATAGTTATACCACATTCTATTCATTCATCGCTTGATAGAATTCTTGGTTAGTTTTCACTTTTTGACTATTATGAACAGTGCTGATGTGAGCATTCATGTCTCTGATTTTGTGTGGACATATACTTTTATTTTTCTTGAGTATATACCTAGGATTGGAACTTTTGGAATAGGCAGATAGCCAGAAATGAGCGGGCAAGAGAGCCCTTGGGAAAAGAAGTCCTGGAGATGCTGCCCACTGAGAGTCAACACTGCCCACTGACAGTCAGCAAAAAAGACAGTGGCTACATTGGCTATGCATGGCCTTGTGATTGGGCATCTCCAGCCTTTAATGGGGCTTATCGACCCTAGCTAGAGAGAATTGTGGTAGACACTTTTCCCATTGGTGGGCATGCGTAGTTCTTCAATAACATTCCCTAGAGTACCCTTTTGCTCATTATAATAGTAAAACCACACCCCTGGGTGGAGATTTTAAATGCTAATGAGACACATGACGTATGTATTAGCATGCACCACCACAGGGCACATGCCCACAAGGGGCCTGCCTGATATAGTCTGGGTCTGTGTCCCTGCTCAATCTCATGTCAAATTGTAATCCCCAGTGTTGGGGGAAGGGCCTGGTTGGAGGTGACTGGATCATGTTTTGCGAACTTCTCGCTTGCTCTTCTCATGATGGTGCATGAGTTCTCATGAGATCTGATTGTTTTAAAGTGTGTAGCACCTTCTCTCTGACTCTCTTCCTCCTGATTTGGCCTTGTGAGATGTTCTGGCTTCTTTTTCACCTTCCACTGTAATTGTAAGTTTCCTGAGGCCCCTCCAGCCATGCTTTCTGTACAGCCTGTGGAACTGTGAGCTAATTAATCCTCTTTTCTTTATAAATATCTAGTCTCAGATATTTCTGCCTAAAACATTGTTGCAAGTGACACCACCTCACATCCAATCATGAATAATCATGTAAGATTCTCTCTTTTTTTTTTTTTTGTCTTTTTATTTTTTTCCTTTTTGTGGAGAACGGGGTCTTGCTATATTGCCCAGGCAGGTCTCGAACTCCTGGGCTCAAGGTATCCTCTTGCCTCTGCCTCCCTAAGAGCTGGGATTACAGGCATGAGCCACGGCACCTGGCAAGCATGTAAGATTATTATGGAGTCCCTCAGCATTGGCTGCTGCTGGCTCGTACTCTCTTTTGAGCAACCCACTCTTACTTTTCTTTCAGAGTGTACTCTGTCTCTTTAAATAAACACCGTTTCTGCTATTTTTCCAAGTAGACCAGTTCAGAGCTGTCTTCCAGAGGAGTTAGCCTATTCCCCTCTTGGAGTGTCCTCTTATCTCCTTAATGAACTTTTTGTTGACATTACTAGTTGCTTCTTGGCCAAATTCTTTTCTGAAGTTAGAGAAAAACTGAGGAGTGTTGCAGTTCCTGCTAAAAGACTTGCTGGGTCATATGGTAACTCTGATTAACATGGTGAGGAAATGCAAGATGGTTTTCCAAAGAGTCTGTATCATTTTACGTTCCTACTAGCAACGCATGAAAGTTCCAGTTTCTCCACATCCTACAAACACTTGGTATTGACTTTCTTATTTCAGAATTCCTAAAGGGTAGAAAATGACATCTCATTGTGGTTTTGATTTTTATTTCTTTAACAACTAATGATGTCAATCGTCATTTCTTGTGCTCATTGGCCATTTGTACATCTTTTTTTGGAGAAATATCTATTTAATTCCGTTGACAATTTAAAATTAGATTATTTGCCCTTTTATTATTGAGTTATAAAAATTCCTTATTTTGGGTAAAATTCCCTACAGTATATACAATTTGCAAGTATTTTCACCCATTCTGTGCATTATGTTTTCACTTTTTTCGGATGATGTTCTGTGAAACACAAAAAGTAGTAATTTTCATGAAGTTGAATTTATCTGTTTTTTCTTTATTTCTTGTACTTTTGCTACTATAAGAACTATTGCCTCACCCAAGGTATCAAATATTTACTTATGTTTTCTCCAACAGTTTAATAGTGTTGGCTCCTATGTTTAGGTGTATAATTTATTTTTAGTTAATTTTTATGTATGGTGTAGGCTAAGGGTCTAACTTCATTCTTGTACAGGTGTTTTAGCGTTATTTATGAAAATGACTATTCTTTCCCCCAGTGAATTGTTGTGGTGCTATTGTTAAAAATCTATTTATGTTTAGTCTTTTAGTTTCTTTTTTTCAGCATTCTCTCTTTATGCCAGTGCCACACTTGCTTATTACGGTTGTTTCATGATAAGTTTTGAAATTAGGGAAATGTTGGGTCTGCCAGTTTTGTTCTTTTTCAAGATCGTTTTGGCTATTCTGGGTACCCTGAATTTCCATATACATTTTTGGTATGAGCTTGCCAATTTCTGCAAAGAAACCAGCTGGGATTTTGATAGAGACTGAGTTGATCTGTTGATTGATTTTGAGCATTCTTGTCATCTTATATGAACTATTCCAATCCATGGGCATGGAATGTCTTTTGATTTATCTAGGTCTTTTTAACTTTATTTCAACAATTGTGTACTTTTACACTTTTCAGTGTACAAGGCTTAAATTCCTTTTGTTAATTTTTTTTAAGTATATTATTTTTGTTGATGCTACTGTGAATGGAATTGCTTTCCTAATTTCGGTTTCAAATTGCTATTCTACTCCCATTATTTTGACTATGAGATTGCATTGAGTAGAATTTAAGGTAAAGGTAGCCCCTCCATTACTTATCTTGTTAAAGACCAACCCCAAGTGATGGTGCTACTCTCATACTTCCAAAATTGATGCCATAACCACTGGTCATAAAATCAGGGGCAGTCAAGTGTATATTGGAATGGGCAACGGTTATGTACTGTTTGGGTTGGTATTGAGATTTTCATTTTGTCAAGCTGGAGTGAAATGGGAATTGAGTAACTTTTACAAAATTCAGACAAGGCATTACCCTGTATCCTGTGCTAAGGACATTAGATCCATTAAGCCAAGACCCTCTTGTTCATGCTGTCTACTTTGTATTACACATACATATGTTTTTCATATACCACTCTATTTAACCTGACATCCTCAACGACAATAATATTTCATTGTTAAAATTGCCTAATCATTATTCAGTTTTTAGCCATTTGTATGTATTTTTCTTCAACAAAATACAGATTTGATTGTTTCCCTGGCATTAAAATTTACAAGAAAATAAGTCATTGTAAAGAAATATCATTATGCATAATCGTATTTTCTTTTTTCATCCAGAAAGTCTGGAAATGCAGTAATTGTCCATAGGGTTGAGCAGAAGGAATTGAATTACAGAAATGTTTTAAAAGTTTGATACGAAGCTCAGAAAAAATTTGTGTTTTACAATTTTAATTTTGTATCAGTGTCACTGTTCTGTGATGAAGATAGATGTGTCCACTTCTGTATTTATAGTAGTAACTTTTAGAGTAATCCTTCAATTAGGTATGGAAAAAATAACCACATGGATCCTAGATTTTGCCTCCTATTACGCTTTTATTTGCATGTAACTTTACCTGCTTATACGTACATGTATAAGTCTTTTTCCTACCTGAATTTTATTCAGGGACTTAAAATGAAGAAGAGAATTTTCCAGAATCCTCTCCATTTTTTTAACCTTATAAGTAATGATGGTGGTAACTCTTTATAGGGGCAATAACAGGAAAAGCCAGTTCTTTATTTGCATGAGACCTTATCTTACACCAAGGAAGACAGTGAGCAAGGACTACATTGGAGGACTGGAGCAGAGAGCACGTGCCCCTCCCAGAAATGATCATTGTTTTCATTTCCTCTTGGGAGGCCACAGACAGCAAGAGAGCATGGGCTTGAATCTTCATGTTTAATCTTCACAGTGAGATTACTTGGAAACTGGAAATATAATAATTGATGTGCTTCCTAGGCTGTGGAACACTGAACTGAAGTCACACATAGAAAGCACAGGCATTGCAGGTGTCACAGGCAGCATCCTTCCCTTCTGGCATTCTCTTTCCTACTTCAGGGCTCTGTCTTACCTGAGCTAACTTGATTTCAAAGTTTACTTTAACTAACATACATGTTTAAGATAAAGTATTTTATAAGATAATAATGATTTTCTTTTCAATACAAGGTGATTTGCTGAACAGGTAAGTAAGGCTTATTTAATTATTGTGTCATTGGGAATCTTTTATTGATAGATTAACAAATTGGAAAGATTCATTCATTTCTACTTTTAGTTGAGACAATCCACTCATTGTATCCATGCCACATCCTCTGTTTCTTTATTGCCTCTGCTAATCTTTCAGTAATGAGCCTAGCATTGAGCACATGCACAATGCATCAGATGCTAAGAGATGGTTTATATATAGTAGAAGTGTCTGTAGTCTGATTGTGTTACTTACTTCTTGGAGATTTTTGCTATCACACTTGCAATTAGTGGAAACCACAAAATATAGTGAACATCTGTGAACATCAATGACTGCATTTGCCCATATATCCAAAAAAAAGAAAAGAAAAACATTATACTGAATCACTTCTGCATTAAAAATGTTCAAAATACAAAAAGCATTTGCCCATATATCTAAAAAAAAAAGAAGGAAAGAAAAATGGCCAGGTGCGGTGGCTCATACCTGTAATCCTATCACTTTGGGAGGCCGAGGTGGGTGGATCACCTGAGGTCAGGAGTTCGAGACCAGCTTGGCCAACATGATGAAGCCCCATCTTTACTAAAAATACAAAAAATTAGCCAGGCATGGTGACGGGCACCTGTAATTCCAGGTACTTGTGGGGGTTGAGCCAGGAGAATCACTTGAACTCTGGAGAAGGAGGTTGCAGTGAGCTGAGATTGTACCATTGCACTCCAGCCTAGGCAACAAGAGCAAAACTGTCTCAAAAAAAAATACTGAATCATTTATGAATCCGAAGTGTTCAAAATACAAAAAGTAATGTGTCCAGAACTTGCTTCTTTAATAATAAGTGCTAAATGTTTAGGCGAAATAAAGAGCCAAACACAGCTTTAGATACTGAAGACTTTCAATTAATTTTTATGCTACCGTATAAAATCTACACAGATGAGTCTTCTGTACTCTTTGGAGTCATAAAGCTATACTTTCTAATTAGATCTATAAAACTTGGTTTGCTCGGAATCCATTTCGACTCTGAAGCCACTGATCTCTAGCAGCTGGGGGTTTCCAGCTCTTCATGCTGTGGTTGGACCTGCTCCTATTCTATACCCCTGCGTCAAAGGAGAAAAACAATGCATGTACCCAATAAAAAGGTATTTTCTTATTTTACAGACACAGAAAATGATTGCAAGTGTGAAATATGGGTGACATTCAATAACTTATAATACTTAGAGGGCCTTAAATTTATCAACACTTATTTCTGCTTCTAAGCCTTTGCTCTCAAGATTTCCCCAACACAAAAGTGCCCTCTCCAGCTTTCCTGATTCCTAAATCTACTCATTATTCAGGACCAGCTCGAATTCCATATCCCTGCTGCCATAAACAAACAAAAGCTTGTTTATGTGGTTCTCAAATGTTTGTCCCATTTGTGGACATCTTTCATGCCTATAGTTTGTTTTATTTAGAAACAGATGCATAAATCGCAAAGGGCATTGAATTTAGTTAAAACCGTGTTTAAGATTTGGGTCACACACTTATTTGCTGTGTGACCTTCAGCACATCACCATGTTTCTGTGACTCCCTTTTTCCTTGTCAGTATTTAAAAGGGAAAAAAAGCCCCCACTGCAAGCTTTCTCTAAGGGTGAGTCAAGATTACAAATAAAGTGGTTTATAAAAAGTAATCCACAGCTGGGCATGGTGGCTCACACCTGGAATTTCAGCACTTTGGGAGACCAAGGCAGGCAGATCACCTGAGATTGGGAGTTTGAGACTAGCCTGACCAACATGGAGAAACCCCATCTGTACTAAAAATACAAAACAATTAGCCAGGCATGGTGGCACATGCCTGTAATCCCAGCTACCTGGGAGGCGGGGGCAGGAGAATCACTTGAAACTGGGATGCTGAGGTTGCAGTGAGCCAAGATCATGCCATTGCCCTCCAGCCTGAGCAACAAGAGTGAAATTCTGTCTCAAAAAAAAAAAAAAAAAAAAAAAAGTCATCCACTAAAGATAACAATGCAGTATAAGTGAAATGAAGTATACAATGTATACTATGTTGTCATTCTAATCTTTTCATTTTAGCTCCTCAAACAAATTATAAACTTTTAAGGAAAGAAATTGTAATTTCAGTTTCTTTATATCTTAACATCTAGCCTAGTGTGTTGACTATAGTGGGTGCTCTTTAAACATCTGCTGATCTGATTTGCAGATGAGAGTGATGTTCCTTCTAGGAACTGTTTTTTATTCTTTATCTGTACTGACACTTTTTTTTTTTTTTCCCTCAATTTGCACTTCGATGTATCTTTCTACTCTTTCTATTTTCCCCTTTGATTCTAGGAATATGTATTTTCAAATATCAGGTGTGTGTGTGTGTATATGCATGTGTGAATTTTAATTTGTTGCGTAGATGAAGATGTGACAACAGGAAAAGGAAAGGAAGTGTAAAATGTAGAAAAAATACAAGGTTAGCTTCATGATTTTTGAGGAAACAAGTAGCTGACAGAAAGTTAAGGGTGGGAATCAAAGTGATAAGGTGGATTTGGGGGTTAAGGTAGGTGAAATGGTGTTGATTAGTCCAAATATTTTTTTTCTTTTGGGCAAAGAAGTGGAATAATGGTTGCCAGGGAATCGGATGAGGAGTAAATCAAAAGTTATAAAGCAATGGACATAAAGTTTCAGCTGACCAAGATTAAAACACTCTAGAGATCTACTGTACAACATTTTCCCTATAGCCAACAACAATGTATAGTACACTTAAAGATTTGTTAGGAAGGTGAATCTCATGTGAAGTGTTCTTACCACAATAAAGAAATCTTTTAAAATTATAAAATGTAATTTTTCCAAAAATTATTTTTTTTCTTGAGATGGTGATGTTATGGGCCTCTGCGGGGAGTTCATTTAATCCTGCCTATAGGATGAAGCCAAGATATGGCCAACTCCTCCCCCACAGTCTAGGGTAGCTCCCTCTTCCTGGTGTGGAGAGTAGGACCTGACTCATTTTTTGCAAAGCAAAAGTGGCAGTTGGTCCCATTCCCAAAGGCTGGCTGCACTTTGTGACTGACTTAGAAGCTCTTGCTAAGGTGTTTCCCATCCTTTCAAGTCCCTGCTGCGTCTGTGTTCCTGTGGGACATCCCGGAGCAACAGAAGGATGGGTTGATGGGCGGGAAGCTAGATAGCAGCTCAGCCTCCCCACCTGGCTCTGTAACCTGCTCCATCTGTCAGTTGTTCCGGGCGGCTGAAGAGTGCAGCAGTTCAAAGCCCCACTCCAGGCTGCCTCTGAACATTTCTTTGCTCTCCAAGGACCTGATATTTCTGGCCATGGAGAGGGGATTGGAGCCAAGTGTTCCTCTGCTCAGCAGCCCAGGTACATGGAGTTGGCAGCCACTAGACCTCACGGCATGCTGCTCCTTAGACCCTTAGACATCTGAATAAGAAATGTTGGGCTTATTTCTATTCATTTTACCATCTTCTTTTTTTCATGATCCATCTGTGTGAAGTTTGGAATGATGTTTGTACATTCAAAAGCCAATCAGGCATGAAGCTAATGTAGGGCAGCATCTCAGTAGCTACACAGACAAGAAAGCTGAGTGTTTATCTAGTAAATCTGTCAAGAAGAAATTACCATCAGTGTGGAAGGATAATTAGCATAGCAGACCCAGCAAGACCTCTTTCTGGGGGATTGGGAAACAAGAATTGACACTTTGGCTGATGTATGTGCTGTTTATTTTTAAATTCATTTTGAACAATTATGTTTTAAGGATTAGAATTACCAATCCATGTCAGACCTGCATGACTCAGAGGAACAAATGAGGTCCCTGCATTAATTTTCTACTGCTATATAACAAATTACTGCAAATTTAACAGTGTAAAGTAATGCATATTTATAATCTCACAGTCTCTGTGGTTCAAGAATCAGGGTTCTGTTTAGTTGGGTCCTTAGCTCAGGATCTCACCAGGCTGCAATCAAGGTATCAACTGGACTGTATTTCATCTGAAAGTTGATTGGGGAAGAATATGCTTCCAAGCTCACTCATGTTGTTGGTAGAATTAATTTCCTTGAATCTGTCAGACTCAGGGCACCAGTTTTTCTCTGGCTTTTCCCAGTTCCTTGCCATGTATACATCTATATAGGATCTCCTAAAACAAGGCTATTTACTTCTTCAAAGCTAGAAAGGGAAAAAGAGAGCCATTCTACTATAAGACAAAGTCTTACCCGAGTAACATAGTCAGTGGAGTGTCATTTCATCACCTTTGCTATATTGAATCAATCAGAAGCAAGCCAAAGTTTCTTTTTACAGTTAAAGGAAGGCAATTAGATAAAGGAGTAAACCATAGCGGGTGGAGACCATGAGGGGCCACCTAAGAGTGTGTCCTCCTACTGCCTGTTCCAGAATCCATTCTTAAGTCACCAGTTAGTGGTGCTTTGTCTGTGGCCAGAAATTAGGTTTAAATCTCAGGTCAGTCCTGGCATAAATGTACGTAACATGATGTGACAAAGATGGGTTTGAATCTTGAGTGATAATGAAAAATCATCTCTTTGATGTTTAATTTCTCTATTTGCAAAATGGTGGGTGACAATCTGCCTGACTGGCTCACATAAACTCCTTCAAATAGCACAGTCCCAAGTTCCACAATCCTGTTTCTTCCTTAGCTGCAATGGCTCAACACCCTCAGTTCTTCACTCCTGACTTGCTCTCACTCTCTTTCTGTGCTTCTTAATACTCAACCTTGGATTTGTTTCTTATTTTCAGCCTTTCCTTTCCTCCTCTACCTTCAACTGTTTGAATGATTTCAATTTATACTTTAAGAGATTTTGGCTCAGATTCATCTCACTCTTCCTTTGAAAGATTTTACATGGGATTATGAATGAGTTAGTTCAACAGTATTCAAATGCAAAGACTTGAATTAGCTAAACCAGAGTTACCTGGGGAGACTTTTCAAAGTATTGTTTTCTAGCATCCACTTTTGGAGAGTCAATTCAATTAGGTTAGATCACTGTAAAAACAATATGTATGATATATATTCATTTATAATATATATATATGTTTATATAAATATATAAATATATAACATATATGGTTTTATTAATATATATATATTTGTGTGTGTGTGTGTGTGTGTGTGTGTGTATATATATATATATATATACATATTTTTTTTTTTTTTTTTTTTGAGACGGAGTTTCGCTCTCGTTACCCAGGCTGGAGTGCAATGGCGCGATCTCGGCTCACCGCAACCTCCGCCTCCTGGGTTCAGGCAATTCTCCTGCCTCAGCTTCCTGAGTAGCTGGGATTACAGGCACGCGCCACCATGCCCAGCTAATTTTTTTGTATTAGTAGAGACGGGGTTTCACAATGTTGACCAGGATGGTCTCGATCTCTTGACCTCGTGATCCACCCGCCTCGGCCTCCCAAAGTGCTGGGATTACAGGCTTGAGCCACCGCGCCCGGCCCACATATTTTTTTTTTTTTTTTTTTTTTTTTTTATGAAACTTTCACAAGCTATTTTTATGGGTTTTTATGGGTAATCCCTGACTTTGGTCACATGATAAGAAGAAAACTTAAAAGAAAACAACTGCCAATAAATGCACAATGACAGTGGCTGTCACATACAGATGGAATAAAAGTGTAGTAGAGAGTTCTAGGATTCACCAATATCTGTGTTCTCTTCTCTGTACTGAGTTCTTACCTAGACTTGATTACATAAATATATGTGTGTGTGCATATATATATGTAATATATAGTTTTTTTTTGAGACAGGGTCTCGATCTATCACCCAGGTTAGTGTGCTGTGGTATGATCATAGCTCACTGCAGCCTTCACCTCCCAAACTCAAGTGATCCTCCCACCTGAGTCTTCTAAGTAGCTTGGAATACAGGTGTGCACCCTTACACTTGGCTAATTTTTGTATTTTTTGGAGATGGAGTTTTGCTGTGTTACCCAGGCTGTCTTGAACTCATGGGCTCAAGTGATTCTTCCACCCTGACCTCCCAACATGCTGGGATTATAGGGATGAGCCACTACACCTGGCTAGAATTCATTTTAAATTCACTTTGCAGTTACTTGTGGCCATGAAACTAAGTCCCAGTTCGTGGAATGTGAACTAATTTGATGTCTGTCTCTCTTCTGCCTGACCCTTAAATATCCCCATTGTAAATTCCACAGTCTTTTTTCCCATCCTGTTACTGAGCAGAGAAAACTCAGTAACCCAGAAGAAGGTAAAGCCAGAGTTGCAAGGATCCTAGATCCCTGAATAACGATGTGGAGCAGAGTGCTACTCTGTCGGCTTGCACTGGACAGTGGTGTCACCAAAAAAGGGACTGACACTTGTTTAAGTAATGGATACCCTAATACAAGTTTATTTTCACGTGTTCTAATTCAAAGATCTGAGTAAGCTTTCACCTCAAAATAATTTTAGTAGAAATACCTGAAACTTCACAATAATGCATTCATTTCCCAAATGTGATCTTTACCTTTTCCAGAGCAGCTTTTAAAGTGAGAATGCTCTATGAAGGATGAATACATAAATCCTTAAAATTTCAACATGAATGCATTTAACAAATCTGTGCTTGACAAGAGAAATGAGATAATAACTTGTGTGAGAAAAGGAAGGATGAAAGAGAGACAAAAATGGAGCAGATGTTAATTTATTTTGCAAATGTTAGTTGAGTATCTACTATATGGCACGCACTATGCCAGACTTGAAATACAAAGAATACTGAGCCTCAGTCCCAATGGTGTTTAGATTTCAGAAGTGAAGTGGATCTTACATTAAATGTGTGGATATAAGGGATCATGTTTCTTTATCCCTCACAAATCTGTTGTTAAATCAGTGTGTCTTCATTCATGCTATAGTAGAATCCAGGAACTATGCCATGGCCTGAGGTTTTTACTATAGTGTTTTAGTTAATCCTCTCAAGGACACTATGATAAGACATTACTAACCCCATTTAACTCTAACTCTTTTCAGCTCTCAGTTTAATTATCTGGAAAATCGATCTAATCCCCTACATTAGATCATCTTCTATTATTAATAACCCACTGTGGCATGTGTCTCGCCTTCCTGGGACCTTACTGTAATTATATATTTGTAGAATTATTCACCTTTTATCTTCCTCACTATATTGCAAGTTCCATGAGGACAGGGACTGTGACTGCTTTTACTCCTTTAGAATCTATCCTATAGAGAGCACCATTGATTTACAGTCAATATTTGTTTAATAGATGAATAAATATGTAACTGAGTTTTCTAATAAAGATTTGGTTTCAAGGAGTAACTGCTGCTTGATGGCACTTTCCTCTTTTGCAGACACTGTCCACCCACTCACACCATGGCCTGGACCATCCAGATATTAGGAGGCTCAGTAGAGACACCCACACAGGGCCGATCACACTTCCCCTCACCTGCTCATTCTTTAGCCACCATGTGTCTCTTGTAGACAAATCAGGTTTTAGAGAAGGTCTGGAGTCAGAGGGTGCCTTTCTAACAGCAGCAACTCAGATTTGAAAAGTCACTCCATCATCATTCTTAATTTTTCAGAGGCCACCTTTTCCCTTAAATGCTAACCTTTTAAAAAGTCTCCCCACCTCTTCCCCGCACATTCCCTCCCTTACTTGTTTATTTATTTGGCGTATCAACATACCTATTTCTTTTCCTTCATTCTCTTTTCTTTTCCTTTTCCTTTTCTTTCAACAGAGTTTCGCTCTGGTTGCCCAGGCTGGAGTGCAATGGTGCGATCTCTGCTGACTGCAGCCTCTGTGTTCCAGGTTCCAGTGATTATCCTGCCTCAGCCTTCTGAGTAGCTGAGATTACAGGCACCAGCCACCATGCCCAACTAATTTTGTTTCTTTGTGTTTTTAGTGGGGATGGGCTTTCACCATGTTGGCCAGGCTGGTCTTGAATTCCTGGCAATGTACCTATTCCTTTATCGCCTCATTACTTTCCATCCCCAGTCCCCAAGGCCTCTGGGAATTACCTTCTACTTCCCAGAGAAGTACTTTGCTAAGCCAAGGCAATTCCCTACCCAGAGGGCTCTAGGACGTTAATATTTTTATTTCTTCCTCCGACACAGGCACTGTCCGTTGGCTCTCCCCTGAGAGCCATTGGAGGGCTCACTACTGGCACCTACAGTGCCTTAGTGTTCTCCTCAGACAATTCAGAGCCATCCTTGTCAGAATCACTTGAGGGTCTTACTAATGCAGATTCTGGGCTCTGTTGCATTTCTGCTGAATCCAAATCTCCGGGAATGGGAATTATCCTGGACTCTGTTTTTATCAAGCCCTCCAATGATTCTTATACATACTGAAGTTTGATTAAAAAAAAAAAAACAAAAAACAAAACCTGACCTTGGAGAGACCTGTCTTTCTCTTCCTCTCTTCCTCATTCCACTTAAATCTGACTGCAGTGAGCACCTTCCTCATATTTACCCTCTTGGTTTTAATTCTTTTTTCTTGACCTTTTAAGCTTTCCAAATATAACAGCTAATTATCTTGCTCTCTCTGTATCTCTTCTAAAAATTTAACTCCATTTCAACTGTTTTCTTTCTATGAACAACTAAACGCGAACTTCATCCTCTTAAGAACTGAAATCATCTTCCTGACATCTGCCAACCACTTCTTTCTCTTTCCCCTCACAGATGAACTTCTCAAGAGAAGTGCCTGTGTTCACTATTTTTCTTTATTTCACATCTTACTCCTTTCTCAACCTACTATAGTTTGGTTTTCCACTCTTATCACTGCCCTGAAAGAACTCTCACCCATATGTCCAATACAAATATATTTTTCAGTTCATACTTGAATTAGTCCTTCAGCTTCTTGGCATCTATGACACCTACCCTTGCCTACTTACAGGTCTATTAGTTCAGTCATATTGTCTCTGATTTTTTTAATGATTGTTCTCTTATCAGGGCCTAACATGTTGGACTTATTAAAGCTCAGTCCAGATCTCTTTACTGTGACTAAAGTTGGTTTCCCCAGAGTTGGCATGTGGTCTGTCATGTAAGAAGCACTCTTGGGCCTTCACCTGTGGAAGGGAGGAAAGGGAGGCACGATGGAGTAAAGGAAGAAATTGAGCTGTGATAAGGGCCCAGCCACAGCTTCAGCTAACCATGTGAGAAGCTGTGGAGGTAGAATGGCTGTGATGCCCTGGCCTTTATAGTCCACCATTTATGAGTCATTGACCAAAGGGCAACCTGGAAATAGGCATAACCATGGACAAGGCAGTCTTTGTAAAAAAAAAAAAAAAAAAGAAAAAAAAAAACAAAAACAAAAACAAAGAAAGAATATTCCTGAAGTAGCTATAACTAAAGGCCCTTGGTCAGTGACACTCCCTGTAGCAGGGGCAAAGAGTTACTCACTCATGGGGGGTCTAGGTGACTCATGGGAGATTCTGTACAGACTCTGTGTTATGTCCATCGGCAAAACTCATCCACAATTATCATGTTGTTGACTTCTCTGAGCTGCATCTCCATATTCCCAACTGTCCACTAAGCACCTACAATTCAGTGAACCCACAGCACCTCCAACTCAGTACATACAAACTAGACTCAGCCTTCATTCATTTTTCTCACTAAACATCGCTAACTCTGCTTTTCTTTCCCTTTCTTAGAATATGACACTATTACCTCCTTAATCTCACGAGTTGTAATTTTCTCATCCTTCCTCTTTATTGAGTCCCCATATCTAAACTCAACTTCCCCCTTTATTTTATCTGCTCTACTTTCCTCCCTTCCACAGGTGAGAGCCCAAAGTGCTGCTTTAAAATAACTCACTCCCTGACAACTTTACCTCCCAAACCTTTTGACCCCATCTTTCTCAAGTTTAGGCTACCATCATTTCTCTGGGTTAATAGTGTAGCTATTCTTTTTAGGAGGATGGGGAGACAGAGTCTTGTTCTGTGGGACAGCCTGAAGTACAGTGGTGCAATCTTGGCACACTGTGACCTCCACCTCCCAGTTTCAAGTGAGTCTCTTGCCTCAGCCTCCCAAGTAGCTGGGATTGCAGGTATGTGCCACCACGCCTGGCTAATATTTGCTTTTTTTTTTTTTTTTTTTTTTTTTTTTCAAGTAGAGATGGGCTGTTACCATGTTGGCCAGGCTGGTCTCAAACTCCTGACCTCAAGTGATTGGCCTGCTTCAGCCTCCCAAAGTGCCAGGATTACAGGAATGAGTCACCATGCCCAGCCAGTGTAATTACTCCGTTTTCATCATTCTTGCTTCTTTTCAATCTTTCCCTAATACCAAATTCATGAAAATCTTGTTATAACTTAAATTGATCAATTCAATGCCTTCCTTAAAACCCTGAGATAATTTATTATTGTTATTATTTTGTAGAGATGAGGTCTTGACGTGTTGCCCAAGCTGGTCTTGAATTCCTGACCTCAAGCATTCCTCCAGCCTTGGCAATTTTCTTACTTATTTTAAAGGTAAAGGCCACCGTCCTTAGGATAAACCACCACAGCCTTGCCTGTCTCACCAGCATAACCTTATATTCTGGTTTCAGCCATGTCCACCTTGTTTGTGTTGTGGCAATGTGCCATACTTCCAAACACAGGCCTTGGGTGCAAGATGTTCTCTTTACCTGAACAACTCTCTTACCCCACCTTCCTACCATCACCTTTGTCCAGATAATTCCTACTCAAGCTTTAGATTTTGTGTCAGTAGTAATTTCACCAAGATTTCCCTGAGTTTCTTCGATAGAGCTCGGTTATACTGTCATATAGCACAGCTTACCTTATCTTTATAAGAATCCTTACTTCCAAATATCCACTGGTTGATGTGATGATTAATGGCCATCTGGCATTAGACTGTAATTTCCACAGAAGGAGGGACTCTGTTTGGGCTCACAGTTTCCTCTTCAATGCCTCGTATCTTGAAAGAACACAGTTCAAACAACTCGCAACATCAAAAGGTAAACCAGACAGTTTCTGAGATAGGAATTCTGCATGGGTGGTTTTTCTATAATCAGCAGGTAGATGGGGGATGCTAACAGTTATCAAGATATTTGAAAACCTATTGCTAGTTTGCAGGGCTACATGGAGGTAGAGTGTAGGCGAGGAACGATCACAAAGAAGTTAGAAAATGTAAAGTTCCTTACAGAAGCTCGGCACTAAACACTATGTGTGGGCGTGAAGAGAAGTAAATTACCCGTGATGCCTCAGAATCTAATAATTTCATATAAAATAAGCTTTGAGGCAGTGAAAAGTTTCAGGCTATAATTTTTAAGTTAATATTGTTCACTTAAGGAAAGCACCTTTTTTAATTTTATCTGCCATGATCCTGATTTTGATGTCTTTAATCACTCTGAGATACTTTGAGGTGAACAGAAATAGTGTGCCATTTCAGTAGCTGAAGATAGACGTAATAAAGTATAATAAAAATAAGAGACTAACATAACTAAAGTCAGTAAAAGTGACTTTCTGTTTCTAGCATAAAAGCAAACTGGTATAGAACTGATCTCCTTCTATAAACAACCTAAAACTGGAGTAACTACTAAAAAAGAAATCTGGCTTTAGACATGGGACCACAGACAGCACATGATTGTGATTCCTGACATGAAGGAAATCAAGAAAACAAATGAGGTGAACTCATCACAGAGCCTTCTGCATGGAAGTGATTCCTGGACCATGGCTCAGAGCAACATGCCTCCAGCAGAGTCTACCAAAACTCACTGAGTAAAAAAGACAAAGATCAAAGTTTAGGGAAGCCAAAGTGACTCTGATTTCTGGAAAAAGCACCTAAAATAAGAGAGAGATACATAGAAAGGACTCTAGGAATATGGATAAGGGTCCTCAGTCTTTGAGTGAAGACTCTGCATATGTGTAGAGTGAAACCCCAAGAGGCCAGACCAAAGTCATGTTTGAAGAAAAAGCAATTCCTGGAAAGCTGTCAAATGAACAACTTCCAGAGCCCACACCAGGGTAGGAAATGCTCAGGTTCCTTTAGCCAAAGTTAAAAGAACTCATTAAATATGCAGGACCTTGAGTAGAGAGCACAGAATTGTGAGAATCAAAATGGAAATAAATGAACCCTAGGAAGAAGAAAACACCCTTCTCCTGGCTTTGCACATCAAGTTCTTTTGCCTTTGGACTTTAGAATTTACACCAGCAAAAGAACTTGATGTGCAAGACTGGGAGAAGAAGGGTGTTCTGGCTGAGAGAGAGGGAGAGAGGGAGAGAGGGAGAAAGAATGAGAGAATGAGAGAGAGAGAATGAGAATTTGCCTTGTTCTGTTGGAGCCTTCAGCCAGTTAGATGGTGGCCATCCACATTGGGTGAAGGTGGATCTTTCTTATTCAGTTCACTGATTCGAATGCCACTATCTTCCAGGAACTCTTTCATGCACATATCCAGAAATAATGCTTTAGCAGTGATCTGGGTATTCCTTAGTCCAGTCAAGTCGATGTGTGAAATTAATGATCACAGAATGTAAATTTAATTTATATTGAAATAACATTACCTACCTGTTTGATTTTTGATGAGAAGTCTATGGCCATTTGAATTCATTTCCAGGTGTGTATAATGTGTTCTTTTTCTCTGTTTTATTTTTTTATTTTTGACACTTTTCACTATGGTGTGCTTAGGCATGTTTTCTTTGTATTTATTTACTTTGGGCTGTGCTGATCTCAAATTTATAAATCTATAAACTTGCGGCTTTTACCAAGTATGTTACTACCCCATTCTCTGTCTTCTCTTGGACATCAGAACTCTCCCTATGTGGGCTAACCTTGAGAGCAGCCCTTCCTTAGGGAGAATTTTCTTGGAATTGTTTTGAAGTTATTGCTTTTTCTCCTTCTCTTCCAGAACCAAGAAGAAATCTTTGAGCTCTTCACTGTGAAAATCTGGTAGGGTTCCTCGATGTGAAACCCATAAAAAATGGAAGGTCCTCTTAAGACTGTAGCTCCATAGGCATTTCTAACTCTCATAGTCATGCACATTCAGCCTCCAGCAATTTGTAAAAATTAAGATTTCAGTGTTCCTACCAGTTTACCAGTGGCTTCTGCTCAGGGTAAGCTGATTTTTCCGGTGATTCTATTCACCCACATCTACTGATTTCAGGGTAGCCGTTTTCTCTGTGATCTCAAGTCTTTGATCAATCCAGCAACTTTCAGTTTGTTCATCTTCTTTTCTTGTCAGGATGAGAGTGCTGACCTCCAAAACCTTTTGCATGTCAGAAACTGACCCCATGTTTTTATATTATTATTATTATTTTTCTGCTAAACAGATTCCATTTTCTGCTCTTTCTACTATTACTTCCTAAAAAGAAAATAAAACAGTTGATTTGGAGTATAAAAAGGTATGTAATAGGAAGTTTAAGTAAAAATATTATCTAAATCCATTAATAGGACAGTTTTAAAATAAATTATAGATTAATACAGAGTGTATTAGGTTTCTCTAGAAGGACAGAACTAATAGGATAGATGTATGTATAAAGCGTAGTTTATTAGGGAGTATTGACTCATGTGATCACAAGGTGAGGTTCCACAATAGGCTGTCTGCAAGCTGAGGAGCAAGGGAGCCAGTCTGAGTCCAAAATCTAAACAATAGAGAAGCCTCCAGTGCAGCCATCAGTGTGCAGTCGAAGGTCCAAGAGTCCCAAAGCTGAAGAACTTGCAGTCTGCTGTTGGAGGGCAGGAAGCATCCTGCAGGAGAGGAAGATGAAGGTCAGGAGACTAAGCCAGTCTAGTCCTTCCAAGTTCTTCTACCTGCTTTTACCCTAGCTGCACTGGAAGCTGATGAGATGGTGCTCACCTAGATTGAGGGTGGATCTGCCTCTCCCAATCCACTGACTCAAATGCTAATCTCCTTTGGCAATACCCTCACAGACACACCCAGGAAAAATACTACAATCCAATCAAGTTGACATTCAGTATTAACCATCACACAGAGTAAAACCGTGCAACTGTGAAAAGACCAGAGACAGATTTATATATGCACATAAGGAAAGATCACAAGGTACCTAAGTAGAAAGAATGAGACCCAGCAGTATCGTTGGCTTACATCTGTGTATTTGTAAAGGGGAATATGTGCACATGTCATTGTAACTAAATGAAGCTTGAAAATATAAATAGGAAAACAGCAAGGTGGTTTCTTTTGAGTAGAGAACTGAGGGACTGAGAACTTAAAGTTGGAAGGGGGAATTTAAAGCTGCTCTTTATGGTGTGCTCCTCATGTCATTTTATTTTTACATATTCCTTGAAAATACACAATTAATAAAGAGTTTTGCAGAACCCAGCTTGCCTGAATTAACTCTTTTATACAGTACGCCCATTTGGTTGATGAAACTTGAGCCACTGCCCGTTTCTCCTCTTGAGATATAAAATAATGAAATCTTTCTTGAAATGAGAGAGCATCTGTAAAGTGATCAGAGAGAACATGACAAGTGTTGGCAAATAAGAGAACAGAGAAAAGAGTGAGATATTCAAACAGATATTGAGAGATTTTAGAGCTTTCTGTTTCCATTTTGCAGCTATAAAAGAGTAATTCTTGCCAGCAACAAAGCACTATTGATAATTGCAGCTGCAGATAAAAGCTGCCTTGTAGGGAGTAGGTGTGAAGTGACAATTAGAATTCATCGGAAGGTCTTGTCTTCCAGGGGGTGTTCACTTACTAGTCTGCGGTACATTGTAGTTATGAGTTGTCATTGCTTGATTGCAGTAGTTTATCCCTTCTATTTTGTAAAAAAAAAATGCTCCTGGAAGATTGTTCTTCATTGACATATTTGATGATCAGAGGTAATATTGTTTTCTTGTTTTCAAAATACATTTATAGAAACAGTATCAAAGATCTAGGACAGTCCTGAGAAATACCCTAATTCATACAATAGTCACAAAATCTGCAATGTTGTGGCCAACTGAATCTAAATCTCTCCCTATATAGCCGCTCCTAAACATAAAATACAGAGAAACAAAAAAACAAAGCATAACAAGGAGCATAAAAAACCCACACATGTCTTATGATTTCAGCATTATGTTAGTAGGAGGCAGAAAACACTATCAAGTTCAAATGATATCTGAGAAAAATAAACCCCATATCTCATCAGAGCTACAGTGGCCCCTCAAGCTTGTGGGTGTAGCAAGAAAGAAATGGAAGGTGCGAGAGATCCTATCAGAAGAAGGAGAGAATAAATAACTCAGGTGAAACACAAATTCATCCCCAGAAGGAGAAATTTTGACACTGAATGATAAAATACCTGTATCAGTAAAAACAATGACCTCTAAAGATGTCCATGTCCTAAGCACCAAGTATCCATTACTGTGCGTGATGAGAGGGACTTTGCAGATGTGATGAAGGGTGAGGGACTTGGGTGGAGAGATTATCCTGGAACATCTAGGTGAGCCCAGTGTAATCATATGAGTCTTTTAAAAGTAAGGAAACTTTCTGCAGTGACAAAGAGGTATGAGGGCAGAAGAAGGGAAAGAGAGATGCCATATTCCTGGCTTTAAAGATGGAGGGAAAGGAATGCAGGAGTCACAGGCCACAGGGAGCTGTAGTAGCTGGAAAACCCAACGACACACATTGTCCCCTCAGCCTCCAGAGGAAACACAGCCTCACTGACATCTTCATTTTAGCCCAGTGAAGCCTGATTCTTGACTTCTGACCTCCAGAAATATGAAAACTTAATGAAGACTATTGCTGAGAATGGGAGAAAGTAGGCACTGATATGCATTGCCAGTGGGAATATTAACTGGTCCAACCATTATGGAAGTGAATATTTAAGAAAATTACATACTCATTTATATTTTGACCAAGAAATACTATTTGTAGGAGTTTATTCTAAAGGCATATCTCCCACAGTATAAAAATACATTTGCACAAAGATGTTTATTGTATTACTTTTTTGTAATTTAATATGCTGGAACATTCTGAATGACCATACATGAAAGATTAATTGAACAGAGTATGGTGTGTGCATTTATCAGAATGTTCTGGAGCTGCTATGAAAGGGTGATGAAGATCTCTATGAGAATATATAGAGTAATTTGCAGGACACAAAGTATAAAAAAGTGTTTATAGCACGCTAACTTTGGGTTAAAAAAAGGAAATATAAAATAATATGTGTCCATTTATTTTTGCAAAATGGATTGTAGGAAATGAAAACTAGAAAATAATGAGATTGGCAACCTACAGGGATTGTCAGATGGGAGCAAGGTGGAAAAGATAGCATGGAGATGATACTTTTCTAGGTACAATTATCCCTTCATATCCATGGGGGATTGGTTCCAGGAGCCCTGCAAATACCAAAAAATGCAAATGCTCAAGTCTTTTATATGAAATGGCTAGTATTTGCATATAGCCTATACACATCTTCCCATATACTTTAAATCATCTTTAGATTGCTTAAAATATCTAATACAATGTAAATAGTTGTTATAATGTATTATTATAATTTATATTATTTTTATTTTGTATTGTCATTTTTTATTGTTTTTGAAACATATTTTCATTCTGTAGTTGGTTGAATTTAGGGATACAGAAACTGCGGATAGGGAAGGATAGATGTACACTTTTTAGATAGTTTTGACTCTTTGCGGTCAAGATAATGTTGTACATGCACAAAAGAATAATAAAATCAGATATGAACCAAATAAGTTAATGTAATTGTATTTCAAATGAGTAACATTATCAAACTGAATGAAGAGAAAATTTAACCTTACTAGCTTCTGAGCACTGTATTTTGAGTCTATGACCTTAGCTTAAAGAGGAGAAGAAGCTGTATACAGATACTGAGATCTCATTGCTTCTCAGCCTTTGACAAAGATCATGTGTAAATATTGAGATCTAGTTAGGTTATATTTGTTTTTTGCATTGGTAAGGGTTAACAATTTAAAAACTACTTTTTGTGTATTTTATGACTGAGAAATGTCTGTATATTGAATATAATGTGAGCTAGTTTTCTCATTTTTGATGAAGAATATTATAGAAAGGGGGAAGATTAGACTGAACCCTCTGTGGCTGTTGATTTGTTTTTGGAGGTTTCAGTATGAGCTCATACATATGTGTATATACACACATATTATTTATATTCATAATTATATAATGTGTGTATATATGTCATACGTATTCATATTTATGTTTATGTGTATGTATGTGCATATATACAATCATATATACTTTGTATACGTATATGTGTGTTTATATTTTAATTACTTTTTTATCAACTCTTGATTATCCATTCAGTTGGAAGAAAGTAGCAAAAGGTATTTGTACATATATGACATGCATATTATGCCTTTTATCTTAATTTTATATTTTTAAGCCAATATCTATATTTATATTTCCACTTTAGGGTGTTGTAATATGAAGTATTCTCAGAGACAGGAATAAATACTTTTAAGATAAAACCATAGATGATATGAGTATGAGTAATTGAGAATTGGTTTCATGAATTTGTGATAATTTATATTGTAAGGAATTAATCTTATAATTTTCTAAGGTTTATGATTTCAAAATGAAGTTTACAACATCCAGTTCTTTATAATTTGGTGGGGAAATTAATTATATGTGGTCAAATATAATTTCCCTAAATTGTATGACTAAGAACTAAAAACTGTCAAGAAAGATAATGTCCTGCAAGGAAAGTGCGTTTATAATAAACATTTATGAGAACATATTTCATGATGAGACAAAATTCAATAATGGCTGTATGGATTCTGCTATGACTCAGCAAAATGGTGAAGAGCTTTGGGCATGGAACCAGGAGTCTGTGATTTGGTGTTTATCAAACCATTTAATCTTTTCATACCTTAAATCCAAGCCAGAAATACCTCTCAGGTTTTTTTTGTGATGACTGAATATGGTAATGCATGTGAAACTGCCTGATAAATGGTTAAGAGCTTCTGTAAATACTAATTGTTATGAATATGTTTACCTATTACATTTTAAATGTGAGTTCGGCAGCTTAAATCTCCACATCTCTGTCAAACATTTTACTGCTTGCATAGTTAACTCATAAAAAAGCAGAACAGCTTCTCACTGCTGGGCTTGCTGATTCATTTCCTGAACGTTCAAGGAGATAAAAAGATAATTGATTCTGCTTTTATTGATTTCTGAATATCTCAGAGCTTTTAATAAATAAAAATTTAGAAAAGATTAATGCATGCTTTAATGCCTAGTGAATGCCACCAAATTGACTTAAATTATTAGGAATCGTTTAAGTCTCAATATTATATAAGTTTTAAAAGCACAACTCACTTCATGTCCTTTGCAGGGACATGGATGAAGCTGGAAACCATCATTCTCAGCAAACTAACACAGGAACAGACAACCAAGCACCTCATGATCTCATAAGTTGAACAATGAGAACACATGGACACAGGGAGGGGAACTTTACACACCTGGGCCTGTTGGGAGGTGCAGGGCGAGGGGAGGTGTAACATCAGGAGAAATACCTAATGTAGATGACAGGTTGATGGGTGCAGCAAACTGCCATAGCACATGTATACCTATGTAACAAACCTGCACGTTCTGCACATGTATCCCAGAACTTAAAGTATAATAATTAAAAAACAAAACAGAACAAAAAAACATGACTCAGGAGAAACAAGAAACGTTACGATGTAATAAAGGTGAGTCCCTTCAGGCTTCCCAATCAGTTGCACTTGTATTCCAAGCTCGTTTTAGGAAAACAACCATTGCCTGCTGGATACTTTAACAAAGCATTAAAAATAACTGAAAGTTGAGTCATTCTTCTGGGGGGTCAATCAATATGTTAAATCTAATTTTGAGTATTTGATCATGAAAAAATGCTATGGGAATTAAGTTCTCAAATTCTAAAATATTCAGATTTTCCTAGGAATGCTGTAAGCATGAATGTGTGTGTGTTGGTGGGACCTTTGAGTTCCCAGAGGTAATATGGGCCATTAGCCAAAGTGACCAAGCTCTAAAAATGATACAGTGAGCCTCACTAGCCCCAGGTTCTATTATTGGGCTTTTCAAAGAGTATTGAGGAATAGGATTAAAAAAAAAAAATACTTAGATCAGAAAGGAGTTCCTTACATATTTTAGGAGATTTTTAAACATAGTTCTGAATAGTTGAACATCTTTCAAAAAGATAAGCTACCTGATAGAGATGAGAAGATTAATTTGTTAACACACAATCATTTAGAGTATTCTCTAATAATCCGTTTTATTTCTTTAAAACAGGTTTGAGTGTCTTTACTTTTATTCCTAATTTTAGTAATTTGAGTTTCTTATTTTCTTGGATAATCAAACTAAAACTTTGGACTTCTGTCATTCTTTTGAATGAACCAACTATTGGTTTCATTTTCTCTATTTTATTTATTTATTTTTTATTATACTTTAAGTTCTAGGGTACATGTGCAGAACGTGCAGGTTTGTTACATAGGTATACACGTGCCATGATGGTTTGCTGAACTCGTCAACCTGTCATCAACATTAGGTATTTCTCCTAATGCTATCCCTTCCCTAGCATGCCCACCCCCAACAGGCCCCAGTGTGTGATGTTCCCCTCCCTGTGTCCTCATTGTCTAACACCCACTTATGAGTGAGAACATGCAGTGTTTGGTTTTCTGTTCTTGTGTCAGTTTGCTGAGAATGATGGTTTCCATCTTCATCCATGTCCCTGCAAAGGACATGAACTCTTACTTTTTTATGTCTGCATAGCATTCGGTGGTGTATATGTGCCACGTTTTCTTTATCTAGTCTACCATTGATGAGCATTTGGGTTGGTTTCCAGTCTTTGCTATTGTAAACAGTGCCACAATGAATATATGTGTGCATGTGTCTTTATAATAGAACAATTTATAGTCTTTTGGCTAAATGGGATTGCTGGGTCAAATGGTATTTCTACTTCTAGATCCTTGAGGAATCACCACACTGTCTTCCACAATGGTTGAACTAATTTACATTCCCACCAACAGTGTAAAAGAGTTCCTATTTCTCTACATCCTCTCCAGCATCTGTTGTCTACAGATTTTTTAATGATTGCCATTCTAACTGGCATGAGATGGTATTTCAATGTGGTTTTGATTTGCATTTCTCTAACAACCAGTGATCATGAGCATTTTTTCATATATTTGTTGCCCACATAAATGTCTTCTTTTAAAAAGTGTCTGTTCTTATCCTTCACCCACTTTTTGATGGGGTTGTTTTTTTCTTATAAATTTGTTTAAGTTGTCCATAGATTCTGGATATTAGCCCTTTGTCTGATGGGTAGCTTGCAAAAATTTTTTCCCATTTCTGTTGGTTGCTGGTTCACTCTGTTGATTGTTTCTTTTGCTGTACAGAGCTCTTAAGTTTATTTAGATCCCATTTATCTATTTTGGCTTTTGTTGCCATTGCTTTTGGTGTTTTAGTCATGAAGTCCTTGCCTATACCTATGTCCTGAATGGTATTGCCTAGGTTTTCTTCTAGGGTTTTTATGGTGTTAGGTCTTATGTTTAAATCTTTAATCCATCTGGAGTTAATTTTTGTATAAGGTGTAAGGAAGGGGTCCAGTTTCAGCTTTCTGTATGTGGCTAGCCAGTTTGGTGTTGGGAACAACACCATTTATTAAACTGGGAATCCATTCCGCATTGCTTGTTTTTGTCAGGTTTGTCAAAGAGCAGATGGTTGTAGATGTGTGGTGTTGCCTCCAAGGCCTCTGTCCTGTTCCATTGGTCTCTATCTATGTTTTGGTAACAGTACCATGCTGTTTTGATTACTGTAGCCTTAGGTTTTTAAATTAGCTGTTTTGTTTATGTCCTGTCTAGTCTTTATTAGTTGTATCTTCTTGTTTTGTGTTTAGTTTGTTCTTCTTTTTCTTAAAGGAGGAAGTTTCAGTTATTTATTTGAAGCTTGCATTTATTTTTAATGAAAGCATTGGCAACTATAGATTTGCTATATTACTTTCACTGTCCCCCATGTTTTGGCATGGTTTTTTTTTTTTTTTTTTTTTTTTGAGACAGAGTCTTGTTCAGTCACCAGGTGCCAGGCTGGAGTGTAGTGGCACGATCTCGGCTCACTGCAACCTCCACCTCCCAGATTCAAGCAATTATTCTGCCTCAGCCTCCCGAGTAGCTGGGACTACAGGCACGCACCACCACGCCTGGCTAATTTTTTTTTGTATTTTTAGTAGAGACAGGATTTCACCATGTTGGCCAGGATGGTCTCGATCTCTTGACCTCATGATCCACCCACCTTGGCCTCCCAAAATGCTGGGATTACAGGCGTGAGCCACCGTGCCTGGCCCTTTTTCTTTTAGTTCATCTGAAAGTATTTTCTGATTCTGTTGTGATGATATCTTTGGCTCGTGGATCTTTTAAGAGTGAATTTTTATATTTCATTATATTTATGAATTTTCAAAATTTCCTCAGTTGTTTGTTTTATTCCATTGTGGTGGGAGAACATATTTTGTGTGCTATCAACATTTGTAAACTTACGAGATGTGTTTTATAGATTGACTCAGAGTGTATCTTGGAGAATATTCCAGATGCACTGGAGAAGATTGTGTGTTCTGTTACCACACAGTGAAATGTTCTTTAGATTAGTTGGGTTATCGTGTTGTTACATTCCTTTATTTTCTTGATCTTCTGTCTCATCATTCTGTCCATTATTAAAAGCAGGGTGTTGAGGCTTTCAACTATGATTATCAAACTGTTTATTCATTCATTTAGTCAGATTTGATTCATGTATTTTGGGCTCTTTTTTAGGTGCATATATTTTAATTATTGTTAAAATTTTTTGGTGGATTGATCCTTTTATCTTTATATAATGTCCTTCCTTGCCTCTCATAAAACTTTTGCACTAAAGTCCATTTTGTCTGCTCTCTTTTAATTACTGCTTACATGGGATATATTTTTCTATTTTCTATTTTTTTTTAACTTTCATTAATTTGTCTCTTTGAATTTGAAGTGGGTTTCTTACAGCATATAGTCTGTAGGGATCATGTTTTGTTGTTTTTGTTGTTAGTTATTCCTTTAACCCTTCTGCCAGTCTCTGCCTTTTAATTGAAGGACTCAATTTATTTATATTGGATATAATTACTGATAAGAACACACTTCTACACTTGGATATTTGTTTTCTATATGTGTTATATTTTCTTCCACATTTCCTCCATTATTGCCTCCTTTTGAGTTAAATGATATTTCATAGTATACCATGTTTTTGAGTTACTACTAATTGAACTGCAATAGTACACTAAAGCATTGCTGTTACAGCTTAGATCCTCTTCCCCTTTGTGCTTTTATTTTCACAAATTATTAGTAGATCTTTTTGCACTATGTGTTCTTCAATATAGACTTGCAATGATCATTTTGTGTAGTTGTCTTTTAAATCAGATGTAAACAAAGGAATTGCAAATTTAAAAATTACATTTGGCTGTGTTGCCACCAAGGGGTCTGGATCCAGACCCAAAGAGAGGGTTCTTTGAACTTGCACAAGAAGGGATTTGAGATGAAGCCATAAAGTGTAAGTTTTTAGAAAAGTAAAGGAATAAAGAATGGCTGCTCCACTTAAAACACTTACAGTTATTCCTTGATTATACACTAAACAAGGGTTGGCTTATACATTAGCTTTCTGGGAAAGGGGCGGGCAATTTCCTGAACTGAGGGTTTCTTTCTTTTTTAGACCATATAGGGTAACTTCCTGACTTTGTCATGGCATTGGTAAACTGTCGTGGCACTGGTGGGAGTGTCTCTTAGGATGCTAATGCATTATAATTAGCATATAATGGGCAGTCTAGACAACCAGAGGTCACTCTTCTTGCCATCTTGTTTTCGGTGGGTTTTGGCTGGCTTTGTTACTGCATTCTGTTTTATCAGCAAGGTGTGTATGACCTGTATCTTTTGGCAACCTCCTAGCATCCTGTGACTTAGAATGCCTAACTTACTGTGCATGCAGCCCAGCAGGTCTCAGTCTTATTTTACTTAGCCCCTATTTAAGGTGGAGTCATTCTGGTTCAAACACCTCTTACAGCTGGGTACAGTGGCTCAGAGCCTGTAATTCCAGCTCTTTGAGCAGCCAAGGTGGGAGGATTGCTTGAGCCCAGGAGTTCAAGACCAGCCTGGCTCATATAGTGAGATCTCATCTCTAAAAGAAAAAAAGTTAAAATACATTAATACTATTTTCTACGTTTACCTGTGTAGATAATTTACTGTTGTTCTTTACTTTGTATATATTTAAGTTACTATATAGTATCCATTCATTTCACTATGAAAGATTTTTAGAATTTCTTAAAGGGCAGGTTTGGTAGTAACTCTATTTATTTATTTATCTGGTAATGTCTTCATTTCACTTTCATTTTTGAAGGAAAGTTTTGCTGGATATAAAATTCTTGTTTGATGGGTTTTTTTCATTTATATTTAAGCTCTTTGAATATGTAATCCCACTGCTTCTGGCCTCTGGTTTCTTATGAAAATAGATGTTAATTTTATGGAGGATCATTTCCACATGATGAGGTCCTTTTCTCTTGCTGCATTCAAGATTCACCGTTTGTATCTTTTGACACTTTGATTGCTATGTGTCAGCATGGATCTCTTTGAGTTTTTTTGACTGGGAGTTCTTTGAGTTTCTTGGATGTGTATTTTACTATTTTTGATTCAAATTTTGGAAGATTTGGACCATTGTTGCTTCGAATATTTTTTCCCCTTTTTGTTTCTCTTCTTCTGGGACTCACATACGTGGGTGTTGGTATATTTGATGGTGTCCTACGAGTCTCTTAGGCTCTCTTTATTTCCATCATTTTAAAAATTACATTTCTCAGAATGGATAATCTCAATTGATCTATCTTCAGTTTTCCTGATTTTTCTTAGGGTTGTCCAAGTGTGCTGTCCAAGTGTGCTCTTAATCCTGTCTAGTGAAATTTTACTTAAGTTGTTGTACATTCCTACTCCAGAATTTCTCTTTACCTTTTAAGTTCTGTTTCTTTATTGGCATTTTTTTATTTGGTGAGACATTATTCTAATGCTTTCTATAGTTATTTGAAATAATTTTTTTAAATTGTTGAATATATTTAGATGATTTAAAATAAATAATTTAAGGTATTTGTATGATAAGTCATCTGAACTCCTTGAGTGACAGTTTCCACTGATTACTTTCTTCTTTATGTATAGATCATACCTTTGTGTTTCTTTGCATTCTTGATATTTTATTGGTTCAAATTGAACTTTTTAAATATTATAAGGTGGGAACTCTGATAACCAGATTTTTCTCTTTTACAGGATTTGTTGTTGCTGCTTCTTGTAATAGTTGTTTATTTGCTAGCTTTTTGTTTGTTTTAGTGACTTTCAGAAGCAATTCTGTTAACTTTTCATTTTTGTTATGTATGGCCACTAAGGTCTCTGTTTCATTAGCTTAGCAGTCAGCTAATGATAGGGCAGAAATTTTCTTCAAATCCTGAAACCAAAGCATCTTCCAGTCTTACACAGAGGCGCTGTGTGTGTGTGTGTGTGTGTGTGTGTGTGTGTGTGTGTGTGTGTGGTGTGTTTTCAAGACTTAGCCAGACAGTTTAAAACTCTGATAATGCCTTCCTGCTTTCACAGAGCATCAAGGTCAGCCATCGGTAATTGATTCAGCCCTTGCTGGGTCTTCCTTGAGCATGCACACAGCTGTGGGCATGCATTTAGCTTTCAAGATTTCCAGAAATATGTTGGAGCTTATTAAAGCCCTTATTTTCCAACACATCTTATTTTCTAGTCTTTCCTTCAAGACTTTTGGTTGGTGTGTTTTCTTTTAAGTATCATCCATTACCTGAGGCAGCAGTCACTAAAATATTTATTTGCCTGTAAATGTTTTCTATAAACACAATCCAGGTAGTGGCTTTAGCACTAGGTGGGTTCTGAATCAGGCAAGATAAAGAGAAACCTTTTGATCTGGTCTTCCAGGGAGCCACCAAACCAGTCAAAACATTAATGTTCAACACTCTGAAAATAAATGGCTTCTGCTCCATCTGTTACAGGTACCAGAAATTAGGAATTTTTCAACAATGCTCTGAGCTGGAAGTGAGAGATAGAATTAGGGTAAATTAAAAGGCCACAAGGTCTTACCAAGATTTAACTGGTGTTTTTAAATGAGTGCTCTTGTGCATTGTTTCAGGCTTTTGGTATGCTTCTATATAAAGTTGATTCTGATTTTTTTTGGTCAGATTTTTCACTGATTTTTCTGAAGGTGTGAACTTTCAGAATCCTTACTCCATCATTTTGCTAATATCAGCTCATTTTATTTTTTCTTAGTGTTTAAAAAAATCTGTTGAGAATGCCAGATAGGTTTTCTCCTCTCTTCCCTCTTTAATAACAAAAAGTAGATTATTTTAATCATTTTTTTCTAAGTTATTTCAATTCATTTTTTCCTGCATATTTTGTAGTGTATTTTCTCATGTCTAATTTATTTTGCTTTGATTTCCTCTTATCCATCAATAAATAAGGCAAAGTATATTCAAATTTAGTGTCCATCAATAGGCAGCACCTGAAATTTTTCTCTTCATTGATTTCTCTTGTCTGTACTTCCTGGCCATTTGTGTCATATTAAATCTTAGTTTCTATTACACAACTGGGCTGCAGGTTGGCATGCATGGCTCTTTAGGTATTATGATATCACTAATATTTAGAAAGAGATCATGTAGTTTGGAAAATAAAAATCAACCTCACCTATATGCAACTTAGATTTGCTTTGGAGACTCCATGCTTGAAATATAGCCCAGACTTACTGAATAAAATAAGTCATAATGTAAGACACATGTGCCATATATTGAAATTGCTCTTACTCAAAACTCCTATGTCTTTTGTTTCCTATATCTGAACATAAATTCCCAAATTTTCAGTCAGTTTGAGTCTTCAGGGTACAGTCTTAATTATCATGCAGGGAGATTTTATGAGTGTATTTGAAGAACAGGGGAAACAAATTTATCAGGATAAAGTAAGACAAGCCAGATGGACTCTCTTCCTGCTGTATGAGTTTGATAGGCAACCTGATGCTCATTATTCTCATGGGTTCCCAAGGGACTAGATTCATCCCCAGGTGCCCTAAAAATTCTTTCTAAATCTCTATCAGAGAGTCAGATTTTCAAATTTATTTATGAAACAGAGCTGGAATATTAGGGTAGGGGATCAGAAGGGGAAAGTATCAGGAAGTGACAGTATCAGTGATCCAGCATTGTTAAATATGGTTATAATGCATTTTTGGCTCTATAATTCTTGTATTATTGTTGATTTTCCTTTGATAAAGAGAATATTATAACATAAATACTATCTAATAACAGGAAGAAAAACCCACGACTGTTTCAGAAGCCTGAACCCTGTTAAATGGCAGGTCCTTTGTGTTGTGAATCCTAGTTTATTTTCAAGCAAATATAGGGCCAGAGCACTGTGTTTGAAGCAGATTCTGGGGAAAGCCACATTTGGGACACATTCAGCAAGAGGGGGTTGAAAAGAGAGAAAGACCTGGGGAGCCTAGTTATTGGGGTGTGGCATGGAGTGGTGGTATCATTACAACAGTTAAGTGTTTGCTATTTAGAATTTATCAGAAGTCTGGCTAGAGAAGTAATTCTTAAAATAATCCCCAGTGATGAAAGAGCCAAAAGATATTTAAAAGAAGGATGTATAGTTTCCAACTGGGAATAATTTGTTTAGAATGCTGCACTATGGAACAAATACTATGTGAGTAGGTGGGAGGACAGTTTATAAACTATTTGACAGAAAGAAGAGCTTGGAGCTAGAGGCGACCATTAAACCTCACATCTCACTTCCCCCTTAGGATTTTTAGTGTACCTCATGCTAAATGTGTTCATCCCAGTGTAATTCAGGGCATGATCCTTTCTGTATATAGAATATTCCTCCCATTTTTCTTGATCAAAATTTGTTCACCTCTTCTAGAACTCGGCACTATGTCCCCTCATGAATTATTTTCTGATGTCCCCTGTAGTGTGCTGATGCAGTGATACTCCATTTACTCCATTTAACACCTCCCTGTATTCAAACCTTTGGAAAGTCCTGTGTGACTGTAAGCTAGCCCATGTGACATGCCTTGGCCAATGGGACAGTAGCACACTTAATGTAAACAGCAACTTGACAGTTACTTGTATGTTAGGGTTTGTTCTTGTGCTGTTCCTGAAACCTTTAGACTGACATGTGAATAACACTGGGCTCGCCATCCAGGATGTGAAAGACCGTGGAAAGAAAAGTTCTAGTAAATCTGGGTGTCCCAGAAAAGACAATGGTAAACCAGACAACCTGCTAACTGACTGTCAAACATGAGCAAGCCCAGATCAAATCTGTCAAGCCCAGCCCAGAAGAGCTGCCTTGCTGAGTGCAACTTAAATTGACGATATGTAAAAAATTGTGCTAAAATAGGGTTATTGTTTTGAGCCACGACATTTGAGGGATTGTTTGTTACACAGGGGAAAAGCTAACGAATACAGCCTCGTTAGGAGCTAATTACGCCATCATTTAGATTTTGCTTAAAATCATTCCTGGAGAGTTAGAATATTAATCTTACAGCTCATTCAGCTTTTACTTCAGTTCCTTGTACTTTGATAGCTAATATTTATTGTACACTGAGAAAACTGAGGCCTAGAAATAACTGCCAGTTTAACAAATCCAGACCCCAGAAGGATATGCATTTGAACCAAAGCTATCCAGCTCCAAAGTATGCACTTTTAATCCCTGCAGTATACATCTTTGCTATATTAAATTGCACATATTGGTGTTACATAAGTACTTAATTTATGGTTGACTATTTTCTAATATTCTTCCTCTTCCAGAAAGAATTACCTTTGCAGGACTCCTATTCTCCAGTGAAACCTTTACTCTGGGAGAGATTTGACTGAGTCATAGCTGAGTTCATTAAGCCTTAGTGCCTCAGGGATGCAGCTGAGGACTCAATGGCAGGTTTTCAGGGATGTAAACCATTGTGTGGACAATAAAATAAAGAACACTAAGGCTGTGGAAATTTATCTCCTGTGAATCTTGCCTCTTGGCTTTCTCCTAAGGAGAATGTCCTCAGTTCACTTCCAGCACTGCTCACTATCCGGAGGACTTGTTACATAATCTCATCCTGTTTGACGCTTCTTGAGCTTCAGTAATCTCAGTTTCCCATGAAGCACCAGACTCAGGAGGACTGTTTTATATCAGATTTAAAAATATGGGAAAAATATTTGATAAATATTCCTTGACCTTAGAAACTATGAGTCTAAGATCATAGCTGGGGAGAGACTGATGTGATTACTGTGACTTAGTAGTGGGGGAGTTGGAGTGTAACCTGGCAGGGCTCAATCCACCTGAATGATCTTGTATAAATCTTTGAGGGTAGCATCAACAATCAGCCTTTGCTAGTGTACGATGGCTAAGTGTTTGTTTTTTAGACTTTATTAAAAGTCCAGCTAGAGAAATAATTCTTAAAATATTTTGCAATATATTGTTCAATTACTTCTGGGATCTAAGTTTTATTGTGGGCTTGGGTCAGGCCACTAGGAGATGACATTTTGGATAATTTGCCAGATTGCCTTTATGTGATTGTGTTTTACTTATCTGCAGAATTTAAGATGTCAGACCTGGGATCCAGCCCCAACTCTGTCAATTATGGGCTGTGGGACGTTGGGAGAGTGCCTTAATCACTTTAAGCTTCCATTTCTGACTTTGGAAAATGTGATAGTAAATACTTCATAGAGCTTTTGTAAGATTTTAATGATCTAGCTCATGTAAAAAAATAGAAGTCCCTGTGACTTAAAAATAATTTGTAGCTTAAAATTTGTAGCTTTCAAAAAAAGCCATGTGAAATTCATTTTGGTTGTATTTGCTGTAAAATCTGTTGTAAAAATCTGTTGTCAAGGTCATTGCCAATTTTCGATGTCTCCTATAAAAAATTCCATTTAGATTTTACGACCAAGTTAAAAAGAACTCTGTTTCTCTGAGAAAATGGTATTTTCTCCCTCCCCCATTCCTCTCCAGTAATAAGAATGTGCTAATTTCCCATGGTTCCCTTTTTGTCCTGGATGCAGAGAAACTCAGCTTGTCTAGTTGGATTATGTACTTCTCTTATTTTTTTTTGTGGCTGTCATTTAAAAATTTCTATTTCACTACCAGCATTGTATAAATGTCTTATTTAAAGCGATCCTGAATGTTTTTGGACAGAGGAGCTGAACTAAGTAAAAAAACGTCACTTAGACTCTCAAGGTCTCTGTTTCCTTATCTGACAAATGCCTGCCTATTTCCAAGGCTTACAAAGATCAGGTAATGCAAATGAGTGAATTTTGGGAAACCAGACATGCTGTACAAAAGTCAGCTAAGTCCAGTCATAGCAACAAGCAGCTGTCAATATGACGTGAGTGCCTCTCAAGTGTTCTTCAGCCTAGTACTCATTTCTGAGCTCAGCACTAATTCCATAATATACTTTGTAAGGGAATTTGCACTTGGAGTGACACATACCAACACTGTGACTCATTGACTCTGAATGAAAGGGAAGATCATTTGGATTGGAATTTGGACAATAGGAATCATTTGTATCCCACTGAATCCAGCAGTGAGAGCATCAGGAAACTTAAGGAAGGCAACAGTGTTACTAGAATGGAGTCCAGATATGGACCCAAGAGAGGGTTTTGGATCTCGAGCAAGGAAGAATTCAGGGCGAGTCCACAGAGTAAAGTGAAAGCATGTTTATTAAGAAAATAAAGGAATCAAAGAATTGCTACTTCATAGGAAGAACAGCCCTAAGAGCTACTGGTTGCCAACTTTTATGGTTAATTCTCGGCTATATGTGAAACAAGGGGTAGATTATTCAGGCCTCTTCATTTCAGACCGTTTGGGGTAACTTCCTGGTGTTGCCATGGCACTTGTAAACTGTCATGATGCTGGTGGAAGTGTAGCAGTGAGGATGACCAGAGGTCACTGTCATCGCCATTTTGGTTTTGGTGAGCTTCCGCTGGTTTCTTTACTGCAACCTGTTTTATTAGCAAGGTCTTTTTGACCTGTTTCTTATGCCAACCTCCTGTCTCATCCTGTGACTTAGAATGCCTTAAGTGTCTGGGAATGTAGCCCAGTAGGTCTCAGCCTCATTTACTTACCCTCTATTCAGGATGGAGTTGCTCTGGTTCCAACTCTTTTGACAACAGGAGAGAAGCTTCTTCTCAAATCTGCTTTCTCAGGTAAGGCCCAGAGCTCAATGTGGAGGTGTCTTGGGGCAGGGCAGCTCCACAGAGGGTATTTTCCTGTGCCCCTGCTCCTCACAACCTGCTTCCCTTTCAGAGGCACTGTGGACTAGAGAGCAATGCTTTACCATTAGAAAAATGAAAACTCTGGCTCAGAAGCTTACTAACAATGCCCTCATAAACAACTGCAGCCTCTGAGTTTTGTTTTATTATTCTCTTTAAAATATATACCATTTATCAGTTTTGAAATAATACATAATCACTAAGTGGGAGCAAACATATATAAAGAATAAACTCACTAGGATTCACAATTCTATCATGCAGAAATAACTACAATCATCCTGTGTTTCCTTCTCATTGTACATATTTGTCATTTTACTATATGTATATAATTTTGTTTGCTCTTTAAAAATAAGTAGGTGTGTAACATTACTTTGATTCTCAATATTTTCATTTGTTAATTGGATATGCTAATACCTACTTCAGAACCTGTCTGGAGATTCAGTGAAACCAGGGGATAGAAACAGCCTGCGGCATAGTAGGTGCTGTGTAAATGTTCATTAATTTTGAATTACATCAGTGTTTGGCCTTGAAGTTAAATCTTTGTGCCTTGCGCCATTAACTGCTGTGTTTCTTCAAAAGTAATTGGTCCAGAAGCAAAAATACACACTGATACATATCTTGTGCTAAGGACAATTAAAATCCATTTCCTGATAAAGAAATGTGAGAGGAAAATTAAGGGTGGAAACTGTCCTAGGTCATCAAATTTTCTTAAGAGTAACCTCTGCTGTTTTGGCAACCCAAGTAAAAAAGTAAACTCTTCAAATAAAGTGGCCCCATGATAAAACTAGGCATGGTTCTTCACTCTGCAAAATGAACTACTGATAGGAAATAAGGAGAGGGCAGTGTTTGGCACAAGATATTACCATGTTCTTCTCCTGGGAAATGCTACAAACATTTACCAAGGAAAATGCTGGATGAGAGCAGGTCTCGATGTTCAGCTTGTCACCTTCATCAGGGAACTGGTTTTCACAGCCTCTGTGCAATGACAGTGGAGATCGGAACATTGCCTCCAGATTTAATCTCGACATGGCAATGTCTTGAAGTGATTTTGTCAGGGACAGCCAAAATATGCTGCAAATGAACAGGGAGAAACTATCAAACAGTAAACAAACTAAAACAACTGAAAAAGTCTCCCTGAGGTTGGAGTCACCACAATTGACCGTAGTACAAGAGTGGGTAGGAATCAGCATTGAGTCTCAGTAGAAGTCAATAGGGAACATGTCTAGTGACTGCAAGAAGCCAAGGGTGGAGAAAAATTCATTCACTTAAGGATAAGTAAAAGGGCAGAGAATTGGTGGGTTGAGGAAATGGTGTGATATGGTCAGAGCAGAAATCAGGGAGCTGGGTCTGTCTTCCTAAAACTCATTTACTCTTTCAAATCCTCACTCTTCCTACTCATCTACTTGTAAGATAATACTTCACTCTTACAAGTAACTATTGCTTTTAGGGAGGAATGAGAAAACAATTTGATTAGTCCCATTCATTCACTCCCTTAATTTTTCACCATCCACTCATTGATAAATTTTTTTACTGAGGGTCAATGGCTGTTACAGCCCCCTTGATATTCTAAGATGAATCAACAATGTGCCTAGGAGTTCACAATACAGTGAATGGGGTAGTGATTTGAATGTCAGTAATCATCATAGGAAGAAAACTACTGGTGAGTCTGCTGAAGAGGAAGAGACAGGGTGCCTGAGTTTAGTGAGAATAGCTGGTCCACAGGACTTTGGGGCTTCCGGAAGTCCTCTAAGCATTGCAGGAGGTAGGGGTCTCTTGTCTTCCCTAACAATCCACGGGATGCTCCTGGATGCACCTTCCCTAGAAGAGGACTCCACAATCCCAAACTTTCCTGGGCTTTCTGGCTTTCCTGACCTGCCTATTCCCTGTTCTTCTATACAAAAAGTCCAAGTGAAAAGGTGGTGCCCAAGGGGCTAGAACACCCTGTATTGGTAGGAAATGGCCTACCTATTCCTTAGAGTTTATTTACATCTTCAGTGCTGTGAATTGATGGTGAGCCTGGTAGAACAAATGCAATTGCAGTTAGAACTGTAGGGCATAGGGAAATAAAGATTTTTTCTCTCTGCTTCTTTCTCTCCCCTTTCTCTCTGCTGCATGGCCTCTAAATGACCTGCAGGTGGTAACTAGATAGGATCTGCACAACTTAGAAGCCGAGGTGAGAGCTGCCTCAGCAGAGCCAGTGAATGGAATAAACCCAGAAGGAGGCCTCTGTGGCTGGGTCAGGGTGACTGGCAACCCAAATGTAGGGCTGTTTATAGGGGATGATGACTCAGAGGAGAACGCTCCCTCCTGACCCTGGAACTGAGATCAGAAAGGCAGCAGGAGACCAGGGTTGCCTCCCAAAGCCATCCATCCTCTGCATAGATGATGGGGGATTGCAGCTGACTCACTGTCTCCAGCAGGAGGTCAGGGATGAGGAAGGCAGAAAACAAAACAGAACAAATCCACACAACCTAATAAAACACTGCTGTGTACAAGCATTTGGATTTGGAGATCCTTGGCTCCCCATTAGACACAACAGGTAAGCCTGAAAAAGTGCTAATGGTCACCCCTCCACCCCAGACAGTTTACATCAGAATTTTTGGACAGCAGATTAGGACATCAGTGACTCCTAAAGACTCTCCAAGGAATTCTAATGAGGGGAAAAGACTAAGAAAACCTGAGCTATTGAAAGTGATTCAAGCCTAGACTAACTAGTGGGTGACAACCCAGAAACTTCTGAAGTTGGAGTTGTTCATTCACAAAGCACAACATCTCATAGCTGTCTGATGATTTACCTTTTACAAAAAATCTCACATGCAGAGTGAATTTGATCCTTACAATACCCATGAGGGAAGCAGAGAAATCATTAGCCCTGTCTTATCCTTGAAGACAAGATTACCCAGAGTCAGCAGGTGATCCCCATGATCCCAAGTAACTGATGATATCAGCAATGAAACCTAGATGTCCTGGCTTCTAAGCCAGTGCTGCTGCCTCACTTACCACTCAGAACTCCAACTGCCCTGACCTTTTGTGAATGACTTCTGCTCCAGTCTCTTCTTACCCCACGCTTGCTCCATGAAGTATTGAAATATGCTTGGGGAAAGAGAATGCAGATGTATATAGTTGCATATGGGCAAGCCTCAGGTATCTTCTGGAGGTAATCAAGCATTTGAAACAATGCCATGTGCTTGTTTTGTGCTGAAGTTTATACAACAGTGATGTTCTATGAACATCATGTTAGAACCAACCACCTTGGGAGCCCAACCACCCCTCCATACTCAAGTTGTATCCAAAACCCTTAGATCAGAGTCCCTGGAGATAGCCCAGGCTTTGGTATTTTCAAAGCTTTCCTGATGTCTCAAAGTGAAGCAATATAATGGAGGCTTGTGAGACTTTGAGACAAGGAGAGGAATAAACTGTTAATATTTGTAGAATATTTTGCTCCAGGGTGTTGTTGAGATGATATTCTAGTATTCTGTCTGTTTACACACTTGCTTCCACAAGTGGCTTCTTTATTTCTATACCATTTTAGTTAATCATAAACTGGCAGTGTCCTCTGCTTCCATATTGGGTTGGCATTGCTTCTGTTATATCCCCCACAGTTAACTTATATCTGTTAGGATGCTTTCATTTGGAAGTAACAAACTCAGCTCTGAATGTCTTACGGCATTTGTTATGCGATATAGTGAGAGCACCAGGGCAGAGCAGCTTCATGGCTGGTCAATTCAGTAACTCAATGGCCTCATCAAAGACCCAAGTTTTTTTTTCACTGTCCAATGTTTTGCCTTTGAGGTGTTTGCTTTGTTCTTAGGCTTGAGCCCTCATGGTCAAAATATAGTTACCACGGTTGCAGGCATTACAACCATATCTGATCAAGTAACAATATTATCTTTGCTCATGTTTTCCCAGAACTCTCCTATTCAAACTTTTCAAATATCTCAATGGACAGAGTTGGGTCATATACATACCCTGAAAACTAATATTGGCAAGGGAACTGGGACTTGCCTCATTGATTTCAACTTACCCAAAATAATGCCTGAGCTGGGATAAAATAATGTTTCCCAAGAAGGGGTTCTCTTAATCAATGTAGGGTTCTGTTGGCCAGGAAGGTGAAGTGGACAGCTATTTGTTTACAAGCCAATCACATCTGATTAAATAGAAGAAGTTGGGTTTGGATTTAGAAGTAAAATATCAGCACTTCCATTCAGTATTTTTGTAACTCTGGATAAGCCATAATCTCTCTGAGTCTCAGTTTTCTCAACTGCAAGATGAAAACCACAGTACCCATAGACAGGATGGATGTGAGCATAGGATGTGCAAATGTGCCTAGAAACCACCGCCAATGGCCGAAACACATTAAGCACATAAATATGCTAATTCCTGATATGGTTTGGCTGTGTACCCCTCCACAACTCTAACTGTAGCTCCCATAATTCCTACATGCTGTGGGAGGGAACCAGTGGCAGGTAATTGAATCATGGGGGTGAGTCTTTGCCTTTCCATTTTTGTGATAGTGAGATCTGATGGTGTTATAAAGAGGAGTTCCCCTGCATGCGCTGTCTCTGTCGCTTGCCACCGTGTAAGAAGTCCCTTTGTTCTTCCTTCATCTTCCACCATGATTGTGAGTCCTCCCCAGCCATGTGCAACTGTGAATCGATTAAACCTCTTTCTTTTAGAAACTACCCAGTCTTGGGTATGTCTTTATTAGCAGCGTGAGAACAGACTAGTACAATGCCCATTTTCTTTTCTTTTTTCCTCTACTTCCTGCTGCTGCTTTTCACTTCAGTGCAAATTCTAAGTTAAACACCAAATTAAATAATATGTTAATAAATACTAAGTCTATAAGCAGTGGGAAGTACTGGTTGGAAGAGAAATAGAGAAAAACAGGAAAGAAAGTAGATAAGAAAATTACAAAGATATACTAAAAAGCAGCGTAGAGTCCTCTGACAAAAATCTCTTCTCAAAACCTTTTCTCCATTTCCTTGGAAGATTTCACCTATCAGACAGTTTTATTTTTGACTTTTTTAAGGGTGGGTGGGACTTCTTTGCCCTTCATTTTCCTGTCAGGGTTCATTATATTTTACTTGCTAACTTAAGAAAATGGGCCATTATATTTGAAACAGATTTTTAGAAATAAGTGCTTCAAAGACAACGATTTTCTAAGACATGTTAACTGTCGAATTAAAATGAACAGTCACTTATATCCTACCCAGTCTCTCCAAGGGAGTTGATATCCACAATTTTCAGTTCTGGAATTCTGTGTAGTATATTTCCAAGACAGTGGAGTATTACTACTGCTTTTCCTCCTGTTCTTCTTACAGAAGGTGAATATTACAGAGATACAATCACTGAGATACATAATATAGGTATCTTATGTCCTATCTCTGTTAATCTCATTGGACTATTACCTTCAGTTATTTAGTAAACATACGTCCCTAAACTCCAATAGATCACCAAGAGCACATGATTGGTCTGTAAGGCAAGACTGGAAGAGAAATAATTGTTTTTAAACATTTCATCTTCCTCACTGTAAACTTTTCCTATTATTATATTTTCCTTTTCTTGCTAATTTTCCTGAGAATGTGAGTAGGGAAAATGATGTCATATCAACCATTGACAATTAAGTAGAGATGTAAGTTCACGCTATGTTAGTTCCCACTGAAATTCTCCTGTTATATTTAGGTTGTCATTTCATTTCTAATGGAATCCCATGTAACATCTTTTGAGAGGTAGAGATTGAAAACCCACAACACATGTAGCCACTGTTTTAGACCTCAATCCGTTCCTAGTATCTGTTACTGTGATATTGCCCTCGAGAGAAAGTTGTTTTAGGATGAAAGCCTGGAATTAGAAAGCTAGAGCCATGGATAGTGGTGGAAAGGCAACATGCTACAGGGAATTCTTGGTAAGGGTGAGGCAGAGTATAATCAATGCATTACTTCCAAATCCCAAACTGAAGCCAGCTGGGGAAAAAAAATCTGGGTGATTTTTTTTTCCCCACATCACATAGAGTCAAACACAGCAAGGGGGTAGATGAGGCAGAAGTAGATACCTATCTGTGAGGACTACAGTCCAGAGACAAAGAGGGGATAATTATATTTTATGACAGGAATCTCGTTGGGGGTCACTTCTTGTCGATCTTTCAGTAGCTATGCTCAGCAAATATAGCCTGACATCTGGGTTCTTACCTCAGTAATTCATATTTACTACTCAGTGGAAGTTTTCAGCATTGTTCTTTTTAAAACAGGATAGCCCTCTGTCTAAATAATGGGGAACGATCTGTTGTGCCCTGAGCCTTAAAACTAGAGGTACTGCCAAGGAAAATAGCAGGTATGGACTAGATGTTAATATTTATTGAATGCAGGTCCTGCCATGCATATGATGAGAGACCGCTTGTAGGATCCAATTTAATGTTCCCTCCTATAATTATTATCTTTATTTTATAAATGAGGCAACTGAGTTTCAGAAATTTCAGAATCTCTGCCCAAGGTACATTATGAGTAGGTCTCATCTCTGCCACAGCAAAGCCTGCATTCTTTATCGCTCCCATATATTCCCAACCTTTATGATTACTAGAATCACAGAGTGTTTGTGAAAAATACAGATTCCTCAGAGCCTCTTCAACCTACTAAATCAAAATCTCCAAGGGACAAGTCAGAAAATCTGTATTTTATTTTATTTATTTATTTTGAGATGAAGTTTTGATCTGTCACCCAGGCTGGAGTGCAGTAATGTGATCTCGGCTCACTGCAAACCCCACCTCTCGGGTTCAAGCCATTCTCCTGCCTCAGCCACTGGAGTAGCTGGGATTATAGGTGCCTGCCATCAAGCTCAGCTAATTTTTGTATTTTTAGTAGAGACGGGGATTCACCATCTTGGCCAGGCTGGTATTGAACCCCTGACCTCGCGATCCATCCTCCTCGGCCTCCCAAAATGCTGAGATTACAGGTGTGAGCCACTGCACCTGGCCAAAAATCTGTACTTTAAATAGATACTTCAGTATTTGGCGCCCAAGGCACGTTTGGGAATCTACCTTTAAGCCCTACTGTGGCTTATGGGGATTAATTTTCATGTGGGGTGCATCCTGGAGCCGTGGCCAATAAGGCACTCCTCTGTTTTGCTGGTTGTCACCAGGACTGCATGGACAGAAAATTCAGAAGTGGATGCAAGAAATAGGGACAGAGGTGACAAGTGTTGGGCCCCCATCACCCCTTTGCCTAATCTCTGTTCTCTGTTCTCTCTCCTTTTCCATTCCCATTGCCTGCTTCTCTTGATCCTCTTGAATCTTCGGCAGTGGAGCTTGGCACGCCCTTCCTTGGCCTGTCTCTCCCTCAGTTTCTCTGTCTGGTCTCCTGAGTCTTTGGTTACTCTGTGACACCAAGAGGCGTCGGAAGCAAGTCATCCCTGGTTCCTGTCCGCGGCAAGGAGATACGTTTTCCTTCTCATTTTCTGGTGAGAGATGAGAATTAGTGAAATGCTGTGACTTCCTGCAACTGTTTTTTCTCTCAGATTCTTCATTAAAAGGCGGAAGGTGGGAAAGAATTTGGAAAAAGTGTTAAATTAGATGAGCTCCTATAGAGTCTTCTCAGTGCAACTTTCTGCAAATCTACAAATGTTATTTAGCAACAACAGATGCCACCTCATGAGAAGAGAATGCATTTACTGTCTTAAACCTTAAAGAAAGGAGAGTTTGGGCCAGGTGCGGTGGCTCATGCCTATAATCTTGGCACTTTGGGAGGCCAAGGTGGGTGGATCATGAGATCAGGGGTTTGAGACCAGCCTGGCCAATATAGTGAAACCCCCTCTCTACTAAAAATACAAGAAGTAGCTGGGTGTGGTGGCGTGCCTGTAATCCTAGCTATTTGGGAGGCTGAGGCAGAAAAATCGCTTGAACCCAGGAGGGGGAGGTTGCAGTGAGCTGAGATGGAGCCACTGTACTCCAGCCTGGGTGACCAAGCAAGACTTCTCAAAAAAAAAAAAAAAAAAAGAGAGAGAAAAGAAAATAAATTAGAGTTTGCTTTAAACATCTTGGTGTCAGTGAAAGTACCTCTAAATAAAAATTCAGTTGCCATTATATACACAATGGTATCTTCAGAACATTGATAGGTTGCTGTACGGCTATGATGTCATGCACTGCAGCACTCAGAGAAAAGAGGTGATACGAAAGCAAGAATGTTAACAATATTTGCGGCTTCCTTGGTTATTTATGGCTACAGCGAATAGGCTTGTCTTATACATTAGTGGGACAGGGACTCCCACGGGGTGGTCTGAGGGAGATAGCTTCCTTCCACTCCTCCTTTCTTAGTCTTCCACTTTTAGCTTGCCGTAACATCTGAAGTTTCACTATTCAATATTCATGGCTTTGAGGGAATTTAGGAATCCCATGCTAAGTTGCAAGTACAGCAGCAGATGAATATTCTTTCACAATTTTTAGTCATAACAGGAGTTGATTAAATCACAGGAATGAATTAGACTCAAGGAGAATACTAGTGGAAATGGAAAGGATGCTTCTAGAATTGAGAGAATATTGTGTTGCTAAACCAGGAATGGAGAAAGATAAAGTGACAGGGATGTGGACATAACAATACCTGTGAAAATATTAATTACCAAATATCTTAGTTTCTCTCTGAGGAGAATTTTCTTGGAATTAGAGCAATAATACCTATTAAGATCTGAAAACTTGACCAAGGTCATAGAAGCAGTTTTGATTCCCATTGATTCTTCTCCTTTTGAATAGTTTTTTGTGTGTGCGTTGCAGACCTTTCTCAGGCTAATAATAGTCCGGTCACCTTGCCTTTCATTAGCAGATTAATATAAAACCAATTTTAAAAATATCTTCAATGACTACATCAATACTAAAATTTATACTAATGTCACTAGAATATATTACTCTGAATTGTGGCCTGGATCCTAAATGTTAATGGAAATAGCAAGAAACATTTTGGCAGGATTTTAAGACATTAGCATAAATTAATTTCTTCGTGCAACTTGCTTGCTTTTGGTTCTGAGGAAAGTGGGTAAGTGACTCCCTCTAGAGTGATTTCTCTGCTATTATATTATACAACATTTGCAAAGGAGATACTTTGGAATGGCAAAAAGAAAGAGAGAAAAGGAAGGTTTAAAAAAGAAAATTTAAAATAAGTTTCGAGTTTTAAGCCACAGTTTCTTCCTTGTAGTAGGCATTTACAAGACGATTTGATTACAGTAAAGAGCACTGATCCTTGTTTTGTTCTGTTTTCCCTTTTCTTCATTGGTTAGTTATTCTGTTACCCTGAAATACAGTTCCTTTTGTAAAACACAAGATACGTGCATAACTATTTCTCTTTACTTACTAATTTTCAGAGTAAAGAGTCAGTGCAAAAGCCACCTCCAAAAAGGACAATTTTAGTTTTAGCTTAGTTTTTCTCTGAGTTGTTGGATTTTATTGAGGCATCCTGAATTTTTATTGTCTTGAAACAAAAACAACACAGATTTGCTTTAGAAATACTATAAACCAAAAAGAAAACACATCTAGAGTCAGGCTCCCTGGATTCACATCTCAGACCTGTCCTTGGTTAGATGTGTGATCAGGCCACAGTGCTTCATCTTTTATGGTTTGTTTTCCTCATCTGCAAAGTTGAGACGATAAGGGTATTTTAGCTGGAACTACTGCTCTTAGACTTGGGCAAGACCTGCCTTTTTTCTCCTACTTCAGAACTTCCCATATTACAGTTAACACAAGTAACCAAAGTGCTCAAGAGACCAGCCATAGAAATTAAGAGAGAGCCAGGGAAATTGAGGAAGAGACAGGAAGGCTATGCCAGGCATACCCTTGGCTTGTCACTCAGAATCCAGAGTCAGAATTGGCACAGTACACCATGTGCCTCTAAATATCTGTTCTCATGACTAACGCCATTCAGGCCCCAGGAGACTGCTGCTCCAGGTTTGCTGTATGTCCTCACTACAAAGGTTGCTACGTCCTAAAGCTGTTAAGGCTCAAAGGTCGTGCTGCTGCTATCAGAGCTGGACACTTTCAGAATATAGGGGGGATCTGGAGGTAGAAGGACTTAGGTAAGAGACAGAACAAGTCAATCAACTTGTCAAATCTTTTCAGATCACATGCATGGAATAGAAGGGTGAATAATAAAATTTCATTTTCCAGTCATGCTGATCATTCATTTTCTTGATTCTCTTGGGTCAGTTTCATAATTCTAGAGGTGTAAGTTAGTGCAGCATTCAATAGTTGCACACACTACTTAGAGGCCAAGTGATACTTTGCAATACTAAACAATGCATATGGCTCTGAATTTTGTATATATGTAGAAGCAGATATGAAATGTTTGAAGCATGGTAATTTTTTTTAAATGGCAACTAGTTTGATACTGAATTCCATTTTTGTGAATTACTTAGAAATATACATTTATAGTTTATTTTTAAATTTTAGTTAAATCTTATAAGAATATTTGATGTAAAAATATTTAATTCTTAGATTATTTAGGATGATTATATATCAGAATCATAATAGAAACAGAAAATTTGATAGTACAGCTCAACAAAACCCAGAAATAGAAATAGAAATATAGAAATAGCATATTTTCAAAGAAGCCATTTGCTTAAATATTCAAAAAGTGAAAGCGATGAATTTAAGGAGATCTTGCAACAATGATTGAATTTAAACTTTGATAATATCTGGCATTTTAAAAAGGTTTATTTTTATTTTATTTTTTTGTTGAGGCTGAGTCTCGCTCCATTGCCTAGGCTGGAGTGCAGTGGTGTGATCTTGGCTTGCTTCAGCCTCTGCCTCCTGGGTTCAAGCAGTTCTCTGCCTCATCCTCCTGAGTAGCTGGGATTACAGGTGCCTGATACCACTCCCGGCTATTTTTTTTTTTTTTTTTTTTTTTGTATTTTTAGTAGAGATGGGATTTCACCATCTTGGCCAGGCTGGTCTTCAACTCCTGACATCATAATCCACCCACCTTGGCCTCCCAAAGCGAGCCACTGCACCCAGCCAATATCTGGCTTTTAGTGATTAAAAAAAAAATGGTTGTATTACATGTTTTAAAAGATAGACAATAGTGTCAAAGAGTTAGATACTTACTAATAAAGTAGCCACAAAAAAGACCTGTGCTGAGTCCACTGAATTTATTGGTCATTAGGTTGCTGGCAACGTGGTCATGAGCAGTTTCCAGTGCGTTGTGTTGGGAGAGGCCAGTGTGCAATGGGTGGAAGGATGAATGGAATCTGAGGAAGCAGGATTCGGTCTTCTTTAAAAATATGGCTGGGACGGAAAAGAGAGAACTAATTGTTGATGGGAAAGAAACCAAGGGAGGGAAGAAATTTGAAGATGGAATTGAAAGAGAGAGAGGGAAGGAGGGAGTGAGAGAGAGAGAGAGAGAGAGAGAGAGAGAGAGAGGAGCTATGGGGTGGAGCACCTATAAAAAGGTGAAAGGAAATTTGTCTGAATCTTTATATTTCTTGGGAGAACTGCAAAGGTATGGAAAGGGAGTCAGCCTAATAATGAATGCAGAAGTTTCCATACTAGAAGGCTTGTGTAGTGTAGAACCATCCATGGGTGTGAGTGGGTGTGTGTGAATAGGAACAATCACAGTTGCAGTATCATCATGAATAGTAGGTAGAGCCAAGGTGGAAAAAGTGTGAACAGGTAAATTGAGAGGGAAGGTGGTTTAAGAAAAGGCGAGGTGTTCAAGAAATCAAGTCCTAAATGCAGATATTATCTGATGTCAGTAACATTTTCATCGAGTGGATACAGTCACTATACAACTTGAGATTGGTCACTGAAATACAGGTGAAGAGACTAGTGCCCAGATCAGATGGCATTGAACCCCATACAGAATAGTTAGAGTGGCTGCTCCCCCACAAAATCTCAATCTCTCTCTCTCTCTCTCTCTCTCTCTCTGTGTGTGTATATATATGTATATAAGGATTAGAAGAATGGCCAGCGAAAAATAGATATACAAGTCTAATATTGTAGATTTAAGGAGATTCAGAGGATGGAAGAAACATCCCAGAAGTTTCTTATTGAATATTAGTGTATCTGGCAGGCTGGGATAAGTTAGGTGTTTATTTTAAATTTTAAAATATTTTATGTCTCATTCTTGACTGATAGGGTTGATTTAGTGACTACTCTCTTGGGGACTTGAGCATACCAATTACCAGTTTCAAGCTTCTTTTTCTCAATCTGCAAAACAGGTACAAATGCATGCCTCCCTAGAATGTTGGGATGGCTCGTCTCATATTACACGTCACATGTGAGTAAATATTAGAATCCTTTCTCTATGCTTTATCTTACTTTTCCAACCTGAAAGCAGGGATATGCAATTTGCCTCTGTGTATTCCTCATGTTGCATAGAGGTGTAAATAGCTTTGCAAGCATAATATACATATGTTCATTAACTATTTTAAAACATCCCTCTTTGAAAAAGAGGGCTACTGTTAATTCTTTTTCATGTATTTTTTAAAAATGGAGTCTAACCAATTCATATTTATTTCTTGAATCAAAAATTAGTCTGATGCACAAGGTGGAAATGAGTCATGGTGCTTTATAACACCTTAAGAATTCTCAGATATATGCGTACTCTCTTCTGAGAGGTGAAATGAATTGCTCAAATGTGAAAATTCAGTTCTGGTGGGGCAAAAACCAGAACCCATTGCTAGGGATTCTTTGAAAATTATTCTGACTAAATTAAGATACAGGATTGAGGAAAGGGCATTGGAAGTGATTTGAAATGAATACAAAAATCTTAAGGATGTTGGGAGAAAATGCAAGGGATAGCAATCTAGAAGAAGCCCTATTTATATATAAAGCGCCTTATATAAAACTTGCAATTTTCTCTTCATTCCAGCATCTACAAATAAATACTTTACATGAGAATAGCACAGAATCTGCAGATTTTTAAAAATGTGAAGACTGTATTCTGTTTTCATTATTTTAGAAGAAAACTTTTGTGTGATTTACATGTATCCTTAAGAAGTATCCCTTGAATTTGTGGGTAATGTGTATGCTTTTCTTTAATGAACTGAGGGGCATCATTCTACAGTAAAGGGAGAGATATTGCTGGGAGAAAAGAATGATCCACCAATAAGAATTAATTTTAATTTCTTTTCTCTTTTTTTGATTAGTTCTCTTTCTTTTATTCGTACTTGTTTGTAGAGGAAAAAATTTTAATCATAGTATTAATTTACTCAGAATAATTATGTAAAACTACTTATAAATTTAGTTGCGAACTAAATTTATATACATGGAAGCGTCTTTCAAAGCAAATGTTTGGATTCAAATGCTGGTGTTTAGAAATGTATTTAGTAACTGGTAATTTGAATTGAACCATGTTATTATTCTTAAGTTTCATTCAAAATAACCTTTTTTATTTTTACACATTTACTAGAGAAAAATAGGAAACTTAGTAAACATCCTTTCGGCTTGAGATAATCATGAGATAGTCACTAGTAAGAATTTAATGTCTAGCCTTCCAAATGGATATGCAGTCAGATACATGCATTTCCTGTAAAATGTAGGTTCCATGATTCCGTAAGTGGGCAACTGAATGGATGAATGCATATTTAACAGACTTGAATTACAGTCTATACACAATTTTAAACATACTGTTTTCTCATAAAATATGTTTTATATTAAGTATATTTCTGTCACATACTTTTTAATGGCTACATATAACTTTTTTATTTGTATCAAAAAAGTTATCAGTCCCTGAAGTTGAATAGTTGGACTCTTTCTAATTCTGTTGCTACTTAAAACAGTACTGTAATTGGTATTTTCTAAATGACATCTTTGGCTATATTTATAATTATTATATCAAAATTAATTTTCTAGACAGGATACTGTATACATGAGAAGCTTATCTTAAAGATTTTTGATACACACCTTTGTGTAGTGCTAAAAGTTTTTAACAACTGAAATTATCACAGACAGTACATGGCAGGGCCCATCTTCTGACACTTGCCAATGAATTTTAATTTTAATGTAATGTTTGATATTTTAAAAATTGAGATGTAATATTATTAGCTTGTAGTATTTGTAAACATTTTATTACTATATTTCAGGGTCGCTAGTGTTTTGTTTTGAAGGTGTCCAAACTTTATTTTTCTCATATAATTCACTAGTATTCTTTATATGTCAGAGATTGGTCATTTAGATTCCACTCTATCTCCCAATATTTTAATATTTTAATTTTACATTTAAAAATTTACTTATCTTTGTATAACTTTAATATTTTAATATTTATGCACATATGTATGTAACCCTTTTTGAATGATTGCCCTTTTCCTTTAAGAAACGGCCTTTGGGGTCACATTTTGGAAGAAATAATGTCATACAAATGATATTATATAAACACTTCTATTTTCTTCTAATGTTTTGTTTATAAATAAGGTTATTGTATATATTTAATAAACTATTTTTTACTTTAAGCCTTAGTTTTTTTTACCTTTATTTCTTGAACTTGCTAGAATTTACATTGTTGTTATAAATGAGGCCTTTTTTTAATTGTATATTTTACATAGCTACTGCTGGTATATAAGGAAGTGATGGATTTAATCCTCACTATATTTCTTCACCTGCAACTTGGCTGAATTTTTGCATTGGCCAATTCTTATTGGTTCTCATGTCCTTGGTTTGCCTAAAGCTGGTGTCCAAAGAAAGGTGTGAACAGAAGTGGAGTCCATTGCTCTGGGCATCGGCTCTGACATGTTTTCCAGAAACAGTGGTTGTATTTGATTTAATCTGCACTGATTGCCCCTGGTCCAACTTTAATAGTTGGGTCAACTCAGCCTCCCTGTGTGTCTCACAAGAGGGGCTCTCCCTTTCATGCAGGGATCTGGGTGCTGATCAGGTAACCCTTCACCTTGGTCTTGCCGGCGGTTTCTTGCAGAAATTTCTTCAAATTTTGTGCATGTAAGTGGCATTTTTTTTCTGTGTTCAGGCACAGGTGTAGAGTTGAATATACTTTTATATTCTTTTTATTATATTATTGGAATTTGAGAAGTAGGAAGGGTTTGGACTCTTGTTTTTTTTTCTTTGAACCAGAAATCTTTAAAGTCAGTTCCACTAGTTGGTTATGCTGTGCGTCTTACAACTTAAAGTCGAAAGAGGGGAAGCCAAAACGCTTAGAATAGAAGCGGTTGTTTCTAGATGCCACATTTGCTTGTGTCCGTTTTCTGTTGCAGCGGTTTAGCGATGTTGCGGTATCCTTAATGAGCAATCTCTTTGACATAGACAAGGAATCAATGCATGTCATCTTTCCTGGCGGCTTCGCAATTATTGAGGCACACAATAAAGGTAGTGAGGGGATTTATGATCTTTCTTTGTGTAAGTAGAAGTCACTGGGTCACCTAGCTCAGGTGTATTTGCATCTGATCTTTACTTTTAATTAGAGAATGCAACTTTCAGGGCTACAACTTTGATTAGTGATTTTCAGGTGTTCCAAGTAGAAAGGAGTCACAGTGCCAAGGATAGGAAGGCTTTCTAGTCCTGTAGAAATGACAACTCACAGGGGCTTAATGAACTCGGTTGGTTGACTTCATACAGTGCGATTGCCAACACCTTTACCATCATCCACATATGACCTTTAGAATGGTTCTTAGTGTTTGGAAGAGCCAGTCTCTCAGTAGTCAATACTGCATTCCTGAGGAGAACAGACTTAAGGAGGAGAGCTTGCTAGCGAATTCTCTGGTGCATAAAGTCTGTGATCTGTATGGTATGGCCATTTGATGTGCAGACCAATAGAATGGCTGGTTGTCATGAATGGCTATCAGAGATTGGAGGTGGGACAGGGTAACTGACTTCCTTGCCTTTGACAACAGAGATACAGGGGTGGGTGTGTTTTGTATTCTCTTGCCACATTAGTGAGCAAGATACTCACATCCACTCACTGGACTTCTCATAGTTCCTAGATTTCAGGTCACACTCTAAGAACAGCCAAGTTTCATCTTCTTTTTAACCATAAATAGAAGTACTAGGCTTGCGTGATAAACTCTTCTGGGCTCTAAGTCATTGCCCACTCTCCTATGCTGAGCTGCAGATCTGCTGGGATATTTTCTGCTACATGAGTGCCTTCCATTCTGAATATTTTATACATTCTGCACATGCTTGGCAGAATAAGGGCTTTCACCAGTGATGAATTCATAGGACACATTGGCAGCTTTCCTGAACTGTTTACTTTCATAACATCATCAGCAATTAGCCTGTAAAGTAGAAATTTAAATGAGATCCACAAACAAACACGCCTTTGAATCAGCTAGTGACTGGAGAGGGGCCTAAAGAGACTGTATATAATTAGGCAGGACAAGAGTTGAGAGGAAGTTAATTGATGGGAGGAGCATAAAGAGCACTGAGTTCTTTCACTATAGCTTTAAAAAATTCTGTAATGCCAAAGGGAATAGAGAAGAGTGGCAGACAAAATGATAGAATAAATCAATACCTATTTATCCTATTTATTGACACATTTCTATTTACCCTAGAGCTGTGCTGATCGCTGGAGATACAAAAGAGAGGGAGGCAAGAGATGTTATTTATTTAGTACCTTCTGTGAGGCAGATGCTGTCATATTTATTTTTAAATCACATTATATTTAGTTTTGAGAGTATTCTGCAAAGTAAGGATTTTACAAGTGATGATTTTACAGATGAAGAGTCACTCAAGAACAGTGGTGTACAAAAGAATGTGGTGTGGACGTTTCTGAGGGGGCTGTCCCACTGTTGGTGGGGCTGTGGCCTATGGACCTTAACTGCCACCAGGGTTCAAAAAAAGCAGAGGTCAATATGGGTTGGAATAATCAAAGGTTTCATGGAAACTGAGAAGTAAACATGACTCGTAACACACAGGTAGGATCTTAAGTGAGGGATGCCAATGGAATTGGGCTTTTATGGAAGTATTCTCTTTAGTTACTTTTTTGTTAGGTCATTTTTGCCTCTTAAAAGGATGACCTCTACAATGAGGGAAGAAGAGTAGACAGAGATTGTTTGGCAGGAATTGTTTGTGTGTGTGCATGGTTGTGTGTGTGTGTGTGTGTGAGAGAGAGAGAGAGAGAGAGAGAGCGAGAGCGCGAGCAAGCGCCCAGGCACTTGTGGGAGCCAGGGGTGGGATGGTGGTAGTTTAGATAGCACTAGAGATGCATTTAGGAACAATTCCTTCACAGGCTATGTGTGTTAAGAGGGTAAGTGGTACTTGACAGGGTATCCAGAACACTTGCAACTCTAAGAGAGCTGGCTTAGCTATACCTAAAGTGTCCGATAGCGGGATTTTCATCTGGGGAAAATATAAGCCTGTCCTATGAGAATGCTGAAAGTGCAGCATTCGTTTCAGTGTCAAGCATTAGAAAAATCACCATGCTACTTAATTCTGTTCTGGCAGATAACTTTGTAATTTACAAAGACCTTTCATCTCTCATTGTCTTATTTAAACTTTAGCTTTGTAAAGATTCTGATGATGAAGAGAAAATATTTTTAACCCGTTTTACATATGATAAAACCAAGGTCCTGAGATATAATTTTATTTGGCTGAGAACACATATCCATGTATCCTTTTTTATTCAAAATGAGCACCAATGTTTCTATAAAGATGTTTGTAACAATCTGGCCAAAGCATTATGTTATCATAGCATCCTAAATAAATACCTATAATAGCATTTATTACATTGCACAGTCATTACCACATTGTATGGTTTTTTCCAAGGGCAAAGCCTATGCTTTATTGCCATTGTGTTGCCATTACCCAGAAGTGCCTGGTGTATAATAGATGCTCAGTAAATATCTATTGAATGCACTAAGGAATGGAGACTTGTGAAAATCAAAAAGACTGGTGCTGTGAATTTGGTGAGTCACCAAGAAGTCGACCCAAAAGAAGACTATCCTGTTGTTTTTGTTTTTTATGTTGGGAGGCAGAGTCTCACTCTGTCACTAAGGCTGGAGTATAGTGGTGCTACCATAGCTCACTGTAGCCTCAAACTCCTGGGCTCAAGTGATCCTCCCACCTCAGCTTCACAAGTAGCTGGGACTACAGGTGTGTACCCATGCCAGAGCCTTCACCGCTCTTTGTGGCTGCCTTCTGTCAGTCCTCCTGGCTCAGGGTATAGTGTTGAAAACAAGTGAACTAGGTTTCATTTTCAGAGTAGACAAGGTATTTTCTATAGACTGTCTCTCTTTGGCTTTGGTTTGGAAAGGCAGACACAAACTCTAAAGAGTCATGGTTTTCAGGCAGAAAAGGAAGAGGAGTTTGTGAGAAGCAAGGACCTAGTAAATGGTAGTGGCAGGTGGTGAGTGTTTATTGAGTGGATTTATTTGTCAGTTCTCAATCCCATTGATTAAATTGGAAGCTCTAATCTTCCATTAAGAGACAGGTATTTAGCTTGCATTAATCAATGCTAATTCACTTTAGTTGAATATCTTACTTCATTAGTCTTTTAATGTTTAAAACACTCCGTGCACATCAGAAGCCCTCCTGCCTTGATTAGGAAGCCAGTAACTAGGCACAATCTGAGGGCAGTTACAGGAAAACCAGCATCACACTAAGACCTGCTGGTGGAAAGCCAGTCCTACAGCACAGCTGCCCTGAGCATCACACTAAGACCTGCTGGTAGAAAGCCAATCCTACAGCACAGCTGCCCCGTCACTACAGCATTATAGTTGAGAGTGTGGGCCCTGGAGTCTGACTGCTCTTAGATTTTAAAAAACTTATAGTTTAATAATTTATTGATGCAAAATTCAAATAACATAAAATTCACCATTTTCAAGTGGATAATTCAGTGGCATTTAGTACATTCACAATGCAACTACCGCTTTATCTAATTTGAAAGCATGTTTTCCTTTTTACCTGTCCACCAGTTTCTCCCCATTCCCTGCCCCTCCCCACTCCGGACAAGTACTAATCTGCATCCTGTCTATACGCATTTATCTATTACTGGTATTTAACATTCACGGAATCATATAACATGTGACATTTCGTATGTGGCTTGTTTCACTTAGCATAGTGTTTTAGAGGCTCATCCACATTGTAGCTAGTATCAGTACTTCATTCCTTTTTATGAATGAGTCATATTCCACTGTGTGTATATAGTACAATTTGTTTATCCATTCATTGGTCATGGGCATTTGAACTGTTTCTACCTTACTGCTATTGTGAATAGTGCTGCTATGAACATGGGTGTATGTGTATTTAAGTACCTGTTTTTAGTTATTTAGGGCATCTACCTAGGAGCAGAATTGTGGGGTCGTATGGTACTACTATGCTTAATTTTTTCCAGGAACCACCAAACTGTTTTCTATAGTGGATTAACCATTTTGCCCTCTCACCAGTAATATGGGAGGACTCCAATTTCTCTACATCCTGGATAACACTTGTTAGTTTCTGTTTATTGGATTATAGACATCCTAGTGGATGTGAAGTGAAACCTTACTGTGGTTTTGATTATTGATTACCCGGTGACTAATTACGTTGATCAGCGGTTTGGAGAAATGTCTGTTCAAGGCCTTTGTCCATTTTAAAAATTCAATTGTTTATCTTTTACTTGTGAAGTTGTAGGAATGCTTTATATGTTCTTTCAATGTTCTAGATATTAGACCCTTATCGGCTGTCTTATTTGCAAATACTCTTATTCTGTGAGTTGTCTTTTCGCTTTAAGTTCTTTCTGTGTTCTAGATACTAGCTTTTCATCAGCTGTATGAGTTGCAAATGTTTTCTCCCATTGTGTGTGTTGTCTTTTCACTTCAATGATAAAGTCCTTCGATGTGAAAAGATTTTCATTTTGCTGAAGTCTAATCTGTTTTTTTTTCCTTTTGTTGTGTTTCTGTCATCATACTTGAGAATCAGTTATCAAATCCAAGGCCATGAAGATATATCCTATGCTCTCTTCTAAGAATTTTATGGTTTTGGCTCTTACATGAGACTGTTTCATTCTGAGTTAATTTTTGCATATGGTGTGAGATAAGGGACCAAATTCATTCTTTTGTATGTGACTATCCAGTTGTCCCAGCACCATTTAGAGACTATCCTTTCCTCATTGAATGAACTTGGCACCCTTGACAAAAATCGGTTGAGCCAAAGATTCTGACATAAGTGGTTATGTTAATAGATGTATGAGTTTATTTCTATATTCTCAATTTATTCTATTAGTCTATATGTCTGTCCTTATGCCATTACCACAGTGTTTTGATTATTATAGTTTTGTAATAAGTTTTGAAATCAGAAAGTGTGAGTCTTCCAGCTTCCTTTTTCGAGACTGCTTGGGCTGTCTAATTGCTCAGGCCACCAACTTTGGAGTCTTTCTTGACAGTTCTCTTTCTCTCACATCTGCTTCCAATTCTTCATCATCGTAACTCACCTGGACTACTGAGACAGCCCCTTAGTGCCTCTCCTTACCTTCTCTTTCAACCTATACCCCAAAGCCCATTCTTCTCACAACAGCCAAGGCAATCCTTTTTAAATACAGTAAGATCATAGCTGTTCCTGTGTTTTCAACCCTCCAGTTGCTTTCCATCACACATAAAATAAAAGCCAGCAAGAACCTGCAAGGTTGGTCCCCTGAAGCGTCCCTTTCTCTCCATTTTCTACCCTTGTCTCCTTGCTCACTTGGCTCCAGCATTTGCTGCCTTGCTTTTCCTTTGCTGTAGGAAGCGTGCTTCTGTCTCAGAACGTTTGCATATCCTTTCTTCCTTGTCTGTAAAGCTCTTTTCCGAGATATTCACCTACCTTGCTCCCTGATTATCCATGTACCCAACTCAGTGACCTGTCCTTGGAGAGACCTTTTCTGACTATCTTATTTGAAATAGTAGTCCATAAGTCTCATCCGCAAACATACCATACATTTCTTTATAGATTAATGATTACAAGAAGTCAGATCCACATGGATAGGAATTTTGTTTCACAACTGCTATAATCCTATCATTTAGAACAGTGTTTGATAGATATTAGACACTGGGTTTTGTTTGTTTGTTTGTTTGTTTTTTCGAGATGGAGTCTTCCTCTTTCTCCCAGGCTGGAGTGCAGTGACATGATCTCAAACTCACTGCAACCTCTACCTCCCAGGTTCAAACAATTCTCCTGCCTCAGCCACTTGAGTAGCTGGGTTTGCAGGCATGTGCCACCATGCCCAGCTAATGTTTTGTATTTTTAGTAGAGACGGAGTTTCACCATGTGGGCCTGTCTGGTCTCAAACTCCTGACCTCCAGTGATCCACCCTACTCAATCTCCCAAAGTGCTGGGATTACAGGTGTGAGCCACTGTGCCCAGCCATTTAGTAATTTTGAGTGAAAGAATAAATGAATGAATTCTCTTTCAGAGAAAGAAGTATAAATATCATAATGAGCATAAATAGAGTAGGATTTAGAGTGACGCAGAAATTGATGTCAGTACCAGTTCTGCCACTTTTCAGTTATGTGATCTCATGTAAGGTTTTTAACATCTCTGGATCCAAATTTGCTCATCCATAAAATGGGTATAATAATGGTACCCTGCAAACTTGTGGAGAAGCTGAACTCTTAGGCATGTAAATTCCCTGGTAGTTTTTTTTAAATAGTACATATGTAAGCAATTGTAGCTATTGCTAAGGCCATTGTTTCTAACCTCAAGATGGGTTATAATTCATGAATGTCTGATTTTTCAGAAGACAGTAGTATATTTTGGTCTCTAGTCTCATTGTTGCAGTGCTGAAAATGTTTGGTGTCTGACAGAATGGAAGACTTGGTTTCCGCAATATTTCTCAGCTATTTTCTAATGGTTATTTTTGCTTGGGTATTGCCTTTTCCCCTTTAAATAGGTGCATTTTGGTTCCTGGGTCTATATAGAAAAGATATACTGTATATTGATAAAATGAAGGTAGCTTTCTGCTATGAACAAGATTTTGAATCTTCAACTTGGAAAACAAATTTCAATGGTATCATAGTTAACTTCCTCTTAAAGCTTAGATACTCACAATTTTCTTAGTGAATTTTTGAGAACTGAGTAAAATCCTCTAACCAGTCTTCAATAATACTGTGGGTGACCTAATCATAGTCAGGATGACTTACTGCAGGCAGAAAGAAATAAGACATACTACATAAGCCATACCATTTGCTCAACCCCATTACTCTACAGCCACTGCTGCCACGGACAAGTCTTTGTCAGGGATTATATTGTATAGTGTCTAATTCCAGGGTTGGGAAATGGAGTTGCATTGTTGATTAGAGAACTGGCTTGATACATAGCCAAGCGCAAACGGCACTTCACGGTGGATTCTGCTGACATGTTCTTTTCTTCTTAGCTTCTGAGCATCATCACCTTTGCCCCTCCTGGCTCCTGGCTGTCCTGCAGGCTCTCATCTCCCATCACATAATGTCAAAGAACCCTCAGGAATTAGTCTTCCAGATGGACATGAGCTAAAGATTCTGACACAACTGCTCAGGGGATTGCAGGCATTAAATTCAAGGTATTAAATTTGCACTAGGGTGGGGTGGGGGAAAACAAAGAAAATCAGATTTCAGAAACTGCAGTACCAGAGGGAGTATGTGTTACTGGAGGATGGATGTTCTCAATCTTCTTTTTTTCCAAACAATAATTATGCTTTATCTCTAATGTTGAGTGGCAAAGGTGAAATCCATGCAATAACTCAGGGACTTGACAAGTGAATCACGCTTGACAATCTGTTTTATACGATGCATTATATGGGGTTTGCACTCAATATTTTCCCTGTACAATGGCTCCCATGCCCTCCTTTTTTTCTTTCTCTGACTTTGAGTCATCAACCGTGATACCCAAGGAGCCTTCAGCTTGTTAGCAAGATGCATTATGTTGTTGGCCATCAAAAGATTGAAGCAGAGAATGTGGGAAGCAGCCAGGCTGGGTTGGGGAACAAAAGCTACTCTCTAATTGTGTCTCAGCCACTGTGCTCCTCTCACTCCTCTTCTGGGACTGCTCCTTTTTTGTTTCTAAGTAGTGGAATCAAAGCGACCGAGTACCTCTTCCTGAATCCTGTGGCAAAACCAGCCTTGTAAACAAGGGTTGTGGAATATTCCTTACATGCCTGCCAAAGTGAAATAAAGTGCTAAATGCCCCTAACCTGAACACGAAGCAGGAATAGATCTTAAATGTAGCCACAAAAATCCTCACATCTTTCTCTTGATCTAAATGAAGATCCAATGCAAAAGTTACCTCTGTGTAGTATTTTTCTAAGGGCATGGGGTTTGTTTTAATAAAGGCAACTTAAAAATCTAGTTTCCAATTTTTCACTGTGTTTCACTGTGTCTTCAGAGGACTGAAGACATTTTAAAGACACTTACTAAGTTTGAGTGGAAACTCAATTTAGTTCTTAATATTAATTCTGCTTCCTATTGTCTTCTTCCCATACTTTAAATTGAAATGATTCAAAAGAAGGGGATCGGACATAAATATCCTAACAAAATCAATGTGCTGATTTGATTAGATATACATAAAATGCACTTAGTATCAAAAATATTTTTTAAAATGCACAGACTGCAATGAGGCAGTATCAATGTAATGAGAATGTTTTGGCTTTCAACTTTGTGCAAGCACTTGCATACATTATTCCATTTAGTACCCAAAACAACTCTGGGAGATAAAAATAGTGAAATAGAACATGTGGGTCTTATTTCACCAAGTTTTTGAAATGCTTAAGATAGTTAACTACATGGATGGCAAAATTTCTTGAGCATAATGTAATTTATGCTTAGTAACAATAATGTATCCCTTTATGAATTTTACATGAAAGGAAACAGAAGCTTAACAATGGCAAGTCACTTTCCCAAAGTCTTATTGCTGGTGAGTGGTGGCACAATAGTTCCAGAACCCCCTTGTGAGGAAATAAGCCTTTTAGGACCCCAGATTTCTCTGACCATGTCATAAAAATATTTACCAGCTCATAGAAAGCAGATGGGGTAAACAGAATAGTTAGGCAATAAAGACCTGCATATTTCTCTTCTGGATCAATGATACATCTGAAAAAAGAGAAAAAAATCGTATCTAAAAATTCCCTTTTTAAATGTCACTTTTCGCTTTGGATTCAGACTTACTCATTTTTTATGTGTCCCTTAACGATGTTAAGAGTGAACTATGTATAAAATACTCTCAGCAGTGTTATTCATATGACCTAGTGTAGAAAAAAGCAGCAACAAACATTCATCAACGTGAAGAGGTATGCTTTAATATTTCATATGTGGAAATGTTTGCTCTGTGCTGATGGAAATGAATGAATGTCTACTAACCATTCATTAAGCAAGCATGTGAAGGAATCTCAAAAATAAGATAATAAGCAAAAAAACAAAACACCCCACAAACCAAAGATGCAGGCTTTTGTATAGTATAATACAGACTTCTGTATAATTGTATAGATTATGTATAATTCCATTTGCATAAAAGTCTAAAGTAGAAAAAAAAACATGCTATATTATTAGAGATTCATACATAAATATTAAAATTATCATGGAAAACAAGATAATTACCATCAAAGTCAGGTCAGGGTTACTCCAGGATCCAGATGAGTGTTTAGATGAAGAACAGTGTGTTGAGCAGTTTGAGGGTGCAAGCAGTGTTCTCTTTTTTGTCCTTGGAGGTGGTTTTAGAGATGTTTACGGTAATGTATTAAACCATGCATTTATATTTTATGCACTTTTCTGTATGCAAGCCGTATTCTATATTTCACAATAAAAAAAGGTTTAAACAGAAATAAGAACTTGTACTGAGTAGTCATGATTCTTGCATGAAAAAACTAATGGAAAGAGTTAGAATATATGGCTCCTACCCAATCTTCTTCCTTTTTGCCCCACTGGAATGGATGCAGGTCAGGCCGGGACAGTCTGCAGCAGCAGTGACCCCTATCTGTCTGCTTCATCACATAGCAAGCTGAGCTGGTCATGGGGCTTGGGACTCTGGGGAAATGCCTGGACATTTCCTTTATGCAGAAGGCAGGAAAAGAGCTGGAAATGATTTGGATAATGTTTGACACTACATTTATGAGGTAGTAAAGGGACAGTGAAACATTTTGGCTAGCCTGTCTCTCAGGATTCTGCAGTTCCTTTCTCACTTCAATAGAAAGAATCAAACTACATCCAGATATAAAGAGAAAGCACTTTTATTTTCAGCCTGCCCCAAAACATCAAGTGAGTATCACTCTTAAACCCAGGCTATTTCCATCTCATCATCAATAATAATCACTTTGCAATAGTTGCTGAGATTACTTTGAAGGCCTGCTCACGTGGAAAATTCAGCGTGTCTGCTCCCCATTTGCCAAGCATAAGTGTTTGAGGGTGGATGTGAGTTGGGAGTAAGTCAGCTTGTTTGTGGCCTTCTGGGACAAAAGAAAGCTCTGCAGTCAGAATGGGGAGTCACTTAGGTGGAAACAGTGAAGGAGGCCGTAGGGTGGAGGACAGAGACCCACAAACATGGGTTAGGAAGCTGCTCACCATAGGAATGTAAAATTGTCTCACAAATCAGGGCACTGGGCCCTTTGTCTTTGGTAATACCTAATATTGAAGTCCAGAATGAAGATTGAGTGTGTACAGAATATAAATGATTCCAGCGATGCTCATTCTAAAAAAAGCAAAGTCCAGCAGTCAGCTTGAATGTCTACACAATCTCCTGGGCTTCTCCCATCAGTCAGTTCTCACAACCAGGGCTGATCCCTGATCAGGTTACATTATGTAGAGTCAGGCGTGTATGCCAAAAAAGGCAGGAAACAAGGCGGGCCCTGGTCGTCGGGGGTTTAATACTCAGTCAGAGAGGGATGTGTTCACCCTACCAGGAGGCACCTGCAGCAGAATTCTAGGAAGGAAAATCAGGTTGAAGAATTCAGTTTTTCCTCATTTGCATTTTATGTTTAGAGTTGGTTCTGACTTTGTATGATAGAAGATATTTCCACTGACTAGTAAACTGGCTTCGATTTTTTGATGATTAATAGCTTATTTTGTTTGATAAAGAGCAAATTGTAGAGCCTGTTGCTCATTTTACTTTCCTGAGCTCCTCACATCATTGTGGAAAGATTGGGTCCTCTGCCTTTTATAATTAGGTGTCTGCAAAAGCTACACAAATCTGACTAGTTGAAATACAAATAATTACAACCTGAATGTAGTTTAACAGGAGACACTGAAAGGTAGTGTGATGTTAAACAATTTCAACAACTTGTTCATGCCAGCAGTTCCTCATCCCTAAACTGGAGGTAACCACCTTTCTGAAGTGATTAAGAGAATAAAATGAGATCTTTAATGTGTGTGTGCATGTGTGCATATATACATATGTATGTCTACAATCATGTGCCCATGACATTTTGGTCACTGATGGACCACATATGACAGTGGTCCCAGGAGATTATAATGCCATATTTGTACTCTACCTTTTCTATGTTTACATACACAAAAAGCCACTGTTTGGTTACAGTTGTCTGTAGTATTCAATACAGTAATACAGTAACATGCTGTACAGGTTTGTGGTCTTAGAGTAATGGGCTGTGCCATATACAGTATATACATAGTTATTAACTTAGGTGTGTAGTAGGCTACACCATTTAGATTTCTGTCAGTACACTATATGATGTTAGTACAACGACAGAATCACCTAATGACGAATTTCTCAGAGCACAGCTCTATCGTTAAGTGTTGCATGATGATGTATGTATGTATGTATATAATATGACATATACTATGCTTAATAATAAGAGTTATGCTTTTCTCCCCACACTTCTCCAAAGGTTGGCATTCAATTAAAAACCTCACCTATAGGATGACAAAATAATACCAATTTTTATTTGAATATTTTGGAACATGAGATCTATGGTTTATGATGTAGGAATGATTTTAAATGAATATGTATGAAGATCATTTAAATATTTGTAATTCTTAATTTAAATATTCTTAATGTCTTTAGACAAGGCCTTTTAAATAGATCAGATGTTCTTTTTATAATTTGAAAAGGGAAATCACCCTTAATTTTGGTGGGCTGGGGAACATCAGGTCAGTTGGACTGGGCAGGTCACAGCTCCTTTGGTAAGTTACTTTTTCTTTTGATCGATTGAAATAAGTACATAGTTCAGAGCACAGTTGTCCTGTGGCCTTGTACATAAAGCTTATAGCAGCAGCCTGTTCTTCCCACTCATCCGAGCACCTGAAGGCTGCTATGATGAACTCTTCATTAATTCTTCTGGATGTTACCCTGTATCTCTAAATATCATGCTTAGATAGTATTTCTTGATTTTACTGATTACTCATTTTGTTTAAGCATCAGTTTCTAAATTTTTCCCCTGTTCATCCCAGTCACACACAAGCAAACAGCTTGTCACCCTCTCTAATATAGATATTGTAATTTTGGTTACATCAATCATTCTCAAATGTAGCATATACCAGAATCATCTTGAGAGCTTGTTTAAATACAGATTTCTGGCTAATCTCCGATTTTTGACTAAAAAAAGGTGAATTTGGAAAACTTGCATTTCGACCAAATTTTCAGGTGATGTTGATGCTGCTGCTTGGATGGTCTAGGACCATACTTTATGAATCATTGGGCAATATAAATATTTTATCTTCACATTGTAAACATACTTGATAGCTCAGACGTGTAGTATGTTGCAGTTGCTTTCTCTTTCTTATCACCCCCCTAAATTAATAATTGTCCTTTACCATTTGATTGGTTTTATAGTCTTGTTATTAATTTGTACATGAAATCTCTTTTAATGGTGTAACTCTTCTCTCAATATGTTCAAAGTCATCAGGTATTTTTCAATATCATCTTTTTTTTTGAGACTGAGTCTCATTCTGTTGCTCAGGCTGGAGTGCAGCGGTGCAATCTTGGCTCCCTGCAACCTCTGTCTCCTGGGGTTTAAGTGATTCTCCTGCTTCAGCTTCCTGAGTAGCTGAGATTACAGGTGTGCACCACCACACACAGCTAATTTTTGTATTTTCAGTAGGGACAGGGTTTTGCCACGTTGGCCAGGCTGGTCGCTGGTCTTGAACTCCTGACCTCAGGTGATCCACCCGCCTCGGCCTCTCAAAGTGCTGGGATTATAGGTGAGAGCCACTGTGCCCTGCCCATCAGCTATTACAATATCATCTTTTTAACAAGTAAAGATCCCAGAGTTTTTGACCTGTCCCTTCTGCTACACACTGCTGCCATGTTGGTGTCTCTGTCCACCCTCATCCTGGTGATTCTCTGGGCTTCTCACCTTGTGTCTTCATCCTACTTTCTTGTTCTTGTTTCTTTTCAATATTTGTTTGGCAACTTAAGAGTCTGAGAATATATTCCTTTTTTCATACTCTTGTACCTGATCAAATGTTTGGCTGAATAAAATTCTGTGTTGGAACAAATCTCTTTTTGAAGACATTGGCCCACGATCTTCTGACTCCCAATGTTGCTACTGGGCAATCCAACACCATCTGGTTCTTGATCCTTTGTATGAAACTAGTTTTCTCCATGAAGATTTTAGAATCTTTTCTTAGTCCGTAGTGCTCTGAAACAGTACAATGACGCCACTGCCTATCTGTTGTGCTGTGCATGAAATGGGCCCTCCCAATCTAGGAACTTGAGAGATTCCCTCAAGTATATCCTATGGGTGATGTCCTACCTACCACTTTCTGTCTCCTCTCTTTCTGTGACTCTTCTGTTTGTATGTTGAACAGTCTGCAAAGGTGGCCGAATTTTCTTATGTTTTCTCTTCATTTTTTTAATGCTTTATATTTTAGTTCTATTTTCTAGGAGATTTCTTCATGTTTATATTTTTAAATTTTAATTCTTAACATCTCTTGTTGGTTATTCTTTTGGTAGTCTTTTGGATGCTGCCTGTTTTTACTTTTATTTTCGAGGCTATTAATACAGATTTTAAATTTATTTCCATCCTATTGATTTTTATCTGTTAGTTTGTTTTGGTTTTTGTCTTTTATGGTGATTTTTTTTCTCAAATATGTGGTAATTATTGGCTATAAATTCCTATTTAGGAGTTGGCCACTAATGAGCCAATTGGATGCCATGTACCATAGGTGGAACTTTTTGTCTGTCACTGCCCAGGACCCTACAGCTGTGTCTTTCTCTCTTTCTGGAGAGATGAGGTAAGTGATATGTTAGAAAGATCATGGGCTTTGTATTCAAAGATCTGTATATGATGTCGTGAATCTCCGGCTAAGAAGCTGTATGAAGTTAAGCAGATAATCTTATTCTCTCATTGTCAATTTGAATACCTAGAACAGGGCTTGCCACTTATTGTCATGTGATAGATATTTGTGGAATAAGAAACTATCCTCAGTCAAGCACAGTGCCTCATATCTGTAATCCCAGCATTTTGGGAGGCTAAGGCTTGAGGATCACTTGAGGCCAAGAGTTGGAGACCAGCCTGAGCAACACAGTGAGCCTCCATCACAAGGAAAAAAGAATTAATTAGCTGGGCATGGTGCTACACGTCAGTAGTCCCAGCTACTCAGGAGACTGAGGTGTGAGGATCACTCAAGCCCAGGAGTTTGTGTTTGCAGTAAGCTATGATCATGCCACTGCACTCCAGCCTGGGCGACAGAGCAAGACCCTATCTGTAAAAACATATAGTATTTCTAGTTCTAGATCCTTGAGGAATCGCCACACTGTCTTCCACATTGGTTGAACTAATTTACACTCCCACCAACAGTGTAAAAGTGTTCCTGTTTCTCCATATCCTCTCCAGCATCCTCTTCAGATTTTTTAATGATTGCCATTCTAAATGGCATGAGATGGTATCTGAATGTGGTTTTGATTTGCGTTTCTCTAATGACCAGTGATGATGAGCTTTTTTTCATGTTTGTTGGCTGCATAAATGTCTTCTTTTGAGAAGTATCTGTTCATTTTCTTTGCCCACTTTTTGCTGGGGTTTGTTTTTTTCTTGTAAATTCTTCAAGTTCTTTGTAAATTGCGGTAGATGGGTAGATTGCCAATTTTTTCCCCCCATTCTGTTAGTTACCAGTTCACTCTAATGATGGTTTCTTTTGCTGTGCAGAAGCTCTTAAGTTTAATTGGATTCCATTTGTCTATTTTGGCTTTTGTTGCCTTTGTTTTAGTGTTTTAGTCATAAAGCCCTTGCCTATGCCTATGTCCTGAATGGTATTGCGTAGGTTTTCTTCTAGGGTTTGTATGGTGTTAGGCCTTATGTTTAAAACTTTAATACCCAAAGAATTATAAAACATTCAACTCCAAAGACACATGAACATGTATGTTTATTGCAGCAATGTTCACAATAGCAAAGACTTACAACCAACCCAAATACCCATCAAAGATAGAGAGGATAAAGAAAATGTGGCACATATACACCATGGAATACTATGCAGCCATAAAAAGGATGAGTTCATGTCCTTTGCAGGGACATGGATGAATCTGGAAACCGTCATTCTCAGCAAACTGACACAAGAACAGAAACCCAAACACTGCATGTTGTCACTCATAAGTGGGTGTTGAACAATGAGAACACATGGACACAGGAAAGGGAACATCACACACTAGGTTCTGTCGGGGGTGGGGGTGCTAGGGGAGGGATAGCAGGAGGCGGAGGAATTGGGGAGAGCTAACATTAGGAGAAATACCTAACATAGATGACAGGGAGTTGGATGCAGCAAACTATCATGGCACATATATGCCTATATAACAAGCCTGTGCATTCTGCACATGTACCCCACAACTTAAGGTATTATAAAAAATAAAGGAATAAAAACCAAAACGTCAACTAATAGCGCGCGTGCGTGCGTGCATGCGTGCGTGTGTGTATCTCATTCAAGAAGAGTAGATCATAAATCCCTACCTCCTCATTTTCATTTTGTGGAGCCATTTACATAAAAGAACATTTAAAAGTCCTTTAAATTGTAAAATCCTCCCTGAATTTCAGAGATTGTTATTTAAGAGGCACTAGCATGTATTGACTGGGTGCAGCATTGTAGGACCGGCACTGTACTAGTCAGTTTCACGGCATGGCATATTCTTCCCAATACATGTACAGCTATGGATGCCATGTGTCTGTGAAAGCAAAAGTGTCCTTGAAATACACAGAAAGCTCTCATGTAGAAGAGCAGATGTGATTCAATGGAGTGTGGCCAGGTAGAGGGTATGTTGGGTGTTGTATATGGGATGAGATGCGTGACACGTATTTCAGTCTTCTACCAGGAGAGACTTTCTGTCAACTAGAGCTTTCAAAGAGATGATCTGCTTTAACAGCTGTTGGGCTTCCTGTCCTTGAACATTTTAAAGCAGAATTTTCCAGACATGTTGCAAAGAAAATTGCCTGCTAGGGATATAGTATGACATTAGTCTAGATAATCTCTAAAATCCTTTCTTTCTTTAATATCATAGTTAATATAGAATTTTAGATCTTAAAGCTTGAATTATCATTCCAAAGGCTAGAAAATAGACATAGGTGTTCTCAGATTTACCAGGGATGTTTTATAAATATCCAAAATGAATCAAGAAAGGACAGGTAATTCCCATTACATCTAAATCCATGAAGCTGACTCTGTCTCTAGAAAAAGGAAGTTGATGACTGCTTTGAAATGTCAAAGTCCTCCCTCCAGGACATTACTTCTTCACTGAGACCAGTTCTTTATTTAATATTTTCTTGAAGAAATAACAGGCACTTGGGGAGTGTGGACAAGAAGGATGGTGTGCTTCCAGTAAAGAGCGAGGTTTCTTCCTTGAACGGGCTTGCTGCCCAGAAGCCAGGTTGATTTGCATTTCATCTGCAGTGCATCACTCTTTTATGTGCATTGCTGTAGCACTGCCAGCCTCTGCCTGGATACAGGCTTGTCCTTTGAGGAGGGCTGCGTCCATGAAAAGAAAATGTACAGTGAGATCTTCTTTCACCTTTTGAGGTTACATAAAGTGGGAGCTAAAATGAGGAAGTATCACTATATTTTTGTTTGAGCAAGAATTTGAAGGATAAAATATGCAAGAAATAAAAAGCAGAACCTTTAAAGATGGAGTTATAGTTGCTGGAGGTGAAATTCCAGTAAAATAAGAGCACCTTTTCTCTTCAACTCTGGTTGAAATCCAGGTAGAATAGGTGGATTTTAGGAAAAGCTAAAAAGTTCTGAAGGCTTTGCAGTGTTATTTTCTAACTAATCCACTCTAATATCTGGTAGACTAGGTATTGCAGTAAGGGGTTGTCTAATGTTTTAAAATTAAGCTTCCATTGATAACTTTGGCTCAGGGCTGAGTATCTACCTCAATGTTCTCATCCAATCCCACACTTTAAATTATGCTGTGATGACTTCCAAACTTCTTTCCCATGCTCAATATTTGCTTTGAATTTCAGAAACATACTTTAACTCTGTAATGGATGTTTATGTATGAATATATCATATAATCTAAAATTTAGCATCTATTTTTCGGATTGGAGAAAAGATTTGAAATTCTTACTCTTTACTTCACCTCCACTGGGATTCCTTATAGGTAAGCTGAAGCTATTTATGCATGCCAGGTGAGAGGCTAAACAGCAGGGATAATTAATACTGCTTTCTTACAGATTGGCAATTACTTGACATAGCCTTAGCATAACCCTTAACACAGCCCTGTCTGAGACTGATTTGGAGAGTACAGCTTCATCCAGAGATACCCAGTGGGGTGTTCTACATCCTCTTTGCTAAAGATGGCTAAATCTTCAGATTAGATTGAAGATTTAATCTATGCCAGTCACCCAGGTTGCTACCCTGAGGAAGAGTGGGTGCCTGCCGCTAGTGATTAAAACCTGCACGTATTTGTGTTTCAGATACCATGAGCACAAAAGTGGAGGGAAAGAAGATGGTATGGGTTATGGACTTGACATTGCAGGTGCTTCTTCTAACTTCTGGATGCCTTTCCTACATTGCCTAATGCATTTCTATGCATTCATCTAGATTAAGCTTAAATATTATCTTCTCTGTGAAGATCTCCTGATATACTAAGCTTTGCTTACCCAGTGTCCTCCATAAGATGCTGCCTCTGAGCCTGTAGCCCTCGGATATCATCTTAATTCTCCCAGACTCGTCTTGTATGGTGGGAACTGACCCCTCCAGGCTCCTGTGTCAGCTGGCCCAGGGCGGCCATCAGCCAGCGAGTGGCTCTGGCAGAAAATGGGGGTGGGAGAACAGAAACCAGGGTCTTGTCCTCCCTCCCTGCATTGAGATTTTCTACCAGTGGCTCTTACCCCTCCGAATTCTAGCTCCCACTAGACACATTTGCTCTCATTCCAGCTCCAGCTTCATGTGCTTATTCTGGATCCAACTCCAGTTCCAATAACATCACTGAATTAGTTTTCTAGGGCTGCAGTAACAGATTACTGCAAACTTACTGATTTAACATGAATGTATTCTCCCGTAGCTCTGGAGGCCAGACTTCTGAAGTCAAGGTGTTAGCAGGGCCACACTCCCTCCGACTGCCCGAGGGGAGACCCGTGCCTTGCCTCTTCCAGCTTCTGATGGCCCCAGGACTTGTTTGGCTTATGGCAACACCACTGCAATTTCCACCTCTGTCTTCACATGGCCTTCTCCTCTTCTCTGTGTCTTCTCTTTTGTCTCTTATAACGATGATTGTCATTGGATTTAGGGTCCACCTGAGTAACTCAGAATGATCTCATCTCAAAATTCTTAATCCATCCTCCCTCCCTCTCTCCCTCCCTCCCTTCCTTCTTTCCTTACTTCCTTCCTCTATTTCCCCCTCTCTCTCCTGCTCTCTCCCTCCTCTCCCTTCCCCTACCCTCCCCTACCCTCCCTTGCCCTGCCCTCCCCTCCCTTCCCCTCCCCTCCCCCTTCCCTTCCCGCCCTCCCTCCCTCCCTCCCTTTCTTCCTTCCTTCCTTATTTTGAGACAGGCTCTAACTCTGTTGCCTAGGCTTGTGTGCAGTAGCATAAGCACAGCACACTGGACTCTGGACCTCCTAGGCTCAGGTGATCCTCCCTTCTCCTTCTCCCAAGTAGCTGGGACTACAGGCATACACCACCATACCTAGTAAATTTTTTGTATTTTTAGTAGAGACGGGGTTTTGCTGTATTGCCCAGGCTGGTTTTGAATTTCTTGGCTCAGGTGATCCAGCCACCATGACCTCCCAAAGTACTGGGATTAAAGGCATAAGCCACCATGCCCAGCCTCAAAATCTTTAATGACAATTTAATTACGCCTGCAAAGACTTTTTTTCAAAATAAGGTAATATTCACTGGATCTAGGTATTAAGATATGAATGTATGTTTTTAGGGGCCCCCATTTAACACACCACAACCACCTCCTTCTTTGTTTCTCCAGTCTTGGAGTAGTAGAAGCTGTCTGTAGTGAATAATTCCCAGGAAACAGCAGCTCTTGAAGAAAAAAAGAAAATATTTGTGTGGGCTGGGAAATATTGGCTCTACTGAGCCCAATATGGATAAATAGCTTAAGACAGAGTGAATGCAGCACAATTTTCTAAATATTTTTTAATACCGTCTTATTTCTCAGTGTTTCACTCCAAACAATGGTTAACATTGTTTTAGTGGCCACCCTGGGGAATTATTTTACATGAAATACCTTCCAAACCTTCCCTCTGTTACCCATAGTCAACCTTTCTACTAAACAGCCTGCTAATTTAGCACTAAGGATTTTTATTTGAGAATGATTGTTCTTTATGCATATGTATCATTATTGTTCAATATGCCTTCTCCTGTACACGCTGTTGTCTGGGCAGTCTTCCTGAATTAAGGTTCTTCATGCTCTGCTCTTTTTGTGAAAAGTTGCCAGGGGATTTTTATTATTATTATTTTTAACCATAAAGGTACATAATTCTTGACTGGCTCTTAAATTTCTCTTTCCCAGTTGTGCACTGTCTTAGTCAACTCTGACTGCTATAACAAAATACCATAAAGTGGGTGGCTTTAACAACGAACATTTATTTCTCACAGTTTTAGAGTTTGTTGGAAGTCTGAGATCAGGTTGTCAGCAGGGTTGGGTTCTTGGTGAGGGTTGTGTTTCTGGTTTATAGACATCTGTCTTCTTGCCGTGTCCTTACATGGAGGAAAGAGACTAGCTCTCTGATCTCTTCTTATAAGGGCACTAATCTCATTTACGAAGGCTCCACCCTCATGACCTAGTCATCTCCAAAGTCTTCATCTCCCTTTTTATCACTTGGGGGTTAGAGTTTCAACGTGTTAATGTTAGGGGTAGTACATGTACTCTTATTTTCTTCCCTACTGTGTTTACATGCAGTGTATTTCTGACAATCCATCAACACCCCCATAGTCTTTTGTGTAGATATCTTTTCACCTTAGTCTCCTACATGTGAGAAATTTTGATACCAGTTCTGCTTGTACAAACTTTCTGTGTTTTAAAAGCCATTATAATGACCTTGTTATACCTTTGGAGTTAGACAGATTTGGATTTGGATCCAGGTTCTGTTTATTTATTGACTGTGCATGAATATGAGAAATACATTATTCTCTTGTAACTTGTTTTCTCATCTGTAAAAATGGAAATATTCCTACCTATGTCACAGTGCTATTTCTGTAACTAAATGAGAAAATAGATGTGATATGCTTGTCACATAAACATTAAAAAATGATATTATTCTATCATTACATCAAAGATAAATTTATAGTTGCAAGTTTTTCTCATCTTCCAAATAGGGTTCTGATATGGTTTGACTGTGTCCCCACCCAAATCTCATCTTGAATTGTAGTTCCCATAATCCTCCACTTGTCATGGGAAGGAGCTGATGGGAAGTAATTGAATCATGAGGGCAATTACCCCCATGCTGCTGTTCTTGTGATAGTGAGTGAGTTCTCATGAGATCTGATGGTTTTATAAGGAGCTTTTCCCTTTTTGCTTGGCACTTCTCCTTTCTGCCATCATGTGAAGAAGGATGTGTTTTCTGCCCCTTCTACCATGATTGGAAGTTTTCAGAGACCTCCCCAGCCATACTGAACTGTGAGTCAATTGTGCCTCTTTCCTTTATAAATTACCCAGTCTCAGGTATTTTTATCTTTATTAACAGTGTGAGAATGGACTAATACAGGTTCTTATATTAAACTTTATTACATTTTCTTTTAATTCCCTCTTAGTATTTAGATTACATAATACTGAATTTATTAGTTTTTAAAATCTAACCCACTCTACTAAATTAGTGCCATCTTGAATGAGTAACTATATTTAGAACAGTGTCATTTAGAACAGTGAGTCCTCTGTCTGGCACATAGTAGGCACTCAATAAAAATTTGTTGAATTGAATCAAATTTTAATCCACTGAAGTGATGAATTGCTCCTGCTCTGTGCTTTTGTTCTGAAGGGGTTTTTCTGGCACATCAATCTCAGAGTCTTAGGTAATGCAAGCTCTGAAGCAGCAGTGTCTCAATCTTATTACATTAACAAGATCGCTCAGAGGATTGGAAATAAATGGTACTTAACCATTCACTAGCCATCAAAAATCCTTTCTGTTTTCCTTGAGTAGCCAACAAAATGCCAATGTGAGAAGGTAAAAGGAGATTGGGCTTGGAGGAAAGTTTTCTGAGGTGTTGTGGTACCTGTCCTATAATGTCAGAAGCATCAATTTCTTTCATAAAAGCTGCTGAAAGTGGGGTTTTCTCCAACCATTAATTAGTTCGGGTTACTAATCAGCTGTGAAGCAAACAACACCCTAAGCCATTTTTTTTAAGCGAGTCAACATGGTTTGGGTTTAAGGAATTTAACATTTAAATGTTATCTTGTTTATTTATTTATACTTAAAATTACTTATCTTTTATTCTGTTTTATTTACTCATCCTTATTGAAAGAACCAAAAACATGATATTTGAAAGAGAAATCACTTTTTTGTTAGAGCCTGTACTAATGCTTTGAGATTTTTTGCTAATTTTTAGGATTTCTATTGCTCAAAGTATGTATGTTTATTGCAATGTCACAACTCTATTTAATCTTAATATTCATTCCTTAAAATTTTGGGCCATATACACAAACTATTCAGTTACTATTGCTATTGCTTTTGTACTAAGGCATATTAATTCCTGTTTTTTGGTGACTCTTGACGTCATTTTAGTGCCTAGAGCACCCAGATTCAATCAAATGCCCCAGGATGCTGATCACTTGTGCCACACTTCAGAGCAGCCCACATAACACGCAGGGGTGATATACCCTCCACTGGGTGCCCTGGGTGTTATCACCACAGTAAGACCACCAGGTGAGTCAACGCAACTATCCTGTAGACCACCAGGCCCTTCTCTTAGTGGCTTCACTCTATGATAGACAAGCAAATCTATGATGAAGGCCCTACTGGGTCATTCTGAGTGTTGGAACTGCATATGGTGATGAGATGGAAGATGTTCACAGTAAATAATGAAAGTATTTGGCTCATGACTAAATCTTAGACATCTCTAAACAAATCAACTAGTTGTTATGCAGAAGGAGTTTAAGTCAGTGGAAAATAGTATTTGGAGCCACACAACTGCTTTTCTTTCACCTTCTCTTTGGGGTATAACATTAATGGATTGCCAGAATTTCATTTGCAGAGACATGATGCAGCATCTTAGGTGGTGTCCTATTTAAGGTTTCATTTGATTTACCTCATGGCTGTAACTTACTGAAAACTTTCTTAAATGTGGTTCATATTGGAAGCTTTTATTCCTTTGAATCCTACCATTTCACAGAAACAGCTCTTTCAAACATTACCAATGAATTATATGCCCCCTTCCCTTACACATTCATGGCCTCCCCCACTATCAACATCCCACACCAGAGTGGTGCATTTGTTTCAACTGAGGGTTTTTTTTTCTATTTAAATACATATTTAACATATTAAATAACATGACTTTGGGGATAGTGTAACTTTTCATTTATAGAGATTTTTTTGAGAACTCTCACTTTCTTAAATGAGGATACTAAGTCTCAAAAATATATACAGTATGGCCAAGAAAAGTAATTAACTGGTGTTTACACGATTCAGTGCTGATGTTTACATGATTCAATGCTGGTGTTTACACGATTCAGTGCTGCTTGCAGGACAATCTTCATGCCTGCAGTCCAGAGGAATACCTTTGAATTAATAACAGAGGTTCTTAGCCATGTAGCTCCCTGATGATGCAACTCACTTCTGCAGACTTTATCACTAGAGAATGAAAGATTTAATCAATGTCAAAAAGTTGTGAAATATGATCATTACCTTCCTTTTCTTTTTCTGGAAAGTTCATTATTGTCTTCTTTTTTCTTTTCTTTTCTTTTCTTTTGAGGTAGGTCTCACTCTGTCACCCAGGCTGGAGTACATTGGCACGATCAGAGCTAACTGCAGCCTCAAACTCTCAGGCTCATGTGATCCTCCTACCTCAGCCTCCCAAGTAATTGAGACCAAAGGCATGTGCCACCACACTTGGCTAATTTTTTTGTTTTTTGTAGAGACGGAGTCTTGATATGAGCCTACAATTGATGTACCATTATCACCCAGCATCCATAGTTTACACTAGGGTTTCCTCTTGGTGTTGTACATTCTGTGGGTTTGAACAATGTAAAATGACACCATTCTATCCACCATTATAGCATCTTCCAAGGTATTTTCACTGCCATAAAAATTCTCTGTGCTACCATCTTTTCAACTGCTAACCATTTTAGTTTTTCCATTGTTTTGTCTTTTTTCTTTCTTAATGGATTTATTGAGATTTGATTTGTACACTATAGAATCCAGCAATTTTAAGTATACAATTCATTAGCTTTAGTATTTCCACATCATTGTACAGTCATCACCACTATGTAATTTTAGAATATTTTCATCACTCCAAAAAAAAACCAAATGCAAATTAATAGTCACTACTCATTATTCTCAATTTCCTCTGTACCTAGGCAAACATTAATTTACTGTCTCAATATAATTGCCTATTCTGGACATTTTATATAAATGGAGTTATACAATCTGTACTATTTTATGACTGCCTTCTTTCATTTAATATAGTGTTTTCAAAGTTTATCCATGTGTGGCAAATATCAGTGCTTTGTTCCTCTTTACTGCTGAGTAGTATTTCATTGTTGGACATACTACGTTTTGTTTATCCATTTCAATTGTTGGATATTTGGGTTATTTCCATTTTGGAGCTATCATGAATAATGCTACTATGAACATTCATGAGTTTGTGTGGACAATATGTTTCTTCTCTCTGAGTAGATATCTATGAGTATAATGCTGATTCATAGAGTATCTGTATGTTTAAAATTATGAGGAGCCACCAAAAGTATTTTCCAAAGTGACTCCACCAATGAATTCTTATTTTCCATTGTTAATATTGATATTTTATTAGCTTTTAGCATTGGCCTCCCTACACAGTTTTGCACTGATGATTGTCTATTTTACTTACTACTTATTTCTTGGCTTTGTGATGCTTTAACATTGTTCTTGTTATTCTTTGTATTTTCTGTGACTCTATCCCCTCTGTGCCTGCCATGCTCTTGGCTCTCCTCTCTTTCTCTCAGTAATTGCACTTGTTATAGGATACTTCATTTCTCATCCTTGTGAAGATTTCTCCCAAATCAGTTAACCACCATGATTTTAAGTCTCTTCTGAGTTTGAGCCTCACAATTCTGATTGTCCTCTGTTAAATTTAGCCTAAAGCTGCCTCCTTACCTACTTTAAGTTCAACCTAAAGGTTTCTCCATACATAGTTAATGGAAACCTACCTAATTGGGTGTGTAAACAGACTAAATTCTTTTTGTGCCAGTCACCAAGGTTTGGCCAATTAAAAGTTGCCGCTGTTTAAACCATGTTCAAATAAGGCAAACACTGAGCTGTAACCATTTCAACTGTCTATACCTCATTTCCGTTTTCTGTACTTCACTTTTCTTTATCTGTCCATAAATCTTCTTCCACCACATGGCTGCACTGGTCTCTCTGAGCCTACCCTGGCTCTGGAAGCTACCTGATTTGCAAATCATACTTTGGTCAATTAAGCTCTATTAAATTGAATTTATCTAAGATTTATCTTTTAACACCTCTCAGCATCGCTATATAGCTGTCTGGTTTCAAAAGCAGGATGTGCACAAGATTGCTCATCACCTGCCCTACAAAGCTGGTCAGCTTTCTGATCTCCCTCTTTCTTTCACTGCCTCTACCATCCTTTCATATCGAACTTGAAATTTCAGAGTCATTTTTAAAATCTTTTCCTCTCCCTTGTCTCTCCTGCCTAATATGACAACTACTGTCCATTTTATGTGTTTATCCCCCTCAGAGATAGTCCATTTCTCTTCAGCAACTTCCCACTGCTCTATTTTGCTTAAGTCCCATTATTGCTCATTTTGACTTCTATATAGTCTTTTTAATTGGCCAATCTGATAATTGCATTTTACGTTCTCAGTTATTACTGCATTTTACATCTGCATCTTATTTAAGAGGTAAGGCATATTCCTATAACTCCTCTTGCAGCCTCTGATATATTTTCCTAGTTTTGTCTCCCACTGAGCTCCTACATAGAGCCCATGATTGAGTCAGTCTCGGTTCTCTTTATTGATCAACCAAGGCTTGTATTTTCCTGGCTCCAATCTCTCCATGGGATGCCCTTCTGCTGAGTCTGCATAAGCCAATTCCTCAAGGCCCTAATAAAATGTGTCCTCCCTGACAGTGATGCCTATGATCTCACTAGATGAGACTTATCACTTGTCCTTTCACCTCTCACAATGTCATTTTAAATTATGTATTGCAGTCACTTGGTGCATATCAAATCTTCCCTTCTTGAATCGATGGTTCTTGAAGGCAGGAGCCCTGCTATATTTATCACAATTAGAGCAACTATTATTTACTTAATGTTTACTGTGATTTAGGCACTGAGCTAAGTATGCAATATCTTCCTTAATTATCCAGCCAATTCTCTGAAACAGACACCATTTTAAAATCCATATTTTATAGATGAGGCAATTAATGGTTAGAGAAGATAAGCAACTTCCCCAAGGCTAACAAGCTTCCAAATGACAAAGCTAGAATTTTAGCCCAGACTGTCTGACTCTAGAGCCCATGCAATTAACTATGACCATATAATTTTCTCTACAACACCTAATTTAATAAGTGCCAGTTAAATGAATAAAAGATGGTCAGTATGTGATTTTGGAAAGAAGCATAAGTCTTAGTAGATAAAGTTTAGTTTAAAATTGAAACTCTAACACTTTCTTGGAGTGAATTATTTATCATGTCTGAACCCTTTACTCATTCATAAGGTGGAGGAAATAGATAATTCCTACCTCAGAAGGGTAATATGAGGACAAAATGAAACAGTAGACATGATGGGCTCTCCCAGCAAGCTCTCAGTATGTATTAGTTGATAACAACAGAAATAAAATTTCATTTTTATTCTTTTTTTTTGGACATGGCAAGATGAAAGGAGGGGCATGGCACCAGGAATCGCCATAACAAGTTACCAAATTTGAATTCATCCCAGCGGAAAATAAACTTATTTTTCTCCACTATGAAAATTTATGCACAGTCTTTGATCTAGAATGGAAATACCAAACTATATGGTACTTCACAATAGAGTGCTGTTTTTACTAAATTATGTATCCGTATTTTGACATCTGTCTGTTATCTATCTATCTACATATCTATGTGTTTATATAATTAAATTGGCAAGATAATCCTGACATGCGTTACTAGGAGTGGCGTGTGTATAGTGCATTCTTCATTAAGACGTTGACTTTCTTATCTAAGCTTCATTCTGTTCTTGTTATATCCCTCAAGTGGCCTCAAATAAGCAAGTGAAATTTTGTCCTCTTCTCTCTCATCTTGTTTCTTAATGGAAGTCCCTCTTCTTTGTCTCGCTAACCACAGTAATTCATCATGACATTTCAAACATTTCTAAATATTGGTGTCCACAAGAATATTTTTTCCTCTAGCAAGGCCTGTTATCGATGAAATTTAAATATTATAATAGTGTCTGAATATTCACATTCACTAAATTGTACTACTCTTTATTGTTACTCTTTCACAAAATAAATGCCTTTTGACATTTCATAAGATCCCATCACTAACCAGTGATTGAAGGAATACTGAATTTTCAGAACTTGCTTGAGAGACCTGGATAAAGACACACGTTCTCAAGCAGGGAGTAAGAGGGAGAAGGGGCACTGAGTGTGACATAAGGACACAAGTAGTTGATTTTTATTGTTGCTCCCAGCCATCCAGATATGCATAAGGTACATTAAGATGTCATTAAAAAGATTAACTTTATCAGTATGCTCCCAAGTCCGTGGTTTGGAAATTGTAGATAGAGAATTTTCAATGCAATTCCCATTCTGTTGACATTCAGTAAAAACGTGCAGTATCTATCTTTGTAAATTACACTGACATAGGAAATTCTTACGAGCTGTCTTGATTTATTTGTTTTGGGTTTTAAGTATTCTCTAAAACTCAATCTTTATATCCTGTAAGGATTTCTTAATGGCAGGGTGCAATTTGGAAAATTGAATAATTTTTTTAAAAGCTCTGTGCCTTAGAAAAAAATCTGCATTAAACATCTCAATCATCTCTTCATCTCTATTTCAGTATTAGCAGATACATGTGAAAATTAAATCTTATTTAATGTGATCTCAAGGAAGTCTCTGCTACCACAAGGTGACATTTTCTCTGCTTGTGATTTCCTGTAGAAAGAGTGCTTCATTGATCTGGGGACATTATCTTTTTACAAGGTACCACAGTGAAGAGTTAATTGCTCTATTCTTACTAGTCTTGGTGAGAAGCCTGTTGAAGAATCTTTGCACCAGTTGTGGTACAGGTGAAGAAGGGATGGATAGGGGAATACTAGCAGTGCTGCTAGTCAAGAAACAGTTTTCTGTTCATGCGTATTAACTGTCTCCAAACCAATCACCCCAATACCCTCATCAGAAATCAGTAAGCTCCAATAGCACTCACCAAAATAACGGAACACAGACACAGAACTAGGACTGTAGAGGAGGACCCCAGCAACTTAAACTACTAACTTTTAAGTCAACCATTGCAAAGTTTATTATGTCATCCACCACCTGCTCACGAGGAGTAATTTCTTTCCATATCACCAATTGGACAGAATTCTGTAATAAGGTAAATAATATGGGGAATTCCATAAGTTTGAGACAAAATAAGATTTCTGTTACATTTATGTTTTTATTCTCTTTAGGAGTAGCAGAGAACACTGATGCTGATATTAGAATGGTAGATGTTATACATCCGAGCAAAATTCTGGACAAATAATAACTAGGACGAATGTAGTACTTAGCCAACTTAAGCACATTTACAAACATCATTCAGTTGATATTCACTCCCTTGTCAGAAAGTAGATTGAGCAGATATTATCCCCATTTTGGTGAACTAAAAAATGGAGAGATTTATACACATTCATTAGAAGTTAAATGAAAGATTTGGAGCCTGAAACCAAGTTTTCTACCATCGATCTTCTTCTTTTTGTGGTATTTCACATTGCATCATGAAGCAATAGAAATCTATATGGACAGACCATGCAGAAGGAGAATCTCTGTCCCCTGCGTAGCCTGAGCTGCTTTTGCTCAGAACAGTTACAGTGGTTTGTGTCCTACTAGGAATAGTGCGGAAAGCTGAAAAAGGGGTTTCTTCTCCTAACAAATGTAGAATACTAAAGCCCCTATAAAAATTGATTTAAAGAACAACTTGTGTCTCCTTGAAAATAATTGTATATTTAGGTTGTTAATTAAACACGAAGTTATCTATTTAACAAATGATTGAATTAAAAATTGCATTATAACAATAAAAATGTTTTCTTTAAAGTTCTATTTGTGTTCTCTTTATATAGAACTTAAAAGGCCATATTAATCATAGTTTGCTCAAGGAAATGGGAATACAAAAAGTTCATTGCCAGAAATATTTAGTATTTGCTGTAGACACTGGGGATACTGTGAAGAATGACATGATTTCCTTCAAGAGCCTCAGTCTTCAAGGAGATAAGGACATGTGATTTATAAGTTATGGTATGATTTAGATGGTGTGATAAGGCAACAACAGATGAAGAAGGAGAGATTAACAGTAGTTGGAAGTATCAAGGATGACTTTACAAAGGAGACACTATCTCCTTGGATTTTTTTTTTTTTTTTTTTTTTTTTTTTTGAGACAGAGTCTCTCTCTGTCACCCAGGCTAGAGTACAGTGGCACCATCTCAACTCACTGCAACCTCCACCTCCTGGGTTCAAGCCATTCTTCTGCCTCAGCCTCCAGAGTAGCTCAGACTATCGATGCATGCCACCATGCCCAGCTAATTTTTGTATTTTTAGTAGAGACGGGGTTTCACCATATTGACCAGGCTGATGTCGAACTCCTGACCTCGTGATCTGCCTGCCTCGGCATCCCAAAGTGCTGGGATTACAGGCATGAGCCATCACTCCCAGCTGGATTTTAAAGAAAGAATAGGACATTCACCAAAAGGCTACAGTCATTCTAGCCAAGAAACAATGGGGCATGGGACAGGTTGTTTATTTGTCCTGGAGCTTTATATCCTAACAGTAAATAATCTTTGCATGGTATAGTAGTAAGATGGTCAGGTTAAGCACTAGTACATCTGATTTCTAGTCCAAACTGCCCCTGACTTTGAGTCATTGGAAAAATAACTCCATCTCTCTGGGCTTTAATGTGGAGTAGATTCATTCTTAGGTTTTCTTTAATGTCTGATGCATCAAGTTTAATGAATAAACCTTGGCATTTAAGAACATAGTCTCTACAGTCAAAATGAAATCTGTGTGTGAATTCCTCTGATCACTTTACTATCACTTTAACTTAGGGAAGTTCTTTAATCTATCTGAGCCTTTTGTCCTCATCCAGAGCAAGAAAATAATGTAAACCTGAGGGAGTAATTGTAAGGATTATATAAGATAATTTGGGGCTGCATGTGGTAGCTCATGCCTGTAATTACAGCACTTTCAGAGGCCAAGGCGGGCAGATCACCTGAGGTAAGGAGTTCGAGACCTGCCTGACCAACATATAGTGAAACCCTGTCTCTACTAAAAATATACAGAAATTAGTTGGGTGTGGTGGTGGTGCATGGCTGTAGTCCCGGCTACTTGGGAAGCTGAGACAGGAGGATCACTTGAACCCAGGAGACAGAGGTTGCAGTGTGTTGAGATCATGCCACTATACTCCAGCCTGGGCAACAAAGCAAGACTCCATCTCTCAAAAAAAAAAAAAGTGAAACATCCTGACTCATATTTGTTGGAGTCATTACAAACTAACATTTAGGGAAGAACCAGAATATTTGGGGGGTAGTTAATGAACAATGAAATCGAGAATAGTAGAATAATGTTTGTGCTTTATAAAATATGTACTCATTGGTTCTACCCAAGTCACAGATAAAATAGCCTTAGGATACTAATAAAAACACAATGGATCCAGTCTCTTGGCCATTCCTGGCAGGTGAGTTCTGTCAAAACACAGAACAGGTAAGACCGAGGTTGTGGATTTCATCTCCATTAGGACACTTAAGTTTACATTGTTTCAGGTTTTCAACTATTGGCTCCTGCATGCTGTTGATCTATTAGGTGATGAAATAAACTATATCAACTCCAACCTGTCTCAAATCCCAAATCTCTCCCTTCTTCCAGGTCTTAAATAATTTGATTCCAGTCTCCCCTGGCTGTACTAAGTAAATTTTTACCCACTTTGGACATCCTTTTCTTGCTTTTTTTAAATTTTTTTTTTTTTTTTTTTTGCTTTTTCACACTTAAACAACTTTCTATTCTACTAATTTACTGAGTTGTCACTTTTATTGTGTTTCCCCCACTAGAATGTAAGCTTCCTGAAGGCAAGCAGTCATTTCCGTTACTGCTAATATATCTCTAGTGCTTTGATTAGTCACTGACATATCACAGACATGTTGAATAAAGATAAGTCACATAAAAATGGATGTGAATCAGGGATTTGCCAAAACCTTCATCACGAATAAGGCAAGAGGTTACTTTATAAGAAGAAACAAAAGCCTACAAAAAGTAAATATCTTCTGAATAACAGAAGCAAGCCTTTCAGCTGTGAGAGGTTATTTTTCAAAGTTGAAGAGGTCTGTAAAATCCTGTTTCACATCAGTCAGAGAAGATGTTTTTATAAAGGCACATTTGCAGAGAATATTAGTAAGCTTTACAAATGAGAGAATCACTGGAGAAAAGAAGCAGTGTCAAGACTCATGACTTCTGAAATCCATCAATTTGTCTGAGCTGGTGGAAATTGCTGAAGACAAAAAATAAAACAACCTAAGTTGAATTGATAAGGTAGATCACTGTATAATAAAGCCAGTAATTAGAAAACTTATGGATAGAAAAGTGAGGTTTTTACACTCTGACACAGAGCAGCAGGCATCGTGGAGGCTCTAAACATCTTAAATTTTTTTAACCGATGGGAAATTACGGGTTTCTGACATTAGTAGCATCAGGCCACCTTAGGAAGAATGGTTCTAGCTCTGTCATTCAATAGCTGGATGGCCCTGTGCAAATTATCAAGGTTCTCCAAGTATGTTTATTTTCCTGTAAAACAGAGAAGTAAAGTTCCTACTTTACAGAGAGATTTTAAGGGAAAAAAAATGAGACAGTTTCTATGTAGATTTTCAACCCACAATACTAACATTTAAGTACTCCAAAATGTGATACAAAAATGTGTACACAAAAGAATAACATTAAAAATTTTCCTCTGTTTCATAGAAACACATACTAAAGAAAAATCCATTAGGTTGGTAATGATTCCAATAATATCACTTACAAAGTGTACTTGTTTATTTAACTTACCAAAAGTGGTTTTAGACTGGCTGTGGTGGCTGAATCTTGTAATCCGAGAGCTTTAAGAGACTTTGAGAGGTGGGAGGATTGCTTGAGTCCAGGAGTTTGAGGCTGCAGAGAGCTATGATTGCACCACTGCACTCCAGCTTGGGCAACAGAGCAAGACCCTAATTATTTAAAAAGAAAAAGAAAAGAAAGAAAGGAAAAAAAGAAACAAAAAAGAACTCAGTAAACATCTCTGCAATTTTTTGAGAAAGGATGATATGGTCAAAAGGAATGCCTCTATTTTTGTTTGTGTTCTTCCCTTCCATCAGACCAAGGCGCCTCACATTACCCTTCTGAAGGCTATTAAAATGAGTGGATGTCTTTATAATAGAATGGTTTATAATCCTTTGGATATATATCCAGTAATGAGATTGCTGCGTCAAATAGTATTTCTATTTCTAGATCCTTGAGAAATCACCACACTCTCTTCCACAATGGTTGAATTAATCTACACTCCCAATGTTGTAAAAGTGTTCCTATTTCTCCACATCCTCTCCAGCATCTGTTGTCTCCTGATTTTTTAATGATCACCATTCTAACAGGCGTGAGGTGGTATCCCAATGTGATTTGGATTTGCATTTCTCTAATCACCAGTGATGATGAGCTTTTTTTCATATGTTTGTTGGCTGCATAAATGTCTTCTTTTGAAAAGTGTCTGTTCATATCCTTTGCCCACTTTTTGATGGGGTTGTTTTTTTCTTATAAATTTGTTTAAGTTATCCATAGATTCTGGATATTAGCCCTTTATTTGATGGGTAGATCACAAAAACTTTTTCCCACTCTGTTGGTTGCTGGTTCACTCTAATGATAGTTTCTTTTGCTGTGCAGAAGCTCTTAAGTTTAAATAGATCCTGCTTGTCTATTTTGGCTTTTGTTGCCATTGCTTTTGGTGTTTCAGTCATGAAGTCCTCGCCCATGCCTATGTCCTGAATGGTATTACCTAGGTTTTCTTCTAGAGTTTTTATGGTGTTAGGCCTCATGTTTAAATATTTAATCCATCTAAAGTTAATTTTTGTATAAGGTGTAAGGAAGGAATCCAGTTTCAGCTTTCTGCATATGGCTAGCCAGTTTTTCCAATACCAGTTATTAAATAGGGAATCCTTTCCCCATTGCTTTTTTTTTTGTCAGGTTTGTCAAAGATCAGATGGTTATAGATATGTGGTGTTGCTTCTGAGACCTCTGTTCTGTTCCATTGGTCTATATCTCTGTTTTAGTATCAGTACCATGCTATTTTGATTATAGTAACCTTGTAATATATGTTGAAGTCAGGTTGTGCGATGCCTCCAGCTTTGTTTTTTTTTTTTTCCACTTAGGATTGTCTTTGTTATGTGGGCTCTTTTTTGGTTCCATATGAAGTTTAAGGTGGTTTTTTCCAATTCTTTGAAGAAAGTCATTGGTAGCTTGATGGGGATAGCATTGAATCTATAAATTACTTTGGACAGTATGGCCATTTTCACAATATTGATTCTTCCTACCATGAGCATGGAATGTTTTTCCATCTGAAAAAGAAGATGAGTGGTGTATCTTTTTAAAATTTTTGAGAAAATTCAATGGGTGAATAAAAAAGATGACTATCACCTAATCCTTCAATGATAAAATGGAGTTTTACACATTCCAGCACACATGAGAACAGAATATGTCATGTCTCTAGTAATGTATTCAGTATTAGAGAGACAGCTTATGACTCACATTTTATGACACAGAGGAAGTGAATTTAAATAATTATGTACATTAATAGAGCCATACAGTAGAATTTATTAATATAGAGGGTGTAAAAAATTTCTGTTTTAATTAAATTTGTTTGAATTTTAGGAAATAGAGTCAATGTATATATGAGTCTGTGTTTTCACATGATTAAAATGGGGCCTATTAAATATTGATAGGGCTTAGGTTGATGAAGAAAAATTCTCAAAAGAAATGAACAATTAACGAAGGAAAAATAGGCTAGGCGCTGCGACTCACACCTGTAGTCCCAGTACTTTGGAAGGTCAAGATGGGAGGTTTGCCTGAAGCCAGGAGTTCAAGACCAGCCTGGGCAACACGTGATCTTGTCTCTACCAAAAACTAAAACATTAGTTAAGCATAGTGGTCTATGCTTGTAGTCCCAACTACTCAGGAGGCTGAGACGGGGGAATCTCTTCAGTCCCAGAGTTCAAAGTTACAGTGAGCTATAATTGTGCCGCTGCACTCTGGCCTGGGTGACAGAGTAAGAACCTATTTCAAAACAAAAACAAAGAAAAAATAGACCTAACTCTACCTCTATTTTCTATGTGAGAATGAGAATGAAACTACTGTGAATCATATTTTTCAGGGCCTTTAATTAGATCAACAATTTTAAAACTATTTTTGCAATTAGTCAAATGTATTGTCAAATATAAGATATTTTCTTTTGGAGAGGAGTGAAAACTCTGGAGGGAGAGCCAAAATTGTTTGTAAACCGCTGTATTGGAGAATTGTAGTTAAGTGATGTCAGTCTTAATTCTGGAAACTAATCTCTCAATATATCTTATGGTCTGTGGCACCACAATAGAGGTACAGAGTGAAGCAGAAAGACTGTGTTAAAGAAACTGTGTTTTCATGTTCTCACTCATAGGCGGGTGTTGAACAAGGAGAACACATGGACACAGGGAGGGGAGCACTATACACGGGGGTCTGTTGGGGGGAAGGGGGGATAGCGGGGGGGGTGGGGAGTTGGGGAGGGATAGCATGGGGAGAAATGCCAGATATAGGTGAAGGGGAGGGAGGCAGCAAATCATACTGCCACGTATGCACCTATGCAACAACCTTGTATGTTTTTCACATGTACCCCAAAACCTAAAATGCAATAAAAAAAAAAAAACTGTGTTTTAATGAGTTCTAATCAGTTCTAGTGCACATTGCTCATATCCCTCGATTAAAAATCATTGATTCAGGAACTTCTACTTTATAATGAAATCCAACTATGAACTTCTAGTTAATCTCCCCCAATGTCTTACTAAAATACCCATAAAGGCAAAAATATATGAAACTCCAGAAGTATCTACACGTAAGCCTTGCAGATAGCCTACCGGTATCTATAAGGAATTAAGGGGAAGCAAACTGAATCAGATCAATAAAAACACCTGTGCAAAGTAAGAACATTAAAACGATTTAGAAAATAGTTGTCATGTGATACTTGTAATCATAATAGTTATAATAGTTGTAATCACCTCCCCTCTGCCATATACACTTAAACATCCCAAATCTGTTACTGCCAGAAAATGCTTCCTCTGTGGTATGGGTTCCACTTTTCAAGCATCCAGGTTATTTTTGTCCTTTCTTCCATAAATGAAGAAATGTATTTGGGGCACCTAGAAAACTTGCATTTAAGAAGGGAATAAAGACTGATAGCATCTTGGGAGATTTAGTTTCCTCAATTAAATCTCTGATGTACTCTATGAATGATATTAGGGAATTCAGCCTTACATATGCAGACTATTCTAGCTTAAAATAATGAGAATCAAGAAGTAAGACTCAGACGAAGAAATCAGCTGAGAGCTGTGCCTGTCATCCTGTCACCAGCTGTTAAACTGAAAAGAGAATTTGTCCATTATGCATGGTGGGGAGAGCACAGTGATAAAGGCCATCAATACATCTGCTTCTCTTTAACCCAGCTAGAAAACAATTCCACTACTTTTTAGGGTGGGGAAAGATTGGCATGACCATATGTCCTGGTTGATCTTTGAAAGTCACAGTTCACAATTGTTAGAATGTCTCATCTGTCCTTCCAGTTTATCGTGGATATTTTTCATGTTTATTAAAGTATTAATATAAATAGCAATAGAGTAGGCCTGAAATTTGTGCTTTTATCTTTTGCTGTGATCTTGTCTTCTAAAGTGGAATAAGATTATGGTGTGAAGAAAGTTCTCATTTTAATATATGAGTATATACATTTTCCAGATTCAGTGTAACTAACATCTTCCTCTTAAAGAGCATGTAGAGTATTCCCTGATAAAATACATGAGGCTGGATTAGAGGAGGTAAGGACAATTAATTCCTCTGGTCTGTATGGTGGTGGGAGAAGAATTAAAGATGTTGACTTTGCTGGCTACTTGGTGCATCAGCCAATTGGGACATGATGACTGCTCTTTATGTTTTTTATTCTTTTTATGTGAATCTTTGCTAATTTTTTTTGTTCTCTGGTAGTCCAGGATTGATTAAATTTTAGTGAATATTCTGTCTGAACTTAGAATAAAAATTCTGTCATTATTGGATACAGTAATATGTCCATGATACCAAATTTAAAATTTTGTTGTTTAGAACTTCTATGCTTACTCTCTACTGGGTTTTTGTCTTTTTGTTATATCAACTATTAAGAGAGTCTGTGAATTTGTCTCTTTTTCCATCTATTTCAGTACATTTTTGTGTTATGTATTTTGTTTGTTCTTATTTTTATTTTTTTATTTCTAAAATGGAAATTTTGTGTTATGTATTTTGTTTGTATTTTAATACATTTTGTGTTATGTATTTTGTTTGTTCTTATTTTTATTTTTTTATTTCCAAAAATGGGTTTTTGGGGAACAGGTGGTATTTGGTTACATGAGTAGGTTCCTTAGTGGTGATTGTGAAATTTTGGTGCACCCATCACCTAAGCAGTATACACTGAACCCAGTTTGTAGTCTTTTATTTATTCCTCACCTCCCTCCCACCCTTTCCCCTGATACCCAAAGTCCATTGTATCAATCTTATGCCTTTGCATCCTCATAGCTTAGCTCCCACTTATGAGTGAGAACACATGATGTTTGGCTTTCCATTCCTGAGTTACTTCACTTAGAATAATAGTCTCTAATTTCATCCAGGTCACTGTTCATGCCATTAATTCATTCCTTTTAATGGCCGAGTAGTAATCCATTGTATGTATGTACATCACTTTTTTTTTTATTTCACTCATTGATTGATGGGCATTTGGGATGGTTCTGTATTTTTGTAATTGTAAATTATACTGCTACAAACATGCGTCTGCAAGTATCTTTTTTGTATAATGACTTTTGGGATTGCTAGATCAAATGATAATTCTACTTGTAGTTCTTTAAGGAATCTCCACACTGTTTTCCATAGTAGTTGTACTATTTTACACTCTCACCAGCAGTGTAGAAGTGTTCCCTGTTCACTGCATCCACGCCAACATCTATTGTTTTTTGGTTTTTTGATTATGGCCATTCTTGCTGGAGTAAGATGGTATCACATTGTAGCTTTGATTAGCATTTCCCTAGGAATTTTTAATATGTTTGTTGGCCTTTTGTATATCTTCTTTTGAGAATTGCCTATTTATATCCTTAGCCCGCTTTTTGACAGGATTGTTTTTCTTGCTGACTTGTTTGAGTACCTTGTAGATTCTAAATATTAGTCCTTTGTTGGATATATAGATGATAAAGATTTTCTCCTACTCTGAGGGTTGTCTGTTTACTCTGCTGACTGTTCCTTTTGCTGTGAAGAAGCTCTTTAGTTTAATTAAGTCCTATCTATTTTTGTTTTTGCTGCATTTGCTTTCGGGTTCTTGGTCATGAAGTTTTTTCCTAAGCCAATGTTTAGAAGGGTTTTTTCCTGATGTTATCTTCTAGAATTTTTATAGTTTCAGGTCTTAGATTTAAGTCCTTGATACATCTTGAATTGATTTTTGTATAAAGTGAGAGCTGAGAATCCAGTTTCATTCTCTTACATGTGGCTTATCAATTATCCCAACACCATTTTTTGAATAGGGTGTCCTTACCTCACTTTATGCTTTGTTGGAGATCAGTTGGCTGTAAGTATTGGGGTTTATGTATGGGTTCTCTATTCTGTTCCATTGGTCTGTGTGCCTATTTTTGTACCATTTCCATGCAGTTTTAGTGACTATGGCCTTATAGTTTGAAATCAGGTAATGTAATGCCTCCAGATTTGCTCTTTTTGATTAGTTTTGCTTTGGCTATGCAGGCTCTTTTTTGGTTTCATGTGAATTTTTGGATTGTTTTTTCTAGTTATGTGAAAAATGGTGCTGTTTTTATGGAAATTTCATTGAATTTGTAGATTGCTTTTGGCATTATGATAATTTTCACAATATTGGTTGTACCCATCCATGAGCATGGAATGTGTTTCCATTTGTTTGTGTCATCTATGGTTTCTTTCAGGAGTGTTTTGTAGTTTTTCCTGGAGAGGTCTTTCACCTCCTTGGTATTTAAAGTATTACATTTTTTTTGTAAGTATTAAATTTATTTTGTAGCTATTGTATTAAATTTTTAAATAAATTTAAATTAATTTTAATTAATTAAATTAATTTTAATTAATTTAAATTAAAGTATTAAAATATTTTTGGAGCTATTGTAAAAAAGGTTGAATTTTTTATTTGATTCTCAGCTTGGTTGCTGTTGGTGTATAGCAGATCTACTTATTTATGTACATTAATTTTGTATCCTGAAATTGTGCTGAATTCATTTATCAGTTCTAGGAGCTTTTGGGAGGAGTCTTTAGGACTTTCTAGGTATACAGTCATATCATCAGCAAACAGTGACAGTTTGCCTTCCTCTTTACTGATTTGGTTGCCCTTTATTTCTTGCTCTTGGTTGATTTCTCTGGCTAGGACTTCCAGTACTATGTTGAATAGAAGTGGTGAGAGTGGGCATCCTTGTTTTGTTCCAGTCTTCAGAGAGAATGCTTTTAACTTTTCCCCATTCAGTATTATGTTGGCTGTGAGTTTGTCATAGATGACTTTTATTACATTGAAGTATGTCCTTTATATGCCAATTTTGCTGAGGGTTTTGATCATGAAGGGATGCTAGATTTTGTCAAATGCTTTTTCTGTATTGTTTGAGATGATCATGTGATTTTTGTTTTTAATTTGGTTTACAATGGGGTATCACATTTATTGGCTTGCATACGTTGAACCATCCCTGCTTTCCTGGAATGAAATCCACTTGTTTGTGGTGGATTACCTTTTGATACGTTGTTGGATTCGGTTAGCTAGTGTTTTGTTAAGGATTTTTGCATCTGTGTTCACCAGGGATATTGGTCTGAAGTTTTCTTTTGTTATTATGTCCATTCTTGGTTTTGGTATTAGGGTGATACCGGCTTCGTAGAATGATTTAGGGAGAATTCCCTCTTTCTCTGTCTTGTGGAATAGTGTCATTAGGATTGGTACCAATTCTTCTTTGGATGTCTGGTGGAATTCAGCTTTTGAATCTGTCTGGTCCTGGACTTTTTTTTTCTTGGTAATTTTTTAATTACCATTTCAGTCTTGCTGCCTTTTATTGGTCTGTTCATTGTTTCTAATTCTTCCTGATTTAAGCTAGGAGGGTTGTATCTTTCCAGGAATTTATCCACCTCCTCTAGGTTTTCCAGTTTATGCACGTAAAGATGTTCACCATAGCTTTGAATGATCTTTTGTATTTCTGTGATGTCAGTTGCAATATCTCCCATTTCATTCCAATTGAGTTTATTTGGATTTTCTCTCTTCTTTGCTTGGTTAATCTTGCTAATGGTCTATCCATTTAATTTATCTTTTCAAAGAACCATCTTTAAAGGGCTTCCTTGGGATAAAATCTGAGGAAATAATCCATTTATTTACCATTTCTAGACACCAACTTGTGTTCCTTGACTAGTGACCACTTCCAACTTCTTGATTCTGTTGTCACATCTCTTGCTGATAGTGCTAATCCTCCTGCCTTTCTCATATAAGGATACCTCCTGATTCCATTGGGTCCACCTGAATAATCCGTGATAATCTTCCCATCTCAAGATCCTGTAACTTAATCACACCCATTGTTATCTTTTACCATGTAAGACAGCAACATATTTAATGGTTCTGAGAATTGGGATGTACACATCTTTGGAGGGACATTATTCAGCTTATTACAGGCTTTGTGTTGGTTTTGTACTTGTGTTCTTTGATATTTAGATAGGATGAGGAGAATTCTAGTTTGGTATTGTGTTTTAAGGGAGAGCCCCTTTTTAAGCCTTTTTCAAATACTTTCTCAGACCTCAAATTGAAGGACTGATTGATATGTATTTATGCTATTGTTTCTTTAATCCCCTAATGCTGAGAATAGCGATGAGGCACCTAAATGCAGTTAAAGCACAAGGGACTTAGTTTCCATTAGCACGTTGTTGCAGAAATCTATCACTAGGGGCAAGCTTTACAAAGCTAATTTTCTGTTCTGTGCTGTGTCTGCATAGAATAGCTCCTCCAGCTTTTTCCTTTCACTACTGTCAAAATGCAAGGTCCATGCCTCTGAAGGTGGTAAACACCATGAATACAATCATGATGATGACAATGATAATAGTGGCTACTAGATATTGTGTGTTGATTTAAAACTGTACACCCAGGTTAAAACTTTGCATATATGGTTTCATTTATTCCTTTCCACAAACCTGTGAAATCAGAACCATTATTATGACTTCTAATTTTGAGAAAATGAAAGGCAGAAAAAGAATACTTACCTAGCTTCAGGTTACATGGAGTGGAAATAGCAGGAATGAATTTTTGTATGCTACCATGGTACAACAATCTTCTTGTAGAAATAAGGGTCCATTTTCACAGTTTGCTGGAGTAAACCTCTCCCTGGGGTCTCCTAGTACAGTTGGGTCAGAATATTTTGCTACATATTAATATCTTACCTTGGTCCTTACAAATTGGGATTTTTGGGGAGTGTTTTGCTAGTATGTCTCTTGTAAATACATTTGGAATTATAATGTTTTCCTAAGGAGAGCAACTGTAAATTGGCCCTTGGTGTGTCTTTACTCAGCATAATCCTGTTTACACTGAATTCAGCAGAACACATCTTTACATTTTAGAGTATGTGGACAGAATTTTTCAGTTTCCAGTGCTGACACATATTTTCTCCCAATATTTTATATACTCTAGTCATTTCAGTATATCTTTGAGAGGCTGAGATGTTTGTATTCCAGATGCCATCATTTTAGGAAGTCCCCTTAACTCCCTGTTTTAGAACTTTGTTTAGGTATCTTAATGAACTGTCTACCATCTCTGTCATTATTTCAAACTCTCAAATCGATGGTGGTATATTGTTTAGAATCACCTTAAATTTTTCTTTTTATTTGGATTTACAGGTACCTAATTTTAATTTGATTTGACATCTTAGTTTGTAAGATACTTTTAAAAGACTTTTTAAAGAGTAGTTTTAGGTTCACAGAAAAATTGAGCTGAAGGTACAGAGAGTTTCCATCTACGCCTGCCCCCTCTCACATAGGCACAGCCTCCTCAATATCAACATCCTCCACCAGAGTGGTGCATTTGCGACAATTGATGAACCTAAACTGACACATCATTGTCACGCAAAGACCATAGCCTGTATTAGGGTTTACTCTGGGTATTGTACATTCTGTGGATTTAGACAAATGCATAATGACATACACTCACCATTACAGTATCATAGAGAGCAGATTCAGTGCCCTCAAAATCTTCTGTGCTATGTCTATTCATCCCTTTCTGTTTCTGCCAGTCCCTGGCAACTACTCATCTTTTTATTATCTCTATGTTTTTTCCTTTTTCAGAGTGTCATATAGTTAGAAGTAAAGAAATTTCAACCAAATAAGCAGAACACTTTTTTTGTTGGGCTATTAATCATGACTTTCTCAGTCTGCTTTTTTCACAAAAAAGATGCCAAGATAATTTAAATAGGCAAATCTATTTATACTTCAGTATTTAAGAAAGATCAAAGATATCCTAAGTATTATTGAGGAAGTTACTTAAAATCCCTAGACTTTAGCCCAAGCTCTGTTATGATCTGGTTGTGTGGCATTAACTTCATTTTGTGTTTTTTTTTTTTTTTTTTAATACAATGACATTGAATCAGATAATCTCTTCCTCCTTTAAAAGTGCCTAATTTTTAGTAGCAAGAGATTAAATATAAATCTCTTGCTACTCAAAAGATTTTGCCTTGAGCACATGGAAATAAATTAAACACTGTTTCTGCTTGGGACACTAGAAAGCAAAAGACGATAGTGCGAGGACTAATCTCACTGTTTAAACAGACATTTTATAAACCAACATTTCATGTAAATGTCATAGAATTTGGTTCTGAAGGAAACCTGCACTCTGAAAGCCCATGACCTTTCAAGGATGAGACGGGGAAAAAAGTGGCAAGGAGACAAACACAATTCATTAGCACTTCTCAGACCTTATTAGTAAAGGTTTTCATTTTCCGTAAAAGCCCTTGAAATCTTTGTAGCAGAAGATATTTGATTCTTCATAAAAGCATTTCACAACACACAGAGCTGATGTAAGGGGACAGAGAGTCTAGGTGGAATTAAACCTAGGTCGGAAAGCTGAAATTTGTAGTCAGCTGTTCTCAAAGCTTAACACATTATAAATTTATGCATTGCATATGGCAAGTGAGGGTGAAATGGAGACTTGAGCAAGCCAGACTTTCTGCACATAAGCATATTTTTTCATGCAGAAAAGAGAAAAATATAAAGGAATAGCGTTAAAAAAAGAGGTTCCTGATGAGCAAAATCATTTTTATACTCATTTTAAAATTAATTTATGTGATAGAAGACATTAAATGTATTATACATATATATAATTTATTTATTCATTTATTCTTTAGTATTTTCTTTGTATTTGATTCACAAAATCTTCTGAGGGCCAATCTGGTGGTTTCATGAGTCAGGTAAAAAGAAAAATTTGCTTGAATATTTTTAAATCTCTGCCAAAATCTAAGCATATAAGGCCTGAATCTGGAAATGATTTTTTAAAAATCTGTGCTAGTTTGGACAAAGATATGCAAGGGAGAAAAATAGATCTTTGGTGTGAAAATAACGTGTGGATCAAGAAAAAGATATTTGTCATCAGTGCCTTGTGTTAATGAAAATGAGTAGTGAAGAGCTCCAGAGAGCATTCGATACCTTGAGGTCTTGCTGAGAATGCAGCTGCTGGCTCTATATATAGACTTAATTCTGTTGCTGAGGGAATAAAAGCATACATACCCTAGTAATGAGATTACTGGGACAGCTCCCAAATTGAGACAGCTGAGCCAAATCAATAGATGCATTTTTCTTCTCCTTAAATTTGCCGTGCCCATTAGAAAGTCCAATATACTTCATGGTTAGACCTCTGCAGCTTAGAGACTGTGTGTCAAGCTCCCTCTAGCATTTTGAAAATTAAAAATTTAAGTGCAAGTATGATTCCAAAATATAACCACATCATCAAAATGACAATTTCTCTGACTTAAGTATTCCTAGTTCTCCTTTAAAAATTCCCTCTTACAATGTGGACATGTAAATCGTACATAGTTTTTTGACCAGTATTCTGGGAAGTGTACCATATGGTATAGTGGGAAGTGTAGGGACTTTAAGTCACACAGATTGGTAGTTAAAATCCAAGCCACTACATGTCTTAGCATGTGTACTCAGCTATGTGTACTCAGCTACAGATTAAAACAAACGTAAAATGTATTTTATAGTTTTTGCTCTGTGTAAAACTATGAAATTGGAGAAGACAAAATCTAGAGGTCATTTTAAGGAATTCATTAATGATGTGGATAAATATTTGGCTACAAAGATATTCCTTGCAGCATTTTATTTATAATTAAAAAATAAATTTAATGAGAGGCTGGCTTAAAAAAACTACATGTTTAAATGAAGCATTCTTATTTAAATAATTTACATGATAATTTTACATGATAATTTTTAATAATATTTTATGTAATGAAAAGAGGCTCAAAATGTATTATTGAGCTTAAAAAAGAAAAAAGCATTACAGCCTGTGCAGTAATCCCAGCACTTTGGGAGGACAAGGTGGGTGAATCATGAGGTCAGGAGTTCAAGACCAGCCTGGCCAAGATGGTGAAACCCTGTTTCCACTAAAAATGCAAAAATTAGCTGGGTGTGGTGGCAGGCACCTGTAATTCCAGATACTTGGGAGGCTAAGGCAGAGAATTGTTTGAACCTGAGAGGCAGAGGTTGCAGTGAGCTGAGATCGCACCACTGCACTCCAGCCCGGGTGACAGAGTGAGATTCCATTTCAAAAAAATAAAAAAAGAATTACCTGACATGTATGTATTTTGAGATATGACACCATTGTGTGTATGGTTTGTATATACACAAAACTTACACATTTATACACATATACAAACATCATATTATACATAGATAAGGACATCTACTAACTTGTAGACAGCAGTTAATAGTGTGGTTATGGATGAGTATTGATTCTCCTTGTTGCTTTTCTGTCTTAATAAGTTCTCTAAAGTAAATATAGTATTCACTTTATAAATAATGCAATTAAACAATATTTCCTGAAATAAGAAAGAGACTCTCTTCAATGAAACAAAGAAATATCATAGCACATATATGGTAAGCATCACCAGCTACTTACACAGAAATTCAATCTGCTTGCAGTGAGAAATCCCAGAGCACATATTGTGAAGGCCAGTAAGTGAGAGCAGCAGAATGAGAAGACAGCAATCCCAAACTGGGTCACATGAAGTAGGCACACAGTTAGTAAAACCTCCCCACGATTCATAGACCCTTTGGAAAGTCTGCCAAGCCATAGAGAGGAATGGGCAATTTTGTCAAAACAGACAAAGGTGGTACCTCTGTCCTTGAGCAAAATTCCACTCATAACCTCATCTCCTGTGGGCAGGCAGTAGGGTCAAATGGCTAAATACAAATTCTGACACCACACAGGTCAGCTTTTAAGTCATCACTTTGCTTCACTGTTAACTGGCTCTGACCTTGGCCAGCTTTGCATCTCAGAAACTAGTTTGTTCATCTGTTAAAGGGGAGTAGTAATAATAATGATCATTATCTTAATTACAGTTAACATTTACTTCCCGCTTACTAGATCCTAAGTTCTACTAGTAACATCTCCCTAGAGATTCAGGGAAACTTGTCTGTAAGGTAAGTAGCATAATGACAAAGCTCTGAACACATGCTCAGCAAATGCTAGTTCTCAATACAGCTACCAGCAGAGAAATGGTAATTATGCATTCTCTTTGCAAACTATTTATATCTACAATTTGCAAAGTTATGTATTATAAAACAGGGAGGGGTCAAAAGATTAATAAGATATTTTCTCTGCTCCTGAGGGATCTACAGTTCTGTGGGGGAGCAGGTTTAGGAGGAAATGAGGAGGAAGGTGTTGGTATGAAAATGGCCAGCCTCATAAGGCCAAATTGAACCAAGTCTGCTTGTTTTGAATTCCATCCTTAGGACTTTTCAGTGGTATCTTTCTTCCTGGGGTCTGGGGACAGATGACTACCTAGACCAGGAAGTGTTCAGTCACCTTCCAGTCCTATGTGCATATAGAAAACAAAATGCACATATTTAACTTCTAGTTTGAAGTTTCTCATATAGTTAAACTATTTCGCTTGACAGAGCTGACAGTAAACAGAAACAAAAGCCAAAAACCTTAGTTGTCCAACATAAAAAATTTATTGTTTTGTACTATTTAAGAGATAAACATAGATTTTTTAAAAATCACCTTTTTTAAAAAAAAAGCACTTTCTTATTTCAAACATGGAAAAAGTCTATAAGGAATTTGATATTTGAAGATTAAAAAGTCACATGACCTTGTATTTTTATTGTTCTCTTATAATTTTAAAGCTGTATTTCCAGTCATTTGAATATTTCAGCAGCCTTGTGAGATAGCAAAAGCAGTGTTATTAGCTTAATATTATTGATGATGCAAATGAGATATCCAGAGGTCAAATAACTTTTTTCAAGTTCATGTAATGTGGCAAACTGGAGCTCAGGATCCAAGCCGCTTGATTGTCAGCCTTAAAGTGTTTTATCTCCACCATATTCAAAACATATTGTAAGACACTTTATATGCATGATTTACATAATTTTTATATTTGAAGAGATAGCATTGAAAGAGCACCTCCAATTTTTAGGCTGGATCAGAGAGGTTTTGTGAAAAAGATATTTTGATATGTCACAAGCGTTCATTGCAGTTCACGCATCACAGTGATTGTTTGCTGGACTCCATACATTGCCAGATCATTCATCTCCAGAGGTATCATGCAATGCACAGAGGATAATTTAAATCCTGCACAGTCTTGCTGGACCACAGATGCAGAACCAGAGGCTCAAAAGAGCCCTAGTTTTGATAACGTTCTAAAGTGCTCTGCTAGCATATTGGAGACTGATGATATCGTTACTTGGTATCTACTGAAACATTATTTCTGTTTTAAGACTGATGAGTATGGCCTGCAAATAAAACTAAAGCTACTTTTCAAAAGGAGGGTGCAAATCACATGTTAAAGTATTTTTGTAGTTAATAATGAATAAATCTGTGGGACATTTAATATCACCATTTGAATAAAGGGAAACTGAAGAATTATTTCTTAGATATTTTCCACATGGTGAAAAGATGGAGTTTTCAGTTGTAGGATTTAATATATCCATACAACGAATAAAAAAATTGTAATTTTTTTCATTTCTTAAACTTCTACCAGTTTTAGAAAGTTAAATAAAGTTTTCCAGAGGAAGACTGTTAATAAACCCAAGAAATCTCATCTAATATAATGCTAATTTATTATTTAGTATAACCAAATTACTACTTTTTAAAATTTGAAATTAGCCTTTCTATAGTGATTAATAATATAAGTGGGTTTATATACATTTTCTTCATTCAAAAATAGTAAACATTTTAAGATTTACTTTAAAAATGCCATATATATACTTAAGAAAAATTATATATGCAGAAAAACATCAAGAAGAAAACAAACACTTGAATTATACAACAAAAAGGACTACTGTAAACAGTTTGGGTTTATTTCAACTTGCAACAGAGTCTTATTATTTATTTATTTATTTTTGCTGTCAGGTCTTTTTATATAGTTATACCCTCTATCTCTTTATGTGTGTTATGTAAAATTCATATTGTAATCAAATCAGAGATTATATTGTATATGCTGTGCTTTTTTTTTTTTGAGACAGAGTCTTACTCTGTCACCCAGGCTGGAGTGCAGTGGTGTGATCTCAGCTCATTGCAACCTCCGCCTCCCAGGTTCAAGCGATTCTTCTGCCTCAGCCTCCCAAGTAGCTGGTATTACATGCATGTGCCATCATGCCCGGCTAATTTTTGTATTTTTAGTACAGACAGGGTTTCACCATGTTGGTCAGGCTGTCTTGACCTCTGGACCTCAGGTGATACACCTGCCTCAGCCTCCCTAATTGCTGGGGTTACCGTCATGAGCCATCGCTCCTGGCCTATATGCTGGCTTTATTCTTGGCATAGAGTTTCTCCAATTTTCTTTTCAAATTTGTGAGACAAGGGGAGATATATAACCTTGGAGGTCTTTGTATAGAAGACTAACCAGGGCTGCCAAATGTAGACAATTGTTTTGAATTTTCTGTTTTTCTCTTTCATGTGAATTTTACTTGCAATCCATATTATTTTTGGGTTAGTTGTTTGATGGACCCGTGTATCTATTTTAATAAAATTGACTGTCTATGGAAATGAGGTATATTTATCCATGGCTCAAGCACCATCTCACACAGTGTCACGTGTGAGGATGAGCATCCCCTTTAAAGAAGCATAGACAACCACATGTGGAATGCTGTTTTGAAGGTGGTACATGAATGAATCGATGAATGCAGTATACATATTAAATGATGTAATTATTTTCGGTTGTTTTAATTGACAAAATTGTGCATCCAGTGTGAAACATGATGTTTTAAAACATGCATATATTGTGGAATTGCTAAATTGAGCTAGTTAATATATGGATTACTTCACATACCTGTTATTCTTTGTGATGGGAAACTCAAAGTCTATTCTCTTGGCATTTTTCAGTATATAGTATGTTGTTATTAACTATAGTCACTATATTGTACAATCGATCTCTTCAGCTTATTCCTCCTATCTAACTGATATTTTGAATGATTTGACCAACATCTTCCCAAAACAGCACTCCCCACTGCCCCTGCCATGCCAACCCAAATCCACGGTGACCACCATTCTATAAGCCACAGTATAATCCCTTAAAGATTTGCTGTTTGGGGTAAGTACTCCTCCTCCGTTTTTGGTGCTTCAGTTTTCTTCTTTTTAAATTTAGACAGAAGAACTATAAAATCCATTGATTTTAGTCGTAATTATGTCACTCATTAGTTTTTAATATTTCTTATATTTCTAGAGAAACACTACAAATATTTCCTTCATGAAATTATTTTTTTAAAAAGAGTAAGCAGACATCCCAAATCCCAGAGTATCTCAGGCATTGAAAAATGTTGGCTGTCCTTTGGAGATAAAGGCCTGATTGCATTATGTGCCAAATTGTGTTAGAACAGCATTTTATCATTGATACTTCGTTTTGATTGATATCAGGAAGCTGTCGTCATGGGCACGTGATATTTTCCCTTGACTGAATAAAATCTCATGAGTATCTAATTTAAAACATTCAAACAGGAAGGAATTGTGGTTTTCACCACGGATGGTCAAAAGGTCAGTATAGGTTTGGGGCTGTGTCTTCTGATGATTATTACCATGGTTAGTAGAGGTTTCAGGATGCATTTAATGGAGAACCAGGTGCCTCCTGCTGTGGTGCTGCCAGGATGCTCTAACAAGGGCATGACCTGAGAATGGAAATGGAGGCTACAGTGATCAGCTGCTATTGAAACAAGGGATTGCCTATCAGGCTGCAGAAGCAAATGCCTTCCCCTAGAGTTCCACAGGGATTGATTCATCAAAGGAAGCAAGACAGATCACCCACAGTGAGATCAGCAACCAGAGATTCTGCTGCAGTTAACTGATACTAAAAGCAATTAAAAGAAAAACTGCTTTGTAATTTTAAAAAATCTTTCATAGAAACTATATTTGCTTCTAACCATTGAATCATGAATTCCCATCACACTCAGTGTGTTAATCTCCTCTATGATACCCCTGATAGAAGGCCCAGTGAGAAATTTCAGTTATTTTTGAGATTTTATTCATTTTATTTGATGCTAAATAAATGGACTTTTAATTCTGTACTTCCCACAATACTACATGCTCTGCATGTGTTACTTTGTCTTTATAACAACCTCATCCAGTAGGTGTTATTAGTTCCAGGTGAGTCACACAGGTATTAAACAGGAAAACCAGTATTTCAATCCTGATCTGACTTTATACTGATTGCAGTAGAGTAATGTAGTATACATCCTTTTCTCAGATCCTAATCAATGACTAAATATCATTACTTCTACTTTCTTAATATCTCTTTGTCCATTCACTTCTCTCCTTTACTATAGCCATTGTTTAAAAGAGAGTAAGCAGACATCCCAAATCCCAGAATACCACAGGCATTGAAAAATGTTGGCTGTCCTTTGGAGATAAAAGACTAATTACATTTTGCCACAAATTGTGTTAGAACAGACTTATGTCATTGACATCTTGTTTTGATTGATATCAGGCAGCTGTCATTCAAGTCACCTAAAGCCATATATATCCACAGATTACCCTTTCATTGGAATGATCTTTACAAATACAAAAAATGTAAATCTGGTCAAGTTATTCCTTTGCTAAAAATTCTTCAATCCAAGCCTATTGCATATATCATAAAATAATACAGTCCAAAGGTCTTAGCATAGTGCAACAATATTCTTTTTTTTTTTTAGATGAAGTCTCGTCCAAGCTGGAGTGTGCAGTGGCACAATTTCTGCCCACTGCAACCTCTACCTCCCAGGTTCAAGCAATTATCCTGCCTCATCCTTCTGAGTACCTGGGACTACAGGCACATGCCACCACATCTGGCTATTTTTTTATATTTTCAGTGAAGATGGGGGTTTCACCATGTTGGCCAGACTGGTTTCGAACTCTTAACCTCAAGTGATCTGCCTACCTTGGCCTCTCAAAGTGCTGGGATTAAACAATATTCTTTACAGTCTAAACACAACTTTTCTTTGTTGCCTCATATCACCTGACTATAGCACACTCTTTTACATATTTTGAAGTCTATGCTTAAGTGACTATGAAACAGTAAATAACACTAAGATGTTATTCCTTGTTAGGGGTGGGTGAAGAGAATATAGTTGATAGTAGAACATAGAAAACACGGAGGGATTTTTGTTTCTTTGTTGTTGCTCTTGTTTGTTCACTTGTTTAAAGGGAATTTTTGAGTGATCACAGCACACTCTGCTGAATTCCTGCCAGAGACCAAGACTGGCTGTAAAGGCCACCCACTGCAGCACCAGCAATCAGAAGCTGCCTGTGCATTAGAAGGCAGCTGAGGCAAGCACTTTTGCAGAGCACATATTGGAAGGATGCAGTGGTGAATCTTCTTAAATTCAGGAATAGCAGGACTTAGCTGAAGCATCCAGAGCAAATAGATAAATGCCCAGAAATGGAGTTGATTATGTCTGTAGTTTAGATCTTGATACTTAAGCATTTGTAGATAATGGAAATGTTTTACTATTGTTAGACAAAGACAGATTTATGTGAAACAGTGGGCTTTCACTACAGCTGGCCAAGAATACATTTATTTAAAGTCAACCTTTTGTTTCTGAGAATCAGGATTTTTTTTTAGAGTCTTGAGAGGACGACTTTGTCATGAACATCAAGAGTGGTCTATCAGGAAATGTTAGTTATAGCATTGCACAATCAATGCAGATGAATATAGAATTGTGGTCTGTTATGCATACATATCTTGGTAAATGTTTATATACTATGAGTTTCTGTAAATCATGTTACAATGTGGGCCTAATAGTTACCATGTAGATACCATGTAATTTATATCATGTATAAATAGTTACCATGTATTTATTCCAAATTAAAGTAACTCATATGAACTCTCAATATTGCTAAGGAAATGTAACAGTATAGTGCTAATTCACAGACCGCACAATATTCTGGAAACTGTGGTTGACAGACCAATTAAGTAGAAGCCCACTATCCAGTCCATTGCACATATCGTTTTATTTTGCTTTTAAACAGAATTGTGTATTTGTTTGCTAGGGCTGCGATAACAAAGCGTCACAAACTGGGCAGCTTAAACAGTAGAAATTTATTGTCTTATGGTTCCAGAGGCTGAAAGTCTAAGATCAAGATGTTGGAAACGTTGGTTCCTTCCAAGGTCCATGAGGAACAATCTGTTCCAAGCTTCTCTCTTGGGCCTGAAAATGACCAGTTTTCCCTGTATCTTCACATCGTGCATGTCTGTCTTTGTGTCTAAATTTCCCCTTTGTATAGGGACACCAGTCATATTATTATAGATGAGGGACCATACTAATGAGCTTATTTTAACCTGATTGCCTCTGCAAAGACATTTGATCTCTCAATAAGGTCACATTCTGCAGTGTGAGTGGTAGTGACCCTAACATATCTTTTTTTTTTTTTTTTTTTTTGGTGGGGCACAATTCAAGTCATAGCAACATAAAACCTAGGCAGAGAGACTGAACAGTTATTCCTACCCTCATTGCATCTGTACACGGATTCTTTCTACCTGCAGTACTCTCCCTCTCATCCTTGCCTAGCAGATTCCTACTGACTTTTACAAAACTCAAATTAAATGTCTTTCTTAGGAGAAATTTCTTCTTGACTTTCAAGACAGAGTTAGTTGGTCTTTCTTCTGTGCTCCCGTAAGATTTTTATAACAAATATCATGATCTTAGCACACCTTATTTTATTCTGCTATTACTTGTCTGCTCCATGAGGGTGTTGGCCCTTCCAGAGCAGGAATAAAACCCTACGTGCAGAGCCTGGGACACAGCACAAGTGCTACAACTGTCTGAAGAGTGAATGTCCCAGGGTCAGCAATGGGGAAATCACCCCTGCTTGGATCAGCCCAGGCCCTTAGAAATCTTGTATTCCTATCAGAGCAAACAAAACAAAAATTCGTCCTGTATTACACATTTTCTCCCCAAATTTCTGACAAGCCTTAGCAAAAGAATAACCTGCTGGGCACGGTGGCTCACGCCTGTAATCCCAGCACTTTGGGAGGCCGAGGAGGGCGGATCATGAGGTCAGGAGTTCGAGATCAGCCTGAACAACGTGGTGAAACCCCATCTCTACTAAAAAAAAAAAAAAGAAAAAAAGAAAAAAATAGCCAGGCATGATGGTATATGCCTGTAGTCCCAGCTACTCAGGAGGCTGAGACAGGAGAATCACTTGAACCCAGTAGGCAGAGGTTGCAGTGAGCTGAGATCGTGCCACTGTATGCCAGCCTGGGTGACAGAGTGAGACCCTGACTCAAAAATAAAATAAAATAACCTGAGGCATTGGCCGGGTGTTGTGGCTCACGCCTGTAATCCCAGCACTTTGGGAGGTCGAGGTGGGCGGATCACAAGGTCAAGAGATCCAGAGGATCCTGGCCAACATGGTGAAATCCTGTCTCTACTAAAAATACAAAAGTTGACTGGGTGTGGTGGCACATGCCTGTAGTCCCAGCTACTCGGAGGCTGAGGCGGAAGAATCGCTGGGACCCAGGAGGCAGAGGCTGCAGTGAACCGAGATCATGCCACTGCACTGAAGACTGATGACAGAGCAGATACAGTCTCATAATAATAATAATAATAATAATAATAATAATAATAATAACCTAATAACCTGAGGCATTTACTAAGAAGATATCTTCCTAGATTCTTTCCCTGGATATTCTGATATGGAATGTCTAGGTGAGTCCAAGAATATTATTTTTCCCAAACTCCACCATTCTTTTTATTTAATTCAACTGTCTAGAATCACATAGAATTTCTCATTTTCTACATGGAATCCTATTCTACATCTTTCCATAATGGAAACATGAATTTTCCCAAAGGAAAACATTGACCCTGTCCTTCCCAAGTGAATGCTTATATTTCCACTGCTCCCATAGACAGTGGGTTGATGGATGAGTTGGTTCCCCTTGGTCCAGTCCACCATCAGGTAAACAGCAGCTATGTGGATGACCTAGCCTGCATACTAGCCTTTAACTTCCATGACTTCCTCAGTTCTAATAACTTCACCTAACTGATCTACCCATACACATAGCCACAGATCAACTGAAATTAATTCTTCCATTTCTGATCTTTTAAACATCACAATCTATGGAGGATGGCAATCTCTCATTCCATCACTAGTTGTTTCATTGCTATGTCATTTTTTTTTCTCATAATGCTCAGTGTCTGGAGTATATACTTCTTGTTTTTCCTTTGTCTCCTGGATCTTCTGGACCTTCCCTTGTCTTCTCTTCCCTCCCCTCCTCTCCCCTTCCATTCCTTTTTTCTCTTTCTTTCCCCTTCTCTTTCTTCCATTTCCCCTTTCTCTTTTTTCTCTTCCTCTTCCCCCTCTTCCTTTTCCTCCTCCTCCTTGTCCTCCTTCTTTTCATAGTTACATGACAGTATCTCAAACCTGGATCAACTCAAAAGTATGACTTCACATTTTCACCTAGGTTGCCAAATGCGGTGAGGAAAGTAGAACAAAACAAAAAACAAATCCTCCCAGATGCAAACCGATTTCACTACAGGTTCAAATTTCTACCCTGTGCTGAAACTCTAATACTATGGAAAGTGATCCAGTATTTCCTGGAAACATTTGCCTTCTTCCTCAGTGCCAGTCATTTCAAAACTTTTCTGTTTTCTTTAAAACTACCCTTGTGTTAAAAAGGGCTGGTGGTTGTAGGCAGGGTGGTGATAAGCAAGTTTACAGAGCTCATCTTGTAATTTCTATGTATTTCTTTTCTAGTGCTTCTCTCAGATTTTGGTTCTGAAGTTATGATGGAATCCTGAAATAAGTGAGGAAGCAATCTTTTTTGTCTAATCTCTAAAAGCATTTTTAAAGATTGGCATTATAGTCTTCTTTTTAAAATACTTTTTCCTTAAATGTGGGCTTGGAGATTTTTGTGTGGAGAGGATTTTAATTACAATTTCTTTGCTAGATATATGATTACTCAGATCTTTTTTTTACTCTTGTTTTAGTTTTGTTATGTTTTATAGGAATTTGCCTCTTTCGACAAATATTTTAAATTATTGACAAAGTTATTTAATTAAGGTTTTAATTTCTTGAGAATGTATTTGTAGCAACGTTCCCTTCTCAAACCTGATACTGGTAACTTGCATCTTCTCTCTTTCTTCCTAATCAGTCTTGCTAATGATTTTCAATTTTTTTTAGTCTTTTTAATGAGCTATCTTGGCCTTTTTTTTTTTTTTTTTTTTTTTTTTTTTTGCACTTTGGAAAATTATAGGGCTGATCTCTCTCATAAAAATAAGATTAGTTCTAGCAGTATATAAAAGGTTTAATATATAATGAAGTCTATCAATGTACTTTTCTACGTTAATGGAAAGCAGAGAAAAATATCAGTTATCTCGATAGATGTCAAGAAATTTTGTGATTCAGTTCACTATATACTCATAATTTTGGCAAACTAGAAATGAAAATAAACTTGCCTAAACTAATAGAGCATCTGTAAAACCAAAGTAACCACCACACAAATTTCTGTAATGAATAAATTCTGAATTCACAATTAGTGTGAATTATTTAAAAATTCTTCCTGTATTTGGGAATGAGTAAAGACATGTAGTTCTACTTCTATTTAACATTGTATAGAGATCCTACTTCTTGTCATAAAGTAAGGGAAAAAAAGCAAAAGTTATAAAAGTTAAACAGTAAAATATAAAACTCTATTTACTGGTGATATGACTGGATGTAGAAAGAATCTACAAGTAAAACGTTAGAACTCATAAGTGAATTATGTTTGCAAGATACAAGCCAAAATAAGATTTAAAAAATTACATATAACAAAGAAGTTAAAATGACATAAAAACTTATAGTTTATAATGGTTTCAAAACTATCAGATATCTACAAGTAAGTCTAATGAAAACTGAAATATCTATACATTTGGGAACTCTAAAATGTTATTGATTTTTTTTACGTTGCAAAGCTAAAAACTAGTGGCAATAACTATTTCCATGGATTAGAATATTGTAAATCTCACAAAGATATTTGCTCTCCCAAAATTGATGTATAAAATACATGTAATCCAAATTAAAATCTCAATAGTGATATTAAGATGGTTTTAAAATTTATTCGAGCATTCAATAAACAAGAATAAGCAAAGCAAGTTTGAAAAATAACACCTGGGCAGGATTGCATTAAAAATTCAAGACTTACTATAAAACTACCTTAAGTAAGGCAGAGTGGGATTGGCACAAATAGATATTAGGCCGGTGGAGTAGAGTAGAATGTCTAGAAAAAGAGATGTACATAAATGTGTTCATAAAATAACACCTAAAGTTGTTCATCAATCCATTCTGCTTTTAGTAAAGTACAATAGCTTCATCACACTATCCAGCCAAGTTTAAATACAATTTGTAGGCCAAGATGTTTAAATTTATTTCTAGGAATTTTAATTTCTCAGATTGTGCCATGCTGCCAATAAAACATAATCTTTGATTATTTTTCAAAATATTTGTTTAGTATTTGTTTAAAACATATTCATAACTTAGGCCTTGATTCATCAATATACTAATAAATTTCTCTATGGTTAATAATAATTCATTGGTGACAAGCTATTCTGACTCTTCACCATCCATTATATCATCTTTTCAGATAACATTTAGAGGTGTGTTAACATGTTTAAATTGGGTGAGTAATTAAATATATTCCAGTTAATAATTAGGTGGATAGTTTTTCTCCATTAATGACTTACAGAGAAGTAGACAATCTACAGAATCATATTCAGCAAGCACAAGCAATTATTATGTTAATGTTTGCCTAAATGAAGCTACGTCTGAATCCATTAAAGATTAGAATGTATATATTAATTTCCTTACTCACTGATTTTGCTACCATTGTATGCTTTTTTTTTTTTTAAAGAAATATAACACCTCAGTAACTTTAGTTAGGGCACCTCCATTCTGCTGTTTGTTTTCTGAAACTAACAAAGACGCAAACTAAGTATATCTTTGCGTATATCTTTAAAAAATTTTAAATTTTTTTCTGTTTGATTGCCCTGTCTGCTGAAAGAAGAAATAAAGACTAGCATGCTATTTTCTCAGACTCTTTAATCATCAGAGAGAGTAGTTTAGTATTGGGTGCCTTGTCATAATCTAGAGAAGATAACATTTATTTTGCTAAATTTATCAGCTAGAAAGAATTTGAAAACAACAAGGTGAAAACGTCTGTATGCAATATCAACATTTTACACAGTTGCTGTTCAATGGAGTAGCATCACCACCTTTGGTATATAAGTTGTACCTTGCCTTTTTTTCTCTATTTCGAGATAGCGTTCAGACATTGGTACATCTAAATCAGCAGGATTCTGCAGTAGAACTCTCCACACTGCAAGTTATATATTATAAGACAATTAATATTTTAAAGCTGTAAGTAGGTAATTATTCAGTTTATCAAACAAAGATTTGGCAGTCTTTATGACTGAAGCACCTTTTCCAAAGCAAGGTTTCTATTTATATGTCTACTTTTGTAACCTAGAAAGATTATTATACCCACATATTCACTGAGAGATTTTGAAATGTTTGATCCTGATACAAATAGACTACTTCTGCAGAGTGAATTCAATGCCTAATGGGAAAAAAAAATTTTCTGTGTTGATTCCAAGATACTAGCATGTTCTTTTTGCCTTTTATTAGCTACAGTTTCTTCTTCCCTTCTCACCACACCCCTCAGTGAGCCACTTGATGGCTGGGATGAAAAAACGTGGCCCTGGGCCCTACAATAACTTGCTGTGCCCACTGCAATTTATCTTACTTGATTTTCAAATACCAGGTCTCTGTTCTAAGCTATTTCTTTTTAAAAAATATATTTTATTGCACTTTAGGTTCTGGGGTACCTGTGCAGAACATGCAGGATTGTTGCATAAGTACATACATGGCAGTAAGATTTTCTGCCTCCATACCTGTTACCTATATCTGGCATTTCTCCCCATGTTATCCCTCCCCAACTCCCTACCCTCTGCTTTCCCTCCCCTAGTCCCCCCCAGCAGACTGAAGTGTGTGATGCTCCCCTCCCTGTGTCCATGTGTTCTCATTGTTCAACACTCACCTATGAGTGAGAACATGTGGTGTTTGATTTTCTGTTCTTGTGTCCGTTTACTGAGAATGATGGTTTCCAGATTCATCCATGTCCCTACAAAGGATATGAACTCATTGTTTTTCATGGCTGCATAGTATTCCATGGCATAAATGTGCCCCATTTTCCTTGTCCAGTCTATTATCAGTGGGCATTTGGGTTGGTCCAGGTCTTTGCTATTGTAAACAGTGCTGCAATGAACATACATTTGCATGTGTCTTTATAACAGAATGATTTATAATCCTTTTGATATATATCCAGTAATGGGATTGCTGGGTCAAATGGAATTTCTATTTCTAGGTCCTTGAGGAATCGCCACATTGTCTTCCACTTGGTTGAACTTAATTTACACTCCTACCAAAGTGTAAAACTGTTCCTATTTCTCCACATCCTCTCCAGCATTTGTTGTCTCCTGAGTTTTTAAGCTATTTCATTCATCAGCATTCTTCAACAAGATGTAATCCCAGGGCCAGCCCTATAGATAGGCAGAAGAGATAACTGTTTATACTATGTGTCCTATTAAAAGGCTTACCTGTTTCCAAATACAATTTATTATTAATGATGAAGAAAAAAATAATACGTGCTAACACTCTCATAGTGCTGATTACACACATTACAGTCATTGATCTAGAGGCTTTATGTATATTAACTCATTGAATCCCTACAACAACCTTATGAGGCAGGTATGCCATTATTATTCTATTTACCCATGAGCAGCTGAAGTGCAGAGAGGTTAAGAGTCATGCCCAAGTTCACATAGGTAGTAAGCAACAGATTAGGGTTTAAACTCAGGCAATCTGATTTCAGGCAAAATTTTTAACTGCTGTGTTCTGCTGCCTCTTACCACTTGAGAAACATGTATTAAGTACCTACTATTAGCTCAACTTTGCATTAAGTTCTGGAGTGAACACAGTAGGTACAGTACCTGATCTTGCATGGACCAAAGATTAATGAGCATTGCAAAGAAATTACAGAGGTGACCAAAAACCTGGTACATTAAGCTAATGTGAAAGCATGTCTTCTGAGCCAAGCAAATATTACTAGATAGAACACAGTAATTTTTGATACATAGCCATTTAAAAAAGAGAAAAATTCCAGGAGCTAGCTATGATGGATGAACTCTGCAAGCAGTAATCAAGAACTAAGGCTGAAGAGCCCATGGGGATATATGAACTTGATCTAAGCCTTCATGCATGGGGTCTGAGGTTCTGACATCTACCCAGAAGGCGGTCTCCAGGATGCAGGCTTCGTGCACATGGGGAGCTGATATTGAGTCATCTATGTACTGTTTAGAGTGCTATCTGTAAAGTAAATGGGGCAAAAATGAATTTCCTGCAAGAAATCAGAAACCCTGGGTTGTGGCACACTCAGGTTGGAATTTTAATTCATATTTACTTGCATAGTGAAGCTTTTCCTCACCTCCAAGCCACACACTAACCATTTGGAACCAGTGAATTCTGTATGAACTTGGAAGGAAAAAGAAACATAAAAATAAACAAATTAAAATTCAATACTCAGTGGATGTTTTGAGCATCTTACTAGTTAGAACTAGAGAGAATTTTCTTGCGAAAAAGATAGGATGTAAGGGCCATCTTGCTGATAGGAGGGAAGAATGGGTGAAGAAGGGGACAATGAAGAAAAAATCAGAGCCAGGTAGTAGAGTGAAAGCTACAAAGTCCTGAAGACATCCGTGGACTTCCAGAATACGACTTATTTTGGACTTTTCAGTTTATAAATCAATAGTTGCCTGAAAAGTTATCTTAACCTTAAGACTTCCTATTTTGATCATGGCAAATTAAGCTGTAATAAGCACTCCTCGCAAATGGTGTTGGATTTGTACAATGATGTATTCCCTGCTCACATTTTGACCACCAAGGTTGGCCCTGGGATAGCCTTGCACTGTCTTTATTCTGGGACCAGGTTGAAAGAGCACCTCCTGTCTGAGACATCTCTTGTCCTGTGGCAGAAAACAAGGGGGTAGGGGATGGAAAGCAGAACCAGAAGATAACTCTTGAAGCTTCAACTCAAAAGTGGCTTTCATTACTTCTGCTCATATTTTACTGGCCAAAGTAAACTGTATGACCAACCTTGATATCAAAGTGGTGGGGAAGTATAATCCTCCCACAGAGAAGTATTTGGAATAATAATAACATGTATTCACATTCTTGAAATAGAGTGTGAATAGATGTTATTCTTTGTGTATATTTACATATGTATGTTTTACCATGTAAGTAAAATCACAGATTTAAAAATTCAACACTATTCACTTAACTTACCTGAATTTAAATTTGCAGGATTATGTTTCAAGATAGTCAGCACACTCTGCAACCATAGACATTTCTCCCTGATTTGCCTAACAATGCAGGAGGTTGAATACTGCTGAAGGGACCACTCCTTCTTGCAGACAGAGTGAAAAGTCGATAGTGTGTCCTGAATTTTATCTTTCGTTGTTTCTGTCATTGTTGCACCATTCGAGAAGTTTTTATCCACTGCTGTAATAATTGTCTTGCTTGTCTACCTCCCTGTGCAGCCCTCAGTGATTTTCCAGGGGGGACAATTTCATTGACATAATGCATGTCGATAGTCTTTCCACTCTTGGCCTCCCAATACTTCTGTTTTTGAATTTACACTCATATGCGTTGACATTCCTTCTGCCATAGGACACCTGGGTCTGAGATAGATTCATATTATGGCTGAACAAATCCTTCTCATGTAACTTTCTATTTTGTTAAACTGGATGTCTCGTTCAGAGAGCTCCTACCCTCATTGAATGTTCTCCTGGGATGCTCTTGGTGTCTTCAATGATAATGAACCTCATTTGGTATTCTTAGTCCATCAGACTCCACAAAACAAAGGAGCTGAATCCCCAGTCACTGTTCTTACAGGATACCCCATGGTGCACATTTGTCAGTCTTGTCCCTGAAAGCAAGGTTCAGTGAAGGTTATTGAAAGGAGTCGCTTTAGTCACAGTAATCAGTGAAGGATCAGTTGCATTTTGTCCTCAAGGTTATGAGTGTCTGCTTATCTCACACTTCTATAACTAGAAATAGCTACAGAAATGACTCTGTTCTTTAAAAAAAATTCTGGTCCAAGATGACTTGTTTCCAACCCTAAAGGAAAGTGACCTGCAGCTTATTATAGTTCTGCCCAATCAGGATGTCCTCTGCAGGTAGGAATCCATGTGGAAAAAAAGTCTGGAGAAAGGAGAAAGAAATATTTTCTTAATAAAATAATGTGAATCCTGCTGTGGATTCACTTGTTTTCTGCCACAGGACAAGAGATGTCTCAGACAGGAGGAGGTGCTCTTTCACCTGGTCCCTGAAAAGTTGAAGTTCTAACCCCCAGTACCTTGAAATGCAATCTACTTTGGAAATAGGGTCAATGCAGGTGTAGTCAGTCAGGTAAGACGAAGTCCTACTGGAGTGGAGTGGGTCCTAATGCAGAATGATTGGTCTTATAAAAGGAGAAAATTTGGACACAGGCATAAATACAGGGAGGAAGAACACTATGTAGACCTGAAGACAGTCATCTGCAAGCCAAGGAGAAGGTCGGAGATGGAGCCTTCCCTCACCACCCTCAGAAGGAACCGACACTGCCAAAACCTTGATCTTAGACTTCCATATTTGTCTAGATATTCATCCTAAATCTCATATAATAGTTATGAAATTATTTTCATTATAAACCATAAAAATCCTTGAAGATTTTAATATTTCATTAACTAAAATACACACTCTAAATTGTCCTACCTAGCTGAAAGTGGCCTAGAACTCCTTTGTCATAACATAGGGTCATTTGTTTGCTTGGAGAAAATAATGCTCAAATAAAGAAATAAGCACTAAGTTTCCAAGAGGATTGCCAGGCTCCTAGGTTGTAGTGGTGAGTGGCTTTGAGATCTGTCCCAAGAGATGGAGAGCCAACAGAAGAGAAAAAGAGAAACAGTTTTTAAGAGAAGGCTCTGAACTTTATATGCCCCTGCTAATAATTTGATTCACTGCAGTACTCCTCTGAATTCTTCTTTAGAACTAAATCAGACAGTGTTATAGGCTTCCTCCTCAAGGTTTCTATTTTAATTTCAATTTTGCCCACATGAATAGAAAGTTTGCTGAATTCTGTTGAGTTTACCTCATTTTTTTAAAGCAAGGTGGGTGGAATATATTGTATTCCAAAAGAAGTATTGTCAAGGTTCATAAGTGTTAAGGTTGTGTTAGTAACTAGAACCTCATTTGCCCTACAGTGTGAATATTGGAAACATGAGATAGCATATTTGTAAGTCTCTATAATTGGATTTGTACATTTATTTACGGTAGGAAATAAAGCAGCATCCCACAATAATTACTCTACTTTTGAAAATTATTTTGATTGTTTTTAGAGTATTGTTAATTATTTGAAAGTCATTCCTCAACTTTATATAAAGCTGTAGCTAAAAAGAGCAAATACGTTATATTCAGTGTTTTTTTATCTAGAAACTAAAGTTTGTCTGAATATCCTCTTTACAAAATATTTCACTATTTAAAATGTGAAAAACTTTTGGGGTGGCAGAAGACTACTTTTTTTATTAACAAAAGATTTTCCAAAGATATATTTTACACCACCCCATATGTGTAACATTTTTGGAGAGAACGTAATTTTAAAGATGGAGAAAATAAAATGGTTGGCAAGGTTAGGGATAGGGAGGGGTTGGCGTGGCTATAAAGGGGAACACAAGGAAGTCTCGCGGTGATGGTACAGTGAAGAATCTGGTTTGGGTGGTTAGGAAAGTACACATGGTAATGTTGTAAAAATACATGCTCATGTGGAATGCATATATAACTGGTGAAATCTCAGTAAGTTTATAAGCTCTATTGATTGTACCACTGTCAACTTCCTGATTTTGATGTTATACTGTTGTGTAAGAATTTCACTTTGGCTGGGTGCAGAGCATATGGGGATTTCCTGTACATTTTGCAAGCTCCTCTGAATATATAATTATTTCAAAATAAAAAATTAAAACTATTGAACCAATTTAAAGTGAAAAATAAAAGAGTCCTGGAAATGAATTAATTCTGTATTCTGAGTCAAGGATTTCATGAGAAGAGTGTGATTACTTCTGTACCTTGGGTCCTCTCTCATGCCTTTATGTTCCCATCCATTAGAAGTTGCTGCTGTTTCCAACTTGTGTAAAATGCTTAGGAACTATCAAATTACTTTAGTTGGGCCAGGAGATCATTTAGAACAAAATTCCATTAAAATTAAATGGACTCTTTACAAGGAAACTGTAGCCTTCCCATTTATAAAAACCTCTTCAATTTTTAACACACAATGACAATCCTGAGAGATGGCTGTTCTTATTGGCCTTCTGTCTTGGCTACAGGTGTAGAAAACTGAAATCATTCTAGGTCTTTCAAACAAATAGGGTTTGATAAAGGGAGTAGAATACTTGAAAACTCATTAGAGAGAGTGGAGAAGTAGAGTTATAAGGGGTTGTAACTGAATGCTTAGATACAAATATAAGCAAACTTGTTTATGCTACTGCCACCTCCCTTTCCACTGTCAGTAGAATGTGACTGGGCAGGAGAATGTGAGATCCAGTATTTACAAACATCCATATCTAGGGGAGTTGGCTAGTTCCCTGCCACGGATGCAGGTTTATGGTCTCTGGCTTCCTTCTGTTTCATAAACTTCCTCAAGTGCATTTTCATCATTGAAACTTAGATCTCATTCAAAGCCCAAGCTCAAAGGAATAGAGTTTTTAGACTTCCAGTCCCTGAGATACAGTCATGAAAGAAAAATAGATGAGAAAGAATGTCAACTGTCAGTAAACATATTTATGCCTAGTGTTCCATTATTGGAAAGCTAAGCATGTGGGAGTTATTTATATCCTACCGCTCAAGGTTATCACCAAGGTCTGACTGCAAGCATTCAAAACATTGCAACCTCCTACATAGTGGGTTAATCCTAGGAAAACTTTCCCTCAGTAGCACAGTTCATCCAAGTATAATTCCTGAGAATACTTCTTTTGGAAGCTTTGTGTTTCAGTAGTTCTTGGTCACTGCGCAGAGAAGGATCCATTGATCTGTTGTACCTTTCACCTTCATCTCACGTATTTCTCATGCATTGCTGTGTTTATTCTTTTTCCGAAGCCCAAGTCACAGTCCTCTTCTTTCTCCACAAACTGTTCCTTATGTCTTCTGCAGTGAAACTTTATTCCATTCCATTGTAACTGAATGTTAGCAGAGCTTCTGAGCCTTATTCAAGCTGGCTGTTCTAGCTTGCATGCTTACTCCTCACTGTCACTGACTTCCTGAATACTTCTTATTCACTGAACATTGTTACAGATGATAACCTCCTAGTCTCCTTCCTATGCCCTGTTGTTATTCTACTACATGAATAGTCCTTAATTATTATAAACTTTTGATTTATTCCACACTGGCCACTCCACCTAGCCACCCACAACTACCTTGATTTTACCCTGGACTTATATCCCTCATTGATTTAAAGTCTCCAATTTCAGTTAAAATCTCACACTGGGGCAAACTTGTTCCAGTTTGTCCAGGACTGTCCTTGCTTTAAAATGGAACATTTTCAGTCCTGGGCAAAGGAACAGAGCTGATCACCCTATTCTTGTCACACTAATTTTTTTTTTGAAGGAGTTGAAAATCAATCTATGTTCCATATATGTATTTAATATGTATGTGTCAAAAATAATTCAATTTTAATAAGATGAGTTTGATTTTTTCATCAACTGTAGTCACTATTGTCATTTATTCTATTAAACCATTCAGTAAAATCTGATAAAGTGTTGCATAGTCCTGAAAACTGGCCCCCTATTGATGGTACCTTGGTTTTCCCCTAATCCAGGTATTTGCAATGATTTTAGCCTTGGTTAATTTTGATGCATATGAGATGAATAGGATTTCCAGTATCATTAAAGTAATGAGTTAATCACTGCTCGTTTTTGTGAGTTAGGAGGGCATATGGCATATTAATAGTGATGTGGCTAGCTTACATCTGGTGTCATATTCTTGTTTACACTCAGTTATCTTCTCTAAGTAGATTAATATTCATATGAGTGCCTTTGTAGTAACTGAAACTCCTACAAGCAAATGCAATATTCCTTGTACTTTGTCTTAAAAGATACACACTTTAAACTTGGTACCTGTCCAACTCCCTCTAATCCACTTTCCTTTTAGTGTTTCTGAAAGTATGATACTCATATCACCTGCCACAACATCAACCAGGGTGTGCTTTGTCTTATTCCAGGTGCCTGCATTTAACAAAATTTAAGGTGATTCCAATATCCAGCGATGTTTGTAAGCCACCACCAATATAAATGGAATAATATTTGTAGGGAAAAAACTCAGTGTTGAATCCATGCTTCCTAATGTACTAGAAATGTGATTTTGAGAAAACCACCTACTGATATGATTTGGCTCTGTCCCCCACCCCACACCCCACCTCCCCACCCCCCAAATCTCATGTGGGATTGTAATCCCCACGTCAGGGGAGGAACCTGGTAGGAGGTGATTGGATCATGAGGGCAGGTTTTCTTCATACGGTTCTCATGATAATGAGTGAGTTCTCATCAGATCTGTTGGTTTCCGCCTGCCTCCTGCTTTGCCATAAGACATGCTTGCTTCCCCTTCACTTTCTGCCATGATTGTAAGTTTCCTGAGGCCCTCCAGTCATGGTTCCTGTTAAGCCTGAGGAAATATGAGGAAATGTAACCTCTATTCTTCATAAATTACCCAGTCTCAGGTAGTTCTTAATAGCAGTGTGAGAATAGACTAATACATCTACTTTCTCTAAATTTTAATTTCTAATCTGAAAACTGAAAGGCATAATAGCTATCATAAGGCTGGTGAAGGTCAAGTGAAACGTGAAACCTGAAGTGTTTAATAGACTGTAAAGTTCAAGGGCAGTTGTTACCTGCTGACTTACTCATGATCCTTCTCTTCTTTTTCATTAGAAATGCTAAAGAAAAGTTATTTCATCATATTTGCATGCTAGTTACCTGACTGTCTATTTAAGGTTGCCTGGTTTTTAAAATAATACTGACCCATTAATTCAAGTCAGTTTCATGGGTATTTTATCTGATTTGATTAGTCAGTTTGGTTGAACTGGTTATGTGTAAAATTGCAGGCAGTTTTGATTTAAAAATTACTGTTACATTCAAACAAATCAAGTATAACTAATATGAGACCTCTTCAGTTTCGTGATGTTGATGGAGGCTATGCAGTAAGTAATTGGACAGGTACTTTCAGATTCCAGCTGCTTTAACAGATGCCTACTAAGAATTGGAAAAACCACTGCTAACAGTTGCTTCTGACTCATTGTGTCCTACTCACTGCATTTGGAGCATTTTTAATACATAACAAATTGCCCTAAGACCTTAATAAAATGGCTACAATTAGTAGAACTGGTCTTTCTCTTTAGGAGATTTTCCCTAATTAACCAAAATTTATTCTGATTATTCCTTTATTTCTCCTCTTCTAGAGTAATTTGTTTGCATGGATTTGATAATAAACCTATGTTCTTTTCCATGTGTTCTTATTTTTTTATTCGTATATATTATAGATTATATCTAGTTTGAAGTATTTACAGAATATACACTAGATGCAAGACAATGTTGAGTTCCAAACAACTGTATACTTGCTTATAATGGAGCTTATAATGTATTTGAAGAGATAAAATGTACAGGTTGATAAATACGCAGCAAAGCAGTATCTATGTGGTAAATCTCAGAGTTCAGAAAATTATGTTTTGGCCTGAGTCTGTCATTGACTTACAATGTAGCATAATGAAAGTCTTTGGCTTGTCTGAACTCTTAAAAAAAAAAAGGGCAGACGTGGAGACTTGTTAAACTAGAGCAATCTGGTGTAGAAATTAGAGTCCTGAGGATAAAGAGATCAATATGTGCTAGCTAATTCAAGGAGACTGCTGTGAAGATTTGTATTCAGATCCTGAAATGGAAGGAAGAAAGAATAGGAGGAGAAATAAACTAGCAGCTACGAAATAGGGTATTAAGTTGGTGTCTTTGCATTTTTCATCCCATTTAATCCTTCCAGTAATGCTATGAGTTCAATATTAGATTGAACCATATAAGTTCATGACTTTCGTAGGTTACTAACAGTCAGTATGGGCAATTATGTGTGTAAAAACAATGTTATTATCCTTTTTAAGTAAATAAATAAACTTAGTTTCAGAAAAGTTGAAAAATTTGTTTAGACTCAGATAATTATGTCTGACTCCAAAGTTTTTATTGGATTATTTCTTACCATGTTCCCTATGTTGAATCCATAATCCAGGTCTTATAAAGTCTACTGTTAAGATATCCAGAATCTACTGACTTCTCTCCATCTCTACTGTTATCATCTTAGTTTAGGCTGCAATAATCTTTCCCAGATACTCTAATAGTCACCCTGCATCTATCTTGCTTCCCAATAATCCATTCTCCACCCACCCTCCAGAGTGAGCCCCTAAAGACTCAAAGCCAAACCAGATCATGTCCGTCTCTGTTTAAAAACACAATTAAACAAGTCTGAAAAACAAAAGAGCCCCTCTGATGACTTCCTACTTTGAAACAAATTTAATTATTTTGACTATTGCTCCTATCTACAATTTAAATAGTATGGGATATAGTGGATTTTCAGATATTCTTTGTTGAATGAATAAAAAGTGAGGCATTTGTTAAAGAAAGTTTGAAAAATATGAGAGATAAAGTGGGGAACCAGAGCATTTTAACTTTATCCTTGTGGCTACTGGAACCTATTGTTAGTCTATAACTAGGGAGATATTAGGAAAAAAAGTATCATCATGGAAAGATTAATTTGAAGGTAGGGAATTAAGAGGGAGAGAAAAAGGAAGGGTAACAAAACCAGTTGAAAAATTATCTCAGTAAACTCCACTGGTTTATAACGGATTGAGCAAAAGAAGATGTTTGCAAACACAACCAAAAAAAAAAGAAAAAGGAAAACCAAGAAAAATATGGATTTGAAGATTCCAGTTTCTTGGCAACTAATAAAAGATAAAGGACAAAGGACACTGTGAACTGAAGAAGGTTATAATTTTTTTTCCTCTGAGTGACCAGGTGATGCTTGTATTAGTGATAAGTTGGAAGGGATAAAGCTTTTTTTTTTTTTCTGGAAAGATGAGTTTTAGTATTAGATGATTTTAATTATGTGGTAAAATTAAAAAAAAAATATTAGCCCTATGGGAGCAAGTCTGTTATCTCTTAAAGTCTTGAATATGCCTCCGCCCTCCCTGCTGGTACCCTAGTTCACACTTTCATTATTCTTGTTCTCTTGCTTGGGCTAAGGTAGTGATCTTCTCAGTTGTCTGTTGGACTCCACCTTGTCTTCAGAGTACCTCCTTACATGCAAATATGTTTCTGCATTTTCTGACTCAGAACTTCCAGTGGTCTGTTTGTGACCCCCTTCCCCATCACCCCCGTGTTCCCTTTTCCCAAAGCATCATGTCTCAAATCCTTAGCATGGTGTTCAGGGCACTTCCCGATCTGTCTCCAGCTTTTACCATCTCTCACTGCTCTGTCTCCCTCCTTTGCGCAAGTTTTTATCAGCCATTGGTCTCCCGACTGCTTCCCACTTCACTCCTGACTCTAAGAGGCAGAGGACAGCACCTTCACTTAAAAGAGGTCATGGCTAGTCTTTTTGGATCAACTACACAGAAGAAGAGTTAAATGTGTTATATTCCCCACCCCCACCTCCCAAAAAAATAAAAATTTCAACAGACCTTCCAGGAAAGAGCACAAGTCCAAGAGTCAAAAGGTAGAATTTAAAGGAAGAATATTTTATGATGCAAATGGTTCACTCCTATCTCATGATCTATTTCCATGCAAAAAGCTGCACAACATCATTTCATTCCTATCTCATGATCTATTTCCATGCAAAAAGCTGCACAACATCAGAGGTCTTCTCACCCTTCAGTATAGATAGAGGTGAGTCTGGGGAAGACTTGAGCTGCCGTGGAGCTGTGGCTTTCATAGTTGTTTGACCTTGATGCAGAGTAAAAAGTTAAATTTTACAACGTGACCCAATATTCTCATATACACACATATAAACATGATATATTTGCTATATATGCATATATAAGCATGTATATGCCTTTTGTATGTGCACATATAAACATGTGTATGCATAGTTAAATGCATGCCATAGATGCACATGTGATATACATGAAAATTGTTTTACAAAATAATACCTCTTACTGTATGTCACGTACTTTCTTTTCTATTCATTTCTATTTCCTATTTATATTTTATTTTCTCTTTTATTCTCTTCTATTTGAAATATTATTATTGAGAGGCTCTGCTCACTAATGGGTTGACACCAGTGTGGTGAAGATCATGGCCTGAAGTTATTAACTAACAAACGGCATGGTTACTTGCACCTTTGGACAGTGCTAATGTCCAAATTAGTGAAATCATGACTGGCTTGCTTTTAGGATCAACTTTGTAAATATTTACTTTCAGTGTGTGAAATGAGTTCAATACAGAGAAATTACCTTGCGATTTCCAGGTTACTTGTACTTAATTCATGTGGTGGAGCACTGTTTTATTTACAAACTATCATATTGCTTTGGCAGTGCAGACATTCAGCTTACCTTCCAAAAAACATGTGTTGGTAGGTGAATTGTAACATGGAGGCCTTCTGTCATCCACTCTTATCTCTGTTTTAGACGGCATCCCATTCTCCTATCACTTTATAAAAGCAGTAGGGACCTTAGAGGTCATTTCATTCAACCTATCATTTTATAGATGTGGGAACCACAGGCATTAAAGATTAAGTGACTTGTCTCAAATTACAGATTGTTGGTATCAGTGGACAGATTTTTTGTGTCTTACTGCATTGTGTCTCCTCTGTGTGACATTTTTCTCTCCTTGGGTCTTCAGTAAGTGTGAGTTGATTTGGGTGACCACTAAGTAGGAAAAGAGAACATAGTAGAAAATAATCACATTCTCTTTATCCTGTGTTTTCCTCTAAGGAGGACTCAAGGTATCTGATGACTGGCAGGTTTTATTGGGAGAAATGCCAGATATAGGTGAAGGGGAGGAAGGCAGCAAATCACACTGCCACATATGCACCTACGCAACAATCTTGCATGTTCTTCATATGTACCCCAAAACCTAAAATGCAATAAAAATAATAAAAGTAAATAATAATAATAATTCATTATCTTTGCAAAACTGAAGCAGGTTGACTGAGAAACACTGACATATTAGGTCTCTAGTGCAGCTTTTATGTTCTCTTAGCTTCTATGATTACCCTGTTGTCTTAGGGTTGCTTACTTGAAGGCTTGAATTCTTGTTTTCTCCTACTACCTTTTCACAATATGAAACCCAAAACATGGCATTAAAAAATGCAGGAATCCAAAAGGATGTCTTGGAAATTAGCAAGAATTTGGTAAACATCAGTGCCTTATGTTTCTTCCTTTATCATTGTTTAGGGAAAAGGCATCCCTATCCTCATCACCCCACCCCATACACAGCTCAACATGAAACTTTAGGGAAGAATGTAAGAAAGCATGATTGGCATCTCCTTCCAGCTGTTTCCTGAGGTCTAAGGCCTGATGACACACCCTGGTGCCACAAAAATGTAGTTTGAGAAATTTAAGGAGATGGCCAATGGCAAGAGGACACTAAGTCTCTATCATTAGCAAAATATAGACATTGAATCCAAGCTGGTCTGATTGCAAACTATAGTCTTCTCTACTCCACGCGGTCTCAGATGGTTTCCTGCCTGGCTTGATTGTGACCCTAACATTCAAGGACAAAGCTCCATGAAATTATGACTTAGAGTTTAAAGAAATAGAAAATTTAGAGTACATCATAAATTGCTGTGTTCAGTTTGATTCATAATTCTTGTCCATGTCCTCCCCTTTGTCTGTCCTCTCATGGGAAGTCTAATTTGTTTGTTTTCCTAACTCCAGGATGTACACCTCTAAAGATGGTTCTAAACCTTTGGGGAGTTTTGTGTTCCCACCCCAGAGTTCTAAAGCTCCTGGGCTGAGCTCACTGCTACAGTTCTCCAGCTATTCAAGAGCTCACTGTCTCTCCCATTCCCTAGTTTCTCCTTGATGTGAAGAGTCCTCTGGTTTCTGCCATTTCTCCATTCCCCACACATAAGTTTATGGCCTATTTTCGGCTCATTTAAAGAGAGTAGAATTCACTTTGTTAAGCTTATGTGACTGGAGAGATACCCTTGTTACCCATTCGCTGCCATTAACTTACTAAAATAAACCTCAAAAACTTAATAGTATAACTAAATGCTATTATTTAATTATATATTAACTATTATATTTCAAAGTATAATTATTTCTTGTACATTTCCTCTATCTCTGTATACTGCATGCATTATCTAATGTAGTCTTCAAAACTCCTTGAATAGATATTATCCTCATTTTACAGGTGAAAATATGGGCCAGGGAATTAATTTATAAAATGGCTTGCAAAGAAATTTGCCAAGTGGCTCAGCTAATAGGTACTAGAACCAAAATTTAATTTCTTTAATGCCTGATTTCAAAGTCAGGGCCTCCTTAATGCTGCGTGACCTGTGAGCAAGGGCATCAGTAGAACCTGCCATACACCCAGACTCAAAAATTGTTGCTGAGGCAGTGAAAATATTATACCATTCTTACTTAAAAGTCTCTAGTAGCATGTTTGTGTTTTAACCCCTACATTATATCTAAATTATCCCATGTGTTTCCAAGGCCCTCTTGTAACTGAGCACAAGGACACTTTCCTGGCCTTTCTCATCAGGAACTGTACCAGATTTTCATAATGAGGATTCAAGAAAGACCCTCTTGACTCTGACAGGCTAACAGAAGAGTTACCATTGTGAAATACTCCTAGAACACTCTCCATACAAAGACCTACGCTGCAATAGAGAAACCTTAGGTTTATTTCTGAAACGTAAACTCAGCAGGGAGAAGGAAATTCTTCTCCAGCACACCAGTCATCTCCCACTTCCCATCTTACCCCAGAGGGAAACAAGAAAGCATACTCAATTGAGATCAGGACTTCAAGGAAATGGTTTGTGAACTCTGCAGCCAGGGAAGAAAGTAAAGGGAAGGGGTAAAAACTTACACAATTAGAAAAACACCTGTGAAGGTCATAGACAGGGACACAAGTCTACTAAGAGAGCCAGAGTTAATCATAACATTATAAAGCACTCCTTTCCAAAACCTTTCCATTAAAACCTATAGGTCACCACTGTAATAACAGTGGATTCCAGCTAAAGGAACTGCTAGATTCAGAGATTCTCCAAAGAACATTTACTAGCAGGAACTCCAAAGTATAAGGGAAGAAAAACACAAGGTCACTAGAGAAATTTGAAGCCCGTGGCACCTAAAACTACAGATAACATTAAACACAGCGTGACTTCCAGCCAGATTAACATAAAGCCAAACATTAGGCTGGGCACGGTCACTCGTGTCTATAATCCCAGCACTTTTGGAGACCAAGGTGGGCGGGTGACCTTAGGTCAGGTGTTCAAGACCAGCCTAGCCAACATGGTGAAACCCCTTCTCTAGTAAAAATATAAAAATTAGCCAGGCATGGTAGGGGGCACCTGTCATCCCAGGAGGCTAAGGCAGGAGAATTGCTTGAACCTGGGAGGCAGAAGTTACAGTGAGCCAAGATCATACCACTGCATTCCAGCCTGGGTGACAAAGAAAGACTCTATCTTAAAAAAAAAAAAAAAAGCCAAACATTTAAGGCCCATTTGCTTCAGTTTCTATTATGCAATACAATATATCTGGCAGTCAACTAAAAATTACAAAGAATGCCAAAAGGCAAGGAAAAACACTGTCTGAAGAGACAAAACAATAATTAGAACCAGATTCATTGATGATACACATTAGAATTATCTAGAAAAAAATTTAAAACAAATATGATTTTTATATAAGGGTTTGTCTTAGTCCATTTGTGTTGCCCTAACAAAACACAGCATGTGTCTTTTATAAACAATGGAAATATAATACATTACATTAATAGAATGAAGGACAAAACTTACATGATCATTTCAATGATGCATAATCAACATCCTTTCATGATAAAAGCTTTCAATAAATCAGGTATAGAAGTAATATATCTCAATCTAATAAAAGCCATATATGACACACCCATGGCTAACACACTCAATGGTGAAAAGCTGAAAGATTTTTCTCCAAGATCAAGACCAAAACAAGGATGCCCAATCTTGCCATTTCTATTCAACATAGTACTGTAAGTACTAGCCAGAGGAATTAGATAAGAAATAGAAGGAAAAAATACCCCAGTCTGAAGAAGCAAAATGACCTCTGTTTGCAGATGATAGGATTTTATATACAGAAATCCCTAAAGAATCCACCAAACAAACTGTTAGAAATAAATGCAATAAAGTTGCAGGATGCAAAAATCAGCATACAAAAATCAGTTGTGTTTCTATGTACTAACAATGAACTATGTGAAAGGGAAAGTAAGAAATGAATCCCCTTTAAAATAACTACAAAAACAATAAAATACTTACAAATACATTTACTTAATGGTGGTAAAAAGATCAGTACACTGAAAACTGTCAAACATTGATAAAAGAAACTGAAAAAGATATAAATAAATGAAATAAGATACCATGTTCTTAGACTGAAGGAATTAATTCATTCTCTTTCTTAAACCATTATGTTTCCTTACTGTTACTATGTGATAAACCACATAGGTATATCAATTCAATCTATTAATATCATAGGTGTATCTATTCAATGACTTTTTCTGGGGTCCCAAATACAAGTATAAAATAGAGATCAAGAGCCTATGGACTTTTATTAAGAATTTTGGTCTCATGATTTATTTGCTGTGTGTTCTAAGATTTGCTGTGTCGTTTAATTAATTGTCATTGGCCCCTCAGATTTTGTATCTGCATAAAGAGACAGTAAGATAAGAGTAATTATGAGCATTATCATGGCAGAGAGTTAAAATATGCTTAAGTCAGGCACATAATAGGACTTATTAAATATTGACCATTATTGGAGCCACAGTATGATTTTCCACAAAGATTTGGTTGAGATGGATAAGGAATACTACCAATAGGGCAAAGGAAAACTTCAAATTGAAACACTAGAAGGCCTGACAATTTTATAACTTTGCCAGCCAACCTGGGCTGCAATATTGACTAGTACAATGAACATTTTTTCTGGCTTTTCAGGATTTACCTTTTTTTTTTAGTTCAGATGGACTTGGGACATTCATATTTCAGTTTTCTTCAATTCCCTGAGGTAAACAAAGGCTTCTGCCATAGAGTAATATCCATTTCAATATTAGTATCAATACCAATGTATAACTGGGGAAATCAATCACCTCTTGACCTTTGGATCCAAGTATTAATGAAAGCTTTCAAGGAACCACTTATTCTTCATTACTTTAGTGTATCTACAATTGCACTGAAGCATTAAAGCAGGTTTTATAGTGACCCGTTTTATGAGATTTCTTTAGAGAAACAGAACCAATAGGATATATAGAGATATATAGAGAGATTTGTTATGAAGGATTGGTTCTTGCAATTATGAAGGCTGAGAAGTTCCCCAACTTGACATCTACAAGCTGGAGGCCCAGAAAATCCAGTGCTGTAATTCAATCTGAGTACAAAGGCCTGGGAACCAGGAAAACTGGTGATGTAAGTTCTGGTTTGAGTCCAGAGGCCCAAGAACTAAGAGCACCTGTGTCTAAGGGTGGGAGAAAGTGGATGGCACAGCTCAAACTGTGAGATCAAATTTGCCTTTCCTCTATCTTATTCTACCAGTCTCTCAACAAATTGAATGATGCCACATTGGTGAGGGTGATGCCCATGTTGATGAAGATTACCTGGATCAATGAGGGTGATGCCAACATTGATGTTGCCCACCTGCATTGATGAGGGTGATGCCAACATTGATGCTCTGCAATGAACCCACACTGATGAGGGTGACCTTCTTTATTCACTCTGCAGATTCAGATCTGGATCTCTTGTGGTAACACACACACAAATAATGTGTACCTGCTCTCTGAGTATCCCTCAGCCCAGTCAGTCTAACACATAAAATTAACCAATGTAACTCTATTCTCTTTGTTTTTCAAATCATTTTTTCTCCTTCACATTTAACACTTAACACATTTAATTATCTCATTGGTTTGTGCCTGTTATGAATCAGCATGTGCCTGCTTTGAAGAAAAAAGTGGAAGATTTGCAAAGGTCTTTGATAATTTATCAAATCTCATGGAACCAGGTGAGGCATGGGCCAGAGCTGACAGGCTGTACAGTTCCAACACAATTCACATTTATTCTATTGACGTACAATGTATGGAGGACAACATAGGTGCCTAAAGCCCTCCCCCGAGAATACCCCACACTGATGTCTTATTGCAGTAAGGGGAAAAATGAAGTTTTTATTCCATTCTTCAAAGGACAAACTGAATCGAAATACTTTTATAAGCTATATTAAAAAGCCTGCGAGCCTAGGGCTGTCATTTTCAAAATGCTCTTGGGTGAATTCCTGGTTTTGAAAGTTCCATATTATCCCAATGATTAAGATATAATATACCAATTTTGTTAAATTTCAGGTGCAGTCTGTCATTTCCAACTTACCATCCTAGGAAAGATATTTTTATTTGGTAAATAATTTGTGATTTATTGCCATGAAAACCCCAATAATCCCAGAATGGAACTGTTTTCCTTCGTCCATAGCTACACTAATTTCAAGTCATTTTTCAATTTCTAATTTCTTCCTGAACCCTTACCTGATCTTTCTAAGCTAACTCTTTGAGCTTACAGAATGTATTTTTGGTGTCATTCATTGTCCATAAAATATTTTTATTCCTCTGTTAATAAGTTTAGCTTAAAGCTACCTCCTTGCACATTTTAAGTTCAGCCTAAAGGTTTCTCTGTACATAGTAAACTGAAATCTTACTGGATCTATAAACAGACTATAACCTACTCTTGTGCCAGTCACAGAATTTCAGCCAATCAAAAGGGGCCAGCTTTTCAGGTCTTGTTCAAATAAGGCAGAGATCGAGCAGTAATCAATATGACTATTTTTTTTAACCTCACTCACATTTTCTGTACATCTTTTTTGTTTTGCTGTCCATAAATCTTCTTACACCATGTGGTTGTGCTGGTGTCCCTCTGAGCCTACCATGGCACAGGAGGCTGCCTGATTCATGAATCATTCTTTGCTCAAACTGTTAAATTTAATTTGTCTAAGATTCTTCTTCAAACACCAGTATTATTATTTAAGTTTCTGTGTGCTACATTCATGTTCATTTCATGCTGGTTACTCTTCCATGAACCACTTAATGCTGACTTTTTGGTCAAAAAACTTTTTTGTAAAGCAGTTTCTGCCTTCAAGGAATTCATAGGGTACTAATGAACATATACATAATAGATATATACATTACTGACACATAATATACTAATGAATAGACAGATTCTGTATGTATACTTTGTATATAACTGAGATGTGACAAGATACTGTGAAATTCAGAAAACTGAGCTGTCGACTCCATTAGGGGGAGCCGGGCAGAGAATCCAGGGCGTTCATGGAGAGTGAATGGCCTTCCTGGATTTGGCTTTGCATAGACACAATAAGTGCATGGTGCATATTGAAAAGGTAGACAGATATCCCAATCAAGAAATAACTAGGCTCAATTTGTATTTTGAAACTCTAATATTTTCTACTTCTACTTACATTGTTATAGAAAGATTTACATTCTGGCAATTTCGAGTTTTCTTAGAGGGCTTAACGACACTTGGGTAGTAGATTTTCTATAAGAAAGTCCCTAAAAAGTATTTGGCTTTCTAATACTTTTCTGAAGTGCCCTGAATCAAGACTAACATAGGGTAAACCATGAGATATAAGTCAAATCTAAGTAGAGTCAAGTCTCAAATTATAATGTTGAAGTCAATAAACATACTATCTTCCACATTAGTGGGTAGGAAAATCTCAGTTTTCCTAATAAAATTAAAATCACGTATCTAGATCTATAATCACCTAGTCTTGGAAACACTTTTATTAGGACATTTCTGTGTTTAAGAAAAGGTATCAGGTGTCAATAGGGTGTCTGTATGACCTACTTTCCTATCTGCTGTGTTGGTGGATTGTACATCTAGGCAAAAAGGTAGCAGCATTACACAATCACCTTGATTTTTTCAGTCATTAGATGACAACAGGTCAACTTCGCCATTTGCCAAAACGTAAGTTTCACAAACAGTAAGAAATAAAATTTAAAAAAGAAAATTCACGTAATGTTTGGAGGTATCCTCTCTCATAGGGTGGCAAGAAACTTAAAGCTAACCACATTCAATGGTAGGATGGCTTTAAAGAAGAGTCAACATCTAAGTCAACATGGATTTATTTTCTTCAGACTTTCCTCTGAAAATATGCTAAGGGGGAAAAAAAACAAAAAGATGCTAAAAGGAGTGATTTACACATTTTATGTTAGCAATTATGTATTTGGCATTAAATTAACTCTGTCAGAAAATATATACATTTAGGTTTGGTATAATGCTTTTGATATTGATGACTTATAAAAATACACCAATAAAAAATCAATGTGTTAAAAAATACTTAGGTGACAGGGAAATAGAGAGGTCACTGTCATTTTACAATTGCCTTTACAGATTCTAAATCAATTGTTGAAATGCATCTGTGGTTATAGAAAGAAATTTTTCTATCAATCTTTGAGTAAGACCTTCTCACCATACCCACTCAGAATTTTTTTTTAGAGGAGAACTAATGTTGACAGAGAAAAGGTATTAGATTCAGATCCATTAAAACAATTTGTAATTATTTCTAAAATAGTTTTAATTCTAAAATTAAAAATTAATTAAAAATTTATGGTCATTGGAGAAATTAGTAGTATTAAAGATATGAAATATCTTGACTAAAAATTGTAGAAATACTCTCTGGCCTTGAGTGAACAAAGTATAAGGTTGTGTGATATCATCTCACACCAGTTAGAATGGCGATCATCAAAAAATTGGGAGACAGATTCTGGAGAGGATGTGGAGAAATAGGAACGCTCTTACACAGTTGGTAGGGGTGTAAATTAGTTCAACCATTGTGGAAGACAGTGTGGCGATTTCTCAAGGATCTGGAAATAGAAATTCCATTTGACCCAGCAATCCCACTATTGGGTATATACCCAAAGAATTATAAATCGTTCTACTATAAAGACACATGCACACGTATGTTCATTGCAGCCCTGTGTACAATAGCAAAGACCTGGAACCAACCCAAATGCCCATCAATGATAGACTGGACAAAGAAAATGTGGTACATATACACCATGGAATACTATGCAGCCATAAAAAACTATTAGTTCGTGTCCTTTGTAGGGACTTGGATGAATCTGGAAACCATCATTCTCAGCAAACTGACCCAAGAACAGAAAGCCAAGCACCGTATGTTCTCACTCATAGGTGGGTGTTGAACAACGAGAACACATGGACTCAGGGAGAGGAGCATCACACACAGGGGACAGTTCGGGGGCGTAGGGGAGAGACAATGGGGGTGGGGAGGGAGAGGAGGGTGGGGAGGGATAACAAGGGGAGAAATGCTAGATATAGTATGCACCTAAGGTAAAATAAATAAATTAAAAAAATAATAAAATATGTTGAGCAGCACACACACAAAAAAGATTGTGTGATGCTTTTTACCATTGTTCCTTAGAATGGAGCTTGATTTTAAAATATTCTGTGTTCAGAGGATTCTGCCTGCTGATGTGAACTATAAGCTAACTGAATCCTGTCTGTAGAGTATTGCTTTCCTGAAGGACCCATCTCTACCCAGGAGGGACTTATTTCCTAAAGGGCAGAAATATTCTAGAATAGGTTACAAAATTATTTCATGCTATTTTCTTTTTGTTGTTGTTGTTTTGAGACGGAGTCTCACTCTTGTCACCTAGGGTGGAGTGCAGTGGTGAGATCTCAGCTCACTGTAACCGCCACCTCATGGGTTCCAGTGATCTGAAGTTTACTTTTCTGATAACTTAATAGTAAGAATATGATAGAGAGAAGTACAGTTTTTATCCACCTGAACTGTCCCTAATATCTCCCCAAAAGATCATACATAACCACATTGGCTCTGGTCAGTCAGCAATCAACCTGTCTCAGATCAGGCCAACCATATTAATTTGCTCAGGCAGCCATAACAAAGTATCACACCCTGGGTGGCTTCTACAATAAAAATTTGTTTGCTTACAGTTATGGAAGCTGGAAATCTGAGACCAATGGGCCAGCAGGGTGGATTCCTTCTGAGGCTTTTGTCCTTGGCTTGCAGCAGCGTCTTCTCCCTATGTCTTCTCATGGTCTTTCTTCTGTCCATGTCTGTGTCCACATTTTCTCTTCTCATAAGGACACCAGTTGTATTGGATTAGGGCCCACCCTAATGTGTTTTAACTTAATTCCTTTTTAAAGATATTATCTTTAAATGTAGTCATGTTCTGAAGTACTGGGGGACTAGGAGTTCAATATATGAGGAAGACATCATCCATCCAGGACACCACCCTTAGTTGAGTGTATAGAAAACAATTTATAATTGAAAGGTGTGAGAACTGCTGTCTCTCTCTTTCTCCCCTCACTCTCTCTTTCCTGTGTTTTTACTAGGGGCATGTCAAAGGGCTAGTTAAGTGATAGGGTCTCTGTCTATCTCCCAGGATGGAATGCAGTGGCACCAACGTAGCTCACTACAGCCTTGATCTCGTGTATTTTTTTTTTTTTTTTTTTTTTGAGACGGAGTTTTGTTCTCGTTGCCCAAGCTGGAGTCTGATGGTGCAATCTCTGCTCACTGCAACCTCCGCCTCCCGGGTTCAAGCATTTCTCCTGCCTCAGCTTCCCAAGTAGCTGGGATTACAGGTGTGTGTCACTGCACCCAGCTAATTTTTTGTATTTTTAGTAGAAATTGGGTTTCACCCAGTTATCCAGGCTGGTCTTGAACTCCTGACCTCAGGTGATCTGCCCACCTCGGCCTCCCAAAGTTCTGGGATTACAGGTGTGAACCGCTGCTCCCGGCTGACTTCCTGGATTTAAGCTATCCTCCTGCCTCAGCCTCTTGAGTAGCTGGGACTACAGGCACACACCATGGTGCCCAACCTGAAAGATTGTATTTTTCCCTAAATAACAACTCAGTGGTGACAACTCTTCCTTCATGCACGCTACCTTCCTTGAAGAGTGGGGGCTTCTTGCCACATACTTGGCTTCCCAATGATGGCTGTCTTCCCATTTTGGCACCTTAAATGGTCCCCAGTATTCATTTGGCATCAAGGTTCCTGCAGAGACTGTGTTCTTTGTCTTCCATGTACCCCTTGCCTCCAGGAGATACTTGCAGACCTTTCATTGATCCATCCCTTTGTGCCAATAATTAGTTGCTTATGAGGTTAAGAAGTGGCCAGTGAACACAGCCTCCAGCCTGGAAATCCATCATGCCAAATAACTTTGTATTTTCCCAGAATCGTGGACCCTTGAACAAAACTAATTTTATTTTTGATTGTTACTATGCTGATATTTGTAGCTAGGTCATACTAGCCTTTAGGAATATGAGAAATTTGTGAAAAGTGCTATTTATCTCTGCTTTTAACATATTATATAAACCTGGGAACCCTGATATTTTACATTATTTTTAACAACTTTTTTGAGATGTAATTGACACAGATTAATGTGTTCACATAATAAATTTTGACATTTCTATACCAGTGAAGCAATTATTACAATCAATAGAATGAACATCTGTCACCTGCAGAATTTTCCTCATGCTTATGTTTCCTCACTCCTGCTTGACTCACAGTCACTTCCCTGTCACCACCACCGATCTGTTCCTATAGATGAGTTTGTATTTTCTAGAAAATGTATGAATGACATCATAGAGTGTGTATTCTTTCTCTCTGGCTTTTTTTTTTTTTTTACTCAGTATAATCTGAGATTCATCCCCAGTGTTACATAGATCAGTGGCATATTCTTTTAAATTATTAACTAGTACCTTATTTTATGGGTTATTAGATATTTTTTATCTATTCATCTGTTGATAGGCACCTTGGTCATTTCCAGTTTTTAGCCATTTCAAATCAAATTGCTATAAACACACCACTGCACTCCAACCTGGGTGACAAAGTAAGACTCAGTCTCTAAAAACAAGCAAACGAATAAACAAAAAACTTGCCATAAACATTAATGTACAAGTCTTTATACACATATGTGTTTTCATTTCTCTTGGGTTAATGGGATGTGATAAATGGAGTAGCATGGAAGAATCATGTTATACATAACTTTCTAAGAAAACATCAAAGTGTCTTCCGAAGTGATTGTATCATATGATATTTTTCTATTGCCAGCAACAAATTACAGAATTTGTGTAGGTTGGGTATCACTTGTCCAAAATGCTTGAGACTAGACGTATTTTAGATTACAGGTTTTTTTTTAGATTTTGGAATATTTGGGTATTGAGATATCTTGGGGTTAGAACCCAGGTCTAAAAACATTTATGTTGTTTTATGGACATCTTATCCACATGCCCTAAAGATAATTTCAATATTTTTAATTTCGTACACAAAATAACTGTGTATATTGACCATCAGAAAGCAAAGGTGTCAGTTGTTCAGTTGTGGAATTTTCCACTTGTGGTATCATGTTGGCAATTAACAAGTTTTAAATTTTGAAGCATTTTGGATGTTGGATTTTCATGTTAGGGACTTTCAACCTGTACAAAAAAATTAGTAGCCAAAGCAAAATCAAATTTATTATGTTATAGTTCTGTATGCCAGAAGTCTGATACAAGTGCCATGAGACTAAGAATCCAGCTGTTGGTCAGGCTGCTTTCTTTTCTGGAAGCTCTAGGAAAGATTCCATTTTGTTGACTTTTCTAGCTTCCATAGGCTGTTTATGTCCTTAGCTCCTGGCACTCTTCTTTCATCTGTCTGACTGCTGTTATATGCTAAAGCCAGTGATTTGATGTAAATGTAGAAAAGTTAGTTTCCCTTAGGAATCCTCAACAATTCACTAACATAAAGATACTGATTTTAACCCAGCCAGGCCTTTCACCCATTTTGTTTTAGATTACATGAGAAAACAGCTGCAGTGCTTTGCGAGTTATTTCATATTATACAAATACAAGGTAATGTTTTCTATTTCAAATTTCTTACTTCACAGATGGGGAATTTGAGGCTCTCATGAGTTAAGTGATGCTTGCAAGGCTGTAAAATTTGTCCGGTGGCAGTGCCTGAATGGAGCACCACCTCCTGTTTCCTCAGCCACCAAAACAGGTACAATTTTATATGTATACACACACACACACACACACACACACTTTAAGTTCTGTGATACATGTGCAGAATGTGTAAGTTTGTTACATAGGTATACATATGCCATGGTGGTTTTTTTGCACCCATCCACCAGCATGTAGCCAGTGATGTGGCCTCAGTTTCTAACATACCTGGGAAATTTGAAGGGAGGCCCCATCTGGGAGAGTTCAAGTATGTCCTAAGGAATGAGTCGGGTCAGGGCCCAAGTGACTTGTGAGTGATTTAGGTCATTCTAATGCTTGAATGATGAACAACACTATTTATACAGTGGTGTTTTTGGTTTTATTTGTTTTGTTTTATTTGTTTTTTTTTGCACCCATCGATAGCATTAGGTATTTCTCCTAATGCTATCCCTCTCTTGCCCCCCACCCCCTGACAGGCCCTGGTGTGTGATGCTCCCCTTCCTGTGTCCGTACAGTCTCACTGTTCAACTCTCATTTATGAGTGAAAATATGCAGTGTTTGGTTTTCTGTTCCCGTGTTAGTTTGCTGAGAATGGTGCTTTCCAGCTTCATCCATTTCCCTGAAAAGGACATGAACTCATTCTTTTTTGTGGCTGCATAGTATCCATGGTGTATTTGTGCCACATTTTCTTTATCTAGTTTATTGCTGATAGGCATTTGGGTTGGTTCCAAGTCTTTGCTATTGTGAATAGTGCTGCAGTAAATGCACGTGTGCATGTGTCTTTATAGTAGAATGATTTATAATCCTTTGGGTATGTACCCAGTAATAAGAAAGCTGCATCAAATGGTATTTCTGGTTCTAGATCCTTGAGGTATCGCCACACTGTCTTCCATGATGGTTGAACTAATTTACACTGCCTCCAACTGTGTAAAAGTGTTTCTATTTCTCCACATCCTCTCCAGCATCTGTTGTTTCCTGACTTTTTAATGATCACCAAGCTAACTAACTGGTGTGACATGGTATCTCTTTGTGGTTTTGATTTGCATTTCTCTAATGACCAGTGGTGATTAGCTTTTTTTCATATGTTGGTTGGCTGCGTAAATGTCTTCTTTTGAAAAGTGTCTGTTTGTATCCTTTACCTACTTTTTGATGGGGTTGTTTCTTTTCTTGTATATTTAAGTTCCTTGTAGATTCTGGATATTAGCCCTTTGTCAAATGGATAAATTGGAACAATTTTCTCCCATTTTGTAGGTTGCCTATTCACTCTGATGATAGTTTCTTTTGCTTTGCAGAAGATCTTTAGTTTAATTAGATTCCATTTGTCAATTTTAACTTTTGTTGCCATTGCTTTTGGTGTTTTAGTCATGAAGTCCTTGCCCATGCCTATGTCCTGAATGGTATTGCCTAGGTTTTCCTACAGGGTTTTTATGGTTTTCGGTCTTACATTTAAGTCTTTAATCCATTTTGAGTTAATTTTTGTATAAGGTATAAGGAAGGGGTCCAGTTTCATGTTTCTACATATGGCTAGCCAGTTTTCCCAACATCATTTATTAAATAGCAAATCCTTTGCCCATTGCTTGTTTTTTTCAGGTTTGTCAAAGATCAGATGGTTGTAAATGTGTGGTGTTATTTCTGAGGCCTCTGTTTTGTTCCGTTGGTCTATACATATATATGTTTTGGTACGGTACTGTGCTGTTTTGGTTACTGTGTAGTTTAAAGTCAGGTAGCAGGATGAACAGGCACTATTTTCTAACTCAAGAATCCTGAAATAATTGCTCTAGATTGAGTATCTGGTATTAGTGATGTGGCCTCAGTTTCTAACATACCTGGGAAATTTGAAGGGAGGCCCCATCTGGGAGAGTTCAACTATGTCCTAAGGAATGACTCAGGTCAGGGCCCAAGTGACTTGTGAGTGATTTAGGTCATTCTAATGCTTGAATGATGAACAACACTATTTATACAGTGGTGTTTTTGGTTTTATTTGTTTTGTTTTTTTTTTGCCTAATAGGCAAGCCACAATTATTCCGTCTCCCTAAAACAAAATATAAAATCATTTTTAGGAAAGATATCAAATACACATTTGTTGTTGTTCACTTATTGCTTTTGTAATTGATGTAAAGTACTCTCCTGTGACTTCATTCAGCAAGAAAACTAATTTACATTGTTCTTTTCTGGAAAACTTTCTGAAGCACCAATGCTTGGTCTATATATAAACATTAAGTGTTGCTGCTTTGGTTTTTAATGTATACTAGAGGTCTCTGAAACAGCATTGGATTCCTTTAGACCCTTTTTCAGGAGCTCCCTGAGGAAAAATTTTTCATCTGGGTTGGCACAGTGCTACTCCCAAACTGCAGGAGATCCCAGGAATCTATATTTAGACTTCAAGAAATTTGATGCATGAGAATCCAAGGCCAGATTGCTTTTCTCAATTTACTCTGTCAGTGTCAGCAATGCCAAAGTTACAATTAGGAATATGACTTCAGTAAAACTTCATTAATCCAAAGGCCACTGATGTGGTGTTTTTCATCATGTGGGTTGAGGCTGAAGTTAACTTTTTCATTATTGAAGACAATTGGATTTGCTATTTTAATAATCTTAAAGAAGGTAAAAATTTAACTCAATTTAGAAAAAAGTGCAGAGAATCACTTGAAAGGATTTAGGAAAAATCTGGGGAAAAGTGAAAGAAGCCAGTGGCTGTCATTTCTTGTTGTCCAGAACCTAACGAGCCCCCTCTTTCTCACTCACTGGCCCATCAGTCCTCCTGAGAGACTCAGAGCCCACATTAAGATATTGAGATGTAAAAAGTTGCCTCTCTCTTGGAAATGGCCATTTTGAAGTTCAACCAATGCTGTAATTTTTGAAATGAGGCTCAGGGAATGTAGTTTCTACTTTTTCCTAGAGAGAGAAACATTTTGTTAGATGTTAACCTTTATCACCTTTTCTCCTTTCACCAATTCAACAAATCCACCCACGGTGTATCAGGAAGAGTGTTAAGTGTTGCCAGTGAAGAAAGTGAAGAAAGTAAAGGCAGAAAGACAGAGTCCTGAACTCACAGCCTTGATTGTGTAGTTCTTTCTGTGCCCTTGACTTTTGTGGCAGGGTAAAGGGAAGGGTAGTGGTAGCATGTAGGTGCCACGTAGCATTTCAGTACTCTGCCTGGATACCTTAGATGGTCATGAATTTTAAAAGTCTGAAAACACACACACACACACACACACACACACACACACACACACACACACACATGTCCGCACATCAACCTTAAATAAGGAGATTCAGAATACGTGATTAAATGTACAGTTTATTCATGCAAAAAGCTTGAAGACACCTGCTCAGGAAGCACAGACTCCAAAGACTGGGCATCACTGTTCTGAAGTGTAGAAGTATGGGGTTGTCTGTACAGACAGGGTTTAGGGAATCTTAGTAGAATTTCAACATCTTTCTATATAGATTTACTGTGTAGTTATAATGATCTGATTGGTCAAGGTGAGAGGTATGATTTTTCTCCTGGGAGAGGTATGTTTAACATTCCACACTGAAGACATAACAGTCATAGAGTCTTTTGTGTCACCTGGTCTGAGTTAGGTACAGGACAGTAAGGGCAGCAGTTAATCTATAACAAAGGTAAGTAATTAGAAGGGGAGGGATGTGTGGCTTTTGATCTCTCCTAGTCACTTACCAAACAAGAACACTAAGAACAAGTAAATCTATAAGGAGCAGAGGTTACGACTACATGCTGTATATCTCAGATCACGGTCACATGTCTCTGAAGACTGAAAGTGTTTTAGGGGTTCCAACAGCTTTTAGATTTTATTTTTTCACATATGAACACACAATTGCAGTGATAAGTAATAGTGAGATGATGATAAGGAAGTGTGACAAGTACACAGTCCCTTTAGAAGCTCGCAAGAGGGGCACATGAGCAGGTTATCATTGAGATGAGAGTTGAAGGGCACTATAAGGAGCAGCCCTTGTGAATAATGGACCCTCGAGCTATTCCTAGTGCAAGAACAGGTGAGAAAAACGTGGGGAGAAGAGGTCATTTTGTATGTCTGCAGTATCTAAGGGAGCTCTAGGAATTTCAGGGCAAAGGGTCCTTTGGAAAGGACAAGGAGTTAGAAAAGAATGGTGAAGACTAAATAGTAAAGGACATTTTAAGTCTTGCCAAAAGCATACTTGCTTTTATTTCAAGAGAAATAAATTTCAAGTTAGCTAGTTAAAAAGCTCAGTTGGAATTTAGTCGTATCACTCTGGCAGGATTGTTGGGTGGTGATGTGTGGAAAAATGCTAACAGAAGGAAGCAGTAAGTCCTCTATTGTAGTAATGCAGGTGGGTAATGAGCTGCCCTCTGATATAATCAACAGTAATGCAGAGGAAGAGTGATTGACTCCTATTTGGGAGGCTGAGTTGCTTGCACTTGGGAATTGATAGATATAAGAGGTGAGGAAGAGGATGACTGGATGAACTAGAGTTGGGGGATAGGATGCAAGCTCTTCTTGAATATACAGAAAGACGTGTGGAATTTTTCAAGTATACAAGTTCTGGTGCTCTGGTTTGACTCAATATTCTTAGATAAAGTTACTCATTCACAATATAATTTCCCCAAATTACAACAATTAATTTAAGGTTTAAAGTCTCAGAATATTTACTGTATTTTAAGAAATTCCAAATACATGTTGTCTGCCTACAAATAAATTCTGTACTGATTAAACATGCACTGCCTGTTTCCCCAGTTTTACTCTTTGCTTTAGTGTACATACTGTGGCAGGTACTGTTGTTCCCTAACCCAATACCCAATCCCAAGTACTTCTAGCCCTTGCTGCCTTCACACTGAGAACGGGAAAGCTCACTGCATAGTTTGCTACCTTCCCTGCAGCAGTGGTGGCCACGTGGTACAATTTTAGGCAATGATACAAAACAAAATCTTCTGGGGGCTTCTCATTCCTGGTAAGAAGAACAGATAGCTTTGGCACTATCTCTTCCTCTCTTCTTTTTGCTTTGATGAAATACCTGAAGCTGGGATTTGCCATCTTGCATTCGTGAGAATGCCAGGGACCCTGTGACTTCTGTTGTTAAGCTGCAAGGACAGTTCCAATTACTTGAGACTTTCTGCTGGGTGAGAAGAAACAAAAAGCTCTCGTTTGTTGATGTCATGGTAGTTAGGTTTCCAGGTGTTGGCAGCTCTGTGCTTTCCTAATTGATCTCCATCCCTACCCAGCTTTAGCTACAACATATAATCAATTTGAAAGTTGCAATAAAGAATTCCATGAAAATAACCAAATTCTCTAATAAAAAAATCCCCGCCCTTCAAAAACAGTCTCTGATCTTGAGGAAAACATGTCATAAACTATATCCCAAATTCATGACTCAGATTCTTCAATTGTATTAACTGTATAGGTGAACTAGATATAGTAGAATTAGGAAAAATCAGTCCTAATAACTGGGCATGTCACAGAATTGGAAGAAACTGAAAAACAATGGATGGTGAGGGAGAGAGGAGGGATACAGCACAGTGACATCTCTGCCCCTGAGTATTTATTGAGGTCCACTGAAATAACCACATGATCTCATTTATTTAATCATAGATAAGAAAATAAAGACAAAAAATTCTGATCAATTATTTATGTCCTTCCCCGGTGTAGTCCTAGCAGAATCTGGGTGCTTCGGTAAAAAAGATAATCTTAGAAAACATGTGTATTAGCTATATTTAACACAATGATGTTACATGACAAGCCATTGCCAAACTCACTGGCTTTAAGAAAGCAAATGTTTTTTATTGCTCAGGAGTCTACAGGTCAGCTTGGCAGTTTTTCTAGACTCACTAGGGCCCCCCTTATATAGCTGTGATCGGTTCCTGGGCAGCTGTGGTCATCTCAGCTGGGCTTTTCCACAGGCCTGGTGCCTTGGCTGGGGTGACTGAACTGACTCAGCTCTGTTTGATGCAGTCTCTGACCCTCCACCCAGCAATCTTAATCATGTTCTCTTAGAGGCAGAGGTCCAAGAGAAACAGTGGAAGTGTGCAAGGTCTCTGGAGTGCTGAGCTTGGTTCGGCGTTCTACCCATTTCTATTGACCAAAGCAAGTCACAAGGCCAGACTAAATGCAAAGGGTGAGGCAATAATTAGTATTCGCTTGATGAGAGAAGCTTCAAGGTTACATTGGAAAGATGTGGATACAGGGAGGGGTGAAGAAACAGGCCATTTTTGACATTTATCTACTTCAGTAATCACATGTCAAAATGTAGAATAGAATTAGATCATCTTTAAAAGTTACTTTTAATCGCAGAGTGAAAACTAATGGAACGAAAGGAATTAATGGTTATATTTGTGTCAGAAAGATTTCTACCCTCCAATGTCTCTGATAGCAACAATTATTGATTTTTATTCTTAAGGGTGCATGTCCAGGTGTGTCAATTTGATGCTCCAAGAAGCAGACCCCAAGATAGAATTAGTTATATAAGAGATTCACAGGAAATGCCTAAGAAAGGGAAGGCTTTCAAACTGTGGTGCTTGTCAGATATCTGTGTAAAGAAAGAGGAAGAGAAGGATTAGATAGAGAGAAGCTCAGATCTCTGTCCAGTTCAGGAAAGAAAACAGCCATGTCAGTGGATTGGCCCAGTGCTAATATCTCTGCTAGGCTCACTTATCAGCTGGAAGTGAAACAGGGGAAGTATGCCCCGGTGTGAATATGAAGATGTATCTCAAAGTGTGGCAGCTGGAGGTTACCAGTCACCTGTGCTTTCCATAGCAGATTCTCTTGAAGTGAGATCTGAGTGCATCAATCCCACAGCTACCACACAAGGAGAATATAAAATATAATGAATGTTCAAAAGTGGGTGGGACCAAATTATATGTATATTGGTCATATTGTTGTATTCAAGCCCAGGGCTAGCTATAGGGGTGAGTGCTCTGAGCTCTTATATGAATGTGTGCTCAAATTGTCAGTGGAGTGTACGATTAGGCAAAAAAAAAAAAAAAATGCTCTTCTTATGCATTGTATATGGTCATAAAGATCTCTCCAACCAGCTGCTTCTACTCTCTACCTCCCAAACATGGTGGGAAGTCTCATTTATTATTTATGCTGTGTTCTCCGTGATGGCTGTCATTTCTGCTCCACCATCAGACACCCAAACTTCTAGGTTCTACCTGAGTATCCTCCATGACCCCTCAAACAACAAACCTCTCCCTCTAAATGCCAAAGGAATATTGTGACCTTATGACTGTTTTCCACTTAATGTATTTACCCATATATATCCTTATAATATTAGTTACCTTTCTGGGTCACTTAGAATTTACATTATTTGAGGATAGGAACTATGACCTTTTTTTAGATTACTGTATTTGTAATTTCTCTTCTTTTGTTTTATTAGGTAATGTGGGGAGAGAAAAGGAAATAGTAGAAAGCCGCCTGAAGCCACTTGGAGATTTTCCATATAATCAGATAAAAGTGTGTATATATGAAATGTAGGATAGAAACGTAAAGGTTGCTTGGTGTCTGGGAAAGAATTCCAAATCTTCAGACTATGCTTACCTGCAGATACCATTTGTGTACTTCTTAGAGTCACAGAGACTATGGGATTTGGGGAACTGTAGGTCTCTGTCCCCTGGGGTTTCTCAGTTTTACCCCCTTTTGATACTAGCTCACACATCTGGACAGCTCTCCATCCCCACTGTCATCATCCCACTGGGGTGGATGGGTGTAACAGCTTCCTAATTTGTCTCACTGCTTTCATTCCAATCTATTATTTACACTTCATCTAGAGTCATTTTTAAAATTTATAAATCAGAGATGTCATTTATCTGTGTGAAACCATTATTGACTAGGAATCTAAAAACATTCAGATCCCAGATATTCACCATATGATATTTGTCTCTTAGAAGTTTTCAATATTTTCTTTATATACAGTATTATAACTCAACAGACATTTTGAATCTGGAAACTTATTTCTTCAACTCTAGAAATTTTCCTGTATTATTGTCTTTGTGATTTTTTTCCCTCTCCTTTTTCTTCGTTTTTAAATTCTCCTGGAATAAACTTTTAGTTTTATTATATTTTAATCCTAATTTCCTTCCTACAATACCCTTACTAGGGAGATGGAGATTATGTACTACACAGTTATTCCCCAAACTAGCTTTTGAGGGGTTGGCTTGAATGAGCTTTACCCCAGGGGCTATTTTAACAGATTTTACTTTTCAATTAATTGACAGGTTATAATAAATTTTACTTTTTCCCCTCTATCTCTTCAATAGTTCCATATACCTTATATTGAACCGATAGGCTTTCTAAGAACTTAACTTAAAAATTCACCCAGAAATATCTTCATGTCATTTTATTTTTTCTTCAAAGCAGTGAAATAAACTAGGTGATTAGAAGTGGGAGTAAAATGCAATGTATTATAAATTTAGAAAGTAGGTCAGGTCCTACTTCTGTGTCAAGGATAAAAAATGAATCTAAGATTCAGAAAGGGGTTGTTCAGTAATTGACACAAAGAGAGAGCTCCCTAAAGTCTAAGTCATTTGTCATTTGGTTATGGAGTTCAGGAATTCTAATCAACAGCATAAACTCCAGGGAAGGTAACTCCTGCCTATGTGTTGTAGAATTTACAAGAAGTAATAAGATTTCTGGAATGTAGTCAGTGAGAGGAAAAAAATAGAGAGAGGAAGGGAGGAGACCAGTGATCAGGCAGCATGGGGTAATGGGAAAATCAGTGGATTAGAAACTAAGTTAAATTCTGGTTCTGCACTATGACCGAGGGCAAGACAACATTGTCTGACTGTGCCTCAGGATCTTTCATAAAGTATGAGAATAAAATAAACCATAATATTGGCCTCATCATTGAAAATTACACATTTCTATTAAAATTTAACAGTTATGATTAAGGAATTATTCCGATTTGAAATAGAACCCTTAATACAAAAATGCTAATTATATTGTTTCATGTATCTTTTTTTCAGATTAGAAAACTGTTAGTAAATAAAACAGAAGGATATGGAAGCAGATAAAACAAAATCTTATAAATGTTGACCCATTAGACATAACAAAATTTAGCTGAGAATTTATGATAACCATGTAGAGAGAAATTTGATGTCTTCAAAATTTGCAATGACTTTTTCAAGAATAGTTGGGAAAAAACATGATGGGTTTAATACATTGAAGCATTTGCACATGATTCTTTGTGCTCTCACTTGTCTGTGATAATCTAGGGAACATTATACCCAAGACAGAAATAGATAGTATGTAAGTTCTGAAGAAGATTTATATAATAATTAAAAAATTAAGCAAGTGTTGCTAGCTGATGAAAAAACACTATCGGATACGCTAGTTATCCAGATTAAACCATTGAAGTAAATGAAAAGAGCATGGAATTCATAATAGGAAGACCTGGAGTTGAGCTCCAGTTCAGTTCATTTCTAGTTATCTTACTTTGGGGAAATCAATTAATCCCTCAGGGATCAGTTTTTCATTTCTCAAATGGAGACAGTAATAACAGTTTTGTTATATACTTATTGGGATGCAAATATGAGATTATATAAAGCCATTTTATAAGCACAAAATGTTATATTAACATTAATATCATTGTTCTGCAGAAGGAGAGAGGTGTCAAAACTTCTTGAGCTCATGGTAACATGCAAATGCTGATATCAAATGCCTGTATAGTTTAAAATCCTCAGACCCCGCTACAAACATGTTTCCAAACAAATTACATTATAGAAGACAAAACTATCCAAACTCCCTATTAACAACACTGGAGAAGAAAGGGATGTTTGGATACAGTGTGGGGCAAGAGTGAAGTCAACCTGAAACCACTGTTAGTGAAGGGTGATAGGGACAGAGAAGCCAGGAGTCGTATAGATTGATTTTATCAATCTTTAGACAGATAATTAGAAAACATTTTCATAAAGTGTTTGAGTAAAGAAATTCCTAGTCAGAAGTCATAAATTTAATCATAAATATCCTGTTGTCTAAAAGCTAACATTTATAGAAAAACTAGTTAACTAGTTTTGGTGGTTTTTTTTTTTTCACTTTTGGTTGTAGACTAAAAACATCCAGAAACTTTTGAAAAAGATGACATGAATTACAGTTTATGGTTTCTTTGAAATAAGATTATTTTGTCAGTCTTCATCTATGTGCAAAGAGGCTGTGAGTAAGAGCCATTGGATATGAGTTCAGAAAATCTGAAAGCAAACTCCATGTAGAACAAAAATATGAATAATGACATTTATTTTATGTATCTAAAAAGCCAAGTTGGAACTTCTTATGGATGGGATGGAGAATTTCATAGCAGACCAATGTTCCCACTGAGACAAACATAGCAGACCAATGTTCCCACTGAGACAAGTCAGATACAATTTTTATAGATTTAATAATGTCAGAGAACCACAGAACTATGAGGACAACAGAGTAATGTTCTAGGGAGAGAAACACTTTTAGAAGGTGAAATTAGGACTTTCAGCTCTTTGTGGACAGTATCTGATTCTGTCCCTGAATTTGAAACTGAGAATCTAAGTGCAGCCCAGGCTGTGAACCAGAGGTAATCTTAGCAGTCATGAAGGGTTTTGGTGAGAGATTTAGAGATGTGAAAATCCTCAAACAGATTGATTGTTTCCCTTTTAATACATTTGCTGCACTCCAAATATGCATAGGAGAGGAGGCTAAAGAATTAAGCCCAGATCTCAGAAACGCTGAGTAGAATTTTTCAGTCTTGTTACTCAGCAAACAAATACGTAGTAGGGACAGCACATATGCACTGAAAACAAGAGATAAGAGCTAAAATACCCCACCTCCGTGATGGTGACATGGATACAGAACTCCAGTTTCTTTGTTCATAGAGATACTTGAATATCTGGATATAGCTACAATCTTAAAATCCAAGCTTGACCTCTAGAAGCGGACCATTTCTGTAGACAAAGAAGCCAGAGGGATGTTTGACATTTGCTCAGAACTTGAGTGATAAAATTGGAAAGTTGAGGACCTTTAAACACAGCTGGTCTCCTTCTCAAGACCATTGTCAAATTCTGATGTGTGGGATGGGAGACTAAAGCACTAAGCTGAAAACCCTGTGAAAATCGGAGCAGAAATTCCTGCAGCTTCCCATTGCTGGAGAGGTAAAAACTCACAATGATTTCAATTGAAATTCTTGAAGGGTTATACCCTAGCAACAGCTATAAAAAAGAAGTTGGCTGCATCTTAACAAACTGCAATACAGTGTTAGGAGTATTCTGTGATTAGTTTAAAGTAATCAGTCTCCTTTTAACTATTTAACAAAAGAAAGGGGAATGCTCTCTTGTGGAAGATAAGATGCTTTAAAGTATCTATAATTTTTAACCCATTAAGTGTCATTAAGAAAATGGCTAGATATGTGAGGAGATAGGGTCTTAGGACCAAACTTTAAGACAAAATTGACCATAGAAATAATCCAACAAGGATTCCGTGTATCAAAGTTAGCAGACTAGTTCTTTAACTCATCAGGATGTTCAAAAAAAATAGAGGAAAAAAGAAAAATGGAAAGAGAGTAGAGTATCAACTTGGAATTGCAATCTGTATAGAAAGTCAAGTGGATATTTTTAAACTGAAATATACAATTTCTGAATGGATAAGTTTTAACAGCAAATGAAATGTACCAGAAGACAGAATGATGAACAGGAGGAACAGTGGATAGAAAATACCCCAAAGAGAGGAATATGAGTTGAAAAAATAAAGCACAGTATAAGAGACATATGAGTCATGCTCAAAAAGTGTAATGTGTACTTGTTGTTTGGGTGGGAAAGAAGAGAAAATGAAAAACAAGCAGTTTTTAAGGAGACAGTAGTTGAAAATTTTTCAAAATTTATGAAAACATCAGTCTATGGCTTCAGATAACTCAGGGAAAGCCAGGTTGGCAAATATGCATTAAACAATAGGCACATGATAGTCAAATTGTTAAAAAACAAAGAGAAAGAGAAAATTTTAAAAGTAGTTATAGAAAAAACAGCACATTAACTTTAAAGGATCAACTGACAGTTGATTTTTCTATAAAAGAAGAAAAATGCAATGACATCTTAAAAGTGCAGAAACACAAATAACTGCCAACCTAGAATTTTACACCCAGCAAATATATCCTTTGAGATGAATGTGAAAGTAAAGACATATTCAGAATAAAACCAAGTAAATTTGTCACCAGCAGACCTACATTAAACAAAATACAAGATAAGGAGAATTAATGATTTCAGTGGAAATAGGGAAAAGCAGGAAAGAATGAGAAGGCTGGAAGAGTGTATATGTGAATAAACTTGAGGAAATTGTGGAAAAGAATACTCCTAATGTCTGTGAATTTTAAAAAGTATATAGAATTAAAATGTGTGGCAAATATAACATGAAATGTGTAAACAGTAATTTAAGTTAAAGTATTGTAAGTTCCAGAATTATTAGCAGATGGTAAAAGTAATATTTATACTAAATTATACTCACTCAAAAATGCCTGCTATAATATATGTAGTAGCTACAGTGCCTGCTATGGTATATGTAGCAATGACTAAAAAAGAATGAAACAGAAAATAACTAAGAAGTTAATAAGAGCAAAATGGAATAATGAAAATAACATTTAAATAATATAAAATATAAAATGAGAAAAGTAAAAATAAAGCAACTGGGTCAAATAGAGACCAAGTAGTAAAGTGGTAGCTAGAAGCAGAAATAAATAATTAAGTATTAATGGGTTAAGTACTTATATTTAAACATATTAAACATAAAGATAAATGTATTAAAACAAGCAACTATATTACATGCAAATATGCAATAAAAGAAAGCTGTAGTAACTTTGCTAGTATTAAACAAAATAAACTTTAAGGTAAGAAATCTTGCTAAAAATAAAGGGATATATTTCATAATAATAACTGGGTAAATCTGTCAAAACAATATCAATATTTTAAATTTGTATGCCTCCAATGGTGCATCTTTATGATTTGTAAAGCAAAAAATTAACATAATTTAAAGGAGAAATAGACAAACCAAACTGATAGACAGATTTCGACAAACATCTCTCTATAGCTTATAGAACAAGTTGACAAAACCCAATGAAAATATAGAAGAAATGAACAACACATTCAATAAATTTGCTCTGATTAACCCATTTATGCCTGACGTTGCAATTTTTTTAAATTTTTGCAATTAGACCTTGGCAATGACCTTGAGCATTAAGATATGAATAACTTCCACATGCTTTGCATTCCAATAATGGAACACTAGGCATTTAACACGATGAACACTCCATAAAAATCACAGTAGACACTGAACTCTAGCCTGGGCGAAAGAGCAAGACTCCGTCTTGAAAAAAAAAAAACAACAACAAAAAACTCACAGTAGAATTCACATTCTTTTCTTTTCGTTTTTCTTTTTCCAATTTTATTTTAGGTTCAGAGGTACCTATGCAGGTTTGTTACATGAGTAAATTACATGTCACTAGGGTTTAGCTTACAAATGATTTTGTCATCCAGGTAGTAAGCATAGTACCCAATAGGCAGTTTTTCAACCCTTACCCTCCTTCTACCCTCGACCCTCAAGTAGGCCCTGGTATCTACTGTTTACCTCTTTGTATATGTGTATACTCAATGTTTAGCTCTCACTTACAAGTGAAAACATGTGGTATTTTTTTTTCCTTCATTAATTCAATTGGATAATAACCTCCAGCTGCATCCATGTTGCTGCAAAGGGCATGATTTCATTCTTTTCTGTGGCCGCATAGTATTCTGTTGTGTATACGCACTACATTTTTTTACCCAATCCACTGTAGGTAAACATCTAGATTGATTCCATGTATTTGCTACTATGAATAGTGCTGTGATGAACATATGCATGCATGTATATTTTTAGTAGAATGACATTATTTCTTTGAGTATATACCCAGTAATAGGATTGCTGGGTCAAATGGTAGCTCTATTTTAAGTTCTTTGAGAAATTTCCAAACTGCTTTCCACAGTGGCTGAACTAATTTGCATTCACAATTCACATTGCATTAGCAATATGTAAATGTTTCCTTTTCTCCATAACTTTGTCAACATCTTGTTTTCTAACTTTTTAATGATAGCCATTCTGACTGGTGTGAGATGGTGTCTCATTGTAACTTTGATTTGCATTTCTCTAATGATTAGCGACGTTGAGCATTTTTTCATATGCTTGTTGGCCATGCATATGTCTTCTTTTGTAAAGCATCATTTATGCTTTTTCCAATTTTTAAAAGGGTTATTTGCTTTTTCTTGTTTAATTTGTTTAAGTTCCTTATGAATTCTGGATATTAGACCTTTGTTAGATGCATACTTTGCAAATATCTTCTCCCTCTCTGTATGCTGTTTGTTTACTCTTTTGACAGTTTCTTTTGCTGTGCAGAAGCTCTTAGTTTACCTAGGTCCCACCTTTCTAATTTTGTTATTGTGATAACTTTTGTTTTGTTTTATTGCTACGTGATTGTCTATTTTTGTTCTGTTGTGTTTGGAGACTTCATGAACTATCTGCCAAGGCCTATGTCCAGAATGGTATGACCCAGGTTTTCTTCTAGTGTTTTTATAGTTTTAGGTCTTACATTTAAATCATTAATACATCTTGAGTTGATTTTTTTTAATATGATGAAAGAAGGGGCTCATTTTCAATCTTCTGCATATGGCTAGCCAGCTGTCACAGCACCATGTATTGAATAGGGGTCTTTTCCTCATTGTCGGCTTTGTTGAAGATCAGATGGTTGTAGGTGTAGCGCTTTATTTCTGAGTTCTCTGTCTGTATCAATTGGTCTATGTGTCTGTTTTTGTACCTGTATTATGCTGTTTTGGCAACTACAACCTCATTGAAGTCGGATAGTGTAATGACACCAGGTTTGTTCTTTTTGCTTAGGATTGCTTTGGCTATTCAGGTTCTTTATTTGGTTCTATATATATTTTAGAATATTTTTTTCTCATTCTGTAGAAAATAATGGTAGTTTGATAGGAACAGCACTGGGTCTTTAAGTTGCTTTGAATAGTATAGGTATTAAAACAATATTGATTCTTCCTATCCATGAGTGTGAAAAGCTTTTCCGGTTTGTTTGTGTCACCTCTGATTTATTTCAGCAATGTTTGGTAATTCTCATTGTGGAGATATTTCACCTTTCTGGTTAGCTGTGTTCCTAGGTATTTTATTCACTTTGTGGCTATTATGAATGGGTTCTGTTCTTGGTTTTACTCTCAGCTTGGGTGTTACTGGTGTATAGAAATGCTACTGATTCAAAATTCATATTACTTTCAAGTACACATAAAACATTCACTAAAAACATAATGTGCTGAACCATAAAGAAAGCTTTAACAAATATCAAAGGATTAATATTCACAGTATGATGTCTGATCTCCAGGGTAATCAAGCTAGAAATAAAAAATTAAAAATAAGTTAAAATCCTTTAACATTGTGAGGCTGAGGTGGGAGGATCGCTTGAGCACAGGAGATTGAAGCTGCAGTGAGCCATGACTATACCACTACATTCCAGCCTAGAGACAGGGTGTATCTAAAAAATAAAATACCAATTGGGCCAGGCGCAGTGGCTCATACCTGTAATCCCAGCACTTTAGAAGGTTGAGGTGGGTGGATTGCCTGAGGCCAGGGGTTTGAGACCAGCATGGCCAACATGGTGAAACCCCATCTATATGAAAAATACAAAAATTAGCTGGGCATGGCAGTGAATATTTGTAATCCCAGCTACTCAGGAGGCTGAAGTGTGAGAATTTCTTGAGCCCAGGAGGCAGAGGTTTCAGTGAGCCAAGATTGTGCCATTGTACTCCAGCTTGTGCAATAGAGGGAAACTGTCCAAAAAAAGAAAAATAAATATAATAAAATCTCCAAACTTAGAAATTTAACAGTGCATTTCTAAGTAAGTTGCAGATCAAAAACTTACAACCAAAATTATAGAATATTTTGAATTAAAAAAAAGTTTATTTTGAATTGAAGTCCAGTAAAGATATAGCCTTTTTTAAAAAGCAAATTGTGGAACTCAACTAAGGCTCAGAGGCAAATTTTTAGCTTTACGTATCTATATTAGTAAGGAAAGAAAGCAAAGTGCTTGCAAAGCTAAACTAAATAAAGTAGAAGAAAAATAATAAAGTTAAAAGCATAAATAAATAAGATTAAATAGAGCACAACAGTAAAAGGCAATAAAGATACAAATTGGCTCTTTTAAAATATAACATTGATAAATACCTAAAAAGGGTGATTAACAAAAGGGAAGAAAGGGTAGAAAGGAAAAATGGAAGAAAATATGGAAGGAAGAAAAGAAAAAAGAAAGAAGAGAGAGGAATTGCGAGTTAACAACAGCAAGAATGAGTATTACCACATCTCCTATATACATTTCAAGTGGTAACAGGATATTAGAAACAACTTTTTGCCAATAAATTTGACAATTTGGATGAAATAGATAAATTGCTTAAGAAAAAACTTACATAAACTGAAAGGAATAGGAAAAAAATCTCTAGCCTAATATTTAGTAAGGAAATTGAATCTGTTGCTAAATACCTTCCATACACACAAAATAACAACATAAACCAAAACATACTCATATAACTTTGCCAGCATTCTTTTAATACTTAAGGAAAAAAATAACACCAATGTTAAAAACTTCTTTCAAAATATAGAAACATAGGAAATACTCCTTGACTTTTTTTATGAGACCAATATAACCTTCAGCCCCAAGCTTGATAAGGACATTATAAACCAATATTTCTCAGGTACATAGATGCAGTAATTCTAATAAAATTTTAGCTCAGTGAATCCAGCAAAATATATTTTAAAAAAGAATACATCTTGAATAAATTAGTCTTATTCCAGGAATGTAGGAGTAAGCTAACGTTTGAAACTCAACCAGTGTTATCCTTCATATTAGCAGAAAAATGGTAGTGGGGAGTGGCAATCGAATTATATTTCTCCATCTGGAGATAAACATTTGAGTAATGTTAATACTATTCACAGTAAAACAACAACAACCATAAGCCAAAGAGACAACAATAACAACAACAAAGAAGGAAAATAAATTCTCAAGGAACAAGGAAAAAGAAAAAGCGTTTCCTTATTCTGGTAAATATGAATGAATTTTTCATTATGTTTAGATAAATCAAACCTAATGAATGCATACAGCATAAGTCAACTTATATAAAATTCTAAACCAAGGAAAAAGCAATCTGTAGTGTTAGAAGTCAGAGAAGTAGTTACCATTGGTCTTTGTTGGATTGAGCTATCCAGGGTGAGTGGCTTCAGCAGCAGTACTTTATTTTTCACAGTTCTGGAGGCTGAGAAGTCCAAGTGAGGTGCCAGCAAGGCAGATTTCATTCTGAGGCCTCTTTGCTTGCAGGTGGCTGCCATCTTGCTGTGTACTCTCATAACCTGTTCTTGCTCTGTGTGTGCAGGGAGAGACACCAAGTACTCCTTTGTTTCATCTTATAAGAGTACTAATTCCATTATAAGGGCCTCATCTTGTATCCAAATACCACCAAATTGTGGGTTGGGGTTTCAACATCTAAATTTGAGGGAAGGAGAAAATTGTTTAGTTCCTAATGCCATTTTTAATAGAAAATTATTGACTGGAAGTGGGTAAATGCAAGCTTCTATTCTGTTAGCCAAGTTCTGACTCTTGAAACTGGTCATTGGTTACATGGATGTGAACACTAAAAATGCATTACTTGTCCACTTACAATCTGTGCACATTTAGGTGTGTGTGCTGTGTAAAAAAGAAAGAAAAACACGCGAGCTGAGTGAAGTAGTGCACATCTGTAGTCCCAGGTACTTGAGAGGTTGTGATGGGAGTATCAGTGGAGCCCAGGATAAGGCCAGCCTGGGCAACATAGTGAGATCCCAACTCTAAAAACGGATAAAATATATAAAATTAAAAACTCTACAGGATATCCTTTTTATATATATTATAAATTCATAACTTCTTGCTTTTTTTTTTAGACTTAGGAAATGTGCCAAGGCAATCAATATCAATTCTGATCACTTTTCCTACCTAGGAATAGCCTTATTTTGTATTTCTTAAAATGTTAACCAGGCTCCCACACATGAAGCCTTATCTTCGACATGATTTATAAAAATTTAACACATGCAATAATTTTTTTTTACAGGTTATAATTAAAAAGAACAGGACTTAGCAGAAACTCAATTTCCAGGTGGCCTTTGTGCAAAATACTGAATCATTCTATTTCATGTTCCTGAACCCGTGCAGTGTTGCTCCTTTTGTGTGTGTTGGGATAAGCACACTAGATGCAGGCAAACTGAGCTATTTTTCTCACCCTTCTCTGGTCCTATTTTCCCTGGAAACCTAAATGTAGCTACTGTTTTATTGTCCTTTTAGGAGGAAAACCATGATGTTAGTGAATTGTCCTTGACCAGTTTTTGTGGACATATGAGAAAGAAATTGAGGGAAATCTATTCTGGAGCTGATAACCAAGTGATTTTTATTTATAACCTTTTTTTCTTCAACCCACCCCCCCTTGAAGGCATGAGCCAAGAAGTGAGGACAGGAACTGGGCCTTCATTGCTGGAAACTCTGGGTCCTGGTTTGGGACCGTAGGACTCTGTCTGTCCTATTTGGTAGGAGCTGAATGCAGTGTCATGCAGTGTCAGAATGATATTGTGTTGATGCTGTCCCATTTTTCAAAAGATGTTTGTAATCTGCATAACAAAGGCTGCTAAATGATTCTTCCTAGTTGGAATTAAAGTGTAAGGCAGTAAGAGAGGCAATTTTCTCCTTTCTTAATGACAATGATCCATGAGTTTAAAACAACTTGGGCTATTAATCACTAATCAGATTTTCCACATTGCCAAGTCAATATTTATCATAATGTAAATTCTTTGCAATTGTGCAGATCCATCATCCTTAAGGTTGAATATATAATAATAAAGCATCTTTAATATCTGTTTTGGTTCAGTACTTTAACCCTTGAATTGCCCTTTGATGGTCCACTATAGTTTGCTTTTCACTCTCAAATTAATTCCCTTCTCACCAGATGCATATGTTCTGATTCATTATTCACCCTTAGATCTCAGCTAAAGCTTTCTAAATGAATCTGTTCTGCTTTCCTCTGCCCATTGTTCCACGTTTCTTCCCCTGTCCCCAGTTCCAGGTCTAGCTTTATAAAATTCAGATTAGATCATGTCACTGTCTTGGTTAAAATCCTTCTGCATCTCCTTATGGCTTTCAAGAGGAAATTTCGTCTGACTTTGAATATATGGCTTTTCATTCCTTGGCTTTGCCCAGTTACCACACTCAATGACCTTGACCAATCCACTGTGCTTTTTGCACCTCAGTTCCCTCCTTTGCAAAGCTGGAATAATGAAGTTCGTACCACATAGGGCTATGGTGAAGTTAAAATGAAATAAGGCATATAAATATATTTAGCTGAGTGTTCCACATGCAGGCTGAAGGTGGAAGTGCGAAACAGGATGCATGGGTCTTCACATGGCAGAAAAGTGGAAAAGGGAAACCCATTCCCTCAAGGCTTTTTACGAGGGCCTAGTCCCCATCTATGAGAGCTTCTCTCTCATTAACTAATTGCTCCTGAAGGTCCCATCTCTTAATACTGTTGTCTTGGAGATGGTTTCAATATGAGTTTTGGGGCCACACAGATATAGACCAAAGCAAGGACAACTTTAGTTCCTTTTTATTGTGATGAATTTTTGTACTGTCTGAAAAACATACAATCCAGGAGTATTACTTATATAACCACAAAGTAAATAGGGTTATTTTTATGTGGAAAACAAAACACAAACAAAACAGGAGTGTGTAAGACTTCTGAATGAGATGGTAACACAAGCAGAAAACTTCATCTATTTCTCTAAATGGCTCTCTCCCCATTTTTTCCACCCTCTTTACAGTATCTTAATGAAATGATCAAAAAATATAATGAGGCAAAATCATCATCAATGCTTTGATCAGTGATAGGAGTCATCCATAGTCCAGAAAACTTAAGAAATCTGTAGGATAGAGTACAAAAGGGCTCGGGTTTAAAGGAAGACAGGGCTAACTTGCACTATTCACTCTTGAAAGTATTCTCTTGAAGGAAATATACAGAGGAGAGCATCATAGACTTCACTCTCAGTACTTATTTGGAGCAATAAAAGGCTTTGGCTGAGGCGGATCATAAACTTGACAGTGTACACACTTGTAGGCTCAAAGTCACCTTGACGCCACCGTGCTTATGTAGCATCTACAAGTGGGGAGGAGGGTGGCAGAGAGGAAAAGTAGTCATTATGTGAAAAAGATACTTGCACACACATATTTATTGCAGCAAAATTTACTATTTCAAAAATATGGAACCAGCCCAAATGCCCATCAATCAATGAATGGATAAAGAAATTGTGGTGTGTGTATATATATATATATATATATATACAGTGGAATACTACTCAGCTGTAAAAAGGAATAAATTAGTGGCATTCACAGCAACCTGGATGAAATTTAAGACTATTTTTCTAAGTGAAGTAACTCAGGAATGGAAAACAAACAGCATATATTCTTACTCCTAAGTGGGAGCTAAGCTGTGAGGATGCAAAAGCAGTAGAAGGATACTATGGATTTTCAGGATTCGGGAGGAAAGGGTGGGAAGGGGATGAGAGATAAAAGACTACAAACTGGGTTCAGTGTGCACTGCTTGGGTGATGGGTGCACTAAAATCTCACAAATAATCACTAAAGAACTCACTCATGTAACCAAACACCACCTTTTCCCCCAAAACCTATGGAAATTAAAAATTAAAAAAACTCTTGGACACAAGCTGTATCCCTTACCTTCCCCCAGATTTGAAGAAGCAAGTGTTACAGTTAGTGGAAGGCTTTATAGCAGACTGAAACCATATCGGTTGATTCCATTTCACATCTATAGTTCAAAGCACTAAGAGATAGTTTACTAGAACCTTATAACTGGAAGTGTGCGTCTTAGGGCTACAGCGTCAGCAATATCTGAGAGCTGATTGGAAATGAAGAACCTCAGGCTCCACTCACTGCCACTCAGTCAGAATCCACCTTTTTCAGAAGATTCCTAGTGATTTATAAGCATGTTAGTAAGAGAAACACTGCATTAGGAAGCTCTAAATTAAAAATAAAAAGAGTTAATCAGCACTCAGGCATACTAAGAGAAAAATCCAGGAGTTCTCACCCACCTTGTTGTAGAGAAAAACATTTGGATAGACTTTTACTTACTCTCACTTGGGAGTAAACAAACAAAGCCCAGTCAAATCAAAACAAACAAAACCTCAGAGTTGAATGATTCCGCAATAATTCTGTGCCTTTAAGAAAAGAACACATTTTGGAGATTGAATAACCATAGTAAACAGGACATATAATGAAGCAAAATAAAATAAAAATATTTCTCAGTAAAATTGACATAAAATTCTTTTAAAAAGTTGTAAATAAACCAAGAACAGAAGGAGCTAAGAATTAAAATCTGCATCATATTCAGAAGAATATATAATGACAGAAATCCAAATTACTAAATGGGACCATGATAGACAAAAACTCTCATCATTAAAAGTAAAAACATTTAAATGGCTAAGAAGTGAAAGTTTTCATATAAAAACTGGAGATAATCTACACACAATTGGCATTCTTAAAAGAAAAAAAAAACACCGCAAATGGAACAGTAATACATACAGAGATAACATAGAAAAGACTCTTGAATGATACTCTAGTTTGCGGATCAAAGAGATCCCCTGGTTAAAAAAAGTTGAATGAAAACTCCAAAAAGGTTGAATGTAAACTTACACCCCTTAAAAAGAAACAAGCTCAAAGGCACACCTCAAGTACATGCGGAAAATACTAATTCCCAGTCCCACTTTTAGAGAGTGGGTTTGGATGGAACCAAAAAATTCATAATTGCAGCCAAAGCCCAGTGTGATTTCTATAATCAGGTAAGTTCAGGAAACTAAAACCTAGTGACAAAGAGAAAGTCAAACAAGCAACTAATTTAAAAAAAATCATAGTGTATCTGGGAGAACAGCACCCAAAGCATAGCAGTATAGGATGTTTTAAAAAAGCTTATGTTTCAAAATAGAAGTCAGTTAATATTTTCCCATTTCCAACACTAATTATTAGAAATATAAATTTCCAATGTAGTTTTGAAAGTTTGGGTTAACCCTACACAAAATGCAAAATGGTTGTAAGTTCTCCAAATTATTGGAGAAAAGCAAAATCCAATAAGAAATCTTAGCTCAAAGAACAAGATAGAAAAACAGGTATAACAAAATGGAATGAAAGCCCAAACATGAGTTATTATAAAACATTTAACCAAGACAAATAGCCTGATTACAGACTGGACAAAAAGTAAAGAACAATTCTCTTGTTCAATAATACTCTTCCAAAATAAGGTGAAATGGAATTGTTATCAGTAATTTGTTGGAGAGAGTATTTTGGACCAAAAATTTATAAAATACTAAATCAAAGTATACATAACATTAATTATAGCTAGAGGGTTCCAGAGCAAACACATTAAGTGGGAATACAAAGATGACTTATAATTTAAAATGATAACTCCTTAGAAAATAAAGTACTAATTAACTGAACTTATATTATCTATTTTAAGAAAAGATAGAGAAAAAAACTCCACAACCTTATAAATAAAAAGGATATATGACTAATAAAAATATTTTTTCAATAAATAGCATGTCGAATTTTATGACAATAAATTTTATTTAATTTGAAACCTTGACAGAGTAATTTCTCAGAAAATGTCATGACTTCATTTGATTTAAGAAGAAACAGAAGATAGGAATTGACCATGGGTATGCAAAAATGGGATTTTTTTTTTTTTTTTTTTTTTTTTTTTTTTTTGCTCAAAAAATGACATCTAAAAAATACTGTTGCCCCAACTGGTAATTCCAGGTCTATTTTTATTTAGTATTTCCAATATTTACTGTCCGTAACAAATTATGCCAGGTTAAAAGATACTAAGATCAAAAGCCTTTCAATTCATTTAATAAAAATTTACATTTTGCTAAAACTATATTTGATAATGATAGAAACAAAGAGGGAAATAACTAAATACCATATAAGCTAACTTTCACGCTATTAAAGACTATAATCAAGAATATAATGTGACCATTACCAAATAATAGAAAAGAAAAAGAAATAAATAATCATATAGGAATGTTCCACTTTGTTAGTAATCAAATAATGCAGAGTAAGATTTTTGCTATTGTGATTATAGTTACTGTCTTAGTTGTGAAGACTACAGGGGGAAGTAAGAAATGTTCATTTTTAAGCAAAAATTTGTATACATTTTCAAAAATTCTGTGGAAGTTTGCCTGGCTAATTCTAATCAAGAAATTTATTCATAGAAAATCATCAGAAATGCCCATAAAGACTTATGTACAATAATATTTATTATATTCTTATTTATGATAGCAAAAAATAAAAACTTCTAAATATCTAACAATTAAAGTTTATTTATATGCATGATAGCATATTTATAATGTGGGATTTTAGATCTTTTGCAAAAATTTAGCAAAGTGACTTTGATATAACCTGCAAAGAGAGATATCAGACAGTATATAGATAAACTACTAATGTCTTTAAATACATAAAATACTCATTTAAAAATATTGGATGTATGTGTATATGTGTATAGATAGGTTAGATGGGTAGTAGATAGATGCATATATAGATAAATTTGCATAAAGAAATTTATGTGATAGATATGTATGTGTATATATGTATAGATAGGCTAGATGGATGGTAGATAGATGGATACATAGATAAATTTGCGTAAAGAGATTTTAGTTGTCTCTATAGCATTTATAATTTTTGGATGAGGAATTAAATGTATTTTGGCTTTCTTTACACTACTTTGTATTTTTCACATTTTGTGCAAAGATCAGCTCATGATTGGGAAAATGATGATGTTTAAGTGCGTACTTTTGCAAAAAATCAATGCTGTATAAGGAAAGTTTGAGGCTATCTGAGTTTTGGAACTTTTCCTGGGGATTCAGAAATATCAAATTATAGACACTGTCTTAAGAAATCATTGGATCCTATTGTTTTGTAGCTTCTGTGAATTGTGCTTCTTGTTCCTTACCAATTCATTTCAAGTAACATGCCCTATAACTCAGAGGGGGCTGAGTTGAAGGAATCTGGCTCTGTGCTGAAGGCTTTGGGAGTGGTGTGCTGTATATATTCATTTTCAAATAACTCAGCATCCTTCCTTATCTATTTTATCTGATTAGATCAAAATTTACTGTTGCTATTTTAACTGTTCCCAGAAAACCGTTAGGTTTTAGCTACAGTGTGTCTATGAATATTCATAGACAGTCAGCTTCTGTATTGGAAACCACACCCACATCTCTGCAGTATCTGCAGCAAGAATAAGGTCGTCCTCTGAGACCTGTAGGGCAACATGGAAACTTGACAGCAGCTGCCTGCAGAATGCACATAAGGTTTGCTTGGCTGTATTGATTTTTATAAAAAGGCCTTCTGATTTATGATTTTGCATTATGGAAATATTTTTAAGCTTCTTATATCTGCTTTGCATGATTTGCCTATCACAAAAAACTCATAAAATTAAAAATTATCTTTTTTTAAAATCAGAAGTTAGTATGTGGCTTATTTATTTATTTATTTATTTTTGACAGAGTCCTGCTCTGTCTGACAGGCTGGAGTGCCGTGGCACAATCTCGGCTCACTGCAACCTCTGTCTCCTGGGCTCAAGCAATTCTCCTGCCTCCACCTCCCAAGTAGCTGGGATTACTGGTGTGTGTCACATGCCCGGGTAATTTTTGTATTTTTAGTAGATACGCAGTTTCACCATGTTGGTCAGGCTGGTCTTGAACTCCTGACCTCAGGTAATTCACCTGCCTTGGTCTCCCAAAGTGCTGGGATTACAGATGTGAACCACTGCACCCAGCCAATATGTAGCTTAAAAAAAAAAGTACATAAACCATTCCTGTATTTTTGGGAATGTACAGTGAAGAAACACTTTGCATATACACATGGTAGGGAATGTATTAATAGGAAGGAGCTTAAATATATAGACAAATATGATGGTGCATGCTGTGCTTGTCAATGAGGCTATCATTTTGAGTTTGAATTTGATACAAGAATACAGAGGCATATGTAAGTGAGTCAATATATGGGTAAATACTGGAAGCTTGCCTAAAATCACATAGCTAGCTAGCTAGCTAAATTTATTATATGTATTTTACTGGTATGCATCGTTTATGTATATCTGTACCATGTAGCACATAGGTCAATAGGGACCTTCTTGCCCCTGGGGGAAGAAGAAAGTCCTCCTCACAATTTCTTTTTTGTATGTCAATTGTTGCTACCTAGTCTCTCATGGCCTCCTCTATCTTATCTTATAAACATTGTCTTTTAATTGCATTAAGTAGTCAAAAGTGGAAATCAATAACTCTTGGCGAACTGACCCCTCCACACAATCCCAGGCCAATGAATCCCCAGGTGTAAAGATATCAGTGAACTGTGGACTTACTGAAGTTTTCATCTGGAAAGAGTTTAAATCACAACATAGAACTCCAAATCTTTTTTTGAAGTTTTTTTTTCCCAAAGTTCCTGCCAGAGTCTCGCTCTCTGATTTCCCTCAGCATCTAGCCTTCCTTTTCCGTTCTTTTGTCTCTATTTTTCTCTAAGGAACTTCAATTCTCTTGTTCTCATTTGTGAAGTAATTTAGCAGATTTGCATATCTCATATTTGCTTATCTAAACCTATCAATGTGTTCTCAAAACAAGGCTTTTCTCATTAACATAATTCATCCTCCTTAGGAACAGTTGGGGTTATCTGTCATAAGCCTTTTCTTTTTAATTGAACACACAATGATTTTTCTTCAGCATGAGTGCACCTGGGTTCCATTTTTTATTGTCTCCTCACAGTGTTCTTCCTGTGTATGTTTTCCATCTCCAGTGTTTCAAACTCCTGTTTCTATTACAGTGATTTGCAAGTTTCTGTCTCAACTTCTACCTCCACCTGCATCACAAACCCACACACAGATCAGCATTCCAGACATCTAGACTTGGAGGTCACTTGAGCACCTTAAATTCAACATATTCAAAACAAATCTCTCTCTATATCCCACAGGCAACGTGTTTTTATTTCATTTCATTTTTCTATACTCTTTATATGTATTAATACTACCACTGTCTTCATAAGCACTCAGAAGTCTGGGAGTTCTGCTGTTCCCTGGTAATTAACATTGGCTTTCTAATGAAAATCTGTCCCCTCTAAATTTACTGTTTCCTTTCCAACTTCATTAGCCTTCCTTGGATCCCTCATTATTTTTTTCTCTTAGACTCTAGAAACTACCAAAGTGATCTTTTATATCCGGTCTGTTTCTACTTCTTCTTCCACTTGTGTCAGAGAAATCCTTCTAAACTATAAATCTGACTTCCACTCCTCTGCTTCTCCTATAGGTCAAGCCCAGGGATGCAATTAGAGTGCAGTGTCTGTCACCATCTGGCTCCAGGTGACTACCTGCCTAACTCATTTTCATTCCTCTTCAGGCCCCCCGCACTGGGTCCACTTTCTTCTGGCATCTCTCAATGAGCTATCACATTTGTATTTCTGAACCTATGTAAGTGCTGTTGCTTTTTCCTTGAAAGATACTCCTCAATTTTATTTTTCTGATCAGTAAACTCCTACCCTTCCATCAAGACCCAAACCAAAAGGATCAACTGCTGTGAAGACTTGTATGACCCCTGTTCTTTTCCCTCTGTTCAATGTCAATTCCTTTTCCTCCCTGTGTTTCACAATATGTTCTTCACCCTCTATTAAAGCACGTTCTGTATTACACTGTGATGATTAATTTAGCCTTTGGTCTCTCCACTAGAGTGGGAGTTCCCAGGTCAAAATTGTATTATATTTGAATTTATTTCTTCTATATTGAGCACAGTGCCTACAGCAAGGTCATTGGATGCATAATGTTGAATTAAATAATGGCCGAGTCTTATTTATGATATTTGGAGACAAATGAACTTCAGATGGGCTCTTGATATGACCTTTTATGTAACAAAGATTATCTCCTTGACTAGAGCTTAGCCAGGCTCCTCTGAGCCTTCTTTCAGACTAGGCCTCATTCTTAGGTTTTATCTTAGGCCTGCTCAGTGCAGTTTTAGCTAGAATCCTGCTAAGTCACTTTAGTAAGAATCTCCCCACCCTTGATATCTGATCACACTCGATAACTCATCAAATTTCTCATCCTCAGCCTTTGGTGCATATGTACTTAGACTATGTTCGGCAAGAATCTTAAGTCATTTTAGCAAGAATCCCACTAACTTGGATGCTAACTATCACCTCCTAGTAATTTTCTTTTCTTTCTTTTTCTTTTTTTTTGAGACAGATTTTCACTCTCTTACCCAGGCTGGAGTGCAGCAGTGTGATCTCGGTTCACTGCAACCTGAGCTTCCTGAATTCAAATGATTCCCAGCCTCCTGAGTAGCTGGGATTACAGGTATACACAACCACACCCAGCTAATTTTTGTATTTTTAGTAGAGACGGGGTTTTGCAACGTTGGCCAGGTGTCTTGAACTCCTGGTCTCAAGCGATCTGCCCGCTTTGGCTCCCAAAGTGCTGGGATTACGGGCGTGAGCCACTGTGCCCAGCCAGTAATTTTCTATCCACTGATTCCCTCACTCTGCTCTTTGGCTATAAATCCTTAAAGGTCTGTTTTGTACTCAGAGGTCATCTCTCTCCCCTACTGCAATGGTCTTGATACCTATGGTAATAGTGCTGATTAAAATCTTCCATATCCTTTTAACAAGTACCAGAATGATTTTTTCTTTAATATATGCCATATTTGTTTCTTATGAAGATATTCTTTCTGCACATCAGTAAGGTTCTCAGAAACATACTGATTATTCTAGATCATTTTTTAAATTCTATTTAAGATGAATTAAGTATGCACTTCCCAACCTACTTGAATAAGTGGTTAACTTGGGCTTAGAGAGTAACTTACCCATATATCAGAATTGGACTGTTGTCAGGATAATATTTCAGTATCTTATTAATATACATGTGTTTCTATATAAACAGAAAAGATATTTTATAATGAATGCATAAGTATTCATACATCTAAATGATTATTAACCACTGAGATTCTTTAAATTCGATCAAAATGCTAAAGAAAGAAAATTGCCCGGTGTCTGAGTAATTCTAAACATTCATTTGTACATTACTCTTTCCTATTTCCAATCAATAGAATGTTCTTGAGCAGCTGTACACTTAGTCCAATAATACTGACACTGACTGAATGCCTCCTCTGGGAACATGCAAATCATAATATTTTTAGGATCAATTTTAAGAGTTCATAATTACACTTTGGTTTTTCCTTAAGTATTAAATATTTTATGATTACTTCAAGTAAGATATGAATACAATACCTTTCCTGGGTACTATATTAAATATTTTTCAGCACCTACTTCTAGGTGCTGTAAATATAGAAGGAAAATTCAGATTAGATCCTTGTCCTCATGGAGCTTATGTTGTGCTAAAGAATGGCAATAAAAAAGACAACCTAAAATCTGCTAGATAGTGACGAGAACTATAAAGAAAAACGTAACAATGTAAAAGAGAAAGGGTTTGTGTAGAAGACATGATTTTATGTGGGTTTGATAGGGTTCTGTAGAAAAAAAACATAGTTAATATATTTGAGAAGATTAATTACATAAATCAGTTCATCCATTTATGAAGATGATGACCCATGACATGCTGTCTGTAAGCTGGAGGACAAGGAAATCTAGTGATGTCATTCAGCCCAAGTCTGATGGCCTGACATCCAGGGGAACCCATGGTGTGACTCCCAGCCTGAGTCTGAAGTCTTAAGAACAGGATGTGTGTTTGGAGGGGTGCTAGTATAGTTCCTGGAATCTGAACATGCAAAGACCAAGAACTAAAATATCTGACGGCAGGGGAAAAAAATGGCAGCAGTTTTGACCAGAGTGGTATTCACAGTGGTGATTATGAGTGGAAGAGGCTGGATTGTGAGTGTATTTTGAAAGTAGTTTTGTGGTATTTGCTGAAACAGTCAAGGTTGGGTGGAGAAAAAGAGAAGAAATAAAGATGACTCCAAGGTGTTTTGCTTGGACAACATGAAGGATGAGATTGCCATTTACTGAGATGAGACGGGTGGGGATTTGGAAAGGCTAGAGTTGGGTAGTAAGAATACCAAGAGTTTTGTTTTTAAATATGTTAAGATCTATAACTAGAACTCTCTCCTAGAAAATAAATCTGTTGCATTTTTTTTCTTGCCAAGATAGCAACAGACTTGAAGCTACAGATGTGCCTATGCAGTGGGTTGTATACTTAGATGACTAGACATTGCAATGAGTAGTGGGATACTTGCTGCAAAGTCTAGTGGGCTTGAAGATAGGACTTAAAACTCCCAATGGGACAAACAGCCTCTCTGTATTTCACAAAGTTAAGAGAGCTATTATGATTAGATGATTAAGTCTCAAGACAGTTTGGCATGGATAGAATTCTACCTAAAGAAAGCCTGTATCAATCTTGCATGTTTTTCACATGTACCCCAAAACCTAAAATGCAATTAAAAATAAATAAATTAATTAATTAATTAATTAAATTATGGAAAAAAAAGATTAACAGAGAAAAATGGGAAAACATTCCTATGTATGAGTCATATTAACTAGGCAATATAAATGAACAAAATTGTAATGGCAACAAAAATAAAAGAATGAATCTACAAATCTTATAAAATGTCTAAAAAAAAAAAGAGAAAGCCTGTATCTTCCTCCCTAGTATTAAGGCAGACTGCCTTCTCAGTTTTTGGGATTTTTTTACTTCCTTTCTTTTAACATATGGAAGTATCACTTCTAGCAAAGAGGCATTCTGTGCTTGCTTCTAAAGGGTGCTAATGTTGCCTCAAAAAGGAGTCATAATGTCATATTTCCCTAAAATTATAGGCAACCCTGAAAGTTGAGGTAGATAGGATATATTTCAGAGTTCTTGCATATTCAGTATTTCATTGGTTGCCCTTGCATGCAAAAATTCTATGGAGTAGGTAGGACTGCCACAATTACCATTATTTTCAGCAAGAAATAAGAATTTACAAAAACAAGATGAACCTAAATTCTAGAAGTATGGTAAGTAGCAGCACAACGTTGCCAAGGTGATTGTATCAGAGCTGGGATGAGGAACGAGGTGTGTTAACTTATAGTTTAATATTCTTCCCACCATAGTACACAAATATAATTAGAATTTAACTCTGCATTTCTTAATCTCTTATGTAGATTTTCTTTTGGAATAAGCAGAAATCCCTGCAGTCTAGTTTTGCATGAGTTTGTTGGGAAATAATTCTAGGCTATTGGCAAGCTGAGGAGGGACTTGCTCTTACTGAGTGATCATAAAATACCTTATATAAGCAATTGGAGACTATCCAGTTCTTTCTGGTTGCAGAGAAACTTGTCCACCAACTCCTGGAAACAGAAATTTTAGACTCAACCAATGACGCTTAAGCAAATAGCATTACCTCATCAAAAGAGCTTTTCATTGGCTGTTCATTTTCTATGTAGCTTTAAGATACTTTTCAATACTTTAACCCTTGTGTGTATAAGTCGATGTAGTGCAGTGTTGGGGCTAACCCTTGATACTAAAGACATTTTAGGTGATATACATATAGCATATGGATAGATTAAAGAAGGGAATGTGATTTATTTCCATTCAAAACATAGAACAATACTAATAGTCAATTTGACTTATAATAAAAACTTTATTTTATTTTTGCTGACTCATAATACCTCTATTTGCATGCTAAAAAGATATCAGTTCTTGGAGGAAGAAAAAGAGCAAAGAGAACTATAGACTGATGCTTTACTAAATGTACTAAACCCTGTGACTTCTGAAACATCTATTTCCCATGGATTATACCTCCTTAACCATCTGTCCTTCGTAAACTGGGAGTTAGTGTTGGATTTATGTGCTGGAGAGAGGAATAGAAATCTATGCATGTGGGAACAAAACGGATGAATACGGCTGAGGTATTTGAGCAGAATTGGAAGGATCCGTGGATTAAAAATCTCCTATCATTAACCATGAGCAGGTTACTCGTTCTTCTCTGATGTAGGGATATCTTTGCCATTACCTCTCTTTCTAGTCCCATGAATCCTTTAGGTCATAATAATTTCTCATCTCTTCTACTTTAAAAGCAGTTTCTATTAGTCTGAGTTCACATTTTTGACTGCTTACATTTTTTCTTCTTTCCTGCTTCTGGACTAATATTGTGACCTGTTTACAATATTTATCTTCTGTTGCCAATTAGATTATACACACTGTGAGATCAAGATTTAGGCGTTAAAAGTTTTCAGTCTCTGTTGGAACCTAGCACAATACACATCTGAAGACTGGTTAGTAGGGATGATGATTGGAGTGAGACTCTGGAGTAAGGGCATGAAAATTATCACACTTCTTAACAGCTAGCAGGTTAGGACAGTCCAGTCCAGAAAAGAAGGGCAGGCAGTGTCTTTTGCTTCTGTTGCAGTTCATAGCTTAGATTCTCAGAGGCATAACGTAGCTGAAAGTGCCATAAGGTTGGAAAAGATCTAGCTTTGACACCTATCTCTGTCTCTTTCTGTATTGTAAACTTTTATACATTATTTAATTTCCACGAGCTTTAGTTTCCTTGTCTGTAAAACTGGGAGAAATGGAACCTAGAACACAAAGCGATTGCAGGGATGACAGGCAGGTGCATATACCCACCCTCTCTGGCATCTTCTTTACCATCTCCCCTTTACTCTAGTAAGATTCATTCATCCTAGGTGGTGAGAAAGAAAATGTCGTACTTGGTAGGAATTTTTTAGTATCACTCTCTACTTATTTCTGCCATGGGATACTGAAACCCTCACTTCACCCTAACTTCCCTCCCTGTCTGTAGCCAATCCCTATCAGAACAGGAAAAAGTGCACTGAGAGCAAAGGTCGTGAATTAGATTTGTTGTCATTGATCTGCCTCACCTCTCATGAGCCATGAGCATCTGAAAGCCACAGGGATACAGCCTTCACCTTTGCCTCTGAGGTGTAGGCCTCTTTGTTCCTCTTTATTTTGTCTTCCTGCTCAACTTCTCATATCCATGGTGAGATAAGAGACTTAAACTCAACTACGGCTCAGCATTGTTCGAATCTAGGCATTGTTCCTGTCACTTGCCTTTTTTTGAGCTGTGCCATCCATTCAAACTATGGGAACTCATGCCAGGAGCCACAGGTTTGAGCTGATTGTATGTTATCACCACCAATAGTAAGCCAATTGCTTTGACCTATTTGAGCTTTATTTGGCATCACTGGTTAGCCAATTAATAGACACTTGATTCAAGATTATTTAATTCATTCACTTTTAAAATTTTTCATCTGTTGTTTCATTCACTTTCTGAGCACATCCTCTACTTTACATTCGTGCCTAAGCCCTAGGTTACAGAGCTAAATATATTAATGTTCATTCTGTTGGATTTGCTCTGACCATGCCTCAGCTTCACCTTGAACTGTCCTTATCCCATAGTGACTCATAGCTGAGCCTGAAGTATCCTTAAAAGCATTTATTAAAAACTTTTAATAAAAAATTTCAAATAGAAAATGAAGAAGCGTTAATAGATTCAAATGTATATTGAATGTTTTTGATATTTCCTGAAGTCTTTATCTCAAAGCAAATAAGCAATGCTCTTTTTAAAGTGGAAGTATTTATATTAAAAATGAAGAGATTGGCCAGGCATGATGGCTCATGTCTATAATCCTAGCATTTTGGGAGGCTGAGGTGGATGGGTTGCTTGAGCCCAGGGCCACAAGACCAACCTGGGCAACATGGTAAAACCCCGTCTCTACTAAAAATACAAAAATTAGCTTGGCATGGTCATGCACACCTATAGTCCCAGCTACACAGGAGGCTGAGTTGGGAGTATTGCTTGAGCCCAGGAGGTCAAGGCTGCAGTGAGCCATGATCATGCCACTGGACTCCAGCCTAGGTGATGGAGTGAGACCCTGTGTCAAAAAATAAATAATTTTTTTGTCTTTCTAAATTATTATTGTGTTAATCTCTTCGTTTATTTGAGACAGGGTCTCACTCTGTTGCTCAAGCTGGAGTACAGTGGTGTGAGCATAGCTCACTGCAGCTTCGACCTTCCAGGCTTCAGGGTTCCTCCTACCTCAGCCTCTTGAGTAGCTGAGAGCACAGGTGCTGGCAGCATGCCCTGTCTGAGAAAAATATCTTTAGAAGAACAGTTAAGGAACATCTCTTAGGGAGAGACAGAGATTGGGACAAAAGGATTTTAATGTAAGATTCTTCTCTATACAAATGCTGTAGTCTTAATAAATGACTGATTTGTTATACTCCTAATAAAGTTAATGGAAAGAATCAAAACCTTTCCAAGTATTTTTTTGCTTTTACTTTAAAAATCAATACCCAGCTTTCTATCAAATTACAATAAAAATAAAGCCAATACGTAGATTTTACAGAATCTGCCAGAAGTGTCTCTTTAAAATGACCTCATGCAAGGACAAATACCCCAATGACTTTTGTGACTCCCCAAGGGTTGACCTATTAACAGTCATACTTGTGTTCTCTGATCAAAACAAGAACAGGGGATCTCAATGGCAGTTTCTTCTCTTTGGTTAGATTTGGGATGAAGCCATATGCTATACCCTGAATCCCTGAATTTCATTGGTCCCATGGAGTCTCTGCCAGGTTGACCTTGGGTATTGTCTGTGGAGGTGAGTCCATATCACACCCACAATTTCAACCTGGTACTTTCCTGATTCCTAGTTCCCTTATGAAGCTTTGCTTTAGTGTTCTTTCTAGACTCATGGCTAAGATACTGCCGTTTATGTAGCTTATTGGTTCATTTACTTACATAACAAATATTTATTGAACAATTACAATGTGCCTGCTGGGTACTGGATTAAGAGTAGGACAAGGCTGACATTCCCTTACCTTCACATAGTTGACATTCTAGTGAGGCGACATATTTAACAAGAAATTGATATAAACTGTGATGAGTGTTTATGGAGGAAATATAATTTCTAATCCCTGAAGAGGCTAGGCCTGGAGTTCTCAATGAGGAAATTTCATGGAATCATAGCAACAGTTTCTCTGATTGTCAAGAATCCTACTCCCTCTTCCTTGGATTTTTTCCCATACTGTGCTCTTCCTACCTGATTCTGTTCCTCAACACTGACCACTTGGAACATCTTAACTGAGGCTGGTTTTGCTGCTGGGAGCTGCCTGATCATCTCCGTTACTGGCCTTTCTAGCAAAGTCAGATTCTTTTAAAATGGCGCTGGTGTGTGTGTTTTAGACCAGCCACTGTGTCCTCCTCTCCCTCTCAGGTGCATGTTAGGCAGATCATATGCAGATCAGTCCAGAAGGCTGCAAAGACCCCTGCAAACATATCTTCATGCAAACCTCAATTTGGAACTGACTTTCTCTGTAGCCAAATCATCCGGTACCTTCATAAGACACAATGCAGTGCTTCTTTAAGGAACTTGGAAATTCTTACAGAGAGCCTAAATCACTTAAAAGCCATTGCTGTACTATTTAGTTCCTTAATAAAGGATCAACTTTATCATGTACAAAAATGAAGAAAACAAATATTGATATAAGGATCAGAAAGAAGGAAAGACTTCTAGCTGTAATGCATCATGACATGTAAAGCATTCTTGTGGTTATTTGCTAAGGAATAGCCTAGTAGTATAAAAGAAACATTGTAACCACCAGGATGAAATTGCTTATCCAAGGGAGTAATATTTGTGGCTGGATGACTTTCTGGCATTAACATTGATTCCATGAAACTATTGTATTATAAAGATGCTTAAATATTTCAATAAGATCAATTCATAGACATATCTATCTGCAAACATTTATTACACAAAAAGCAATTACAAGGAAGCATATTGAGTGATTGGGGCTTAAAATGATTTAATATTTGTTCATGACCACTGAGGGGCTTACCTATTTTAAAAGACAAGTGGCGTATGTAGAAAATAACAACTGTCAGCACTCAGTTAAGTGCTAAATAAAGGATACTGGAAGCAAAGAATGGGAGCCAATGCTTGTGTATAATTTAATCCTTATAATAAGTGTGCAAGATTTATATTGGTATCTCCATCTTGCAGATAATAGACATGAGACTGAGATAAATTCAATAATCAAGGCAAAATAGCTATTAACTGGAATCCACATTCAAGTCAATTATGCAACAAAATGTAGGTTTTCCCACTCAATTGAAATTCTGATAGTTTGGAAACTATGGGATTTTTACCGCATAATCTACTACCCAAACTGGGAAGCCTTTGAGAGTGAAAGGGGCTATTGCCAATAATGACTGAAACAACAGAGGTAAAACAGTAAGGACCTTGGAAAATGGGGACATATGATCATCCTACCTATCATATTTTATTTAAGCTATGTCACTATGGAAAAAATATAGATATAGGAATGATTTAGAGCAGGGTCAAAGGTTGCAATGCTTCTTTCCCAATCACTAATTTAGGGGAGGAGCCATTTCTATGACCCCCCAACCCACCAGATTCAGCTGTCTTCTTAGACCCACAGTGCTTAAGTCTAATATTCTTTAGCTGCAAAGTTGTAAACCAACCAGCTGTTTGCTTGAAGCTGGTAGCAAGTGAATACTGTATTAATGATTATGAGCTCTCAGGATGGGTCCTCAGATGAACCTGTGAACTTGCTTGATCACCATTGTCCCTTCTCTGCAGCTAGCTGACTTATATTTGCTACATCAGTCACAGCAGTGCTTAGGACTCAGCAATTGGCCTTGATTTGAATCTTCACTCTGCCTCTTAAACATGTGATATTTCGCAAGTTATATAACCTGATTTTGCCTGAATTTCTGTATCAATAAAATGTGGAAAATAATAGCATGTATGTCATAGAACTTGACTTCCAACTGTATTCACAATGTTTAGAATTAGCATTGATTAGAATTATCATTACTTTCTACCACACAAGGTATGGAATAAGTAGCTCAATTAAATATAATCTTCTGATATTTGGCAAAGAGTATCATTAGTAACAGAGTGATGAGTTTGGAGCTGACAGTCTTGGGTTTAAAGTCCTAGCTCCTTCACAGAATGTTCCTGGACAAGTCATGTTACTTCCCTGAGTCTCATCTTCTCCAGTGTATAAATTGGAGCTAATGCTACCTTTAGAGACCATTGCCTATCCTACAAGGTCATTATAAGCATCAAGATAAGGTATTTTATCGTCGAAAAAGTGATATATGAAAGTAAATTATTATAAATTGTAATTCTAACATGTTTTGTTATAAATGATTTAATAAAAGTTGTATGGCCCTTGACAACTTTCAAATTTTTGGGAATAATAATTCCTAGCTCTTGTATCACTTTTGAAATAACTGGTTAATTATCATTGCATAATTGGATCAAGAGCTAAAAATAAAACCACTGTTGTCAGTTTTTGGTGAAGTAAACTGGGTTCAGAGTTTGCTTATGAGGCAAACTAACGGTCAGGAGAGCAGTTGACTACAAAGTCTCATTATATCCAAGCCTTTGTGAAATAACAAACTGAACCCTCCCAAATATGTGAACTGAGTCCCAATATTAAAATATATTATAAATTATGAAAACACTGCCAGAATTAGAGCTCTCTGCGCTTGGAAGAGAATTCTGTGCTGCATTGCAGAGAAATGTGAATAGCAATGCTGAATCAAGTTAAAGAAGTTAGTTTTAATTCCCATTTGCTCCCCTGTTGAAGGAACCAGAGAAACGAAGAGTACCAGAGTTCAGCAGTGGGCCAGGGGGGTCCCCAGGGCGATTTCCAGGGAAAGATTATAAATCAGGTGTGAGAAAAGGGCCTCTGTACTATGTGCAGATGGTATAAAACTCAGATTAAATGTGGAAGTTTCCCAGTGAAAATCTTCATAAAGCAAATAACCAAAAAATATAATTTTGATGGAAAAATCTGTATTTGAAAAGGGCATAGTGAGATTAATATCCACCACCCTTGAAAAAAGATGCAAGCACTTTCATCCACATGTCCAGGGCTGGTGTGGACTCAGGGTGCTTGATGCTATAATGCCAATACCCTATTCATTATTCACATCAAGCAAGAGAATCCCATTGTCCAGTTAGAAGAACTAGACTGAGTAACTTCCCAAAGCTCACAAGCTGTCTGTTTTCAGGCTTATTCTTTCTCACTAGTAAACTCCATCATCATTCAAGTATATCGAGCAGAGAAATTTCATAAAATGCACTTAAAACTTAAGTGGTAGAAAGAGCTCATGGTTGCCTAGCAACAGAGCTTCCAGAGGTACGCAGAGTGACAAGCTGAAGAGACCTCTAGAGAAGAGAGGAAACCTGGATTCTTGCTGGAGCTTTTTCTGGCTATATTAAGTGGGAAAAGCATTTCAACAGTTGGAGTAACTCACCTATAAAATGACGTGCTTGAACTAGATGATCGCTAGAGTTCCTTTCACTCTTTTATTTATGATTGGATGAACTGTCAAGTTATTAGAGTCTTAGCCTCTGAGACATGACACCTGGGTTTAGATCCTTCTTATTCCAGACTTGTCTAATTCTTTATGTAATATACCACCATTCATTATATGATTCTTTTGCATGATTTACTTAAAGAACACACAGTTCTAGAGCACTGACAGTATACAAGACATTGTGCTTATGGTAAGGCTGTAAACATGAGTAAATCACAAACTGCATCCTCTAGGGGCTTATAGCCTTGCGGAGGCTAGGAAAGGTTTATAAAACAGGGCGTAGCCTTCGAAGGCACCTAGCAGAAAATCTTTTTGTTTACTCCCAAGGATCCATAGTGATCTGGAAGGCTTTTATTTTAAGAAAGAGTTTATATTGTAGTGAATCCTGAAAATTTGCAGCCATCTTCCATATTTTGACATAATAAAAAAACTGAAGCTTGAATTAAATGACTTGCCTCAAATTACACACTTAATAAGCAACAAAGATAGGATTCAAATTTCTGCTGATTATACATTTAGTAACTGTTTTGCAAATTAGGCCCTTGTATAAGGGGAAAATTGATAAATACATATAAAAGATATAAAAATAGAGTGATGATGGCCCTTGAAAGGAGAAATTGCACCTGGAAGGAATGAGGATAAATTTTCATCAAAAAGGTAGTATTTGAATTAGACATTGTGAGATACATAGAATTAAGTCTCTGAAGATTGGAAGATAAAAATCCATGGCAGAGGATCAATTATGAATAAAGGAAACAAAATATTATTAGTAAGACTATACACAGCAAAGGTTGAGAAGATCGTCTAGTTACAAGAATCACATATGAGAAGTAGAACAGCAAAAGGCATAAGTGAGATTGTTTGAAATCAACTTTGAAGGGCAGGCCCAGAGGCTTTGATTGCATTCAATTAGCAATTGGGAGATATTGATGTTTTTAAGCAAAAGAATGGCATCAATGTATTTATGGCCTTGAAGGGGTCACAGTTATGATGGATACAAATTGTCATTGTGAATACTGATTAGGTGGTGGCGGCAATTGTCCAGGAATAGGCATGGGGTGGCAAGAAGAATGATAATTATCAAGGAGGGGAGGAGAGAATGGACTCAACGGATTTTAGAGGAAGAAAGAATAGTATTGTGGACAAGCTGTCAAAGGTGAGCAAGTGTTGAAGTGGTCACACGTGTCAAGTATGCTTGGCAGCAGGACAGGCATGTCGAGGCTAAAGCTATAGACTTTGGCATCATCTGTTCACAGGAAAATATTGGTAAAATGAGGGTGGATAAATAGCCAAGGGGAAGATTCTGTACTATTTATAAATCTGTAGCCCCAAAATCAAATAGCAGGAAAGTTAATTGCAGGAAACCATATTAATAATGTTATAATTAGAATACATATTCAGAAAAGTCCACCGATATTGAATATGAAGATGTCTGTCTTTTTACAGAGGGACTGTAATGAAACATCTACATCCTAGGACGCCAGAAGTTCATTTGTCAAGTTACAGCAGCTGAATGACAATTTCTAGTGCTCACTGTAATATAAACTCTGTCATAAAATAAAAGCCTTCCAGATCTCTAGGGAGCCTTAGGAGTCAAAGGAAAGGCTCTCTGCGTGCTGCCCTCGAAGGTGCTACTTCTAATTTCATAAACCTCTGTTTACATTTTCCTATTCTCTGCAGGCTGCAAGCTCCTAGAAGGTGGAGTTTGTGATTTATTCATGTTTACTCCCTAACTCTCATGCCCTGTGTCTTTTCTTCTGTTTCCCAGAGATAATCACTATAGCCACTTAGTTTTGTCTGTTTTTGCCCTTTATACAGAGACAACCACTGAGTATATTTCCTTTTGTGCTTGGCTTTTTCTACTCACTTATGCATACAGAATTTATCTATAATGTTGCCTGTACCAGGAAACCATGTTTATTCATTCTTGTGTAGTACTCTACTGCATGAATATCCCATTATTTATTTATACATTCTGTTGCTAAATGATTTGAAATAAAAAATAATCCTGCTATGACATTTTTGTGCATGTGTACATGTATTTCTTTCTTTCTGGTTTTTTTTTTTTTTTTTTTTTTTTTTTTTTTGTCACCAGGCTGGAATGCAGTGGTGTGATCTCAGCTCACTGCAACCTCCAGCCTGTGTCCAAGTGATTCTCCTGCCTCAGCTTCCTGAGTACCTGGGACTGCAGGTACGCGCCACCACACTCAGCTAATTTTTGTATTTTTAGTAGAGACGGGGTTTCACCATGTTGGCCAGGACGGTCTCAATCTCTTGACCTCGTGATGTACCTACCTCGGCTTCCCGAAGTGCCAGGATTACAGGCGTGTTCCCAGCTGTGTACTTGTATTTCTATTATGAGTAACATTGGGAATATTATTTCTGTGTGTGTGCGTTTGTGTGTGTGTCTGTGTATGTGATTCTTATTTTAATGAAGTAGGACCACAATAGGCGTTTCCATGGGGCATAACGAACCAACCATCTGTAGTTGCTCAGTGAGGACACGAGTGAGTAGACATAAGCCAGGCCAGAGCTAACAAACCCAAATGTAGTGCTATCTCTGAGAGCATAAACACGTATGAATGAGAGTAACTGTAAGTAGCATTAATTATTTCTTGATTTGAGCTGTCAGTTTACAGCGGGGTCTGATCTAATGAGTGGTGCAAAACAAAGAGCTTCTATATAGTGAAGATATGCCTGTTAAATAGAAATCAATGTCATGGTTCCAGGTGGTCCATGTGGTTTTGGACAAAATAAAAACCAACATATAAAATAGAGAAAAGTGGTTCAGTCCCCAAAGCAAATAACAATGAGGATAAAGTTGTATGTCAGGGTCCTCTCTATCAGCTGGATTTCAGCTCCAATTTCCAATGCCATCAGGAAACTGGGAGTACAATTCAAGGGCACCTAAGGAGACAGAGGCAGAAGCCCAGATATGTGGTCTGGAAACTCATGGAAGAGATTAATGCAAGATTGCGGCTCATTGACAAGCAGATGCCTATGAATCACTGCAAACAAACCATGGCCTGATTCTTGACCCTATCCTGAGGTTCTTGGACTGGCCAGGAAGTAATAACTTTTACTCAATATAAGGCTGGCAACTCTAGAAGCCAGGCAAAACAATGGGCTGATTCTTGACCCCATCCAAGGGTAGCTGCCAGTTTTCTTATGGTCTCCCTTGATTTAATCTAAACTGGCTCAGAGCTGAGTCTTCACAGTATAGGCCCAAGAGCTATAGTCCAGCCTGGAAGAATGGAGCAGGAATTGGCTCATAATCATGATACCCTAGGATGTTTCAAGCCTATATATTCAAAGAGAGATCATTCTAAATAGATTACCTTTGCATTTTAAAGGCAAAATTAGGAATTTTATTGCCTTATTCTTTTGGAAACAATTTTCTTTTCTCAGTGGAATGTGAAATTAAGACAGACAAACCTCTAAGCTATGTGTAGCCTATAGGATCAGAAAGTTACTTCCCCAGTGGGGCTGCAATGGGAACTCATGGGGAGGAAGTGTCAGCAAATTAAAGGCCTCAAAGAGAAAGCTTATAATAAACATCTTATGCCCAGGATATTCTAGTAAAAAATGCCGCACACTGTACTACTGAATTCAAACAAGGAAATTAAGTAGCATACCTGCCCTTCAGTTCCTTTTTGCAGTTGTGAGAAAATGCACTTCATTTCCAGATTCCTATAATGAGTAATGCATTGTATTTTACAAAGGAGCCTCCTTGAAATGCATTGATCGGTTTGTATTCTAGGACATGAGATCAATTTGGGAGATCTGGGGATGTGTAAAATGTTTATTCTTGCTCCTTGATTGTTAATCTTCCCTTCATTTTCCCCTGCTCTTCACTGGACAATTTCAGTATTCATGAATTGTTTCAATGGAATATTGTCAGGGAGGGAATAAACAGGAAATCATAGAGTTACTGAAGATCTTTTTAACAAGGTCAAATTTAATAATATATACTTGTGTTTTCTATATGCCAGACTCTGCCTTAATTGCTTTACTTATGTTTACTCAGCTAATTATTATACAATCTTATGATGTAGGTACCATTATTACAATTTACCTTTGATGAAAGTGCAGCACAGAATGATTATGGAATGTAACCAGGTTTACATGTATAAGTAGTGTAGTTAAGAATTAGGTACAGGTTTTCTGGGCCCGACCTATGCACTTAACCACCATACTATGCTGCCTTTTAATTATATGTGAGCACTACAGGCAATAAGAAGATGAAACCCTAATTTATTCAGTAGACCTAACTTTATTATCATCTATGAATTAGATACTGCTATGATCTAAGTGTGGTAAATAAGACCAAGACATGTTATAATTAGAACTGATAGATATAGGCTCCAAACTACAGTTGTGAAAATAGACACCTGAGTTCAAATTTTATGTCCAATATTTTCAAAGAATCAGAGCAGACCTAGGAGCAAATCTGTGGTTCTTTTAGCACCTGGCTTAAACTTTAACCATAGCCCTGTAGATTTTAACCACAATGTTTTACAGAAGAATTTGTTCCTGTAGCTCTTTCCTATCTGCTGGTAAAATTCCTTTGTCACTATTTCATTTCTTGATTTTATTCTGCTCATAGTCTAACTGGGTTTCCACTGACATCTATTTCTGTAGCTGGAGGTAGATGAAAAAACTCCTGTGTTTTAGAAACACCTTGTGGCCCCTTGGCTTTGCTTAAATATACTATTCCCAAATATTCAGTTTTGAGAGCTGCAAGACTGGGATTGCAGGGAAATTGGTGCTGCTTACTAGGGGTCATTACGGTGTCAACCAAACTAACATCTATGCTGTGTTTATGCATATTCACACAACATAATCAATGAAGCCCAAGGAAATGAATATGAAAACAGCCATTGTGTTAGCCACCGTACAGAAGCATGAAACACCATGACACTATCATCTACCACACTGAACCCCAGTAGATTTTTATTACATTACATAATACTGGGTGACTGAAGGCCAAGGGGTCATTAGGTTGCATGGAGGTATTCACATTTCAATGTGGTAATGAACCTTCCACAAATCACAAACATCAGTTTCTGTGACTCATATCAATCTTGGTAATGTTTTTCATTTTGCTCTTTTAAAGAGATACCTGGTACTTTATTTATTTTTATCTTATTTTTTTTAGACAGAGTCTCATTCTGTCACCAAGACTGGAGGGCAGAGGCACAATCTCAGCTCACTGCAGCTTCAGCCTCCCAGTTTCAAATGATCCTCCCACCTCAGTCTCCCGAGTATTTGAGACCACGGGCAAGCGTCACCATGCTCAGTAATTTATTTTTGTTTTTTTATAGATGCAAAGCTTGCTATGTTTCCCCAGGCTGGACTGAAACTCCTCAGCTCAAGCAGTCTGCTTGCCTCAGCCTCCCAATGTGCTGGGATTACAGGCATGAGTGATTGCACCTGGCTGAGACCTGGTATTTTAGACAATAGTTCCCAGTGGCCCTGAGGAGTCTACACCAATTTTGGAGCTGAGATGGATGGGTTTATCAATCTAGGACATTGACAAAACTCAGGAAACTTTAAAAGCTGTAATTCAGCCCTGCCTCCGAGGCCATAGAATAACAAAATCAGTGCTGCTCAGGCTCCTACTGCTTGCCAAAAACAAAACAAACAAACCAAAACACAAAACACTATGACTTGCAAATCACTTAGAAACATTTTCTCATAGATCAAAAAAAAATTACACAACATTTGGGAAATGCAAAATGTCATATTAATTCAAACATGGTTCCGTTAATTTGAAACCCTGAAATATACACATACAATTACATTATATGAAAACAAATATTTCTTTTGCTTAAGTTCAAGGCAGAGTTGGTGCTTTCAATGAGTAACCTGGTACAGTATAAGCTGCATGAGTTTAGGTTCAGAGAAACCAAAGTTTCTCTGAAACTGAAAGTTTTGCCCCTTACTGGGTATGTGACCTGCACAGATAATTTCTCAGAGCCTCAGTTTTTTAATCTACAAAAGAAAGGTAATCACACACACACACACACACACACACACACACACACACACCCCCCTCACATACATACCCCTCACAGATTTGTGAGGGCTGAATGAGATAACCTAGGCAAAGTACCCAGCAGAATTTCTGTCTTAAAATTTCCATAAGGCTTTCTATATAAATCACTAGAGGATATCATGTTCAGTACAAGAGACGGACTAAGGAGGCCCATCCCAGTAGAGGTGCCACGGAGAGAAAACCCTGTTTGTGCCATTCTTTCTCATCTTAGCTCCTCTGCTTGGAATATTCATGTGGATTCAGAACAGTGTTTAATTAATAGATAGAACACTTTTTGAACCCCATGCCATAATGGGTCACTGTGAGTTTATTGATAATGGAAAAATTACCCTGGAGAAGGTATTGCTGCAGTTCGGATGTGGTTTGTTCCTGCCAAAGCTCTTGTTGAAATCTGATTCCCAAGATGGCAGTGTTGGGAAGTGGAGCTTAGTGAGAGGTTATTGGGTCACAGGGATGGATAGATTAATACCATCTAGGGGAGTGAGTTCTCCCTCTTGCAGGATTGGATTAGTTAGCATGAAACCAGATTGTTGTTTCTCTTGTTTGGTCTTTTTACGAATTCCTCTTCCTTTCCCCGTCCCCTCTTTCTACCATGAGTTGAAGCAGCAAGACACCCTAACCAGGTGGGCTGCCTGATTTTGGAATTCCCAACCTCAAGAACTGTTCTCCAAATAAACTTCTTTTGTTAGTAAATTACCCCATCCCAGATATATTCTATCACAGCAGCACGAAACAGAGTAAGACTGGTGTCCAGATAATATTAGTAGAAGCAACATGAGACAGGTGCCAGGTATTTAAGAATCTAGTTTCATTTGGCAGCTAGCTAGCAAGTCATCCAGTTTCTTTAAGTGTCAGTTTCCTCAGCTAAAAAATGAGAAAAATGGCCCAATGACCAATATAGCCCTGAACCACTCTTTGAATCTGTGAGGTAAAATTCCTTTATGAAAGAGTGAGTCCTGCAGCTCAAGTGGACCAACTGTTTTGGAAGATTTAGAAGGTTTTAGAGGAGTCAAGAAACCTATCTGTTATTTCCTAAGTGTGGGTTTAGCTTAAGGAGTTTCTGGAGCACTGACTGATGGCAAAGCAGTGGCTTCATCACTGAGAAGAAAAGTGCAAATGAGTTTATTCCAAATGGGAATATTGCCTGCAATGCAGCAGTATTTTTCTAACAGTGTCATTAATGAAGCTATTCAATATCTTGAGGGTTTTACAACAATGTCATATGAATTGGATAGCATTTCATTTGGAATGTTTTATATAATATTCGTGCATTTTAATAAGCATCATGGGTAATTCAGATGCCACAATATATTTATTATTCTCTCCTAATACCCTGTGAATCCAAATGGATTAACAAAGGTATTGCTTTGCATTTTACCCTCTCCCACATTAAGGAAGCTTTTCTAGGTCAGGGGCTTTGTGTCACTTTTCTCCTTACACCCAGCACATAGCATTGTGTTTAAACTGTGATTTATTTGGCAAATAAGATAATGAATCAATATTGGGTCACAAAGATCTGATGAAGTACTGATTTGGGAATTAACAGACGTTCAGTTCAGTGACAATCTACCAGGAAGTTTAAATTTAGAAAATGTGGAATTCAGTCTCTACCAGATCTGGGTATGTAATTTTCACCTTTCTGAGCTTACATGTCCTCCTTGTCAAATAAGAAGGTAGAACAAGGTAATTGTAAAGGTATCTTTCAGTTCTAAATTCAGTGTTTTCATGCTACATACATATTGAGAGTATAGATGATCTCACAATTGTATTTGGAAACTACACAGATTTAAGGAATACTAAAATTGCCTTTCCCCCCCAAAATATAAAATGACTGTCCAGTGCCTAGATAAATTTCTGTTACTTAAACCAGGTATTCCATTCCTTTGTCAGAACATACAATTTATTACATTTGATATGACATATTTTGCAAGGTTACTTTCAACATACAACATTCACTATAGAATAGACAACTTCAGAGTCTCAATAGCATTTCTTGTCACAATTGTCCACTCACTTATTTTAAATGTCTTGAGTGGGGGATTGTAGTTTTTATTTTGGTTCTCATTGATGCCTTCCATATAAGAGATGCTGAAATACATAAGAGTATGAATGAATAAATGACATCAAATCTTAACTTCCTTCAAATGCACATGGTGAAAAAATAAAACAATGAGTAAATCCAGTGAGAAAGACAGAAAAGGACTAGGAAGTGGATCTCCTTTAGCTATAGGCTTGATTTAATTCAGAGATTTAATTAAGAGAGACACAGCTCAGCAGTATGCTGTTGAAAATTCTTAGAGGAAAACTCAGATCAATTGGGTTGAGCACATATACATTCAAATAAATGATTTCTGTTAGTTATACCAGGTGAGTAGCATGTGAAAGGTATTGACTATGCAGACTGAGTGTTCTAATTTAAGATCTTTTTGTGTAATCTTGAGCAAACTACTGAACAGCTATAGACTTAATAAAGTTGTTACTAAACAAGGAAATGCAAAGAATGTTGCATGGAGCTTGACCTTTTTTTAAGTAGTCTAAACATGCTGGCTTTCTTTTTTTCCTCCAAGATTTTATACTTCTTACAGTTGTCCATAAGGGAAAAAGAAGGCATCATATGCAGAAAATTTAGATAATCAGAAAGTGTAGACCACTTTATGACCTGTAATCTCATTGGAGTCCATGTGAGATGGACTTTGTAGCCATTTCTGATCCTTTTCATCTCTTTGCCCTTTTTCTACATTATTGCTTCTTCTAGCCTACATTTCAAAAAGTGTGCCATCACAGAGGTAGACTGGGCCTAAAGAATTATGATCTACTCACTTTTCAAGAAATAGCAGTTAAAGAAATTTTCTTGTATGGTAACTACTTCTGGGTGAGTTTCTGGACATTTTGTCAGCTTCGCAATCTCCAGCTGCAGAGCTTTGTTGAAGGCCTGTTTATCTGTCGTCTCTCTTCTACTGAGCAGAGCTTTAGCAAAGTGCTGTAGTTCTTTGTAAGGCTTGCTTAACTATGATTTACAGATTTCCATATGTGCCATTATGAAAGAATGGGCTTGGCTTCTACTGGTTTCTACATTGTCCAGAAAGTTTAAAGGGTCATTTTGAAGATAGCACTACCAGAGCGCCAAGATCTCATTAAATTAAACAAAACTACTAAAACAGAATTCCTTCCAGTAGTCTATCACTTGTCTCTTCAGGTTGATTTTAAACCTTCAATGTCTTTCTATTGCTGATTACATCTAAATGTAAATACTTCTACATAACTTTCAAGATCTGCCTTCAAGTGGCTTCCTCTATGCATTTGACTTCATCTTCCATTGCTCCCTAAACCCCACTTCCCTGAATGTATTAATGTCCTACCTCATTATCTTTGCACAAATGTTACCTTTCCCTGAAATACTCTCTAAATTCCTTAATCCTTTTTATCTGTCAAGGTCAAGTCAATTTTGTCTTGTACCTAAAACCTTTTCTGATTTGTCCAACCTTTGTAATTATCAGTTTCTTACTTCTCCCTGTTTCTATTATTAGAACTGAGAACGTTCTGCTTGGATAAGCTAATGCTCTGTAAGCCAAGCCTTCCCAACTCTTGCTCCCATCAGCTGAGCCTCTTTGTATCCATAGGCAGGCAATGTAATTTTTGTTTTATGCCTGGGAGGAATGTGGTGATTAGGAGCAGGATTTATGAGGAAAATAGAGGATAGGAAGAATAACTTGATTCCTTATTTTTGTGTTTTTATTTTTTTGCCTCTTTTCTAAGATTGTAGGGAATTGAGTTTTATGAGATTTGTTGTAACTGTTTGAGTTTCCTGGATATCGTCTGGTCTGCTTTGGGCTCCATATAATTGGATGTGACACCAAATGGGAAAAGAGAGTGAATATATTCCTTCCCTTCCTTTGGCATGAAACTCAGCAGAATTTTGACATTTTGACAGTCAGAGTCCAGGCAGGTCACAGGTGCTGCACTTGAATGGGGGATAATTGATAAGTGTAAATGAAAGGAGTACCAGGAAGAGGACGATTTGCCATTTTGCAAAAAGGTATATTTAGGGTTTCAGGAAAATCAAAAAGGATGATGAACCCCAAGGCTATCAGCATCATCTAGTCCTTACCACCCTTATCCTAAAGGGCAAAGGGAGCGAACTGTTGCTGGAAGAGAAAGGTGTGGGGAAGTTGCTGTAGGGGACAAGGCTGTTTGACAAGTGCTGTGGACTTTAATAAAGCAGCACAGCAACTTCCCAACCCATAGCCCTGTGTGAAAAGAGTTGGGAGAATGAAAAGCCCAATCCTAGTCTTCCCTTTCCAGACTTCTGGCTATTGTTCTACTGAACAAACTCCACAGGAAGTCCCAGAAAGAAAATGTTCATTGCTGTTGTCCACAGCATCCTTGGGCAAGAAAAAAGGGTATAAAGTGAATCTGACACTCGTAGAGAGTATCCAGCAGAGGCATCCTGATGATTGAAAGTTCTGAATGATCTGGTGTGCACAGTGCTGGGATGAGATAGCAGAAAGAGAAAGCATAAGCCTGGGTGGACAAACAGCATAAACTTGCATGACTGCAGCCACCTCTGTGATTTGTTGGGTACCTGTGAGAATCCCTGTAGGACTCCCAGAACTATTACAAATGGAGAACATTTTGTCAGGGTCACCACCTGTGAGCGTCTGTCCTGCAGACCCTGACTCAATGATGGATGAATAAAGTACACTAACACACAAATACTATGCTTTGCCAGTTCAGCTGAGTGGGTCCAGGCAGCTTATGGGCACCCTGGAGAATGCTGTAAACAGTTTCACTGGCCCCCACATGCTGGTCTCTCCAGCCTTTTTTCAGCACACATTAAATGACAAAAACTCTGAGTCAACACCACTAGAGTGAGGATTAAAGGACAGGTTCTGATGCCCAAAGCAAGCACCATTAATGGGTAATGTCCCTGGCTGACCTCACCCCAAGAGAGCCATCCAGTTCAAAGGTTACTTTTAAGACCACATGAGTAAACAAGTTATTCATGTAAACTCCCCCATATACCCTAGCCATTTACTTTTCTTATTAACTAAATGTAAAGAGGATTTAGGCTGCCTTCAACCAAAACTTCTACTGAAACTATGCAAACTTCTTGGCCTTCCAAGAAAGTTTGTGACTATATTTTAAAACTTTCTCTAATGTTTTTCCCTTAATATTTTTTCCACTACCCCGCCGAGTGAATCCCTACTATATTTAAAGGTAGGTATTATTCAGTACCTACCAGTGAAGCTTATGGGGAAGCAGTGAAAGCTTTAGTAATGGCTCAGAAACATGCCACTAGTATGTTTCAGAGGTGAGAAGTCTAACTTGGGTGGCTTCACTGCAGAGCCAGCAGTTTTAACAATTTCACTCCTCTGCCTCTATTTTGAAGTCACACTGTAGGGAGACCTGGGATGTTTACATTACATAAAACTATATACTGTGTACTATATCGAGCTTTGAATGATGTACTTTGTATTATTTATAGGTAGATCTTATTTTCACAATCTAAATAGAAAGATAAAAACCGCTTTTTGTTTTTATTATGAGAAATAACAATGAAATTCTAGGCCTCCCAACTGACTGAATGGACCCCTTCTTTTCCAAGGAGAACTCAGAGAAACCTTGAAAACTGAGTTCTCAGGCATGATGGGATGGGAGGTTAGACATGCCTCATTATACCCCTTCCTTAGCAAAGTGCTATTAAGCTTTCTTCCCAAAGAGAAAAACAGAAACCAGCCCTTTCAAAAGACTCTACCAATGATGTCAACCAACCACTGGATACTGCTCTATCTACCCTTTTGCAGTTTCAACAAAACAACAACCACATTCCTTCCTGATAAGAGCCCACCAACCATAGAGTGGCTTTGGTCAGTCTATAAAGAATGTATAATGAGGGTTTTTATGTTCTCTGCTTCACCTTTGGCCATCAGATGGCTGAAAACTCCACCTTGGGGTCATGCTTTTGCAGCCATTTATACTCATGAAGGGTCATGAAACTCAACTGTGCATGCACACATTTCTCTTTTCATAAATATACATGACTGCCATAGCTTTCCAACTATATGTTTGGCCACCCTGCTTAGCATAAATTCCTGTTCCCTTTACCCCTCCCTTGAGGTGTCTGTTTTTGGCTTCTGACCAGAGGCTGTGCTTCCCAGTATGTTAGAATGGTCACCCTTTAGGCTGCCACCCTTTAGGTTTCAACCCTTTATGAGAAATTAAGCTCTCTTTACCAAATTGATAAGCCTCATTATTTTAAAGTTAACAACAGTTATCATGTATATTTCATAGTCTTTCTGAGGGCTGAACACATAGGAGGTGCCAATTAAATTTTTGTTGATGGCTTAGTAGCCTTTGAAAGCTAAATTTCATAAAACTTAGTTATATATAAAAACAACTATCTGGCTATGGCTATTTTATCCCCATAAAACTTCTAATGAATGACACAATGACAATGACAATGAATATCCTTGCTGGAAGCTACTTTCTGTGTATCTCATTTCCCTTGTGTTCATACATTTAACATGAGGAACAACAACTGTTACATCTTCTATATCTGGCATATATTCTCTCACTGGTAAGTATGTTAGAATGTCATGAACAGGAATTACAATTACTTTGAGACATTTTATGTAAAGTGAATTGAAGAGAAAGATCACCCAAGCAAGAAACAATGTTTTGAGATATATATACAGCAGATCTAGTACCATGTTCTGTAAATGAGTGCTTACTACAGAGCACAGTGTTATAGCAGGAGAAATGGCTATTCTCATTCACAATCAAGTGATGAAAAACTGAGAAAATAAAACAAGCCAAAAATTTCACCACAATTGGATAGAGAAAGCTTCCTACTTAGTGTAGTGTTCTTCCAAAGTTTTTTTTTAGGAGTTTACTCTTGTACTTAATATTCAATACAGAAGACACATTTAAGTAGGCATCATCAGGTATCTTCATCCTATATGCCTCCTCTCCAGTAATACACAAGATGTTCTGAAAACTCCGAGTAGATTTTTTACTAAGATGAGAGGTGGGCAGTGGGGTTGGCAATGCCCTTCATGATCCACCTTCTGTGTTAGAGGAAGAATATGTGATGCCCTTGTATGGAAGAAGAGCCTGTGTTATGGTTCTGCATCTGTTCTAAGATCTCAAATGAGCCATCTGCTGTTCTGAGAATGAGGATGGAGAGTCAGGTGTCTCTCATGTTTCTATCTTAAAAATAAGTATTAATTTGTAGATTACTACAGAAAATCTCCATTGATTTTAACTAGTAAATTATGCAACTTTATAAAGATAAATTTGATAATCTCCTTGACTCTTTTGTTTTCTATTCCCACAATGACCCATGCTTAGAGCCTGAAAAAATAGTATTTCACAATGTCCTTCAGGTTCAAACACACAAACTCACATATAAGGATAGATCACCCTGTGCAGTCAGTCTATTTAAGGTTAATGTGTGCCACTTACCATGGGATTGTTTTCCTGTACATATTAGTCCTTCTTCCTAAACTAATATAAGTTCCCAAGAGCAAGGACGATTTAGAGTATCTGTTATGCTTCCTTTCAGATAAATACAATCCCATCTCCTAAGCCACTTTGAACTCACTCACTGCCAAGGTGTACTGCTGACCCTGTCTTGACATGACCTTTTCAGTCATACTCTGAGGACCTATTAGAAATCCTAGTATTTTGGGGGCTATCACTGACTTTCTTAAACAAGTACCCCAGATCTTAACAAAAACTAAAATAAAACTAAAATAACACTTGTATTTCTTTTATTCATAATATCTTGTCAAAATGCAACTTTTCTAAAGAAAAACTTTGCACCTCTTGTAATGGGGGAAAAAACCATACATGCATAAGTAGGAAATTTGTGAAAAAGGGAAAGATTTTAACAAATGAATGCAAATATTAATATCACTAGCTTAGTGTATTTTTAAGTTTTTCTTGTGACATAACTATTCTTCTAAAAACCATCTTCCACCTTCTCTAATATATATGCACATCCTTTGAATACACTCATAAAAATTATTATCCTAGTGACTAAAGGAAAATTGAATTCTCGTATTCTAAGTACTGCAATGTAATGCAACACATTCTAATCATTGGTTTTAATTAAAATAGTAAATCTCTTTTAAAAATCCTTGTGTTATTACTAAAGTCTTGATTTTAACCTTCCTATATTAACATTGCTTCTTAAAGCAAAGAAGTGTGCCCATTACCTAGAAGAAATGAGCCTTCAGTGCTAGGCTTTTTAGTCAAAGGCAGGATGTAGATATTTTGTCAAGTCAGTCAGATAATAATGATGCTGTCATCCAATGATGCTGTCTCATCATTGCAACAAAGAGTTTTGTCTTGATCACTTGCAAACTGGTAATTTCATCTATTTGGAGGGCTCATAGAGGCCATGGATTGAATTTCAAAATTCAATCCTTCATGTGTTTAGGTATATATGTATTGGTTCTAATTTTGAGGCCTCCCATTATACAACAGACTAAAGTCATTTTTTTGTCCATCTATTTTAAATGGAAGAACTCACTTATGCAAACGTATATGGAGAATTTGTACAAGCCTAGTGGCAGACATTGGCTCTCATTCTGGAAGTATTCCAGGCCACTTCTTTTTTGCTTCCCTCATCTCAGCCAGTTCTTCCCAAATTGCCTAGCTCTCCAATTCTAGTTGATTTCAATATGTGGACTCTTGATGCTTCCTCTATTGCAATTTTAAGGACCCACTTTGCACATGCTTCTCTGGCTCAGCCTCAACATTGTCTGTCAGTCACAATTTCACATTGTCTTTCTGGCATGACGTAGAGATGATAAAGGGACAGTCCTGGTCTTCCCTGAACCAACCTTGTGGACATACCCCCTCATTCTACAAATTCTCCAATAGGGAAACCAACTTGAAATTCAGAAAAAAAAAAAAAAAATATATATATATATATATATATATATATATATATATATTTATCCATCCACACATCTATAGGCACCTATATATATTATACATATGTCATATAATAATAGATATAATATTAGATATTTTGGTCTTTATATACTGAAGACCAAAAAAAATACATCTCATGTTATTTCAACCAAGAAATAAAAATATTAAGTTTTTAGCAAAATTATCTAAGTTACTTACTCAATTGTATGAAACATAAGTCGAATTTCTTAATTAGCTCACTGTATCTTGTGAGGGACAGCTACTTTACCTTCTTTGAAAATAGGGTTGTTTTTTTTTTCATAAAATGTATACATCGTTTAAGATATCAAATAATATCCAAAGATTTATAATGAAATACAGGAGCTTCTGCCCCATATGTTACCACTTCTGATTCTCATTTGTTATGTACTAAACATTCCCTACTTTTACATTCCCACTACCAGCCGCTTCCATATATCTAAGTAAGTTACTTGTACTTCCATTTGTACCTTTGTCAGTTTTAGGAATTATATGCTGTCTTGCAACAAAGAAAGTGCAGTCTGATGAGCATTTTCCTTCAACTCTTGAAGGTTTTGCTCCCTTTTCTTCTGACTTCCCAAGCTGCATTAAGAAATATAACGCCATCCTATTTTTAATCCCTTTTTTATAACCTGTATTTTCTCTTGGAGATATTGGGTTCTTCACTTTAAACCCTGTGATTTGAAATTTTACTGTGACTTTTAAGAAGAGTACTTTTTGCATGGAAACTCAAATGCCCTAGTTTTGAAAATATATTTTTCTTTCCTTTTTCATCTCCTTCTTTTTCACTTTACTGAAACATATTTATCCATTGTTATTTGAATAATGCCAATCCATTCTCTCATCGTTTCAGTTAGATATGTTACATCTTTTCACTTTCTCTTCCGTGTTTCAACTATTCTTTTGTTTTTCAACTATATCTCTGTATGCTGTATTTTGGAATACCTTCTTTAGAATTGCCATAAAGCTCACTAAGTATCTCTTTGGTTATGTCCAAAATGCTGTTCAACACATTCACTGTATTTTAAATTTCAACTATGTTATGTGTGTTTTAAATTATTCAGGCCATTTTTATTTTATATTTCTATTTTTCTGGTCATCTTGTAACTTTTTAAATATAATGAATACACTTATTTTATATTTTGAGTCTATTACTTCCAAAATTGATATTTGTGAGACTTTTTTTTTTCTGAGATGGAGTTTTGCTCTTGTCGTCCAGGCTGGAGTGCAACGGTGAGAACTTGGTTCACTGCAACCTCCATCTCCCGAGTACAAGTGATTCTCCTGCCTCAGCGTCCTGAGTAACTTGGATTACAGGTGCCCACCAGCAGTCCAGGTCATTTTTGTATTTTTAGTAGTTATGGGGTTTCACCATGTTGGCCAGGCTGGTCTCGAACTCCTGATCTCAGATGATCCATCCGCCTCAGCCTCCCAAACTGCTGGGATTACAGGAATGAGCCACCTCACCTGGCCATATTTGTGAGTCTTAACGTTGTTGTTTACCTTTTCTACTGACCCTTGCTCTGGATGACTTAGTTCCAGCTCTATTCTGTGATTTTCTGAAACATAGTCTCATGTTCGCGGGAAACTTATTGTGAGATGAAACATTGAGGTTGGGATTAAAGTGGTTTGTATTTACCTTACATTTCTGGATTTATGTTTCTCATTGTTTCTGAACTCAGAATAACCTTTACTTTCTTATCAAAACAGCAGTGCATTTAAAAGTTAAAAAAAGTTCCAGACCTTTTCAGAACCTTTTGGTCTTTTGTACCAGGTATATTTCTTTAGCTTTCTTTTTCACTATTTTGCCAGCTAGGGAAGCTACAATTCAGCTTCACTCTTTACTTGTATCCAACCAGGCACTAACTAGAGAAACAGGGACCAGATTTACTCTCTTATCTGGAACAACTGCAAAAACTTAAAGGGCAAACAGTCTGAGAACAACAATTTAAGGTACAAGCCCTCCAACAGTGAAGGCTGATGAATCCTGAGAGACTGACATGAAGGAGGTGAACTATCTGGTTTCCCAGACTCACTGCCTTGAGAGTTTTCAGGCTGCAGCACAAAGAACGGGGAACCCAGGCAGAGCCCAGCAGATTCCCTGAGGTGAGGAGGAGCTATGGATCCAAGTAAAGTAAGGCAGCTATATTTCACAGCATGTGTTAGTTCATTCTCACACAGCTATAAAGAGATACCCGAGATAGGATAATTAAAAAAAGAGGTTTAACTGGCTTACACTTCCACAGGCTGTACAGAAAGTGTGGCAGCATCTGCTTCTGGTGAGGCCTCAGGGAGCTTTTACTCATGACAGAAAGTAAGGCCAAAGTAGACGTCTTGCATAAAAAGGAAACAATCAAAATTAATCTAGAACAGACGCAGATGTCTGATTTAGCCGACTAGGATATCAAAACACTCTTTATAATATTCAGTATCTTCAAAAATTTATGTAGAGACATGGAAGATATAAAAGATATTAAACATTTACACTGGACTTGGCATTCTAAGACAGGAAACCAAGGAAGATAGAATAGGATAAAAATGTCATTCTTTCTTTTCAAATAGAATGCCTTTCTTGCTTGAGAGGACCTTAACTTTCTCCCTTGAGAGGCCTTTATTGGGGCTTAGAGTGAAAGTTCTAGAGGGGCTTACTCAGGAGAGCTATAAAGTCTTTGCAGTTTGCAGAGAATTTTTGGAATAGCCTAATAGTCTTCTCTATCTCACCAGTGAGTCTGCAGATGAGCAGGGACCATGTACTACATGAGAAGCAAGTGGAGTTGGATCCTGTTTGCAGAATCATCCATATCTTGTTTATTTTCCACTAGTTGTTTAACTTTACTGGGCTTTGTTTGCATAACTTGTAAAAGGAACATGTTTCTTTTAAATCTAAAACAACATTTGATAGATCTACCCTGTACCATATACCCTGTGGTCCTAGTTCAAGGTTCTAGACAGTCAACTGTTAGCACAATAACTGAGTAAAATTGAATGCATATTTTTAAGTAATCACTTTTTTAGGAAAACTTATCTGAGTAATTATTTCTCAGTATACTTTTTTAAGATTTTTTGGTTGATATATGATAGGTGTCCATATTTTCAGGATACATGAATAGGGTGTCTACACTTAACATTCATCACTTGTACATCACATTTCAAATTAGCTGGAAAAAATAATTTGAATGTTTCTTGCATAAAATAGTTAAATATTTAAGGGATAGGTATCCCACTTATCCCAATTTGATTACATAAACTCACCAGTATACTTTTATCATTATATTAACTCACTATATTTATTTACATAAGAAAGTTAAAAATGCATCAAAATTAAGTTCCGTTGTCATCTCCAATCTAACCAGCTTCGCTTTTCTTTTCTTTTCTTTTTTTTTCTTGGTGAAGGAACCAATGAAGCTTCCACACAAATCAGAAACATAGAAGACAACATCAACTGTGCCCTCCACCTCATCCCTGTTCCCTCACCCAATCAAAAAATAACTTATTGAAGCCCTCCCTTAATCTATGTTTCTACCACCCCTGTCTCTCTGAGGTTTCGTATTTTCTAACTTGGAGAGTACACTAGTGTTCTCTAATCCAACCTTCAAAATCATGACTTCTTTCCCCCTACAACAAATTTTACCTTGTTACTTTCATTTAAGTTAATTTACCAAGCCAGTTTTCTTTAAGATATTCACAGCAGGCCAGGCACGGTGGCTCGTGCCTGTAATCCCAACACTTTGGGAGGCTGAGGCAGGCAGATCACTTGAGGCTAGGAGTTCGAGACCAGCCTGGCCAACATGGTGAAACTCTGTCTCTTCAAAAAATAAAAATAATTAGCTGGGCGTGGTGGTGCACATCTGTAGTCCCAGCTACACGGGAGGCTGAGGCAAGAAAACTACTTGAACCCGGGAGGCGGAGGTCACAGTGAGCTGAGATTATGTCACTGCTCTTGAGCCTGGGCAACGTAGCAAGACCTTGTCTCAAACAAGAACAACAACAGATAACCACAGCATAGAATACCGTATGTAGTCTACTTTGATCTATTCTCATACTATGCTTTCCTCTATACCTTATGATATCATTACACTAACATGCTTTCATGATCAGACCCATCAAACTAAGGTATGCTTAAACTCACTGCTTCTCCCTGGAGTGCTAATTCTTTGCTTGGCAAACCACTGTACCTTTGTTAAGACCTTGATTAAAAGTTGCCTCTCTGATGCCTTCTCCATTCCGACAAGCATTACACGCTTCCTCTTCCTTCCCCTGGGCAATTTCACCTACTGCCTTCCTCTGGTGCCATGTATCACATTAATTTACTTTTCTATTTTTTCCCAAGCATTTCAGTTTTCATGTATATGTAGTAATGTATTTTATGTTTAATCTTTTAATTTTTAATTTTTGTGGGTACACAGTATGTATGTATACTCTGAGGATACATGAGTTGTTTTGATACAGACATCACGTAATTTAGGGACCATCCATTTAGAAGCCTGTTTTGCTTGTTCGCAAGGCTTGGTTTTCTCAGGGCAGGGTTTGTACACCTGCATATCTTCATGTCCCCGGAATAATCCTCTAACACAGCAAGTATGAGATGAGTACATGTTGAATGAAAAAGTGAATGGATAAGTAAACAGAATGTACATGACATCAGTCCATATTTGTTGCTTGTTTGTATAATTTTTCCCCTGAAATCTATAGTTGTTCTTGATCTCTGCCTCTGCTTTTTTGTTGTTATTTTTTCTATTTAGAGGAGTCACTGAGGGAGCCTAGTGAAGAGGGTTGTAACTTTGCCTGTTCTGTGATGCAGGAGGTGATGTCACGTGGTTCTGCCATTGTATCATTGTTCCTTCTGAGCCTGAGTGTTCTTTCTCTTGAAGATTCAAGTGAATCAGGGCAGGAGGATGACATCAGACTGGGCTTGTGCCTGATAATTCATTTCTGAAGGTGCGATATTAAGTGTCGCAGTGTCCAGCTGGTGCTATTTTCAGCACAGAAACCTGTTAAACAGCCACAGCACCATTAACGAGATGGAATGAATTGATTTATTTCTCTTCGCAATTGTTTGGCAGTGCCTCAAGACTGAGGCATCAGATTTGCTCAGTGTGCTACTTAGGAGATTATTTCTTCCTTCCCCCAGCCAGCCAGAAGACTGCAGTAGGTAATGATAGCTTAGACTTGGCAAATGTCCTTTTTCAGAGAGAGCACCAGGAGACGTTTCAGAGAAGATCAGATGACTCTCCAGCTGCTTTCCCTAGTGGACCTGAGGAGGCCCGCCCCTGAGCCAGGACTTTAAGGGAGAGGATGGAACAACTTGGAAGCTCAGGGGGTCACTCCAACCATTATTTCCCCATCTGTGGCTTACTGACAAACACTTTGATAACAAGACACTGATTTTGATAACGTGAGAGAAAGGAATAGGTTAATTATGAGATGATGAGTATTTTAAATGCTAAAGGCTTTGTCTAAAACAAATCACATTTTTCCATCCAATGATTCCTCTCTTGAATCTTGTTAGACTGACAATAGATCTTTTAATTTTTTTCTCCCTCTAGGCATGACTTTGAAGAACCTGCAAACGTGAAAATGAAATGGATACTGTGCTCTTTTAGGCTAGGACTGGGGAGGGCCCACTCACTGATCTCTGCTACTCAGCCCCTTTCAACATCAAAGCTCCTTTTTGCAGGATTGAACTCCGAGGCCATTCAGTGGCCAATTGTGATGCTGTTGTCACTGTTAAGACTGGAATGAGTTACGGTTCAGATGGTGGCTTTTGTCTGAGGCCTGGGATTCCTGTTTTGCCATTTCTTGCCTGTGTGTTTGAGGCCCTCTTATCCCTAGCCTTTTCATTTGTAAAATAATCTTTTCTATGGACCTTGTGCATTTCATGGAAATGTCATAGCCTCTTGCAGGTGCCTGGGGTCTGGAAGATGCTTTGTAGATGCCATACCTTTCCTATGTGTTCCAAGTGACCGTCATGTGGTGCATTCTTCATCTGATTCAAGCAAGGAAGAAAGTGTTGGCAGAGGGCTCTATCTCTTTATTGGCCCCTGCCATTCCCTGGCCCACTCTCTTCCCTGTTATTCACAGTGATGGCAGAGTCAGCAACAGACAGTTTGGCCAGACACACTAAGATGAATTAAAGCACCACCTAGGTTGAGGTCTGTTCTGTTAAGAAACCATCATCCAGATCGCATGCAATGCCTAATGCCTATAATCCCAGAACTTTGGGAAGCCAAGGCAGGTGGATAACCTGAGGTCAGGAGTTCAAGAGCAGCCTGAATAACATGGTAAAACCCTGTCTCTACTAAAAATACAAAATTAGTCAGGTGTGGTGGTGCATGCCTGTAATCCCAGCTACTCAGGAGGCTGATGCAGGAGAATCACTTGAACCTGAGAGGCTGAGGTTGCAGTGAACCACAATCGCGTCCTTGTACTCCAGCCTGGGCAACAAGAGTGAAACTCCATCTCAAAAAAAAAAAAAAAAAGCATCTAGAAATTGAAGTCACTATAACACAAAGGAAAGATTCAAGGATCACAAAGTGCCTGCTAGGAAGTGGCCAATGAGGGCTGCACATAGTGTTTAAATGTTAGTCCATCCCCAAATACATACATCCCAAATACAGCCTTGGACAACAGCATCTCAGCCATGCACTGGCCGAATTAGGAGGTGACAGCTGCCTGGCTTTGCTCTTCCTGCCTGCTGTGTTAACTCATGCACCATTATTACTGTGGTTGGGAAGTATGGTGAATGGTAGATGGAAGAAGAGAATGGGAGTGAGATATTTACACAGTTCTGAATGTTGGGGGTGAGGACTGTGCATTTTCCCTGTCAAAATTATATTTATATCAGCAGCATAATAATGATTAAAAGCATACTCTTTGGAGTTAGACGTCCTGGCTTAGAATTATGACTATACTACTTAATCAACTATCTCTCCTTTGACAGATTTGACTTTTTTGATATCAATTTCCCAAGCTGTAAAATGAAAATAGTAGAAGTATTTAACTCATTGTTTTAAGTTAAATGAAGTAAAACATATAAAGTGCTTAGAATAATGTCTGACAAATAGTGTACACTCACTAAATGCTGTTTGTTCTTGCTGCTGAAGTAGCAAATCTCTGGTATCCTTGGGCAAGAGATTTTGGCTTTTGAATTTACTTATCTAAGATCCGCTAGAACAGCTCTAATACACTTTCTTCCCAGCAAGCATTCCTGCGATCCCAAAACCCCCTTTTCTATATTTTTTGTCCTTGGAGACTTCTAAGGTTTAAAGTTATATGTATCTTCTTTTCTTAGCAATCAATACACATTACATATGTCTCACAATTACAACTTTTCCTGGAGACAGATGTTAATGGATTCTGTCCAACCCACAAGACCATCACTGCCCTGTACATCAGCTCTTGAGTTTTCTAAAAGCCTGACCTTCAGTTAGAAAGTGATCAGGAAGCTTCTAAAAAAGCCTAGGAATCTAATCAATATTTCTCACTCCATGATGATGATTAGTAGAGGACATCAATTGTCGTCAGCAGTCCACCACAATGTCAGATAAGTAACACAGGCTGCAGGCTTCTGACATTTACCATCCATTATACATCCCCTGGGAGGTGGGAGCCCTTCCAGTTTCCATGACAGCAGTCAGCCAAGCTAATTTGATGGCCTTCAAAAAAAAAAAAAAAAAGAAAGAAAGAAAGAAAAAAAAAGAAACCAGATAATATATAATTAAACAACAGTAACAAAACTAGACAGTAGTTTTTCAGGAGCCTGGGTTTTTTAGGGTCTATCCAAACACCAATGATTGGACTTCATGACTCAAAAAGTAAAGAAAATTTATCCTTCCAGTCTAAAATCTCCATTCAAAGCTTTCCAGCTGAGAGCCCAGTTCCCCTTTTGTTTAGGGCTATGGTTCTTGATTGTCTATTTCCATCCACAACTCTTCCAGAAATTAACACGGTGTTTGAAACAATTAACCTAGATTTCCTTCTGTAATAATCAGGAATGGAATTGATCACATTCCTTAAGAAATTTACTTAAAGTCTCGATTTTGAAGGCCCAGTGCTGTCTGGAAAAGAAACAGCAGCAGCCTGGAGCAGTTTTCCAGCTAACAGGAATTCGTTAGCTATGTGGCCACCTAGTGGCGCTTCCATGAATGTCACGGACGGAATGTCAGGTACACAGGCAATCGCTGCTAATGAAGAAGTTATTATCTTTCTTAGGCTATGACTTCCTAATTTTAGCACATATGATGTGAGTTTCTGAATTCTAGAATCGTCCAGGAGGACAGATGTCTTGAGAAAAAAGGCAAAATAGCTATGGGGAGATGGTTAGTATTTGAGAATAATTGCTGGTGTATCAGGAATGCTGATGATAGGTCATCCATCAGTGAAGGTTTGTTTTGTGTCATCATCGGTGCATTCCTGGCAGATCTGATGTAAATATGTACGTGAGATTCCTTGCACAGCAACATTTTGATAATATCTTATACAAAGCATGGAATCCGATTTATTGTTTTGAGTGTTTTTTAGTAAGTGGCTGAGCTGGTCCTAAACTGCACAATCAGTTTCCCCCGTCAACTCCCCTAACTCCCTTCCTGAAGTGTCCAGCCATGGGCAGCTCTGCTCAGGTTTTAATTCTCATTTTTATGTTTTATCCTGTTTTTCTATGGGTTGCCCTGGGGTGGGCGTGTTATAGTGGTCAGTAATTTGGACAGAGGTTTTGTTTAAGCCCCCAGGGGTCTGTAAAATTTCAGCCCTCAGAGCACTGGTCTGTGTGTGGGTTTGGAGTGTAATCAAATCTCATCAGCTTTCAGTCCTCTCTTGGATTTTACTCTCCGCGGTGCTCTCTCGGGTACCCACTCCCATGCATGCTGCAGGGGTGAGTGGAGAGCTTGGCAACCCTTCTATGTTTCTCTTCATTCTCAGACGTCCCTGACTGTGACCCTAATTCCAACCTTGGCTGGTCCACTCCTCACCTCAGCTGCAACTCCAGTCCCAGGATAGCTAAGACACATCTTTGTCCTATTTGTTTTCCATAGGTTATAGCATTTTTGCTTATAAATCGTTTGGATGTCCCCAACCCAAATCCAACCCATGGAAGGGCATTAAAAATGTAAATACAGAATTAGATAAACAATGTTGAAAAGATTGATACATATGATGGGCTCTAAAGGGCAAGATCATTTGCTTCCAGATAAATCTATGTCTGTTGAGAGCAGAGGGAACATGACCCAACTGCAAGGACAACTCCATACCCTAAAACATAGCATCTCCAAATACAACAAACTCAGGCTGAATTTGGGCAAGTGTCAGCAGTAGAATGGGTTCTACATCTATGTATGGGGCAGGGACTCCCGATTTCCCATTCCTGGGAAATCATGGTCAGTAACTGGCTCCACGGCCATGGCAAAACTGGGCTGGTAAGGGGTCAACAAGTAACAAGGAGCTGTGACATTTGATTCTGCTCTGTAGACATTGGAAAGAGAGGCTTGCTATCTAAAAGAAATAGAAAGTCCTAAGGCCTGGAGTCTACATATGGACAAACTTGGAGAACGTGATCTAAAATTGAAAAGGGGCTTAACTGTCAGAGGCTTCTGGGGTTGTTTGAAGGAAAGGGAAGCAAATTAGAAATGTAAAGTGATCTGAACAGGAAGCAATACGGTGGGAGAATGGAGGGGGCACAAGGCATGTTTATTATTGGAGAGAGAAGAACTTTGAGAAACAAAATCACCAGAAAGTAGCAGTTAGTTAAATATGGCGCCCAAGACAGAAGCAATGGGGGGAGATGATGTTCTCTGAAAGAGATACGGAAACTATTTAAAAAATGAATCAGAAAGGTGATCCTTTTATAAAGGAAATACCGTATTATCCAAATGTGCTTTGTTCATTCACACATGCAGTGTTCAGGAGAATATGAAGATGTGGCTGTTCCTTAATTTTGGACGTTAGAGGCTTATTGTTTGCTTTAACGATGCCAGCATATATTAGATGTGGAGTTTCTGGGGTTCTTCGCTTTTCCAAAAATTTACATAAAATGTTTAAGTTCCTTCCTTTGGCTTTAAGTGCACATTTGTCCACACCTTTTCTTTTTTTTTTTTAATTGTACTTTAGGTTCTGGGGTACATGTGCAGATCACGCAGGATTGTTGCATAGGTACACACATGGCAATGTGGTTTGCTGCCTCCATCCCCCTGTCACCCACATCTGGCATTTCTCCCCATGTTGTCCCTCCCTGACCTCCCCACCAGCACCATCCTGCTGTTGCTCCCTTGCCCCCCCGCAACAGACCCCAGTGTGTGATGCTCCCCTCCCTGTGTCCATGTGTTCTCGTTGTTCAACACCTGCCTATGAGTGAGACACTGTTTCTTAAAGTGGCGGCTTTGATAAGAACAATGGACGCTGAAGGAAAGCTCCTGTGGTATCCATTGCTGAGTCACTGCTGTGCTCTGCTGCAGGCATGCTCTCCACCAGGAGAAAAACAAGTCAGCAGAGCAACGCAAATGTCAACAGGGTCAACAACCTTTCTGCCTTCCTTTGTAGCCTTCATTTATTTCATCGAGTCAGAACATTTTCATTTAGCACTTGAAATCTTTATTTCAGTAAATGAAAAAAAATATTGCATGTAGTTTTAACAGTTCACAAGACGAAAATAGAGGACACAAGAGAACACCTTGAGAGGCATCTGTGTTAGAAGCAGCTGAAATCATTCCCAGGTTAACCACCCCCATCCCATAACAGACAGGGAGGGGGCAGAGATTGCACAGAAATGGCACATGGTCAAGTTGCACATGATAAAGACCTTAGAAACCCTTCTTAAGAGTTGTGAGTATGTCCTCTCACTTGGAATAAATTTTCTGAAATTCTTGTCACCGTCTGATTTCTCTGTCAGCTTCTTAAGAATTTCTAGAAAGGCAAACCTAGGAATTTAGAATTGCCAGGAGCATTCTGTGTCTTCCTTTCCTGCCACTGTTATCTTAAGGACTATCTTGCAGTTCTGGCCACTATTCTTTTGCCTCTTTCACTGTAAATGACCTGGTGGAATCCGTGTCACTCTGCCCTGCCGTCTTTGGCATTTCTACAGGAATTTCATTTAAGCCAGAATTAGTGATAATGATGTCATGTTGAAGTTTTTAAAAAGTATTTTTATGTTTTCAAAGAAGTAACTTTTTATATGCAGTGTTTTACTTATTAGACTATAAGTTATCATCCTAGAAGTTTGACTCTTAAAAGAAACTAGAGTAACATTTTGTAGGAAAAACCCTACAGCAAGGGTACAAATTTTGATATTGCGCTAAAGAGCATTTGAAAGACCTTAAGAAATTTTTTTCTGCAGCATATGTCTGTGATAGAGAGTGTGAATTCTACTGGTGAGTATTAACAGGAAGAAGTTGTTTCTCTTAAACATATTCTGTCTGGATAAAGAACATTAGAAGAACTACCAAAAATTTGAGTAGCAAATATCTAGGTAAGGTTGTGAAGATCTTGGGATCCAGAATCCCCAGCCTGGGCGTGCACAGCCATTTTGTATATCCAACTTCAAGCTCTAAATAGAAACAGATGGTTAAAAATAAGTTGTTTTCTATAAAATCTGTGAACTATATATTTCTTCATTTATATCTACTAATTAGAATAACCTTTCTGGATTCTGTAGTCCCACATTTGTTTGTGCTTTTAGAGATCTCCCTAGCCATTGCTAATTAAGCAGTTATAAAATAAATAGGCCTATTATGAAAGAAAATAACTGTGTTTTCATTATGGGATGCCAGTTTGCTTGCACTAAGGAGTGTCTCCACTCTCTACTCTCTGTGGGAGAGGTTTGTCATTGTGGAGTGGCAGGATCATTAGAAGATACCGTGCTTTTCAGTGGAGGGAGACGGTATATCTGTATTAAGCAAAATTCCTCATAAGAACACTTTTTTTTTTTTTTTGAGACAGAGTTTCGCTCTTGTTACCCAGGCTGGAGTGCAATGGCGCGATCTCGGCTCACCGCAACCTCCGCCTCCCGCGTTCAGGCAATTCTCCTGCCTCAGCCTCCTGAGTAGCTGGGATTACAGGCACACGCCACCGTGCCCAGCTAATTTTTTGTATTTTTAGTAGAGACGGGGTTTCACCATGTTGACCAGGATGGTCTCGATCTCTTGACCTCGTGATCCACCCGCCTCGGCCTCCCAAAGTGCTGGGATTACAGGCGTGAGCCACCGCGCCCGGCCCAAGAACAGTTTGTGGAAGGAACCTTCATACTAATCCAGTGCCTAGTACACTGTAAAAACTCAGCAAAAATGAAAGAAGGAAGAAATGAAAACAAACTCGAAGTATACTCAAGCCATGCTCATTTTCTTTCCCTTTGACATAAATCACAATTTTTGGATAAATGTTCTAATACAGACATACTAAGTCAAATGTGTAATCAACCCTCCCACTTACTGATTTGGTAAGGGGAAGATTTAGAAAAGTCATCACCAAGGAAACTGTTCCTTTGCTGTGATTCCCAACATTACTAAGTCCTTTAACATATTGAAGAAAACCTGTGGGTTTGTTCCCTCTGACCGACAAAAGTCTGAAAGAATCGTGCTCCTGACCTGTATTGAGACTCTGGCACTGTTGAATTCTAGATTGCTCCTTTGGTCTGGCTTGAAAGTTTTGGATTAAAACAACCTTAGCAGAATTATATATTAGAAATTTAAGCATGTCAGCTAAAACAATTCTGACCCTTTTATTCTGTTGATAAGTACAGAAGATATCCCCAGTAAGTCAATGAGTAGTTAAAGAACACTAAATTATGCCAGCGTTTGAAAAATAACAAAGGGAGGTGCTATCTGTCAGGGTAACCTACCACTTGGCATTTTGATTGGGATCTGCAGTTCCTCTTGAATCTTTACTTGCAGGTTTCTATAATAAATGAATTATGTTGTATCAGGAGCTGCACCAGATGTTACAGTCATGTGCATCCACACACAGACATGTATATGCACACAGACACATGAGCACATACACACATATGCAGACCACCTCTGCTTAACACAGTTTGTAAATTCCTATAGGATTTGGGAAGAGGAGGATAGATAGTTCTGGTTAAGTGAAGTTCTATCAGAAACCATTATTCCTTGTAAAATGTGTGAATCTTCCTGAGAATGTATTAGATAAGAGATTTTCAAACGCTTTTTAATTATTAGCACTTTCATTCCGATAACATCTCTGTTGGAATCCCAGTAAAATTGATTTGAAACATAGACTGCACTGGTTCAAGGAGTAATTCATTCATACAACTCCGCCAGCTGTTTGGCACTTCCTGTGATCCTTTTGTGTGAACTGAAGATTCTGTGCAACCACAGACTAGAACTAATCAACGAATCACAGCGTTTTAGTCATCCATAAAGAAAGCTTAATGAGAATGGTTGCTTTTAAAAATACAGAGTTGAAAATCTATGTGTATTCAGCACCCAGTTCTGAGTAATAAGTGCTCTATGGAGTAACCTTGAGGATGCAGAGATAGAGACTCTAGCTATTTGGGCAATTCCTAGAAATCCTGTAATCATTCTCTATCTGTGTGTTTGTGTTTGTGTGTGTGTGTGTGTGTGTGTGTGTGTGTGTGTGTGTGTGTGTGTGTCTGTTGACTCAGTCTCTAATGCATGTGTGTGCTAATATGGCTATTTTGTTTCTCCTTTATAAATAAAGATGCAGGCATTATACTCCCTCTGCTAAATGAGGGTTCCAGGGGAGTGCCCTCTGGCTGATCAAGGACTCACTGAAAACCATCACTGTTTTTTGCCTTTCAGAACAGGGGCCAGGACTAGAGTGAGGAGAGTGAGGCATTGGTCTCAGGAACAGAATTTAAGGGGTGAAAACTAATTCAGCAATTAAGATAAATTATGTGCAAATGTGTTAGTTTAAAATATCAAAATTAATTTTCAAGAAAATACATTTATCATGATGAACAAAATGAATGCCAACATTTTAAACAAAGACTAGGTCTGCCCCAAGACTTGTCTGGCTCACTTCACCCTCTTCACCCTAATCTCCACACTGTTAAGAAGTAAGTCTCTATGAGAGAGTGTCCCATTTCTACTTCCAGTCAGAGAGCTATCGATGTGATATTTTTGGGCCTTTTCAAGGAACCAACAAATGGTTAAGTTGCATAAAAATTATTAGTGGAAAGGACACAGGCCATCACCAAGAGGAATGGGAGGGGGAACATACAGGTGTGATGTAGTAAGGACTTGAAAAACTGGTGGGCAGGCTTTCCAAGGAATCTGGAGTTCTCTGCTTGTGAAAAGAGATACTGTTAACCTGCAATTCCTAGTAAATATAGAAATACTAAAAGACCCAGATAAATATTCTTGCCTAGATTGTTAGCCTACGACACATGAGTCTATCTAAGGATCACGAGGTCAAGAGATCGAGACCATCCTGGCCAACCTGGTGAAACCCTGTCTCTACTAAAAATACAAAAATTAACCAGACGTGGTGGCATGTGCCTGTAATCCCAGCTACTTGGGAGTCTGAGACAGGAGATTCACTTGAACCTGGGAGGCAGAGGTTGCTGTGAGCCAATATTGCACCACTGTACTCCAGTCTAGCAACAGAGCGAGACTCCGTCTCAAAAAACAAACCCACACATATCGAGTGCTAAATATATACCAATCACCGTGCTATGTACATTTACATATAGTTCTCATTTAAACCTCAGGACAAATAAATGAGAATTATATTAGCATCATGTGGTTTCATTCCTGAAACTTTCAGTGTAAACTTAAAAAAAATCACACATTTATTTTGTCCATTCTAATGGTCAATTAAGACTCGTTTTTACTTTCTTGGAATCACATCTGGCATAAAAAAGAGTATAAATGGATAAAATGATAAGTAATCATCATACTTAACCAGAGAAAGATCCACTATGGCTATGGTCCAGTGACATTCAGCAGAGGCATTTCCGCTAAAATGTCATATATGTGTTCTGGGTGATAGAGTGGGGGCATGCTCTGCAATGTTGCACAATAAAAAACACAAGGCTTATGGGATGCCGAGGGCCTGGTCACAGCATTCAGAACCTCTGGAACTATGTAACAAGACCACCCCACCAAACAAAAATATCCTGACTTAAAAATACTGCCAACGTTATATTTGTATTGGCACTTGCATGTGGCAATAGTCACTTAATTATTAGCCTTAAAATTTGGGGCTTTCGATTCCTTCTTTATGACTTAAATCCTAATGGGCAGTTTCATCATTTCAAAGAGATAATCTTATCAAGAATGATGCTTTCTTCATCAGCTAATTTTTTTAAAAGCTAATGCCTTTGTAGTTAATCTTTGCTTACAGGTTTTGTCTTGTTTTATCGTTGTTGTTTGAGACAGGGTATCACTCTGTAGCCCAGGTTGGAATGCAGTGGCATGATCATAGCTCATGGCAGCCTGAGGCTTGGGCTCCAAAGATTTTTGGTGCCTCAGTCTCCCATGTCGCTAGGGACTACAGGTGTGCACCATTATGCTTGGCTGTGTATATATAGACAAAGCCTTGCCATGTTACCCAGCCTGGTCTCAAACTCCTGGCCTCAAATGATCCTCTTGCCTTGGCCTCCCAAAGTGCTGGAATTACAGCTATCAGCCACCGTGCCTGTCCACTCAGTTTTTTAAGTGAGCTGAATGTATTGGAAATCGTAGCTGTTGCTACAGTCATTGAACAAGCTGTGATTTGCAGGGACATCTGCAGGATTTTCAACATTTTTCTTAGATCTTCATATATTGCTTATATTCCTAGTTTACTGAGTTTTCTCAGGAATAGATTTTAGATTTTTTTCAAATATTTTTCCTGCATCTATTGATATGATCAAATGATTATACACTTTCATTGATAATATACTAAATTAGCTTCATTGCTTTTTTGAATGGTGAAGTTTCTTTGCATTACTGCAGTAACACTTGGTCATGATGCATTATCCTTTATAATGATCGTGATGCTTTGTCCTTCATCATGAGATTCAATTGGCTAAAATCTAATAATAATTCGTGCACCTATATTTGTTAGTGTATTGGTTAGTAGTGTTTTCTTCTCTGATCTTGACCCAATTCCTACAGGGAAATAACAGAAATATAGGCCATCATCTGTGTGAATCATTCACTGTGATTGTCTCTCACCATCATCAAATAATTCGGAGCATTGATCCCCACGAGTGGGACACTTCCCCATGAAGCAGTAGCCTTCTGAGTTCTTGCAAGGAAATCCATTGACTATGAACTGGTCCGTAGGACATGCAGGCGAGTGGCCAGTGCACATTTCAGGCAAATCACATTCATCTTTCACTGGCCTGCATATGGACCCTGCTTTTTTAATCTGTTGAGGAAAAACAAAAAGACTCCTGGATACATTTAGGTCAGTAAGGTTTTGTAAGTGGGTAGAAAGGTGATGTATTTATCTTAAAAAGTTTTTAAGAATAGATCACAACTTCCTTCTCCATTCCACCAAGAATCATTATCATTTGTAAATGTATTGGCACTCATGTGATTTTAGGAATGACAGAATGATGTTTTTGAAATTTGGTATTAGAACAGCCTTGGACAGAGTTGGGATGTACATCAGGTGAAGAAATGGGCAGGTGTTCTTATTTTTCTTGTCTTTGTCCCAGGGGATCCAGTATACAACCTGCCTGCCCCCTACCCACCTAGAACTGGGAACACCTGCCTATGAGGAGGAAATCTCCAGTCTCAGTGAATCAAATTCCTGCATATGAGCTGGAGAAAAATACCCTTGCTTTCACTGCTGGAGGGAACTGCACAGAGAATCTCTCATTCAGCCATTCAATATGAATTTGATTATGCTGGGTTCTAGATGAATTTGAAGATGCATAAGACATGTTTGTTTTCTTTATGAGTTTACAACATATTGGGTGAAAGAAGCGTCAATAAACCCCAGGACAGAGCCATTGGGGTTTCTGGTTGTCTTCCTTAGGAACGTTTCTCTACTTACTAGCCAATCCTAAAATAACCCCCCTTTCCCTTTGAGCTCACGCTTGGGAGTTCACCTATCCTCTCAGCTAAGGTTAAACAGACTGGTGATTATTTACAAAGGAGCAAGGGAAGAGTTGGTCATTTGACTTCCCTCCTAAAACTCCAATTGCTACTTGAAGTTTCTCCACTCCCCAGGCCATAGCACAGCCCAATGCTCAGATGTTGGAGCATCTCACAAGAATCTCTGATGGGTACTTGCAAGCCTAGCTTCATTCTGGAATCAACGGTGCAGGGTTCTCCAATGGTTAGATAACTCTTGGATCCTACATATTCTTAAACAGAAAAAACACTTCTCCTGGCAATGCAGACCTTGTCACGACCTTACCTGACAAGATTCACAGCATTCTCCTTCTGCACAAGTAAATCCTGGCTTCAGTACACATGTGTGTGCATCACAGCAAGGATTAGTACACTCCTGGCAATAATCACAAAAGAAAGATGAGAAGTTGATATGTGCTTTGACTCCTGTTTGAAGAATTAATTAGTTGTGCTTCTGTGTAATCTGCTAGAGTTAAATACTAATGCGTGATTGTTGGCTATGGTGTATACATAAAGATTACTGTTTGGAACTGCTGTTTGGGACTTTCACTGTGTCTCCTTCTCTCGTGCTATTCGGTACACTACACGTAATGGATTCTCATTGACAGAATTAGGGAGTCCAACATTTGCAATCTTCCACTATCCTAATGATCTCCATTTCCTTGAAGGATCTTACCACTTCCCTGTACTGAAGTGTGATGTGAGACAGTTCAGCTGCTGAAGATCTGATTTTACCTTTTGCTCAAGCTGTCAGATGTTTCTGGCTCACTTTTATTTTTTGATATATCATTAAATAGCATCAAAACAGTAACTTATGCCCTGTTTTCTCAAACAAAATTAAAACCTCAAAGAAAATGGAGTCTGGCTGGATAAGGTACTTCACATGTAAGAATGAATTCATGGAACCATTCCAAAGAATGCATATGGACTGGAGGATTTGTTTCTAAAATTAAGCACCTCATTACATCTAAGCTGAGACATTTGAAGACATTCTTATGCCCTTTGGACAGGTCACTGTCTCCAGTCTGATTATGGAGTCTCTGACAGTCCTTGAATTGTGCATTATCTAGACTGTAGATATCAAAGTTGTGGTCTTCTGGCCAGCAACATCAGTGTAACCTTGCAGCTAGGTAGGTGTGCAGAATCTGAGCACCACTCCATACTTACTGAATCTGAGTCCATATTGTAACAGTGTCCCCTGGTGATTCATCTGTACTTATTAATTTGAGAGGCAGTTGTCTAGAACACACACCTATGTGATAAGCTCTTAAAACAAAAAGCTTCTATGTTGGGGAAAAGCGTATCAAGAATTACTTTCAAATTTGCCTCAAGGGCTTTTCCTAAATGCTCCAGAGACCACAACTACAATAAATACATGAAACAGTAGAAGGTTTCTGCTCTATTAAGAAAAAGGTTTCTGCTCTATTAAGAAAGAGTTTTCTAATACAGTTGGAACCGCCCAACTGTGATATAGGTTTGCTTCATAAGGTAGTAAATAAAACTTGATTGAGTAAGAGATTTTGTAGAGCAGATTCCAACTGTGCATGAGAGATCAGACTTAAGGACACTTATGGACCCTCTCACAAGCAGAACCAATTACATATAAACAGGAAAGGTGATGCTGCTGGTCTGCAGCAAGGTCACTACCCATGATTTATGACTTGATAAGAAGCCTTGGAATGAGACTGAACCAATAATTTGCTTTATAAAATAAAAATGGAAAGCTGTTTTTTTAAAAAAAATTAAAAACTTTTTTTTTTTTTTAATTTAAAAAAGCTTTACAAGGAACACTGTGGTTGATTTGATTAATGGCTGCAATCTGCCCAGGTTCTACCTGGTCATAAACTTTGCAATTTAAAGATCACATCATTTGTACATACCTGACCAGTGCCACAGTCACACTCTTCACCCTCATCCACCTTCTTGTTTCCACAGTATTGGAAATCATCGAAATTGTAAGGAAATGGAATGTTGAGCATGCACGTTGGCTTGTGATCCTTCAGATATTGCTGGTATTGGTCTTGGCTGCATTTACTGAATTTTAGTGCAGGAATGCTAGAGATAGAATGAGGTAAAATAAAGATTAATCATATCCATGCAGAGTGCTACAGCAGCTGTGAGCATTTTATGAAGCATTTAGAAAGAACCAATGTAAATGTAAGTAACTGGGTTCTTTATTATAGAAAATACCTTCTCAAAACACAGCTAACCCATGCTATTTTAGTAAAAGTATCTTGGCTGTACATCTTCCAGCAAATCCTTCCTGAAGCCCACATTATAGCCTGATTTTCTATGTTTACTGCTTCTAAATCCTCTTTAATTTGATCCTCTCGAAATAACCTATGTACTTGTTTATCATCCCTACTAGATTACAAGCATGTCAAAGCAATAATTGTATCATGTACGATTTAAAAACAAAACACTAGTTAACACAGTGCCTGGCACAAAGTGGTTCTCTGTAAATTTGTTAAGACAAACGGTGTATTTAATAATACGCATATCCTTAAGAATGTGATATACTTCTTAAAATGAAATCTATCTCCCTTCCATCTTCCTTTTCTTTTGACTCCCTTAACATTTTTATTGAATTAATAATTAAATATGGTAGGACTTTAGAATCTTGATTTCATTAGACTGAGATGGCAGGACTCTGAAAAATATTACTAATTATGTAAATAATAATGTAAAGCTAAATATTAATTACTGAGTTCTTACTCTATGCCAGTCATCACGTTTGGGTGTGTTAGCCACTTTACTTCATTTAATCTATGTTTGGAAGCATTGGTCATTAAGAAACTTTTCTTACTATATACAATGCTTTATGTATACCTGCTATGAAGGAATTCAGACTTATGCAAGACTTAGAACCTGACTGCATGGTAATTTGCAGTACAATGGGGAATGCTGGACATTCATTTATTTTGTAACTATTTATGGTGTATCTACTATGTGCTTGGGACTTTTCTAGTATAATGGTGATGTAACAGTGATCCAAACAGATAAAATCCTCTGACCTTGGGGGAACTAGCTTATATTCTAGCAGGAGAGTAAAATTATAAATAAGCTAAATGCATAAAACAGAGAATATGCTAGATAGTAGTAAGTACTAAGGAGAAGACAAAAAACAAAAGGAGTGGGAGTTGAAATGCCAGGATATATGTGTGCTCTAGATCGGGGGCCAGGGCAAACTTTTGTGGGACAAACATTTGAGTAAAGATGTGAAAGAAGACATTATAGCTTATCGAAAAGGTGACAAAACAAGGCATACAGAGTCTATTTCTCCCCTAATTGCCTTGGTAGTGATTGGTACTAATTGTTCATGGTATACTTTTGCAATGCACCTAGAAAGAGTTTTGAAATTTCTCTCACAGTATCACCAGAGAGAAACACTACCAGTTGGCAAGATTTAGCTTCAGAAGAAAAATTCCCATGCTTAGTTTATTATGTAACAGATTTTTTAGGAAATTACATGGCATAACAACATATGCTGCAATAATGGATTTTGACTCGAAATCCACTTCTGAAATATTTAAGTGTATTCTCTATATTGTTAGAACCTCACCTTCCATCACTGTCCATCACACATTTTCCTGAGGGACAGGTGCATGGGAACTCATCATGCTGCATCCCGAGGCTGTGCCCCAATTGATGGGCCATTCTGTTTGCAACTATATTTGTGTCAGGTAAAAGATCCTGATAAAAAAAAAAAAAAACAATTGCTTTAGAAATTTTTGAAAGATAGCACACTGTAGTACATAGTGCTTCAAACTAGTGGTTAAAAGACTTGGTTTCTAGCTCCTAGTTAACTGGTACCTATTTAAAAAGGCACGGACCGAATTACTTCTGTCCCCTGTATCTCATTTTGTTTAATTATGTAATAGTTAAGAAAGTGACTTTTTAAGTATCTGTAGCTCTAACATTTTGAGTTTCTTTCTTTGTGGTTTAATAATAGTCATTGTTAGATTTATAGAAACTCATTCTTATAAATAGCTAAAAACTGTTAGCTAATATTGCTGTGGTTTTTACCTCTCAAAATTCATATGTTGAAGGAATAAAACTAACCTCAAGGTGGTGATAATAGGAGGTGAAGTCTTTGGAAAGTGATTAAGTCATGGGGGCAGAGCCCTCATAAGTGGGATTAATGGTCTTATAAAAGAGGCTCGAATGAGATTCCCTGCTCCTTCTACCATGTCAGGACATAGCGAGAAGTGGTCAACTATAAGCCAGAGAGACTTCGCCAGATACCCAATCTGCTAAGGCCTTGATCTTGGATTTCCTAGCCTCTGGAACTGTGAGAAACAAATCTCTGTTGTTTCTTAGTCATTCATTCGTGACATTTTGTTAAAACAGCTAGAATGAACTGATAGAAATATCCTACACAATATAAGAAATAATATTGATTGTCCTCTTTGTACTAGATATTCAAATTCAATACAAATAAAAACATGTGAGGTTCTCATTTTCAATGTGTAGTTTCATACGGCACAACAAGGCTATACAATCTTAAAGAGGAAGTTTCCATTATGAGAAAAACTTAAATGTCAGATATATCAAATCCATGGAAGAATTAGTTGTTAACTGCTTTAATTTCTATGTTAATAAAAAATTAATTTCCTGAGAGAGGTAGGCTGTCAGATTACTATAAAGCTAATAAAACATACCAAATTTTGTCATCTCATCTTACTCATACAAAGTTTAACATGTGTCCTGGAGTGGTTATAATATCATAATCTAAGTAGCATATATCATAGTCTAAGTAGCATAATCTAACCGCATGTATCAGATTAAATTGACTTTATGATCCAAAACTGATGTTACTGAAATACCATAGGAAAATCTATAAGCATAAAAATAACTATATAATACATAAGTCATGTGGTCATTTATATAAGTACTAGCTTTTAAGTTTATAGTCTTAATACCAGAAAAGGCATAGCAATGACTAGGCAGCAACGTAAAGGAAATAAATAGAAACCTTCATGTTTTCAAGAATCTCTCAGATGGGATTACTTGCACAACATTTACTAGAAGCTTAGAGACTTTGGAAAGGATCACATAAACAGAGTCAACAGTTTATAGGCCTTATGCTTTCTAAAAGTGAATTGAAAGGCTCTCTTGAAATGATATATGAAGTGGTTTATGTATCTCATTAACAGCACAAGAACAATTATCCTCACTTGCTAAATGAGCCATCAACTTTTGTGGACATTATTTGTCCTTATAAATAGCATATGTCATATGCAAAGGAGCTTTACTAATCATTGTATGCTGATCTGTGCTATGCCATCTTTCCAAACTCTGAACAAAACTAGTTTACCTTCAATATTTATATATAACTTTTAATGAGAAATTTTTACTCATTTAATAAAGAAAACAAAACAGTCTATTTGTGACATATCTTCGTGAGTATATATAAGAAAATGCACACATGATCTCTTTCCATGGAACTCAGGACATTACAGAAATTTTATTCAAACATTTTTGATTAGGTAATATAAATAAAACACAGCCCACCTTAATGACACCGGAGGAATAATAGGGCAGGCACATACCCCCTGGATAAGAAATTCCTTGCACTTGTGTGTAGAGCCACTTCCCACTATGAAAAAGATGCAAATACACTCTTCAATCTGAGTTCATAGTTTAGTTAACACAAATATCAAATTGCAGTGAACCCCAACAATGCCATTGCTTTTGCATGTGAAAATGCCTTCTTATTTCTGGAGTTTTGGAATTGAGGCTGACCTTAGTTGAAATTGAGCTCATCTTTAATCTGTGGGATACTACAGGCATTGAAAAAGCCAGTGAAATCTTAAGCTGACATTATAGAAAGGTATAAAACAAAAACAAAAAAATACAATTCAAAAAATAAAATTGAAATTCCATTTTACCTGACTCTCCTCTACTCTGCCCTCAGCTTTGGATGAAACCACTTACAAGATGAGAAATTAATTAATTAATGAAGTTTAAAAGTGCTTAGAAGGAAAATAAATAAGTAACACGGTGAATGGACTTAACACCATGATTGATTAGCTATGATTGAAAAACATTAAGACTTTTAATCAACCATAGAAACTCAGGTGGGATTTGATAGCTATAATAAAACATTTAAAGGAGTTGTCAGACAAAATGAGGACTGTCGTTGGATTACTTGAAAAGACAAATGTAGATATTTATATTATAGGAATCAAAATTTGATTTGATTTCAGGAATAGTATTTAGAGTTGAACCACTTTAAAAAGAGCCTTTTAAAGGCAGAAGGACCATATCTGGAATGTAATAGAACTCAAAGACGAGAAAGGTGGTCAGACTAAATGACCCCTTTAAGTCTTTACCTTTTTTGGTTAAGATACACTCCATTTTTTTTTTTTATCTTTGAAATGTTTCTCTTCCTACACTTTAGGCATAAGTATTTGACCATCGGTATTTGAAACTGACTATTTCAGTTACTTGAAACCAAGTAATACCATGATAATGCCGTATATACTGTCTTGCCACTTCTATATCTAAGTGAATACAGAAGGGAAGATACCCAAGAAACTTAACACGTAAGAAGTCCCAAACATGATGCTTAATTGGCTATTTAGTAGCATTTCACCCTATCTCCTTACTCGCAGGCATCCTATTGATAACTACTGGTTAGAATAGGAGATATTCTAAGGAAGTTAAACAGTTTTCTACTTACACCCATTCAAAATATTGTTGGTTTTATTTATTAAGTATTTAAAAATACATGTATAAAGAGAGGACAAAGTAGTTAATCTTACCCACTCTGAAATTTATGGTAATACTTTGCTACTCTCCATTCCCCATGATTTTGGGGCATGCTAATGCATGAATATTCAAGTCCAAGCCCAGGCACAACTATACCTCTGGAGATACATGCTATGGGCCATTCCAGATACAAAAACCAGAAATTACATTACTTTGAAGGTCTGATTCACTCTCATTAATCTGCCAAAGGACAGAATTGGACTTCTGACTACAGGTATTGGAAACTTCAGGTTTTTGAGTTCATACTGAAAGTCAACAATTAAATAATAATAGATTACCAGGCTGGGTTTGCAGACTTTAGGGGAAATACCAGTATTACGGGTACATAAGATAGGAAAAGTGGATATTATTCTAATGTAGTAGCTTTAAAGGCATCAGAAGAAATGCTAAAAGATGGCATTGCTCCAAAGTAGTTCTTCCACAATTTAGCATTCTTTAGGATAACAGGACTGTACTAAATACTAGGTTATATTAGATTCAGTTCCATAATTACCTATCCTTTTCCTCTGGGCTAAGTACTGTGCTAGGTATCTTGAATAACAAAAATAATAAGAAAGTCCCTTTTTTCAAGAAATTAAAGATTGAGTAGTCTAGACAAAGTCACACTTTTACTTAGGCATATTAAAGCTGTGACAGGTTTCACTTATCAGGTAAGGTTCCTGTTCCATTATATAGTAGAGAAGATGGTATTGAAGGACTGGTCACCAGGTAGGCAGATTTTGATGGGGGGAATGTCCAGAAAGTGAGGTGCTTTCCCAAAAATGCAAGTTTGGTAGAGTATTAGAATGGTACAACACTGGGAGGGTGGGAGGAGTTAGCACTGGATGCTGATAAGAAATGTAAATGGATTCCAAAAACACTTTGTTTACCTAATGGCATTTTAAGCCTACCAAGCAATATGAATATATCAGAATTTTTCTTTTCTAGTATTAATGTTAGAAAAAAGATTATGAAGTAGTCCACTTGAAAACTTTCTATTTATTCATTGAGACAGGGTCTCTCTTTGTCACTCAGGCTGGAGTGCAGTAGCACAATCACAGCTCATGTTAGCCTTAACCTCCTGGATTCAAGAGATCCCCCAGCCTTAGCCTCCCAAGTAGCTGGTACCACAGGTGCATGCTACCATGCTCAGCTAATTTTTAATTTTTTTGTACAGATGGGGTGTTGGTATGTTGCCTGGAACTGGTCTTGAACTCCTAGACTAAAGCAGTCTTCCCACTTTGGTTTCCTAAAATGTTGCGATTAAAGGTATAAGCCACTGTGCTTCGTTGGAAATTTTCTGTATAGCTACAAATAGCATTTTGTCCCTGTGTACTACCCAAAAGTTACTGCTGAAAAAGTTTTTTTTTTCTGTTCATTTTTTGTTTTCTTTTGTAATAATCCACGTAAAATCTGCAAGGAAATAGAGCAGTCACAAACCTGAGTAATAGAACATGATCAAAATGCTTCCTTGTTTTAAGAATCCTTTCTTGCCAAGCTGAAAAACTCAACAAGGTAGTTTCTATATTTGAATGTAGTTCTATTTTGTCTCCATGTGTCCATATTTCAACACCAACCAACGTCACATGGATGTTTAGCGTTTTATAAATCTGTTAAAAAAAAAACAATTTTTCACAAAGTCAAGTTGCTAGAAAGGTTCTTCTTCATTACTATATTCCTTTATGTTTCCCCCAAAACAATAACTTGAACGTGTGAGGTACGTAAGTAGACAGTGAAAGCCTTATTTTACAAACAGATGTATCAAAATGGAACACAGAGTGCATTGCCCAGAATACCTGATGAATTTTCTGGTCAACAATAAAACTTGATCAGAAAGGTCTCCTTCCTTGACCTATCAAAAGTCTTACAGGCACTGTCTCAGGATGTGCTGGAAGAATTTATTAAAGTTCTGAGGTTAGAACTATCCTAAAACTGTGAATTTACTAACAGTGGCAGGCTGTGTGAGTGCTCCTTACTTACCTTCATTCTTTAGGCCAAGTGTTTATTCTGTGGCAGGTTAGAAAGCTGGTGTTGGTTTTCAAAAACTTAGCTTAGCTGCTGTGTTTGATCTTTATGCTTGATTTTTGTAACTGCCTTTTTTAAAAAAAGAAATCTGAGAAATGTTACTAGGCATTTCTCTAAGCAGGCAGAAATAGTTGTAGCCTATAAACCTCACACCTATGCCTACCTGCTCTGTAAACACCTGGGTGATAGGTACTTTTATGCCAGGAGAAAAGAAATCAGAGTTCATGTAATTATTATGGGAATTTTGAGAGAAAGGAATAAGTGTTGTGTCAGTGTTGTATTGTGGAATATATAGTCAGTACACAATAGTCAGTGCAAGTAGTTTGAAAGAAAGTGAATGATAAACTATGAACACGGAATGAACAGAAATGGAATGATCATCCATACAAAGTTACTAGGCAATGTAACTAGTTAATATGAAGTGTGATACTCATATCATTCCTATAGCAATAACCTTGTGTTAATATTCTACTTTTCTTAACCTACAGGATATGAATATACTGAATTCCATGTGTCAATAGAGCCCAAAAAAGTCATTTCATAATCATGAGAATTAGGTGCCTTTTAAACTCTCCTGAAGTTAGATATCTAGTTAAACTCTGACCTCAGATCTATACTGGAGACTGTGATATGTAGCCTTATTCTTCTTGGCCCTGACTATATATATATATATATATATATATATTAGCACTAAAGGTGGATTGGATAAATTGGAGTAAATTTTTACAAGATACTTCTACATGTGTAGTGGTATAACACTATTCGACGTTAGACTGTGTTTTATTAGATATATATTGCACTCATATTTAAACCCTAAAAATAGTTTTTAAAAACCAATGGTGGGGGTAGAATGAATCATAAAAAATACTCGATCCAAAAGCAGGCAGGACAAAGGATAAGAGAAATGAAGAACATTGAATAAGTAAAAATAATTAACAAAATTATAGATTTTAATTCAATTATATCAACAGTTACATTAAGTGTAAGTTGACCAAATATATCAATTAAAAGACAGAGATCATCAGATTTGATAAAGAAAAAAAATATACTATCTACAATAAATTTAATTTAACTATAAAGTTATAGGTAAAAGTAAAAAGATAGCCAAAGATGTAAGCACAAATCAAAAAAAAGCTGCAGTGGGTGGCCGTATTAATCAGATAAAGTAGGCTTAAGAACAAAGAATATTTACAAAGGTTAAAAAAGGGCATTACAGGATGACAAAATGGTCAATTCTCCGATAAGACATAGTGATTCTAGATGCATTTGCCACTAGTCAACAGAGCTTTGAAATATAGAAAGCAAAAGCTGGTAACACTGAAGGGACAGACAGACAAATTCACCATTATAGCTGGAGAATTCAACACCTTTATCTTAGTAATTGTTATAAAATAGAAAATTAGTATGAATATAGAGATCTGAAAAACACCATCAACCAACTTGACATAATTGGTATCTATAGAAAATTCTATCAGAAACTACAAACAAATGTCCCTCAACTGGTGAATTAATAACCATTGGCCTAGAGGGGCCTTCTTTACAGCTTTTTCTTATGGAATCTCTTTATCCTAGTATTAGGGCTGATGTGTCTTAGAATGAGTCAGCAAAAAAAAATGTGTTGAAATTCAGTATTTTTTAAAGGGTTATATGCTTCATTCTAATTTAGGCAAATTGAGCATTTTAATATATTTTACTGAAACAGTTACCCCACTTTCCATGCCAAACCATGGACAATAAATTATAGCTTAAAAGACTTTTCATTATACAAGGTGACAGAGCAGTGATTTAAAGTAGTGAGATTTGGTTTATAGTGATCTATATTCATATTCTTTGTACATTGCTTCATAAATTTTGTGATTATAGACCAAGTTTTGAAACTTATTTCAATATTAAATGTCATTTACGTAGAAAACTGAAAATTCAGAGCTGCGGTTGTTATTATTTTTTCTAGTGGATTTTGGCTTATTAGTTTATTTGGTGAATATCTGTAGTTTGTTTTGCCTTAATATCAGATGACTACAATTGTCCAGCAGAGATCTGTGATAAAAGGTTATTTTCATTTGTATTTTTGACTTGATTCAAAAACAGTATCAAACCTTACCATGTTGACAAAATTGACCATTCCCCAAATTCGGTTCCTTAGTTTATCATGAGGATGACTATTCCTGCGATACTGGAAATATAAATATTATATTAACATTCATTAATAATAGGAGTTGCATAAAAGCTCAACAAAATACTTCATTCATCATCAGCTATTACAAAGAAAAAAATCATTGGCCTAATGTAAAAAGAGATCTCCTTTCATTCAGCTAAAATCCAGGCAACTTAAATACATTTTTGATATAAGATAACTAAATACAGCCCTTCTAAAGACATGCTTAGGCTTAGTATTACTTCAAGTTTTTCTTTCTAACTTTGTTTTCAAGTTACATTATACTACATTACATTAATTTATTAAACCAACTGATTAGTGTTCTTCAGAGTCCATTGTTATCATGTTGATGACATAAACCTATTGAAGCCACAAAGCAATCAATATACGGCATAGAACAGCAACTTTATTAACCCTTCTGTGTCCTTGGTGTTCACAAAATAAGGAATATGTAGTAACAAAAAAAAAAAAAACACAAAAAAAACCCATTGGAGCTGGAGATGTGCTGAAGAGGGACAGGAAACTGTAGCTATCTCTTCCCTCCAGGAAATAGATAAGAGGACAAACCGGACTTTCATGTTCCATCTATTCTGACTTTTGTTCTCGCCTTATAACTGGATTCCATTTTTGTACTATTGGGATCTTGTATCAATTATCAATTTAGACCTGATCAAATATACTTAATAATAGCATAAGGTGCCCTGTAGGAATAAATTCAAATGGTCAAACGTTTTTCATAATAAAAACAAGAAATTAACCTGCCTTTCCGGAATCTTGCCAGTGTCTACTTGTTACCCTTCCATTGCTCTCCTGTTATCTTAAATATCTAAATACCACTAAGATATAGCTTTAGAATCTCTTCAATTTTTATCTCCCACTACTCAGTCTACTACACCCTGATTATAACTGACACTATTCCATTGAAACTATTCTTAATAACCCACAAATATTCTCTTTTCAAATACATTGTGAACATATTTTCCTTCCTCGTCATCTTGTCCATGTTTAATGTTGACCATTTTCTGTTTCAATAAATTTTTTAATTTCTTGGTTTCTATTACTCCATACACTCCTACGATTTTATTGTTCATCACCATTATCTCCTTAAATACTGGATGATAAATATGTTTCACAACAGGATTTCTATTGATTGATAAGAATTGCCCAAAATTCACTGCCTGAAATTCACTGTGGAGAAAGATTCAGAGGCTATCTTAGGGATCACAAAGATCAGGTACTTTGTCAATCAGTGATTTTCAACCAGAGAAGAGGAAGGAGGAATCGTTAGGTGTGAGCTTTGCACTTTTATTGACAAATCTTTATTTAATGGTTGGTGTTTCCCAGGATTCAGACATTTGTGTCCTGGTCTTTTTTTTCAATTTGGTAGCTCTGAGCGTTATCATCTATATCCTCACTTCACTTTCCTGCTGAGAATTCCTCACTGTCTTCGAGATATGTAAATATCTCAACATTTTTCCAAAGACTGCCTTTGGTTTCCTTATTTTATATGACTGGAATGCCTGAATTTTCTACCCTTCTCTTGCTTTCTTGCCCTTTCTGTTGTTGTTCCTTGGGACGAGATCTTGCTCTGTCACCCAGGCTGGAATGCAGTGGGGTGAACATGGCTCATTGCAGCCTCAATCTCCTGAGCCCAAGTCATCCTCCTGTCTCAGCCTCCCATGTAGCTGGGATCACAGGTACACACCACCACACCCAGCAATTTTTTTCTTCTTTTCTTGTACTTTGTTGCCCAGGCTAGTCTCAAACTTCTGATCTTAAGCAATCCTTCCACCTTGACTTCCCAAAGTTCTGGGATTACAGATGTGAGCCACTGCACCTGACCTCTGCTGCCCTTTTTACTTGGCTATCATATATATCATTAATACTCAGAATCTAGCATATTGGATGTTCATTAACTATTTGTCAAATGAAAATGGATGATTTACCATAGGAACTTCTCTAAATAAAGAAACCCTTAAATATTTTGACACAATTAAAGCGGCATGTGTAAGAGCTATACACATAAAGCCCATTTTAATGCAACTAAAGTCACATCAAGCAACCCCTCTCCTTAGTATCCAAGTTAAAATTTTAATAACCTCTTCTTAATCTTTAATAACACATATATTATCATTAAAGTTTAACACTCATACCTTACTTACAAAGTGTAAAATTGTGACTACCTTTACATTCCTAATCTAAAATTCTGTTGAACATTTTAAGTATGATTTTTTTTCTCCCAAGCTATTATCCTTGCCTGATATTTTAGTACTCAATTTAAATTTTACAACATCTTGCATTAACTGTTTGAACATATTGTTTGAGAAACCTATGTCTTCTTTTGTTTAAAACATATGCTGTTTGTGGTTTACTTATAGGCCATCTATCTCCTTCTTACAGTTGATTTTTAAAGCTTTTTCTTTGCCTTTGATATTCAGACATTTTTCTACAATGTTATCTGATTTACTTATTCCTTTACTTCTGGAAAATTCTCAAGAATTATCTCTCATTTGTCATCTGTCATACAATCATTCTCACTCACTCTTCATAAACTTTGTATTCTGAACTGATGTCTCTTATGTTCTCTTTTACAGTTTCCAACTTTTTATTTCTCTGGAAAAATGGTGGTTTCTCTAACTCCTCCATTCTTCAGTTCACTAATTCTTTCTTCACATGTGTCTAATCTTCTGTTTAATTTTTTCAATGGTATATCATTTTTCCTTTTATAAATGTTAAAACAGATATGCCTGCCCTTTTGTCCAGTCTTTTCTGATTATTTTAATGTCATTTTTATCCGTCTTTACATCTTTAATAACTTTAAACTTGTAATTTAATGTTACAGCATAGTCTGAAATATCACTGGATGATTTACAGTTCCTGGTGAGCTTATTCTCCTTTTCTTTAAGTCGGTTAACTCTTCCTCATGTGGTTCATTTTATCTTGGATTATTAAAAAGTCATTTTAGGGCATTTTTGACTTGACCTCCAGCAGTTTTGCAGGCCTCTAATAAGTTTTTATGTTTAAAAGTTTGCTTGACAATTCTCTATCTGTATAAATATATAATATCATGTCCCACATCTGTGTATAACACAAACAGGGGATTTGTTTTCCCCTGTGTAACGTTTTACCTGCTCATGGCTACACGAAGACAGAAAATTTCCTTAACCTCTTGCAGTTTCTGCGGCACATGTCTAGTTCCCTTTTCTGAGATGGGCAGCCTTTTATGACTCTGAGAATGATGCTGAGGACTCATTTCCAAATTTCAATATTTTCTTCTCATGAGGTTTAATTTCTTGTCTTTTTTGTATTCTATATGTCGGGGTCACCAAGCCTTTGAATTTTACTTACTGTTCTGATAGAGATTTTTTTCTTCATTTTTAGTACTTGGAGATTTTCCACTTTTTCTTTTGAGCTTAACAATAGGTTGCTAAAATGTTTTCAACATTTTAAATGTCGTTCAGCATTTTCATATGTTCTTAATGGGGAGGGATGCTCTATTTCGGGTCAGTCTGCTATTGGGCAAAGAACCCCACAGTCTCTTATGTGTGTCTGTTTTGGTAAGCTAAAAATAGGACTTTGAGCCTAGATTGGACCTCTGATTAGAATACCTTTTTTTCTATGCTAGAATCATAACTACAAATTCTACAAGGAAGAATAAAGAGAAAAATGTTCAGTTGAAAACTTACCATAGTATCATCAGCAACAATGAACAATTCAACATACTTTTCATTGTAGATGCCCTGTAAATTTAAGGAAAATTCAGTGAAATATAATTAATGCTTCTTATCTTAACCCTTTAAGTTTGAAAGAAAAACCCTAATATTTTCATGGTAAGCAATGTTAATATTATTGACACAAAAAGGGAAGGCACATGAATATATAAAAATTGTATGAATTTATCTAAATGAGATCTACTATATGATTAAACATGGGGTCCTATACACCAGATTGTATTATTACTGAAACAATGTTTCCTATTTGACTTTCTTTTTCACGTTTCCTTTTTAAATTTAATTTTTTAATTTCTGGGGTCCATGTGCAGGATGTGTGGGTTTGTTATACAGGTAAACATGTGCCATGGTGGTTTCCTGAACCTATCAACCCATCAGCTAGGTATTAAGCCCAGCATGCATTAGCTCTTTTTTGTACTGCTTTGTTTAGGTTTTCAGATCGAATAAGAGTTGTAGATAATCATAAACACACACTTTAACATTTAGTGTTTTTTTTTTTTTTTCATTTACTGAGTAAATGCTTCATTAGTAAGCTCATGTGAAAACATCCATCTGTAACTGAGAGTTAAAACATCAGCTGGACTAATAGGACTGACTGTATTTCTCCCAACCTCCAAATTTGCAGTAGTCTCAATTCCAAGGAAACATGTATAAATTTTGTTATTCATAGATTTTTTATTTTTTATTTTTATTTTGAGACAGGGTTCACTCTGTCACCCAGACTGGAGTGCAGTGGCACGATCTTGGCTCACTGCAATCTCCGCCTCCTGGGTTCAACTGATTCTTCTGCTTTAGCCTCCCAAGTAGCTGGAATTACAGGTGCATGCCACTAACACCCGGCCATTTTTTTTGTATTTTTAGCAGAGACAGGGTTTCATCATGTTCGCCAGACTGGTCTCGAACTCCTGACCTCAAATGATCTGCCTACCTCAGCCTCCCAAAGTGCTGGGATTACAGGCTTGAGCCACCTTGCCTGGCTGATCTTTTATTTCTATAAAACACCAATACCAGAAAATTTTTCTAAGTGTTCAGCTTTCAGTATGCATGCACTGAGGTACATGCATATTCTCTGAGGACAAGCCGGAGGTAAATTGTTCAGAGATTTGGTGAGACCATTTTGCTATGGACTAAGTAATCATTTATTTGTTGATTTATTCAATCAAGAAACATTCATTTGACATCCAGTATGTTTCAGACACTGTATGAATCATGGACATATGAAAAATAAAAAGAACCATGTAGCTTACAGGCTAACATCCACTAGGAATTTAAGGGGATATAGATTTGTTGTATAGAAAAGCCTAAAGCTCCAAGGAGTACATTTATGCAATCATCCCACCAAAAACTGAACCTGTTTTATCCTTAATTGTCCTTAACTGTTTTTTAAAACATTTGGATGCTAAGAAGGGAAGAACATAGCTTTTCATCCATAACTGCAAAAAGTGGCAGGGAAGACAAGGAAAGACAATATCGCTAGATTAGGTTTTAGGACATTAAATTTTCATTATTTCCAACTACTTATAGCCCCAATGCTATCAACCTACATGTAGGATTATAGAATCATCCTTTTTGGAAACTGATGAAACAAACTGAGATTTACTCTATGAAATAAACACTTTTTACATAGCTAACGAAAACAAAAGTTTTCAAATTTCAAGTAGTATATGAAGTGCCAGACTCAAAGTAGCACTTAGATTTCACTAGCTGGACTCATAGGCATTCTCCCTAGGCATCATCATGAAAATAAAGTTTCATTTGGGGTAAAGATGATTTAGTAATAAATAACTCACTTTCATTTTGTAGTCTCCTTTAGATTCAGTATCCTCTGGAACAGTTTTCCTGGTAAAATTAAGCTCCATACAGGAATGATTGGCAACAAAAGGCACCCTTGGGTTATATTTGAACACCAAATGTTCTCCCTCATCTGAGTATTTCATTGGTTCAATGAGGTATCTTTGGTCATTTACTCTGAAGAATCCCCTGTAAAAATTGGGAACACAATGTCTATTCAAGGTCTATAACTACTCTCCTTTATTTTATTTTATTGACTTTGTCTCTTCAAGAATGAGAAACTACAAAACCAGTGCTTCATGAACATGCAGGAGGGTGCTTTCATTGGTAAGGAAATGTGATGATATGTAACCTTTGACTGAATCAGTACCTTTTTTCTAAGAGTCAACTTACTAGATTTTCAGAAGTTTAACAGTCCAATATCTGCTTTGAGTACAGGTAGAGTAGCAAGTTTCACTGGTGGTTGTGAACCACTTAGGAGATGTTGCAAAAATTTTGTGAGTTTCTATGTCTATCTTGACATGAGATAAATATGAAAGTAAATATATGAAAGTAAAAATACTAGTATGTGATAATTGCGTCATTAAAGGGGATTCTCATTCTTGAAAATACTGAGAACTATTCAAGTAAATTTCTCATAATTAAAGACAGAATTTCCTTCTCGTCCTACTCTTTACCTCTCCACATTGTCCTTCTTTGTCCGTGATGTATAGAGAACTATAGGCTTTACTTCTGATTTTTTAACTTTCAAGAGACTGTAAACACAGTTTGATTTAGTAAAAACCTAAGTGAGTCAAGCATTATTGTATAATGGGAATTTACAAAATTAGAATTAAAAAGACCTGGGTTTTATACTCAGTTTTATCACTAGCAAATGGAATATTCAGGAGAAAGTCTCTAATTTCAGTCAATATCCTGATCTGCAAAATGAGAGGCCAGACTAAATGATTTTCAGTAATCTTTCGAATATGAATCCCTTATCCATGTCCTGCATAGCTTGTCTTGTTCAGCACTATGCATTAGACATCTCTTTATCAAAACATAAATCACAGGCTAGAGCTGAAACTGATTAAAATCCACAGTAGCTTTTGTCTCATGAATTTTTCTACATACCAGGATTGATAAAGCCAAATCAACAAAGTTAATTTCTTTGAAAATCCATAGGAAAACTCATAAAGAACAAAAAAAGATATTCTGCATTACCTTAGACCATTACACGTACTGATACTGGCAGCTGAATCATATTCATGTACTATGGATCCTTGGTAAAAACAGTGATCCTAAAATAGAAGAAGACTCTATTACTTTATGTATAAATATTGATATTATGCAAATTTAATATATAAATATTTTCTGTTCAGAATACATCAACAATTTATTTTGACAAATTGCATTGATATTTGTTCATGCATCTATTCATTAAATTATTTCATTTGGAAGTATTTGAGCCTACTTCAGAGACCTTTTACCTTAATTATGTGATTATTTTGTGTAAAGCAAAGTATAGATTCTTCTCCTAAAAATTAAAGAGTCTGTTAGTGATGACAGTAGTTTTAGAAATGTGACCCTTTTCCTTAGAAATATTACTTCTTAATCCACCCTAAAATTTTTACCATAGTAACCTTTCTGTGATAATATAATTTTTCCCAGTTGCCCATGAAATTAAGCCAAATGCTTGATTATCATTAAAACTAGGTCTCCCTCTTCAACTAGCTCCTCTAATGCCTTTCTCTCCTGCCTCTCTGCTTCAATCACGATGGTGTCTTTGTTACTGCCTACTTGAGGCTCTGCCCATGGTAGTCCAATCAGGTAATTATTTTTCCCATTATTTCCATGTGTTCAAATCCTGCCTATGAATGACATTTTTTATGGCCCTCCAGGGACTCACACCCTTACAAATAACCCACTCCCTGCATAAAAGAATGTTACCCAGTTTTCCTCTTGTATTTTGAAGATTGCATGAAGACTTAGCTCTCATAGAAGTTGACAGTTGCTTTAAAAAGAGGAAATACATTTTTAAATGTATAGTTTTGGGGAAAAAAAAAGTAATGTTCTTGGTAGAAGGTTACAGAGGACAAGTTTTGGAAAAACACAATGGGGGTATAAAAATAAAATCTGTAAATATATATTTTTTTAATTAATGGAATGATAATAATAAATGAATGAAAAATCATTTGAGGATTGAAGAAAAGACCTCAACATTGGTGCATCAGAAAAACCGGGCAAGGTGGTGAGAATCACATAAGGATCAACGAATGGAGATTTTAAAGTTTTGTTTCATAGCTTCGGATTTCATCCATTTAGCTTCATCACAGTCTCATAAGGTGCCTTATATTTTTGGTGTCCTGCTTTACCCTCTTTAGACTTACCACCATATTGAGTGTATAGAAATCAGTTTAGGGGAAAAGAAAGATATGTTAGCAGTTACTGATTTGCTTGGTAGCCAGTAAGCAGCTTCCTTTAGGTTCCACAAGATTATATTTTTTACTCTACAGTTTTTCTGTGAGAGTAGTCAATTCAGAACTCATTTCTGGTGTAGTATTTTCTAGAGCAGCTTGTACAGCTAGAACAGGCTCTCTAAATCACATCAGGAAATACTAGTTTTAGAGAAGAGACATAGGAACGTTCCATAAGATACCATGATCTGAGGATGCCTGGTGAACTCTTCTCCTTTCATGGAGTAGAATGTTTCACTGTAATTTGAGCCTAGGAACTCCCTGAAAAAGAGAGCAGAGAGGTGGTGAGATTTGTTCATTTAAAAATCTGACAGATAAAACCAATAATGTGATGGAGAAGTGTCCAGGTTGCTTCTAAATCTCAGTAAGATCCTCTTCTACTAAAAATAGTAAAGCAAAATCAAGCCCACTGATAGAAAAAGCCTTTCTAGCTAAGTATAATGGTTCATAAAGACTGTAGAAAAGCTAGAAAATAAATTCTGGCAGTTTTAGCAAAGTACTATTTTTTAACTAACTTGGAGAAAATGTTATCTAAGCAAAAATCTGAGACCAAAATCAATGCAAAATACATGCATTAATATATCTGATGAATATAAGACATCATAAGATATATGTGATGAACATGTCTTAGTATGTAATAACCGAACAGCTACATATTTAGATAAAAGCAATGTATTAATTATAATAAATTCATATTAGCCATGCTGTATTTGGAATTGAGCCCAATCAGTCTCTCTCCCCCATGGCAAGACCCTACCATTGCAGTGGTCTCTGTGTCTATAGTGATGGACCTGAATAAAGCCTGCCTTACAGTGCTTTAACAACTGTCACTGAATCATTTTTCTTTAACATCTTTTTGGACTACTCATGGCCACTTTTTGATACCAACCTGAACATAAGAAACTCCTAGATTCTTCAAAAATCAGTCCAAAGCATACTTCCTGACTCCATCAATCAGATTTTGAGATTCCTCCCTAAGGTATATTTCACACTTCCAAAGATGTTCATTTTCATGTTTGCCACATTTTTATTATGTATATTAGAGGTCAGCAAACCTTTTCTGCATAGGTGAAGATAATAAGCATTCAAGGCTATATGGGCCACGTATATGCTATTACACGTTCTCAGTTTCATTTTATTTTTTGTTATTGTTGCTGCTGTTTTGACTCCAAATATTCCAAATTTTAAACATTACTCTTAGATTAAGGGGTGTACATAAATAGAAAACATGTCCAATTTGGCGTACCAATATCGTTTGTTCATCCCAATGTATTTCATGTCAGTCTACCAGGTTACTTGTAACTACCTTAGGAAAGGGACTTTTTCATTTTCATTTATTTGTATCTCCTGGTTTCTAAGATAGTATTTGGAATATTAAGAATGGCCAAAAAAAAATTGCTGAACTAATGTTTAAAATGAATGAAATACGCATTTCGCTTCTGCTATGGCTGAATAAGCTACTATCAAACAGACATTTGATGTATAATTATTTAGTTCTGGATAACATATATAAAGCAAGTACCTAAATGATCTAGGTACTGAGCAAAAGCAGGCAGACTCTGAAGGTATGTCAGCAATCTTAGGGAAAGGGAAAGAGGCAGAGGGAAGAAGGCACAGCATGAGATGTGAAGAAGGCACAGACTGAGAAACAGAGGAAGGCACAGCATGAGATGAGCTTTCCAGTTTTACAGCATTTAGCATGACGTCAGGCTGAAGTCTGCCTTATAGAGGATGGATGAAACGCTGCTGGAAAACCACTGTTGTTCTGATTTGAAAAGCCATATAACAGAGTTTGGAGTAATCACAGTAACAGGAATATACACAAAACACAGTAATTGTTTACAGAAACGAGGATTCCCCCTGCTTTCTCATGGAAAAAAAAATGAGAGAAGGAGAATCCTCAGTTCTGTAAACAAACTCAGTCTCAAATTCAAATTTTTCCTAAACTATGACATGTGAGGGATAGACTAAAAGTAGCCCTGCTAAGAATGAAGCAACTGAACTATAATTTGAGCTGCCATCCAAAAGACAGAATTTGCAGTTTAAGTCTAGCAAAGTTCGTCTCCAAATAAAATGAAAATATCAGAACTTTTCAGCAGAACAGAATTCAGAGCCTGTTTCATATAATGTTCAAATTGTTCATAATTCAAATTTACACAATGAAGAATCATAAAACATTGAATTACTATCAAGAGAAAGGATGATCAGTAGAGACTTATCTCAAGTTAATCCAGAAGCTGAAATTATAGATAATACTTTTAAAGCAGCTACTATAACGATGCTTAGCAAAGTCAGAGAGAGTATATTTTCAGTGCATGCAAAAATGTACAACTGTGGCGGATAAATGAAAGTTATATTTAAAAAAAAAATTGAAAATCTTATAACTGAAAAATACCTAGATAAAAGTTTTACTGGACATACTTAAAATAAGAACACAATTGATAAAAGAAAGAGTTGACAAACTCAATGAGAGATCAATAGAAATTAAACTGAAAAAGGGACAGGAAAAAAAGTAGAGCTTCAGAGCCATGTAGGTTATATCAAAGGTGTAACATACTGATAAGTGGAGTGTGAGAAAGTGGTGAAAGGGTGTCATTGAAAAAAACAGAAAAGTAGTAGCAGAAAATTAACCCAATTTGGTGAAAGACATAATTTCAAGAATTTCAGCAAACATCAAGCAGCATATATATGAAGAAAGTCACTCCTTTGCACATCACTGTCAGATTGCAGAGTATCAGAAATAAAGACAAAAATCTCTAAACCAGAAAGAGAAAGACAATGCAACACATACTGGGGACAGAAATTTACACGACTCTTAACACTGCATTAGAGACTGTGGGCCAGAAGAGAAGAGAACATCATCAATCATCATCTTTTCTTAAAAAATACGGAAAATTGGTGAACTCGGAATTTTATATACAGCAAAAATAGCCTTCAGGAAGGAAGACAAAATAAAGACTTGCAGATAAAAGAAAACTGAGGTAAATTTTTGTCATAGATCTATACCACAAAAATTGTGTAAGTTCTTCAGTCTGGATGAACTTATAACACATGAGAAACAGAACCTCTAACAAAAAGGGAGAGCTGAGAAATGATAAACAAATGAATAAACTAAAACATATTTTCACATAAGATACATATAAATGTTTAAAGCCAAAATTATAGTCATGCATCATGGGATTAATAATGTATATAGATGTGTATGTGTGTGTGTGTATATATATATATGACAACTTTGTACAAATGAGTCATATGTGTAAATGAACTTATTGCAATATATTTGTATTTTACATAAAATGACATGATATTAACTATAAATAATAACAATAATTGTAAGTATATGCTGCAATCTCTAAAATGAAAATTAAATATAATAGAATCATTGTTACAAAGTTAACAGATTAATAAGAAGCCAGTAGGTAAAGTGAAAAATAAATAAAGTAAGCCAAAGTTCGAAGGAAAAGGATAATAACAGAGGAGATAAACAGAAATGAAATAATTCCAACCACACTAGCGATAACATTTAATGTAATGCTAATAGGAATGTTAACGTTAAATGTTAGCTTATTAAAAAGGAATAACGCTAACATTTTCAGTGTTAATGTTACCATTCCAATTAAAAATCAGAGATTATTAGAATGCATCAAAAATTAGGATCAAACTAATTTCCATCTTACAAAAGACATATTTTAAATGTAAAGACACAGATATATTGAAAGGAGATGAATAAAATAGTATCTTATTTATATATTAAACATAAGCAGACTGGACTAGCTATGTTAACATTAGATAACAAACTGCAAAATACACAAATGATTGGCCCAAATATATGTTTTTAAAAAATTGAACAAATCCAAACATTGGTAATTAAATAACATACTTTAAAATGATTCATAATTCAAAGAAGAAATCTCAAAAGAAATAAGAAGATATTTTGAAATAAATGATAATAAAAATGAAAGTATCAAGATTGTTGAGATGTATCTAAATGAAGACTTGAGGGAAATGCTATGACTTTAATATTTTAAATACTTATAAAATATTAAATATTTGTATAACCAGAGAAAAACGCTTAATAAGAAGAATAAAGAAAATAATACAAATAATAAAAGAGATCAGTGAAATAAATAGACAACCAGTAGCAATTATTCACAAAGCTAAAGAAAAGATCAGGCCAGGCATGATGGCTTACTCTTCATAACCCCAGCACTTTGGGAGGCCAAGACAGGAGAATTGCTGGAGCCTCGGAATTCAAGACCAGCCTGGGAAACATGGTGAAACCCTGTCTTTACAAAAAGTTTTTAAAACAACTGGCCAGGCATGATGGTGCATGCCTATAGTCTCAGCTACTCAGGAGGCTGACGTGGGAGGAAGACTTGAGACTGGGAGATTGAGGCTGCAGTAGCCATGATTGTACCACTGCACTCCAGCCTGGGAAACACAGTGGGACTCTGTCTCCAAAACAAAACAAAATTAACAATAACTAAATAAATGAAAGGTCAACAATTGATAGCCCCTTTTAGATTGGTCATGAAGGAGGAAGGATCCAAATTACCAATGTTAAAAATTTAAAAAGCGTTTTCACTAAATAAATTCTTACATTTTTAAAAATTATAACATGATTGTATGAAACACTTTATGCCAAAAAATGGAGCAACTTAAGTGAAATAGAATTTTTTCTTGAAAACTGTAATTTACAACTAATGCACAATACAATAGAAACTTTGAATAACCACTTATCAATAAACTTGAATTTATTATAAGACCTGTTTCCTATGTGTACACAAAAATATGCTCAAGGCACATGCAGGTTCATTTGTAAATTCTGTCAAACACTTTGAAAATAAATAATTTACTTTAGAAAATATAGGAGAGAATATTTCCCAACTCAGGAGCCCAACATAGTCTATTATCAAAATGTGACAAATCTATTGCAAAAACTAGGAACACAAATAGCCATCAGTAACATAATTTCAAAAAGCCTTAATAAGATATTGGCAAACTAAATACAGTAATTTATTATAAAATAATGTATCATGAACAAAAATCATTGTATACTGTCATATGAACATTTCTGTGGATTCAGACAACATAGTTTCAGCAAGCTTTTCAAGGAACTTTCTTAATCTGATAAAGTACATCAATGACAAATGTATAGGTACTGTCGTATTAATCATTTAATATTGAATGCATTCCCTTTAAGATCAGGAGAAGTGTAAGGTTCCTCTCACTCCTTCTAGTAAAATTGTAATGAAGGTCCTGGATATTGTCATAAAATAAATTATAGAAATAAAAGAAATAGTCAGAGAGGAAGATAAAACTTTCAGTATTTTCAGATGACATGATGGTAAATTTCCTAGAAGATTTCTATATACTGTACAAAGCAATCAATAAATTCATTTACTAATGCTGCTGAAATCCAAAGCTGAAATTAAATAATCCATTTTTCTTTTATATAGTAGATGCAAAAATAGAAAAATGAAGTAATAAAAATAATTCATCTTATAAGACCACCGCAAGTAGTAAATATTTAGAAATAAATTTAACAAAAGACAGGTGAGAGCTCCAGATTGTAAACTTTACAACATGTTGATAAACATTAAGGCAGATGAGTTATAACATGAATACCCAGCACTATTGAGATGTTAGTTCTCTCCAAACTTATCTGTAGATTCAATGAGTTAAAATGAAATTCAATAAAATTCCAGCAGGATTTTTAATAGAAATTTCCAAGATGATTCTAAATTTTATATAGAAATGCAAAGGACCTAGAACAAATAAACAGCTCTGATTAGAAGAGTTACACATTGTGCCTTTAAGGTATATTAAAAAGCTGCAGTAATGAAGGCAGTGTAGTCGTGGCTTACAAGCTGAAAATAGATGAATAAGATAGAATAGAGAGCCCAGAAATAGTCATCTGATTTTGGCCAAAGGTGCTCAGGTAATCCAATAGCATGACAAAGACAATTCAACAAAATGGACTGGAATAACTGGCTATAAATATGGAAAAACAAGAATATTGACTTCTCCAGCAAATCTCACACACCCACACCCACACACACACACACACACACACAGGCACGCACACAAATTTAAGGTCATAACAGACCAAAACTAAAAGCTAAAACTATGAAGAGTGTAGAAGAAAACACATGATATCTTTGTGACTTGCAGGTAGGCAATGTTTCTTAGGTCCTAGAAAGTGATGGTCTTAAAGAAAGAACTTGATAAATTAAAATTTCTTTAAAATTACACATTTTTACTTGTTAAAAGACACAATTAAAAACAAATAATTAAAAGGCTACAGACAAGAAAAAACATAACGAGACCTATATTTGAGGAACAGCTGGTATCCTAATTATATGGTGGCTCATGCCTGTAATCCTAGCAGTGCGGGAAGCTGAGGTGGGTGGATTGCCTGAGCTCAGGAGTTCAAGACCAACCTGGCCAACAGTGAAACCCAGTCTCTACTAAAATACAAAAAATTAGCTAGGCATGGTTGTGGATGCCTGTAGTCTCCGGTTCTGAGAAGGCAGAGAGGCACAAGAGGCACTTGAGCCCGGGAGGCAGAGGTTGCAGTGAGCCAAGATTATGCCACTCTACTCCAGTCTGGATGACATAGCGAGGAAAAAAAAAATCCCCTTGAACTCAATAATAACAGGACAAATAATCCAATAAAAATGGATAAATATTTAAAGACAAAAGAAGATATACAAATGGTCAAATAAGCACATAAAAAAGTTTTCAACAGGAAACAGAATATTTAATAAAAATTAAATATTACAACTAACCAACTAGTATAACTAAAATTTTTAAAAGTGACAATACAAAATGATGAATACATAAAAAACTAGTATTCTCATACATTGCTGGTAGTTATTAAAATTTATAAACACTCTGGAAAAGAATCTGTCAGATTTCTATAAAACTAAACATATATATATATCCTGTGACTCAGGAATATCACTCCTTGGTGTTCACCAAAGAGAAATGAAAACATGTTTATAAAAAGACTGTGCATGAATGCTTATGAAAGCCTTACTAATGATAGCCAAACACTGAAAACAGCCCAGTGTCTATTAATAGGGAAATGGATGGACAGACTGCAGTATATTTATCCAACAGAATATTACAAGAAAATAAAGCAAACTTCTGATAAATGCAGCAACATGAATGAATCTCAGTATTAGTATGCCAAATTTTAAAAGTCTTACACAAGAGTACAGGTAGTGTGATTCTTCTTTTAATAATTTCTAGAATGGACAAAAGTAATCTACGGCAAAATAAAAAAAAACTTCCAAGGACAGATTTTGACAGGAGGTGACTAGGAAGAAGCATGAAGAACTTTTCTGAGTGATAGTTCTTTATTTTTATAGGACTTTCATAAGTATGTGCACTTTCCAGACTCAGTGGATGGACCCAGGAATTCTTCTTCTGGGTGTTTATGTAAAAGATTTGAAATCACTATGTGGAAAAAACGTCTCCACCGCTGTGTTCATTGCAACATTATTCACAATAGCCAAATTACGGAATCAACCTAGGCGTCCACCAACAGATGAATAGATAAAGAGAATATGGTAAAGATCCACAATGGAATAATGTTCAGCCTTAAAACAGAAGAAAATTCTGTCATTTGTGACAACATAAATGGGATTGGAGAGCATTATTCCAAATGAAAAAAGCTAGGCACAGGAAGACAAATACCGCATGATCTCATTTATATGTGGACTCTAAAAAAATTGAACTCACAGAAGCAGAGAGTAAAATGGTGGTTACCAGAGACTGTAGCTGTAGGAAAAAGGGGGAGATGATGGTCAAAGTGTACAAAGTCCAGGTTTCATAGGATGAATAATTTAGTTTGTGTTTTATCTATTGCATAGCACAGTGAATTTACTTAATGCTAGTGTGTTTTACAATACAAAATCTCAAGAGAGTAAATTTTAAATGTTCTCACCACAAAAAGTAACTATTTTAGATGATGGACATGTTAATTTGCTTGATTTAATTATTTCACATTGTATTCATGAATTATGACATCACTTGGCCCCATAAATATATACAACCATGGTTTGTCAAATTACAATAAATGAATACATATGTACATGCATACATACATAAATGCAACAAATATGTAGATGCATATTTAGGATTTATGCATTTCATTTTATGAAAACGTTACACAAAGAAAAATTTAGTTATTAACATATATTAGGCTGGGTGCAGTGGCTCATACTTGTAATCCTAGCACTTTGGGAGGTCAAGGCAGGAGTTGCTTGAGTCTAAGAGTTTCAGACCAGCCTGGACAACATGATGAAACTCCATCTCTCTATAAAATACAATTAGCTGGGCATGATGGCATGCTCCTGTAGTCCCAGCTACTTGGGAGGCTGAGGTGGGAGGATTACCTGAGCCCAGGAGGTTGCAATGAGCCATGACTGTACCACTGCACTCCAGCCTGAGTGACAGAGTGAGGCTGTGTCTCAAAACAAACAAACAAACCAAAAACAAATACTAAAGTCTAATGCTAAGCTTATTCATGAATTGAGGGGAAAGTAAACTGATATTGTGATATAATTTGAAATGCATAAAAATAACATGGCAAATAAATGGATTGATATATGGATGAATGGATAGATGAGGAAGATATAAAACGGAAATAGTAATGAATATGTGTATGTATGCATATCTTAATGGGTCTATGGGTATATGTATATATTAGTGGGTATATGAACTTTTTAAATTCTGCTCTACGTGTTAAAATTTTTTCATAATAAAGTGTTTGAGAACATGAACTAGATGTAACAAGTAAATATAATTATTTTATGGTTGTTTTGAAATAGCAAATATAAAATATCTAATAAATTGCTTGATTTTATAGTAGATTCTAAATTAATATTTCTAGTGACTCATATACACATACAAATAAAACTCTTCCTCTATTAATGGATTTATTATAGTAAAAACAAAGTTGACCCAATCAATGTTTCCATGGAATAAATATACAATCTGATTTAACATTGTTGTCCTAGAAAGATTCATCACTATTTCTCAACAGGAGTTTATAAAATAAGTATGTGTTATTATTAAAACCAAGCTGAGTGAAACTTACAGGGCAAGTGTTGAAAATGTCGTCACGGAGAAAAGGACAAATAGAAGGCTAAATTAACAAGATCAGTTTCTGTTTGTTACTGAATTATAAAAATATCCAATTACATAATATTCACAGATTTGGAGGCTCTGTGGTACACACTACATTCACTTACTTTGTAGACCTGAGGGAATGAGGCAGTGTTGCCTATTAGAGATGTTGAAACTAGATTAAAGTGTCCTGTGTATGTACAATTAAATAACTTACCACTCTAGGCTGTTTACCAGAATTAAACAATGGCTAATACAATGAAATTGACTCAGAGGCATAGGAAGCCTGGGGTAATTGTGAAAGTGACTTGAAACTCTTCAGTCAGATCATCTGCATCATCATGTGCATCATGGAGCATTGTGACTCCAGACTAGTTATCTTTTCAGTGCACCTATGATTCTTCCTCAGTAAAGTGCAAATTAAACAGTATCTGTCTCATATAAATTCTTCAGGAGTTAAAAAATAACTTGAGGCAAGAGATAGAAATCTCTCAATTAATGTTAGCTTCTTTCATGCTGAGAAGGTAAAAATATGCAGAGTCTAAATATGTTGTCAATATGGTTATGGAATTAAGTTTATTATTCTGCACATTTGTCCAGTGAGGGATTCAGAATAGAATGAGGGCTTGGGGTGTGTGCGTGTGTGTGTGTGTGTGTGTGTGTGTGTGTGTGTATGTGTGTGTTTTGTTATTTGCTTTTATCTAATAGACCAGTTTCATTTCTCCAGTAGTGTCACTCTTTCTTTTTGCTTACCATCTGACAGCTCCTCATCCTTTTAATATCAGGTGCTCAGAGACAGAGCTATTATGTGTAGAAATGGCCCAACAGAAAAAAGATGAAAATTAAACAACAGCAACAATAGAGATTCTTTTGAAGAAAACCAGTGGAGAAAGTTATATGCATTGGAATTACAGTATTTGGCTACACAAGATGTCTTGATGAAGCAAATGCTCTACAGTTCTTAGTTTACTCTGCAGTGGAACTTCGTTTGATACCTAGTTTACACAACTTAGAAGTCACTTTAAAAACCATATTTTTCGAATTTCTTTTATTCCACTGACCCAACACAGTAATGTATTAACCCTGTTCTTAGAGTGACTACAAAGAGCTCAAAAAAGTCCAAGTATTCACAGTGTGGAGTTGTTGAGGCATGGGAGAACAGTGGCATCTATGATTGTCTTTAAGCTTTTAAGATGTGACTGACTTACACATGAAGATCTTTTATTTGAAGAGGACAAATTCAGATTACATACAAAAAACAATGACTTGAGGAATTCACTTCACTGTCAGTTTTTACGAAAACTGGCATGCCATAACTACTAAAATCCATAAGGTACTGGAGTCACAATAGAACTTACCTGGATCTTAGAAGATGAAGGATTAAAGTTTTTCTGTTTAGTTTTAGTTCATACAACAATTCTTCTTCATACGTTTTCTAAAAAAGAAGATGCATAACATGACTTCAATGTGGGCTCATTTAGTCTGTGCTGGAGCAAGCAGTGCTACAGGTGGACGTTCCCTGTCTCCAATCTACCCAGCAGTCCTTTCAGCCAAATGCTAAATACTGATAAAGATGAATTGAAAGAGAGCTAATATTAAAAGGAGGATTTTACAAACCTCCTTCTAGTCATAATTTATAACTAAATTTCTTCTAGTTATATTTATAATAGAATAAATTATAAATGTTTAGTTATATTTATATTATATATATTTTATTATAGTCATATTTATATTGTGGATATTGATATAATATAGAATACTATAGTTTAATATATTATAGTTTAATAATGAAAATTATGATCAGCAAATAATTATTAATATAATTAATATAATATAAATTAATTTAGTAAATTAATATGATATAGTATATATTGTTATATAATATATATTTATGTTATAGTTATTTATATTATACTATAAATATATTTACTTATTTTTTCTCCCAGTTATATTTTATAACTCCTCCTAGTTATATTTTAACTAAAAATTTCAAAGGGCTTTGTTTCTAGTTATAAAATACAATGAAATGGAAAATGCATATTCTCTCCTCAACCAAGATACACCAGTTACCATATGTCTAAGCAGCAGCCCTATACAGAAATATCCTGTTCATGCATTTTTAAAACAATTTTATGCACACTGTTTTTTGCCTACTATCCACTCAATGATAAATCATGACTATTTCTTATTTTAAAAAATTCTTTTATAGTATGTGTCTTTAGGCAGCTAAGCACATTATGAGTGAAACTTTATTTACTTAATCCATAATTAATGAGAAATTTGGTTTGGGGTATTTCCTATAGTTGGACAAAGCTGCATTTTCAATGACATGAAAAAAAATTTAAAGCTTCTGTTAAATATTTCCAAACTATCCCAAACAAAGGAAGTGCACACATTTAGAACTTCACCATCAATTTATAGCAGTTCTTCCAGTAATAGATAGTATGATTAATACAAATATTTCATATAATGAAATGGTAACTTATTGTGATAAATTGTCTTTCTGGAAGATTATTCTCATCAATACTTTTCCTTTAAGCATTTAGTTATTTGTAGTTTTCATATGGATTCTGATTCATATCCTTTCACCATTTTCTTTTATGGTGTTTTCTTTCTTCATGCTTCATAAAAATTCTCTATAATTTAAAGATTTGGTTGTTGGTCATATTTGTTGTGCGTTTCTTTGAGATGACTGTTTGTTTATGCATTGGCTGCTATTTCAGGCACAGTGATAATATGGAAAACACAGTAGTGTGGAAGATGGAGGTCTCTGCCCTTATGGAAACCCCTGCTTGGCAGAGAAAACACAGTAGTGTAGAAGATGTAGGTCTCTGCCCTCATGGGAACCCCTGCTTGGCAGAGAAAAACTGGATAACCAAGCACACATAGTGGAGTGTAATGAGCATCATAACAGGAGAAATGCAAGGACTGTGCCAGGGATATCGCAAGGAGAAGTCAGGGGCAGGGAACAGTACATGCCGAGGGTCTGAGCCAGGAAGGAACGTGACGCATCTGAAGAACAGAGGAAGGTTGAATATTGCTGGAAAATCAAGTGTAAGTTGAATAGAAATGAAATGACAACACGGGAAGGAGTAAACCATGAGCAACCTAGTAAGTCAAGGATTTGGCCTTAAGAACAAAGAGACGCTAAATATCTAGGCAGAAACATGCAGCAGCAAGTATGGTGTTTTAGTACTTTACTTAGTATTGATAATGGATTAGCAAAACTCAGTACTGTAGCCAGGAAAGCCATTTAAGGCTGTTGATGAATCCAGGTGATATGAGCAAAGGAGTAAGGAATAGATAACTTTGAAAGACGTTTACATGCTGGAATTTACAAGGCTCAGTGATAGATGGAGTAATAGAGTAGTCAAGACTAAGCCTGGATTCCTGATTTGTTTAACTTGTAGAGCTGTGCTACCGTAGCAAGAAGGATCTCAAGAAGGCAGCTATGAGGTCGGGAAGGAAAGTTTTGTATTTGTTAAATGTTAGGTGTGCATTAATTAGGGTCGTTTTGACTGCAGGTTGAACTATAAAATTATGCCTTTATCATACAGACACAGAGTTCACAGGCAGGAGGCCAAGACACTAGGCTACGTGCTCAATCAGACGGAAAGGGTTTGGTCACATTTTGCAACATGATGAGTTGTATGTGTAGAGATGTGCATGTTGTGTGTGTCTGTGTGTGTGTGTGTGTGTGTGTGTCTGCATGTATGTGTATGCGCTGTATGAGTGTAAAGGTGCCACTGGAACTTTTTTGGAAATTGAAATATGGATTTTATATTAACAAATATTAAAAGATTATTGTTAATATGTCAAGTGTGATATTTTAAATTATATCACTAAAATTGTTTTCAATGACAGAATTTGATTTTTAATTTTTATTTTGGAATTATTTTAGATTTACAGAAAAGTTATTGAAAGATAGTACAGAGAGTTTCCACATACTCTGCACCCAGTTTTCCCTGTTTATTAACATCTGACATTGCTATAGTCTATTTGCCACATCGAATGAGCCCAGATTCATATAATATTATCAATTAAAGCTTATAGTTTTTCGGGTTTTCTTAGTTTTTCCCAAATGTACTTTAACTGTTTCAGGATCTGATCCCAGACCCAACACTACATTTAGTTGTCATGTCTCCTTAGCCTCCTCAGTCCCACAGTTTCTCAGAATTTTTAAATTTTTTATGATCTGGACATTTATGGGGAGTGCCCCTCAAGCATTTTGTAGGCTGTCTCGCAATTTATTTTTGTTCTGATGTTTTTCTCATGCTTAAACTGACGTCATGGATTTTGAGGTGAAAACCACAATAGAAAGTGCCATTTTATTACACCCTACCAGCCTCTGGACTTAACAAGTGTTAAACTTGACCACCTGTCTGAGGTGGTGTTTTCTTCTTTCTCTCTGTAAAATTACTCTTTCCCCACTTCAGTATTGTACTCTCTGGAAGGATGTCACAATCTACAGCCTAAACTTAGAGGATGGGGATTTAGGTTCCACCTCCTGGAGAGGACAGCATCTACATAAATTATTTCGTTCTTCTCTCAGAACTGTCCAGTTTTTCCATTTATTTATGTATGTATTTATTATTATATATTATTTAATCATGTATTTATATCACTATGGGCTCATGATATTTGTTTACATTTCATGTTATAACACAAAACGCTATTATTTATTTTGTTGTTCAAATTATCCCAGCTTTGGCCATCGGGAGCTCTTTCTGTTGGCTTCTGAATTCTTTTGACAAGACCCCCCATTGTAGTTTGAATTTTGTTTTGTTTTGTCTGTTTGAGCACTTTGTGGTACTACAAGAAGCTTTAGGTTCATTGTTTATATTTCTTGCCCTTATCCAAGCTTATCTGGCATATTTGTAATGAGATTTTTATTTCATTTTATTTTTTTTTTATTTTTATTTTTTGAGAGAATCTTGCTCTGTTGCCCAGACTGGAGTGCAGTGGCATGATCTCGGCTCACTGCAACCTCTGTCTCCTGGGTTCAAGCGATTTTCCACCTCAGCTTCCCGAGTAGCTGGGATTACAGGTGCAAGCCACCACAGCTGGCTAATTTTTGTGTTTTTAGTAGAGATGGGGTTTCAACATGTTAGCGAGGTTGGTCTCGAATGCCTGGCCTCAAGTGATCTGCCCACCTCAGCCTCCCAAAGTGCTAGGGTTAAAGACATGTGCTACTGTGCCCAGCCATAATGAGATTTTTAACATCAATGTTGATTGAATCTTGAGACAGTAGTTGTGAGAAGAGCCCACCAGTGTATGTGCAATGGGTGGTAGAAAGTTGGTGAAAGCCCCCTTAGCTAAGTAGCAATCTTCAGCCAAGACAAAGTCTGAGACAGTGAGAAAAGTGTTGGATATTAAGAGGAAAATCTTTGCAAAGAGAATTGTTGAAGAAAAATAGTTACATATTACTTCCAAATGGGAGGTGATGGAGAGTTGTTTTTTTATTTTAATCATCTCAAGCCATAGGAAAGAGATCTAAATGGGACTGTTTAGAAAATTGAAATGTATCTAATTTATGATTGAGAACCCTAACAAGTGAGAACCTGGAAAAATGGCTACTCTAATGGTGGGCAGAAGAAACCCATTGGGAAGGGTTTGCACTTCCATAGTATGTTTGGGCAAAGTGCCTCTCAGTATTCTCCATGAGCCAAATTAAAACCTAAGGCTTAAAATCAAATACATAATATAAATATCTAAGGACATTCATCTAATATCTTTTATTACAGTGGAAACTGAAAACATCCTAATTTTGAAGCGTGTTCCCACATACATATGTTATCTATTTTCTATAATATGCATTCATTACTTTTGAAAGTAATATTTTACATATTTTTCTTTATTTTTAACATCTGAATAAATGCCCTTCTAAGCAACAGACCAAGCAGGCCTTTGAGTTCCTCTTAAAGTTGTACATCTTTGCCGCAGACTCTATAAACAAAAACCTGCATAGCAGCCCTCTGCGAAAGCAAAATGCTCAAGATGACATTTTCTAGGCACCAGCTCAGAACAAATGAGGTTGTCATAAGTCAGCCTGGAAAGCTACTTGATAAAGTGGGAAATTTAGAATGGTTTCCCTTAAACTTGAGCTTTACTCATTTTTGTTTTCTAACCCATTGAGAGGTTGCTTATTCCCAAGCACATACTGTATGCTGAATGGGAGTCCTTAGGAAAATTGAAACTTCTCTCTTCCTATTTGCTTCTGGTTGGAGACAGAGACAACTGTCTACATGCGTGTGAAAGCAATAAATCTTATTTACTAAATCAAAACCTGTACCGGTATGTCATCATCATGGGTGTGTTCAATATCTCGTTTCTGTATCAGAGGAAGCTTTTTAGGATGAACCAGTTGTTGACCCTCTACTCCAAGGATGACCTTTTCTACAAGGAAACATAAGGGGGAAAATCCATTTGACATTAACATTCATCCATAGTGACTGAAAAACATAATTTTCTAATACAGTTCATTTTCCCCCAGTTAGCAGCCATGGACAGCAACACTATGAAATATTATTTCCACTTTCCTGGCAAGGAAATTGACACTGATATTAACAAATCAGGAGAATATAAGAAAACTTGGAAAGAAATCAGTGTCCCTCTAATTCTTCCATATTTTCACCTTGTTCTGCAGCTACAATTTCATTTTATTTTATTTATTTGTTTTAAGACAGAGTCTCGTTCTGTCACCCACGCTGGAGTACAGTGACGTGATCTTGGCTTACTGCGGCCTCCACCTCCTGGGTTCAAGTGATTCTCCCACCTCAGCCTCCAGAGTAACTAGGATTACAAACGCACACCACCATGCCTGGCTAAGTTTTGTATTTTTAGTAGAGACGGGGTTTCACCATATTGGCCAGGCTAGTCTCAAACTCTTGACCTCAGGTGATTTGCCTGCCTCATTCTCCCAAAGTGCTGGGATTACAGGTGTGAGTCACCAAACCAGCCTGCAGTTGTCATTTTATTTTCCTCATGCCAGTCTGTGGGTTTTGTCTCCTGTCAAAGCCTGCACTGTTGGCCTGTTTAAATGTAAATTACTGAATTTGGTCTTGCAGTTTGTTTGCATTTAAAGTCTTACCTCCCATAGTTAAGTATAAGACGTTTACCTGTTAGAGAATTTTGGGTAGCCCTGAATCAGTGCTAACCATAATCTTCTATTCATGTCCTATCACCTCGATAGTCGTCTGTAAGGTGAGTCCTGCTTGATTAAGGTGTGATACTTAAAGAACAATACGGAGGAGAGGGCATGGGCTTTTTGGAATATGCTCTGATATGAGTCAAAGGTTTACCAGTTTGTTAACTGTGTGGCCATGAGTAGGATATCTAATCTCTCTCATTTGTAAATACTAGTCTCATTTTCCTTATCTGTAAAGTGAAGATATTAATTTCGAATTTTAAACCTTCAACATACAAAGCGGCTACTGCCAGCAGAGTGCCTGCCATGTTGCGGGTATGCAGTACTTGTCTATTCCCTCCTCCTCCTCACTGTGGGTCAGAGTGTTCAAGAGTGATATGGCATTACCCACATGTATAGACTGTCATGATTAGCCACCATCTAGTTGAAGCTCTTGGCAAAATCACCAATACACAATTAATGTTTTTATCACTTACAGTTTAAAGTTTGTGAATAAAGAGACATGACCTCATAACATAATAAGAAACCCCTGATAAAAATAGCAAGACATACCTTTAACCTGAGGAATGAGAAAAATCATCAAGAATATATACCCAGGAAGCATTCTGAATGATTCTGGTGGAGGAGAGCACAAGTGCTTGAGAAAAGGTGTTCACCTTTCTTCCTCCTCGCTTCTACTGCAGGGATGAAGCACCTCACAGATAGGTGGGCCGTTTTGATCCAGCATGAGGAAGTGTTCCTTGAGGGAGTTACAAAACTCACTAGGTGCTTGAGGCTAAAACCTGGAGGTTGAACATCATGTTCTAATTAAAGACAACCTCTGTGGTGGTGGTGAAGGTTGGCTGAACATAGATTCCTGGGTTATGTCTAATATAAATTTGATTTCAGATATCTGAAAACTTCAAAAGTGGAAAAAAATCAAGAATGTCTTAGAAAAAAATGTTGAAAAATATTTATATATATGCTTTGGTTGAAGACAGTGAAATCCTTGCTATGCAGAGTACCCCATGTAAAAACTATAAAGGAACATTTGTTAAAATAAATAAGAAATATTGAAAATTTATATAGCCTAAATCACATATTGAAATTTTAAAATAAACCCAAACTCCAGAAATGTGTGCAATAAATGATCCAAAGGTGGGAGTAAGTGTCCTTATAATATAGAAGTCTTTCAAATCAATACAAAAAAAGAGATTACTAATGGACAAATCTGCAAAGGGCCTGGACAATTCTATTTGTATGTCTGTGTTCTCTTGTTGTGTGGCCATGGCCAATAGAATCTCTTCATTTGGGATTCTATTTCTCTCTCACCTCTATATCTCTCTAATATTTTCACAAACTGAATCAATCTATGTCAATTGGAAGCTTCCTTTTGATATTTAGACCCTCTGCTCCAAAGATTACCTTTTCTACAAGGAAACATAAGGGGAAAAATCCACCTGGCATTAACATTCATCCACTGTGACTGAAAAACAGAACTGTTCTCATATAGTTCACTTGCTCCCAATGAGCAGCCGTGTATAGCAACATTATAAAAGATAGTCCTCACTTTGCACGTAGGGAAATTGACACTGATATGTACAAATTGAGATAAAATAAGCTGACTTGGAAAGGAGGCAAGGAAATCAGTGTCCCTTGGTTTAAAATGGGGGTACCATTTTAAGTCAAATCAAAAGTCTCTCCTTGATAAATCCTAGTCTTTATTCTATATGTCACTATCACTTTCTTTCCCATTTCCTTTTCAGCTAAATTTATTACACGATATCATCTGGACTTCTTGTAATTTTCTTACCTCCAACTTATCCTAATATATCCCAGTTCTAGCATCTGGCTTTATTATTCTACTGAAATGGCTAATATCTCCAGTGATTTTACCATTTCTATATCCAATAGATATTTTGTTTCCTTATGTCATTTGCCCTCTCAACCACGTTTGGCACTGTTGACCACATCCTTCTTCTTGCGATGTTCTATTTAGCTCCCTTGACACAATAGCCTTCTTAACTTCTTCCTGGTTCACTGGCAACTTGTAGGCATATCCTCTTCTACCCAGGATTTAAATTTTTTAGTTCCTTGAGGTATTTATTCAATACCCTATCTTCCTCCAATTATACTTGTTCCAAAGTTATCTCATCTTCTGAGGCAGGTGAATCACTTGAGGTCAGGAGTTTGAGATCAGCCTGGCAAACATGGTGAAACCCCGTCTCTACTAAAAATACAAAAATTTGCTGGGTGTATTTATTCAATATCCTCTTTTCCTCCAACTATGCTTGTTCCAAAGCCATCTCATCTTCAGTTATCATTGAACTATTGCTATGCTATGCCTCACATTTTATATTTCCAGCCATTTGGGGAACAGATCTTTACAGCCAAGTTTCTAGTTCATGTCATCATTGCGAAGGCTCAACGTCTCTGCAAAATCAATGGGTACAAGACTTAAAGTACATTCCCCCCCACCCCTGCCACTTTGTCCTCTGTCTTGGCCAGCAGTGCCTCATCCCTTTTGCATTGCAATTCTGAAAGTCAGTATTATCATTGACATCTGTTATAATCAGTCCACCACTTTGTTTTTTTTGCCTCCATTCTAGTCTAAGACTTTGTTTGGCTACATTACATTATTAGTGTGATTTTTATTTATTTTTTATTTTTGAGATGCAGTCTCACTCTGTCACCCAGGTTAGAGTGCAGTGGTGCAATCTCAGCTACCTGCAACTTCTGGGCTCAAGCAAATCTCCTGTCTCAGCTTTCTGAGTAGCTTAGACTAGAAGTGCATGCCACTATGCCCAGCTAATTTTTGTATTTTTAGTAGAGATATGGTTTCACCAATGTTGGCCAGGCTGGTCTCAAACTCCTGACCTCAAGTGATCCACCTGCCTCAGCCTCCCAAAGTGCTGGGATTATAGATGTGAGCCACTGCACACAGCCACGAGTGCGATATTTTTAATATGTAAACCTGACCATGTCATGTGCCTGTTAAAAAAATGCTTCAGTATTTTCTGACTGGTGTTAGAAAAAAGCCTCACTTGACTTAAGCTGCCCAGCCCTTATTAACTTTGTGGCTTTGGTTAAGTATAAAACATTTATGTACTTCTGTTTTCTCATCTATAAAATGGGCATAATAATATAAATCTGAAAGAGATGATGTGAATATTAAATGAATCTGTGCTGACAAGTCATCTTTTATTCGGTAGTTAATTCACTCCCCACTTCTCTTAACTATTGTACACCGTTTCTCCTTTCCCTAAATCTCTAAATCTCCTCTTCCTTACTCTCATCTGGCCATCTTGACTTTCTAAGTCACTGGAAAAAAATAAACTATCATAGGAACTCTCACTTTCTCCCATTGTCACATCTACCTTACAATGTGTGCCTGTATAGACTTACTCCTTCCTGTTTTTATGCATGCACTGTTCATGCTTCCAAGGTCTATTCATCTTTAATAGGTAGGATTCTATTCCTTCCCCTCCCTTCAGTGTTATCACTCCAGCAATTGTTCCCCATCTTTACCATATCATTTCATTTAATATGTATACAAACATGATCAGTATTTCTATCCTCTGAAAAATATTTCTTCTTTTACATCACTCTCCCTTCACACAGTTACCACCCATTCTTGGATTCTAGTGGTAAAATTTCAGAAAAATAAATGTCTGCAGCTTGTTTCTAGTTCCTTTCTCCCTATTTGTTGTTGAAATTAGTCCTGTTAGACTTTTAATCCTTTGCTCAACAAAGCAATGTTATAAATGATCTGTACCTTGCTAAATTCAGTGATCGATTTTCTTTTTTTTTTTTTTTTCTTTTTCTTTTTTTTATTGCGTTTTAGGTTTTGGGGTACATGTGAAGAACATGCAAGATTGTTGCATAGGTGCACACGTGGCAGTGTGATTTGCTGCCTTCCTCCCCTTCACCTATATCTGCATTTCTCCCCAAGCTATCTCTCCCTAACTCCCCACCCCCGGCTGTCCCTCCCCTATTTCCCCCAAACAGACCCCAGTGTGTGATGCTCCCCTCCCTGTGTCCATGTGTTCTCAATGGTCAACACCCACCTATGAGTGAGAACATGAGGTGTTTGATTTTGTGTTTCTGTGTCAGCTTGCTGAGAATGATGGTTTCCAGGTTCATCCATGTCCCTACAAAGGATGCGAACTCATCGTTTTTGATGGCTGCATAATATTCCATGATGTATATGTGCCACATTTTCCCTGTCCAGTCTATCATCGATGTGCATTTGGGTTGGTTCCAGGTCTTTGCTATTGTAAACTGTGCTGCAATGAACATTCGTGTGCATGTGTCCTTATAGTAGAACGATTTATAATCCTTTGGATATATACCCAGTAATGGGATTGCTGGGTCAAATGGAATTTCTATTTCTAGGTCCTTGAGGAATCACCATACTTTACAAAAGAAGACATACATGAGGCCAACAAACATATGAAAAAATGCTTATCATCACTGGTCATTAGAGAAATGCAAATCAAAACTACATTGAGATACCATCTCACGCCAGTTAGAATGGCGATCATTAAAAAATCTGGAGACAACAGATGCTGGAGAGGATGCGGAGAAATAGGAACACTTTTACACTGTTGGTGGGAGTGTAAATCAGTTCAACCATTGTGGAAGACAGTGATCGATTTTCAATCCTCACTCACTTGGCCTTTGAGCAGCATCGGATGCAGTGGATAATTACCATCTTTTAAAAGGAGTTGAGTCCCTGGTGCACCATGGATTTCCTCCATGCTGATTCACAGTGTCTTCTTAGTCTCCTTTGTTGGGTCCTCTTTCTCTTCCAAGTGAATAAATGCTATAATTCCCTTGGTTTCATTCTTGAGACTTTTCACTTCTCTGTATACTAATAAGGTGGTTCCCATTAATCTTTTGGTCTTCCATATTATGTATAAAACGATGGCTGCCAAATTTATTTATCTAACCTGATCTCCTCTGAAGTTCAGACACATAGAGGCAACTCTCTTTTCAACATCTTCAGTTGGAGGACTAATGGATTTCACAAGAGTGAGTACAAAGCCAGGTTCCTTATCTCTCCCTCCAAACCTGGGGTTTCCATAGCTTTTTCTATCTTAGGATATTGCAACTTCATTCTTTCAGTTACTCGAGAATCATCCTCAATTCATCTCTTTTCTCCACACTTTGCACTCCATCCTTTAGCAAATCCAGTTGCCACTATCCTGAAAAGGCATCAAGGCTCTGACCATCTCTCACAACATTTGCTGCTACTGGGCTGATTCTTGGATAATCTAGACATTATCATCTCTAGCCTAGTTTATTGAAACGAAACTCTTAATTAGTCTTACTATTTTTCTCTTGGTCCCTCACATGTATTATCCACCTATTACTAGAATGATCTTATTAACATGCATCATATTATGTGATTTCTTCTGTCCAAACTTTTCAATAACTACCATTTTCAGAGTGATAGGCAAAGTTCTGATAGCTCCAGCATCTACATGATCTAGCCTGATGTTCTCTGGCTTCGTATCTTACTACTCTTCCCCTCCCTCACTCTGAATCTATTACCAGGTGCCTTGGCATCTATTGAGCATGCCAAGCTCATTCTGCTTCAAGGGTCTTTTTTTGGCATTCCGTCTTCCCGGAATGTAACCCTCTCAGTCACACATCTGTCCTTCTCTCTCCTTTCAGATCTCTATTAAACATAACATTTTTTGAATCTTCTCTAAGCACCGTATACAAAATAGACCTGCCCACTCCCAGCCTGGCACCTCTAAGCCCTTTTGTGCCTTGTATTAGTCACCATCTGAAATACTATATATTTACGTGTTTGTTTACTTATTTTTCACAGCCTGACTCCTCTCCTTAAAATGTAGCTCTGTGATGATCAAATTGTGTCTGCTTTGTTTACTACTTTATCTTTATTGCCTAGAACTGTAGATTGTCAGTAGATTTTTTTATTGAATGAATGTATAATATAATACATTTACTAACTTGGAAAGATTATCTGGTACATAGTAAGCACTCAGTAAAAGTAAACTTATGGGCCTTTTCCTCCAGGAAGTCCCCTCTCTCTCACTAGAGAAAGAGAGCTGCTGTCTTTTCTCTTTCTTTCTCTTTCTCTTGCCTATTAAACCTCCGCTCCTAAACCCCTCGTGTGTGTCCATGTCCTAAAATTTCCTGGTGTGAGATGACAAACCCCAGGTATTTACTCCAGACAATGCAGCTGTTTTATGATGGGGACCTGGTCCAGATACGAAGGTTACAACATTCATCAAAACAGATGAATACAGAAGCTTCAACTCTGTCCTTTCATTGTGGGGCTCTCAGACTCCATTTTAGAACCAAATCAAATCAATAATGGGCATCCGTCAGCCAGTTAAAAACACAGTTAGTGTGGCTACCATTTTTTTATTTGTTTGTTTGTTTATTTGTTCGTTCGAGATGGAGTTTTGCTCTTGTTGCCCAGGCTGGAGTACAGTGGCACGATCTTGGCTCACTGCAACCTCTGCCTCCTGGGTTCAAGCAATTCTCCTGCCTCAGCCTCCTGAGTAGCTGGGATTACAAGTATGCACCACCACACCTGGCTAACTTTGTATTTTTTTTTAAGTAGTGACGGGTTTCTCCATGTTGGTCAGGCTGGAACTTCCAACCTCTGGTTATCCACCCGCCTTGGCCTCACAAAGTGGTGGGATTACAGGTGTGAACCACCGACCCCAGCCGCGTGGCTGCTATTCTTAAAGACTCTGATGTGAGGCTTACTGGGGAGAACACAGAGAATCCCCCGGCACTCAGGTTGCTGTGCATTTTGGCCATGTTTGAACCAGCTTCTTTCACAGAGGACTTAGCCATCGCATGGGGCTGGAATAGGTTCTGGAGCACCTGAGGATTTCTGTCTGGGACTACTCTCTGGTGTCATCCAAAGTTTTCTGGACTGACCCCAGCCTCCAACCACAGCCTCCCATCCGTGGGCAACAGGATCTCCAGCTTTTCTATCCTAATTTCCTCCTTTCTTGTCGCATCCACTGCCAGTCGGCCTTTTCCTCTAGGAAGTCCCCTCTCTCACACCAGAGAGAGCTCTATTCCTTTCTCTCTCCCTTGCCTATTAAACCTCCACTTCAAACAAAAGGAGAGTAAACTATGATTATTTTAGTTTCTAATGATGGGGAGGTTATAGAAAACCATACAGTCAATAAAAGTACACACTAAGAAGCACATCACCTGGGTTCAGTTTCCAGCACTTACACTTACACTTCCTACCTGTAAACCTTGGACAATATCTGATCTCTCTGTGCTTCAGTTTTTCATCTCCCAAAATAAGAATAGCCATTTTATCTAACTTGTAGCAATTGTTATGAGGATTAATGAAGTGGTTTATGTAAATCACTTAAAAAAATGCCTCATATGTCAATAGCTAGATGTGTTGATTTTCTAAGAGCTATATAAATGCTGTTTGGTATCATTACTTTCATTGATCCAATTGTATGTGCTATTATTTTTTTTCTTTCTTTTGCTCTCTGAACTCCAGGTTCTCTGGCTTTCCCTCTTCACTCCAATATACAATGCTTTCTCCCATTAAAAGGCCCCTAGACATACTTACCTCTTTACCTGTAGTCTCTCCTCCTTGTGGATGAATTAATTTTCTCCTTTTTCAGTTCTCAGTTCAAGGGTAACTATCTCAAGAAAGTCTTCCTGAACACTGAAGTCTATCCCACATTTCTTTATGAAAAATATTCTTTTACTTCTGAAAGTGTATGTTGGTGTGTCCTGCGCTTATTAGTCTGAGTATTTGAATATTTGTCTCCCCCAGAAACCAAAGCTCCATAAAGTAAAAATCGCAGTTGCTTTACTTACTCTAGTACCACAGACCTGACAAGGTCTTGCATATAGACACTGCATTCAGTATAAATTTGTTAAATGAATTACTAAATTAATTTGCAAAATAATTATTATCTGATTAGATCCTTACATTTTTTTTTTCCAGAAATTTCGAACCTGCCATTGAGACAACTTTAACCCAAATTATCATCTTTACTAGTGGAATTTCTAATACTCTTTCTGGCCAATAGAAGAGACAGTTGAAGGCCAGTGGGCCGGCTGAGTGTATCTGACCCTTCACCAAACAAACATTCATTCATGCATCAAGTGGAAATTGTTAGCTTTATTCACAGTGATTATTGAAAAGAACGTTTTAAGTTGAGTGATAGGAAATACGTTGAACTTGGCTCTCTTACAGTCAACATTGTGGAAAATATTGGCTGTGGGTTTGTCGTAAATAGCTTTTATTATTTTGAGATACGTCCCATCAATACCTAGTTTATTGAGAGTTTTTAGCATAAAGGACTGTTGAAATTTGTCGAAGGCCTTCTCTGCATCTATTGAGATAATCATGTGGTTTTTGTCTTTAGTTTATAGACTTGCGTATGTTGAACCAGCCTTGCATCCCCGGGATGAAGCCTACTTGATCATGGCGAATAAGCTTTTTGATGTGCTGTTGCAATCGGTTTGCCAGTATTTTATTGAACATTTTTGCATCTATGTTCATCATGGATATCGGCTTGAAGTTTTCTTTTCTTGTTGAGTCTGCCAGGTTTTGGTATCAGGATGATGTTGGTCTCATAAAATGATTTGGGAAGGATTCCCTCTTTTTGGATTGTTTGGAATAGTTTCAGAAGGAGTGGTACCAGCTCCTCTTTGTATGTCTGGTAGAATTCGACTGTGAACCCATCTGGACCTGGGCTTTTTTTGGTTGGTAGGCTATAAATTGTTGCCTCAACTTCAGCCCTTGTTATTGGTCTATTCAACTTCTTCTTGGGGATAAATGCCAGATATAGGTGATGGGGAGGAAGGCAGCAAACTACATTGCCTTTCATGTACCTATGCAACAATCGTGCATGTTTTTCACATGTACCCCAAAACCTAAAATGCAATAATATATATATATATATGATTGTGGAAAGTAAAATAAGCCAATTTAAAAAATACCAGTCATGGAATCTGAGTTATTTATAATGTCATGTTAAAAGATAAAGCTTTATGGCATTTGTCCAATATATTTCAGCAACTTATGGTCAAGTCAACTTTCTAGTACATCTGAAATATTACATATGGCATTGGCTATGGTTATCCCAGGTGAAACAACCAGGAACTTTAAGAAACTTCACAGAAAAGGTTTTGTAATTTATTCAAACCACATAATAAGCAGAAAGCAGAGAGGAAAATAAATTTTCTGCTGAGCTTTGTGTTATTTTTATTACACACTGAGGCCTCTCTTGTTTAATGTGGGAGAAGAAAAATTTTATTCCTTCTCATAATCACTCTATGATCAATTTTTCAAATTTGAGGAATATGATTCCTCAATTCTAAACTCTACCAGGTCATTGGTATGGGATAGTAAAAATAAAAATGAAGATTTTATAACTAGTCTATAATCTATTCTCATCTTAGGTCACACCTTTCTGTATTTAAATTAATGATATTAAAGAATACAAAGCTTTAAAAAAAATGGACCCTGGAACATTTCAATATCAAAGGAATTCTGTGGAGTCCAAATGCCAAACAAAAGCAGATTTTAGAGAAGATTAAACGAGTATGAGAATGCTCTGTTCTCTTCCTAGTTCTCTGCTGCAAATTAGTGAAGCAACTTCTCATAGCAGGTGTTCTGACTGAGTCGCATCTAGGTTTCCTTGAGGAGTTTTGAGGTCAGAGATTCATGTTTTCATTCCTTATCACCACTGGGATCAGCTCTTTACAGAACACTCAACCAGTAGTACTTGTCTTGGAGGCTTCACAGCTTTGCACACAACTTGCTTTTTCTTCTTTTGATTTCTCTCAAAACCTAGATATTCCTTCAGACTTGCCCTCCTAAGCCTCTTTCTCTTTCTAGTTTCCTCATTCCCATTCCCACTCCTAGCTAGCAACTTGGAGAACAAACTCATCAACTTTCTTAAGGACTTAAAAGAGTGAATTCGCAATAAAGGAGGTCTGGGAAGAATGGCAGTTGATAAAGAATATATTCTGAGTCGGAAATGGAAACCTGCCCACTTTGTGGACCTAAATGCTTACCCTTGTACCACCTTTGTACAAAGAAACATGAAGAAAAGCTGCAATACATTCAAGTGAATAGAGAGACTGAAGAGAATGATTAAAAGTACCTCATTTAAATTAGAATTGTAATGACAAAAAAAAAAAGCTTCATATAGAATTACTGGAATAAAAATTAGCATTTTCTATCTGACTTTACAATAAGTATCATCATAATGTACTCCAAAGACACATTATTCCAGGGGAATTTGTAATTTTCTTCATAGTTTCAAAAGCTCTTTTCAGGTAATAATTATGTTTTAAGTGTTCTGAAAAGAATACCGGTTTCTAAATCAGAAGCCGTGTATTCCCTAACTAATTCAGCTAACTTCAGCAAGTCACGTATTTCTGGGGGCCCCTGCACCTTATTTATAAATTTTGATAGTTATGTTTGATCCCCTAGATTGTTTTGACAACAAAATGTTATGTTTTCATTGCTTTACCGATATTGTAAGTATAGATTTTAACTTACCATTTGGGGGCCTTTTATTATTACCATATTTTCCATTTCCACCCACAGATTTATCAATTAATATATATAGTAAATGTCAAGTAATAAATGTAACAAGAGTCACAAAAATTGACTCACTCTGCTGTCCAAAGGGTTAAGGTTATTCCTAGGGAATGGCAGGCCCAGAGTAAACAGAGTACATAACAATTTCACCTCTTAATTATGGTAATAATATTATTTAGCTAGTGACATTGAATAAACTACTTAATATTTTCATTAATCTTGTTTAATGTACACAGTGATCCTAGTATCCTATACTATATTAGGATCACTGTATACATTAAACAAGATAATTAATGAATAGTGCATAACACATGTATAACTCTCAATTTTGTGAAACTGTTGATGTTTTTCTCAATCTGACTGTTTCATAACAGCTTTAAGAATTTCACTAAGTTCAATAAGGTCAAAATGGCCTAACTAACACACGTTTAAAACCAAATGGTGACAGGGTATAAAAGGCAGTATAATTAGATTTTTCCCATGTTGAATAACTGGGCCCAAGGTGATAGCATTTATACTTCTATTCATAAGTTTCATCTTCTTCCAGTGGCTCCTCCTCATCTTCCTCACTCCTCAGTCCTCCAGTGGCTCTTCCTGCATCTCTAATAGCTAATGACCTTGCTTCCATTTACTGGAAAAAAGAGACAATCAGAAAAGCATTTCTACAAAGTCTCACTACTACTTCTACCCAACTGTCTGTGCCCAGATCCTCTGTCTTACAGTTACTGAGAATGAATGGGCCATGCTTCTGTCAAAGGCTGATACGACCACTTCTGCACTAGACTGTCACTCTTCTTCCCTATGGAAGGACATCATGGCGGTATGAAAAGAAAATATTGGGGCCCCAAAATTATGAAGCTAAGGGAAAAGTCAAGCTGGAAACTGCTCAGGATAGACAAACCTGCCTCCCATTCTATTTTCAAAGTTGTCCCTCTACTCACTGAGATGGATGCTTATTCTAATGTCCTCCTTTGGAAGGGCTCATCAAAAACTCAAAGAATGTAAACGTTTGCCTCTTACCCACCTGTGACCTGGAAGCCCCCTCCCTGCTTCGAGTCATCTCGCCTTCTGGATGGAACCAATGTACTTCTTACATATATTGATTGATGTCTCATGTCTTCCTAAAACATACAAAACCAAGGTATGCCCCGACCACCTTGAGCACATGTCTTCAGGACCTCCCGAGGCTGTGTCATGGGTGCGTTTCCTTAACTTTGGCAAATAAACCTCCTAAAATGATTGATACTTGTCTCATCAGTTTTCTCGACTGAGAGCAGCAACTCACCCACCGTGCCTCCTTTTCCCGTGCTGTCCTGGAGCATTTACACAAGCATATAAACAAGATGCATTTCCTTTCATCTTTAAAAACTTATAGTAACTCTCTTGATCTCGCATTTCCATCCAAATGCCTTCGGTTTTCTGATCTCTTTATAACGAAATCCGCTTAAGGAGTTACCTGTGATCATTGCCACTAGTTCTGCTCATCATTCCCTCTTTAGGCCACCCCACAAGTTTTTGCCCTCATTACTCTGCTGAAACTACTCATCAGGGTCACTAAGAGTCCTCAGGTTTTAAATTCATTGGTCTGTTCTCAGCAGTCCTGACTTCATTTGACCTTTCATTCGTGTTTGATTTGTTATTGATCATCTGCTCTTTGGATACACTTTCTTTGTGTGACTTTCAGCTCAGGTTTTCCTTCTAATTTCTCCCCATGCTCCAGACATGTAAACATGGGAAAAGCCTAAAAGCTCACCTCTTTTGCTTATTCTCCTTCCTGTCTACACTTATTCTTGAATCTCAATAAATTGTATGTCTTTAAAACTATAGCTGTGTGGTTGATTGTCAAATTCATAGAAACCAGAAATATTTCCTTGACTTCAATTATCTATTCATCATCTTCATTTTGGTCTCTAGTAGGGATTCCAACTTTAATGCATACAAAAGCCAAACTCGTGATCTTCATCCCCCAACTCTTTCTCCATATGTCTTTCTCACCTCAGGTACATGGCAACACTGTCAATAGAGCTCCTCAAGGCAAAGACCCTGAAGTCATCATTGACACCTTGCTTCCTCTCACACTCTATAATCTGTCAGAAAATCCTGTTGTCTCCTCCTTCAGAACATGCTCTGAATTTCACCACTTCTCATCTCCACTGTCACCACTCAGCTAATCCATAATCACCTCTCACTAGGACTTCTGCAGCTGCCTCTTGATTGGCAGTGTCATCGCTTTTGTCCTTGCTTCTCTCCCATAATTCCTTTTTTAAAAAAACTTAGCCAGTCATCCTTTTAAAATGGACACAATGCCATGTCATTATTTGTTTAAAATCTTCCAATAGCTTCCCACCCCCCTGTGAGTAGGTGAGTAGAAACTGAATTCCTTGCAATGATCTCCAAGTCCCCACTTGCTCTGGGGCCCTGTTGCTTATGAACCTTATCCCTTACCCACCCCCTGCTCACCTTCTCTGCCCTTCTTGCTGTATGTAACATGCTGTGTTCTTGCTGTAAGATGCCAGCATGTTGTTATTCTAGGGCTCCTTCCTCCTAGCTCTGTCCCTCACCTCTTTTAGTTCTTTTTTTTTTTTAATTGTACATCACCTTTGCAGTAAGACCTTCCCACTTTTCAGAAAATATCAGCACTTTCCACTCTATTTTAGTTTGCACTCCCCCCACATACGTGCATTTAAACATGCATCCCCCTCCCCACTTGGTGTCTTATATCACTTCTTAGCACCTGCTTGATGAAGGCTTTATTTATGTATTTCTCATCTATCTTTCTGTACTAGAATGCAACATAGAATTTCATCTGTGGTTCAGTGCAAAATCCTTAATGTCTAGAGTAGTCCCTCACATATAGTCATATAGTAGCCTCTCAATAAATACTCTTGGTGTAAAATGACCATTTTAAAGAATATTGTCCTTATAGTACATTTGCTTGCATTTCTTATAATAGCTTACATTTTCTTTCCAAGAACTGGGTGTAATGAATAAATAACCAAGACTCCAGATTCTTCTTTCTGAAGACAATTTCCTAGTATCATGAATGCTCAAGGATAGGGAGACCTAAGTTATCATGCCCAGTCACTGTTTGGAAAATGTTTTATAATCATCAACTAAGAAAGAGTAGAGATGCTACTTTTGGCCAGCTGGTCACTTGGTTGGTTGGTCTGCTCAGTTCTTGGTGTCCCTGCTCCTTTTATTGGCATGCCTGTGTGAATTCTCCCACGCAGCTATCTTTGCTTTCATCCTCCTACAGTTTTTGCTGGAACAGTTTTCAAGGTTGACTGAACAGAACTCTGAGGGCACCTGTAAAGCCTTTTGCAGCTTAATCGTATTTTTAATTCCATATCACCTTTCTCCTCCAATTTGACAATATGATAAATCATCCTCTGGCATGAGGGGCTTCCTGCCCCATGCCCATCACTTTCCCCAAACCCACACATGTAATATCACATTCTCCAGGTAAGCTCTGCTACCTCTCCCTGATTCCTAGCACTCTGCCTGCCTCTGCTCTGCAGTCTGCCTGCTTGTGTGTGAGGGCCTTTGAGTGAGTCTTGAATCTTTTTTTCCCTCGTTATTGTGGACTAGTTGTAGTGAGCTGTGAGGTATTAAGTTAATTAGTTTGTTTAGACCTTAATAAAGTGATAAATTTTAAGTTGCAGGTCCTCTGCCTATTCCTGCTTCTGAACATTTGCAATGCCAGGAATCATAGGTCACATTCTAATATTATCTTTCACAATATGTGTAGGCTCCTTGAAGACAGAAACCATGGCTAACATTCACGTGTCTTCTGCACGGTCTGAAAACACTAGACCGTGCACATTGCTGGGACTCCATAAGTAGTAGTTTAAGAAATTAATTGATTTATCGTAACTTTATTGCCACACTCAATTTATAGAATAGATGGTGAATATTATAGATTTGATGTGACTAAGAAACAACACTCAATTTATATAATAGATGGTGAATATTATAGATTTGATGTGACTAAGAAACAATTACCACTGCAACCTTTATTTTCATAAAAATATATACTGCTCTGGGTCTCTACAGTTAGCCCAAGGCTGCTGAAAAGCTCCAGAGTTATCTGGGATCAAGAGCTATTCATAAGCCATCGAATACCAGAGCCAAGGCCATAGTAATAGTTATAAAATCCTGAATATCTATCAACATTTTGTTTTGTTGTTTTGAAAAGAGAAATGAGTGTGATAGCATCTCTACAGTCTGCTCAGTCAACTCTGTAAGATCGCTTTCACCCACGGTTGTTTTTTTGGGCACAGCCTGATCTCTGTGTGCCTGTACCAGCAGGTCTCCATTAATCATGGGTCAGAGGCTGAGTGTGGCCCTCAAATCTGTGCCAGAAGCTCCCTGATGCTAAGATTGTCCCGTGGCAGGAGAATGTGAAGGAGTGTATTCTGGCACCCAGAATGGCCTCCTTAGTTTGGGAAGTGTGCACTTGAGGCAGGTTTGAAGTTAACTCCTCTAGTAATGATGAAATACAGCTAATATCCTGAGCATTCGCTCTGTCAGGTTGAGTCATTTTGACAATATATGTTAGTTATTGTTTAGCCATTTTACTAATGAAAAAACCGAGGCTCAAGAGAAAAATTCACCTGCTCTAGGAAAACCAGCAAATGGGGAAGCTTTGTCCAAGCCCAAGTCTCTTAGACAATTAATTTACTGGGTTTCACTATTCTAACTCTCAATTCTGTGCATCACAGAGAAACCCTTTATCAATGATAGTCTTTAGAAAAACGTTTTTGCTTCTCAAGGTAACCACCACCTACACAAGGTCTGAAATTAAGTCAGTCTCTTCCATTTTCAAATTCTAACTGCAAATGATACAAAGGTAAAGGGTGTTACTGGAGCCTCTGCCTTCCTCTGTATCTTGTTGGTGGTCCTGCTGCCTCCTCATGCCAATGGTTGTCCTAGATAGAAATCTAAGAATGTTTAAATTTTCTTTCATCAAAGTTTCTTCCTTCAAAAATCATGCTTATTTTTCCCTAATGGTTAAGGAGAATTCACACAGAAAAACTATTCTCACTGTCTCCCTATGAAGTCAGGAAGTAGGCTTTTGTTCTCTTTTGTTTCGTTCATTCTATTTTGTTTGTTGTTATGGTTTAAGGCCCTCAAGCATTGGCTTCCACCATATTCCTTGCTGGAGTTTCTCTGTTGCTTTCCCTGAGTAATTCATGCTTGTAGCAGTTGAATACCCTTTTGAGAAATTTAAAAAACAAAGTTAGATGTTAATGGGAAGGTGAGATTTTCCCACAAGTGCTTTCTAGTGCAGTGTTGTTATGAATCGAAATGAAGTTGCTTAAAAACAATATAAATGGAGTCAATGCACATATGAACGCTGACACATTCCTGGAACTGGGTGCTCAATGGAGATGTGCTTAGCGATGGAATCGGTTAATGGGTTTGGGGAGAGGAAAGGCAGGGCATGAGATGAGCTGCTTGGGCAGGGTAGAGATGGATTGTGAAGAGGTGAGTTTGCTAGGGTAAAAAGATAATTTATCCTGATGTCAATGGCTGCTAAAGATTTTAAATGCAGACATAAAATTGTTTGACCTGTTTTTTGAATGATAAGGATATCTGGAATAACGGATTGGAATAAGGAAAGAAGAAAACGGTTTTTAGTGTGCCAGATTTGATCTTAATTTAGTTTTTTCTCACACTGATGTATTTTATTTTTATCCTTCAGGCTCAGAAATTTTATTCCTGGAGCTTTCTTTTTCTGGAGAAAGGGTATCCCAACTGTGTTTAACATAGGTATTAAGTGTGATCATTTTCAAAGCATTTTGAAAGATTTTTCTCAGTGATTTGGAAGACTACTCCATGATTTTCTCCAAAATTAAGAAATAAAATGGTAGACACTGCATTTCTTAAGCCAGGGGAAAGGATACTGCAATCTATGAAATACAACAAGTTTTATAAATAAAGCTTTATTGGAACATGGCCATGTCTACTTGTCTGTGGCTGCTTTCATGATACAATGGCAACTTTGTTGCAAGATAAAACATACAGCCTTTGAGATCTAAAATAGTTACATACTATCTGGCCATTACAGAAAATGTATATCGACCTCTGACTTAAGTGACTTTTTTTTAATGTTAGGGTTATTTTTAATTTTTTGTAAGCATTTCAAATTTGGGGAGATTTTTGAACCACTCAAGAGGAAAATATTTAATAATATTTATTTAGGGTGACTAGCTTCTGGGCCAGGTTTTGGCCTACCAAAAAAAGTAATGCTAAGTAGATTAAACTCCAAGGAAATAAACGTGGAGCATATATAAATCATTATTCCTTCTAAAATAGGTTTTCAACTAATTATATAACTGCAGCTATAACTCACTATTATATTACAAGAAGGCAGAGTGGAGAGAAGGAGGAGTCATTTTTTTGAGGATATATTTCTGACTCAAAGTATCTATTGTCCCTAGAGGTTTATCGCATTACATTTTACTGACAAGAGCTCTTAAGAAGAACTGAAATGGAAATTTGAACAAGCAAGATGAATAGAAGGCCTCTCAAATAGTAAAAGTAGCGGAGCACTGCACCTGTGCATGCAGATATGTGCATGTGCAAACATACACATATATGTAAGAGCAAGGAAAAAAAGAAAGCAAGAAACAAAGATAAAATAATTTGTTTGACCTACTGTGTAACTAACTTAATGCTATATTTTTTGGTTAGAAAAAGCCAAGCTTGTCTCTTAGAGTATCCAGTCTCATAATGAAGCTTCTGTGAATTCTTTACCTGGTCACTGGGCACCCCTCTTTGTTGAAAGTGTGTAAAGGACTGTGTCAGCACATGTGACACAGAAGAATGAAGGCCCCAAGAAACAGACTTAAAGAAAGGTGCTCAGCGTGCCCTGGGCCACTATCTTCTAGATCAGAAGGTAATGGAGCAGTAGAAACTCGGCAAAGCGTGACATTACATCTGAGATTGAAAAAAGAGAAAAACCTTTTCTATTATTGATATTTACTAATATTACGTTCCATTTGTTGAATGCTTACTGTGTCTCACACACACTGCTAAGCAATCTCTATCAAACCTTCCAGAGATGGCAAAACATAACCATGTTTTATCCAGGGCTTTCCTACCCTGTGTCCTCATCTTTAACATGGGAGGATGGGATGGTCATTTTATAGATAAGCAAACTAATTTTCCTTCATTTTCACATGGATATTAAGTGCCAGAATAAGAATTCAGAGTCTATGTCCTAAAAAGCCAATTTTGTTTTTCAGGATATCACGCTAATACTATTAAAAGTAAATAACTTTCAAAAAAAAAATACCAAGTATCTATCTCTTGCCAAGACTTAGGATTCAAAGCAGTTAGAAATCTCCTTTAGGTAATGGGAAAATAGAGTGGTAACTGGAATATACACTTCTGAAGAAACATGAACTTAATCAGTACTAGGAATCAATATGTGTCCTAAATATACCTTTTTCTAAAATTAGCTCTAAATCCATTAAGGCTGTTAGGTACTGAAGTTCTTTTCTAGCTCCAAAATAGTCTTTTTCTAATAAAGAAGTCTGACTTCCACAGCAGGCCCTGGGAAAAGACACTTTATCTAAAGAGTAAAATTACTGAAAAAACATTTTAAGTCAACCAAATCAATGTTTCCTTTTAATTAACAACAAACTATTTTGATTCTCTAGTTCTATGAAGCTTATTTTAATTTCCCAGATGAGAATAAAACAAACACATAAAACAATATAGTCACATCTTTTGAGTAACAGTAATGGATTTGTTTTGTTCATTTGTTTGCTACATGAACATGCACAGGCCTACATGTGAATATGTTTACCCTATAGAGAGAGTTAATTAACTAGAAAACTAGTTGATCTACAGGATTTACTAGAAAAGATAATTTCAAGAACTTTAGCTGGTGCTCCGTTAGCCTATTTTTCTTGTTAATCTAGGTTGCATGATCTTACTGCTATAGTTTTGTGGAATATGGAGAAAATGTTTTTATGTTTCTATGGACTAGATAGAGTTTAGATGTAAAAACTTTCTAAAAGTCTACACAATTTACACCGTTAGTATGGGAAATGATGTAATAGTGAAATTCATAGCGTAGCAAATTGTAAAAAGTGTGAAAAGAATAATGCTGACAATTTAAAACAGAGGGTAAAAACTAAATAGCAAAGTTGGACATGTGAGAAAGTATACTACAGAGACAGATTTGGTAGGAACAGAAGTAGTTCCTAAAACTGACTGACTTTTATCATCATTAACTATAATTTGAAGTCTTGCATAATGATGAATATCTGCTTTTTTTTTCTCTTAGGACATAGTTTTTGGAAAATACATTCACATTCATTTTCTACATGACTGTGTTCTTTCTGAAATTTTCTGTGAATTGATGTGCATAGATGTGAGGATTTCCTATTGAACTTTCCCACCTTCTCTGCGATGCTTCTGTGTTGTTTTGGGTGTGCGGAAATCTGTTTCACATACCCTTATGTACAGACCACAAATTTGGTGGAAACAGTACTGGTGATTGAATAGCAACCCCGCTGGGTAAGTGTTTGGGATTATGATCAGCACCACTTTATGCAGACAAATATTTAAACTCTACATGAAACGGGCAAATTCCTTAAAAGATTTAAGTTGTTTAAACAAACTAAGCAGGATATAGAAAATCTGAATAGACGCAGCCATTAGTAATATGAATTTGTAGTTTTAAACCTTCCCTCAGTGAAAACTCAAGACCCAGATAAATTCCTTGGTGAAATTCATTTCTCTTAAGAATTCTACATGAACTCTTTTTAAATTTCAAACATAAAGGAAAATGTTCGCAATTATATTTTGAGATTAGAATTAACCTATTACCAAAACCATACAAAAAGATTTTAAGAAAATGGCTTATCTTTCATGAAGAGAGCAAGAAAAGAGTTAAAAATATAAATGAATTAAGTATAGCAATATATTAATGAATAATACAGCATGATCAGGTGGAGTTTATTCTAGAAATACAAGTTTGGCATCACATTCAAAAATTAACCTCTACATTTCATCATATGAACATAATGAAAGAGAAAGTAATACAGGAGCTAGAAACAAATTATTTAGGCAGATAGTAAGGGTGGCCTCCTTGGTAAGATTTTCTTTTTAATAAAAAGCAGCCCCCAAATCATTTCTTTTCTAACAAAGAGCAGCCTGTTAAATCGAGCTGTAGACATAATTAAATAAGCTGGAAGCTTGTATAGGTGAACGCTGGCAGCTGTCCCAGTAGGAAAAGACTACCAAGGGGGCAGGCATGTTTAAAATGGAGATTCCCTCATCGGTTTTCTTTTTTGCCATGTGTACAGTAAAAAGACAGGCAGGCCAGGCACAGTGGCTCAGGTCTGTAATCCCAGCACTTTGGGAGGCCCAGGCAGGTGGATCATCTGAAGTCAGGAGTTCAAGACCAGCCTGGCCAACATAGCGAAACCCCTTCTCTATTAAAAATACAAAAATTAGCAGGGCGTGGTGGCGAGTGCCTGTAATTGCAGCTACTCCGGAGGCTGAGGCAGGAGAATCACTGGAATCCAGTAGGCAGAGGTTACACTGAGCCAAGATCACACCACTGCACTCCAGCCTGGGCCACAGCACAAGACTCCACCTCAAAAAAAAAAAAAAAAAAGGGATAAAGGCAGGCAACAGGACAATGACCAGGTAGAGAACCCATCTGCATAATAAAAGATTAGGGTAGGATGGCCAGGTTCTGCCTGTGCTATGTAAATGGCACACCTGTGGGCCTGACCAATCTTTTGGGCTCTGTGTAATTAGACACTGCCTCCTCAAGTCAATCTATAAAACCCCACGCATTTCTCCATGGAATCAGAAGACCCACTCAAGAACCCCTAGAGAGAGAGCTCTTCTCTTCTCTTTCTTTCGTCTATTACACCTCTGCTGTTAAACTTACTTGTTGTGCGTCCACATCCTTGATTTCCCTGGTGTGAGATGACGACCCTTGGGTATTTACCCCAGACAGAGTGCCGCTTCAAAATCATAGGACTTATTATAACAATAACATCTTTGATAAAGCTCTACATCCAATGATGATAAAAGTTCTCAGCAAACTAGAAATGGAGGAGAAATTTCTCAACCTAATAAGGTGCATCTCCATAAACCCTACAGTTAAAAATCATACTTCATGGCAATGCTGCTCAACTGGGAGTAATTTTTGCCCCTAGGGAACTTTTGACAATGTTTGGAGACAGGTTTGCTTGTCACAATTAGGGTGGAGGATGACGTTCCACTTGCATCTAGTGAGGAGAAGCCTAAAGTGCTGCAAAATGTCCTAGAATACGTAAGACTGCCACCTGCACAGTAAAGAATTGTCAAGCGCCAAATGTCAACCTCATCTCTATGAGACTGAGAAAGCTTGCTTTATAGTGAATGAGTGAATGTTTCCCCCAGAAGATCAAATACAAGACAAGGGTATTCATTCTCAACAGTTCTACTAAATATTTTTCCAGAGTACCTAACATCGTGATAAAATAAGAAAAAAGAATAAAAGGTATACTATTTAGAAGGAATGAAGTAAAAATCTCTTTATTTGCAGACAACATGATATTGAATATAGAAAATCCTAAAGAGTCTCCAAAAACTATTGAAACTAATAAATTAGTTCAGCAAGGTCAAACCATCTGAAGTATTGACATATAGATCGATGGAACAGAATAAAGAGGACAGAAATGGACTCTCAAGTCTATGCTCATTAATTATTTTTGAAAATGTATGAAGGTAATTCAGTGAGGGAAGGATACTTTTTTCAATTAATGGTGCTAGAACTACTGGACATAGGTATGGAAAAGATGAACATTAAACTATATCTAAAAATAGTTTTATACATGAAAGTGCATCAAAAATATAATGTAAGAGCTAAAATAATACAATTCTGGAAGAAAATATAGGAGAAAATCTTAACAACCCAAGAGAAGCAAAGATTTCTTAGAACAGAGAAAATAAGACACAAAAGAAAATAATTATTTGGACTGGGAATGATATTGTGTGGTATGTGTATCTAGCAAAGAACTTATATCCGGAATATATAAAAAACTTCAATCATTCAATAATAGGACAAAGAACTCATTAAAGGCATGCAAATGATTTCAACACACATGCGCCAATAAGCGTTCAGAACTGTGCTCAAATGACATTAGTCATTAAGGAAATGAAAGTTAAAATCACGATGAGATAACATTATATAGACAATTGAATGACTAAAATTTGGAAAAGCTGACAATACTAACTGTTGTTGAAAATGTAAAGCAACTTGAATTCTCCCATATGGCTGTCGGGGATGTAAAGTGATATCATTCTAGAAAACATTTTGTCAGTTTCTTATAAAGTTAAATATATGTTGCCATATGGCCTAGAAATTTTACTCTTGGTATTTACTCTGAGAAATGAAAATATATGCCCACACAAAGACTTGTACACAAATGTTCATTACAGTTATATTCACAATACCCAAAAACTGGAAACTGCCTAACTACCTATGAACAATTAAAAAATGATTTCTTTAAAAATCATTAAAAATGATTTTTTAAAAAATGATTCTAGTGCAATTAAATGATGTGGCAGTTTTAATATATATCCACAGATCCTTTGTCAAATTCTTTGTTGGGCCTTCCCTTAAATCTACACTGACCATGATAATGTACTTAAAAGCAACATAACGCAACCCAAGTGACACTATGTAACCTCCATGACTAGGTCAGAAAAGGCCAAATGGCTTCTTCCTGGAATCCTGACCTAGTGATTCTCACTATTCTGAGACCATGAAGCTGTCAGAAGACCACATCCAAGTGTTCCAGCCCATACACGCCTTTGAGGTCTCTACCAGTAATTAGCATCAATCCTTTGGCACTCGAGTGAAATCACCCCCATTACTCTGGCTCCCAAGCACTTACTCACCCTTCGTCTTCCCATATTCCCAGCTGAGGCCTTATAGACCACGGGGCTGTCCCTATTGTGACCTGATGAAAGTCTGACCTGTGGGATTAATGAGCATGCTACAATGTTTGTTACCTGCCACTGAGTTTGAGGTAACTAGTTATGCAGCAGTAGTAACTGGAACAACAAGCGAATCTCTTAAACATTAGGCTGAGTGAAAGATACCTGGCACAAAAAACGTGTTCTGGATGATTCCCTTTGCTTGACACTAGAAAAGACAAACTTAATTTATAGTGATAGCAGATCAGTGATTGCCCAGGGTGAAATTGGGGCTGACAAGGAAGGGGCATAAAGGAATGGGTAGTGGAAATGTTTTATATTATGATTGAGGAAACTGTTACATTTGTTAAAATTCACTGAACTGTGCCATTAAAGTAAGTGCATTTTATTGTGTATAAATTACACCTTAATAAAGTCATATTTCCAAAAAATTAGAGGCAAACTTACGTAGGTAGCTAGAAACTAGAAAAGAGCACTATCTACCTGCCGAAAGGTTGGGTAGATGCCTGCAAATGTTAGTCCAACTATTGGTCTCCAAATGGCTCACCACCACATCCTGAGGGAAAAAGGCAGGGAGTGGGAGGTAGAGAGACAGGATTGGGGCTGTTTAGAATGTTTCAGTGACAAATGCTACCTGCTTAACACTGGACTTTAAACAGTCACACACACACAAAATAACTTATTTGTTCATCTTCCACCAGAAGTTTGCATGTCTTAGCACTTCTTTCTTTTCCATAGTAAAGGCTTGCTTTTGAGAAGAGGGTAAGTTCTTTATTTCTGACAGCAGGTGTCACAATTGCCTAATAAAAGAGAAGCAAGCTGCAAAATTTCCTAATGCAAAAAAGCAAACCAGCAACCCCTAAAAATACAGACACATTCAGTTAGTATTATTAACATGTTACAAAGCCCTGGTAATGAGTATATTTCCTCCTTTCACAAATATCATACTGGAATAGACATCAAATAGACAGCATCCATTTCATCATAGCTTTCAAGGGGAGAAAAGGGAACACTACCTTATAAAGTGTATATGTTTCTATGTGTATATGTACATGTGCAAAAAATATACATACATATATAGTATAAGCAGTATCCTAACTTCATAAATGTTAAAATGTGAAAGCACTTGAAATATGGTAACCAACTACATGCTATTTGGAAGGTACCCAGTGAGTCACACATCCTTGCCAATGCTTTCCAGTTTGCCAGGCATCTCTCTGCCCAGTTCTGCTTTCTTTACCCAGAGGCTAACTCTGGCAGGTGCCATTGCCCCTAGCAGGTGTCACGTGTCAATGACTCGTGACAACAATGGAGAATTTTGAGGCAGCGATGCCTGGGTGGTGAAGGATGGTAGTAGGCATGGTGCTATTTGCTGAGGGATACAGGAGGTGGTACTCTGTCTTTCAACTTGTGTTTTCAGAGTAACTAGCAGGGAAATAATTCTCTCTACTCTTTGTAATTGGAGCCTATAGCAGATTCCTATTGTCCTGGTCTAGGGCTATAGGGGAAACTCAAAAAACATAGAGAAAACACAACCACTAACAACCTCTAGCTGGTGATTATTGCTTAGCAGGCTATGAGGAAGTTCATTTCCCAGTATTCAACCAATTATTTTTTAAGATGAAGTCCTGCTCAACTGTTGCCCAGGCTGGAGTGCATTGGTGTGATCTCAGCTCAAGAGATTCTCCTGCCTCAGCCTCCTGAGTAGCTGGGATTACATGTGCACACCAGCATGCCCGGCTAATTTTTGTATTTTTAGTAGAGACAGGGTTTCACCATGTCGGCCAGGCTGATCTTGAACTCCTGACTTCAAGTGATCCACCCGCCTCAGCCCCTCAAAGTGCTGGGATTACAGGCATGAGCCACCGCACCAGTCTCAGCCGAAGTTTTTATCTTCCTGTGCTCCTGTGCTTAGAGAGGACTTTACTATTGAATACTCTCTGGACTTTTTTTTTTTTTTAAGTAATTTACTATTCAGTTTTTCATATAACGTATCTCTGCACTCAACCCTGGGCCTTCCATTTTAGCTAAGATTATTACATCTGTTTTGGTGAATATTCTTTTGTAGGGTGAGGTCTATGTCTCCTTTGTCAAAAAGATGTCCTCAGAATAGCAGAGCTGTAAAATTCCCAGACACAAGTTCATCTTCCTCAAATTGAATATTTCTTCTGTATCTCCCTTTAACCCACAGGGGAAGGAATATTACCCTAAATAATCAAATGAATAAATAAATGATATTAAAGTTAAAAAAGTATTGATCTTTTAAACTCTCAGTTACCAGTGGATATGGGATTCCCCACCCCCCAGAGAGATAACCCCCTCCAGGGTAAAAGCTGAAAGATTCATTTGCTAAATTGAATTTCTGTACTAAAGCTGTTGTCTAAGCAAATATATATGATACCTCTGACTTAGAGGATGAAGAAGAGAAAATGACATTCAGGACAACCTGGTACAGGGAGGAAGCTATTGAGTATGGGACCAGAGGACCATCACATGGCAGGGTTTGGGAAGAGCTTCAGGATACAGAACAGGACACACGTGTAGGTCCAGATCCAATCCAGGTCGTTGGAAACGGAACTGGCTGCACAATGTGATTTAGGTATAGTCATCAGTGTCTTAATAATGTGACAAGTCAATGGAGAGCCCTGCATTTACAATCCTGTAGACAAGGTATACCAAGAAAAAGCAATATCAAAATCCAGAACCTACATAAAAGCTATTAAAATAAGTTAATTTAGCAAGGTTACACGATCGATATACAAATCAATAAAACAGAATAGAGAGGCCACGAACTGCTTCTCACATATATGCTTATTGATTTTTTTTACAAATGTATCAAGGCAAAGCAATAAAAACAGGATACATTATTTTCCAAGAAACAGTGCTGGAACAACTCATCATATATATGGAATAAATGAACATTGAACCTTACCTGACACCGTACATGAAATTTAATTTGAAATACATCATATAACTGAATGAACATCTAAAAGAATGTAAGTTCTGAAAGAAAACATAAAATAAATTCTTATCAACCAAGAAGGAATGTAGATGTGTTAGTACTGAGCAAATATAAAGCATAAAAGAGAAAAGATAAATTGGATTTCACCAAAATTGAAAATTTTTAACCTTGAAAAGATGACAATAAGAAAATGTAAAGGCAAGCCCCAGCCTGGGAGGAAATGCTCTATCTATATAAATATATGTGACATATCTGGAATATTTGCAAAACGCATATAAGACAAATAACTTGTGCCTAGAATTCTAATCCTCAAAAATGACAGTAGGTGGGCAGTCATGACCCAATATCCGTTGGATCCATTTCTCATATTGTCTAAATACGAGAAATGAGGCAAGCCTGCAGTTGCAAGTAAAATCATCAAGGAAAAAGCAAATGAACAAACCAGGAGAAGGGAGGGAGACTGTGTTGAAGGTGTGCTAGGCCACTTTTTGTGTTGCTGTAAAGAAATATCTGAGACTGGGTAATTCATAGAGGCTTAATTGGCTCATGGTTCTTAAAGCTATACAGGAAACATGGTGCCAGCATCTGCTTGGCTTCTGGGAGGCCTCAGGAAGCTTACAATCATGGTGGAAGGTGAAGGAGGAGCAGGCATCTCACATGACAAGAGGGGGAGCAAAAGAGCCTGGAGGGGAGGCGCCCTACACTATTAAACAGCCAGATATCAGGAGAACTCACTCATGATCACAGACAGCACCATGCCATGATGGATCAACCTCCATGACACAAACACCTCCCACGGGGCCCCACCACCAACACTGGGGACCACATTTCAGCATGAGATTTGGGCAGGACAAGTATCTAACCATATGAGAAGATAATGAGAAAGTAGCTTTTTCTTTGAGTAAAAGGAGATGGAAAAGGTTGATTGAACTCTAGGATAAGAGACACTGGTTAGACTAACTGTGATACTTCAGAGGAACAGATGGTGGTGCCATCTTGCCAGTTATTGCCCTAGTAATGAAACTCAAGGAGTTGAGCCCTAAACTCCCTGAAAGTCCCTTACCTGGAAATCCACCTGACAGGCCTGAGCAGGCTTCTTTCTGGCCATTTGCGTTGAAGTTACCTGCCTGGCCTGTTAGTCCGGGCAAGGGGTCTGTATCTGTTGAAAGACTGGAGCAGGTGATCTGCCCAGAAATCTTTCACCTGGACCCTTGATTCCTCGAATCCCCTTTTCCTTCTTTTCATATCCCTGGACAATAAGCCAGAATCTCCTTCGTGTTTGGCCTTTTCCTTTTGCACTCCTGAGTAGAGACAATAAACCTGTGGTCAACCATCCCCTACACAGACTCCAGGTGACAGCTGGGTGGGTCTCTGTGGAAGCCGTTGGTCACTCTCTGGAGTGACTTGGTGTGCTCAGCTTGGCTTGTGAATATGCGTGTGCCTGAGGCACATTAGCAGTGCCCCAGAGACACCGTTTCCAGAGCATATGTGTTCTTTTCTCCTTCCAAGATTCTTCCCAGGCAGAAAACTGGCCAAATCAGCCATGAATAAGAAAGGAAACTTGCAAACTCTGAGTCTCAAATTCAATTTCAAATACAAAGTGGAACGGAGATGGAGGTCGATTATTTTTTCATTCAACAGGTAACAATAGGGGGGTTGGTTCTGCTGAACTGAATGCATGAGGCTTGGCCAGGGATGCAGTTTTCAGCCCAAGAAGGTCAGCTTTTGTGCAGATGAGCTGAAGGGCCTGCAGATTGGCTGAGGGTAGAGGGTGTGGGCAGGCTGTGGTTCAGGTCCGGTAGAAGCTGTCTGTGAATCTGGGTTTCTCCTCTCTGCCGTGGTCACGTGCTCACAAACGGCTGGACCCGCACAGCCAGATGCCTGCAATAAAGCCATTCTCTGCGGCTTGTGTTCAGTTTTAGGATTAACAAAAGATGGAGACCTGGGCTCTGCTGCTGTCAACAATATGGCCACACGAGGGCGTACGAGGTCCTCGATTTTGCCCACAAAGGCCTGTCTGAGTCAGTTCCATACACCAGGTTTCAGGGATCTCCTACTCTGCCTAGCTACAGTACACCAGTCACAGCCCTTCTGATGCAGGAAAAATGCAGACGAAATGCAAAGGCAAAGAAAGGCCAAGAACCCTTGGTCCTGAAGGCCTTCTCCTCCCGCGCTGCTCTGTGGGCACAGAGACCTGTGGGGCTGAGGCAGTGGGTTCACCTTCCCTGTCACCTGCTAAGTGGGCTCCTGGTGGAAAGCCTCCATGGATGTCAGGGGCTCCTTGCAGACGGTTCTCAGGAGGGAATTTTAGGAATGAACGGGATCAGGAATTGAGGAGGAAAGATTGGGAAATCAGTAATAAAATGCAATTCCCTACCTGGAAATTAAGGAGCTGAAAGGGAACCGGGCATGATACGTAAAGACTGGCCAGTCCTTTGCCGTGAGCTTTGTCCTAAGGTCGGAGAGCTGCACCCTGGAAATGTGACTCTATTTAAGTTTGCGTGTTATCACAGTATTGATTTTTTGTTTTTATTAAGGATAGAATAAAATTATTTTTCTGAAAAGCCCTTTATTTGGCTTTGCTTTTCTTTTTTGTGACTGAAGATGCATTTGTAAGAAGGAACTCTATCTCAGGAATCGGCGTGGTGCATCCCCAGACCATGCTCAACCAGCCAGTCAGGGGCTCTATTCACAATATTTGAAAAGTTTTGCATTTTTCTCCTAAATGCCTACCTCTAATTTAAATTCGTTGGTACTGAATTTTCAAACCTTGGCTCTTACTCTCAGCTCCTTCCCATCTGTCCATGAAAACCTTGTTATGTTCCCTTTCCTCTGATTTCTCACTGTTTTCTTGTGTCCTGGGGCCCTTATTATACCTGAGCCAACAGCATTTTGGGTTTGTTTTTTTTAACCTTCGTGATGGGTGGGAGGACTTCCTTATTTTTGCAGGTTTCTCTCTTCTTGCCTCTTATTTTGTGTAGTTGGAGATACTAAAATATAGGTTAATGTGATTTCGGAATGAAAAATTCTGCCAATTTAGGGTTGTTACTAGATGGTGGTGGGTTTGTGGGTGGGCAAAGCTAGAAAGACATTGTGTGCAGCCCTCTTCTCCCGTTTTCTCATGATGCATTAGTTCATTCATTCTTTCATTTTTCTGGTGTCTTTCTGAGAGTTTTATACAGTGTGCTAAGTGGTGAGGTACTGGGCTTGTGGACACCCTTTTCCTTTTTTCTCAAACCCTTATTCTTTTGTTTTGTTTTGTTTTGCTTTGTTTTTTGAGATGGAGTCTTGCTCTGTCCCCAGGCTGGAGTGCAGTGGCGTGATCTCGGCTCACTTCAACCTCCGCCTCCCGGGTTCAAGCAATTCTCCTTCCTCAGCCTCCTGAGTAGCTGGGACCACAGGCATGTGCCACCATGCCTGGCTAATTTTTTGTATTTTTCAGTAGAAACAGGGTTTCACCGTGTTAGCCAGGATGGTCTTGATCTCCTGACCTCGTGATCTCCCCACCTCAGCTTCCCAAAGTGCAGCCGCCATGCCCGGCCAAATTCTCATTCTAAAGAAACCTCCAGGAAGAAAGTCCAGTTGAGGGATATTGTCTGGCACAAGATTCTAAATGTTCACTTGAGAATGCCTCCCTTAAAACATAGCATTTGTTCCATGCTTTTCGTCTGTTCTCTATTTGAGTGTATCACAGCAGGTAAAGTCCTCTCTAAAATGTCCTTATTCGTGGATATTTTTCATTTGGTATTGACTTTCTTAATCTCAGCCTGCAATGTTATCTTCTAAACCATGCCTTTCATACAATGATCTTATTTTTAAACTTTTTTGTATTTTTTAGTTGATATATCATAATTGTACATATTTTGGGGTCCATGTGATATTTTGATCCATGTATAGAACATGCAGTGATCAAATCAGGGTAATTGGGGTATCCATCACCTCCGACACTTATTTTGTGTGTTTCTTTTAAATTTGACTTCTGTAAAAGCTCAAAATACTTGTCTTCCTTTTTATATGGCCACAGTTTAATTTCTTACTTCCTTTTCCAAAAAGCATTCTACTACAGGACTTCCCTCATGAAGGTCCTTTCTTTGTTCTGATTTTGTTCCCTCTTCCACCTTGCGATGTCACTTTAATCAGCAAACTCTTCATCAGTTCTCCATTGCATCTTCATTTGTCACCATCCACAGCAAAGCAGTCTGATCAGTGAAATTTTCCATGTGTTGCCTCCTCCCTTCCCGTAGCCCCATGCCAACACCTGTGCTCTTCTTGGGTCTTCTCTGGGGTGACTGAACTCTGCATTGACCTTATCTAGCATCCTCACTCACTGACGTTCTAGGGAAGCTGGTTTCTCAGACTTTTCTTTGGATGTGTCATATCTTTCTGGGTTTGAATGGAGTCCTCTGAGTAAGTACACACATGCACACACGTGCACAGATGCATATGGGCATGTATCTGACATATCCCTTGGTTTCTGTGATGTCTAAGGCTTAGTTAGATTGGTCTTTTCATCTAGTCTAATTATTAGAGGTACATATTTTTTTTTTCATTTTGTTTCTAGATCAAGATAATAACCACATTTAAAACATTATGGCATGACCTCTGGAGCACTTCATATATATTTTTCTCTTGGCCAGTTGTGAATGCTGTGAGAGCTTCCAGAGAATCCTATGTGCTAGGATCCAGTGTGCTTAAATCCCAACACAATGTTGGGATTGTGTTAGAAACCTAACATCTTTTTTTTTTTTTAATGATAAAGTCTGGGATCTTATTGTATTCATCACCTGAATCACGTACATTGTAGCCATTAGGTAATTTTTGATTACCTACCCCTCTCGCACCCACCCACCCTTCTGCGTCTCCAGTGTCTGCATCCCATACTCTACGCCCATGTGTACACGTTATTTAGCTCCTACTTCTAAGTGAGAAAATGAGGTGTTTGGCTTTCTGTTTCTGAATTATTTCACTTACAACAATGTCCTCCAGTTCCAGCCATGTTGCTGAAAAACATGATTTCATTTTTTGTTATGGCTGAGTAGTATTCCATGGTATATATATTCATTTTTTTTAACTTTCATTTTAAGTTCAGGGGTACATGTGCAGGATGTGCAGGCTTGTTACATAAGTAAACTTGTGTCATGGGGGTTTGTTGTACTTTCATCACCCAGGTGTTAAGCCCACTACCCATTAGTTATTTTTCCTGATTCTCTCCCTCCTCCCACCCTCCACCCTCCAATTGGCGCCAGTGTGTGTTGTTCCCGTCTATGTGTCCATGTGTCTCATCATTTAGCTCCCACTTATAAATGAGAACATGCCCTATTTGGTTTTCTGTTCCTGTGCTAGTTTGCTGAGTGTAATGCCCTCCAGCTCCGTCCATTTCCCTGCAAAGGACGTGATCTTGTTCTTTTATATGGTTGCATAGTATTCCATGGTATATATGTACCAAATTTTGTTTATCCATTCTATCACTGATGAATATTTATGTTGGTTTCATGTCTTGGCTATTGTGAATAATGCTGCAATGAACATACACATACCTATGTCTTTATAATAGAATGATTTATATTCCTTTGGGTACATATCCAGTAATGACATTGGAGGATCTAATGGTATTTTAAGTTCAGCGTGGTCATGAAGGGGGAGACAGGGCATCCTAGGAGGCCCTTGGTTTCAAAGTCCAATCTTTAGAAATAGGTCTAAGTTTCTAGTCTCCCAGGATCAGCGTCTATGGAAATTTAGGTGACTTTTATCAATTGTTAAAAATTATTTAGAGAAGGAAACCTCAAAGAAGCCTAGTCTTCCTGTGTGAGTGGCCTCACATCATTCCATTTTGGGCATTAAAAGATGATGCGACCTCCTTTTACCAGCTCCATATAGCATTGCTTGGCTATCTGTGGCAATATTACCGAATTACCAGAGCGACAATTTCCCAGTGATGTGAGGCTTCAACACCTAACACAAACCTTCAAAGAAGCTTGAAAATATCAGTTTTGAAAATGACCACACAGAAAAGCCTCAAAAGTGCTTTTATTGACATTGCAGTTCATTAAATCATTAAGCCTTCTTTGCTGGCTCAATTAAATGGTAAGAAATGTAGACTAGTCAAAATAAACTTCATATATGATGGTGAAGGAAGTGTATATAGGATTATACATGATAAAATAAAAAATGTTTACATTTAATCATTCTTAACATGAGATAGAAATATACTACACTTTCAAGCAAAAGGCAAGGTGAACACAGAGGAATAAGATAAAAGCTGAATTCTGTTCTTTCTATTGCCAAAGCCTTCACCCATCAAATGGTATTTTTTTTTATAGGCCATACTAGTAAAATGAAAGAAGCATTAAAGCCCAGTACTTGTAATTTAAAAATTCTGGATTAACTGAATAATTCAGCAGTGCGTTTTAAGGTGCTTTGATCAAAGGCTACTTTCTTTTGCTCCCCAAAGAGCAGAACTAAGTCCCAACTTCATGATCTTTAAAAAAAAAAAACATGAAAGATTAGGCCTAAACAAACAGCCAAGGTCTATAAGTACATCTATTTACCTGTTTCCTGAACCAATAACAATATAGAAAGTAGAATGACAAGTGAAAGACCGATATGTCTAAATACAAAGGTGAAAATTCACAAGATTCCTGCACAGTTAGAGATCTTGGTCCTTGTCCTGGCAAGGTAGCATCTCAGTGAAGTAGATTCACTCTCTGATTAAAGGAAAAGTAAAGTTTGGAAGCCAGGGTTATTATAAGTTACAAAATATTATGTAAGAATGATAATGAAAATGTATAGAATTTAAATTATGTGAATAACAATTCATATTATTTGAGACAATATCATTAACTGTATCTTATAAGTCAAAAAAAAAAAACAACTAATTTAACTGGATTTGAAGTTCCACAGCTAGTTTTTGGCAGAAAAGACTAGAATTTTAATTTCCTGAGTCCACCTTCAATTTTCTTTCCATGGTTTAAATTGCTTATCCTGCACAGTAAGGGACATGTTCACCTCGGGTTCCAAGCCTCTAAATAGCTGGATGATTTTTTTATTTTCATTTTAATTGCTATGTTTCTGGCCTGGGCACAATTTCCAGAATTCCCTGGAGAGTGGATTCATTCCTTGATTCCCAGTGGGCTGTATTAAATGGTGCTTGGTAAATAAACAAGGCTTGGTCCTTATCTTTGATCTTGCCAACTCGTTCCCAATAAAATGATAGCTGATGGTGCTTGAGTAAATTATTTTCTTTGTACTCTCTCTACCGTTTCAATTTCAGAAAAGATTAAGGAAAAAGGAGTAAAAAAATGTGTTGAGTCTTTCCCCTATTTTTGATTTTTGTTGTTGTTGGCATTTTTATATTTAGAGATTATTTTTCACTGAAACAAGTACTATATTCCAAGTCATTGGGTTCTCTAGTCCAACTCACATAGGAGATGTCTAAGACATAGAGCTAATGCCTGGATTGTGACTCATTGAGATAGTTTAAAGGAAATAAAATTGTCAAATCTTATAGCATGTTCTTAAATGCTATTGATTTTCTGACAGCATTGCAAATTAAAACTATCAGCTTTTAACCAAGAATAAAATGAGCTCATCAACTGAGGCTGTTTTAAAATACACTTTTCTATTTTCATTTTAGTTTGTATTAAACTTATCCCTATGTAATAGGAATTTAAACAGTTTTGGGCATGGATTCCAGCAGCCCTAATCTCACAGATGTCAAAGTAACTACTTTCTCATGAGTGCTTGTCCACACATCCTTAGTTATATTCATAATGGTTGCTAGTTTTAATCTCCAAAATTGAGTCATTTCAAAAATATAAAATACATTGTGTTTTAGTGTATTATAGAACTCAGTGGCATATCTTTCTCAAATCTGAAATAAAAGTGAGAAAACATTTTGGAACAAAGAAAACAAAAGGTCTTACATGGTATGGTTTGAAGTGTCTCCCTCACAGTCAGTTCCAGACTTCAGTTTACAGGTCAGGGCTTCGCAGCAGAGATTGGTGCATTCCTTCAAAGCACAAACACAATGGAAAAAGGTGGTTCAGCATTATCTTCCCATAGATTAGGTGATAGAATTCTGGTACAAGATGGCAATGAAGTTTTATTTTTCAACTAAATTACTCTGATAGACAAATTCCAGTGAAAATAACCAAGGATATTGAAAAATAGAAAAAATTATTATCAGCAATGAAGACTACCCCTTAAAAGGTGAGAAATAGAATTGTTCAAGAATTCTTCAAAAATAAATTTTGTCTAGATATATGATGTGTAAGTCCAAAATAATTAAAAAAATGAACGTACTCAAAGGAGAAAGAAAGTTAAGAAAATAATTTAGGAAAACTTTGAAAAGTGCAGGAACTGCATGAAGAACTTTGTATATAACTTGCCTCATAAACTTCAAAGGCAAATTGTCTTTCAAGGCAATACTTAATATTGTGAAAATATCGGTGCCCTTCAAAGTTAAATAGATGTTTAATGCATTTCCATCAAATCTCAACTGCATTTGCGGGCAAATTTGCAACAACAACAGTAATAAAAAACAATGAAGAGACTTGACATTAAGATGCATTGTCAAGTTGCAATCTTTAAAATAGTCTGATGCCTAGGAGAAATATCTAGACAGAATGCTTATTTTTAAAATCTAAAAAAAAAAAAAAAAAAAACCCTAATTATGTACCTAGGAATAGCAAACTGGCAATCATATCTGTGAGAAATTAGATAATTCAATAAAAGTTACTATATAAAGCATATATACTACTTTTTAGATAATAAAACAGTTATTTAGATATTCAGTTGTTCCTAAGCCTGAACTCTCTAGTTTTATTCAATTACATAAGAAAAAATATCAACGAGGTATGACAGTAATACAGGAGTTGACTGATATGCTTCAAGAATTTTAGATCTTACATTTTGTGTATACAATGGTTCTCTCTCAGCCTCTTCCTTCATCCTTTCCCCCTTTCCTCTCTATAAATACATACCATTTGCTTGCTGAAACCAGAAGTACCTAGGGTTATGAATATCTTCTGTTGTCTTCCACCCAAGAAACCATAGATGGATGGAAGCAAATAAGAACGAGACAAACGTAACTCTAATTTATTATCAAATGTCAAATCTTTTGTAAAAATCCATGCCTCTTTATAATAAACAGAACATTTACAACATTCATCACAAATGATTAAGTTATGCTGTGTAGTCTTCAGATGTAATCTAACCACCTAAAATTTCTCAATAAATAAACTGCAGCATAGAGAGTTTTGATGCTACGTTCATTGTCACAGAGCATCGTAAATAATGGATCCTTCTTGTCTGCATCCTGCTCCACCAATGATTAGCTGTGTATCTTTGAAACTAGCAACTTTTCTGAGCCTCAGTTTGTCTCTAAATTTGGACAATGACAATATTTATCTTGTATATTTCTGAGTTAATAGAAGAGATGGAGTATATGAAAGTAATTTTCAGATTTTCTTATATGTGCAAATCTCTTCAAATAGGAATCCTCCTATTTGTCTTAAAAGAAACTTGTTAGGACAACAGAAATATCTTTTAGAAAACAATCGGATTCCTAGTGATCAGCATTCTTTAGAGTACACAAATGCCTTGAAGGAGTCTGATTTATATAAATTAGCAGAATCATAGTGCTTATTCTGGATGTTCTATGTTAATAGTCCATTTTTCTACAGATTTTTGTGATTGTTTTTTCTTTTCTTCTTTCTTCTCTGTTTTGTTTACCACATGGTTTACACACTGGCTTGATGTGAAAAGACCAACTCTCTCTCTAAGTAGAACTTACTTCTGGATCTCTAATTGTTACTCCTCAACAAACGATCAACTGTGACATTACGTTTTGGAAAGATCATAAGTGACATTTTATAGTTAACAATTTACTTCTTTACATTCAACTTTATATAATTATGTTAAAATCACGTCCTGGTTTTTGAAATGCCTTTCAGAAGATTACTAAATTAACACCCATCAATGATAGACTCAATAAAGAAAATGTGGCACATATTCACCATGGAATACTATGTAACCATAAAAAAGGATGAGTTTACGTCCTTTGCAGGGACATGGATGAAGCTGAAAACCATCATTCTCAGCAAACTGACACAAGAACAGAAAACCAAACACTGCATGTTCTCACTCATAAGTGGGTGTTGAACAATGAGAACACAGGGACACAGGGAGGCGAACACCACACACGGGGGCCTGTCGGGGATGGGGAGCTATGGGGGCAATAGCAGGGGGTGGGGGGTTAGGGAAGGGATAGCATTAGGATAAATACCTAATGTAGATGATGGAGGGATGGATACAGCAAACCACCATGGCACGTGTATACCTATGTAACAAACCTGCACGTTCTGCACATGTACTCCAAAACTTAAAGTGTAATAATTTAAAAAGTGAAAAAAAAACCACAAGTGCAAATCTACTTTTTACTATGATGCCAAGTTTGTCTTTAGAAAGAATTCCCAAAAGAACATTGAAAAACAAAAAACTGCACAATTCTTCTGCCCCCGTAACTCTAATAAATAATACCTTAGGAGAGCCACAGTCACAGTCTTCTCCCACTTCCAGAAGGTGGTTCCCACACACTGGTGTTGTCATTATATTTGTAGGAATAGGCGCTTGCAGCAGACACTTTGGTTTCTGAGATAAAAGGTATCTTTCAAAATGTGAGCGGCAAGATGTACTGAAATCCTTTGGGAATTTTGAACTGTAATCAGAAGAAAACTCAAATATGATACACAGTGTGGTGCCTTCTGTGTGATAAAGGAACACGAGACTCTGACTTATCTAACTGTATTACTGAGCTCAATGGAAATTCCAAATTTAGCAACCATTTAGGACTGCATTGCATTAAATGTGGTGGGGGGTAGGCCATGCATACTATGATATCTGGAGATTTTTTCATAGAGCTCAAGTCATAGAGCTGGAAGGATTTCAATTTCCATGTGGCCATTTAGTATTGTTCTAAAGGACAGCAGTGATGGCCATCACCATTTGTTATTATCTACTCATTTTGCATTGAGAAATGAGGGGCAAGAGATGATAATAATGAACCAGTGAAGGGAATTAGTTGCAGGCTTCTGGACTCTATGGAAATATTTCTCTTCTTCTTTGTAAACATTTCAAGAACAAGGTATGTTTTATTTATTTTTCTATCCCAAGTATTTGCAAAGTGCCTGGCGTTCACAGGCAATTCATAAATATGCAAAAATGGATTGATTGGCTGATTGATGATGGAAATATAAGAAGATCCTGTCGTCATCTTAATGAGATTAATATTTTTAGAAACTATGGTTTCATTTTAAGTTGATATTACTTTAAGTTAAAATTGTAAGGTCACCATACTTGCAAGCTCTATCTTGGCATATTTGGAAATCATTCTTTAAGATTTCCAAATATGCCAAGTTAGTTGTTAAAATTTGTGCATCGTGAGACTAAAGGTTGAATTAATGAGATGCACAACCTTTGGGAAAAATATGCCCATTCAACATCTCTAGACTGCATCTGAATTCTTTAAGATTTGGAGAACAACTTTCTTCTTCTAGGATGGCAAGCTCTCACCTCAGATACTGATTCATCACACAACTGCCGGAGGGACACTTGGTGGTGAATGGAACATCAAGCATACCAAGGACATGGCCCAGCTCATGTGACATCACTCCTACAAGGGCCACATTATTCTTTCTTTTAGCCTAGAAAAAAGGTAGACACATATATTTCTTTTTTTATCCAGTTCTTCCCAATGTGCAGTACTTCAAAAATGGCTCGAGTGATGAAAACTAGTAAATCGTTAGCTCCTTTGCCTGTCACTATGTATTGCAAAATGTTGAAAGAGCATTTGAAGTGGTTGGGTCCTATGAATACAATACATTTTATTCAATAAATATTTGTTGCACTAATGGATACTAAGTTCTCAGTAAATCATGGTGAAATTAATTACACTTTTCATAGGAAGTACTCATAGGCACCATATCAGAGGTCTCCAAAACTTATTGCTGTGATACCTATGACATCGGAATGCTTGGCCATATAACACCTGTAAGCACCCTTCTTCCTTGTCTAGCCTCTCTGGCCATAGATACTGGGGATGACTAGTGTTAGTCCAGGCCACAGAGGGTACCTGGATTCCCTTTCTGTTCCAATATTCCTACTCCGATTTTCTAACATGAACTGAAGAAGGACAGGGAACCTTCTAGGAAGGCTGATGTAAGGTGATGTTCTGTTTGATAATCCAAGGGGTCTTCAGTGCAATGACCTACCAGTAGTATCCTTTCTACTTTCATTCATTAAGGAAATGTTCATTTTGCTAATTCTATATAAGGTGTTATGGTGGCCTTCATAGAGAATATAGAATCACAGGGAGCCCTACTATGAGTTTACAAACCTCAATAACAGCAACTGAAGATGGAGAACACAGGGAATTTGAGGCTGCCATTCCCACACGCTGATTGCTGAAGCCAATCCCGCTGTATGAAAGTTACAGATACTACAGTCACAATCTGAGCCTTTGTAACCACTAGCTTCTGTTAATTATGTTAATGAATCGCCTCACTGACCTAGCCCTTTTATATTCACTGAGCCCCCCAAAAACTTCTATTCCATAGTGTTATAATGACCACAGATGGTTATCTTATATCCATGGGCTTATTCCATCATCTGATTACTGATCCAATAATCTTACAGGTGAATTGCTACTGGTAGATTGTCAAATACTCTGAAACTTGATAAGTTGCTACGGTGGAATGTCAAGCACTCTGACAATTGATCAGGGAAATATTACAGAGAGGAAATCCCTGCTAAGGAAGCTTGGGTATAGCTATCCATTCTTCCTACATTTACCTGGCCAGCATGTGCTCACCTGAGGAGCTGAGCATGGTCGTGGATCTTCTTCTTCCCCAGGTTGGAACGGTGCCATATCAGGAAGTTGTTAAATGTGGTGCCTGTGCTAGGCACCACATTTATCTTATCCCCATCAGACCAGATTTCCATACCTACCAAGGCCACGTGAACATCTATGGTGTTATAAATCTGTGGAAAGAGCATTTATCCTCATAAAAACATTCAGGATTCCTTTCATGTTTGAGAGCTTTTGCTGACCACAAGTGATAGATAAAGTGGTGAATCACAAGTAATGAATTTTCATTTTGAAAGTAAAAATTTTAAAAGTTGACTTTGTTGCAACATATGTGATTTCACCTTGATGAGGATCCTTGTTCTGCTACAATTTCCCTGAACTGTTGAACTCAAGGCATTTGTGACCTTTGTAACTTCTTGTTGGTGAAATCATAGGGAAGTTCCAGGTGTCTATGCAGAAACATGAGGTTTACATGATAAGGTCTTACCACATTGAGTAGGTTCATCACATCAAACACAAAGCTTCTTATGAGAGTTAGATTCTCCTTATAGCTCTTATACTGTAAAATACAAAACACAAACTATAGTAAAACGGCAAATTAGTCTGAGAAGCTGATGGCATAGAGGATTTCACATTTTGAGAAAATTATGCATTTCGATATAATTAATATCTATTCATTCCATAATTAAATTATGTAAGACTGTGTTCTGGCAAATTCTATTTCAAATGTTAAGAGTTTTTGATAAAAGTTAGACATACATGTGAAATTTTAATGTTCTTCATTTTTAAGTTGAATAAATCAAATTAACAATTTTAAGGTTTTTAAACCAAATCATGTGACTAAAATTTGATTACAAAGCAGTATTTGCTAGATAGAAATGTAGATTCTAGCATTTTCCTTTGAAAATGCTTAGAATCAATATAATTTCTAAGTTATATAGAGTTTTGTGTTGATTTTATATTTACATACTATTTATTTAAATATATATTTAATTTATATTAAGATATAAAATATTATAATATTTTAATGATACATTCTTTTCATGTTTCATTTCATGGTTGATTTCCTGTAGCTATCTGGTATTCAGTATATTGCCAATATCTAAATATTTTGGTGGCAAATGGATATTAAAGGGATGAGGAGATAATAACTATTGCTGGTAAGGCAAGTAAACAGCCAAGACACCCAGGTGGACAAATGCCCCATTATTAGCTAAAATAGGTTATTGCTTGTTTTTGCTTGATAAGTAAACTTAAAAGTTGACTTAACTGGCTGAGAGGCCCGCATGTTTCATACTCACAAAGGCATTATCCAGCACCAAATACAGATCAATGTATTTCTGTGCCCGAAGAAAGTCTTCTTGCTTTACAAAGAATAAAAGAACATTGTTAATTATTATCTTTATTCTAAAAGATTCCAAAGCTTAAAAGGAGGCTTTTATTTTCCTAAGAGAGAAGATAAATAGAAAAAGAAGTAAATAAATTATAGGCTCAACACATACTACTCATTTCTAAGAATAGTATTATATTGCCTATCTCTGCTGAGACAGTTGAAGTCAGTGATGAGGTTAGGGAATGATATTCACCTCTGGGCTTTTAAGGGATCTAGACGTTCGAACTGGGCCTTGTTCCCTGCCAGTGCTCCTCACACTGGCACATGTGTGGTTAGCTGGGTCTCGTTCTTCCTGGTTAGATGTAAAGATGGCATGTTCTTTCTGGTCTGTGCTTTTCAGAGGTTTTATCAGGTATGTTTGATGGTGATGTGTGAAGTATCCTCTGGGAGACATAAAGACTTTTATTTCAGGATTCCTGACACACAGAGTCATATTTGCTGCCGAGAATGGATTAATGTCTGCACCTCCATCACAATTTCACACACAGCCTTGTCATTCATAGACCTCTCGGCTAACTTTTGTTAATCTAAGTTATAATCAGTATTTGTCAATATAAAATGAAGCCTAAGTTATTTACCAAGAGAAGTCTGAACAAGAATTATGAAGATGAAGCAACCCCAAAGAATTTGGAGTTTACACCATAAGCTTAGTAAATATTTTTCCTTAGTTTATTGATTGACTTAACAAATATTTATTGGCAGATCCTAGGACTGTAATAGAAAATAGAGTAAGAAAATATTTAGATAGGAAGAACCCCAGAGGGAGGTATGAATGATCAGGTCAGCCAGAGTAACATGCTGGGATTAGAAGTAGCTTAAGGAATCCCTCTTTCTATGATCATAATAGTTTGATAATTTGTTCATAAATAGAAGGTGACTCCATATAACAAAATATTACAATGCCAGCATGACTGTTAAAAGTTATATCCCTGAAGGTATTTCATGACGTTAAAACTTGTCACGTGTATGAGCCATGTGGGAAGAACAATGTGTTTTATTTTTTATGTCAACCCTGTGAAAGAAACATTTGTCTGTATGTATATAAGGGTGCACACATGACACAATGTTACTAACAGTGATCACTGAGAGGTCGACTTTTGTGGTAGTTGTTATTTTCTTATTTGTGCTTTTTTAACTTTCCAAACTTTCTCTCATTGACAAGAATCATCTGTGTAAACAGAAACACATAAACTTCTAAAATTAAGTTCAACTGTGACAATTTCAGTGTAGAATCTTAGAAAACAGGAAGTAACTGTTTTAGAGAGTAGGGTGGATACACACGGAAGTAGATTCAGATATCATCAAGGTCCAGAGTGTAGCATTCTTGTTTTACATTGCTAGGCCTGACTTCTCCTAGAGCGGCAGATTATAAAATGATTGTCAGGGCAATACTTTGTTCTTCACCTAAACCGCATATATTCAGCATTCCAGCAGTGAATAATTTACCAAAATAGTAAGAAGACAATATCCAGTAGCACTTAATTCTGTGTAATAAAAAGCTGCTTGATCTTGAGTAATTTTGATAGTAGTTCATACCTCAATCCATCGCAAGTACTAATGCTGGCAACAGAATTCTTTTCATTTAGGATGCTTCCTTTATAGTAACAGTGTTCCTGGAGTGGAAAAAAGAAATTATGCTTTAGAAATGTGTGTGTGTGTGTGTGTGTGTGTGTGTGTGTGTGTGTGTAACTATGAGAATACATGTAGTGCAGTTGCAAGGAAGTCTACCATCTTGAATATGTAAAAAAGTTCTTCAAGTACTGACTGTGACCAGACCAATTCCCAGAAATACAAAGAGCAAGAACCTCAGAGCTTTTTGGAATTGCTTCACTGGAAACTCTCTATATTTGGTGGCTGAGCTATTTTTCTGACATTAATTTACACTACGAAAGAGTCCAGGGAAGTTAAACCTAGGTAGGCTCACAGTGGAAGTGGATGAGTTTTCTGAGAAGTAGCCAGTCCTCTTGGGATGTATAGATCCCAGTGGGCCCTCAGGTTTGGGAGCCAATGCTCAAGGATTTGGCTTCCCTGTGCTGAGTCCCAAAGGCATTGTGCATTACAAATAAGTAAAACGAGACATCTATTTTTCTAGACTGGGGAATCCTCAAGATTTGATACTGTCACTCCTGAGCGCCTCAGACTGATTTAATCACTGTTTTATGTTCTATTAGTAGAATCCCTTTATCAGCCTCAAAGACCTAAAATTATTTGCCTGCACATAGAGATTCAGACATGACTGTTGGCCCACATCAGCAAAGTTAGGGGGCCACTTTTGTGGAGTGATCTAAAAAAGATAATGAAAAAACTGCCGTGCAAAATAAGTTCACCTGCCTCGGGGTCTGAAATTCCAGCTGTGGTCTTTTCTCCCTTTTTGGAAGAGATCTTGTCAACATAAACATTTTCTCATGGGCTGGGCGCGGTGGCTCAAGCCTGTAATCCCAGCACTTTGGGAGGCCGAGGCGGGTGGATCACGAGGTCAAGAGATCGAGACCATCCCGGTCAACATGGTGAAACCCCGTCTCTACTAAAAATACAAAAAACTAGCTGGGCACGGTGGCGCGTGCCTGTAATCCCAGCTACTCAGGAGGCTGAGGCAGGAGAATTGCCTGAACCCAGGAGGCAGAGGTTGCGGTGAGCCGAGATCGCGCCATTGCACTCCAGCCTGGGTAACAAGAGCGAAACTCCGTCTCAAAAAAAAAAAAAAAAAAAAAAAAAAAAAAAAAAAATTTCTCATAAAAGACTTGAGAAGATTCCTCATTAATGTATCATCATCAGCTATTAACAATTGAGCATGAATTAATTTATCAGACACTGTCTGCTGAAGATAGTGTTAGCAAAATTTCAGATGTTCGTGAAATAAGTTTTGATGAGCATAGGGAACTAAGAGCCATTTTGTGGCAGAAATCTTTTTTCTTTTTTATAGAGAAATACATGTTTAGGGTACCTTGGAGGATGGCCCTGAGAAACTTATCATGAACATGAACACCTCTTGATTGAGATTTGTATTTGCTTCCTGATCCTCTATTCCATGATTCTTAATGTCTGACATTTGGCCCTGGTATTATCTACAGGATGATGGTTTAATCAGATATAAAAATATTAATTATATAATTGATATTCCATTGCTAACCTCAGGATAAATGCATATACCTCCAGAAAATAATAAGTAGTGATGTGAAGTTTAAGTACCTATAGAAGAGAATTCTTCTAACCTATGGATAAGATGGTCTAGGGATAAGCGGACTTTCGGTTGCTTTTAAAAATGTGACACTTGGAAGCCTTCTTCTGCTGCGCCTATGTTTTAAAAGCCAAATGTGATTTTCTTTAATATTGTCTCACTGGTCACAGATGAGCACCTTGCTTTCAAGTCCTTTGATTATTATTTGAAGTTGTTCTTGGACCTCTGAATTTTATAAAATAGTTGAGTTCTTTTGGGATCCCTTGCACCAAGGACACAACTTCCACAGAACCTCTGAAGGATGCTGGGGCACAAATATGCATAAAGGACCATAGCATTCAGGGAGAAGCTATTAACTGCTGTGGAAGTAGGATGAGCCCCATACCCTGGAATTTACCTCAAGGCTATGCATCTTGAATCAGCCTTGGACATATGTTCTTATACAAGTAATGAAAAGCTACATCAAATCTTTGAGTTTGTCTGAGTAGAAAAAGATGTTTAAGTTATCAGAAGGTCAAGGAAGAAAGTCATTTATATGTACCATTCTTTTTATCTTACACTTTGTATATAATTTCCTAGGAAATCAACCTTCTTAGGTAACATTAGCACAAACTAATAACATCTAAAACTCAACAGAGTCCCACACAGTGTTTGGATCCTACCATGTTCTCAGGCTTCTTGGTGATTTCCTCTCCTCTGGGTGAATAAAATGTTTCAGTGTATTCTGGCCCCAGGAGATGCCTGTAGAGAGCAGAGAGCTGAATGAAACGTTCTTCATGCAGAAAGGTGGAACTTCCTGACATGAACTTCAGCACTAAAAGAGTAGTAATGTCTAAAAGTTTGAGACCACCCTGGCCAACGTGGTAAAACCTGTCTCTACTAAAAATACAATAATATTAGCTGTGCATTGTGGCAGGTGCCTGTAATCCCAGTTACTTGGGAGGCTGAGGCAGGAGAATTGCTTGAACTCTGGAGGCAGAGGTTGCAGTGAGCTGAGATTGTGCCACTGCACCCCAGCCTAGGAGACAGTGCAAGACTCTGTCAAAAAAAAAAAAAAAAAAAAAAAGGTAATAGTGTCTAAAATAGCTAAGATTCTGACCCACTGATCCTCTTCCAACATTGGAGCTTTCCTGCTGAAGCAAATCAGGGAGTTCTTCCTATTAAATCTGAGATAGGAAGTCCCCTCATCTCCTTCTCATCTGCAGATTCCCTATCATCTTCCAATTAGTCATTTTGAGATTTCTTGCACCAAGGACACAATCTCCATAGAACCTCTGAAGAATGCTGGGTCACAAATATGCATAAAGGACCATTGCATTCAAGGAGAGGTTTACTAACTGCTGTCAAACTAGGAGGAGCCCCATCCCCTGGAATCTATCTCTAGGCCATGCATCGTGAATCAGCCTTGGACATATGTTCTTATAAAGGAATGGAAAGCTGTATCAAAGTCTTGAGTTTACCTGAGTAGAGAAAGATGTTCAGGAAGTTCCCAGAAGGTCAAGGAAGAAAGTCATTTACATATGCCCTTCCTTTTGTTTTACACTTTGTACGTAATTTCCTAGGAAATCAGCCTTCTTAGGTAACCTTGGCACAAACTAATATCACCCAAAGCTCAAAATGTCCCATGTCTTCTATGTCAACTCACATTAAATGGATCCTCAAAAGGATTCCTCCCCAATTTCACAATATAATCCCCTGATGAGACTTGTAGGAGGTAAAACTTACTTGGTTTTTTGTAGGGAGAGAATGACTTCTTCTCCATTTAAGATCATCTGATATTGAACTTCATGATCATATCTTTCCTGCAAACATTTAATTACATCAAACAATTTATATTTCTGAGAATAACTAAAATAATTATAATGATATATGTAGTATGTATTAAAACAATTACAAATGCATATGGGATAAAAGCAGTTCTCTTGTGTTTTTAAAATATGTAAGAGAAAACATAGGTTATACACTAAGATGGACTTCCAAAAAGTAAAGTAATGTAGTAATAACACCTATAGATTAAACTAACTTTAATACATGAGATAGGGATTTATCATTTGCCCTAATGTTTAGTATATGATCCCGGGATCACCCAGGGAATCAAAACAAGGTGTATATTTTTCTCACTTTAAAAACAAACCAAATACACTTTAAAAAAAAAAAAACAAACAAAAACAAAAACTCACAACCCACTAAGAATTAGGTAAAAATTATGAAATGAGGGAAATATTTGCAACAATGTAATAGTCAAAGAATTAATATCTTTAATCAATAATAAAAATATTGTGTTAACTACTGATACAAAGTTTAATTCTTCACTATTGACAAAATGGCTGAGGGAAAAGACAATTCACTGGAGAAAAGGGGTGGTGTGAGGGGACACCATGAGCTTGGTGAGGCTGGCGAGGAACAACATCTCCATTAAAGATGGCTGACCTTCCTGGGCTGCTCTCCTCACCCTCAGATTTGGAGACATGTCTAAGCAGCTTTATCCTTTCTTATCAAGTGAGGCTGTTGACTCTCTGCTGCTTAGCCATAGAGGCATTCTGAGAAATTGTGTGTGGTCTCCTGAACCAAGGGGAGTTGTATATATGGGCTTCAAGGTGAAACTATTAGATGTCAACTGTCACATCACTTCTGTTAGTAAAAAGGCTTTTTATTGTCTCTTCGGATGATTGTATCATCTCCCACAGTCATTCACCTTGCTTACCTCTTTGCCATGCTTCTCTGTATGGTTGTTCTCAATCTCCCTTTTATGTAAAATGTGTAGTTTTTTAGGAGAAACTATTTCATGGAGCATTAATTCAGGTGTCTGCTTTACGGCTATTGCTAGAGAAAGAGAAATAATATTCACATGAAAGATGTCAAGGTTTCAGTTTTAGTTGTGTTGTATTTTGTTTTTATTTCTTGGGTTGCTAAAAGGGCAGTAAAGACTGAACTCCTATGTAGACAGCAAACATTACCAACAACCAGCTGATTGTCCTACTTCAGCTTTGATGACAATGACTTTTGTGTTTTTGCTCTCTCTCCCCCCATTCTGAAAAGACATGAAGATTATAAAACAGTTCTTCAGATGAGCTCTCAGTGTATGCAAACTCTGGACCACCATACTCAGAAAGGACAGGTTGTGGATTAAGAACAGAGGTTGTGTGAGCCTAGAATTCTGCCTGTAGAAATCCATTTTCTTCTTGCTTTAGAGTCCTCTTAAAAATCGTGAATTTTTCTCTCAATGCCCTCCAAGACTTTTTATTTTTTTCTTTTTTATGCCCTTTTCCCGCTGAAGTACAACCCCTGACTATACACTCTAAAAATAAAGTTTTTCATTTGTATATAAGCCTTTATTTTTAGGCAAGATGAATCTACTAGCAGTTATTTTATTCCTCAGTTTGACAATAAGCTATGATGCTTTTTCTCTCAGCGTGCTCCCTTAAGACTTTTGATTTCAAAGAAATAAAGATTTTGTTGTCCTCTCTTTGAAGAGTTTTAAAGCCTCAGAGAGGAAGTAGGAAGATTGTTTATAGACACAATGTTCTTCTTGATGTACTTGAAATTACATTATATAGACAGATTTTCATTGTTTACAAATAGTAGAAAACAAATGATCTTGGAGCCAAAAGATGGGGTCTTATGCTTTTAGCCAAATGACCTCATAGAAGTCACTTTAGTGTTTGTTTGTTGTCTAAGGTATAGGTTAGTGTAAAACTTGAATAAGATATAATATATAAAATCATTTAGCACCCTCTTAGGAAGAGGGCAGCATGCTTCTTCTCTTTTCTCTTTTAATTATTCAATCATTCATACAAGTTTAGTCTTATTTCTGAATGCTCACATTTTCACACACAGATTGTGTAACACCCGATAGACTCTTAGAAAATTTGGGTTTTACTCTGTGTGAAATGGGGGCCACTGGAGAGTTTGGAGCAGGGAAGTAACGTCATCTGACTTTTGTTTAATAAGATTGCCCTGTCTAATTTGTCAAGAATGTCATGCAGAGAGGCAAGAGTAGAATCGGAGAGATTATTTAAGAGGATATTGCAGTAATCTAGGAGAGAGGTGGTGGTGACTTAGATGAAGGTGGTATCAGTGGAAGCAGTGAGGTGGTCAAATATTGGATGTATTTTAAAGATGAAATCAATAGAATTGGTGAAGGATTGAATATAGAACATGAGGAAAAGAAGGGAATCAAGGATGACTCCATATATTTGCCTTGAGCAAACAGAATTGCCACTGACAGACATGGGGAAAGGTGAAGGAAGAACAGATATGTGGAAAAGGTTCTGGGTTCCCCTGTGTTGTTTTGAGATGTCTTCTAGGCATCTGTAGAGGACAAAGCAACTCGATCTTGGATACTAATCTGCCAAGTTGGCTTCTGATTAATCCCTGTTCTGGGAGCCCTCCAAGATTTCTAGTGTATCTATTGTTCCTTGTGTAAGAGCAGATACTTACCATAAATCTTGCCCTCAGGTCAAACAACTGTGATGTCATCACATCTCGACTGTCCGGTACATCTCTTCTGAACCACCCCTCCCCTACAGTATTAATGCCCTGGATCTGGAGAGTAATGGAATAGGGGTCTTGTCTCGTCACCACCCAGGACACAGACATGGCTGCTCTTTGTAAGTCCCTATTAAAACTGTTTTTCTAAGAACCTGGATTTTTTAGCCTTTTTCTTTGGCCTCTCATTTTCCTTCAGCTTTGGGGCAGGTTTGCACAGACCTGCCCCCACATAACAGCATCTAAGTGGATTTGTTGAAAATAAAGTGTACATTTTAATGTGAAAGCAAAAAGTTGGGAGTTGTCCTCTTGTGGATGGTACTTCAAGCTAAAGATTAGTCACCAAATGAGTGAACGCTGCTACGAAAGAGCATCAGGCAGTGATCCCTGGGGTATTCCAACGTTAGGAAATTGAGAAGAGGAGGAACCAGTGAAGGAGGCAGTGTGAGGTAGGACTTCTCCAGATGAAATGGTGTGTTTCAGGCCATGGAAAAGCAAAGAAAGAGGAAGGAGAGAAAGAAAGGGAAAAAATAAATGAGAACATGATGCCCCAAAAATGACCACTGGCTTTCACATCCTTGAAGCTTTAAGAGCAGTTTTTGGTGGAGTGTTGAGATGAAAACACTGTAGAAGCAGGATAGAAGAGAATGGGATAAGACTAGAGAGAAAGTATATAGGCAGCACCTTCTGAGAGGTCAGAAGGTTCCGCAGAGCCTGCGGAAGACTAGCTAAAGGCAGCTTGTTCTAGAACCCTGAGGCAGAGGGCAGGGGTAGGTATAAGGGAGTGTGGGGGAATTTATCTTAAACAGGCTCGTTTAATTATGTTGACCAGGAACTGACTATTCGCGTGCCTGACGTTTCCCGAAAGGGGAGCAATAAATGTTAATTACCTACAGGTTGTGTTTGCTCCAGGTTTTCGGCATTGTGCCTGCACTGAATAAAAGCAAGCGGCTCCAGCTTCTCGGAGCTGCTCTCTGGCCCCAGAGCCGGGCAGTCGCCTCGCTGCTCTTACGCTGCGTACCTGTGGATACTCATTTCATCCGTCAGTCAGGGTCTCTGGAACAGACCCTGCAGATGGAGCCCCGTTTGAGGAACGCTGCAACGAATCACGACGGAACCCTTGAAAACTGAAGTGACTGCCCAGTAAGTAAGTGGCGCCCGCTGGGGATTTCCAAGTTTCGGGGGGATTTTCAAGCTAGGGTTTCATCATGGGATGACAGTTAGCAGCTCAACAGCAACACTATATAAAAATATTAAAACAGCTGCTTAAAGCTATCAGGGCATTGGTCTTGGAGGCTCAATTAAGGGACTTAATGCAAACTCTTGTCTTCCATAACCCGTGGTTCCCAGAAGAAGGCACGTTAGACCTAGAGCTCTGGGAACAAGTGGGAAGAAATCTTAAACAGCATCATGCACAAGGGCAACAGGTCCCAGTGACATCTTTAACTTTATAGGCCTAGTTAGGGCTGCTTTGGCCCTGCTCTACACGGAAGAGCCCATAAAGGGAAGGGAGAAAGAACCATCATCTACCTTATAACCCACCGCCTCCTCCTCCCTCAGCACCACCGTTACGGGGTTAAGGTGCCATAGAGGAGAGAGATTTTCCCTGAGACCCCTGCCCCAGTAAATTGGAAAAAAGACAAGGGATACACAACAGTTACGAGACCACATCTTAGGCAAGTGGTATTAGAAGGAGAGCTCTTGGCCTGCCCAGTGATGCAAAGCCAACCAAGCAATTGGGTACATGAATCCATTACTTTCCACACTTAGAACAAAATAAGAAAATGCATTTAGGGAAAACCGAGCTGCTAGCCCATTTATGAAAGGATTGATTGAGGCCATAGCAAACAACTTCCATATGACCCCATGGGACTGGTTAGTGCTACCTAAGACAGCTTTACAGGCCAGTCAGTACTTCTCTGAAGGGCAGGATATGATGATTTCTGTGAACAACAAGCCAACCAGAAGCAACTGTCCAGGCAAAACATAACAGCTGCTCTCTGGCCACTAAGGCCAGGCAGTCACCTAGCTGTTCTTACACTGCATACCTGTGTCCCAGTACTCATTTCATCTGTCGGCCAGGGTCTGCGGGACAGGCCCGGCAGAGGAGAGAAAATTTAGCATGGTAACTGGCAGAAGAGAAAGAAAAAGGATATTCATTTTAAGTTGGGAGAATTTTTGTATGCTGGTGGGAACGATTCCGTAGAGAATATGGAATAAAGTAGGAAGGAGGGGAAATACTAGGTCAGTGTCCTTGTATGAGGAGGGATAAGATCTAGAGGACAAATGGAGGTGTTAAGCCAGCACAGATAGGTCACTTACGGGAGCAGAAGGTAAGGCTGATCATACAGGGAAAAGGGCAGTAGATTGGTGAATATGGTGAAACACCAGCTGAAACCTCTGGCAGTCCCTCCCATTTCCCCCGGAAACTTCTTGCATCGTTTATACACATAATGCAAAACAAATATAATGCTAAAGTTCATTTTGTTTAGCAGTTCAATGAGTACAAGTTTGTTTGAACATGATGGTTTTATGCACTATGAACAATAATGAAAAGATTTTATGGAAGTTCCAGAAAGTTGTGAGCTTCAAAGAAGAATGATTAACCAGATAAGATTATTAACCTGATAAGATTGTATATGGATAAACATAAGAACATTACCAGGTATAAAATTATCTAGCTAACTGCAATCTAATGAATATCTTCTAAAATAATAGCTTTTATTGTTAACTGTTGGGTTATCTAAAGTAATGGTTTCCAAAGTAATAGGGAGAAATATTTAAAAATTCAGGGCTACTTGGGCACTATGGGCTTCATGGACTATCATCAAATTCAGAAACATTTTAGTGACATTTTCAGCAGAATTTTGAGAGAACAATAGTAATACAAACAAGTTTCTCTTTCTAGAAATTCAGCAGTGAGTATTTTGAGGTCTCTGTGAGGAATGAGAGAAAAAAGATGTGTAGAATTTTTTTAATTTCAATTAAACAATTCTATTTCATTTTATGTTGTGTGACTTTTCTTTAGGCACAATTAATTCTCATCAGACAGCACAGGCACAGCTGTTCAGTTGGTCAGTTACTGTTTTCTTTTTTTTAATAATGCAGTTATGATGCATTATATCTGATTTTCATTTAATAATGCAATTATATAGGATTTAGCCCTCATTCTATTTTAAACTCTTCCCTGTCATTCATCCTGGCAAAGTCTTTGACCAAGACTTTGTGTCTTTGGATAAATGATTGTTTCCTCATGCGGTAGAAAGTATCAAAGGATTCAAACTTTATTCAAGATGATATTGGAGATGATTAGGAAGTTCTCTTAAATACATGAATTTGATTTTTGGCCAGGAAGTTAGTTCCATGTTGTCATTGGGATGGTATGTTTTAGAAAAGAAAATAATAGATCTAGCAGGATTATTAAATAAGAAATACAATTCCAGAGACATCCTTGCTAAATTATTATGCAAATCGCAAAGTGTTGACTATAAGCCTGTCTATATGTTAATATGGATTGAATAATTGGATTTGAAAAGACTTCAGTGAGCTGTGTGTATACATGGCATAATCATTAGTTTAGTAATTACTCTATTTTATCTTTCCTTTGGGTATATTATTGATGTTGGACAATGTGAGAAATGAAAGAGAATATAAAGGCTAGAGCCAGCCCTTTGTATGCAGCTTTTGCAAAGCAACATTTAGGCAAGTGATAATTTTGTGGGGAGCTTGGACAACTCCTCAGTTACATACTTTACCTTTTTCAATATAAGATTTAACACAAATATGTTCATACATGGAAATGTGCAGGTTTACAGCTTGACTTTTAACATGCTTATCATGTGACTACCAGTAAAATAACCAGTGACTTGAAAATTATTTGTGGCATAATAAGAGTGTATATAGTGGTCGGCAAACTGGTTCATCTAAGAATAATCAATCTCAAAGGGTTATTTTTCTGTAACTAGTCATTTTGACCCTGTCATTCTGCTTTTAGGAATTTTTCTCAAGGAAATATCCCAAAGTGTAGATTTTTTAAACAGCCTTGATTCATGAAGATGTTAATAAAACTTTATTTACTAGAGAAAAGACACAATGAATGGAACAATATGTAGCTTTTGGTTCATCTATTTTGGAAAATATTGTGCAAACATAAAATTTATTGCTTATTAAAACATATAAGATTTTGAGAAAATATGACAAATTTTAGAATGCATGTTTCATATAGTGGGTTAAAATACCTTCACTCAAAATTATATATATATATGTATATATAGTTTGCTTTTGCAGAGAGAGAGGTAGAAAATACATCCAAATGCCAATGGCAGTGATCTTTAGATCACAAAAACGTGTGCCATTTTTTTCAAAGGCATTTAAGCATTCATCAGATAATTTGACTTTTATATAAAATGCTGATGTTATGGTACTTACCTTGAGTTTGGACAATGAGCCAGAGTACAGACAGCAGGACCCCAGACATGGTGGCTACTGCAGGTAGCTGAGAAAGCTCATGCAGCATGAAGCTGTGGTTTCCCCAGTGTCGTCTTATCTTCCCCAATTTATCTTTAGAAGTTGAACAAGAAAATGAAAACCCCCGCTTTTCGTGTGAGATTGGGGAATGTTCTTTAAGAGTGTTGGGAAACTGTCAAAAAATTGCAGTGTCAACATCATGAGGATGTTCCTCATTGAGAAATATTTATGGCTGTGGTTATAGCTTGTTAAGGACTCACATCTGGACAGTGTTTGCCCTTGGCGCTCCTATAGCAGTGGGAATGTGTGAACTGAGACTGAGGTGCTTGCAGGCATTTCTACATACTCAACAAACTGGACCATCACGATTGCTATTCATTATCCTTATGGAAATCAATCCACATATTTAGAACATATATCAGTATTCTGTACATATTTTGAGAAACTGTCACAGTGAACACAGAATCTAAAAAACAAGTACCAGGCAAAGTCCTACAAACCAAGATAGTGCAAATATCTCTAACGTTCTGTCTCCTTATGTGTCAAAAGGGAATGCTGATAACATCAACTACCTCAAGATTCTTATAAAATTCATGAGTTTGCACACACACACTTAAGCACAGGTATGTAAAATTGTAAAGCAATGTGCATGTATTAAGAAACATGTACAATAAATTTAAATTACCTTGACAGTGCTAGCCTTAACCAAACTATACAATGCATGAAATACGTTTGAAGTGTACTTTATGAGTTCTACCTTAGAAAGTAACAATGTTTCTCTGACCATAATATTGTACATTTTCCCGATCATAATAAAGTTTATTATGGAAAAAGAGTTGGTTGTGCAATGACCTAACATCAAGAAATAACTTCTGTTAATATTTTTACAATTTATTTTCATCTTTTTATGCAGGAAAGAAGGAAAGAAAGCTAACCTTATTATACAAAGGGCTTAAGAAACTTACTTTTTTTGTGGAACTATAACACAAGCATTCTCATGACGTTTAATATTAAGACATCATTTTAATTCTTCAGAAAATATCATAATTTGTACATATGCATGTGTTGAGTGTCCATGTAATATGTAGTTGTATATAAAATAATTGACTTTTTAATTATTTCTTCAGGATAAATGTCTTGAAGTGCTATTATTTAGTCAAAAGGGTTAATCAACTTGAGCTTATTGATGTACATTGACTCAGTGCTTTTCAGAAAGTTAGGGCCAAATTAAATTTTCATGTGTAGAGTTTTCCCAATCCAAAAACCCATACCTTCTAACTGCTGAACTTACTTTTCACTGATACATTTAGGAATTTCCTAGCATCTGATTGGAAGTTTAAAAATCCCCTCTCTATGTCTATTCTTCATTTAGCTGCTCTTCTGCCTTCTGTTAAAATAGTAGCATTTTCTCTATACTTTTGCATTTCTCTTTCTGGTCCAGAAGATAAACCTTCTTCTTATATCCTTTATGAGCCACCATTAATATTTTAACAAAGTGTAATGCTGATTATGTCTCTATCATCAAATAATAAAAGAATCCTGGAATGGTGAACTCTTATCAGTGCCCTACACTTTGCCACCTTACATGTTGTTGTCAAGTATTTTAGTTTATCATGATTTACCATGATTTTAGTTTATCATGTTAATAATGATTACACATTGTTGTTATTTTCTTGTGTGTTTTCTACAGATGTTTGAAATTACTCATGTGTATCAACTTCTTTTATCGCAGGTACTTTTAGCAGTAGTTCTTTTTTTTTTTTTTTTTTAATTAACTTTCTTCTTCTTTAAACATGTTATTATTTCCATAGGTTTTTGGGAAACAGGTGGCATTTAGTTACATGACTGCGTTCTTTTGTGGTGATTTGTGAGATTTTGGTGCATCAACTGAGCAGTATACACTGAATCCAATTTGTGTTCTTTTATTCCTTACCTGCTTGCCATCCTTTCCCCTGGAGTACCCAAAGTCCAATGTATCTTTCTTAAGCCTTTGCATTCTCATAGCTTAACTCCCACTTATGAGTGAGAACATAAAATTTTTGGGTTTCTATTTCTGAGTTACTTCACATAAAATAATAATTTCCAATCCCATTCAGGTTGTTGCAAACACCATTAATTCATTCCTTTTTATGAATAAGTAGTATTCCATCACATATATGTATATGTATATATATGTCCTTATAAATATATATGTGTATAAAGAAACTGTTACATATATATGTATTTGAATATTGAAATCATATTAAAGTTTTGTTTGTGTGTGTATATGTATACATGATATATATATATACATATATATGATAGACATATATTTGTGTGTGTGTGTGTGTGTGTGTGTGTGTATATATATATATATATATATATATATATAAAATACTTGCTGACTGATTGGATGTAGCCTATCCCAGTTGGAAGAGAGGCAGAAGAATCTGGAATGAGTTCTAGGGTTCAGCTTGAGCCACTATATAAATCTTCCAATTTGGTGTCTTGATGGAAGTTGCAGTTTGTTAATCCATTAAAAACACAAGATACATATCCTGAGGCTGAGGTACCCCTCAGAATCACAGCATCTTGATGATAATAGATGTTTAAAATATTTGAATACAAGAACACCATGAAAAAATTTTGAAAATTAAACTCTCTGCGTAAAATACAGATGCTGTTTATTAGATAGTTGAATATCAGCCTATAAATTAGAACCGTGGGAATAACAGTGAAGAAATTGTTTACCCAATGCATCTGGAGGGAATAAGAAATAAAAAATATACAGAACCTTATGAATACAATATCCAAGTATTCACTAAACCTAGGATTTAATTTATGACCCTAAAACTAAGAAATCATGACCAAAATCCTGATTACAGAAATTTTTATTCCCATAAAGCCTGTGACTTACATTGTTGCATAATAACATTTTTGATGATTTGGGGCAGATGTTTAAATGTTGTCTAACTACGAATGAAAATAGAACAGCAACGTGGACAAAATTATATCTATATCTACATTTATACATATATCTCAGTTGCTTTATCTAGTCACTGAATGATGGGCATTTGGGCTGGTTCCACATTTTTGCAGTTGCAAACTGTGCTGCTATAAAGATGCAATACACAATGCATTACCACCTTACTCCCTCAAGAATGGCCAATATCAAAAAATAAAAAAATAATACATGATGTTGGTATGGATGCAGTGAAATGGAACACTTCTATACTGCTGGTTGGAATATACAGTAGTATAGCAACTATGGAAAACAATGTGTAGATTCCATAAAAAACTACAAGTGGAATTACCATTTGATCCAGCAATCTCACTACTGGACATCTACCCAAAGAGAAAGAAGTCATTATATGAAAAAGATACTTGCACACACATATTTATAAATAGATTATCTAATATTTCATTAATGGTTTCTTGGAATTAGCACTTTCATCTTTTTTTTTTTAGATTTTTCTGAGAGCGTATTTATTTCATTCTATTTTTTAACAGTAGCTTAGCTGTAAGAATTAGAATTGTAATAGTAGTAATTGTTCTAACAATGGTAATTGTTAATAATTAAAATACAGCCTTTACTAAATAATAGTGAAATATATTTTCTTAGCTTCATGTATTCCGGAAAGTGCACAAAATATATAATGGTACAGTTCAGTAAATATTTACCAAGTGTATGTCCCATGCAAATACCAGTCCATTCAAGAAATTTAACATTCATAGTCCCCTAGAAGCATCAGCCTTGAGGCCTTATCTTTGGGTAGATACCCAGTCGTGGGATTGCTGGATCAAATGTTAGTTCTGTTTTTAGTTCTTTATGGAATCTCCACACTGTTTTCCATAGACTCAGCCATGAGGCTTCTAGTTATTAACAATAGTAACAGTTACTATTGTTAGAACAATTACTACTGGGGCACTTTGGAGATATTATATGACTATCTTTCAGTGTCTGTTGTTGCTGTGAATAATTTTGCTTTCTGGCTATTTACAGGAAATTAATTTGCTTATGAATTATACAACTAGTATTGCTAGAACAGTTGAATATTTATTGAAATCATATTAAATTTTGTATCTAATAAATTCCTACTATATTTATAAGGATCCTCAGATGGCTCTGATACTATCCTTGCTATTCAGATATATCTGCAATAAAGTCTAATAATGGAGACACAGCCACAAACAGGCAGTCTGTACAAATATGAAGTATTATGAATGAGGTTTGTGTATTGTGTTGAGATAGGTTTTAGAAGGGGCACATCACTTCATAGGTGGAGATGATAATATTAGCTTGAAAAGGAATAGTGGGGCTGGGACTATAAGCAAAGCCATGAGTATATAGAAAATCATGCTGTTTGCTGAAGTACATGTTTCTCATGACTTGAACATAACATAAAAAGTAATATGTATATGATACAAAACTTATAATACATTCAGGGCCCAAGTTATGGGGTAATAAATGATCTTAAAGGAGAAGGCACGTATTTGAGAAATATTTAGCTTATAAAATTGTCAGACTTGCTGATGATTGTATGTTGCCATGTCCAGTTGGAAAAGAGACAGAACAATCTGTAATGAGTTCTAGGGTTCAGCTTGAGCCACTATTTAAATCTTCCAATTTGGTGTCTTGATGGAAGTTACAGTTTATTAATCCATTAAAAACACAAGATATTATCCTGAGGTACCCTTCAGGATCACAGCATAATAATAATAGATGTTTAAAATATTCATTGAATATATGAACACCATGAAAGAAATTTGAAAATTAAACTCTGCATAAGATACAGATGCTGTTTATTAGATAGTTGAATATCAGCCTATAAATCAGAAGTGTAGGAATAACAGTGAAGAGATTGTTTACCCAATGCATCTGGAGGGAATGAGAAATAGAATATATACAGAGCCTTATGAAAAAAATATTCAAGAATTGACTAAACATAGGATTTAATTTATGCTTCTCCAACTAAGAAATGACGATCAACATCCTGATTACAGAGAATTTTATTCCCATAAAGCAACTTAAATTTTGGAATGTTGCATGATAACATATTTTTGATGATTTGGGGCAGATGTTTAAATTTTGTCTAACTACAAATGAAAATAGAACAGCAACGTGGAAAAAACTATGATCATGTCTTGTGCAGTTAACAACTTTTGGATACATGCTTTGGTCATATAACAATAGATATAAGTAGTCAGTTCAAAGATTGTGGTTGCCATTTTATAGATGACTCAAAGAGGTTTGGTAATGTATTATCCTTCTAATCACCCAGGTATGTAATAGATGTCTCCAAAGTCATTAAGGTGGGAAAAGATATGCTTGATAAAGAATTTCAAATATTTTATTGTGGGAGATCTCTATGATGCCTTCAACTGCCTCAGGGAAGAAGCCTATCTCAAGAATATGAGAGAGTAAGAGTCAGAGGTTTGAGATGAGAAGTAATATAATGGTGTCCATGCTCTGAACTACAATTTGCTGCTCAGGAATCCCTGTTTGCTTGTAACATTGGGGTAAGGGCCATGCTCCCTACTTCAGTGGTATATCAGTATATTGGAATTATCTAATAAGATTTTCCAATCTGAGCTTGTCCATACCCACCAGGAATCCCTACAAGAGAAAGCTGTGTTAATAGTAATATTAGCCAACAATTACATAGCCAGGCATTGTTCTAAGTGGCTTGCATATATTCAAACATTTTATATTCATTACAATCCTATTTAAAATATACTTAAACATAAAAAAGTTTAAATATCTTGCTAGGTCCTACCAATTTTGCTGACCCATATGATAACAGTGCATCAGTATTTCTATTTTTTCTAATTATGAACATTTTTTACCTTAAAATTATAACTGCTAAGACGTTGAAGTAACATAGCAAAAACTTGGAGTGTTATATTTAGAACAAAAATAAAGATTCAAGTTTATGCACATAAATTATACTTTTAGCTATGGAGATGAATTAAATAAACCTTTCACTAATAATACCTTGATGAGCTAGAGAAAAAATATTTATATTAAAATATATGTTTTATATGTAATATATATAAAACACATTTTTTTGCTTTTACAATTCTCACATTTCTTCAAACATATATATAATGTTATAAATATAATGTATAATATATATTTAATATACATTTATATATGTTAGAAATAAATTTTCAATTCCATGAAAGAAATAGCACTCAAACATAAATTTTCTCAGCAAGGCAATTTACTTCTATAGAAGGGTGTGTCTCGCAGATGGAGCAATGGCAAGAGCACACCTGAACAAGTAAGGGAAAGGGATCCTTACCCCTGATGCAGGTAGCCCTTACTGCTGTGTCATTCACCTATTGGCTGGGGTTGGACCACACTGTCTAAGCTAATTCTGATTGGCTTATTAAAAGAGAGCAGGAATACAAGCCAGAGTGGTGGGATGAGCAATTTCAGCAGGAAAGATGGTTACACAACAGGTGACTAAAGGTGACTCAGGTCAGAGCAGGTGACCAGGGGTAACTCAGGATGGAGCAGGTAATCAGGGGAACAGATGTAAGCTACTGATGAGAGCTGGTAGGAAGGTTGTTTACTGAAACTAGGGGTGAAAAACTTTAAAATGGAGAATAAAGAATAAGAAATTTCAACATACTTATATGCTGATTCTTTGAAGAGAAACTTAAAACTCACTATATTGAACAAATTGATTCCCAACACTCTTGAGGACAGAATCTGGTCTCTTCCACTCACCACTGTATTCTCTAAGGTCCAGCAAGTCACCACCTGTATACTCTCTTGAACCTTGTTTACTCTCTTGAACGTTTATGTAAATGCTAATTACTTGCCTAAAGATCCTTTCTCTTCTGCTGATTTGCATCCTCCTTGAAGGCAGTTCCATCTTTCTGTTGTACCTTCACAGTCCAGCACTGTTCTGAATAGATATACATCAATTTGATGTTTCAGTTGTAGGAGACATTGTTTGATCATTAGTCTGAATTCATATGACCTGTGAAGGAGATTTCTTCCTGAACATGTTACTGAACTGAACTGGGGTCCACTTGCTGGCACAGTGAGGCTGAACACTCACACCAAGATTTTGCAGGGGGAGAAAGGAGGGCGTTTATTTGCAGGGTACCATGCAAGGAGAATTGGGCTGCTCATGCTTAAGAACTGACCTCTGGATGTTTTAAAAGCAAAGGTTTTTAAAAGTGGGGCAAATTTCAGGAAAGAAGAAGTTACAGGCAAAACTGTAAATTCATACATGGATGTTAAACAGTAGTTTAATATTTATTAAACATAGTTTATTCTACCTAAAAAGGTGTGTTTAGGTGGGATATCTGGAAGTGGGGCTTACAGAGCACAGGTAGATTCAGGGATTCTGATTTGTAGGTTGGTTAAGGAATGGAAGCTCTGTCTAAAATCTTCCAGTCAGCAGAAAGGAATGTCAAGTTCTGGTCTATAGGTGTGCCTTCCTCCAGGCCCCTCAGGAAGAAATACAGAACAAAAATGTCAGAGTTCAGTCCTCAGTTCCCCCTTATTTGAGGTCTATGTGTCAATGGATTCATTTAGTGGGATCTAGGTTTCTGAAAAACACTTCAGAGATGTATGTTACTATGTTATCTTTAGTTTCTACAGGGAGCCAAGTATCTTGTGACTCTGATTTGCTTGGCTATTGTTTTAAGCTACTATTACTTTCTTGCTTATCAAGTTGCTTATTTGCTTCTCGGGGCTAGCTAGGTGCCTGTAATTTCCTTCCAGGAAACTGAAGATTTTCCTTTATTTCTATGTTTGGGAGGGGCTGGCAGGTCCCTAAAAGGGGGTCCCTGCTGCATGTCAAACTTTCTGTACAGAAAGGAGGTTATTATTGAACATCAGAGTTGTAGATAAATGTGGAATGAGAAATAAAAAGAAACATTCACCCTGGCTTAAGGCTAAAGGAGGTTCTCAAAACAGGACACTGTCTGGGGACAGTATCAGGATGAGGAAGCTTGTGGGGAAGGGTTGGTCTCGGGGTTTTAGGCCTGATTCCACAGTCTGCATTCCATGGAGGCTACTCAACCTCCCTGAGCTTCAGTCTTTTTCCTTCCACACAGTGCAATAGAGTGGTAGTGCCTGGTGAGCTATGGCACACAATACATGGGTACAAGATGATCATTTCTCGAGACCATCCTGGTCAACATGCTGAAACCCCGTCTCTACTAAAAATACAAAAATTAGGTGGGTGTGGTGGTGGGTGCCCGTAGTCCCAGCTTCTCAGAAGGCTGAGGCAGGAGAATCGCTTGAACCTGGGAGGCAGAGGTTGCAGTGAGCCGAGATGGTGCCCTTGCACTCCAGCCTGGGCAACAAGAGAGAAACTATGTCTCAAAAAAAAAAAAAAAAAAAAAAAGATCATTTCAAGGAATCCAATAATATTCAACACTTATCAGGGTTCTGGATACAGGCTTCCATTTCTTTTTGCAATTTGGACCAAGTAGCTAGATGTCCTTTTTTTTTTTTTCCTTTTTGCAAAAGACGGTGTTGGGATGGGGTAGAAGTGAATAGAAATAGCTGCCTTCTCTCTGCAGAGTTGATGAAGCATCAACTGGGATAATAAATGTGAAAATACCATGAAATGAAAACATCTATTTAAATGCAAGAGACCACGGAAAGTGATGGTTAAATTCAGAAACTCAATCTGACCCAATCTGTTTGGGTTGGCAATCTCCTGGTGCTTTTTTTTTTTTTTTGCTTAGGACTGAGGAAGCTTTATAGATGGAAGGCGAGGAGGAGGTCCAGTGGAGCTGGTGGCAGTCTGTGCCTTAGAGAAGGGGGGCCTAGCTTTGTTTAGGCCTGTGGATGGATTCCCTGTCAGTTTCAGAGGATTTGGTGACCTTGCACTTCAACTGCCCCAAACCAAAAATCAATCTGGGACTGTGCAGGGGAGGAATGTTGAACTGTATTTTGCAGGATGGAAAAGAATAAGATAAGTGAGGAGAGAAATGTTCACCGAAGAGCGTGAACTCAGTCTTAAGCATCAGCTCAACAGGTTTATTGATGTATCTTACCAGAAGTCCTAAGCAGATGAGTTAAACATGTAGGATTTATAGTCAGGCAGGTTTGAATTCAAATCTTGCCTCTACCCAGGGTCCAGGGTAAGTTACTCTTCCTCTGTGTGCCTTAGTTGTCTATCTGTATGGAAAGAATAAAGTCCCTGCCTCCAATGATTATTGTGATGATCATATATGGATATTCAATAAATGTTAGTTTCTTATTACTATGGGCACAACCGCTTCTATATTATTGGTTCAATCCTTTTAGTTGTTTGAAATCATTGGCACTTTCTAATCTCAGAGTTCTCAGAGGCAGCATGGTGAACTGGGAGTAGGTTCTGTGAAGAACAGGGTTCTGTTGGATGTGTCACTAACAGCTCTGTGACTTTGGGCAAGTTACTTAAGTTTTCTGGCCCTGTTTTCCTGGATGGTAGAAAGAAGGTTGCAGGCCAGGTGCAGTGGCTTATGCCTGTAATCCTAGCACTTTGGGAAGCCAAGGCAGGTGGATCACGTGAGGTCAGGAATTCGAGACCAGCCTGGCCAACATGGTGAAACCCCATCTCTACTCAAAAAAAATGCAAAACATTAGCGGGGCATGGTGGTGGGCACCTTGAATCCCAGCTACTTGGGAGGCTGAGGCAGGAGAATCCCTTGAACCCAGGAGGCAGAGTTTGCAGTGAGCCAAGATCACACCATTGCACTCCAGCCTGGGCAACAAGAGTGAAACTTTGTCTCAAAATAAATAAATTAATTAAATTAAACAAAAGAGATTTGCATGTTTTCAACAAATACCTACTGAATACCCAGGATGTTCAGGACATGTGAATGACTCAAAGAAGTGGCAGCTGCAGACATGATGGCCAATGTGGGGAAGGGGGTTGGTGGGGCTGGCAGAGATAGAGGACTCTGTGTGAAACCCCAGTGAGGGGGCAGGACTCAGAGTTTGTGGGTACTCTCCTCAGGGGTGTAGGAGGAAATGGAGAATCAGGTGTAGGGGTCAAGGGGAACTTCAGTGAACTCTGATGGTTAAATGAAAAATCAACTTGCAAAAGATTAATTAGAGAAAAGGAATACAAATTGATTTAATGTATATGCGTGGGAGCCTTCAGAATGACACACAAATAGACAGGGGAAATTGTTTATTTTTATGCTTAGGTACAATGAAGTATGGATAGCCATGTAGAAATACGATTGGACAAAGTGGGTGTGATCTGATGCTAACAGACTGAGTAGGAAACCGCGAGGCCTGTCTAGATCCTTCCTGGACTCTGAGTGTGCGTTCCTTCCTCGTGTGTGGGGGGCAGGCCCTCTCTGGAACGGGGGTCCTATGACCTACAATCAAATAAGGTAGGTCTGATAATTTCTTTATGGCCTATTTTTACACAGAAAGGCAGAGGAAGTTTAGAGTAATATTTTTAGGTTTTATGACTGGCTTTGGAGAAGGGGTTCTGGTTTCTATGACTGGCCTGGGGGACAGGAAGGCAGGAGGTGAGAGAAAAACTTCTGCTCCTGAGGCCTTTATTTGGGGATATTGTTTTCTGAGTCCCAACACTGTTGAATAAGTAAACACCTGGATGGCTGAGCTGATTATAAAATAGACATATGTAACCCAGGACTGGGAGCGGGAGGAGTCTGGTTGGTTTCAAGGGTGGAGGTGGACACGGGAGTCAGCATCCCCTAACGCCCTGGAGGAATAGTGGGAGGAGGAGGGCAGCAGCTCTGCAGCGAGCAAGGAACCCCAGCGCAACCCCAATCCACTGGGCTGGGGGCTGCACCTGCCACGCTGGGGTTGGCCCCAGGTGAGTGGGGTGGGGGCGGGGCGTCTGCAGCCTCGCTGATTGGCCAGCCGCGCAGTCAGGTGCCTCCGGAGCCTCCGGATCCCGCCCCGTGGCCGCCAGTCTCACCGCAGGTTGGTCCTCAGCTCTGGCTGATTTCCCAGGCTGAGAGCTGGTGCTGATCAGCCCCTAAACCACACATGCAGTCGGGCTCCAGCCAGTTTAATTTCTGGCTGGGAATCAGCGAGGAAACTGTGCTGCCCCCACACCCTTTTCCTGTAGATGTTGCTGTAGCTCGCCACACACCCAACACACACCTTCTCCTTTTCCTACACGACTCCCCTCAGAACCCCCCATCTCCCCACCTTCACCATTTTGGGGGGCAACCCTTCCCTTTTAATGTCATCCCATCCACTGCCAAGTACATTCCGATTTTTAAAGAGGCGTCCTCTAGGTTGACATCCTGTCATAAAGAGGCAGCGTTTGACCTTCCCTAGTTACCACGCTGTCGATTCGGCTGGTGTGGATGGAAAGGCTCCCACACTCACTCCTCCTTCTGTCTCTTAAAAAAAAAAAAAAATACCCACCTCCCCTTTCAAATAAAGCCGGAGAGAGGGAGAGGGAGGGAGGGAGAATTTGACGCTGCATAATTTAAAATTGCACAGCCTAGAGCCCACAAAACCGAGCATGTAATTACACACTTACTAGAGGTAACAGCAGTGCTGGTAATTATTCTTTACACAGGGGAGACCCTGCTGATATCCCATAGTCAGAAAGTGAGAACTACAATATCTTTAATACCATCCTCAGAGACCCTCATAAGCAGAAGAGAAGTATGAGAAAGCTCACAAGGTCCACAGCAATATCTTCATTGCGCCGGAATGTCAGGGGCTTTAGCACAACAGAAATCAATAGTTTCTAGTTCATTTTTGGTACAATTTTTTTTTAATGACCTAACCTGAGAAAGTACAGGGAAGGCAGAGGTATGGAACAGCAGGAAACAAAACCTCCTTAACCGAAGACCTGTCTGTTTAGACATGTCACACAAGTCAGTTTAGGAGAGACACGTTCTTCATCTGAGCCTCACAACTGTGCAGCTGGACCGAGGTCCTGGTCCCAGAGTGCTTTGGGTCATAGGTAAAGCCTTTTCATTTAAATCATGAACTGGTCCTTCTACCCGTGTTTCCTGATTAAGGCAGCACCTTGACTTACTGTTGGCTATAAAGTTATGCAGTATTAAATCTCTAAAGAGAGGAGATTAATATCCAGGCATTTCTTTCCAGGCACTTGGCCCTTTGCTGCTCCTTTCTCCCTACAGACAGAAAGTGAGTTGGTTGCATTTTAAAAAATAAGAAAAGACCAAGCATCAGTTGAAACACTGAGAAATTTAAAGCAACAGTCCGTGATGCCACACAGTGAAGTAAAGGGTGTTTGACTTTTTTTTTTTTAACCCAAAATACAAGTTTAATACTCGAACTTGTTTTCAAAAGGAGATGACTGACTTTTTTTTTTTAACCCAAAATACAAGTTTAATACTCGAACTTGTTTTCAAAAGGAGATGACTTTGGTGTTTGCACCTCTACGCTAACCACAGAAGGTGACAAATGGTTACCTAGTTCTACTCTGTAACCATAGCCAAATTCTTACGCAGTTGTCTCTTAAAAATGCTTCATGATTGTTTGCAGGTTGTGCCGACATCCTGATTTGACAATGTGCATTAATTCAGCTGGGCTAATAAACCAACTCAATTGGGTCCATTTTTCAGTAGAAATGACGCCAATTTTTGCTTGGGGCTTAGGGGAAGGACACTCTGATTGACCGATTATTTACCGTGTGCCAGGCGTAAGTGGATAGATGCATTTCTGTACATTAGTCATTTCAGACTCATAGTGCTCCTGTGGGCTTTGTAGCATCCTCCTATTTTAAATATGAAAAAAACTGAAACTCAAACAGGTGAACTTGGTCTGGGTCACACAGCTAATAAAGATGGAAGAGCAAAGAGTCCACTCAGATCTGTCAACTTGGTTTGGACAGAGGTGTATTACATTGTTTGATTTTACCATTCAGATAATATGGGCAGGCCAGTGAGTTTAAAGGGGTGGGGAGCTCAGAGCGGGGAGGTCCTTGGAGATGCTTTTGCAAAATGTCTTTTGGTGAGGACATCACATCACAACAAATGAACAAAGAACACAGTGGCCAGAGGAGTCTTTGGTGACTCCCCAGGGAAACCAATTCTCAGGGAGGCCGATTCCAGGCAGATCTGCACCTGGGGCTCAATGAAAGCAGCAGTTAGCTATTAGGCCACCTGAAAAGAGGGAATTGGAGGGCAGACAGATGTTTTCAATGCATGAGTAAAAGCGAAGACACTCTCGCGAGAAGCAGAGAACTGAAGGCAGAAGTCTGAGGGGCTGAATGGAGTTGCGTCTGCTGGAGGTCTTCAGATTTCAGGTACACAGGGTTATTTGGACATTTCAGTGATGTTAACTGGCTTTTTGGTTTGATCTGGGTGGCGGGGGGAACATGAAGTCCCTGACGCTGCTAATTTAAATGGGCTGTATTAGCCGACTCAGGGTGGGGACCACAGGTATGTAAAGGCCTCGTCAGCAGCCGCCATAGAGCGTTTGCTGTGAACCTCCCATGGCGGATGGCTCTGATACTCTGTAATTTCTGCTGCTTTTGAGAAGGGTGCAGCAGACTTATTACTTATTAGGGCTTGTGCCTGAACCTTAAATGAGAGTAATCAGCAGGACCATCTCTGTGCATGCTGGTGAGGAATTGGAATTTGTCTTTTGGTCTGAATCTCTGTTTACATCCACTTCAGTGACCCCTCATGACTGTATTCTCATTGGTAGAAAAGGCTTCAAAGGACCAGGTGTGGTGGCTCACACCATTAATCTCAGCACTTTGGGAGGCTGAGGCAGGCAGATCACCTGAGGTCACGAGTTCACAATCAGTCTGGTCAACATAGTGAAACCTTGTCTCTACTAAAAATACAAAAAAAAAAAAAAATTAGCCAGGTGTGGTGGCACACACCTATAGTACCAGTTGCCTGGGAGGATGAGGCAGGAGTTCACCTGCTTGAACCCGGGAGGTGGAGGTTGCAGTGAGCCGAGATCACACCATTGCACTCCAGCCTGGGCTGCAGAGTGAGACTCCGTCTCAAAAAAAAAAAAAAAAAAAAAAAAAAAAAAGTCTTTAAATAAGTCTCAAACCTTTGGAGAGAAGGATGCATGATAGACAATGTGATGGATTTTTGGGGACAAGGGACTTGTCCAGCATCCTCTCAACTCACATACTGCTGTAGCTTACCCACTGTCCTTTGTCAATCAGTCCCCATCTGTGCTTCAAGAGCACAGGCTTCTGGGAGAGAAATACAGGAGCAAGCCTGCCTGGGAAGGGAGGGGCCTGTGTTAGGGCCTAGTCCGGGCTGAAGGTCTGGAGCACAGAAGTTCAGCAAGGCAGGAAGCTTGACCTTTGCAACCGGAACAGTTTGGGATGCAGCTGCTCTCCGGGCCTTGGCTGTTTGAACCTTGATTCTTTTGTACTTTCTGCCCCAATGATCAGTGGCCCCAGGAGCTGGGATAGCAGGAGTTAAGGAAAGGAGCAAGGAGATTTCCTGTTAGGGACTCATGCCAGGAATGTCTTCAGGTCCCCATGGGGGAGAGGTCACTGGAGACAAGGCCTTCTAGGATGGCCAGTTGAGGCTAGTGACTAACACACAAATCCTCTCTCTTAACAGATCCACAGTTATCTGTGAGAACTAGCAAATTGAGAGCATAGGCTTTGGAGTCAAATTCATGTGACTTTGAGTTCCAGCTGGGCTATTTCTCAGCTGTGTGACTTTGAGCAAGTTATTATCTGACACCTTTTTTTTTTTCACCTGTGAAATGACAATAAAACTCTCTCCTTTGAGGTTGCTATAAGAAATAAATAATAGATGGAACTTAGGAGAGACTCAATACTGGTTTCTTTCACCTCTTCTTTCTCCATCAGTTGCCCACTCTCCACTTTTCCCTCCCCAAATTACAAGGCATGAAAAATTCAGGGAAAAGAGGATCAAGGGAAGTGATACACCAGTGAAACATTGCTGGATGGAGGAGTCGCAACTTCAGGGCTGGGATCAGTCACCCCACAGGAAATCGCCTTGGCCTGCCTGTTTCATTTCTAAACCCAGATGCAAATTGAAGCCATCACAACATGAGAGATGATAGAAACTGCAGCAAATATTTAAAAAAAAAAAAAAAAAACTATCAATACCTCTTTGCCACCTCTAAGATAAGAGAGGGCACATGGGGAGGAGGGTGAGGAGAAGGGATTATTTTAGAATCATTTACCTCTTGTTGCTATTGTTAAATAGCACTCCTGGCATTCCAAACTGAAAGTGGTGTTGGCACTCAAGTTTTTTTTTTTTTTTTTTTTTTTTAAGACACAGTCTCATTATCATAGTTCACTGCAGCCTCAACCTCCAAGACTCAAGCAATACTTTTGCCTCAGCCTCTTAAATAGCTCTCTGCCTGTATGTTATTTTATTAGTAAAATGAAGACTATCAGTGAACACCACCACACCTGGCTAATTTATTTACTTATTTTTAGTAGAGATGGCAGTCTCACTACGTTGTCCAGGCTTGTCTTGAACTTCTGAGCTCAGGTGATCCTTCCACCTTGGCCTCCTAAAGTGCTGGGATTACAGGTGTGAGTTACTGCACCAGGCTGGGTGCACAAGTGTTTAGGTCATCTAAGGCTGTGGGTGACTCATACACCATAAAGTGAAGAGAGTAAGGATTATTAATAACCAGAATTGCCCTAGAGTGAAGGGTTCCCTTTTCATTTTCATCCTTCAGAAAGATGGAGCTGCTCATGGCTCCTTTTTGGCCTTTTTGTGCTTCTCTATGATAGCGGGCAGGTTAGAGAACATGATAAAACACATGACATGCCATGTCTTGGGTGTTTTATCCTCTGCCTCCCACCCCCGCCTACCCCCGAACCTTCCCTCCTTTGTGCAAATCTGTTTTCGCCACAGGAGCACATGCTGTCTCTTCTAGCTACAACACTACTTGCTAATTCAACGATTCATCTTTAATGAGGCCCCCTGCCAATGTTTAAATAGCATTCAGAACAAAGAAAAAGCAGTATTTCCAAAACAGCTGCTTCTGCTGCATTCTCAAAGCTCATCTCTCAGAAAACCAAGAAAAATACCTTGACAGATGATGGGAATATATGGCTATCATAGATACACTATCCATATATCTATAGATGGATACAGATACAGGTAAAATACCCACTTTTATGATGCCAGAGATTTCGAATATAAGCATCCTAAGGAGTTTTGTTGGCTTTAGATAGTGCTAACGTAGGGAGGCTTTTCTTTATGACTTTTTGTTTCTTTTCAGAATCGTTTGGGAAACACATTTAGTAGTGGAAAGAGCATGGAGTTTGGAGTTAGCTAAATCTAGGCCCACCTTTGAGCTCTGTCACTGACTAGCTGTGTAAGTGGGTAGATGATGGGAGCTCTCTGTCCATATGTTATTGGTAAAATGAAGAGAATGCTCTCTTCCCTTCTGGGTATATGTCAGCGTGACTAGCACAATGTTTGGCATATAGTAGAGATGCAATCATTTCTTTATTTTATTTTTTATTTTATTTTTTGAGACAGAGACCTACTGTGTCACCCAGGCTGGAGTGGAGTGGCACGATCTCGGCTCACTGCAACCTCCACCTCCCAGGTTCAAGTGATTCTCATGCCTCTGCCTCCCAAGTAGCTGGGATTACAGGCATGTACCACCATGCCTGGCTGATTTTTTTGTTTTTGAGACAGAGTCTCACTCTGCCACCCAGGCTGGAGTGCATTGGCACAATCTTGGCTCACTGCAACCTCCACCTCCTGGGTTCAAACAATTCTCCTGCCTCAGCCTCCCAAGTAGCTGGGATTACAGGCATGCACCATTGCACCCGGCTACTTTTTTGTATTTTTACTAGAGACAGGGTTTCACCATGTTGGCCAGACTGGTCTTGAACTCCTGGCCTCAAGTGATCCGCCTGTTTCGGCCTCCCAAAGTGTTGGGATTACAGGCGTGCCACTGCACCTGGCCATTTCTTGGTTTTAAATTCGGGACCTTCTAAAATCATAAAGCATGAGTAGAGTCTGAAGGACTCTGTGCCTGTGTTTCTGGAAGTGCTGCTCCAGGGGCCCCAACACAGTAAGTCTTCACAATAGCAGCCTCTGGACTGTGCTCATCAGTCCCACATCTTTGAGTAAGAAAGGATGAGCATCATGTAGAGAAGGAGGCTTGGGAAAGCTCACAGTTGTCTTTATCGGTTTTTAAAATGGAGATTGAAAGTAATAGAGACTAGAAAAACAGTAAATAAACCCAAGGAAACTAGAAGAATAGAATGAATGTGTTTCAGAAAATTAACAAACTCAGGCACAGAAATATGGTAGAATTCATTTAAAACCATACAAGTCAAGGTTCTTTGAAAGGGGGAGAAATGTAAACTTTGAAAAAGAATTAAGAAAAAACATTTAACATTAGGCCTGAGCTAATGTATAGATGCAAATGAAGAAACTTTTAAATTATTGGGGAAAGTTGAGGCAGTGTTGAGAGAGATGTGAAGGAAAAGTAAGGGAATGGGAGGAGGAAGAAGCCAGGCTTGTCCCTCTCGCTGCCTGTCTGGTCAGTTCTTCCTTGAATTCCATCTGACGCTTTATTTTCCTTTACTGCTTTAGCCATCTTGAAGTTGATTTCTACTGTGTACTTGTAACTAACCAACATTGCTAATACAGTTGTGAAAATAGCAAGTTACAAAGCAGTTACTTTAATATGACCCTATTTTTGTTAAGGAAAATTGTGTGTAAATGTCTGTAAAACAGCCTGGAAATCTATACCCTAAAAGTGATAACCATCATTACTTTTGGGGAATGGGATTATGAGCGCATTTTATTTTCTGCTTTTTGCTTGTATAATTAATTATGCATGAGCTGTCAGGATAAGAGGGTTGTTTGGACTTGTGTGGATTAGTGGGTTTTAGATGTCTTATTTATCTTGTTGGCCTTTAAAAGAGGGATGTTAGAGCAGTGATAATATGGCTGCATAAGGACCAGACTGATGTAGTGTCACAACCAGGGGGTGACATAAATGAGATGAGAAGGGGGAGCACCAATCAGAAAGGTCAAAAGGCTAGACAAAGGAGCCAAGCAGGTGAATCCAGGGTTCACAGATCCTGTTAGAGAACTGGTCTTTATGTCTGATTGCCAAGAAACAAGGGATGCCTACAGAGTTGTTGTAATCAGGAATCATTTGGTTGCAAGGACAGAAATATTTTTAAGCTTAAAGTTTCTAAAGAAGACTTCATAAAACGATACAGGGACATCACATTGACCCCTAACTGTGTAACTATGGCCTGCTATTCTGTCTATGGCTCTGGGTGGCCTCTCCTTACTACTTTCTGCAGCTTGGATGTCTCTCTGAGCTCCAAAGCTCCCTCCTTGACGAGAGCAGGGAGAGAGTCAGCCTCTCCTATGCCGAGCTTTCATAGCACATTCCACTGTGCGGCAGTTTGCTCTTTCTTTCTTTCTCTCTCTCTCTCTCTCATTCTTTCTCTTTCCTTCTTTCTTTCTCTTCTTTTTCTTTTCTTTCTTTTCTTTGTCCTTCCTTCCTTCCTTTCTGTTTTTTCTCCCTCTTTCTTTCTTTTATTCTTTCCTTTCTTTCATCTCTGAGCTCATTAATGTTAGGAATGAACTTTTTCCTTTCTCCTTCATCAGTCATCAGAAAGCTACTCAGTAAATACTTGTTTTGAATGACAAATAGGACAGTGTGTTTGAAAGTACTTTATAAAATGAAGTACTTTATAAAGTTATCATAATCACAAGATAATATTTTGTTGTGCTCTTTCAAAGCAGCCTTTCTTGCATTCTTACTCCAGGCCTGTTCCTGGTATAATATCCAGGCAGGCCAGTTGCAGAACTAAAATTAAATTTACCAATCCATCTCTTGGAATGCACTGAAGTCAGATGAGATGAGACATGTGGAACCGCCTGCTCCCATGCCTTCTGCACAGTAGCTGTTTACACTTGGTTAGATCCCTGAGGAGGGTCCAATGGGAACATGCACAAAAAAGAATCAGGTGTTCACAGTGTCTTCCTGTGGCTCTGGAGGCTTTTAATGGGGAGACTCCAGCAGCTTGGCCTCATTTGGGCCACAGTCCCTCAAGGAGCCTTAATTTCCATATCAAGCTCCATCACATGACTTCTTGGTTTGTGTTTGACCTTTTTCATCTTCTCCCATGATTATATTTATTTTAATGTTCAGAATCTGCAGCTACACATACCCCTCTTTGACACTTGTCCTTCCATGTGGCATGGCTCATAGACTGTTTTAATCATGCAATATAATCTTCGTCTCTTTAGGAGCAGGCTTAGGTAGAAATTCCCACTGAAATAGTGATTCCACCATAGCCTTGCTCAGTGGCTTTTAGGAACGTTCTCTGTTCATCAGGACTCATCTTGGCCATGAACTTTTACCTGTAGAGCCCTAATTCCCATAATTTCCTTCAAGGAGATGTTAACAAATACTTGTTGAACATTAATTCATACCCCACCAGGTCTCTGGAGTTGCTTATTTTGTTTTGTGATTACTAAACCAGTGCCCCCGTATTCAGGGGGCTCAGAGCGTAGGGGAAAGACAGGCAATCCTAGAATTTGTCTCAAGCCAGCTGTGGCAGTGAGGTAAGGTAGCTCACTTCCAGTCTACTCTTCATTTGCTTTTCTCTGAAACAAAGTGTTGAAAGATCCGAACACACCTTCCGGCTTTCCTAGCAGCCTGGGGTAAGTGTGTTCTGGCTGCAGTTGTGGTCAGTGAAACATCACGGAAGCAAGGTGTCTTTTCCTTTTCCCTCCTCCCGCCTGTAGTGAATGTGGGGCTTGAGCTTGGCAGCCCTCTCTAAGGCTGGCAGAGAGGGAGAGGGGAACTGCAGATGATTAAGAGTATGTGTAGAGAAGCCAGCAACTTTTTCTATAGCTTTGCCAGATACAAGAATATCATCAGCATATTTAAGAAGGGATATTTTTTGGGGATGACAACTTTTTCTAATACTTGTTCTAAAATTTGACTGAAAAGGTTAGGGGAGTCTGTGAACCCTGGGGATAAGACTGTCCATCTATATTGTTGCTTCTGCCCTGAATGGGGATCTTCCCACTCAAAAGTGAATATATCTCGACAACCTTCACCCAGGGCACATGCCCAAAAAGCATCCTTCAAATCTATTACAGTACACCATTGATGATTATATGGAATCTTGCTGAGAATGGTGTAAGGCTTGGGGACAACGGGGTGGGTAGTTTGAACTATTTGGTTAATAGCTCTAAGCTCCTATACCAGCTGTTATGACCCATCTGATTGCTTGATTGGAAGTATTGGGGTGTTATAAGGGGACATGCAGGGCTCAAGAAGCCTGTCTTTAATCGTAGTTTTCAACCCTATCCTGCCTTATAGGTGAATGGGGTATACTGTTTTCTCCTTACTATTTTCCTGGGCTTTTTTAGCTTGATGTAGATTGGAGGGATGCAGAGTTCCCCTCAGTTCCCTTTTTTTGGACCAGACATTAAGATTAATGTATTTTTCATCTGCAGTGGTGAGTAGGTTTAATGAGGTGAAGAATCCTCTTGGGCTGACTTGTAGACCTATGCCTAATTAACATTAAATACCTCCCCAATAAATTGGTCCCTGCTTCAGGGATTAATAAAAACTGAATATGAGTTGATCAATCCTGGTATCTAACTTCTGTGATTTCTAATTTTTTTGCTTTAAATGCTTCTTCTTTTACCCCAGAGATCAAAAGTTCTTTAGAAGATCTAGAAGATCAGGCAGTATTAGATATGGGAAACAGAGCAACGAGTTGCTCCTGAATCTATTAAAAAGGTGATAGGCTCATGCTTAGGTCCCACTTCTGAATGTATCAACGGCTCCTGGTGGGACTCAAGATAAAAGAGGCAGAGCTCCTAACTCCCCTATTCTTCCGTGAGTGGAAGGGCTTCTTTCTGCTTTCTTAATTCGGGACATTCTGTCTGCACTGACCTGTTTTTCTACATTTTTAACACCTATCTTGCCCTTCCCTCCTCTCAGTTCTGAAATTCTCTAAATTTGCTCCCCCATACTTTTGGGAAGGCCTGGTAAACAAGGGTCTTGGTCCTCTAGACAGAGGCTTAGGTGCCCTAAAGGAGGCTTTGGACCCTTTATAGTCTGTGGCCCCAGGGAAGCTCTATTTAGAAGCACATAGGTTTGGAGCCATCTGTTGGAAAATGGTAGCATAAGTTTTGTCTTTTGTTTCTGCTTTTCTTCATCTCTCCTCACATACATCTTTTGAGCTTCTCTGAGATGTTCACTTAGGGCACGGTCTTCTCAATTCTCTATTCTTTGTAATGTTTTTGAAATGTCTGGCCAACTTTTAGTGACAAATGGGAGCTTTAACATTCCTTGCCCAAGAGGATCTTCTAAATTGAGGACTGTATATTGTCTCATTTGCTCCTTTAGTTTGTCTAGGAATCTCATAGACCCTTCATCCATTTCCTGTTATATAAAATTACCCTGTCTTTAATTACTTTAATTATTTTTCTGATATTTCTTCCTTTGTTTTTTCATATATTCATGCTCTTTTATGACTTTAAAAATAAAGATCATAAGTAACTCATTGATTTACTTCAGTGACTTTATTAGAAATCATTTGATCTCAGTAGGTGTGTTTGCCCATTTCTTCATCAATACCACACTGTCTTGATCTGTAGTTTTATTTAAAACAAAACAAACAAACAAAAACTTAAAACCAAGTAGTGCATGTAATCCAGTGTTCTTACTTACAAGTTTGGGCTCTTCTGTGTCTGTTACATTTTCATACCAATTTTGATTTCAACTTGTCAGTTTCCAATAAGAGCTTACTAGGATTTTGCTTGTGATTGCATTGAATCATTGAATCAAATGGGTAATAATCGATATTCTAACTATATTGACTATTCTGATACCTAAACACATGTATTTCTTCACTTAGGTCTTTTTAAATATTTATCTTGATGTTTTGTAGTTTTCAAAATAGAGGATTTGGATAAATTTCATAAACATTTCTAAATATTTTTTTGCTTTTTCATGGCTGCATAGTATTCCATGGTGTATATGTGCCACATTGTCTTTATCCAGTCTATTATTGATGGGCATTTGGGTTGGTTCCAAGTTTTTGCTATTGTAAATAGTGCTGCAATAAACATATGTGTGCATGTGTCTTTATAATAGAAGGATTTATAATCCTTTGAGTATATATATACCCAGTAATGGGATTGCTGGGTCAAATGCTAGTTCTATTTCTAGATCCTTGAGGAATCACCACACTTTTTTATTAAAGAATTTCTTTGCTAATTTTTGTTTTCTTCTGAAAAATTTTCTCTATTTGATCTCTACAGTTTGCTGATTTGCTCCTCAATTTTTATCTATCCTGTTGTTCATTCTACCTATTTTATTACATTTTTTTATATCTGAAATTTTCCTTATGGTTTCATATTTCAAATATCCGTTATGTCTGTTAATATGTGTATTATTTTTGGCTCCTCTCTTTTGATACTTGTGCTTAGACTGGAATCTGTAACCCAGCATATTGTTTTTCTTTTCAAATGTTTGTGTTTGTCAATTATTCTGGCAAGCAATGTCATTTTTGCGTGAGACTTACTTATACTGCTAAGCAGTGCATACAGAGGACAGTGCATATCAGATATTATCAACTGGAAAAGCTTAGGTACCGAGACCAGCTCAGCCGTAGAGTCCCCCACCCAGGTGACGCTGAAGGAATTGAGAGGCCGACACCCAGATAGAACAACACAGTGGGACTCTGGGTGTGGGGGCGGGGTGCAACAGCCTTCCCAGCTGTGAGCCTCAGGGGCTGAGAGCATTCTGGGCTGAGGGTCTTGAGCAGACTCTGAGCCACATAGTTATTCTCTCTCAACAGGTGATTATTATTAACAGACAAGTATTTGGTATTTTCTTATAACACAAAATATGCCAAGTAGGCAGCTGGTGCCCACTTACCGCTGATCACAGACAAACTAAAAAGTATTCTCCACGAGGGAGCCACAGGGGCAGGGTCGGATGTCCCATGCTTAAAGAATTCTTTTAAACAATGTATGACATTTATATATTGTCCTGCCACTTTAGAATGCCCCAAATAGTTTTCCACTTGGTGGGGGGGTGGGAAGCTAGGTTTTCCTTGCCATCTTTCTTCCTAGCAAACAATATATTCTATCATACACTCAGCATTTCTTAGCAATCATACACTTAGCATTTCTCAACACTTAGGGAGCTGGGAGTTGATGAAACCTTCTCACATAGGTCAAACCTGGGGACCAGAAAACCAGTCAGTCACTCCCTACCCAGAGATAGAGCTCAAGTCCGATTTTCAACTTTTGTCTTTAGAAAAGCAGAATGAGCAACACAAAGTTACTCCTTTTGCAGGTTTAGAAGTGGGTGGAGTGGGAAAGCAACTGCCAGGGATTAGTTTCATTTTACCTGGTGTCACATTGCACAAGGTTTCTCTTTTGCCCTGAATTTATCCCAGAGTCGACTCTAGGACTAGCTCTAGCTTCTGCAGGTGTGCACCCAGCATTGTGTTCAAGGCAAAGTTGGCAAGTGGCCAGAGAAGCACAGTGATGCATTCTTTCTCTCTCATAGACTTGCTGAACTGCCTTGCGACCAAAGCCAAAGCCACACACACCCGCGGTACAAAAATACACCGACCGCTCTTTCCATATTCTCTAGGGGTTTCTTCCCGTTTCTCAGTGCTTGTGGGACTAAAGCAAAAGACAACTGTGGAAAATCAGCAATTTGCTTGACTATTGAATTCTTTTTAAGGAAGGTAAATATATACATGTTTTCTTTTATCATTAAATTTACTAACGACATCATTCAGTTGAGTGGGTCGTTAAAACCCCCTTTTTAGGATAAAAGTCAGTTGTATCAACCTAGCTACCTTTTTTCTTCTTCTCCATTTTGTGTTTTAAGTAGAAAACAAAATTCGAAACAGTTCATGTGGTTTTAGTGGTGAGACACTGTTGCACAAAGTTTCACAAATTGCTGATGCAGAGGTTACTCAAGGTCATCTGAGTCAGTATTTATAATATCTATTTGTGAAATTATCTCCAGTTGGAACAAGGTAAAGGGTGCTGGGGCTACTTTAGAAGCATGTGTCTAGCAAATAAGCACATGAAAAATGCTCAACATCATGTGTCATTAGGAATTTCAAGTTGAAGCAGTAATGAGATACCACTACTTAGTGGCCAACATTCAGAACACTGGTGACACCAAATGCTGTTGAGGATGTGGAGCAATAGGAACTCTCATTCATTGCTGATAGAGAAGCAAAGTGGTATAGCCACTTTGGAAGACAGTTGGGTAGTTTCTTAAAAAACTAAACATATTCTTATCAAACAATCCAACATTAGCCCTACTTAGTATTTACCAAAAGAAGTTGAAAACTTACGTCCACACAAAAACTTGAACTGTAATATTTATATAAGCTTTATCCATAATTGCCAAAACTTGGATGCAAATAAGATTACCTTCAATAGGTGAATGGATAAATACATTGCAGAATGTAGGGGTGAAAATTTTACATGTACCCTTTAGATTTTTTTTTTCCTCAACTAGTGCTAAAGATTAAATTGATATAAAACAGATCAACAGAAGAAAAACCTACAAATTTTTATAATACAAGTTTTATATGGCATGGGAGCCACATAAAGCTCCCAGGAAACAAAGACCCGAAGAAGTGGCAAAACCTACATGCGTTTTTATTATGTTGAACAAAGAGAAGCAATTGCGTAAAGTAACTACATTATATGGGGAGGCCAAAGGAAGATCATTATTTTAACATGATCTTCCCAGCTACATGATCCTCCCAGCTAACTCCCCATTGAAGGATGTTTCATTTCTCCTGATACAAGGATGACATCACCCATATGGGATTTTTTATCTCCTGTTTTCAGAAAGAAAGGTGGATGATGGGAATGCCCTATTCTTGGGTCTGCTGTAATTAAAATGCCTTTAGTTTGAAGTCATCCTATGTCAAGGTGGCATCTTTTGAAGTGGTATATTCTGTTACACTCAGGTACATCCAGACAATGCAATTTTACTCTGCCCTAAAAAGAAATGAGCTATGATGCATGAAAACACATGGGCAAACTTTAAATGCCTATTGCTAAGTGAAAGAAGTCAATCTGAAGGGCTGCATATTGTTTGATTCCAATCATATAGTATTCTGAAAGAAGTAAAACTATTAACAGTAATAGGAACAGTGATTTCCAGGAGCTGGCAGAGACAGAGGGATGAATAGGCAGAGAAAAGATAATTTTAAGGCAGTCAAACTATCCTGTATGATACTATAATGGTGGATACATGTCATTATAAACTTGTCAAAACCTATAGAAGAGAAGATACACCAAAAATAAACCCTAATTTAAACTATGGACTTCGGATGAAAATAATGGGATAGAGTTGTCAATTATATGAAATATATTACTCTGGTATGAGATGTTGGTAGTGGGGGAGGCTATGGCGGGGCAGGAAAGAATCTCTGTACTTTCTGCTCAGTTTTTTTCTAAGTACCTAAAACTGCTCTGAAATACAGTCTGTTTTTAAAAGGCCATGCCTTTTGTGCATGGTCATAGGAATGAACCTCAAATGAATGAAAGAAGAATCAGAGTGCTATACCTGTTACGAGTTTCCCAAACTGCTTTGCATTCTGCTACAGTCATGAACATTTTCTTATTTATGCTGTATATTTTTATACAAAGTTTTTCAGTCACCAAAAGAGAAACGGTAATCTCACATCTGAAGATTTCCTTTTCTTCATTATTTACAAGCTGATATTTTTAAGATTACTTGCCTTTTTAAGACATTTTACTTTGTAAAACTGCCACTAGATCCAGCAATCCCATTTCCGGATATCTACCCAAAGGAAATGAAATCATTTTATGAAGACACATGCACATGCATGTTTATAGCAGCACAACTCAAAATTGCAAAGATATGGAGCCAACCTAAATGTCCATCAACCAATGAGTGAGTAAAGAAAATGTGGTGTGTATACACCATGGAACACTACTCCACCATGAAAAAGAAAAACTTATTTTAAAGCAACTTGGATGGAGCTGGAGGCCTTTATTCTAAGTGATGTAACCCAGAAATTGAAAGCCAAATGTCATATGCTCTCTCTTATAATTGGGAGCTAAGCTATGAGGATGCTAAGCTATGGACTTGGGGGAGGTTAGGAGGGGGATAAAAGACTACACATTGGGTACAGCTTACACTGCTTGTGTGGCAGGTGCATCAAAATCTCAGAAATGACTACTGAAGAACTTACCTGTGAAACCAAACACTACCTGTTCCCCAAAAAACTATTGTAATAAAAATAAAACTGAATCATTTTATTCCAGGTAAAGTCAGAGGCTTTAGCAGTACCACCAATTAAATATCTCATATTTGAATTTTATGAAAATTCTTAGGGTAAAAAGTTGACGTTACAAACATATTTTTGAATCTGAATTTTTTGTGATCAAATTACTTTTGATATTGTGGATACTAATTTTCATGGATAATTAAGATCAATAATTATGGCATATAATTAATCTCTTAATAGTTGGGATAAGATGGTGGTAGCCAACTAAGGCTGAAATATTTCCATTAAATCTTTGGCTCTTAACCAAGATTACACAGAATCATCTCTAGAAGTTATTAAAATACTGATGTCTTGATTCCTTTTCTCTGTGTTCAGATTTTGTTAGTATAAAGTGGGGCCTTTATTTTTTTCAAAGTAATCTATTATTTTGATCCTCTCATTTTGTCAAGAACCATTACTACGTGAAGAATTCTTTCAACATTATGTTTTAGAAATTATACCTTACTGGTACTTCTTTTATTCCATGCTGGATTGATTACAAATAAAATAATTATAGGGTAAGAGAATAAATATTGTCACATCCTACATGTACTTTAGTCACTGGAAAAGATCATCCAATATGCCTAGGAATTATTCTATAGAAAAATTAATAGATTCAGTTTCTCAAATAATCAACTGAGATTTTTAAAAAATTATAACTAATGATTAGGCAGTGATAAAAAAAAATGTAACCAATATCACTAAACCACTGTGTTTTCAGATATTGAATTCCCTCAAAGGAAAATTTAAAGATGCTATGATGTATATTTAAAAAATCTTTTAAGTATTCTAAGTAGGTGAGAATAACTTTTACTTGTTCAGTGATGATACGAATAGCCAAGTTATTACTTGGCTTCCAAATTCATGATATGCAGCTCAGTTAGAAATAATTACTCCATTACCGTGAGCAGGGCTGAAAGTTACTGATGAAAAGGTTGAGAGGGTGCTCTAATTTGAGCCTATGTCTTGCTTACTGCTGGAATTTATTTATGACTGTGTGTGACTGCAGTGTGGTTAGGGCAGGCAACCAACATTCTGTACCCATAAAGTGCAGAGGGGATCCCGGGTAAGAGTCAGACAAAAGGTACAGACAGGTTCTCTAGTTGGATACAATAGCAACACCATCCTGAGTACATATCTTAGGTCTCAGAAGCAGAAAGAGCTGTGCTCAGTCTTATCCATTCATTTTTATTCACTGGGCTGACTGATTCTGTTTTGTTTATGTGGTTTTGCTGTCCTCCATGACGGTATGTTTGTTCTTACTTTGTAGACACTGTGACTCTCGTATAAATCCTGCTTACTTCCCTTGTTTACTTTTTCATGCATTCTTAGTTTGGAGTACAGCTTGGAGCTCATTTTTATCAAAAATACAGGGCCATATATTTTATATTTCACAAGTCTCATCCGACCCATAGCTTTATGGTTTCTATACCTTTCTTGCTTTCTTGTTTTCTAGTTTTCTTAAATGTTCGTTTTTTGGGGGGGTGTTACAGTTTTCTAGATCTCCTAAATTTGTGTATCCTTGAAGAATGGTATATATGAATACTTAAACGTACTCAAAAATAAGTAACAATTTTTGGTTTTCTATAGTCTTGATGATCTGCTTGTAGTTTCCTGAACATGTCATGGTCCTTCTGGAATTATGACTGCAAGGCTATTATTTAACCCCATTATTTTCTAGAAGATTTTCTTTTCTCTTTTTCCTTTATAGGTCTTATAAGCTGCCCTCTCTTGATAAATATTTCTCATGCCCTCTCTTGATAAATATTTCCTCTGCTTCCTTGTACTCATATTTTAGCAGTTTAGCTTTATGTCAGTGATTATTTTTATATTTATGTGAGTCTCTAGAACTAGGATGTGAATCCTTGGACAGCAGAGAAAGAGGTTAATCTTTGTAGCTCCAGTGTCCACTTAGTAAATGGAGACTTTGTAAATGTTAGTATTACAGAATTAAAGAAAACGACCAGATAAGTGTAAATTACACAATGCATTCAACTCAGAATTCTGATGGAAAAATTTTGTTAGTTGATTTATTGAAGTCTTACCATTTTCCAGGCTCTCTGCTAATCACTAGTAACAAGAATAGGGAAAAATGAGAACTGATTTTCAGGGGCAGTCAAATCTTATGCCCCTTGATTACATCAGAATGGCTATTAAAAAGTAAACTACAGGTGATGGTGAGGTTGTGGAGAAAAAAAGAACAATTTTACATGGTTGTGGGGAGTGTAAATTAGTCCATTGTGAAATACAGTGTGGAAATTCCTCAGAGACCTAGAGGCAGAAATACCATTTGACCCAGGAATCTCATTACTAAGTATATACCCCCCAAAATATAAATCATTATAAAGATGCATGCACATATATGTTAATTACAACACTGTTCACAATAGCAAAGACATGGAATCAACCCAAATACCCATCAGTGATAGACTGGATAAAGAAAATGTGGCACATAAGCACCGCGGAATACTATGCAGCCATAAAAAAGAATGAAATCATGTCTTTCACAGAGAAACGGATGGAACTGGAGGCCATTATCTTTAGCAAACTAACGCAGAAACAGAAAGCCAAGTGTAGCATATTGTCACTTATAAGTGGGAGCTAAATCATGAGAACACATGGACATATGTAGGGGAACAACAAACACTGGGGCCTTTCAGAGGGGGTTGGGAGGAGGAAAGGATCAGAAAGAATAGCTAATAGATGCTGAGCTTAATACCTGGGTTATGGGATGATCTCTGCAGCAAACCACCATGGCATGTGTTTACTTACCTATGTAACGAACCTGCACATCTTGCACTGAAGTGAAAATAAAAGTTAGAAATAAAAATGTAGATTTGACTGCAACTTCAGATATATTTTCACTGGAAACATTACCTAGAAGAATTTGTTGCTGGAGATAAAGTAGAATTCTCATACTTAATACTATAGTATTAAATGTGCCTCTCTGTGCAAAAGTATTTTGCCATAGGCGGTGTGGTTGTGTGGAAGGAAGAAAGATTCATACACAAGATTGTTGTAAATATTAAGTGAAATGATACATGCACACATAAAAACACAAATACACACAAACAACGTAAGTCAGAACGTGCTCCTGTGTACTTTCGTTATTACCTTTTGATATTCTTACTTTGGAAAATAATCAAATTTGTAATTGGCTGTGATTTTATTTTTTCTAAAAGCTGTGTGAATTCAGTGCATGTTAATTTGCCCAAAATATGAATCCAAGGTCTTTGCACAATGCAGTCTCAAATCTAGGATGGTATTTGATTTGGCCTGGAAGTTCTGACTGAGATTCAACTTAATATAAGATGAGAAAATCAAACAGGATTATGGAGAAAACTCTAAAACACCTCAGAGGAAGAATAAAAGACCAAGGAAAACAAAGACTTGGCTGGGCACAACAGCTCACGCCTGTAATCTCGGCACTTTGTGGGGGCTGAGACAGGAGAATGGTTTTAGTGCAGGAACTTGAGACCAGCTTGGGAAACACAGGAAGACTCTGTCTTTAAAAGACATTTAAAAATTAGCCAGGCGTCATGGTGCATGCCCACAGTCCCAGCTACTCAGGAGGCTGAGGTGAAAGGATCACTTGAGCCCAGAAGGTTGAGGCTGCAGCGAGTCGTGATCATGCTCCTGCACTTCAGCCTGGGCAACAGAGCGAGACCTTGTCTCAAAAAGAAAAAAAATGAAAATAAAAAAACTTACCAGTGAAATATGTACTAACAGTAAGTAATTCTTTCCCCAAACCTTACTTTCTGCTCAATGATATATAACACAATAGCCTGTTCAGAGAGGGTCTCAGTGCTGATAAACTCAACAATAGAGTCCTCCTTCAGGTAGGCACTGATGCATGCATGTTACCTACTTTTCTAGACGATGGCCATTTCCCTCTTTTCTCTTTTTATTTTCATGCTGCCCTTACATGTTTCTTAGAAAATCCTCTTTGGATATTGGCAAGTCATACATTGTTAATTTCATTTTATAGATGAGTAAATATACAGATGTTAAAATGATTGAAATTACTTGCATCAGGCTAAAGAACTAGCTTTTGGCAGAGCAAAGAGGACTGTCTACGCTTTCACTTCTGTGTGTGGCTTACCCTCCCACACCATAAACTGACTTTTCTACCTCTTATTCTTTTGTCTTAATATTTCTGCTACATTTTTGTTCCCTTTATTCCCCATTTGAGACTGCAGCTTTCCAGTGAATCTGCTCAGCCCTGCCATGGGCACGAAAGAACTAACAGAGTCTTGCCAGGAACTGGCTCCTGCATGCTCCATTTCAATTATAGTTACAACATGTCTCAGGAGATGCATGAATCTCAGAGAGCTACTCCACAGCAGTTAGAGAGATCCAGGCCAATTTGGCCACACACATTGATTTACAAGGGAAAAGAGTTATTGCTGAGACACAGCACTTAGCCTGTGAATTGAAGTTTCCTCTGAGAAATACAACAACTTCTGCAGTTCAGCAGCTGATGCCTTCTTTCTAAAAAGCTATTGGGACATCAGGAGCAAACAGTTATCTCTAGTCATATTATCATCATTTTATTTTTCATTTAGATAAATTTCTGAACTTCCTTAAATTGTGGTTCCCATCAGGATTGCACAGCTAAGATTTCAACATTGAACCCATGCCTGTGCTTGGTCAACTAAGCCCAAGAAAGCAACTTTGGATGTGTTTCTCACTAAGAAGAGAATGGCAATAACTCTGATTTAAATGAAGTTCTAAAATACTAGGAATAAAGTATGTATAGTTATAAATTTTAAAATAGATTTGCCATCAAAAAAGGGTAAATTAAAAATATAAAGAAGGAGAAAAACAATTTTAATTTGAATGACAACATGGAGCAAAGTGAGCAATAATCTTTTAATATTTTATTTTCTAGTTGAGATGGCTGGAGATGATTTCAGCCATCTCAACGAGAAAATAATATATTAAAAGACTATTAGGTTATTTAGCCTTAAAATAAATGAAATTCTGATACTTGCTACAACATGGATGAAACTTGAAAACATTATGCCAAGTGAAATACTTCAGACACATAAAAGGAAAAATACTGAATAATTCCATTGATAGGAGCTACCTAAAATAGGCAAATTCAGAGGCAGGAAGTGGAATAGAGATTACCAGAGGTTGAGGGAAAAATGTAACGAGGAATTACTGTTTAATGGGTATAGAGTTTCTATTTAGAATGATGAATGAGTCCTGGAAATAGATGGTAGTAGTGGTGGTTGCACAGCCATCCATCATAAGTAATAGTGGATGTACTTAGATCACCGAATTGTGTACTTAAGATAGGTTAAAATGGTAAATTTAATATTATATATATTTTCCACAATAAAATATAATATTTGGGTTAAAAAAAGAAGGATTCAGAATGAGGACTGGAGAACCAAACTTGGTAGCAGTGCAATTAGGAATTCCATATCATGGAGCTGAATAATTAATGCAGAATGACTGTCTCACTCTTGACACCATCACTCAGCTGACACTGATGACACCATTTGCAGTAGACCAGCTTTGAATCAGCAACTGGCCCCAGGCTGAAGACTTCTTGAGGAACTCACCCTTACTATAGCATCCTGCATCACCAAAGACAATTCTCCTTTATATTACATACTTCTGATTCAAAATTCTGGGATGGTGCAGCTGAAAGGTAGATCCTTGTCCATAATTATGTCATTGGTGCAAAAGAGGCTTCGCCAGGTGCAGTGGCTCATGCCTGGAATCCCAGCATTTTGGGAATCAAAGGCAGGCAGATCACTTGAACCCAGGAGTTCGAGACCAGCCTGGGCAACATGGCAAGACCCCTTCTCTACAATAAATATAAAAATCAGCAGAGTGTAGTGGCACATGCCTATGGTTCCAGTTACTTTGGAGGCTGAGGTGGGAGTATTGCTTGAGCTCAGGGGTTTTCAGTCACAGTGAGCCAAGATCATGCCACTATACTCCAACCTGGGGCAACAGAGTAAAATCCTGTCTCCAGAAAAAAATAAGAGTCTGGTAAGAACATGCATAATATTTCCAGTTGCTGCTGTAAATAGCAAAGGAGCTATATCTCCACCAAGATACACAATGTGGGAATCCTCTAAGCAAGGAAAGGTGTTAAAGACAGGCAGATATTAAGAATGAGAATGCCTATGCAGAAACACTTTCATAAATTACTAACAGATATTTAAATTCATATGAGCCTACTAGAGAAAAATTTTTGCAAAGTATAGCAAAAAAGTTGGAAAACTTTTAGGGAGCTATCCAACATTTAGAGTACTATCCAAAGGAAATAAGTAGACGTAATAGACCTTGGGTGTGGTGGATCCCACCTGTAATCTCAGTGACTTGAGAGGCCTGAGGCAGGAGGATTGATTGAGTCTCGGAGCTGGAGACCAGCCTGAGCAACACAGTGAGTCCCAGACTCAAAAACAAACAAAACAGAAGACCTTGTTTTTGGCTGCACAGATCCCCATTAAGCACAGAACTTATCCCCCAATTGTTGGCAATGCCGCCTGCAGACAGCCATCAACTTTGACTAAATGGAAAATGCTTTCACTAAATAAAGTCATCTTGCCCAAAGTCACATCTCTTTTGAGAGTGACCTGTACCTGTGACTAGTTGACATGAGGGATGAAACCTTTTCCCCTTCGTCTCAAGTTGACTTCATTCTAAAGGATTGCCCAGGTTCAGGGCTCAGGACTGGGTGGACCAGCTAAAGCCATCTTTGAGGCAGCATTATTCCCAACTCCTCCTGCCTAATTCTGCTTCCTCCCATTCCATTAAATAAATGGTGGGCCTGATCTGAAAGCACCCCCTTATAAACTTCCTGCATGCTAAAATCCATCTCCAATTCTGTTGCCCAGGAATCCAAACTGTGATACAGAGAACTGCCTGAAGATGGTTTATACACCATTGTTCATCACTGTGTTGTTTAGCCATAAACATTTTTGAAAAATGACTTCATTGTTGAATCAGATATTAAGTATTATTTATAAAATACATTATTATGCAGCCATCAATACTATCTTACAGATTTCAATATTAGTAAAATTAAAAGTAATAAAAATAGCATAAATATTAATATTTAAATTATATATGAGGCAGAAAAAAGTCATATTCCTGAGTGTTAATATAAATCATACTTGGTGAATAAGATAGGAAAAGTTTTTCTTAGTACTTTCTCTTGTTTCCCAACTTTTCCACATTAAGCATGCATACATATTTTTTTTTTTTTTGGAACAGAGTCTTGCTCTGTCGCCCAGGTTAGAGTGTGGCACGATCTTGGCTCACTGCAACTTCCGCCTCCCAGATTCAAGTGATTCTCCTCCCTCAGCCTCCCAAGTAGTGGGGATTACAGGCACCTGCCACCATGCCTTGCTAATTTTTGTATTTTTAGTACAGATGCAGTTTCACCATCTTGGCTAGGGTGGTCTCGAACTCCTGACCTTGTCATCCACCCTCCTCAGCCTCACAAAGTGCTGGGATTACAGGCATGAGCCATGGTGCCTGGCCAAGCATACGTCTTTTTACAGAAGGAAATTAATTATTTTATATTTGTGATTTGTCCAGATTTTAAAATAACATTGTCAAACTATTTAAAGTAACAAATAGTTTTAACTTTGTGTGAGGTGGGAGCAACATAAATGACTTAGTCATTTAATATTTGAGATGTCAGATATATCCTAAGAATATGGACTTTAACGTGAGGTAAGGGAGATAAAGAGCATAATGCTCACAAGAAGTTGCCTTCACAATAAATTATATACCATAATCTTCATGCTTAGAAATTTTTTAAAATTTATTATACTTTAAGTTCTGGGTTACACGTACAGAACGTGCAAGTATGTTGCATAGGTATACACGTGTCATGGTGGTTTATTGCATCCATCACCCTGTCATCTACATTAGGTATTTCTCCTAATGCTATCCAACCCTAATCCCTTCACCACTGCTATCCCTCCCCTAGTCCCCCACCCCTGACAGGCCCTGGTGTGTGATGTACCCCTCCCTGTGTCCATGTGTTCTCATTGTTCAGCACCCACTTGTGAGTGAGAACATGTGGTGTTTGGTTTTCTGTTCTTGTGTCAATTTGCTGAGATGATGGTTTCCAGCTTCATCCATGTCCCTGCAAAGGACATGAATTCATCCTTTTTTATGGCTGCGTAGTATTCCACAGTGTATATGTGCCACATTTTCTTTATCCAGTCTACAATATTATTTGTTCGGCATACTATTAACAGTATTAGTGATATTGTATTAGTGTTGGGCACCAAGACCTAGTTACTAAAAAGTGTCTAACATTGTCAAGGGAAGGTCTTTTTCTGGAAGCAGCAAAAGAGACAAGGTGGATTCAAGGGCAGATGTGCCAATGTGGCTACAGGTTTTGTTAGAGGTGCTTTCCCTGGAGTTGGAATCTTCCCTGACAAGGTGGATCTCAGTATCTCCAGCAGAGCTGTGCCACTCCTGGCTTGGCCCTGATAGACCAAATTGGAGAGAGAACAAATTTGAGCAGAAAAGAATATGCAAGACTTGCTCATCACCCCAGCCATTTCCATATTACATCCAGATGCTAGTGTTGGCAAATTATTTAGCTTAATCTCAAGGGATAGATTATATGGGCAAAGACATATAATGAGAGGATTTTAAAAGCCTGATATTAATAACACTAGATGCACCAACTGAAAAATAGCAATGTAACACTTCTGAAATAATGGTGTCTTTGAAAGACGGGGAACATACTAGTCAGGTGGCTAAGAAAGGATGTATTTCTGTGGGAAGCAGTAATAAAGTTTGCTTTGTTAATTTAATTTTTAAAATGAGATCTGGAAATGGAAGTTAAAAACAGTGAATTGGTTAGCCTTTATAAAATTACACTGATAGGAAAGAAGAAAATGTTATTAAGCAAACAGGAGAAACAACTATAAAATGCTTTGAAATGAGTAAAGAGAAGACTGCTAGTACAGAACATAAAAAGCAGTAATTTGGAAGATAAACTTAAGGAATTATCCAAAATACCAAGGAAATACATGAAAGTGAGAATCTGATAAATGAGAATACTGGCTATGAGATTTAAAGCCAATAGTCAGTGCCTGTAAAGAAGAGAGAACAAAATTAGCCGGGCATGGTGGCGTGTGCCTGTAATTCCAGCTACTTGGGAGGCAGAGACAGGAAAATTGCCTCAATCTGGGGGAGGTGGAGGTTGCAGTAAGCTGAGATAGTGCTGCTGCACTCTAGCCTGGGCAACAGAGGGAGACTCTGTCTCAAAAAAAAAAAAAAAAAAAAAAAAAAAAAAAAGAATGAATGGAAGAGACTAGGAACACAGAGAAGGAAAGGAAGAAATGTTTTGCAATGATGAAAGTCTATTAAATATAATTGTTAGTTTTACCTAAACCTGTCTGGAGCATTTGAAACATACAGTCTGGATCTGTGTCCAACTCCCCAAATCTCATTTTGTAATCCCTATAATCCCCACATGTTGAGGGAGGGATCTGGTGGGAGGCGACTGGGGGCAGCTTCCCCCATGCTGTTGTCATGACAGATCTGATGGTTTTGTGAGTGTTTGACAGTTCCTTCTTCACACACACTCTCATGCCGTCCACCATGTAAGATGTTCTTGCTTCCTCTTTCGCCGTTATTGTAAGTTTCCTGAGGCCTCCCCAGCCACATGGAACTCTGAGTCAGTTAAATCTCCTTTCTTTATAAATTACCCAGTTTCAGGTGGTATTCTCTAGCAGTGTGAAAATGGACTAATACAAAATGTTTGTTCTCTACTTCTTTGTATCAACTGTCTATTGCTGCATAACAAATACCTCTAAACCGTAGCAACTTAAAACACATATTTATTATAATATAGTTTCTGTAGGTGTGAAATCTGGACAAAATTTAGCTGTATCCTGTACTTCAGGGTGTCTCACAAGGCTGCAGTCAAGATTCAACTGGGAAAGAATCTACTTCCAAGCTTATTCAGTAGTTGTTGGCAGATGTCAATTCCTTGAGGGTTGATGAACTCAGGGGGCCCCTCCTCTTACTGGCTGCTGGCAAGAGGCCACCTTCAATTTTTCACCACATAGTAGTCATTACTTCCAATGTGAATAATAAAATATTAATAATCCTCTCCATATCCTCAGTTTGCAACCAACTAAAATTTGCTTTCTTTTTCATGCATACTTCATTATTTTATAAAAAGCTAAAACTATTCCCAAAGCCCATATAAAAGCAGTAATTTGGTGAGGTGTAATAAGTATCTAGACAACACTATGTTATCTCAGAGTAACTGGATAAGAACATAATTTAACCTAATAATTTCACTGTTTTAAAAAAGCAGAGAAGGCAAAAATCGTGATTAAAAAAGCAGGTTTGGTGGCATATCTGAGGTGGTTACATGTCAAATAGGTGGAATTCTCATAAAGTTAGAAAGTTGCAGATGTAAGTGTGGAAACAGTATTGTGAAACCAAAGTCTGTTCTAAACTCCTCTGCAGTTCAGCTCAAAGGGAAACTTTGTAGGACTTGGGTTCAAAGTCCTATGATAAAATAATGGTTTCCCTTTCATTGTATTGCAGTTATTTCTCTTCATATAAGAATTATGATGTTCCTGCATCAGGGACCTACTGACATCATTGGAACTCGCAGGAATGTTCATATGCCACTGCTTGAGAGTGTATGGTTTATTTTTGCTTAGGTTGTGGTACTTGGCTAGTTGAAGAATCATAGGTTTAAGATTTTCATTCCATCAGTATAAAAACTGATAAAGGCGAATCTGTTACTGGGGACAGATACTAAAATTAAAAAAACAAGCAAAAAGTTTTCGTGAATTGGTCACAAGTACATAATAGCTTTCCAGGAAATAGGGATTTATTTCTGGTTCAGGAGAGGGTCTTCCAAAACCTCACAGGGCAGTTAATGCTATACATTTTAAGTTGTTGTGCTATGTCCGACTAATGACCTAATGTCTTCTTGTGCAAATGCCACATGGAAAGAAAGGCTCTAGCCTTAACAGTGATTTGAACAGTGGACTCTGGATTTCCTGAGGATTGAGCTTCACCTTTGAGGCCAGAGTGAGCTCATCTAGAACCTCATACTGCAAGGGTAAATGAACCATAAAGTTTCTCATGAAGAGACAGGCCTGTGGGGACCAGTTAAGTGATGGAAATGGGTGAAGCAGACACATACAAGAAAATCTGTACCTGTGATGTTAAACTAAAGCATGTTCCCTGATTACAGAAATAGCTACTTTACTAGTTAAGATGATCTCTGTTTAAAGGGAAAGAAAATTTAACTCAAAATGGCTTAAACAACAAGGAAAATTAATGGCTCATATAACAAGGAGTACTATGAAAGTGTGAGGTAACTCCAGCTGTCATTAATCTACCAGATCAATGACATCATTGAAAGGTCAGGTTTTATTCTTTTCTTCTTTGTGCTGTATCTTCTTCAGCCTTCCTAATCGCAGTGTGGAGTGCAGCAGTACCAGATAGAGTATTCAGATGCCCATATCCAGAAAAAAGGATGAGGAAAAATTTTCCAGCAATGTCTTGACATAACTCCTTTCTCATCTTTCTGGGAAAAAAAGGGGGAGGATTATAAAATCATCTCCAAGGCAACCACTAGTGTGGGAAAATGAGGTTATTATAATTGACTTAAATGGATAGGATTTTAACGACGAGATGAAGTTAGGATATTCTTTCCTATAAGTGAGCAGCTGAACAAAATTAGGGTTCTAAAAGCCAGGAAGAAGGGGGTTATTTTGCTGGCAACCCATAGTGTTTGCTACATTACCTATCAACTAAGCTGATGGTTGATATAGGCAATGTGATTCTCTTGTTGAAAAAGAGTCGGATTACTGTTTGATTACATCCGACAAAGCTGGGAATCTGGATGTTTATGCAATATCTCTCAATTTGTAAATATTAGCAATACATTCAAAACATTTGAAAGTACTATGTGTCCAGTATCATTCAGACCAAATAAAATACATTTGCAGTCCAAACATGCCCTGCAGCTTACCAGTTTGAAACCTCTGGTTTATTTTATTAATTTAACTAAAATTTTCTCAATTTAGAAAGTGAACACCACTTTAACCATGCCAGTAATTACACAAATATATATGATAAAACATTTTTAAATTCATAGTTGTACTGAATTGTAGAAAACTTCAAATGATATAGCCAATAATGATTTCAGAAGCTAATGTAAGAAAGAAATGCACAACACACAATGTTTACATCATTTTCTTAACTGAGATTCTAATTTGACAAGTTAATGGTTAAAATGATCAGGATGTTGCTACTCATTTAATAATGGATGTACAATTTTTCTCTTATTCCTCCAAGATTAATGTGATGTATTTTGTTTTCATTAGAGAATGAGTCAATTCCTATTAAATAATTTAACTTCAGAGATATTTCTTTATAATCATCTTCCTTCTTATAAGTATGGATAATTGAAATTTTAAATTCATGCAAAGGTTCTCAGGCATATGTCACTCTTGAAAATTTTCTTCAGTCTCTTCAAAGTATAACATGAATCAGAAAATGTTAACCTCCTTGAGTCAAGAGCAATACTAGTGAGAAATAAGTATATATCTCTGTCATTCAGATTTTCCAGTTTTCCAAGTTGATAATTTGGCCATGAGTTCTTGCTAGTTGTTACTTCATGCTTTTGGATTTGAGCCCTAAAAAAGATAGAACTTTTAAATGATCAACTTCCTGCAAAAATTTAGATATTCTCTATTATGAAACTTTGAACTATGAAGAAATTATGTGAAGTCACAGTTTCTATTTCATAGGTTATTTGATTGAGCAAAAATGAAGAAGTGGAAATGCAAGAGGATAGGAAGGGAGTGAGAAAAACACCACACTAAGACGTAAATATTTATCTGGTAATTAGAATAATAGGGAGAAGGTAGGGAACCAGGAGAAGAGTTACAGAATACTATACTTATTATTCTATGGGAGATTTCTTCTCATATTCATCCTTGGGGAATATTTCTGAGAAAATAGATAATAGTGGTGTCTACATAACTTTCTAGCTGAGAGACCCTTCTAATTTCCCTCTTTTTAGTTATTGGCCATACTCAGAAGTAAGACATTAATGTCAGCTCATCTCCAAATCATGCAGATACTATTATTTGTAAATTTCTTCTAAAAAGACATGGTGGGCCTTCTCTCCTTGATAGCAGGAAATTATAATACAAGAATATAATAGTTTGTCTATAGATCTCTTACCTTTGGTGTAGACATTGGATTATCCTTGAAAACAGTAGAGGGAAGTGCTTTTGTGTCTTTATTCTACATTAATTATAAAAACAATGGCATGTCATTAGAATGCTATGCTTGTCCCATCTTAGCTATAGTTATTTCTTCAATGAAATTATTCCTTACCTCTTTTTCACTCATTTAAATTCTACCCAACTTTCAGGGTCCAGTTCAAATTCCAACTTTCAGTCAGTGAATATTCATCCTACTTTAACTACTTTGAACCTGTTGACTTTCTCCTCACCATATTTTTCTTGTTAGTGTCACTCATCTTGGGTGATACTACAAATAATAGAGGAATTAAGGGATCCTTTTTTTTTTTTTTTTTTGAGACAGAGTTTCACTCCTGTTGCCCAGGCTGGCATGCAGTGGTACGATCTCAGCTCGCCACAACCTCCACTTCCTGGGTTCAAATGATTCTCCTGCCTCAGCCTCCCAAGTAGCAGGGATTATAGGCATATGCCACCACACCTGGCTAATTTTGTATTTTTAGTAGAGACAGGGTTTCCCCATGTTGGTCAAGCTGGTCTCGAACTCCTGACCTCAGGTGATCTGCCAGCCTCAGCCTCCTAAGGTGCTGAGATTTCAGGCATGAGCCACCATGCCTGGCCTAAGGGCTCCATTTTTATATCACTTAATTTCTCACTAAAATGTGAAATTTTTTGGGAAAAAAAAAAGGAACTGAAATTTAGGTCTTGCTCATTTACCCACAGCAGAATACCAAGCACAAGAAACATACTCAGGAGCCTTTTAATGACTGAATGTCCTGTACTTCTTACTTCATGAGCACCTGATTTTTATTGCAGATTTGCCTCTATCTGACCTATTTTTCATACCCTACCTCCTACAGAAAACTGACTAATAATAGGTCTTATTCTATCTACAATATATATAAAGTTAATTATCACATAATAAAATTTTATCTCCTCCTAAGCATCTAGAAATGAATCTTTGAAGGAGCCATTTACCTCACCCAGCAGAGATATTTATCATTTCTCAATAATTATGTAACAGTAACACTATTTTTTCTAATAAAAAAGGAAAACCTATGCTAATTTATACATAGTAAGTAGGCTTTGCTTTTTTAGATATCCCTGGGGCAAATGTGCTATGATATCTCAAGTTAACCTCAAAAGCACCCATCCTGATAAATAACCCATGGATTGGGAGACAGTACTTACAATGAGCAGAAGAGATACTTAAAAAATCACCAGTGACCATCTGATACTTACAAGGAAAGAAGATGATATAGGTGCAGGAATCGGTGGTGGTGGAAAATCTGGCTTTGTAATTAGCTAGGAAAAGGATAAAAAAATTAAATGCAAAAATAGAGTCCTGAAAATAGGTGTGCATAAAGAAAAGGCTTAAATCATTTTCAGAAATGGATAAGCCACGACCCTACCTATGACAATATTTTAAACGTATGCATTCACTTGCTTTCATTTAGTTGCACACACACAATTGAGACAGAAGTCCAATGCCAACAGATATGTGATGAAGATGATAACTGTAAACCGTATGTTTGCATCACCCCACAATTTCATATGTTGAAAACCTAATCCCCAGAATGATGGTATTTGGAGGTAGGGCCTTTTGGAAGTAATGAGGTGGTGAGGGTGCAGCTCTCATAATAGGATTAATGCCCTCATGAGAAGAGGCACAAGAGAGACGTTCTCTGATATGTGAGGATACAATGAAAAGGCAGCTGTCTACAAGACAGAAGGCAGCCTCACCAAACACTGGCTCAGCCAGCTCCTTGAACTTGGACTTCCCAGTCTCCAGAATATGAGAACTAAATATCTAAGTCACCCAGTCTATGCTGATTTAGTTACAGCAGCCTGAGCCGATGAAAACAGCAGTGGTACCCTATTAAGTAGATTGGTTCTCTTGTCCTAAGTTGGCATGGAGTAACATACATGTTCACATTTTATATTTTCAAGTTTTGCAGAAGAATTTGTATTTTATATTAATATTCACGTAAATTTCAATATTGTCCTGAAGAAATAATGGAGCATTGTTGACTATGACTTTCACCCATATTTCCTGGAGATTGAACTAGGGTGACATTTAAGAGAGGTTGCTAACTCACAAAAGACGCTGGGGGCTCATTGCCTTCTAATGGCAGATCATACACATGGGCCTTCATCCAACTCATCTAAAAAGAAGAATGAATATTTCAAAATGAACCATTAGTTTCATAGGCACAGTTTTTAAGTAAGCAGTCTTTTTAAGGAATGGAAGCTTGGAACTAAGCTGACACCAAGAGACCAGTTAGAATCACAGTGGTGCAGCTGGTATATGCTACAGAAGTATTTTCCAGAGCGATAATGAAAAGTTTTCATCAGTAAATTATTACCAGTGTTATTATCGTTAACTAACATCAGCTAAAATCTTTATATTTACAGGACATGAGTAGGACATTAGGGCTCTACATATTATATGTATTATACAGGCATACATATTTTTGTATCTACTGGGCAATTTGCAAAGAAATAACCTAGAATCGGAGAGCAAGAGGGAATGTGTGTGTGTGAGAGAGACAGACAGAGACAAAGACAGACAGACGTCTTTCTGCCTTCTTTGTTCTCTTTATTCTGTTTGCATTTCATGAACCCCAGCAAAGTAGCCTCTGCATTTTAGGGACTCTGTTTTGCATTTAACAAAAGGCAATGGAGACTTTTCTGAATGTGTAATTGCAAAACGCTGCTGGGTAGAAATGATAGGTAGGTGGTCTAAGAGTGTGAGAGAAACGCAAAATGGGGCCATGGTAATCACAGTCCAAACTATAATTCACCTCTTGGGGTTGGACGGCCTTTACTCTCTGGGGTTTCCTCTTCTGTTTGTGTGATCTGGTCCCAGTGGTAGATAGTGGCCTGTAATAGACAAACACATTACGTCAATTGACTTAGCAGCTCCTTCAGCATGACAGGGAAACTCAGTACGAGATTCCCAGCTTCCTTTTCCCACTGTGTCCTTCTTGTCTTTTATCTGCTCCCTGGGTCATTTTTCAGCCTTTACTTCCCTGTCAGCCTCCTTCATTGTCTTGTAATTCATAATCAGTACATGTAATTTTCTTTTTGTTCTCTATAGAACCCTGATTTCTAAAAATGATAGTGTTGAATCCAAATCTTTATCTAAATTATGTTGTTTTATTAATATCTTATTCATTCCATATTAAAAGAAACTCATAGGTGAATAAATCAGTCTTTAAAAATCCATAAAAAACAAAAACAAAAACAAAACACTGTTGTGGTAGAATCATGTGTGTAAGATCAACCCAGGCTCCTCCACTTACTCTGCATGACTGAAAGCATGTTTGATAACCTCTCTGAGCCCGTTTCCACTTCTGTCAAAATGTGAAATTCATAGCCTTGCAAAATTGTGTAAGGATTAATATAAAACCCTTTTCATATGTGAAATGAAACTACTAATAACCACTTTGAAGTTCTTGAGAAGTTTAAATGAGATAAGAAGATATAAAATGCTTAGCACAGGGTTGGTGTGGTGGCTCATGCGTGTAATCCCAGCACTTTGGGAGGCCGAGGCGGGTGGATCATTTGAGGTCAGGGGTTCGAGACCAGCTTAGCCAAAATGGTGAAACTCTGTCTCTACCAAAAATACAAAAATTAGCCAGGCGTGGTGGCACGTGCCTGTAATTCCAGCTACTCAGAGAGCTGAGGTAGGGGAAGTACTTGAACCCGGGAGGTGGAGGTTGCAGTGAGCTGAGATCCTGCCATTGCACTCCAGCCTGGGCCACAGAGGGAAACTCCATCTCAAAAAAATAAAAAGAAAAAAAATGGTGTGGGGCTTAGCACAGTGCTTATCATATAGTGATCAATTAATTCTAGATATTCTTATAGTAAATTCAAAAATCAGTCAAAATGAGAGTTCATATCACTCTTATTGTTAAATATAAATACAATGGCTAACAGAAGAAAAAAACCCATTTCTTGCTATGAAGGATATCTCAGTTAAAAAGAAACCCGGCTTCTGGTCCAAAAAGACTGTATATGCATGTATTTCTGAATATTAGAAGTAAACCAAAATTCACTTGGAAAGGGTAGGTTATACCCTTGAATTTTAAGTAAAAAAGGGGTCAGAGAGTCTCTACAGCAATATAAGATAAAGGGTCACCTCTGATCTTTCTTCTGCTTTTCTCTGGAGCTCTGGTGCCGGATTACTATAGCAACCACCAAACAAATGACTGCCACTGGGAACAGCACGCCAACCACAATGGAGAAGTCTGCAGCAGAGAACAGGGGCCCACTGAGGACTGCAGAAACACACATCTGCCCATCACGCTAGTCCTTGTTTCTTTACTTAGCACATATTCCAGCTACCCTTTTCTCTAATGAATATACATTCCCTGGAAAACCTCCCATAGCCAGTAAAATGAAAATGTATTTTGATCAGCATTATTATATTAATATTTAGAGAGAAGAAATATACATAAAATCTATAGGAAATATTTAACATGAAATAAGTAAAAAAAAATCATAATATTGAGAACACTTAGAAGGGATATTGTTTGTTAACAACTGGAAAATGAGCTGGGGGAATAGAAGAGAATATACAGTAAGGAAGATGACAAGGAAGAAATAAAATATTTTGAGAAGCAGTCTTGAAATAAAACAGAAAAAGAAACTAAAACTTGGAAGATATATTCTTGTTAGTAGAAAAAAAGAAGCTGAGGTATGATTAAGAGAATTGATAGACAAATAATTGAGTGTTTCACTGATGTTGGTCCACAATGGAATTAATACGGACAGAAAGAAAGTTACGTGACCTCAAGAATGAGGAAATGGTTTGAACAAATATTCCTGGGGCCCTGTGGTGCTTTTTCTTTTATTGATGAATTTAAATAATGAATGCAAAAACTTCAGTCTTTTGCTATCTCAAGTGTTCATTTCTCTTACAATAATCTGAAACCACAAGAGAACAGGAAGTAAAAGATTGAAGAGCAGTGCCAACAGTTACCACTCTCATTACTAAAATCAGCAAACCAATAGCAAGATTAATTTTTGTATTAATGCAAGAAAAGTTCACAAGTGTGAGCACACACACACACATGCAGATATAGGCACATCAGAAGCAGAATTCTAGGTAAGACGATGACTTCAGTTCAAACATTCACTACTCTCCACATTCCATAAAATTCCTATCCAAAAAGTCAAAGGAAAATCAAACAGTGAAGCATTCTGTTACAGTGTAGATACCTTCAGAATGAAAAATATACACTTGGTTGCACTAATGTCAGAAGTGCAACTATTTTCGAAGAATGATATTTTAGCAGAGGAAATAAATGGGACTTGGCAGTACTTCAGAAACACCCTGAACTTGAGAAGACATAGTCTGGAGCTAAAGTTGGGACATAGGACAGATGGAAGTACAACAAACAGTAAGGTTTGCAGGTGAAGACAGAAATCACTGAAGAGTAAGTGCAGCCTCTTCTTGTTTCTGGTAATGGTGGACTAGGAAACCAAGACCAACCCTCCCGTTAAAAATAATCATTGAATTATTTGCAAACAAAAGCTTCCTTAAAATAAAAAAGCACTTAAAAGTTAGATAAAATTACTCTGTAGAGATTAGTGAGTGGGCAAGAACCTAGAGAGAGAGAAAAGAAAGTGATCCTACACAGAAGTTCAGAAATGCAGAAAGAAATGAGAATGAACCAATAGCAAACCCTAATGGAAACTGTGGACTTAGGGTGATAATGATGTGTTAATGTAGGTTTGTGGAGTATTTGCACTCAACAAATACTCCACAGGAGTGGGGGATTGTGACTGTCAGGGAACCTGTGCAGGCCGGGTATATGGCAACCCTCTGTACTTCCTGTTCAATTTTGCTGTGAACCTAAAACTGCTCTACAAAAGAAAGTCTATTAAAAAAAAATGGGAAGTTTTAGGATAATCATTAAAATAATGTAAAAGAAATGCATAATATCCAAGTTAACAAAATAATAGAATCAATAAGTCCATATGAAGGGAGAGAAAAGGGGACATAAACAGGAAAGAAAAATAAAAACTATATTATTGTGGATTTACACCCAAGTATATAAGTAATTACATTTAATTTAAATGGATTATGTACCTCAGTTAAAGAAACAAAAAACAAAGATGTGAGAGTACTACTGAAAAATATATGTGTGTGCTTTCTTTAAGAAAAGAAAGATTTAAAACATGATTCAGAAAGGATAAAAATAAAAATATGGAAAAATGTTATTCCAGTGCAAATAAATATCAAAAGAAATACAGCTATATGGCCTCCAGGAACTGAAGATTTTAAAACGTAAGAAGATACTAGAGATACACAGAACCATTTTATATTGATACACTGTTCAGTAATTTGGAAGATGCAACATTTGAACCTTGTATGTACATAATAAGATGCTCTCAAAGTATGTAAGTGCTGATAGAGCCAGAAGTACTCATCAAATTCACAATTATAGTAGGAGAATTTTAACATTCTTAGCACAGTAATTGGTAGAACAAACAAAATATTAGGATTAATTTATATATCAGACAATTAATAAACTTGATATACAAAATATCTGGAGAATACTACAGAACACAAGTATGAAAAACTCAGTCTGATATCACTGATGAATATAAAATAAGAGCAAACAATACAGATTCTTCCAGATAATATAAATAAATGAACACTCTCCAATGCATTTTATATGACTAACATAACCTTGATACCAAAATTCAGCAATTTTTTCAATAGGAAAAAAATCACATTCCAGTATCACTCAAGAATATAAAATGAGAGTGAAACTTATCCACCAACATATAAAATATATATTATTTCTAAGTTCAGTTTATTCAAAGGTTGCAAAGTTAAATCAGTGATCACAAACCAAATGATTTATTTTGCAGTACTAACAGAGTAAAGGGGAATCATTTTAATAAATAAGGAAGTATTTTCATATGTGTGCACAGACAGAATACATACAAATATTTCAACATACTGTTAACACAGTATTTCCCTGATAGCTTTGTAATTATGCTAAGTATTAATTTAATAATAATTAGAAAATCTCCACATATGTTAAGAAATAAGATGGCTCACGTCTGTAACTGCAGCACTTGGGGAGGCCGAGTCTGGCAAATCACCTGAGGTCAAAACTTTGAGATCAGCCTGGCCAACATGGTGAAACCCTATCTCTACTAAAAGTACAAATATAGGTGGATGTGGTGGTTAAGGGATTTATGTGGATGGAAACCGAATAAATATAACCTAAACATCAGAAATAAATGTTATTCTCTTTTGGAAAGTCTAACGGTCTGAATTTGGGACACATATCTCACTCATATCTACTTAATCTCCTGTGTATATAGAACAAGATTGATTCATCACCTGCAGACAAAACCTAAGAATTTCTCTCAGTTTCTGCAATCAGAGGATGCAGGAATATGAAAAGGAGGTCAGAGGCTTATTCTAGATACCAAACTATATCAGACAGAGAGAGGAGAGTCAAGGAGAAAATGGTGAGGAAAGCAGCTCTCTCAGGAAAAAAATGTCATGACGAGCTCCCTTCTCATCATAACAATTGGAAGTGGGTCCCACTCTGGCTCCTTCCCACCCTGAAGACCTACAGGCAGACCTGCCTACCTGCCCGAAGAGCTCCCAGCCAGATTCCCCCTTCAAGAGAAGTATCTGTAGGTGCAATAGCACACAAAAATGCAGAGAAAACCCATGTGAACTAATCCAGCTCGACCAATTCCACATTCAACTAAGGATCACATATCCTGAAGAAAACTAGTACAACGGAATACAAGTGGCGTGGTGATAGAACAGAACAACCCAACTCAAAAGAAACAGATAATTCAAAGAATAGAATTGAATGTACAAAAATAATCATAGTCATAGTTGTGGTTTTTGTTTGTTTGTTTTGAGATGAGTTGCTCAGTCACCAAGCTGGAGTGTACTGGTGCCATCTCGGCTCACTGCAACCTCCACCTCCCGGGTTCAAGCGATTCTCCTGCTTCAGCCTCCTGAGTAGCAGAGACTATAGGCACATACCACCATTCCCAGCTAATTATCGTATTTTTAGTAGAGACAGGGTTTCCTCATGTTGGCCAGGATAGTCTTGAACTCCTGACCTTGTGATCCGCCTGCCTTGGCCTCCCAAAGTGCTGGGATTACAGGTGAGGCACCTCACCCCGCTTCATAGGGAGTTTTATGAGAATATTACATTTTTCCATTAAGTTGAGGCTGCTATGAAAATGGAACAATCCAAAAGTAAGAAAATTTGGAAAATTAAAATAACATTGCAAATATAAACATTGAGGAAAATTTTTTGCATGTGCAGTGAAAATAAAGACATGGAAAATAAAAGTTGTTAAGGAAATTTGAGGGATGAATATTGTGGATTCAATATCTACCGAACAGAAATTTCAAGAAGAGAAAAAAGAAGCAATGAAATCTCATATAAAATTAAGGCTTGGAAAAGGAGAGCAATTTTCTCAGGTTAGATGTGTACTGCTACCTACGGAAGACAACCAAGGAGTCATCACAGTTGGGGGGGCTCCATCCTTCCTCACATTGACACTGCAGCTCGTGGTCACACACCTAGGGGAGCAATGATCCTGTTAGTGTCCCCGCTAGACTGACCACAAACTCAAGGCCCTAATAATCCACAATAAAGTTCATTCAAAAACAGGAATAACTCAATTTCCAATCTCCAGGCTTCCATCTATCTACAAAAGAATGAATGAATGAGAGGCATTTCATAAATGATTCTCAAAAGAAATTTCTCCTTGAACTATGCTACTAGAGGGTTGGACAGACTTAGTAATTCTCATGATTTAATGCTGAAAACATTTATTTAGTTTTATTATGACTGAGCTAAAATGTCGTAAGATCCAGAGAGCTTAGGGAAACATATTTTCGGAACTTACAGCATGTCCTTTGCATTTAGATGAGCAGTTGGTTGATTTGTAGGCTTTCTCGATATCCACACATTCTGCATTAATGCAAACCTGAAAGCGATGTAGAAAACATGAAGCTGAATCCTCTCTGAACGCAGGTGAGAAAGTTGAGGTCTGTGTGAAGAGCTAGCAGATGTTGTTTAAGGTGGCTTTGCCAGGAGGCTGTTGCAGAGGAAGGGAAATGGAGATGGTGTCTGTTGCTGACGGTATCCTCTTAGTTAAACCAACCCAAAAAGATCGATAAACTCTACCTAATCATTTATGTATTTTTAAAGATTGCAACAACTCTATCCCAGAAGCAATGACTATACACAAAGTTAAGATATGAGCAATAATAAGATGATCTTAATGCCAACACGAGTGGCATACCTAATGAATCATGCTACTGAAGGGTTGAACAAACAGCACTTCTCAACATTTAATGCTGAAAACATTCCTTTAGCTTTATTATGACTGACCTAAAATGTCATAAGATTCAGAGAGCTTAGGGAAAGATAGTTTCAGAACTTACAGCTTGTCTTTTGCACTGAGATGAGCAGTTGGACCCAGGAAAACCTCATTCTGCCCTACTCCCAGTACCTTCCTCCCTTAAGGCCCAAGCACTACAATACTCAAGCCAGGTCATGCAATAATGTCTCAATGTCTTTAAATGCTTCAGCACTAGAAAACATAAGGAAATTATTATCTGAAACCTGGAAAACCCAATTAAAGATTATATTTTATGTAAAGGTTTTTGCCTTGATGCTGGCATGTATTTCAGGAAAAACTGGGGAAACAAAGAAGTTTAAATACTGTGGATAATTCTTATAGGTAAGACCTAATGTTTTAATGTCAAATTAGCCAATTTATAAACTTTTCTAAATGTTCATTCTCAGCTCCAGGGGCTCAGAGATCACGTCAATCTCATTCACCTTTTTATATTTACTTTTTAAAACTCTGTGAGCAATACCCACACTGAACCACTAAGAAAATTTTGGACCCATCATTGAATAAATTTACCTTTAAATAGCCAAACAGTTTAAGTAAGTAGATAATATTTTTAGGATTGGCTTTACCACAGGGAATAATCAGGGGAACTCTTTGGTCATGTGGATATCTTAGTAAGATAAATAGGGTAATTCTAATCTCTTATAAGAGACAAACCTCCTCATGGTCAAAGTTTGTGGGTTGGTTGGCCATTGGCTAAACAGTACTTTTACTTGAGATTAAGTTCATTATATTATTATATTATTATTAATATTAAGTTCATTATATTATTAATGATGTAAAAATCTGTTAAATGAAGCTCAGTATCACATACACTGGCACCTTGAGTTTCCAGACTTCATCTATGAAAGTTAAATGGATGCTACTCTGTGTTAACAGTGTGACAATATGATACTCTTCTTGAAATCATAACTATGAGAGTCAGTTATTTCCAAATTTCACCATGGTGTTTGAGAATGTTACTATCGATGCTTATTGCTGCTGTTACTAGGTTCTGTGACATTTTTATTTCTCAATGTTCCAAATTCAAATCTCTATGGGTTCTATTAAGGCATGGTGAACCCCAAAATTGGGAAACAAAGCAGGTAGTAAATAACTGAGAGGCAAAACAACAAAACACATCAAAGCAAAAAATACTACTTTGAGTGAAAGCCACAATTTCAGCTTACCTTGTCATGGCCACACTTAGTTCCATTGGCCACCATGCCTATTTCTTGACTTGTGTCTTCAGGATCAAATGTTTTACATGTCAGGAAGGTCACTATCTGTCCCTTCCAGGGCACATTATCTGACCCACCTTGACAGAACAACTTCCCACACATGGCATCACTGAGGAAAAGGTCAAAATTTATTACAGGATTCAAATAGCATTTTATATAAATGCAAATCAGCTCTAGGACTATGGATATTTAACTGATGGTATTTTTTCCCAGTAGCAGAGATTTTTAATTGTACTTTATACTCATTTTCCCTTATTTCTCAGTAATAGGATGCCCAAATGTTAGCACAATGCGTTATTGCTCAAATAAACAGTATCACCCAGATCCCTGTACGCCTAATTTTTGCCAGTTCCCTAACTGGTGGCCCATGAGAGGAAAACAGAATCTTAAGCACCAATCCTAGAGGATAGTCTTAAATGAAGAGGTATCTTCTATTTCTCAATGCTGTCTATTTTTGCTATTTGGAGTGTGATAGCTGGAGATGTCATCATAGACTGAAACACTTGGAAATGGAGGTCATGTGGATGATGGAGCTAGAAGATAAAATGTGGATTCCTAACATCATGGAGGGCATCTGAGAAATCAGTCTCCTTCTTGTTTCACATAGGTTACTCATTTATTTCTATAACTGGCTGCAGAATAATTCCACCAAACAAAAGCCCAGCTCTCCACTATAGTTCTGTCAGTATAAAGCTGAGCCTCCCTTGACACTGCAAGGCATCAAGTGGAGTTACTAAAGGAACTGTCTTCCTGAAGCTGCAGATTAAACTGCTCAGCACTCAATCAAGCCATTAATTTACTGCCAGCAGGACTAAAACACAATAAAATCGAAGTCAATTGGTTTATGCAGAATTCAGAAGAGGGCTGTGAGAAAGTATTCTGAAAGTGATGGAATCAGATTTTTTGATACCTCTCGGCTGTAGAAAATATGTTTGAGAAGGGGAGAAAAGCATATATTCTCTCTAAAACATGAGAGTGTGCTTTTCTTGAATCAGTTAGGTAAAGCCACAAAGGATGGCTTTAGGGCACAGGGAATTTCAGGCTAACTCTCCACTGTAGCTGATGACTATTAGGGAGTGACTTGGAGGTCAGTTTGCGGGGTGAAGGAACTGACATAAACTATGTAATGCTCATGCAAAAAGTTACATAGGACAATGGTGTGTGCACAGGCTGCAGGGGAAAGACTGCAAGACCCACTCTCTTCCCATTCACCACCTACACATTACCCTTCCTCTGGCCCTTACCTACTGCCTTTCACATGATTTCCTCTTTTGAATCTGCCCTGATTTCCTATAAAGAAGAAACCACAAGACCAGCAATAATAGTTGCTGTCTAGGCACAGATTCCCGCAAGAGATAACCCTGTATCCAAAGTATAGTTTGGTAACATCAGTCATACAGTGAAATTCGTGTCCGATAGACAAACTTTGGGAAATACTGATCTTGTATGACCTCTTGTTATAAATTACTTTGTATGAGTAAAATTTAGAGCAGGTACAAAGGTTTAATCTACTATAATTGAATTTTAAAACCCATCTTAAAATTGTGGAATTAAAAATAAACCATAGAGAAATCTAAAGTTCATCTGGTGTGCTGTTCTATGGTGCTTTCCAGATGTCAGTACTGAAACTAACAAACTTTTTAGATGAATTGTCAATATTTTCTCTTACTGTATGTTTTCTTTATGTAATTCTACTCTTCAAGCATTGTGTCGGTTACTCCTCTGGATAGATACATATTTTTACTCCGAAACATATAAGGAAAAACATTTGCTTGAGAAAGCATCTGATTTATACTGGGAAATCCCTGGACAATTTTTTTAAATCTTTTTTATTTTTCCAGGTTCTTAGGTTACAGGTGGTATTTGGTTACATGAGTAAGTTCTTTTGTTATTATTATACCTTAAGCTCTGGGGTACCTGTGCAGAATGTGCAGGTTTGTTACATAGGTTCACACATGCCATGGTGATATGCTGCACCCATCAACCTGTCATCTACATTAGGTATCATCCTAATGTTACCCTCCCCTAGCCTCCAGCCCCAAAAGGCCCCAGTGTGTGATGTTCTCCTCTCTGTGTCCATGCATTCTGTTTAACTCCAACTTAGGAGTGAGAACATGGGCTGTTTGATTCTCTGTTCACTTCTCTGTTCTTGTGTTAGTTTGCTGATAATGATGGTTTCCAGTTTCATCCATGTCTCTGCAAAGGACATGAACTCATCCTTTTTTATGGCTGCATAATATTCCGTTATGTATATGTGCCACATTTTTTTTAATCCAGTCTCATTGATGGGCATTTGGGTTAGTTCCAAGTTTCTGTTATTGTAAAGAGTGCTGCACTAAACATACATATGCATGTATCTTTATAGTAGAATGATTTGTAATCTTTTGGGTATATACCCAGTAGTGGGATTGCTAGATCAAATTGTTTTTCTAGTTCTAGATCCTTGAAGAATCATCACACTGTCTTCCACAATGGTTGAACTCATTTACACTCCCACCAACAGTGTAAAAGCATTCCTATTTTTCCACATCCTCTCCAGCATTTGTTGTTTCCTGACTTTTTAATTATCACCATTCTAACTGGTGTGAGATGGAATCTCAATGTGGTTTTAATTTGCATTTCTATAATGACCAGTGACGATAAACTTTTTTTCATATGTTTGTTGGCTACATAAAAGTTCTTTTGAGAAGTATCTGTTCATATCTTTCACCCACTTTTTGATGGGGTTGTTTTTTCTTGTAAATTTGTTTAAGTTCTTTGTAGATTCTGGATATTAGCCCTTTGTCAGATGACTAGATTGCAAAGATTTTCTCCTATTCTGTAGGTTGCCTGTTTACTCTGATGGATGCTGTACAGAAGCTCTTTAGTTTAATTTGATCCCTTTGGTCAGTTTTGGCTTTTGTTGCCATCGCTTTTGGTGTTTTAGTCATGAAGTCTTTACCCATGCCTATGATTCCTGGACAAATTTCTAACCAGATGCATTCTTTGTTCCATGTTCCATCACAGCCATTCATTCTGTTCAACAATGACTGTGCTTGGTGTCATCTGAAGCACCCGCCACGAGGTACTTGAAGAAAGCCCATTTCTTATTTGTCTTTTTAGACTCAGTAACTAGCCCACAACATGGCATATAGAAGTTACTAATTAAATGTTTGTCAAATGATTGATGACCTATTTCACTTTCCCTTTACCTGGAATAAATCAGAATGTGTAGCTGGAAGTGTACCATTGCTCTAGTCTGTGAAGCAGAAAGGTTCAGAAAAGGCCACTTACTTTGCTTTGCAGGGAATGGGTGTGCCGTCCACCTTGCGACAGTACCCGTACTTTGACCCGCCTTCATTCCTGCTGTAACATGACTTATCTGCAACCTCAGTTCCTGAGACCAGGCACAGTCAGTAGGGAAAAGAAAATAGATTTTTGAGATTCAAGAGATATTTGAAAAGAAAAGAGATTTTAAAAATTCAATACTGGCAAAGGATTTATATAATACAAAACAAGAAAAATACTATTTTAGCATAATTCCATTGGCCACTCCTAGAAACACAGGCTGCAGTAATTTGGTATCAAATGAGCTGACTTGAATTGTAAATAAATGGTCTTTTAAGTCATCTATTATTCCACAATAAACTCCGACTATGTGCCGGGTACAAAAATAAGCATCCCACATTTCATGTCTCAGGTAATCTTCCTCAGATCTCCATCAGACAAAACACATTGGTTAAGAGCTCAGACTTTAAGCAAGACTGAGTAATTGTGTGAATATGGGCAATGTCTTAACCCCTGAGTTTTCTAACATGTAAAATAAGGATAAGTATATATAATTATGTATGTATATTTAACCTTATATTTACACATAAATAAATGTGTATATGCACATATATTATATATAATAGTACCTCCCTTGAAGAGTTGTTTTGAAGATTAAATCATTTAATATAGGTGAGCTACTGAGAACAGTGTGTGGTCAGCAGTACATGGTTGACAAATACTAACCATTTTTATTGCTATTCTCAATTTATTAATAAGGAAAAAGAATCCTATTGAGTCACACAGAGAGACCTATGCTGCTTCTCTGTGTGCTGAGGTGCCCCCTCTTAAAGATCAGTAAGTAACTCTGTCTTAAACATTTGGAAATTTGAATCTAGCCTTTGACAAATAGCAAACTAAGTGAAAAATAAGCAAATACCTATGAAGATTGTTTATTGTTTTTAACAAACACTTTAAACCTGTTATGATGACTTATAAACTCAAAATATTTTAAGTTAATTTCATGTTTCAATGTGCAAGATGATAAAATCAGTTTTGTTACCTTTTTTTTGATTTGTATGTTAGTAAAATTTATCAATTTTTATTATACAGTATCTACACAGAATAAAAGAATCATTAGTCGTGAATAATCAGGGAAAAGCATTATATTCCTGATCTGAGACTTCAGAGTTATTGCTGCTAATATTGCAGAATGTATCTTTTATATATCTGGCATCATGCTATTTTATAACTTATTTCTTGCCAGTTAAAAATATGCCTGTCCTTTCCCTAGACATTAAATTGTCTAAAGCATCACAGCTGTAAGAATTGCATTGAATTAATATAGTTTAATGTATTTAATCCTTATTTTTTGCATTTTGAGATGTTTTTCAATTATCCACTATCATTAAAAAATGCTGACTGAAAAATCCTCATAAATAAATTATTTCTGAGTACAATTGCTAGAAGATGGAGTATAAAATTTTTTTTTAATTTTGTGTATGCGTTTTTCTCTCTGTAAAGATTATGCTAATTTGTATATTTACCAGCAGTGTATCAAGGGAGTTTTTGGTCACGTTTTCACTGACACTGAACATTAACATCTGTAGCAAACTTTTGCCAATTAGCAAATGTAGAAGATTAACTTGTTTTCATTCAGGTTTTGTATATTGCTGGAGAGTTAAAATGATTTTAATTTCTATGACATATTTGTATTTCTTCTTCATGATGAATGGCCTGCTTATGCCATAGTCATATTTTCAATACTTGGAATTACAACTGATTTTTAGGAATGATTTGATGCCAAAAAGAATTACTTTTAAATTACTTACAAAGTTACAAGACTTTTCAAACTTTCCAGATTAATTTAAAATAAATGCATAATCCTCTCTGAATTGTAAAATTTGGAATTTTATTTAGGCAAATTAATTTCTCTGGCCTTTTATAATGGCGGTCTTTAAATGTATGATTGAAGAGGTCTTCTCCATTTCATGATCAGATAAAGATGGTTCATGTTAATTCAGTAGACAATTGTGAGCTTTTTACTAAAGCCAGGTACTGTGCTAGGAAGCACTGGGAATACAGCTGTGGGCAGCGCAGACAATGTCCCTGTCCCAGGAAGTTTACAGACTTGCGGAGGAGGCTAATCATAGAGTCTGACAAAGGGAGGTAATAGTTAATATTGTTTGCAGTTAATATTTACTGAAAGATAATAAAGGTGATGCTCAGAACTTCACCTCTGTGCTAAAGATTTTTTTCTCCTGGTTTTTGCCTTATATTGAAGTTAGCCAAGGAAGCATGAGCCTCTTAACCAGCAAAGTCAGTTTTGTTTCCATCTTTAACCTCGCACATTCACGAAGTGGAAGCAGGATTCCTGAGGCCTGGTTCCAGGACGCCAGTGAGCTTCCTGACATACTAATGGTATTGAGCTTTGCTCCTCAACTTGTCTCTTAACCCACCGCAGTCAAAGACTGAGGAGTTTACAGGGAGGATTTTCCAGGGCTGTGTCTATTAATTTCCCAGGTTCCTGGTTTTCACAGTGCATTGTAAGTCAGGAATTTTTGTTGATTTTCTCAATCTTGTTTTAGCTGTCTTTTCAGGAATTATGAAACGTTTCTGGTATGCAATGTCCCCTTTCAAATATTTTTAGGAATATGTAGATTTTCTCTATTTTAAAATATTGTTTCAGTCATTTAAGTGGGAATCTGAAACTATTAGGAAGCGGGTATGGCAAGAAAATGCATATACACAATACACATCATATCCACAAAGTCCAAATAACTGTTTTTTTTCAAATTAAATTTTGTATCCTTTGACCAACATCTCCCTACCTCTTCCCTGTTACCCCTAGAAACAAACATTCTACTTTCTACTTCTATGTGTTCAACTTTTTTATATTTCACAAATAAGCAAGAAATTTATGTGATCTAAAATTGCCTTTCTAATAACGTTATTTAATACTATTTAAATTGCTGTTTAAATTGTCAGTTATCTCTTTAAATTAAACTTTCATTTTTCAAGTTTTCTTCTTGGTGAAATTAGAGAATATGGTCTCTCAAATTTTGGTGTTATGGACAAAGTGAGCAATTAAGAACTTTCAGTTTTCTTGACTGCCCTTCTGCATTTCCAGAGTTCTTCTTTTTTCCACCTTTCCTTATTTCTCTCCCATCCCCCAGTACTTGTTCCACCCCTAGACACACACACACACACACACACACACACACACACACACACACACACAGAGAGAGAGAGAGAGAGAGAGAGATTTCCAAGGGTTTATGATCTTAGAGTTAACAGGTTTAAAAAAAAAAAAAAAAGAAAAAGTACACACAGTGTAATCTGAATTTCAAATAAATACATAATTTATATTAGTATAATCATACCTCAAATATTGCATGGGATATACTGATGCTAAGACAAAAAGTTGTCATTAATTTGAAATTATAATTTAACTGAGCTATCCTTATTTTTATTTGGTAAATCTAGCAACCCTAAAACCAACCTCAAGTCTTAAAACCATTCCATGATTTTGAGTTCGAAGTTTCTAAGAAGGATAGGACAGAATGGTCCTTTGGCCATGATTAAACACTGTCATCTGAAATGATTTTTCTTCACGCATGCACAGAGGAAAGGGTTTGTCCTCCTACCTGGTCCCCACAGCTCCATGCACTGCTCCTGCAGTGTGGGGCACACCCCCATCAAGCAGTAGCCCTTCCCCTGATGGCAAGGGAAGCCATTGACTTGGAATCTATCATCAGGACAATTACCAGATTTGCCATCACACATTTCAGGCAGGTCGCACTCATCTTTCGCTGGTCTGCACACCATCCCAGCCTTTTTAAACTGTAGAAAAACAAAAATAGAAGGCTTTTTCTTTCCTACCTGCTTTACCCTAATATCTCAAATCAACACATAATATTTTCCATTCTGGCCTTTTGGGGCATGGGAGTTGGAGGTGTGATTTCATTTCAGTTTACACTGTTATTATAAATTAAAGCCATCCTCTGTTACATCACTTCTACCTAAGTTGTGTGTGTCACCCAGGTTGGAGTGCAACAGTGTGATCTCAGCTCACTGCAACCTCCACTCCTGGGTTCAAACGATTAGCGATTCTTCTGCCTCAGCCTCCCAAGTAGCTAGGATTACAGGTGCACACCACCACACCCAGCTAATTTTTGTATTTTTAGTAGAGATGGGGTTTCACCATATTGGCCAGGCTGGTCTTGAACTCCTGACCTCGTGATCCTCCTGCCCCAGCCTCCCAAAGTGTTGGGATTACAGGCATTAGCCACCACACCCAGCCTATGCTCTAAGTTTTTTAAGCAATCAATATTTCTGAATTTGTACTACAAACACTAAAGAAACATAATGTAGAAAAGTACAGGAAAAAAAAAAACAGGTAACAACTTAGATATAAAGAAGGGAGTTATTTCTCCCTTTGTTGAATGCATCTCTGTCAGGAACTCCAAGGAAGTTTAAATCTGCAACTTCAGAGATTTACTGATAAAGTGGATCTTTGGTATTCAAGGAGATAAGCTTACAAGCACCACATCAGCAGGCCTTGAGTTTCCTAATCCTTAATTCCTTTTATTGTAAGTTGAGCTATTTCCTTTCAACTAACTTCTTCCATAGAATGACTTATCATGAGAGAGAAATAACCAAATATTTACTTGATATGTTAACTCGGTTGTAATCAATTACTGCAAATCTTACTCTTACTTGTTCCGAGAAACCTTAGTAAAACAAATTCTGCAATTCCTGCAAAACTGAGACAGCATGTTTGCTTTTTCCACTTTCTAACAGGAGCAGATAGGTTTTCACTGCATTAAATAACTTAGAATATCTTAGTACCAGTGACAGAATCCAATCCAAATTTCAGTGCAAGCCTGTGAGATCCTCCAAATTCAACCCATAGCTCCAGCCAGACCATTTCTAACCAGATACCAGACAAACCATGCTTGTACCTTCTCTTATGTCTTTGCTGTTTCTGTGCTCTCATTTGGAAATTCTTTTCTTTTATGACTAAATCCCTTTTGTCTAATTTTTTTTTAAGTCCATTTGAAAGCGCTTTTTCCCACCAAGGCTCCTCTGACCTCTTCAATGCAAATTGCCACTTTTGTTTCCTTCATGTGCTTGGAAAGAGTTGAATTCAGATTTAGGTCATGGGGATTTGAATCTTGGCTCTGTGAGTGTGAGTGCTGAACTTTAGAAAATAGATTTAATCTCTCTGAAAATCCCTGTCCTCATCAAACATCTACTTTACAAGGCCATTGTGAAAATCAAGTGAGAATTTACATGAACAGTTTAATATCTCATTATGCTATCAACATGGCCATTGGATCACACATTATATTTTCATCTGTTTCATGTATGCATGTCATTGCTCTAAATAGTAAGAAACTGGATATTTTTTATGTACTGTAATCTCTAACAAATAACATTTCCTAAACACTCTTTGAATACTACTTAAGTTCTCAAATGTACTCCCTTTTGGATTTCTTTATTTCTTTCCTTTCTCTGACATTAAAAACAAAATAACCAAATACTTCGTATAACCTGGTATGCCATCTGCACATTCATGCTGCAGTTGTAGATCATTTAACATGTGTGAAGTTCTGTGCTAGGTGAAAGTGAAACAGTCCTTTGCCCTTAGCAGTCGTTATCATTATGGAAACAAGCAAACCCTCACCATAGAGAATGATGATACGAACAACAGAAAGTTAGATATTAAACTTGACCTTGAAGGACAAGTCAGAGAAGCACCACAGAGAACATGGCATGTCTTATTTAGAAGAATTTCACCCTGAAGTGGCTTCAAAGATTGAAGATAGGGACACCCCACACTACTGAGAATAAAACCTCTTCCACCACACACATTACTGTAGAGAGAGAAAATCAGTTTTGTGAGATTTGATCTGAGAAAGCCATGGAGCATGAGAAACAGCAGCAGATAGGAGTAAATACCACTGGCTTTGGAGCTGGTCACACTTGGGGTTATCCCACTAAACAGTGGCCATGTTTATTTTTACATTTTTTATTGTCTATATTTAAGGTGTGCATGATTTAATATACGTATATGTGGTGAAATGCTTACTACATATGTACACCTATGTGCCCACAAAAATTAAAAATAAAAAAAATTTAAAAATGATTACTATAGTCAAATTGATGTATTGGTCTCTTACATGGGGTGTGTGTGTGTGTGGTGAGAACACTTGAAATCTGTCTTAGCAGATTCCTGATACACAATACAGTATTAATACCCATAGTCATGTTGTACCTTAGATCTTTAGCCTTATTCATCCTACGTAACTGTAACTTTGTCCCTTTTGGCCATCATCTCCCCATTTCCCCAGCCTCCTTGCCCTTGGTAAACACCATTCTACTCTCTGTATGTGTTCAACATTTTTGGATTCCACATATAAGCGAGATCAGTATGCAGTGTTTTTCTTTCTGTACTGGCTTATTTCACTTAGCATAACATTCTCAGGTTTATCCAGGCTTTAACAAATAGTGGCCATATTATTTTGTTCATTTTCTACTCTGCATCTGTCCTCAGAAGCAAATGAAATAATATCTACACGAAGGGTCATTGGAAGATTAAATAGACACATATATTAAGTACTGAGTAGGTGCTTGGTAAATAGTAAGTATATCATTTCATAGAAAGAAAAATATTGTACTGCTTATTCAGTTAACATAATCACTGAGATGTTATTATACAAAAATGTAATCGTAATTATTAAAATAGAATAAAATAATAATCTTACTTGGCATTTTTCACAACATTCTCCTAAGGCACATTGAAAACTTGCTTTGATTTTACATGTTTTAGCATCACAGCAAATACTGGTACATTCCTAAAAAATATGAGAAACAAATATAAATGCAACATTACTTTTTGGTCCCAGTTCAGCACAATTTGTAACATAATATATTCATCAGGCACATGTTACTTTCGTGAAGTTTGAATATGACTGTTTCAAAATTAAAGACAAAAAAATTATAAAGCCTGAAATTTTGGAGCAACTGATGGTTTGCTGTTTATCTCAGTTCCACTTACACCATTTTTCTATTAACTACTTGAATCCGTTTCCGATAATATTAAGGAAAGACCTTTTCTTTTTGGCAAAATATGAAGAAAAAAAACTAGTTCTTAAGATTTCTGTAATTATAGAACATAATTCCTTCAACTCATCAGTTATGTATATATCTAGCAGTAAATCCAGTTGCTAGAATATCTACTGAAAAGCTAAAGATATAGCTCTTTATCTAACTTTAATACTGAATTCAACTGTGTTTGAAGCAGAAGACTTTGACTTGGTCTCTGCTTTGTTTCAGAATCCTGCCTGCACAAGGTATTGGAGAAAGTCCTCCCTCAAAAATGGTCTCTGCAGCTGTCTAGATTCCCTTAGAAGAGTGATAGTTTTAGAGTTATAACATTTTAGGCTTAAAACTGTTGCCCTTAGTTCAAATATAATCATCAACCAGGACAGACTGTTTTTTCTCATAGAGTGAATAAATACATAATCAAATAAATAATCATACTTCAAAGTTACTGAAAGGCCAATACCCTGAAGGCTTGATACATTACTTATATTAAGCATTAATAACATGGAAGCAGAGGTCCTATTCAAAATCCCAGCTGCCCTGTGAATAGGGTCAAGACAGAACTTCTGATGGTAATAACCTCTGAGTCCCAAAGCTGGAAGGGCTACACCAGATCCCTGTGCTGGGTGGTCTTGGGTTTCAGAGCTGGAAACAGATACATTTGAAACTACATCCTGGCTCCTCCATTTGCCAGCCCAGTGACCTTGACCATCAAGCTATGTGTACTCTGAGCACTCCCACAGTGCTGTGTCAATGCTTGGTGAGTCACAGTCACGTAAGAAACTTAAAGTATTTCACTCAGAAAGGGAGAGAGGAGGACACAAAGCCCAAGTTAGTAAATAGGCCTTAAAAAAGGTATGAGGACCGAACACTGGGAGAAAAATTATCAATGTCTGTTCAGCAGTACAGGATTCCCTGTGAAAAAGATTTTCCTGGAAAATACCTCCAAATGGACATATCCAAAATGAGCAAAAAACCTACAGTGTTGTAGTGGACCACACCTTCTTTTAGAGTAGTTTATCTTCTTAGTGATAGAAAAACAACTAGATCGTTTTAGAAAGTAATTGGTGGTACCTCAGAAGTCCCACAATCACAGTCCTCTCCCATTTCCACCAACTGGTTCCCACAAATCGGGGTGGATATGATATCTGCACGCAATGGAGCATTGAAGAGGCAATTTGATAATTTATCTTGAAAAAACTTGTCGTAGCTGACACGGCTGCAGGAGCTGAAGTCTGTGGGTATATGGAAGCTGTGAAGATAAGGAAAAACATAGTCCTGCTTAGCATATGGGAAGCAGTATCTGAAATTCGGCACAATTACACCCACAGCCTGCCCCAAAAGACAAAATCCAATCCACTGGCCAACTGCTGATTTGTGAGCTCATTTCCATGCCTGAATTAACCCACTTGTGTGGACACAAACACTTCCAACTTCATGAGAAAATATAGACCTATTTCAAAATGTAGCATCCAAGCCACTTTTAATTTAAAAAATGACTCTGACTTCTCTGGATAATCTTAGATCATTTTGGGGTTGTGAAGTCCTACAGGTAGCAAAATAATATTGATTTACATGTCTCAGAATTCACTTTGCTTTAGAGGAATTCCTATTGATAGGATCTCTTCATCCCACATATAAAGATGAGGTTTAAAACTCATAATGGAGGAGAAAGATAACTTAAGCTCTGTAACTGACATGCAGCCATATGCTATTATGTGAAGGGGCTTTGGAGAATAACCCTAGCTTGAGTGGGTTGAGGGAGAAAATGAAAATAGAAAAGAGGAAATAAATAGTTTATAGAATGAGCTGTAGGAATAGAAAAGAGGACATGAATATATAAAAAAGATTGTGAGATTTTTAAAGATAAGATTGCTGAAAATTTTGCCTAAATCGGGGTAGGAATGTGTGATGTCTTTTCATAGACTGTCTTCATTGTCCTATAAGAAGTTTCTTCTTTAATTAGATTTTTATTCTAGAACCCTTTTCCGACCACCATCTATTTTGAACTTATGGAAAACCTAATAAATGCTAATAATTTTTCTGAAGCCAGGTCTTATATAGATAAGATGAGGATAAAATGATGAATTGCCCCCAGAGCAAAGAGACAGTATTTTTAAATTATGTCTTAGTTATTGAAAAATGTTACAGATAGATGAGGTGGCTTGGCACAAATGCACATTTATTTAATCACTCAAAAACTTGAACACGTTGTTGCAGATGACCTAGAGTAGTAGAGCCCAGTGTGGATCAAAACCAGGGCTACACAGCATGCCCCCAGAGAGCCTTACCTCAGTACTTTGTCCATCACACATCTTGTAGAAGGGCACTTGCAAGAATGGTTGTCATGAAACATTCCAAAGTTGTGGCCCATTTCATGGGCCATTGTCCCTGCAACTCTAAGAAGATTGTCACTGTGGTCCTAAGGTTATGAAAGAAGAAATAGATACTCTGATTTTCAAATGGGCTTACAATTTAGTCTACCTGTTCGTGCGCTCTGTCTCTCTGTTTCTTTCTCTCTCTGTGTGTGTCTGTGTCTCTCTCTTTCACACACACACACACACACACACAACTAAGTAGAACTGAATGCACGTCACAGTATGTATGGTCTGCCCTTTGCTCTGTGAGTAGGTTCCTATAATGAAGGAAATTGTTCCGGCTTTCCTTCCATGAAAGATGATGGCAAATTTACATCTACAATGATAAGAAATAAGAACTTTTTTTTTTAAGTGATCGATCTCCCTTCCCTATGACTTGTCTTTTAGAAGTCCTCGATGCTCGGCCATTAGGGATCTAAAATTGTTTGTCAACCTAGCACTTAGCTTTATTTGTATCTTTTTCAATTCCATTATTGCCAAGAGTAGACATGAGTCAGTTAAAAACCTCCGCCATTGCATGAAGTCTAGCCTATGGCTAACTTGATCACCAGACTGTTTCTGGTTTGAGGTGCTTGTATTCAACTCCGAGCTTGCAGATAAATTACAGCTTGCAGCTATAAATCATCCAGGAGCAGTAAAACAATGCAGGAGAATCATTGCTGGTTAAGGAGACAAGAATCTGCCAGTAACATCCACCTATAGAAGTCTGATTCTCTTATCTGCTTCATCTCAAAGAACTAGATGTAAAGTTTGATAAGGGACAGTACAAGATTGGCAAACAAGGCACAGCTGTGTAAGTTGGGAAGTCAATACTTACACTCTTTTATTCTTTCATTCTTTTGAGATGAATGTGGTAAACTCTCCTAGATAGCAATATGGACCTCTCCAAATGGGGAAAAATGCAAGCCAGAAAGCCCAAGAAAAATTAAAATGTGTTTAGAGACTTTTCAGATTGTGTATCTGACTTTCCTTTAAATTTATAATTTCTTTCTTTAAATAACTGTTTTCCTAAATTAAGTGATTTATGCCCTCGAATGACCTCCATTCTGTCTTCCCCCTCTCTAAATCCTACCTACTTTTTGAGGTCCATCTCTTTTTTTTTTTTTTTTTTTTTTTGAGATGGTGTCTTGCTCTTGTTGCCCAGGCTGCAGTGCAATGGTGCAGTCTCTGCTCACTGCAACCTCCACCTCCTGGGTTGAAGCGATTCTCCTCCTTCAGCCTTCCAAGTACCTGGAATTACAGGCGCCCACCACCACACCCAGCTACCTTTTTGTATTTTTAATAGAGACGGGGTTTTGCCATGTTGGCCAGGCTCGTCTTGAACTCCTGGCCTCAGGTGTTCCACCTGCCTCGGCCTCCCAAAATGCTGGGATTACAGGCTGACTTCCATCTTAATGCAACTTTTCTTGACCATGTTAATCTTTGTCAACACTCCTCTCTTATGAATTCCTAGCATTGTTTTCAATTCTGTAAAGTAGCACTAAGCAACCTACTATATGTTAGAACTGTTGCTTTAAGTAGGCAAGTTTCTTTTCCAATTTTATGACAAGCTATTTCAAGTTTGAAAATATGTACTTTACTACTTCTGCATATCCATGAAGCCTATTATGAATCCGGACTCAAAAGATACTAAGAACTATGTTAATTCCATTTCTACCTAGGATGTAGAAACCTGGAAAGAACATTTTTACACTAACAAGGACAAGGCAGATAGACAACTATAACTTCCCTTGAATCCACCAGTAAGTTTGGGTTACAGGTCATCCAAAGGTCTGTGAAAATATATTCAAAATGAAAGTACGATAAAGCCTTCCTTAGACAGACAAAACTGAAAGCATTTACTGTATTATAAGGAATGTTTTAAAAATGCCCTTGAAAGGACAAAACATATAATACTAGATAGAAATTAGGATTTTTATAGAGAAGTAAAAAGTGCTGAGAATGCAATAAAGTGATGGTAAATATAAAACTTTTTTAAAAATCCATTTTAAGTTCACAGGTACAAGTACAGGATTGTTACATAGGTAAACTGTGTCATGGGGGGTTGTTGTGCAAATGAAAACTATTTTTTTATTTTAAATTGCAATGAAAGATGGATCTCTAAAGCAGAACTAGTAATGTATTGTGTATTTTTGGTGATATGAAGTTAAACATATGATAATGGCACAGTAGATGGGAAGGAAGAGTTAGAGACATACTCTTAAGTCTGCACACGACATGTGCAGCAGTGTACAACTATTTCAAGGTAAACTGTTGGGTAGAGATGCATGATTAAATCCTCAAGTAACCATTGAAAACAGTGTTATCAATAAAAGCTAAAAATGGAGATAAACACAATTATTTTTAAAAACTTTTTTTTTTCCTTAAGGCCAAAAACCAAAGACTACATGGAATAGAAAACACCAAGAGGGAACATTTTTAGTTCAACAATGTCAATTATTATATTATATATAAATGATCTAAATTTAACAAATAAAAGACTGTTTGTCAGATTTGATGAAAAAGTCAAACCCAAGTACATACTATCTACCAGAAATCTTCTCTAAACATAAAGAAATACACAGATTGAAAAGTAAAGGATGTATTATCCTACATTAGTCACAAAATGTTGAAATAACCATAATAACCAACAAAATAGACTTCAAGGAATATTTTACAGATACATATTTCAGGATCCTGACACGATGAAAGGGTCAATTTTCCAAGAAGACATAAGAACTAGACTTATCTATACAACTATACGTATCTATCTAACAACAGAACTTCAAAAAACATGAACTAAAATCTTAGAGGACTGAAAGAAGAAACAGGCAAATTTATAATTATACTTGGTTACTTCAATGTTCTCTATCAATTAAAATTTAAATGACTCAAATAATACAATAAATTAACTTGACATGATTGACAATTAGAGAAAACACCATTCAGCCACAGGAGATAATTATTTTCTAGTTTATAGGAAGCACTGACCAGGATCAAACCTGAAAATAACTACAAATATTAAAATTCTATGAAGTATGTTCCCAAACCCAACAGAATTAAACAGAAAATCAACAATAGAAATTATTACAGCACACTTAAATGTATGAGTCAAAGAAGAGATTAAAAAATATTTTTGAACTAAACAAAAATAAAAGCACACATATCTAAATATCTTGCATAAGCAGTGCATGGTGGGAAATTTATAGCATTAAAGAATAAATTTGATGCAGAATGAGCAAAAGGATGGAAATAAAAACAGAAATCAATAAAATTGAGAGCAGAAAAACATAAAGAGCATCAATGAAATCAAACACTGCTTTTTTTTTTAAAGAAGATCAATAAACTAAGAAACCCCTAGCCAGACTGACCACAAAAGAGTACACACAATAATAATAATAGGAATGAGAGAGAGAGGATGTCATTACAATCTGCAAATATTGAATGAATAAAAAAGGATATTAACAACAGATTTTTGTCATCTTTAATAAACAGCTTTCTTTAAAGACATAAACTACCAATGTTCACTCAAGTAGGGATAGACCTGAATGGAAGAAATTAAATGTGTAGTTAAAAATCATTCCAAAATAAAACTCCAGTTCCATATGGTTTTACTCATGTATTGTATCAAACATTTTAGAAAGTAATAATACCGACTGTACTTCAATATTTCAGAAAACCAAACACGTGGAACCATATCCCAACTCATCCGTGGCTAACTTTACTATGATAATAAAACCTAAAAACACATATTACAGGAGAATAATATTACAGACCAATAATACTCATGAATATAGATGCAAAGACTCTAAAGATATATTAACAGGTTGAATTAAACAATATATTTAAAAGATAATGCATTATGACTATGCTGCGTTTACCCTGGAATGCAAAATTAGTTCAACATTTGAAATCAATGTTATTTACCATGTCAACAGACTAAAGGAGAAAAACTATCATGATCTTCTCTACAGATTTTTGAAAAAGCATTTGGTAACTGTAAATGATAGAACCAACAGTTTATCATCATACAAACCTGAACAATGCCAACAGAATGATAAGGAGAGCACATTGTAGACATAAACGCAAGACCCACAGTCGTTCCAGCAAGTTCTGTAGCTCTGCAAGAAAGGAATAAGTTGATAAAACAAATTATGCTTAGCTTTATTTTTATAGGCAATTCATCCAAAACTCTTAATGGTTAGCAGAAAAACTCACTGTGAACCATCACTCTCATATTTTTCTTCAGTTTTTGAATTTGCATAAGGCATTTTTCTATAGAATGGCTTTTGTATCACTTAAGATCCAAACACCTAGATATAATCATGTTGCATAGTTTCTGTTGCTTCTGATTATAACACTTTTCATTGTAAAATAGATCCCTTGTGAAGAAAAAGAAAGGCTTTTTTTGATCCTAATGTTTGTGTATATCTTCTTTTGATATTAGCATTACCACACATGCTTTGTTTTTATTTATATTTTATTCATGTATTTTTTAAATCATGTACTTTTGTTCTACATTAGCATTGTTTTAGCTATAGGAGGTTTAGAGATTGGGCACATTTTGAAAGCATTTGTATTATTGATCATTTATATTATTCACATAATTTTTATACTGGAGAAGGGTTGGAATCATTTGCACTTATGTAGATAATGTGTTTTATCTTTAGTAATTTTAATTTTCCTTTTTGGTTCCTTTTAATTTTTCTATTAATCTTTAGTAATTTCATGCTGTTTCCTTTTAGTTTCTTGGCTATCTGTACAAGATCCTGGCTCTTATTTGTATCTAGAAATTTGCAAAGTTTGCATCAAGTTTTTAATTTCCTTAGAAGATGCGTTTACATGGGAAATTGAACCTGTATTTTCCCATAAAACAATATTAAAAATAGAGAATATCAATTCTGCTATGTAAGTAAAATGAGAAAATTAGAAAGCCATCCAACTTTCCATTTCCTGCAGGTTTTATCTCTCTAATCTGATTTCAGATACTTATTTTAAAAATATATTTTACATTATGCATATTTAAAAGATTTACGATATCTGTATTCTCTTTTAAAATTATATCATAAAGTTATTTACACTTTATTCTACATTTTTGTGGTTTCAATTCTCCCCACTTGGCCATTTGCGAAAAATAACAATTCCTTTATTTTGGAGTTATCTATTTTGGTATATCTTTTAAGTGAATAGAGTATATTTTGACACTACCATTTTTACCTACTTATACCTAAATATCTTTTGTTAATTTGGTAAATGGTAAGACTTGAATTGCATAACTGGAAGAACAAATATTTCCTTTCATTGTATCTTTAATCTGTTTTCATTTTTTTCTGATCTCTTCAAGGAATGTATTCTTGGCATGTATCACCATTTATTTTTACCTATACATTTATCATCTCATCTATTATTTTTAACCTTCTACACTATTACTGTACAGTGATGGAATATTCAGCAATTTGTCTGGCTCTGGTGCCAGGCTGGTAAGAGTTCAAGTCCCTCACTACTTACCAGCTATGAGACCTTGGAAAGTCACTAAGCGCCCCCAACAAGAATGGGCTCTTGAGTCTAAAACTCACCTCTCTAAGTCAAGAAATTGTATCAGCTACTTTCCAAAGATGGCCCCCTAATGAACCAGCCTTGCAGTATTCTCAGCCTGAGCAGCGCCTTCCCCTTGAATCTGGATTGGCCCTACAAGTTACCCTTGATTAAGAGACTGTACCAGTAGTGACACCCTGTGACTTTTGTAGTTAGGTCATAAAAAACCTTGATGCAATATCTTGTGCATCTTGAAATGCTTATTCTGAGAAAAACTAGATACCTAATAATAAGTCCACCTACTCTAAGACAGCCATATGGAAGGAAGCTCAAGTTAGGCACATGAAAGGCGATATAGAGAGAGACATGACAACCAGACTCATTGTTTAAGCCAGATGAGCCCAGATGCCAGTTATATTAGTGAAGAAGCCTTATTTCAAGCCCAGAAATTCTGGGCTCATTTGTTACACAGTAACAGATGACTAGCACAGAAATATTAACTAATTCTGGCAGGACATAGTTCACTGATTTCCCATGAAATTCGTGGTTTTCTTGGGTAACAGACTCTCCAGTAACTTGAAGTCAATTCTTACTGCTTCCTTCTATCTAATTTCAACTAAATATTACCCAACTATCCAGCAGCATTTTCTTGACTCTTTTGAGGTACATGCTCCAGTCTCATAAAATTTACAGCCATTAGATTTATTTCCCATATTGTTCTTAACTGGTCATTTCAGCAGGAAGTAAATTAGGGAAAATGTGGGGTTACAATATAAAACTCAATTTTTCTTCTAATAATATCTTAGAGGTTTCTTCTAACTTGAGCCTAAAGTCAATCAGTTCTTTTTTAAACACTAAATCAAAAACTCTTTTACATAAACTTGTCTTTTCTTCTTGTATACCCAGTAAAAACAAATTTTTTGTGAATCATTGCTAAATATTTGGCCCTGTCTTTTCTTTGAAAAAAAGAGAATATTTGGATTCAAAATAAGTATATATTTGACATAGAATCCAAGTAAGTGCTTTATAAATGTCTACTCCCCTATGTGTATACCTCACTTTGCCAAGGCTCAGAAAAGCTACCACCGAATACCACATAGTGTGTGATGAAGGAAAATCTGTACGTACGTGATTAACTGAGCAATATCATGATGCTTTCTTCTCGAGAGAACACTCCCCCTCCACTTAGAAAGATTTTCCAAGGTGAAGCTTGCGTTTGGGGTTATCTTTATCTTATCCTTGTCAGTCCAGATTTCCATACCAACTAAGGCCACATGAGTATTGAGCTTTTTATAAAGCTGTCCAAACACAATATATGGCAAAGAATGACTTATAATGGTGATATCATTTTTAAACATTTTCTATGTATTTTATACTTTTAAACATTTATAACAGCAGTATATAAAAACCTTATTTACAAGCATATTTGTGAAACAGAATGTATCTATTATTTTGTAGACACTAAACCTCCCTTTCAGACCAAAAACAGATACACTAATATAGTTTAGGTCTGTAAACTCCTTTTTGTGGGGAAAAAGGGCCCTATTAAGACAAAATATTCCTCCTTGTGCTCCTAAGAAATACTTTAATTTTGTGTCAGTGGCCCATGATTATAGCTTCAGTTGCCTACATGTTTTTCAGTGCCCCTAGAGTCAGAATATTTGAGAATTTGCAAAGTTGGCTCAGTGCCAGTAGAGGCATTCGCAAAGTAACACGATACGATGAAATGTTGTACATTGATGCATTTACAATAAGCTAAGTAGTTGCTATAGTTTAAATGTTTGTGTCTCCTAAAATTTAAATATTGAAATCCTAAACCCCAAGGTGATGGTGCTATTAGAAAGTGGGCCCTTTGGGAGGTGATTAGGTCATGAGAGTGGAGCCTCGTGAATGAAATACTGGTTTTTCCCTTCCATCATTTAAAGGCACAGTGAGAAAGCAGATGACAATCTTCACCAGAAACCAAATTTTGGTGGAACTTGATTTGGTTCCTTCCCAGCCCCCAGAACTGTGAGCAGTAAGTTGCTGTCATTTATGAGCTACGCTGTTTATGTATTTTCAGACTGAGACAGTGGTCCTCTAATCTTAAACATAGATTGAACCAAATAACCCACAATGCATATGGGATAAACTTTAGAAATAATGAGTTAAGCTTATGACACAATATGCTTACTCCAAGGATAAAAGCTGAAATTACTACTATAGTTTCTAAAAGTGCACAGTGACAGACATTCTCACCAGCCACTTTCTGCTAAAAACCTTAAATATTTGTTTTTTAAAAAGATAGTTTGGTAAACAAGAAAAACCTTTGAAGAATGCAGTTACTGAAAGTGAAGTTAAAAATTCAGCCATGTTATCATCCTTCACTTGATTATTCCTTCAACCTCCTTGTTCCTTTCTTGCTTAATTTTACTCATCTCACAAAACTTCAATCCTGGTTAAAAGCAACTTGCCCCTACATGTCTCCTCCTTCTGCCCTTGAACACAAGGGAAAACACATCATTTTGATTGCTCACTTTAAAGCTGTGACTATTAACCTCAAGTAGTTCTTAACACTCTCCGGCAAAATTGCTGTATTTTAAAATTCCATTTACAAACTGTTTTCTGCACACCTTTTTTATACTCTTCTTTCTTAATAATTCCAACATTTTCTTTAAATCAGACTTTCACAGTTGTCCTTGCTTCCCCATTCACTGAGAGTTTAAGAGCAATCTGAAGGAAACGTCCATAAGCTCCCACCACCAGTCTATCTCCTCACCTATTCTTGTCCAAACTCCCCGCACCTCCCCATCTGCTATATGAATGAACAACCTCTGAGTGTAACGCCAGTTTCTCCACTCATGTACTAAATGCCTCATATCTCCTCAACTCGAGATTATTCCAACTATTCTTCTGTCTTTCCTACATTACCACTGTTTAGCCCTTCACAAATTATTCCCATCAGCATAGAAAATAAATTAGGTTTTTCACATATATTGACTATGGTAATCACTTCCCTATGTATATGTGTATCATATATTACGGCATTATGTTTTACAACAAAAAATTAGAGCATTTATAGGATACCACAAAGAGACTCATTCATTTCAAAATAAGTATGCTAACTATATATCCAACGAACAGAAAACTAAGAATTAGTATTTAATATTAAAGATTGTAAAATCATTTTTAAAATATTTTGGAAACTAGAAAACATAATCATGTCTAAAGAACACAGTCAGCAGTTGTATGACTCAAATGGGTTTGGAAATCTGACAAATCTATATTAAAACTTCATGGCTATTCTTTTCTCACTTTGTGATCTTAGGTTACTTTGTTTCTGAGAATATGTTTCCTTAGTTCTACATTAGGGGTCTTCTAGATATACAATCATGTCATCTGCAAATAGAGACAGTTTGACTTTCTCCTTTCCTAATTGAATACACTTTATTTCTTTTTCTTGCCTGATTGATCTGGCCAGAACTTCCAATACTATGTTGAATAGGAGTGGTGAGAGAGGGCATCCATGTCTAGTGCCTGATTTCAAATGGAATGCTTCCAGCTTTTGCCCATTCAGTATGATAATGGCTGTAGGTTTTTCATACATAGCTTTTATCATTTTATGATACATTCCATCAATACCTAGTTTATTGAGAGTTTTTCGCATGAAGGGCTGTTGAATTTTGTGGAAGGCCTTCTCTGCATCTATTGAGATAATCATGTGGTTTTTGTCTTCGGTTCTGTTTATGTGATAGATTACATTTCTGGATTTGCATACGTTGAACCAGCCTTGCATCCCCGGGATGAAGCCTACTTGGTCTTGATGGATAAGCTTCTTGATGTGCTGTTGCAATCTGTTTGCCAGTATTTTATTGAAGATTTTTGCATCGATGTTCATCTTGGATATTGGCCTGAAGTTTTCTTTTTTAGTTGAGTCTCTGCCCAGTTTTGGTATCAGGATGATGTTGGTCTCATAAAATGAGTTAGGGAGGATTCCCTCCTTTTGTATTGTTTGATAGTTTCAGAAGGAATGGAACCAGCGCCTCTTTGTACATCTGGTAGAATTCGGCTGTGAACCCACCTGGACTTTTTTTAGTTGGTAGACTATTGATTGCTGCCTCTACTTCAGCCCTTGTTATTGGTCTATTCAGGGTTTCAACTTCCTCCTGGTTTAGGCTTGGTAGAGTACAAGTGTCTAGGAATTTATCCATTTCTTCCTGGTTTACTGGTTTATGTGAGTAGAGTCGTTTGTAGTAATCTCTGATGGCAGTTTGTATTTCTGTGGGATCAGTGGTGATATCCTTTTTATCGTTTTTTATTGCATCTACTTGATTCTTCTCCCTTTTCTTTTTTATTAATCTGGCTAGCGGTCTGTCTATTTTGCTGATCTTTTCAAAAAACCAGCTCCTGGATTTACTGATTTTTTGAAGGTTTTTTTGTGTCTCTCCTTTAGTTCTGCTCTGATTTTATTTCTTGTCTTCTGCTAGTTTTTGGTCTTCAGCATTTTCTTAGTGAATTTTTGGAAAACACAATGCACCCAAATAAAACCAGTTTTTATGTCCTCTTATACCTGAGAATAGTGTGGCAGGTAAATAAGAAACGTGTTGGTTTGTGGCATTAATATTCATGTTCACATAAGTAGCAAAAGTTGTGGTCATGCCAGTCAGACACATCAGTCTCAGAGGCCTTGTCTTTCCCTCCCTGCTTCATGTGCATTCATTGAGAAACCCAAAGGCATCTCCTAGCAAACTGTTTCAAACTGCAGGTAATAAAATATGTCTTACCATGTTGACATAATTAGCCATCTCAAACACCCTCTTTCTGATCTCATCGTGATTCTCATTGTACTTTTTAAACTAAAAGAAAAATTAAGAAAGAATATGGACATTGATAATTAATATACTTGGAAGGTTAAAAAGGTAACTTCTCTTATGTTATTATTGATTTTAATTAAAGATTAGTTATTAAAGTTAATTAAAAGTTAGAATTAAATTGATACCTATTCATCTAGCTACATTAAAGCACTTTGAGAGTGAATAAGATGTTTCTCTTCTGAAGTACTAGTTCAGTATAAAGCTCTAAAGAATTATTTCAAATGTATTTTCACTTAAATTCTATGACTTTCTAAGCTGTGCAGATTTAGCAAAAGGAACATCTTATTAATTTAAGAGGTAGATATATGGACAGTACATGAATTAAGCACAATAAGTAAGGTCAGAGCTTTAGGGCCTGAGCTAATAGTTGACTTAAATTTCCATACATGTGTGGATTCCACATTTAGAAAATCCAGTATATGAAAATGCACTGTTATATAAAACAGTGACTATCACCAAAGATTTGCCTTTTCAGAGAATTCCATTCACTAAGCTTTCAATTGACCAATATAAGCTTTTATATTGTATCCCTAATGAGAATAATTTCTAATTTAAAAATGATTTAACAACTTAACAAAAGGAAAAATGACAGAAGAATTTAATTGGAAACTAAGTTAGGTGCTATAAAGTCAATAAGAAAATAGCATTATAAGTGCCAACAATTCAATGTATGCATATCATATCAATTGCCCTGATATCTCCAAAAGGAAGAAATCATGTCAGCTTAATTACAAATGTCAAATTTCATAGATTTAGAAAGTTTGTAACCATATCTCATATTTGTGATTCTTTAAATCTCATCCAGACCTTTCATATTTCATATAATAAACATATGCAGATGGGAGTTTTGAAGTACAACATATTTATCTCATATGCTTACCTCACCATTATCCAGGACTAAATAATATTCTATATATTTTTCTTGTTCACGAACCTTCCCATCATTAAATTTCTGAAATGTAAAGAGAACAATTACCAATGCGACATCTTTTTCCACACAAGTTTGTCTATTATTTGACATGTGTAATTTTATAAGCTGTTGGTTGATACCTGTTTGATATCTGGAGTAAAGGCAGACAATATTAGCATTTTAACACTAATTCAACAGGCAGGATTATCTACCGACAAGGCTCAGAATTTTGGAGTTGAAGGAGCACCGCAATATTCTGGTCTGTCTTTCATTTTATCAAGGGGTCTAAATTATTATGTTACTAATAGGTGAGCTACAAATAAAACCAAAGTCTGTCTATTGTTTTAAACAGTAGACTTCTTCACCATCCTGGAGCAAAATAGAGAAACGTTGACTTCAGCATTTTCCTAGTGTTTTTAGTTTGTTTTTTGTTTTCTTTGGTAGCCTTTAATTCACATCTTCATGTAATATCTGCTCCTTTACCAATGGTGCAATGTAGAGACACCATTGTTTCTAGTCTACTTTGTTCTCTTCAGGCAGAGTTGAATCTCCTTTCCATGTTTCAAACTAACCAATGCTCTGTTCCTTTTTCTCTCTCAAAAAGAATAGTTACCTAGTGGATTATCTCACTGAAGAGGGGCAGATACATTATTCTTACTAAATAATAATAGCCCATCAAAGTTGACTGGATTGCATTTCTGGAAGTGCATGTCTTTTAATAGGTAGCTAAAGTTCCATTACAAAGAACAAATTTCTGAAGATAGACTTTTAGATATTATCTAATGAGATATGTACTTACTTCCTACTGTTCATGGGAACAAAATAATTATTAGCATTTACTATACAGTGAGAGTGCTCTGGTAACTACAAATGCAGCAGTGAAATAAACATGGTCCATCTGCTGATGGAGCTCATAAGAGACAAACATAGATGTATCAGATGGTGACCAGTGCTATGTGGATGATTAAAGTGGGCATGTGATATTGAGTTACTAGGTAGTTATTTCAGAATAGGTGAAATATTCTAAAGAATTAGCCCTGGGGTCAGGGGGAGGATCCAAGATGGCTAAATAGGAACAGTTCCCCAGTCTAGTTCCCAGCAAGAACAGTGCAGAGGGTGAGTGCTCACTGCATTTCCAAACAAGTTTTCACTGCCCACAGATCATGAGATCCCCGGGCCCAGCTGGTAATGGGTGGGCACACACAAACTCACACATGTCTGGGCAGCCATTTCAACTGGTGCCTGGAATGCCTGGGAGACAGCTGCCCATTCAACTGAAATGGAGGGGGCTGAGGCAGGGAGCCAGGTGATCTGGCTGAGTGGCTACGACCCCTACAAAACAAGCAATCTGAAATGCTCTGGATTGAGAGTTTTGCAGCAAGTGCAGCTGGACCCAGAATGGTCCAGCCCAGTGAGGGGAAGGGCATCCCCCACTACCGAGGCAGTCCGCCAATACCCAGGCAGTTCACACAGCAGCTGGGGAGAGCCTGCGGCAGCTCAGCAACACCTCTGCTGGCAGACTGTGACTAGACTACTCTGTGTGGGGCAGGGTATCTATGAAAAAGGGCAGCAGCAAGACAGGAACTTATAAATAAAGCCGACCTTCCTAGGACAGAGCACCTGGGAAAAGAGGTGGTTATGAGTTAAGCTCCAGCAGACTTAAAGGTACCTGCCCAGCAGTTCTGCACGAAACAACAGAGCTTCCAGCACAGCACTTGTGCTCCTATAAGGGACAGACTATCTCCTCAAGCAACTCCCCAACCCCCGTATACCCAAAGAGACACCTCATAAAGGAGAGCTCAGGCTGACATCAGGTGGGTACTCATCTGGGATGACGCTAGCATAGGAAGAAACTGGCGGCAATCCTTGCTGTTCTGCAGCCCCTGCGGGTAATCCCCAGGCAAGCAGGGTCTGGAGTGGACCTCTAGCAGTCCTGCAGCAGAGAGGCTGACTGTTGGAAGGAAAACTAAGAAGCAGAAAGAAATAGCTTCAACATCAATGAAAAGGACATCCACTCAGAGACCCCATCCAAAAGTCACCAACTACAAAGACCACAGGTGGATAAAGCCACTAAGATGGGAAGAAACCAGTGCAAAAAGGATGAAATCACCAAAAACTAGAATGGCTCTCCTCCTCCAAGGAATCACAACTCCTTACCTGCTAGGGATCAAAGATGGATAGAGAATGAATCTGATGAATTGACAGAAACAGGCTTCAGAAGGTGGGTAATAACAAACTTCTCAGAGCTAAAAGAACATGTGCTAACCCAATGCAAAGAAACTAAGAACCTAGAAAAAGGGTTACATGAGATGCTAACTAGAATAAACAGCTTAGAGAAGAATATAAATGACTTGATGGAGCTGAAAAACACAGCACAAGAACTTCGTGAAGCATACGCAAGTTTCAATAGCTGAATCGATCAAACAGAAGAAAGGATATCAGAGATTGAAGATCAACTCAATGAAATAAAATGAGAAGGCAAGAATAGAGAAAAAAGAGTGAAAAGAAATGAACAAAGCCTCCAAGAAATACGGGATTATGTGAAAAGACCTAATCTACGTTTGATAGGTGTACCTGAATGTCATGGAGAAAATGAATCCAAGCTGGAAAACACTCTTCAGGATAGTATCCAGGAGAACTTCCCCAGCCTAGCAAGGCAGGCCGACATTGAAGTCCAGGAAATACAGAGAACACCACAAAGATTTCCTCAAAAAGAGCAACCCCAAGGCACATAATCGTCAGATTCACCAGAGTTGAAATGAAGGAAAAAATACTAAGGGCAGCCAGAGAGAAAGGTCGGGTTACCCACAAAGGGAAGCCCATCAGATTCACAGTGGATCTCTCGGCAGAAACCCTACAAGCCAGAAGAGAGTGGGGGCCAATATTCAACATCCTTAAAAGAACTTTCAACCTAGACTTTCATATCCAGCCAAACTAAGCTTCATAAGCGAAGGAGAAAGGAAATCCTTTACGGACAAGCAATTGTTGAGAGATTTCATCACCACCAGGCCTGCCTTATAAAAGCTCTTGAAAGAAGCACTAAACAAGGAAAGGAACAACCATTACCAGCCACTCCAAACATGTACCAAATGGTAAAACCCATTGACGCAATGAAGAAAATGTGTCAACTAACGGGCAAAACATCCAGCTAGCATCAAAATGGCAGTATCAAATTCACACATAACAATATTAACCTTAAATGCAAATGGACTAAATGCCCCATTCAAAAGACACAGACTGGCAAATTGGATAAAAAGTCAAAACCCATCAGTGTGCTGTCTTCAGGAAACCTATCTCACATGCAAGGACACACATAGGCTCAAAATAAAGGGATGGAGAAAGATTTATCAAGCAAATGGAGAGCAAAAAACAGCAGGAGTTGCAATCCTAGTCTCTGATAAAATAGACTTTAAACCAACAAAGATCAAAAGAGATAAGGGCATTACATAATGGTTAAAGGATCAATGCATCAAGAACTAACAATCATAAATATGTATGCAGCCAATACAGGAGCACCCAGGTACATAAAGCAAGTTCTTAATGACCTACAAAGAGACTTAGACTCTCATATAATAATAGTGGGAGACTTTAGTACTCCACTGTCAATATTAGACAGATCAACAAGACAGAAAATTTACAAAGATATCCAGGACTTGAACTCAGATCTGGACCAAGCAGACCTAACAGATGTCTACAGAAATCTCCACCCCAAATCCACAGAATATACATTCTTCTCAACACCGCATGGCACCTACTCTAAAATTGACCACATAATTGGAAGTAAATCACTCCTCAGCAAATGCAAAAGAACGGAAATCATAACAAACACTCTCTCAGACCACAGTGCAATCAAATTAGAATGCAGAATTAAGAAACTAACTCAGCACCACATAACTTCATGGAAACTGAACAACTGGCACCTGAATGTCAACTGGATAAACAATGAAATGAAGACAGAAATAAAGATGTTCTTTGAAACCAACAAGAACAAAGACACAACTTACCAGAATCTCTGGGACACATTTAAAGCAGTGTCTAGAGGGAAATTTATAGCAATAAATGCACACATGAGAAGCAAGGTAAAGGTCTAAAATCAACACCCTATTGACAAAATTGAAAGAGCTAGAGGAGCAAGATCAAAAAAACTGAAAAGCTAGCAGAAGACAAGAAATAACTAAGATCAGAGCAGAACTGAAGGAGATAGAGACACAAAAAATCCTTCAAAAAATTAATAAATCCAGGAGCTGTTTTTTTTTCCAAAAGATTAAGAAAATATACTGCTAGCCAGATTAATAAAAAAGAAAAGGGAGAAGAATCAAGTAGATGCAATAAAAAAATGATATAAGGGATATCACCACTGATCCCACAGAAATACAAACTACCATCAGAGATTACTACAAACAGCTCTACTCACATAAACCAGAAAACCAGGAAGAAATGGATAAATTCCTAGACACTTGTATTCTACCAAGCCTAAACCAGGAGGAAGTTGAAACCCTAAATAGACCAATAAGAAGGGCTGAAGTAGAGGCAGCAATTAATAGCCTACCAACCAAAACAGTCCAGGTCCAGATGGGTTCACAGCTGAATTCTACCAGATGTACAGAGAGGAGCTGGTAGCATTCCTTCTGAAACTATTCCAAACAATAGAAAGAGAGAATCCTTCCCAAATCATTTTATAAGACCAACATCATCCTGATACCAAAACCTGCACAGACTCAACAAAAAGAGAAAACTTTATGCCAATATCCATGATACACATAGATGCAAATCCTTCAGTAAAATACTTGCAAACAGATTGCAACAGCACATCAAAAAGCTTATCCATCACGATCAAGTCGGCTTCATTCAGGGGATGCAAGGCTGCTTCAACATATGCAAGTCTGTAAACGTAATCCACCACATAAACAGAACCAAAGACAAAAACCACATGATTATCTCAATAGATGCAGAGAAGGCCTTCCACAAAATTCAACAGGCCTTTATACTAAAAACTTTCAATAAACTAGGTATTGAAGGAATGTATCTCAAAATAATAAAAGCTGTTTATGACAAACCTACAGCCAATATTATATTGAATGGGCAAAAACTGGAAGCATTCCCTTTGAAATCCGGCACTAGACAAGGATGCCCTCTGTTAACACTCCTATTCAATATAGTATTGTAAGTTCTAGTCAGAGCAATTAGACAAGAAAAAAAAGGCAGGGGGGTATTAAATTAGGAAAAGAGGAAGTCAAACTGTCTCTATTATTTGCAGATGACATGATTGTATATTTAGAAGACCCTATCATCTCAGCCCAAAATCTCCTGAAACTGATAAGCAACTTCAGCAAAGTCTCAGGATACAAAATCAATGTGCAGAACTCACAAGCATTTCTATACACCAATAACAGACTAACAGAGAACCAAATCATTGGAGAACTCCCATTCACAATTGCTACCAAGAGAATAAAATACCTAGGAATACAACTAACAAAGGATGTAAAGGATCTCCTCAAGGAGAACTACAAAACACTACTCAAGGAAATAAGAGAGGACACAAACAAATGGAGAAACATTCCATGCTCATGGTTAGGAAGAATCAATGTCGTGAAAATGGCCATACTGCCCAAAGTAGTTTATAGATTCAATGCTATCTCCCATCAAGCTACCAATGACCTTTTTCACAGAACTGGAAAAAAACACTTTAAACTTCATATGGAACTAAAAGAGAGCCTGCATAGCCAAGACAATCCTAAGCAAAAAGAACAAAGCCGGAGGCATCACTTTACCTGATTTCAAACTATACTACAAAGCTACAGTAATCAAAACAGCATGGTACTTGTACCAAAACAGAGATATAGACCAATGGAACAAAACAGATGCCTCAAAGGCAACGCCACACATCTACAACCATCTGATCTTTGACAAACCTGGTGAAAACAAGCAATGGGGAAAGGAGTCCCTGTTTAATAAATGGTGTCGGGAAAACTAGCTAGCAGTGTGCAGGAAGCAGAAACTGGACCCGTTCCTGACACCTTACGCTAAAATTAACTCCAGATGGATTAAAGACTTAAACATAAGACCTAACTCCATAAAAACCCTAGAAGAAAACCTAGGCAAATCCATTCAGTACATAGGCATAGGCAAGGACTTCATGACTAAAACACCAAAAGGATTGGCAACCATAGCTATAATAGACAAATGGGACCTAATTAAACTCCAGAGTTTCTGTACAGCAAAAGAAACAATCATTAGAGTGAACTGGCAACCAATAGATGGGGAAAAAATTTTGCAATCTACCCATCTGACAACGGGCTAATTTCCAGAATCTACAAAGAACTAAAACAGATTTACAAGAAAAAAAACAACATCCAAAAGTGGGAGAAGGATATGAACACTTTTCCAAAGAAGACATATACGAGGCCAAGAAACACATGAAAAAATGCTCATCATCACTGATTATTAGAGAAATGCAAATCAAAACCACATTGAGATACCACCTCATGCCAGTTAGAATGGTGATCATTAAAAAATTTGGAGACAACAGATGCTGGAGAGGATGTGGAGAAATAGGAACACTTTTACACTGTTGGTGGGAGTGTAAATTAGTTCAGCCATTGTGGAAGATAGTGTGGTGATTCCTCAAGGACCTATAGATAGAAATTCCATTTGACCCAGCAATCCCATTACTGAGTATATACCCAAAGGATTATAAATCATTCTGTTATAAAGACACATACACATGTATGTTCATAGTGGCACTCTTTATAATAGCAAAGACTTGGAACCAACCCAAATGCCCATTGATGATAGATTGGACAAGGAAAATGTGGCACATATACGCTGTAGAATACTATGCAGCCATAAAAAAACAATGAGTTCATGTCATGTGTAGGGACATGGATGATTCTGGATACCATCATTCTCAGCACACTGACACAAGAATAGAAAATCACACACAGCATGTTCTCACTCATAGGCGGGTGTTGAACAATGAGTACACATGGACACAGGGAGGGGAGCATCACATACAGGGGTCTGTTGTGGGGAGGATAAGGGAGGGACAGTAGCGGGGTGGGGAGGTTGGGGAGGGATAATATGGTGAGAAATGCCAGATGTAGGTGACGGGGGGATGGAGGCAGCAAACCACATTGCCACGTGTGTACCTATGCAACAATCCTGCATGATCTGCACATGTACCCCAGAACCTAAAGTACAATTTAAAAAAAAATTGTCCCTCAAGTAGATGTATTAATGAAAATGAGAAGTCAGCCAAGGAAAGATAAATTGGAGGACAGTTCCAGCAGGGAGAAAATCTAGTAAATAGACTTTAAGGTGAAATGGTATTGGCATATTTAAAGCATAGAAAAAAAATGCTAGTGTTTTTTATAACATAATGGGGAGGTCACCAAGAGATGGGACATAAAGAGTATGAAGAGACAGGAGAGGCCAATGGAGACACAATCCTATAGGGGTTTGTGGCCCATGGTTAGTTGCATGGCTTTTATACTAAATGTAATGGTAAGACATTAGAGGGCTTTGGACAGAAAAGGGATGTGATATGATTTACAATAAAAACACTGTATCTATTGTGTGGAGTCTGGATTCTGTTGAACTGGGATGGGAAGGTCAGGCAGAGCCTGTTGCCATGGTTATTATGAGATGGTACCTTGGGGTAGTCATAAAAGGAAGCAAAGTAAAAGATCTGAAATATGTTGGAGGCACTTGCTGTTGGATGCCATATAAGGAGGGATTGAGAAAAAAGGGAATCAAGGATAGTTTCTACATTAGTACTTGAATAAATGATGAGTGGTGGTGTTAAATGAGATGGGGAGAATGAGATAAAAGTGGGTTTTGTTGACAGTTTAGAAATTGATAGTTCTTTCTGGGGCATACTTTAGGTTTGTGATATAAGATGTCTAAATGGCTATATTAAGTAGACAGTTAATTATAACAGTCTGGCCTTTAGGAGAGAGGCAGAGGCTAGAGATATGCATCTGATGGCAATTAGTGCACAGTTCCTGTTTAAATAAGGCACAGGACAGGGTGAGATTACCTGGGAAGAATGTGTAAGTACACCAAAGAAAAGATCCAGGATTGAGCTATTTGAGTTTCTCTAATATTTACCAGTCGGTCAGAGCAAGATGACAGAAAGGAAATGAGAAGGAGTAGCACTCCTGAGGTAGAGGAAAGCCAAAGCAGTGAAATGTCCCCAAAGCAAGGCTCTTTCACATAGGCACCAAGGAATGGAAATGGAGGGCTAAGAGGCCTGTACAAGCAAACCCAGGAGTTGATATTCTCAGCAACATATAGCTAGGAGTTCCACCAAGTTCTGGCCAATCAGAGGAGGCCAACCGTTCAAACCGTGTTCAAATAAGGCAAACACCAAGCTGTAACCAGTGCAGCTGTTTCTGTACCTTAGTTCTTTTTCTGTACATCATTTTTCTGTCCATAAATCCTCTCCAACCATAGAGCACTATGGAGTTGCTCCAAACCTCTTCTGGTTCTGAGGGCTGCCAGATTCTCAAACTACTATTTGCTCAAATAAACTCTATTAAATTTGTTTACAGTTTGTTCTTAACAGTCCTTATATTGTACATTAGATCTTTCGACTGCTTTACCCTGCACATTTGCTGCTTGGAATACTTTGACTGATATCTCCCCATTTCCTGTCCCTACCTAGACCCTGGTAACCACTGTTTTATTCTCTACCTCTATATATTTGACAGTCACCCCTACTTTTTAAAATTCCTATGCATTTTGTTAATCGTTTTCTTTGCTGTGAAGAAGCTTTTTAGTTTGATATGGTCTCTTTTTAAAGATTGTTTACTTTTGTAACTTTAGCTTTTGGGTATGATATCTAAGAAATCATTGTCAAGGTTAATGTCAAATGGCCTTTCCACTCTATTTTCTTCTAGAGTTTTATGGATTTAGGTATTACATTTAGGTATCTTATTTATTTTTATTTGATTGTTATGGTATAAGAAAAGGGTTCCATTTCATTATTTTGCATGTGGATATCCAGTTTTACCATGAGTCTATTTATTGAAGAGACTGTCCTTTTCCTAGTGTGTCTTTTTGGTGACCTTGTCAAAATTTAATTGACCATATATGCTTGGATTTATTTCTGAGCTTGCTATTCTGTTCCACTGGTCAAGGTGTCTGCTTTTATATCATCATCATATCATTCTGATTACTATATCTTTATAATATAACTTTAAATCAGTTAATACAATGTCTACAGCTTTCTTTTCTCAGAATTCCTTTGGCTATTTGGGATATTTTGTGGTTCCATACAAATTTTAGTATTGCTTTTTTCTTATTTCTGTAAATACTGTCATTGGGTTTTATAAGGATTGCATTGAATCTACATATTGCTTTGGGTAGTATGAACATTTTAACAGCATTCTTCTAATTCATGAACACAGGATGTTCATTTATTTGCATTTTCTTCAATTTCCTTCATCAATGTTTTACAGTCTATAGGTTATATTTTTCTAGGAATTCATTTATTTTCTCTAGGCTATCAAATTTATTGACAAATAATTGTTCATAGTAGTCCTTTACTATGTAACTACTGTGTGCTGCTCTTCATCTCCTTAGTAAAATGTATTCCTAAGTATTATTTGTGTTGTGAATGGAATTATTTTCTTGATTTCATTTTTGGCTAGGTTGTTATTTGTGTATAGAAATGTCACAGATTATGTATGTTGATTTTATATCCTGCAACTTTATTGAATTTATTAGAGCTAATGGTTTGCCAGTGGAGTCATTAGGGTTTTCTATATATAGAATCATTTCATCTGCAAATAGAGATAAATGTACTTCTTCCTATCCATGTTGAATGTGTTTTTCCTTTTCTTTTCTTCATGTTCCTAATAGTACTTATGTTACATGTTTAATAGAAATGGTGAGAGTAGGCATCCTTGCCTAGGACCAGAGGAATGGCTATTTCTCCTTTCCAATCCAACCCATTGATTATGATGTTATCAGTGGGTTTCTATAAATGGATTCTAATTTTAAAAAATAAACTTAAATAAGGAAAAAGAAGAGTGGGCAGGTAACCCTTATTGTTTGGCTTGAGACATATTTTAAGAGTTTAACATCATTCTAGCTTCAAATAAAATAATGCAAAAGTGTTCTTAAATTTTCATTATTGTTTAATCATCAGCAGCTGCATTGCACACTATCAACAGTTGTGTGGTTGCTGAAAGCCTGCGATTATGTGCATTTAACCACAACTTTCCTATCACAACTTGAATCCCAACTAAGCCAAGGACACAGTTATATATTAAATGAATTTCAGAAGAAAGCCCACATATTTAAGTGAGCACTTATTTCCATGAAGAAAGAACAATGTAAGAACGACAAAAGCTCTGAAATGTAACTGGCATGTAAAAATGTTTCCTGATTAGGAACTATCAACTTGGATTTAGTTTTGGGAAAACATGGTCCTAGATGCTATAGGATATTTACAAATATCCTAAATCAAGGGAACTTGTAGCATTGTATGCAAATAAAATAAGGTATATTTGACTGCTAAAAAATAAAAATAAATAAATGACCTTTATGATGTTGAGGAACTTCTGTGCCTAAACACTTCAAACTTTTAATCAAGAAAGCATGTTGAACTTTAATGCCTTTTCACCAATTGATAACATCATGTGTGTTTTGTCTTTCAGTCTATTAACGTGATTGATATATTACATTGACAAATTTGTGTATGTTAAGTCCATATGCCAAAGATAAATTCCATTTGATTATGATGTATAATCTTTTGGATGTATTGTTGAATTTGATTTGCTAATATTTCTCTGAAAATTTTTTCCTCAATGTTTGTCAGAATTCTTGGCCTGTAGTTTTCTTTTCTTTGGTGTCTTTGTCTTAGCTTAGGTATAAAGGTGATACTGGCTTATAGAAAGTGTGAGGAAGTACACCTTCTAGCTCTATTTTTTTAAAATTTATAAGCATTGGTAATAATTAGTTTTAGAATGTTTGATACAATTCAGCTCTAGAATCATCTAGTTCTAGGCTTCCCTTGTTGAAAGATTTTTAATTACTATTTCAATCTCCCTGTTATTGGTCTGTTCAGGCTTTCTACTATTTTCTGATTGAACCCTGATAGGTTATATTTTTCTAGGCATTCATCTATTTTCTATAGCCTATCAAATTTATTAACAAATAATTGTTCATAGTAGTCCTTTAAGATTTTCTTTAATTTGAGGCATTTTTTGTAATAGCTCCACTTTAATTTCTGATTACATATATTTGAGTTTTCTCTCTTTTTCTCTTAGCCTAGCTAAGAGTTTGTCTATTTTGTTACTATTGACATGGAATATGTTCTTCCATCTTTTTACTTTCTGCCTATGCATGTCTTTAAAGCTTAAAAGTGTGTCTCTTGGAGGCAGCACATAGTTGGACCTTGTTGTTTTCATCCATTCAGCTACTCTTTATCTTTTGATGGATAATTTAACCTATTTGCATTCCTTGTAAGAACTTATAGGTAAGGATCTACTAATGCCATTTTGTTTTATAGGGTTTTTTTTTCTATAGGTTCATTTTTTCCTTCTTTGTTTATCTTTGTGATTTGGTGATTTTTCTGTAGTGCTGTATTTTTATTCTTTTCTATCATTTGTATCTTCTATAGATACGTTTTTCTTTGTATTTACCATGAGGTTTACATAAAACATCTTAGAGTTGTAATGGAGTATCTTATATTGATAACAATTTAAGTTCAGTCATGTATGAAAACTCCAGACTTTTATCCTCCCCCTGACAATTTATACTTTTAATGTCACAATATAAATATTTTATATTATATATTTCTGAACAAATTATTATGGTTATTATCTTTGATTCATTTTATTAAGTTTCATACTAGAGATACATGTGATCAACAGAGCACGTAAAAGTATTGGCGTATTCTGGATTTGACTATATATTTCCATTTACCAGTGAACTTGCTGGTAGAATTTAAACCTACAGTAAATTAAACTGACCAGAAATTTTATTTTGGCCAATTCTGCCCGGTGCTTACAGAGTCTGAGACCATTTGAAAGAAATGATTGGATTTGAAATAAATCAGGGAAATAAAAATGATATCAACAAGGAAACAAAAGTAATGTCAACAAAGATATTTTAATATACTTTACAGTCTAAAACACAAAACTATATTCATTTTTCTCCTAGGACTTGAAGCAGAATTCCACACTTAAAATAATATTCTATGTTCCTGTAGGCAGATTCTATGTCTGTTTTGCTCATTTCTATCTTCCCAGCACCTGTGACGGCACTTTGAGAGAGATTTTTTGAATGAATTTATGAGAGCAGGATGTTTTATTTCAAAATAATAATAATCACTTCATAGCTTTTTGGCTAAAATTAAGAGCAAATTAATAATAATACTTTGTATTTTTGTGGTTTATTGTAAGCTACATGGAATACTGTGACAGATGCCTGCTTCTAGAAGGCAGTTATATTTTACACTTATTTTTAACCTTTGTAAATTGCTGATAATAATAATTGATAATAGTTAATTCCTAAGTACTTGTTAAATGAACCATTAATGTCTAGCAATATTTAAGGATTAGTGTCTCTATAACTTACAAATTTCAACAATGACGATAGTTTCAGTAAATTGCACTGCTAATTCTGGAAAGCAGGGCAGAATACATGAGAACATTTCAAATAAAAAACAAAATTACACGTACTACTAGTCTGGTGGCAGGTAGGGCAATGTTCTGCTGAAAATCATGGGTCCACAACACATCATCCATCCCACAGGTGCTGTTATAATTATTTTCTTCAGGGTCATACTTGAAGAGTGCATGCTCCTGTTCATCCCGATTTATGGGGCTTAAAGGTTCAATAAAATATCTTTGATTCCCCTGATTGAAGTAGCCCCTGAAAAACAATAGTTTTTTAAAGGGTTCTGGCTTCTTAACAAAATATTATCGCATTAGGTTCATACAGATTTATAAGATCCAAAAGAAGACCTTTAAAATTCCTAGTCATTATCAAAAACAATTTAAGCTTATGGCAATAAAATACAGTAAAAATTACAGCAGACGATACCTTGGAGATTATCTAAAGATTTTTCTACAAGAAAATAAGACATATTAGGGAGAAGTGATTGCTGCAATGTTATGCAGGCAACCATATCAGTTGCCTAGAATGAATCTTTCCTGACACTTGGTCCAGCATTCTTCCAGTTTTAATACTATACTTGCTCTAAAGGTACACCTAAAATGAAAGAGACTTTAGAGTTTTATAGATAAGTGTTAAAATACTGGCTTTATAACTTATTCATTGTGATTCATTGGGACAGTTCTTTAAACTCACACGCCTCAGGTTTGCCACATTTATTTGTCATGATACCTACCATGTATGGTGATAGTAAAGATTAAAAGTGAGAACATGTAAAGCACATGACAAATCCATTTCTTCTCTATTTTATCTGGTAAAGCCTTGAACCAGGAGTAATTCAACCAATATTCATTGAGTACCCATTATTCATTAGGCATTAGACTAAGGATAGACAGTAAAAATAAAGTCATGATCTCTTTTCTTATGGATCTTATGTTCAAATGAGGAAGATTGATGTGTATCAAATAATCACATAATATATACAATTACAGAGTAAGTACTTACATATAATTAGAATAGATAATTGGTGTGAAGAAAACGTATGAGTATATAATCAACTAAATTAAGTGTACATAAAATTAGATAATGGCAAGAGTGGATGTAAGAAGATAAATTATGTGCTTTATCACAATGGTCTACATAAGGAATCACGGTAGATGGACTAGGCTGTTGCAGAAGAGACAGAATGAACAATTTCAGAAAGTATTTAGAAGATAGAATCAATAAGACTTGGTGAGGGATTGAAAATGCAGGGCTGAGAGGCAAGCAGACCTCAAGGAATTTAGGTTTCTGAATTGGGCAAGTGATTATTTGATTATACCGTAAAGATAGAGAACATGGAAACAGTACCAGATTCAAGAGACAATCATTAGTTGGGTTTAGAGCACACTGAGATTGAGGTTTATTTAAGATACCCAACTGAAAATATGACAAAGATTAGATAATCAAGTCTGGACATCAGAAGAACCACCTTACTGTGGACAGATACATGGTGTATCATTAACAGACAGAAATGTATGTCATAGTCATGGATAAGACAATCTAGAGAGAGAGTTAAAAGTGAGGAGAGAGTCTGGGTGTGGTGCCTCATGCCTGTAATCCCAGCAGTTGGGAGGCAGAGTCACACAGATCACTTGAGGTCAGGAGTTTGAGACCAACCTGGCCAACATGGTGAAACCCATGTCTACTAAAAATACAAAACTTAGCCAAGCTTGGTGACAAGCATTTATAATCCTAGCTACTCGGAAGGCTGAGGCAAGAGAATTGCTTGAACCCAGGAGGCTGAGATTGCAGTGAGCTGAAATCGTACCATTACACTCCAGCCTGGGTGACAGAGAATCTGCCTAAAACAATAAATAAATAAAGTGAGAAGCAAGAATAGAGAGCAGCTCCCATTCCCTAAAGATTCTTAGTCCATAACTGGGACTCAAAACCCTGTATTTTTAAAATGAGCTAACAAAAATGCCTTTGAAAACAATTCAGATATGTAATTTACAAACTGCTATCAAGAGAAGTGGTGTTTCTTCAAATTTCAACATTTTATGGCCCTTAGGATGCATATTCAACTATAGGAAAATTAATGATATTTGGGATTCATCTGGTTTGTTAGATGTATACACAAATACCACAATCACGGGCGCATGCAAAACATTCCCGAAGTCTTACCTTAGACCCCTACATGTGCTGATGCTAGCATCAGAAACCTTTTCATTAACAATATGTCCTTGATAATAACAATCCTCCTAAAAGAAAAGGGGTTTTGTAAAGAGAAGTACATGTGAATTTTAGAGCCACTGCTAAAGTTGCATTCGAAATTGTGAAACAGGATTTTAAATGCTTCAAACCATATTCTGCTGAACAACAGTAAATTCAGAGATGTTTATTAAATAAAAGCTTTCATATAAGTTAAAATTGTTAATGTAAGTTAATGATCCCAAAATGTTTACAAGGTATTAACCGTCAGTGTTGACTAGGATGAATGTTAATAATATTTAGAAGAAATACATTTGGATATGTCAGTTTTAAACCTGACCCCTTAAAACACTGGGCATTCATTTTTCCTTTTTGCTGATTTCTCATTAACTTTTTCTAGCAAAGATCAACAAGTTTTTTTGCAAAGGATGGGTTATTCGGCTTGGGTTTTTGTTTTTAATTTCTTGATTTATCTAAAGTGTTCTGTCAGATTAACTGGATCAGCACATTTCTAGCCTCCATTTGGAGGAAGATGCCCTTCTTAACATTTTCTCATGTGGGTGTTCCATGAAGGATCTTTCTAGTTTGGGATAGATGAGGTGCTGGCCCATGTAAACTTGTATTATTGCTGTAGAGGAGACTGCTTGCAGGGCTTCTGATGGAAAATGTAGTTCAGAAAAAGAAGTAATGGTGCATGACACCTCACATGGCTACACACTGTCATCTGCTCAGTCTAAGAAAAGATCGGCCGTGAACAGGAGTCAAGAGAAATTGTTTAAGAAAAATAATTCTGCAATTGCCATTGAGGAAATAGTCTTGGTTTGAGAGACCAAAAGCCTAGAGAAATGATAAAATTGACTGAGAGAACCAGCAGTATGTAACTCTTCACTCTTAAGAAAATAATGTGTTCCTTCTACCCACCCTCCTACAGGAGTCCTTAAAGGCTGCAAAAACTTACCAGAGTTGCCATGAAACGGTTTTGTTGTTGTTAAAATATAAAAAAAGAAAAGTGGAAGATCAATTATGTAATTACTACTGTTGAAAAAAGTACTAATGTTATAAATGCAGTTTCACTTCTACTTTTTGCCTGGCAAGGACACTGCCTTTAGGTCTGTGGGTAAAACCCCTATTAAAGAATTGAAGAGAATCTGTTATACCATAATTTGTGGGCTTGTGGTGATCTCCTTTCCAGTGGAATTATAATATGTTTCTGTGTAGCCTGGTGCAAGGAGATTCCTGGAGAAAAAAACACAAAGATGTTGTGGTTACTTGTGGTGGTTGCAAAGTCCAGTGAACTTCTCTGGTCATTTGAGAGCAAAAGCTGATTAGTCCAAGTGTTTGTGACCCATAAGCAGTAACAGACTCAGCACACTCTCCACATGCTGCCTTGCTCTTGCCGAGGATAATATCAAAGGTAAAGATACTTACTTGTTTTTTTTCAAATAAAGCACCGCAATTTTTCCATTAACTGTCATTTTATACTTTAATTCAGTTTCAAATTGTTCCTGCAAAAATGTACAAATACTTACTTATAATTAAAAACAGACACAAATATTCATTTGACTATTATATTTCTATCTCTGTACTCATTAGCAAGCAATATCTGCTTTTTCAGCAGTATAATACCAAATGCTTTCCTCTTCTCCTTTTAACAGATCAAACAACCCTGGCAACTAAATAGACAACTATCTGAGAGCCTTATATCCACACCCATCCATCCACCCATCCATCTGTCCGTCCATCCATCCATCCCTACATTTTACAAGTATTGTTTGAGGGAATGCTGGTTCTTTGCAGGACACTGCTAGGTTTTGAAAATTCAACTCTAAGCAAAAAACATTGTTACCTACTGTCAGAGAGCTTATAATCTTGTGAAAAGACAGAAAATGAGGTGAGTTACATGCATGATAATGGATGTATGTACTAGGATCTCTAATGTCTTACGGACAGGAAAGGCTTTTTTGAGGAAGTAATGTTTAAGATGAGACATAAATTACCCAGGTGAAGTAAGGGAAGTTATCTGAGTAGAAGGAATTGTATACAAAGAGGCCTAAAAACCTCCATTGCATTTCATGATTTTTGGTCTTGAGGTCTTCTCAAGACTAAATAGAACATCAACTATGAAAAACATAACAGGGATATATACTGTAATGTGAGAAAGAACCATCAAGAAGAAACCGCAGTCCCAGGTATTTAGGAGGGAGAAATATTACATCACGTAAACCACATAAAAGGAAAATTATTTTAAACTTAGACTTAGGTATATAAGGAGAGCTATTGAGGACTACATAGAATTATTTTAAAGAAGATGTTTTTGGGGACTTACTATTTGTGTACTCTGGGTTCTGAAGTACGCGTCAAAAGAAGTAAGATGCACCTTGATTTTGAGAGTACTCATTAGAAGGAAATGATTTTGGTTTTACTTAGTAAGACTAGCTGGCCACAGAAACCTATAGATGCAAATTTTCTTTAAAAGTAATGTCATGGGTCACATTTAGAGTTTGATTTGTAAATCAGGTTATTGCTGTGGTTGCACTCAATATCCAAAAACTTATTGGGAAGTGCCTGGTTATTGTCATTAAAGAGGTCTAAAGGTGGTAGACGAAAGGTGGTTGAGAAACACATTACGGACTGAGTTCTGTTTCCTCTGTTGTGTAGCACCTTCAGTCAAGCCTTTCTTCTCTCCCTTCCCCTCTGGCCAGGATGGTATCTGAACTCATAGAGGTACAATGTATGTTACAGTCATCAGATCATGAGTACTGTGCTGGGATTTAGCTGTCTCCAAAGTCAGTTGTTAAGGTCCATACTGTCCTTAAAACTTCAGTTGTTGAGGTCTGCTCTGCTGTTAGTAATCCCAGACTATAAATATCCCCCATTGTGGGCCTAGATAAGCAGAAGCTGATAGACTCAGCTTATTTTCATGGATGACTGGAAAGAGCCAGGGCATTGAACATAAAAGGGAGAATAGTCATAACCTTTTATCGTTCAGGTTTAAGAAAGGCTAGCTAGAATGAAGCTGTGCCAAATATGGTCTTCTACCAGAAATGGCCTTCCACATATCTGCTTCCTGGCAGCAATGGATTTTTAGAAGATTTAGTTACTAAAAAAAACTTTAGTTGAAGGTTGTTTTAGAAAACAATATATGCTTTTGGAGTGGAGTTTTAGTCCACACTGGCATAAAGATTATGGATGGAAGGAAAGATTGAGGAAGAAAGCCAGGGATGTCTGTGAAAGAGAGTACACTGGGTAATGTATAATCATACTTTTGAAAGAGAGTTCCCTGGTGGAGAGCAAGGTCTGAGGATAAGAAGTGTGTTCTATTTGTGTACTCTATGGGTTCTGAAGTATGTGTCAAGAGAAGTAAGATGCACCTTGATTTGGAGGAGGAAGGAAGGAAATGATTTTGGTTTTACTTAGTAAGACTAGCTGGCCACAGAAACATATAGATCCAAATTGCCTTTAAAAGTAATGTCATAGGTCACATTTAGTTGGTGTATTGGGAAAGCCACAGTCTTAGATGGTCCTGGGATGGAAACAAATCTGTAACGTCATGGTCATGTCAATGGGCACACAAGAAATATCAAGAGCAGCTCTGGAAGACCTAGAGGGGCTCTTCATTCTAGCAGTTCAACAGTTATTCAAAACATACAGTAAATCCATGAGCTCTAGAAACCCTGCTAAATCAGCTAATGGGTTTGAAAGAGTTCCCAGTATGAGGGAGGAATTGTGCTGTAAGATATTTTCTTTTATAACATGGGTCAGTAGCAAGATAGTTTGGGCTTCTAAAAACATGTACAGTTTGGATGCTGAATTTGTGAAGAATAGTTACTGTCTTTAAAGTGTAAGTTCCTAGCATCAGGAACTTTCACTGAGTTTATGCTGAATATGTATCTATGCAGGTTTATGAGTTCTACACTCCAGTAATACTCGTTCATTTGTCCATTAGTTTACTTATTCATTGGGTCATTTATTTAACACATACTTATTTAGTCCTTCTTATGTCATTCATATAAAATACAATTGTGAATATAATCATGAATAAAATATTCAAAGTTCTACCTTGTTCTTTACCTCCAGCCCCTAGAAATTTTTACACAGTGTTATTTCAATCTAGCTGAAATACTAAGCAATGTGTCCTGTGTGATCAATGCAGAAAGACGGTGTCACACCCCTGGCATCGCTCACAGGTAAAGCCAGTGCCTCAGTTCTCTGGTTGTATAATAAAACAACACAGGGCACAGTTGTATAATGATAACTACAAAAGTCCCCCATCTTTTCACTGTTTCAAGAACTGGAGTACTTAATCTAGGATAAGACCTATGAAGCATATACGGGATACAGAGATCCCCTTGATCATAAGGGTGGCCCACTGCACTATGAATTCTAGATCGTTTCAAATAGTATTTGCTAATCAAGTCTTTGCACAGGGAAGACCAATAGTCTCAACACAGAAAATGCAAAGATAACTCCCAAGAACTTGGCTTGTACCTGGAGGACAGTGTTGTTATTAGTCATAAGGTGTGCCTGAGAGACTACAGAAGACTCTATGCCAATGGAAATCATATACCTGTTGTGTGACAAAAAAAGATGTCACTAGCTTCTTTAGTCTGTGTTTGTAAAACAAGTATGACATGGCAGAACCAAATAACTCCAAGAGGGCAGGATTGAGCTACGAGGCATGCAGCAGCATAGGAGCCTTAGGTCTGTGAATAGGACAGAAGCTGGAATCATGGGGAGATTGCTGCAGTTTAGTTCTGAATGTTCACAGAGTGATATCAAAAGCCACATGATAGGACTGCCAGATAAAATACAGGATGCTAATTAAATGTGAATCTCAGATAAACAGAATATTTTTTGTTGATAAATATAAACATAGAATACTTCTTTAAATACATATGCCCCATATGACAATTGTGACATACTAATCAAATAGTTATTGTTTATTTGAAATTTAAATTTAACTGGGCATCCTATATTTCTATTTGCTAAATGTGACAACCCTGCACATGGAGGAGTTTAGAAGATGTGAGAAAGAATGGAAACTAGCGATCAGTGACTAAGAAAAAGAAATGCAAATGCACTAACTAGGAAAATTAGATTCATTCTGCTGTAATGAATCTTTATAATGATATCAGAAATGTTGTGTGGGATATACTAATACAAAAAATTTTACTGTTTGTCTGAAAATCGAACTTAACTGGTATTCTGTGTTTCATCCAGAATACAGATGAAACATAGCAGCCGTACCATGTGACTTTTGATATCTTCCTGTGCACAACCGGAACTAAATCCTAGCGGAAGTTACTGCTAACAGTTTAGCCACATAGTTATTGTGAGGTAATTCAAAGGTCTTACCTGACACCTGAGATATTAAAGAGTAAACATAGGAGGGTTCTATTTATTTCTGAGATGCTGTGGAACCATTCAGTGCTCATTCCATTATATTCATCAGGCCTGATAATATATTCTCTTCTACTCTCTACAACTAAAGGAAGCAGGAGAGGACTTGGAAATGTAACAGATGAAACTAAAAAAAAAATTAAAGTAAGATTTTCCACTTAAACATTAAAAGGTTCTCATTACTTAGGTAATTTTTTCTTCAATTATCTGTAGTATTTATTTTAATACTCTTACTTCCTTTAGAGATAAAATTAATATGCTTTGCAAGTATTTATTTGGACCAACAGGTATTTATGAAACAAGTATTTTTGTTCTAGGACAAGGGTTGGCAGATGAGGGTGAAGGAGGAGTAGGGACATGTCAAAGACATTTAAAAAAAAAAAAAAAAAAAAAACTTTTAACAATTTGCCTGGACAGTTTCAAACCAGAAGTGAAGGTTACACTTACTATCATAGAAACACATGCACACACACATACACTTGTGAACACACCATTGCTACAGACACAAAATCAACATTTCTTTTTAAAATCAGTAGCCAAACTTTTTATTACTGACTGTGACTGGGACACAATTTCAGGATAGGGACATACTAGTATATATATGAATATGGCAAGTCAACTTAACAAAGATTATAAGGGACTCTAAATGTAGAGAGAATCTTTTAAGTAGTAAAAAATTCATTAAAAAAGGCATAGAAGGAAAAACAAGCATATTATTAAGAAAGGAAAAGAGAATACCAAAGTTGTCTAACAGTTTATGTTGAGAAGAAGAATTTTAAAATAAAGGATTATTAACTAGGACATGAAGCCACAAAAATTGAAAATTAATCATAAGAAATGGAATATGATGGGCTACACAGGGCAAGGCCATAGCGTAATTTTTTTTTGACATGGAATTTTGCTCTTGAAGACCATGTTGGAGTGCACTGGCACAACTTCAGCTCACTGCAACCTCTGCCTCCTGGGTTCAAAGGATTCTCCTGCCTCAGCCTCCTGAGTAGTTGAGATTACAGGTGTCCACCACTAAGCTCGGGTAATGTTTTGTATTTTTAGTAAAGATGTGGTTTCACAACATTGGCCAGGTTGATCTTGAACTTCTGACCTCAGGTGATCTACCCACACCAGCCTCCCAAAGTGCTGGGGTTACAGTGCACCCTGCCCATAACATAATCTTGAATAAGGAGTTAAAATTTGTATCCTGCCTCACTTTTCATATACATTATCCCAAAATATTTTTATAAGTAGTATCCTGATCATCTCCACTTTAAGACAAGGAATTTTAAGTTTATATTTTCCTACATTTATACAGAGAGAATTGACAAAATTTACAGGTGAACACAAACTAATCCTCTGATTTTAGATCCTATACACTTTCACTGTGGATCAGGAAAATGTAAGGTTTATGTAGCCGTTTAACCTAGTAATGGACTAGATAAAGAATGTAACTGCAATAAATATAAAGCACATTATATCGACCTCATCCATCTACTCAATCATTGCAAAAATTAATACTGTTCATCTAGTATGGGCCAGTAACTAGTCTATGGCTTTTGTTAATAAAAATATATTATATGAAGCTCAAATTTATTTTTTACAGTTGTGAAGAAATCACTTTACAGATGTGATTAAAAACACTTCACCTGTGTTTAAATTTTCCTCAGCATGTTCAGTGAAAAAAGGGTATTTGGCATTTGTGTGTGTGAGTGTCTATGTGTAAATGTTGACTTTCTTGGAAGTGTTTTGTTTACTGTGAGTCAACAACACATAAAGAGTTAGATAATTAGTAAATTTCCAGAAGGAGGCAATTAATCATTGCTTTAGTAGCTAAAGGTTGATAACACAGAAAATGCAGTGAACTTGTAAAAATTCAGCTGATGGCTAACAAGGAAAGTGAAGGACTTCTTCAAGGAGAACACAAACCACTGCTTAAGGAAATCAGAGAGGACACAAACAAATGGAAAAAACATTCCATGCTCATGGGTAGGAAGAATCAATACTGTGAAAATAGCCATACTGCCTACAGTAATTTAGAATCAATGCTATTCCCATTAAACTACCATTGACATTCTTCACAGAATTAGAAAAAATTACTTTAAAATTTATGTGGAACAAAGAAAGAGCCTGTATAGCCAAGACAATCTTTAGCAAAAAGAACAAAGCTGGAGGCATTATACTACCGGACTTCAAAGTATACTACAAGGCTAACCAAAACAGCATGGTACTGTGCAAAACATGGTGCAAAGCAGACACATAGACCAATGGAACAGAATAGAGAAGTCAGAAATAAGACCATGCATCTATAATCCTCTGATCTTTGACAGACCTTACAAAAACAAGCAATAGGAAAAAGGTTTCCTATTTAACAAATGGTGCTGAGAGAACTGGCTAGCCACATGCAGAAAATCGAAACTGGACCCCTGTGTTACACCTTCTACAAAAATTAACTCAAGATAGATTAAAGACTTAAATGTAAACCCAAAAACTATAAAAATCCTAGAAGAAAATCTAGGCAATGCCATTCAGGACATAAGCACAGGCAAAGATTTCATGACAAAATCATCAAAAGCAATTGCAACAAAAGGAAAAATGACAAACGGGATCTAATAAAACTAAAGAGTTTCTGTGCTGTAAAGGAAACTATCATTAGGGTAAACACAATCTACAGAATGAAAGAAAACATTTTATGATCTATCCACCTGATGAAAGTTGAATATCCAGAATCTACAAGGAACTTAAATTTACAAGAAAAACAAACACACAAACAACCCTATTAAAAAGTGGGCAAAGGACATGAACAGACACTTCTCAAAAGAAGACATTCATGCAGCCAACAAACATGAAAAGAAGCTTAACATCACTGATCATTAGAGAAATACAAATCAAAACCAAAGTGAGATATACCATCTCATGCCAGTCAGAATGGTGATTATTAAAAAGTCAAGAAACAATAGATGCTGTCAAGCCTGTGGAGAAATAGGAACGCTTTTATACTGTTAGTGGGAATGTAAATTAGTTCAACCATTGTGGAAGACAGTGTGGCAATCCTCAAAGACCAACAACCAGAAATACCATTTGACCTAGCAATCCCATTACTGGGTATATACCCAAAGGGAAATAAATCATTCTATTACAAAGATACATGCATGCACATGTTTGTTGTAGCACTATTCACAATAGCAGTGACATGGAATCAACCCAAATCCTCATCAATGATAGACTGGGAAAAAATGGTGGTACATATACCCCATGGAATACTATGCAACCATAAAAAGGAACAGAATCATGCCCTTTGCAGGGATATGGATGGAGCTAGAATCCACTCTCCTCAGCAAACAAACACAGGAACAGAAAACCAAACACCACATGTTGTTTTTTTAAATGGCATTTTAGGTTTTGGGGTACATGTGAAGAACATGTAAGATTGTTGCATAGGTACACACATGGCAGTGTGGTTAGCTGCCTTCTTCCCCATCACCTATATCTGGCATTTCTCCCCATGTTATCCCTCCCAACTCCCCATCCCCCACTGTCCCTCCCCTGTTCCCCCCACCAACAGACCCCAGTGTGTGATGCTCCCATCCCTGTGTCCATGTGTTTTCGTTGTTCACCACCTGCCTATGAGTGAGAACATGCGGTGTTTGATTTTCTGTTCTTGTGTCAGTTTGCTGAGGATGATGGTTTCCAGGTTTATCCATGTCCCTACAAAGGACACAAACAATGAGAACACATGGACACAGGGAAGGGAACAACACACACAGAGTTGTCGTGGGGGGTGGGGTAAGGGAGAGCATCAGGAAAAATAAGTAATGCATGCTGGGCTTAATACCTAGGTGATGGGTTAGTAGATGCAGCAAACCACCATGGATACATTTATCTATGTAACAAACCTGCACATCCTGTACGTGTATCACAGAACTTAAAATAGAATTTTTAAAAAGAAAAAATTATTAGAAAAGAATTCACCTGATGAGTCTCTTATTTTTACCAGTAAATGATACAACAAAATGGTCAGTGTCTCAGAGTTACAGAGTGACTTTGGGACTTTACTGTAACAGGACCTGAGCTACCTTAATGGCCAGAAAGTCTCTGTTGATTCCCAAAAGACTCTTCAGAGAACTTACGGATTCTCTCACATATGAAATTAATTTAGCTGCTTGGATAGGCAGTCATAAATAATAGTAACATATAAACTTATCATTTGGAGTCAAACAAAGCTTTGAATCTTAGTTCTAAAACATATTAGCTGTGTGCTCCTAGGCAGGGTACTTAACTTTTCTGAGCCTCTACTTCTCTACTTAGAAGTAAAATTCTGTAAAAATACACTTATGTTGTATGGTTGTTGAAAGGACTAAATATGAAAATATATTAATAATCCTTTTCCAACTTTTATTTTAGGTTCAGGGGATACCTGTGCCAGTTTGTTATATGGGTAAATCGCATGTCATGGGGGTTTGGTGTACAGATTACTTTTTCACCCAGATAATAAGCATAATACACAACAGGAGAAAAGGTGTCTGACATTTTAAAGAAACTGTTAGGAAGCATTTGAAGAAAGTCATATTGGAGCATAATCCAATGCATATGGGTTCCATCTGAAGTTAGTGAAACCGTTTGGTCAATAGCTAATTATTTTGAGAAAGAAGGTCACCTACAGGATCTGTTATCATAAATTTGCTTTAGAAGAAATGCTATGGGAAATGATGCCCAGTGAGGTAATACGTCCACCTAGTGTGTTAGATTTTGGAGTATTTCTGTAAACTATTATTTATGTCTCATTTATCTGTATTTTCCTGGCTCCCAGAAGAAGACTTAAGAGTGTAGGTAATTATAACATTGTTGTTGAATGAATCATCATATTTTAGCTTTCCTGTTAGAATTAATAAATGTTTATTGAGTGATTGCTGACTGAGAATATGTTGTTTCATTTGTAGTAAGAAATATGCAAACGTTAACAGGAGCCTATTTAGAAAAGACAGATAAATTTCATCTTAATGTGCATGTATACATTGCATTCACGTGTTGTATTTTGTTTTCTGTTTTAATTGTCATAGTTGTGTTAGATAGATGAGATAAGAAGATAGATTAGATAGAGATAGGTAGGTAGGTGGCATCCAATTTTCTTTCTAAGTACTTAGAATAAATTATCATAAAATGTTAAATTTACTCTGTTACCTTGGACATTTTCTTTCACTTCTCAGAAAATTGATTGGTAAAATAGGCTAATAATATAACTTTGGGTTATAGTGAAGATTTTTTAAAAGGTCAAAAAGAAATACAAATAGAGTCATTGTTATTTAAGTCCAAGGTGTAATCAATAAAAACATCACAAAGTCCACTTTGATACAGACAGGCGCACTCACACACACACACACACATAAACACAAACACACATATAAATCTCATATCTATCTCTTATCTCTCACACACACACACACACACACACACACACACATATATATATATATACATCTCAAATCAAGATTCTTTGATAAATCAAAAGCCGTACCTGTTGCTCTGGCTCTTTGATCTCTCTTGTTTTACGTAGTGGATGAAGTCTTACAGGATAAACCACTTCATAGTTCTTCAAGCCAGGGAGTTCTTTTATAGCACTTACTGAGAGAAAAGAGAAAAAGAAAAGATTTGTCCAGGTAGAACTGAAGTAGGCTAGTCAGTAATGGCCATCCTTACTGCATTCCCAATGAACGATGCTACATACAGAAGCCTGAAATGATGAATGTCAGAGTTATTAATGTGCTGACACCAGAAGAAATCAACATCAGAAACCCTCTTTCCTCTTAACAGTTTACTTTAACCTATATCTGTATCTTCTGATATTTCCCCGTTAAAAGTTTACAAGTGTCTCTCTATTTAGAGAAAGTATTTCTTTTGGATTTTTCCACTTCTCCTTAACTTTGATCCCCGTGGTGCAGGGACATAGCAGCAGCACAAGGCAAAAAGAAATGAAGACAGAAGCCAAAGTAATCCTCTGAGAAGCTAATCAGTCCCAGAAAAACTGAGTTGAAGCACTGGAAACCATACAGTGTTAGAAAAATAAAATAACTAATGTACACAATTTTTTATTTTATTTTTCTTGGATTTGAAAATGGCAATGTTCTATACTAATGAAAACAACTATGTCACAGTAAGAAAAGGCTCCAGTACTAGGTTTATATAATGTGGTGGCATAAAATACAGATAAACCTTCATTTTACATACAAACATTTTAAAATGAAAATTAGGGAAGCAGATAACTCAAACAGAATCACAGGCCTGGAAGAACTTTTTGAGCCTGTAGTCTCATTGAAAGAGAACTAAAAAGTGATTTGATCCAACTTATCTGCATCTTAAATGCTCTTCTCCATGTTGTTTTTAGAAGTCATTTTGTTTAATTTTATTTTGAGACAAGGTTTCACTCTGTCACCAAGCTGGAATGCAGTGGCGCACACATAGCTCACTGCAGCCTCAACCTCCTGGGCTCAAGCCATCCTTCCACCTGATCTTCCAGAGTAGCTGGGACTACAGGTATACACCACCATGCCTGGCTATTTTTTTTTTCCTATTAGAGAAGAGGTCTCACTATATTGCCCAGGCTGGTCTCAAACTCCCAGTCTCTAGCAATCCTCCTGGCTCAGCCTCCCAAAGTACTGGGATGACAGGCATGAGCCACTGCACCTGGCCTGGAAGTCATTTTAGAGAGTTTTCAATTTTTTCAAACTTAACTTTAGATTTTCTATTTTCTTTTTGATTTGCCCATGTGGTCTCGTCTCTGCTCTGTGTATAGTTAATAGACCTGCTTCTTAGATGCAGAAGGTGGGTGCAGGCTTAACCAGAGTGTAGACTGCAATAGCAGAATGGGGCCTAACTCAACAACTTCCTAAGACTGGAACTGGAAATGTTTGATTCTCTTCTCTGGGCAAGGACTAGGAGGGTCTCAAACATAATCTCAGCTCATTAAAGTACTGAAATCTAAGTTGTATGGTGAGATACATTTATGTTACTTTGGTTGATCTTTTAACAAACACAACGGAGGCACTTAATAAGTATTATTTATTGCTTACCTAGGAGGACTGTACACTTATACCAGTTACATCCCACAGAGCAAAACTCATTTTTAAAATTTTTTTTTTAGAAAACTAAAGCAGAAACTTTCAAATATCTTAGTGTTGTTGATTTTTTAAATCATTTGAGCGTGACTTAAATTCATTTGACTACTCGAGTCATTTACATTCAACTTTGAAGAATAGAAAAAGGGTTTAAACTGGCTAAGAACTCTTAGAGTCACAAATGGGGCATTAAAATCATGAAAAATCTTTTCTTTCAGTGGCTTAAGAGTTACTCTAAAAAAAAAATTCAAAATTACTTAAAGCCATGGCACTGACACTAGAATACCTTATTTTTTTAATTTGGTTTGACTGTTTAAATCATTTGAAAAAAGGAGGCTGATTAAATGGTTTCTCAAGCTAGTTCAAGTGATTTATGATTTATGCAAATAAATACAGAATTCCCTATAACATCTTTGAAGAGTCAGTGATCATTAATTAGGAAAGCTAAATTCTGATCCATTGTGATAAAATAAGCCTCCTTACATTGTCACACTTCAAGAACAACATCACAAGGTTCTTCAGTTCCTCATTTCTTGCTCTCACAGAGGTAATCACTGGACATCTTTTATTTCTATTAAATTAACTTTTGGTAAAGGAAAACAGTAACATCAGTTATAAAAATTTTTTGTAACTTAAGTTCAAAAACCTAAAGAAATATTAAATCATTCTTTTTCTGAGTTAAAATGTTTGTAATTATTGTAATTATTTGGCAATAATAAGATGCCAAAAGGTAAGAAAATTACTCCTGCCAGAAATTAACTGATGATATGGACACAATCCCATGCTGCCTCCTTAATTCAGGGACACAGAACAAGCATACAATATGGCACCAACATGCTGCCTGGTGTATTACAGTAGTTAATCAATGCAATTAGTCTTGTTAAAACAGAATTCACGAAGACAAATTTCACCGATGTTGCAGCCAACATAAATCTTTTAAAATGCTATATAAGCACACACATGATTCTAACAGGAAATACTAGTCCAAGCTGCCTTCATAGAATAAAATAATAGCTGCATTCCCGATTCTTTGTATAGAAGCAGAAAATGAAGTGAGTTTCCTTCTCAACACCATTCAGAAATAGTGAGAAGAAAAACAGGCCCATCTACACAACACAAATTTTCTCTCACATGCACACCGACCTCTATGCTTCTACTTAGTATCTGAATTCTAATGTTTCATGAAATCAAAAATTACAATCTGGCTCTTAAATATGGGTTCAAAATATGTAAGTTAGCTATGAAATTTATTTCCAACTTTCCAGTGGCTGAACACTTCCAAATGGAAACAAAAATCAGAGCAAAACAAGACAACAGCAACAAAAAACACATTTATTTTCAAAGTCTTTGGCAACCTCTCAGTCTCTTCAGTTTGAAGTGAATGGATTTCCAGCTCTTCCCAAACTCTGGCAACACCATATATGCTTTAAAGAAGCCAAATAGAATTTCTCTTAAAGGCTTATTTTCTGGAAACCTAGAAGTCCCTGAAATAGTGGAACCTGGAATACAACAAATTACACAGCCATCACAGGGATGTAACAGACCTAAATGTTTAGCTCACCCATCTTCAAGTTTAATGGAGATGGCGCTGCCTCATCCCCACTGAATATCAGGTTAATTATTTTGAAGCCTGAGGAACAAAACACAGCTAACCGCCATCCAGGGATTACACAAATCGCAGGTGTAACACAATACGTTTCTCCTAATTCATTTTAATACTTCCCACAGAACTCACATGCTGGATTAGTTTTGACTAGCAAACCCAGATCAGGAAAAGGAAAACTGTTATTTTGGTTTAGATTGGATAATTATTTCTGACTGGTTTGAGTTTTAGAAAATTAAAAGCTCATTAACATTAATATGATAGACATTAGTCTGGATTGTTACATTATTTGTTCATGTGTTTGGGGTCATTCTGGAAATAGGAACATTAGTATGTAATATTGATGTTTTCATTTTTGTTCAAATGTGTTTAAAACTGTTGAAAGGAATATCTTCTTTCCAAATTGAACATAACACATTAAACCCTGAATTAGGGTTTACGCAAGGATATTGACTTACATTCTGGGATTTCCTGCATCTCCTCAAACCATCTTGTGGTTTTAAACTTCATACATTAAAAGTGAGTACAAACAAAAGAAAACAATGCATCTTAATTAGGTCTATTATTTTGACTATTTAGATTAAATTATGTATTTTCATTTCAGTCTTCTAGTCACCTTATAGGGGCAAGAACTGATAGTTTGAAATAAAATTTCAAAAAATACTGTACCACCTGGGTATTCTGTTGTAATATAGTAAGGACCTTTCTCCTTTATTGGTGTGTTCATTTACATCTTCACCTCACAAACACCTGTCACATGCTTTTAAATATGTGTTTTTCCTTTTCATAGGATGAAATCCCATAAGTCATTTTTTCTCAGGGGATTATGAGGCTCACAGCAAACAACCAGCCTTATTTTACAACTGGTTTTTTTATTTCAACCTTCTGGGAACTGAGCAGAAGTCATGGTCAGAGGGGCGCATACGTAGTGTTTCGATGATGGGGGCAGAGTGCAAAGAGGAGGAGGTGGGAAATGAAAACTATTTTACATCTTAGGTTCTGACTGAAAAGGCAACCCAAATGGGGATCATAACAGGGATAGTTTAGCGGCACTAAAAAGGGTGTCTAAAAAGACACCCTTAATAATACAAGCTAGAAGTTAAAGGAGGGGTGACATCACACTTTTAGGCATGAAGTCAGAAGAAGTTGCGTCTCTTGGTGCCCTGTTGTGCATGCACATTCGGGTAGCAGAATTGGTTGGTGTGCCCAATTGCACGAAAGGGCTATAATGTGCATGGGCTCCAGTGTTAGCCATGTGACTCGGCTAGTGGATCCAGCTTGATCTTTTTGCTCTTCACAAAGCTAGTGCCAAAGCAGTTCTTGTATTTCTGCCAAGAGGGGGTTCCAGAAAAGCTGTTGGTGATAGCATTTTTGGAGAATGGAGAGAAAAAAGATTTCTATTAAGTTTAACTCTAAAAGGAATTTCAGGTCAATTTTAAATGGCTGGCATCAGTTTTATATATTTTTTTAATATTTCAGGCTCATTTTACCAAAAGAGAACTGGTATAATGTAATACCGGAAAAAATAGGTATCAAGGCAAAAGGCGTTAGGGATGAAGAGGATCACTGCACAGTGGTAAAAGGTTCTGTTCAGATATAGGTATATATTATAGAAAGAAGTAAAATAACCAAATATTTACAGATACTAGGTTAGGTGAAATTTCTATAAGTCTTGAAAACAAATTAGAAACAAGTCAGAAGCAAGAAAATCATTTTTAGCAACCAAGTACTAAGCAGGTGAGTGGAGGAAGAACAGCTTTTCCTCCTGAAGCCTATACCTGTAGTCGATAATCTGCTCCAATTCCCAGATCTCAGCAAACATTCTAAGACCCAAAAACAGTTTTACTAGGGAAAAATTCGAAGCACTGCAGTTCATAGACTGACTTAAATAAGCTCTGGAAATAGAAATAAGCTGAAGAATTATGATACCCAATCTAATTTAACCAAAATCTAATTAGAGAATTTACCAGAAAGTGAGAGACACGCTAGACATAATTCATTGTTAGGAAGCAGTATTTTTCTCCTTTCGAATTTTTAAATGTTTGATATAACCAGCAAAATAGAAGAAAGTTATCAATTTAAGCTTAACAGCAACATTGTTTTGTTAAGTAATATCACAATACCTCATAAATAAAAAAATTATTTATTTCCACTTAGTCACATTTATTACTAATAATAAAATGACTATATATAAATATATGCACTCAGAGCCAAACTGGCCCCCATAATAATAGCAGATATTTTCCTAAGCCTTCTACATAGCAATAGCCAAATCTGCCACATCTTTATCATTCTGAAAATAACAAGCTAGTTCTGATGAATTCCACTTTTGCAGTCAAAAATCATATTCATGATTTAAATTATGCTGTATGAAATTGTCCCTTTTATTTCCATATATTATTGGATAAGATACATACATACTGGTTCAAGACCTCTTGTTGCCTCTTTTTAACATTTTCTTTGTATCACTCACACCCTCCAAACAACAGGTTAAAACCAGCCCAACTGGTTAGTAAAATTGTTTGAGAAAAAAGAAAAAAGAATATTTTATACAATAAAACTATGAGGAGACGATGAAAAAGTTGACTAATGCATTCAACAGACCCTGAAAAAGAGCTAAACACGTACCTAGAACAGGAGAAAGGAGGAGACTGACCGTCAGGAGACCTTGCAACATGCTGGGTGATTCCAGGAGCACAGTGTCTGTTCTTGCTCAGATGGGTGCTGCTAGGTCTTTCCCTGCCTCCTCTCCAGTGAGACTGAACGAAACTCCCTGGTTCATTCTTGTCTCTGATTCAGGAAGTGTTTACTAAAGGTGTTGCACAACCTCGAAGCTGTGGTCCTGCAACAATGGCACAGCAGGCAGAAGTCCTGGCTGCCTCTTGGCTCTAAGATTCTCTGATCTAGACTATTGTTCAGTCTCCTTCTCCATACTTCCTACTCCAAAGTAGTATATTTCTTACATGTTACTATAGCCAAATAAGCTATAAGAAAATAGGCAACTACATTAATGAGTCCTGAAAAATATGCCAGGCATTTATCATTTTTATATTATAGATATTTAGATACTATATATAAATATATATATGTTTAAATACATTTTTATATATATAGTTGTCAGAAAAAAGTTATTAATGTAATTTCCCCCCCACATACATAATGTGGTTCTGTAAAGCACGTTCTAATTCAACCTAATTACTATATAACATTCTGTTGTCAATTATTTTGTGTTGTATTTTCACACAAGGGTGCTCTCTGGAAGCTTTATCCTGAAATAAGAATGTCTGACAGCATAAGCACAAGGCTTCTTAGATCCCTGGGGGTATTTGTATCATAACTGACAATTGGGAGTATGGAAAAAGGATTCAAGACCCAAAGGATAAAATTTTTGGATCTGTTACTGGTGGTAGAAAGGCTAAATTGGGCATGTCCAAAAATCATACTTATAACCAATAAAATATCAGTTGAGCTTCTTATTAAGTTTTGAGTACTGATATAGTTTGGTTGTGTTCCTACCGGAATCTCATCTTGAATTATAGTTCCCATAATCCCTGTGGGTTGTTGGGGAGACCCAGTGGGAGGTAATTGAATCAAGGGGCTGGGCTTTTCCCATGCTATTCTGTAGATGGTGAATAAGTCTCAAGATCCAATGATTTTATAAAGGGCAGTTCCCTTGCACATGCTCCTTTTGCCTGCCACCATGTAAGATGTGCCTTTGCTCCTTCACCCTCCACCATGATTGTGAGACCTCCCCAGCCATGTGAAACTGTGAGTCCATGAAACCTCTCTTTCTTTGTAAGTTAACCAGTCTTGAGTATTTCTTTGTAACCTTACGAAAATGGACTAATACAGGTACTCTGCTAAATCTACTGTTCTTATTATTTTACACTCCTTATGATACTCATGTATTACACATTTACAATCATTTTGTAGGTGAAAAATTGGGGTTCAAAAGGCAAAGGGATTCAAAAGATTAAGATTCAATTGTTCTCATTGTATAGATTAATAAGATTAAGCAGACAAAATCACCTATTCAGTAATTGGTAGAAGTAGAATCTGAACTAGTTGTTGTCTTGACTCTTAGTCATATAGTCTAATGCTTTCCCGTGGCTTAGCTAACTTGTAATCCCAGTTTTATTTCTATTGATAAGATCCTATAGAATAAAAGTAACTATGGAATTCTTAAGGAATAGAAATAACATTGGAGACCAGTTATTACCACAAAACCTAGTCCTAGTCCACAAAAATCATGCATCATTTTACAGATTCTGAAGCACACTCTCATATTAGAGGGATTGCAGTGATGATTGATGTTTCCAAATGATCATAAAGTCATCAACTAACAACCACAAGTAAATTTCTGAGTTATTGAGCATTTTAACCATCAGAATTGCAATTCACAGATTTCTTGCCTCTTCAACCCAAGTTCCACTGCATTGTCTTTTCCAGGGAACAGAAAGAATACTTTAACTTTTTAATTATTACATGTTTTTTTCCTCCCTTGATTCAATGTCATTTCACTTGTAGTGATTATGTGTCAGACACTGAGATTGCAGTTGAAAAAACACAGTCATGGCCAGTGTGGTAGCTCAAGCCTGTAATTCCAACACTTTGGGAGGCTGAGGTGGACAGATAACCTAAGGTCAGAGTTTGAGACCAGTCTTGGCCAACATGGTGAAACCCCATCTCTACTAAAAATACAAAAACTAGCCAGGCATGGCTGTGCGTGCCTGTAATCTCAGTTATTCAGGAGGCTGAGGTAGGAGAGTCGCTTGATTGCTTAATCCCAGGAGGCAGAGGCTGCAATGAGCTGAGATTGCACCACCACACTTCAGCCTGGGCAACAGAGCAAGACACCATCACAAACAAACAAAAATCAGAATCACTTTCTTTGAGATGTTCACAATCTGGTGAGAAAGGTAGTTCAATCACCATAAAATTGTACAGAGTGAGTACTATCTATAAATTATCACAATACATTGTGTTTAATGTTTCAGTATATTTGTCAATAGCAGTCAGAGGTCTACACCAAGCAGGGCAGGGAGTGTATCCTAGAGGCAGGAGTTCTGGGCAAAGGACTCCATATTCCATTAATGGTGCTAGGATAGCTGGTTAGCCATATGCAGAAAAATAAAACTGGATCCCTGAGTTATACCATATACAAAAATTAACTCAAGATGGATTAAAGATTTAAGTGTTAAGTCCTCAAAGTATGACAATCCTAGAGAAAAAAGAACAAGGAAATTACATTCTGGACATTGGCCCTGGGAAGGAATTTATAATTAAGTCCTCAAAAGCAACTGCAACAAAAACAAAAATGGACAAGTGGGGCTTAGTTAAAGAGCATCTGTATGGCAAAAAAAAACTATCATCACAGCAAACTAATAACCTACAGAATGGGAGAAAATGTGGGCAAACTACACACCTGACAAAAATCTAATATCCAGAATCTATAAGGAAGTTAAACAATTGAACAGCAAGAAACAAATAACCCCATTAAAAAATGGGCAAAAGGCCAGGTGCAGTGGCTCACACCTGTAATCCTAGCACTCTGGGAGGCCAAGGCATGCAGATCACCTGAAATCAGGAATTCAAGACCAGTCTGGTCAACATGGTGAAACACTGTCTCTACTAAAAATACAAAAATTATCCAGGTGTGGTGGCAGGCACCTGTAGTCCCAGCTACTTGGGAGGCTGTGGCAGGAGAATATCTTGAACCTGGGGGGAAGAGGTTGCAATGAACCAAGACTGCACTACCAAACTCCATCCTGAGTGACAGAGCAAATACTCTGTCCCCCTTCCCCCAAAAATGGGCACAAGAAATGAACAGACACTTCTTAAGACATATAAGCAGCTAACAAACATGTGAAAAAGTGCCAAACAAAACTAATTATCAGATAAATGCAAATCAAAACAACAATGAGCTCCATCTCACACCTGTCAGAATGGTGATTATTAGAAAGTCAAAAAACAACAAATGCTGGTGAGACTGCAGAGAACAGGAAACACTCAAACAATGTTGGTAGGAATGTAAATTAGCTGAGATACTCTGGAAAGCAGTTTGGAAATTTCTCAAATTAAAATAGAACTGTCATTTAACCCAACAATCCCATTGCTGGATATATAGCCAAAAGAAAATAAATTATTTTACCGAAAAAACACATGCACCCGTGTGTTCAATACAGTACTCTACACAAGAGCAATGCATGGAATCAAGCTAGGTGTCCATCAATGGTGGAATGGATAAATAAAATGTGGTACATATATACTGTGGAACACTATGCAGCTATAACAAAGAATTAAATTATATTCTTTGAAGGAACATGGATCAGCTAGAGGTCATTATCCTAAGCAAATTCATGCAGAAACAGAAAACCAAATACTGCATGTTCTCATGTACACATATAAACTAAATGTTGGGTACTCATGGACATAAAGATGACATCAGTAGATACTGAGGACTACTGGATAAGGGAAGGAAGAGGGGAAAGGGCTGAAAAACTAGCTATTGGAATCTATGCTTAGTACCTGGGTGGCAAGATTATTTGTACCCCAAACCTCAGGGGTGCAAATAATCATGCAATATATCCAGACGGATATGTACCTCCCTGAATGTAAAAGTTGGCAAAAAAAATAATTATGAGAATAAGTAAAGATGATATGTTATAGCACATTAGTTTATGGCTGGTAGTGTTTGGTTTTGTTGGAGTAAAGAATGTCTGGGAGAATGGGAAGATATCTTGCAAGTATACAAGTTCATGCTTGACTTGAACCCTGTGGTGAATGGGCATCACTGATGGGATCTGATGAGAAGTAGTGTAACTTTCCTGCTTGCCTCTTTAGGAGAAGAGTGCACCGGAAATGGTGAATGATGACAGTCTGCAGGCTGATGCATGTGGCATTTTAAATTAGCAATAGTTCTTCGGTTCTGTTCAATTCTCTTGTAGTTGTGACATGCCTTTGATCACAGATTCTTCCAGTAATCATTCTCATAAGTGTTTATCATTCTTCATAGCCCAGAGTTATCTTTATAATGCCCTTTACTGTTAAAGAATTTATACCAGTCTCTAAATGAATTTTATTTTCTGCTTCCCTGGTTATTTCCTCAAAGATGCATCAAGCAAGCATAAAAGTTGAATTTGGACAATCAGCTTAATTTTATCCTTTGTTCCTTCTGTTAACTACAGCAGTATCATTTATATCTTTAACTTTCATGACTTGTCAAACTTTTTACCAGAATATAAAACATAAATGGCAGAGAAGATCTACAGAGTGAAAAAACATGTATTTCATCATGTAATACACTCAGAGGGGTACAGTAAAATGGGAAAAAGCATAAGCTAGCACTCAAAACCTGTGCTAAAACATTTTAGCAATATTCTCTACGTATAATAAATTACAGGAATAATGAATGCATATATACATATCATTACTATTGTCTCACACACACACACACACAGAGTCATGGATCACTTAATGGAATACAGTCTGAGAAATGTGTCATTAGGCAATTTTGTTGGTTTGTGTTATAGTATATTTATACAAACCTAGAGTAGACTACTACACACCTAGGCTGTATGGTACGGCCTCTTGCTCCTAGGCTACAAACCTGTGTAGCACGTTACTGTACTGTATACTGTAAGCAGTTGTAATACAATGGTAAGCATTGCATAACTAAACATGTCTAAATGTAGAAATGATAAACAATACTATAATCTTATAGGACCACATCATATATGCAATTCATCAATGGCTGAAATGTCCTTTATGTGGTACATAACTGTATGTAGGTACACATATAAATATACATGCATATGCACACATAAATAAATATAAACCCTCCCCCCTTTTTTTTTTCTACAGACAGTCTTACTCTTCTGTTGCCCAGGCTGGAGTGCAGTGGCACAATTTCAGCTCACTGGAACCTCTGCCTCCTGGATTAAAACCTCTTTCTAATATATGCAGGTATGTGCCACATAAATTACATTTCAGTCATTAATGGATTGCATGTATGATGGTGATCTATCACCACATATAATTGTATGTATATATGTATATGTGTGTAAAAATATAAATATATTTAGGATAGTATTTCAGAAAGAGAAATAATGCTGCAAGTTATCAGTGCTGCAAAAGGAGGTATGGAATGGTATAAAATCAGATTTAAATTTAAGAACAATTACCTTGACAGCAGTGTAGAAAATGACTCTGAAGTCAGATTAGAGCTGAGAAAAGAAACTAGTTGTAAGTGAAAATGAAAGTAAGAGTCTGAATTTAAGCAGAAGCAATAGGGATGGAAAGAAGGGGAGAGGTTTGAAAGAGATTTATTAACTCTATTGGTGAGATTTGGTTACTAAGGGGGTGCTGAAATTTAAAAGAGGCTTTATTCATTAAATATTTAGTGTCTGCTATGTGCCAACTAGGGCAATAGGTTTTGGGGATTAGGCTTTGAACATGGAGATAAAAACGTATACATGCTTGGAGATTAGAATCTAGTTGGAATGAGAATGTGAGCAAAATAACTGCTATGAAAAAAAATAAAACTAGGTGACGAGTTCTAAACAAACATCCATTGCTCACTCCTACTGTTTCCTGCCTTTGAAAGAGGAAGCATAACCTCCTGGCCCTTTTCTGATCTTTCTCTTATTCTGCCAAGGCAAGTAGAGGGACCTATCTGCCTGGCTTTTGGTGGAGCACATGTGTGCTCTGCTCCTCCCTCCTTAAGTGTCCAAGGGACAGTGGAGAACTGTCCTCATGTGGAACATAGCCAACCCCATGGACTTCCTGGGACACGTAGATGAGCCTACTGAATTCTGGGGACCAGTGCTAGCAAACATGCTAGTCCAAAGTTATAAACCAGATTTTGGTCATATCCAGCATTAACAATTACAAAGGGACATTTTAATCTTTATTTACCTTGCCTGCTTTCTCAGATGTTTCAGAGACACAGTGAGGAAGATGAATGTTTTAAATTGCTTTATCTTAAACAACAAGAAGGAGTAGGAAAGAAGGAGAGCTGGAGCTAGTTATTCCTCTTTTGAGAGGTAACAGATGTTGGGTCTAAATTATGAGAACGTAAACATAAAAAACATGAGGGAAGAGCATTTCAGGCAGAGGGAACAGAAAATACTAAAGATTGAGGCTGAAAGACACTCAACATGTCCGAGAACAAAAAGAAAATCCATGTGGCTGGAGTGACTGAAGGAGAAGGGAAGAGTCAGTGGGAGATGTGGGGAAAGGGAACAAGAATGTTTAGTCTGAAAGTAGCTCATGTCAAGTGCAATGGGAATGCACTTGACATGATGGTGGAATTTCAGCATGTTTCTTTCTATTTTTAAATTACACTTTAAGTCTTGGGGTACATGTACAGAACATGCAGGTTTGTTACATAGGTATACATGTGCCATGGTGGTTGGCTGCATCCATCACCCCATCATCTACATTAGGTATTTCTCTTAATGCTATCCCTCCCCTACCTCCACCCCTCCAACAGTCCTTGGTATGTGATGTTCCCCTCCCCGTGTCCATGTGTTCTCATGGTTTAACTCCCACTTATGAGTGAGAACATGTGGTGTTTGGTTTTCTGTTCTTGTGCTAGTCTGCTGAGAACTATGGTTTCCATCTTCATCCATGTCCCTGCAAAGGGCATGAACTTATTCTTCTTTATGGCTGCATAGTATTGCATGGTGTATATATGCTATATTTTTTTTAATCCAGTCTGTCATTAATGGCCATTTGGGTTGGTTCTAAGTCTTTGCTATTGTGAGTAGTGCTGCAATAAACATACCTGTGCATGTGTCTTTATAACAGAGTGATTTATAATTCTTTGGGTATATACCTAGTAATGGGATTGCCTAGTCAAAAGGTATTTCTAGTTCTACATCCTTGAGGAATCACTACACTGCCTTCTACAATGGTTGAACTAATTTATACTCCCACCAACAGTGTAAAAGTGTTCTTATTTCTCCACATCCTCTCCAGCATTTGTTGTCTCTTGACTTTTTAATGATCACCATTCTAACTGGTGTGAGATGGTATTTCAATATGGTTTTTACTTTGATTTCTCTAATGACGAGTGATGATGAGCTTTTTTTCATGTTTGTTGGCTGCATAAATGTCTCCTTTTGAGAAGTGTCTGTTCATATCCTTTACCCACTTTTTGATGGGGTTGTTTTTTTCCTGCAAATTTGTTTAAGTTCTTTGTAGATTCTGGATATTAGCCCTTGGTCAGGTGGGTAGATTGTAAAAATCTTCTCCCATTCGGTAGGTTGCCTGTTCACTCTGATGATAGTTTCTTTTGCTGTGCAGAAGCTCTTTAGTTTAATTAGATCCCATTTGTGTATTTTGGCTTTTGTTGCCATTGCTTTTGTTTTAGTCATGAAGTCTTTGCCCATGCCTAGGTACTGAATGGTATTGCCTATGTTTTCTTCTAGGGGTTTTATGGTTTTAGGTCTTAGGTTTAAATCTTTAGCCATCTTGAGTTAATTTTTGCATAAGGTGTAAGGAAGGCATCCAGTTTCTGCTGTCAGCACATAGCTAGCCAGTTTTCCCGATACCATTTATTAAATAGGGAATCCTTTCCCAATTGCTTGTTTTTGTCAGGTTTGTCAAAGATCAGATGGTTTTAGGGGTATAGCATTATTTTTGAGGCCTCTGTTATGTTCCATTGGTCTATATCTCTGTTTTGGTACCAGTGCCATGCTATTTTGATTACTGTAGCCTTGAAGTATAGTTTGAAGTCAGGTACCATGATGCCTCCATCCTTGTCTTTTTGCTTAGAATTGTCTTGGCTGTGTGAGCTCATTTTTGGTTCCATATGAAATTTAAGGTATTATTTTGTTTTTTCAATTCTGTTAAGAAAGTCAGTGGTAGCTTGATGGGGATAGTGTTGAATCTATAGATTACTTTGAGTAGTATGGCCATTTTAATGATATCGATTCTTCCTAACCATAAGCATGGAATGTTATTCCATCAGTTTGTGTCCTCGTTTATTTCCTTGAACAGTGGTTTATGGTTCTCCTTGAAGAAATCCTTCACGTCCCTTGTAAGTTGTATTCCTAGGTATTTCATACTTTTTGTAGCAATTGTGAACGGGCGTTCACTCATGATTTGTGTCTCTATTTCTCTGTTACTGATGTATAGGAATGTTTGTGATTTTTGCACATTGGTTTTGTATCCTGAGACTTTGCCACAGTTGTTTATCAGCTTAAGGAGATTTTGGGCTGAGACAATGGGGTCTTCTAAATATACAATCATGTCATCTGCAAATAGAGACAATTTGACTTTCTCTTTACCTATTTGAATACGCTTTATTTCTCTCTTGCCTGATTTCCCTGGCCAGAACTTACAATACTATGTTGAATAGGAGTGGTGAGAGAGGGTAACTTTGTCTTATGCCCATTTTCAAAGGGAATGCTTCCAGTTTTTGCCTATACTGTATGATTTTTGGCCATGGGTTTGTCATAAATAGCACTTACTATTTTGAAATATGTTCCATCAGTCCCTAGTTTACTGGGAGTTTTCAGCATAAAGGACTGTTGAATTTTGTCAAAGGCCTTCTCTGCATCTGTTGAGATAATCATGTGGTTTTTGTCTTTGATTCTGTTTATGTGATAAATTATGTTTATTGATTTGTATATGCCAAACCAGCCTTGCATCCTAGGGATGAAGCCAACTTGATCGTGATGGATAAGCTTCTTGATATGCTGTTGGATTCAGTTAGCCAGTATTTCACTGAGGATTTTCGCATTGATGTTCATCAGGGATACTGGCCTGAAATTTTCTTTTTTAGTTGCGTCTCTGCCAGGTTTTGGTATCAGGGTGATGTTGGTCTCATAAAATGAGATAGGTAGGATTCCCTCTTTTTCTATCATTTGGAATAGTTTCAAGAAATGGTACCACCTCCTCTTTGTACCTCTGGTAGAATTTGGCTGACTGCAGCACGTTTCTAAAATTTATCCACAGGGTGAGAAAGAAATAAGGAGTGGAAGAAAAGAGACCAATTTAGAGCCTACTAAAATACATTATCCAAGAAACAATGGGTCAGTGAGGCAGCAGTGAAAATCGAGGTCAGGGCTCAGGTTAGGGACATATTTAGACAGTAAAGATGCCAACGTTTGCTCATGGCTTGATTTTCTGATCTTTGTATGGGCATGTGAGTTAGATAATTGCCTTGTTCCCTTAGAGCTGAGATTCACACAAGAGAACAGGTAAGGGGAAAAAATGTGTAAGTTTAGTTTGGGACATACTACATTCAGGCAGGATATTCAGTCATTAATTAGAAAAGTGTGTTTGGAATTTGGGATGGAGATCTGTTTTTAAAAAATAATAGATAAATCATAAACATATTTGTCATGATGTGTTCTCTGGATACTTACATTCAAGAGCTTAAAATACTTTCAGTAGTAATTACTAACAACCTTCAATTTATATGAATAAGAAACTGTGTCTTTTTCTTTACATTTAAGTTCTGGGGTATATGTGCAGGACATGTAGGTTTGTGACATATGTAAATGTGTGCCATGGTGGTTTGCTGCACCTACCAACCCATTACTTAGGTATTAGGCCCCACATGCATTAGCTATTAATCCTGATGCTCTCTGCACCCCACCGCGGCTCCCAATTTACTAGTATTTCACTGAGGATTTTCACATCAATGTTCATCAGGGGTATTGGCCTAAAGTTTTCTTCTCTTGTGTCTCTGCCAGGTTTTGGTATCAGGATGATGCTGGCCTCATAAAATGAGTTAGGGAGAAGTCTCTCCTTTTCAATTGTTTGGAATAGTTTCAGAAGAAATGATACCACCTCCTCTTTTTACTCCTGGTAGAATTCAGCTGTAAATCTATCTGATCCTGGGCTTTTTTTCTGTTGGTAAGCTATTTATTACTGTCTCAATTTCAGAACTTGTTATTGGTATATTCAGGGATTCGACTTCTATGTGGTTTGGTCTTGGTAGGGTGTATGTGTCCAGGAATTAATCCTTTTTCTTTCTAGATTTTCTAGTTTGTTGCATAGAGTTGTTTATAGTATTCTGTGATGGTTGTTGGTATTTCTGTGGGGTCATTTTTTATTGTGTCTATTTGAGTCTTCTGTTTTCTTCCTCATTCTAGCTTGCAGTCTACCTATTTTATTAATTTTTTTCAAAAAACAGCTGCTAGATTCATTGAATTTTTTAAACTTTTATTTTGTTTATTATACTTTAAGTTATGGGGTACATGTGCAGAATGTGCAGGTTTGTTACACAGGTATACAAATTCCATGGTGGTTTACTGCAACCATCACCCTGCCATCTACATTAGGTATTTTTCCTAATGTTATCCCTCCCCAATCTTCCCACCCCCACTATCCCTCCCCTAACTCTCCAACCCCGCAATAGGCTCCAGTGTGTGATATTTCCCTGCCTGTGTCTGTGTTTTCTCATTGTTCAACATCGACTTTTAAATGAGAACATGCAGTGTTTGATTTTCTGTTCTTGTGTCAGTTTGCTGAGAATGATGGTTTCCAGTTTCATCCATGTCCCTTCAAAGGACATGAACTCATCAATTTTTATGGCTACATAGTATTCTATGGTGTATATGTGCCACATTTTCTTTATCTAGTCTGTCATCAATGGGCATTTGGGTTGGTTCCAAGTCTTTGCTATTGTTAACAGTGCCGCAGTGAATATACATGTGCATATGTCTTTATAATAGAACAATTAATAATCCTTTGGGTAGCCTGCATAGCCAAGACAATCCTAAGCCAAAAAAAAAAAAAAAAAAAAGCTAGAGGCATCACACTACCTGACTTCAAATATAGTACAAGGCTACAGTAATCAAAACAGCATGGTACTGGTACCAAAACAGAGATAAAGACCAATGGAACACAGCAGAGGCCTCAGAAGTAATGCCACACATCTACAACCATCTGAATTTTGACAAACCTGGCAAAAAGAAGCAATGGGGAAAGGATTCCTTGTTTAATAAATGATTCATTGAATTTTTGAAGAGTTTTTCATGTCTCTATTTCCTTCAGTTCTGCTCTGATCTTAGTTATTTTTTGTCTTCTTCTAGCTTTTGGATTTGTTAGCTCTTGCATCTCTAGTTCTTTTAGTTGTTATGTTAGGGTGTCAATTTGAGATCTTCCTAGCTTTCTGATGTGGGCATTTAGTGCTCTAAATTACCCTCTTAACGCTGCTTTAGTTGTGTAACAGAAATTCTGGTATGCTGTCTCTTTATTCTCATTGGTTTCAAAAAACTTCTTGATTTCTGCCCTAATTTCATTGTTTACCCAGGACTCGTTCAAGAGCAGGTCGTTCAATTTCCATGTAGTTGTGTGGTTTTGAGTGAGAGAAACTGTATCTTGAACTTCACCCAAGGAGGTTTACTACTGAAGCACCAGAAGGACTTCATTGTAACTCTTTTACTCCTGGAAACAAAACGGCTATGTTCCCAGGTACTCTATTCATGCAGGGGAGAAGAGGAACTGTACATGTGAAAGATTGTATGTTTGCTCTAAAGAACTTCACAAACACCTCTTTTCAATCCGGAACTTTCCCTATTCTTTCTGCTTCCCAGTTGGATTAGTTCAAAGGTGGTTATGTAGTCAGAAGAGTAAATGGGTTTCGTACTGAAGGCTGGGAATGAGAGAAAAAGGATGATGCCTACTGAGCGCCTGCCTCATTTCAGGGGTATAGGTCTTGGTAAGGGGAAAATGAGAAAGGATCACATGCTCACTGGGCAATTAAAATGTGCCAGGTGGTTTATATTAGCACATACTAATTTTCACTAATTTTCACTGAGAAGTAAATATCATGGAAATATCAAAGACCTTTCCTGAGCATATGTGACAAATTTGGGAGCCACTGGGTATGGGATCTTTAAAATACAATTTTATTCAATTAAAATATTATTGACTGGCCGGGCCCGGTGGCTCACGCCTGTAATCCCAGCACTTTGGGAGGCCGAAGCGGGTGGATCACGAGGTCATGAGATCGAGACCATCCTGGTCAACATGGTGAAACCCCGTCTCTACTAAAAATACAAAAAATTAGCTGGGATGGTGGCGCGTGCCTGTAATCCCAGCTACTCAGGAGGCTGAGGCAGGAGAATTGCCTGAACCCAGGAGGCAGAGGTTGCAGTGAGCCGAGATCGCGCCATTGCACTCCAGCCTGGGTAACAAAAGCGAAACTCCGTCTCAAAAAAAAAAGAAAAAATATATATATATTATTGACTAACAGCTGTGTTCTTACATTTGCTACTAGAATGGACAGAATAGTACCACTCCTTCAACTCAAAAACAGATCACAGTCATGTAGTTCCAAGGCACTGTATTTGTTTACCAGCATCCAGAAATGACCTCCACAGAACTGGCACTGAGTGAACGCTTTTTTTTTTTTTAAAGACATGTTTGTTGGGGTTTCAGGAAATTGGACTTTAACATGGCTGACCACATTCCTTCTATGTGCTCACTACATATATGGTATATGTGCTGAAAATGTATCTGATTACATCCCTATCTCTGTTGAGTTTAGCAAATCAGACAAAAGTACAAACGTAGAGTTGGAGAGTGACCTCCAAGAGAAAAACAGGCTGGTCAGTGTCAAATACAAGATTTTAAAATATTTTCTTATATATTAAACAAATACTTCAACTACTGAGAATCATTCTAAAGAAGTTATCTGAAATGTAGAATGTATCAAAATACTACATTGTTGATAGAGGATAAAACCAAAATTAAATGTCCCAAAATAAGAACATGGTTATGTAAATATTTCATGCTTACTCAGTAAGACAGTAAACCATAATGTAAAATTACCTTTATAATGAATTCTTATAGGAAATGTTTACATTATACTTTTAGGGCAAGAATTAAGTAATACAGTTATATAAAAAAATGATCAAAACTAAATAAAAACATCAATAATCTATTAAGAATAAAAACCAAAAACAGAAAAATAAATCGAAAATATTTAGAAAGACATATGAAAATTGTGTGTGTGTGCATGTATGGTAAGAAGATGAGTATTTTTACCTCCTCTCATTCTGTATTTCTTAATTTTTAAGCAGTAGATGGTATTAATTTTATAACTTAACAATTATGTAAAAATAGGTATGAAAAATGAATATTTTCCAGATGTAATGAAACAAGCTTTTCCTCCTCTGAACCGAGATTTTCTTTAAGACATATGTGTTATTGATCATTAAATCCTGAAGACTCCAATATAGTGATTATAATGGAAATAGTAGCTACTAAATATTTGCACACTAAATTCATGAATGAAAGAGGATCACTCTTCAAAAACAAGCAGAGACTCAGAACCACAGGTCATGAACTGCTGAGCCTAAGAAGAGGAGAAAAAAAAGCAGTTAGGGTTTCTTATTCTAACTTATTATGTTCCCACCTGTGGTAAGTAGATAGTGTTACACAAAGAAAAGAAAGCTATTTGCTTTTGAGCTTAGTCAATACATTATCACAAAAGAAAGCCAAGAGATTTTCTTATCACCTTTCAGGTACAATATTTACATAAGTTTCTACCTGCTTGCTCAGGTTGCTATTTTATAATTAGTTAATAACCTCTCAAGTCCTGAATTACTAGCTAGGTATTTAAGACATGCTGCATGCTGTTAGGCTGTTTCATGTTACAAAGGACCTATCCTCTCATCATACAGTATCTCAGTTTTACAGCAACATGTAATCAACACAGATCTTAACATAATGTGTACAATCCGTGGATGCAGTATTTGCATAATTTGATGCACTTAACAAGCAGGCAAGGCTTGGCAGAACAATCTGCCTTCCAAGTAGAATGCAGATAGACACTCATCTTTATATCTATGATTCTTCTACTTTCTCTTTGTTCTCTCTACTTTCTCCACTGGCATGATGAGATACAAGGACCAAAATTAAGGCCCAATGTTACCTATGACTGGCCATCTGCGGAAAACTGGTAGGGCCTGGAATGGCTTAACCACATGTCTTGCTCCTCCCCCTTCCCCCATGGATAATGTCCACTTATCAAACAACTCTCCTTATCTCAGGGTCTGGGCAGAGTTCCTGCTTATCCCTGAGTAGTGAGTTTCAGTTGCCTGTCAGCTACAGAATTACTCATATAAGGCAATCACATACTCCCACAGGAACCAGAGGGCACCTCACCCTGTTGATACTAACTACAAAGCCTGTTTCTCCCAACCCTAGTTGTTCCCTGTTCCCTGTACTTATGTTTCTCATGTGGCCCTTTGTGGCATGTAATGTCCTCCTCCTTGAGCAATGAGTATATGTGACGTGAGCATTTGTCAGCCTTATCTATCCAGTACCAGACATCATGTTATATATTATATTGTCCATTACCCTAGGATGGGAATCCCTCCCCATAACCCTAGGATGAGAATCCCTCCCCAGCCAACAGGGTAAATAAAAGCAGATAATACTGCTCACCATACATCTGCATGACTAAGAAGGCCCTCCAATGGATCCTTTGTAGGACAAAGGATCAGCTTTTTTGGGTCAACAATCCTGGGCCCACTTTATAAAGTAAGGGACACCCACATGAACAATAATGCCAAAGATAGCACAAGTGAATTAAAATATACTTTAAACATCTAGGAGTATGTAATACATATATATACACACACACATACACATATGAACATATATACACACATATGCACATATATACACACATGTGCATATATATGTGTGTATATGTGTGTGTGTCCCAGATGTACTTTATATTTATTTACATATATTCATATATATACACATATACACTCCCAAATGTACTATAGATAAAAACATACAGGTACATATATATTTGTATGTATGTATATATATATGAACCTACTCTGTATATTCAGAATCAGTGTGTGTATATATACACATACATATGTATATAGTATATTTATAGCACATTTGGGAGTATATATATGTGTGTATATGAATATATGTAAATATATAGTATATCTGGGAATATATATATATACATGTATATATATAAACACACGTAAACATGTGTATACATACTCATATAAACGTGTGTGTGTGTATATATATATATATATACTGATTCTTCATCTTTTGATCAGATAAAATCTTACACTCCAGAACCAACAGAGATTCTGAGGCTGACAGCACTGTCCTCACTTTTAAACAAGCCTTTTAGAAAAACATTCTTTGACATGGAAGTTGTTAACTCATCCTCCTAAAAATGGCTGATTATTCACAATGTGTATGAATGTCAGCCATACAAATATTCATATTTTGTTTGGGATTAAGCAGACGGGGATAGGTCAAGTGTGAAGAAATTTTTGAAAACCACTTAAAAAGAAAATAAATACCATGGAATGTTGTATAACTGAGAGACAAGAGTTTGAAGAAAATAAGATTTCGAATTTTAACCTATAAATATGTGACAGTTAATTGTTTCCTTTTTACTTTTTGGCATTGAATTTATTTTTATTTTACTTTAAGTTCTGGGATACATACAGGTTTGTTGCATAGATATGTATACATGTTCTCTGATGGTTTGCTGTACCATCATCTAGGTTTTAAGCCCTGCATGCATTAGGGTAGATGGTTAATTTTATATGTCAACTTGACTGAGCTAGAATGTCCATGTATTTGGTCAAATCTTATTATTGGGCATTTCTGAGAAGATTTTTTTATGAGATTGACATTTAAATTAGAGGACTATGAATAAATCGGATTACTCTTCATAATATAGGTGGGCCTCACCAATTAGTTGAAGGCCTTAATACAACAAAGACTGACCTTATCTGAACAAGAGGAATTCTGCCAACAGACCACCTTTGGACTTGAACTGCAATTCTTCTTTGGTTTTCCAGGGAAAACAAAATACTGATTTACCAACCTCCCACAATTATGTGAGCCAAGTGCTTACAATAAATATCTTTCATATGTATAGGAAAGAGATATATATATACCCTAATGATTCTGTTTCTCTGGAGAGCCAAGATTGATACAAAGTATTCATTTATTTCCCTGTGCTTCCTGTGGGAATTTGGATTTTTTGGTTAAAGCAATCCACTTAAAGTTTAACATGGTCCCCTTTCTACCACTTAAGATGTGATAAAGGAAGAAATGATGAAAACAGTTGTGCCAATATTTTTTCCAAGAATGGGAAAATCCACCACTCTTATCCCACTAGTCATGTTTAGTAGTCTACTGGGGATGGAGTGGAGATCCCATCCTAGTATAACCCAGCATATGACAGGTGCTCACAGTAAGTACAAGATGGAGAAACTGGGCCTTGAGCAGGTAACTGAGAATAAGTCAGAGTGGTGGACAACCAGGGAACAGAAGAGACTTTCTACATAAATAAAGTAGTCAACAGCACCAAATATCCCCAAGAAATTAATTATACTAATTAAGAGAGAGTCTTTGGCCTTGGGAATGAGTAGGTCACTGATGTCTTTGTTATGGATAGTTTCAGTGGAGAGATAAAGGCAGAACTGAGTAAAGAGTATAAACAAAAATATATCATTTACAGAAGTTGTACTTTGAAGGAAAGGAGAAATATCAAGCTGTTTTTTGCCCCAAGATAAAACTGGTTATTTATAGATTGAAAGGAAAGAGTTCAGAAGGATGAAAAGTATAGGGTGGCAGGTTAGAGTTAATTCTCTTTGGGCTTGAGATGAGCTGGGATTAAGAAAGCAGGTAAGTGTATTCAAATGGGGGATAGATTATAAACGATAGTCTATATTAGGTCTAACTCAATATAAGTTATTATTTATAACTAAAAACCTTTATTGATTTAGATCCAATATAGGTTATCACTAGACCTAAAAAATATTGGGGTCTAGTGAAGAAGTAGGCACAGTATGGAAAGTATTTTATCCATGAAATAAGAACAAACTAAGAGTGAGGGGTGAAGTTGGGTGAGGGTCTCAAGGGGCACGTTGGATGTTGGGATCCATAAATCCATCATGGCAGCTCTGCTGATATATACATTAGGAAAAATAGGAAGTAAGAAGTATCACACTATCCAAGTTGTGTATACATCAGATAACAGACTTGAGCAGAACTAAGGTGACAGAACACTTCTCCCAAGGTCCCTCCAAAAAACAAAGCATGACTGGTAAAATAATTTTATGACAGTATGTAAAACAATTGAGGAGGCCTATGATATTCCCCCCAAAAAAACATTTTTAAAAAACAATTCCATAAAACAAGAAATCCACAAGGAGGAAGCACACTTAAATGACTGTAGCTGCAAAGGATGGAGCCTGGATTGGGCAAAGCATGCAGGAGAACATTTGGTAAGATGCCAATGTGAGGTTTGGGGTCTAATATTTCTGCTACTGATACTCTGTTCTGTCCTTTGAAGATAAACGGAGAGCAGCTTTTCACACTGTTGATTATTAGTCAAGAGCTACAGGCAATTAGAGAGATCTTTTATTTTAACTGTGGGAGGTAATATGGCTGCAACTGTGCATCTTGCTCACATGGGCAAGGCTAAAACATCACAGCTTTTAAAATTCATTCACACAGCATTTCTCCAAAGCACATACTTATTTCTAGCAGGTCAGGCCAGAATAGGTTCCAATGCCAATTCAAAAAGATGAAGGGAAAAAAATATGTATGTGTACCTATATATTAGTATTATGTGTGAGTGTGCAGATGTGTGTGGAGGAGAATTACAGATAAGGATACAGCTAGATAGCTAGATGAAGGATAGCTAAATAACTAGATAACATACTTATGATGGATTATTGATAATGGGTAGATGGATGGATGGAGGGATGGATAGATATAGATAACATTCCAATTACCAATATTACAGGCTTACTGGTGATGTGTATATTCTTCATTTATGATTTCTTAAACATTTTCTAAGATGAACATTATTAATTTTAGGAAATAAATAGAAAATCAAAACCTTTTCAAAATTTCTGTTTCAAAGCTGGAGAATTTCAAGGGATGTACAGGCCAAGAAAGAAACCATTTCTGAGTGGTTTAGGAAGTGATAAGAAAATGCAAATGATATCAAGGAACTGAGAGAGAAGTATTTTCTCTAGGATTGCATGGACATTGTTATCACTCAGGATGGTGGCAGGAAGTGGGGATTAGAATAGGAAACCTGTGAAATGAGCAGTAAATCCTTGGTGAATATGGAGAAGTAGCTTGGAGGTTAAGCAAATGGACAGGAGTGCCTAACTTAATAGAAAAAGAGGTGCTTGCACACATGTAAAAAGTATAATGATGTAAGTAGGAAATTGAGAGAAACTGAACACTGCATCCTAGGCTTATTGTTCTTAGAAAGCGGTAGAATGAGGGTCATCTACTAAAAGCCTGCAGGTGCATGCTACCCTTGGTGGACGCAAACAAGGTGAAATGTTAAAAGTGAGGCGTGTGTTGTAAACAAAGGAACAGTCATTTCAGAAAGCACAGTGGATGTCTAGAAGAGAGAACAATGGTGTGCTGACAAATTCCCACAGGAATCACAGGGAAATAATGAGGTAAAAGTATAGGAAAAGATTGACCAAAGTAGTTTCCATTTGGTAAGCTGATGAAGTCTGGCAAACACTTGAAAGAAAAAGGCACAGTTCTAGGAGAAAATACTTGGAAGAATAAGAGCACAGAAGTTGGAATTTGGGAATTCTGTCTCCTCTATGAAGATCACAGAAACTTGCAGAAGCTCTCAAATGTCTACAACAAGTATTTTCTAATGAACCACTTCCCAGGGTTGCTTGGAATACCATACCTAGTGGGTACACTCTAGAAGGTGATTATTATAAGGAAAGTATTTGTCATAAAACAGTGACATCTTGTGAACAGACCCAGAGCAAGAGAGTAAATAGAATGAAACATAAACTACACAATCCAAGAAGCTCCAGCAGGATTCTACATTGTTATTGCTTGTTCTTAGGAAATAGGGCAGGGAGTAACGATATTTACAGCAGGGAAGCGGATTAGGAAAAATACTCGTCTGTAGAAGAAACATAGTGTAGAGATGTAAACAATTCGTCATGAAATTACTGACTCAGAGACCTACAGAAATACATCATCAGTTTACCTACCAAAACTGGTGCCCAAGAACACTGTTATATGGTTCTCAACTGTATTGATTAATAATTCTTAATTTATTTTAACATTTTTTTAACCAGATGTTAAAATCAATCACAAAGCTACCAAATTTAAAAGTCTTGTACAGGCATAGTAATAGATCAGTGGAGTAGAAGAGAAAGTCCAGAAATGCACCAAAATATACCTAAGCATTTAATGTATGATAAGGTTATAGTTTCATATCAGAGGGGAAAGTTTAGATGGCTCAAAACATGATATCAATTAGCAGGCTTAGTAAATTAATAGCTCTGTATGGAAAAGAAAAACATAAACTTAGGATCTTCTATCCAATATACCCATTCCAGATTGCTTAAATATTAAAATGTAAAATATAAATAAATGCATATTTTTCATCCATCAAATTGGCAAAGCTTTAAAAAATCGTGATGAAATTATATTTCCAAAGGTATTGCTAAGGATGCCACTGCTGAAGGAAGGGAAAATTAGCACAAATTTTTATAAATGTCACTTATATCATTAATTTTTTTTCTTGGGTTATCCTTTGACACATATTAGTAGAAGCAAATAGTCCCCTTGAAAATACTTTTTTTTTTTTTTAATTCAGAAGAGTCTATTTTTCTATTTTACTTTAGGTTCTGGGATACATGTGCTGACTGTGCAGGTTTGTTACATAGTTATACATGTACCGTGGTGGTTTGCTGAACCTATCAAACCATCATCTAAGTTTTAAGCCCCACATGCATTAGGTATTTGTCCTAATGCTCTCCCTCCCCTTTCTCTCCACTCCCTGGCAGGCCCAGTGTATGATGTTTCCCTTTCTGTATCCATGTGTTCTTATTGTTCAACTCCCACTTAGGAGTGAGAACATGGCGATGTTTGGTTTTCTGTTCCTGTGTTAGTTTGCAGAGGATGATGGTTTCCAGCTTCCTCATTCAGGTCCGTTCAAAGGATCTGACCCAGCAATCCCATTACTTGTTATATACTCAAAGGATTATAAATCATTCTACTATAAAGACACATGCACATGTATGTTTATTATAGCACTACTTACAATAGCAAAAACTTGGAACCGACCCAAATGCCCATCAATGATAGATTGGATAAAGAAAATTTGGAACATACATACCAGGGAATACTTTTCTTGTTTATTATAATGTTAACTCATGATGAATATTGAAAAATAGAAAGTATAAACAAGGAAAAATGGGGAAAAATGTTTTTAAAGGCTCTAACTTCCCTAAACCAGACATAAATTATCACTCCAGAATATATTATTTAAGAAAATTTATGTACAAATCTACATGCATACTACTTTTTTTCAAAATGAGATCATAGTATTCATTTTATAACATTATTTTTCACTTAAAAATTTGTTGGGAAAATCTTCCAATAGATTCAGTTCTGAAGCTTCATACAACATTTAACTGATGTCTTTTGTTGGGATAGCTTTCAACATTTTTCTGTCATAAACAATGTTACAGAGAATACCCATGCACAGGCATGTATACACACTCAACATTTGGAGACAGACCCACAACTTTTAAAAGTAGCTGGTGTTGTGTACAATATCCTTCAGTAACTTTCTCTGGTATTTTCAGCCAATTTTTATTGATACTGGCAAACTGGATTGCAGTCTTGATTAGGTGGGCTCTTTACTGGGATCTATATGTAAAACAGCACTGGTGTAAGTTAGTAATCAATAAATTTGTTCCACTGTTGCCAAAGCGGACAGCACATTTTACTGGAAATAATAATGTACTTCTTGTTGATAAATCTAACCCCACTGAGTACAGTGTGTTTACACAGTCACCATCCACTGAGAATTAACAGAATTGTCTGAGAATTTGAAATCAACTAATTCTTAGCATATTAATATTTGTCAGAAGCCATGATTTATTTTGCTTATATTTTAAACTCTTAAACATTTCATTCCAAGATTTAAGCTTTGGAAAATTCCAAAATAAATCTGAACAGTAGAAGCTATGGAAAAATATTGTTGAATTTTTAAAACTTTGGCTTTTTTTAGTTAAGTAAAGTGAATTAGTGGGTGTGTTTCCCTGTTCTGTTTATTAATAGAAAAATAATACATGCTATAACCTCACTAATCTTCACATCTTTTAACCAATTTTATTCATTCATACTATAAATGATTATTCATTACCTTCCACTCTGCAGGGAGGTGAGAAAACCAAACACACAAAACACACGTATATTCTCTCTCTCTCTTCTCTCTCCCTTCCTCTCTTTCACATACACACAAATGCACACACACACACACCCTAGATGTTAAAGAAGTTCACGTAAGCTCCTAATGTTTAGATAAACATAGTTGAGTTCTTTACTGGGATCTATATGTAAAACACAACTGGTGTAAGTTAGTAATCAATAAATTTTTTCCATTCTTGCCAAAGTGGACGGCACATTTTACTGGAAATAGTAATGTATTTCTTGTTGGTAAATCTAACCCCATTGAGTTAATAACCCCATTGAGAAAGAAAGAGGAAGAGAGAGAGTGAATATATGTGTTTTCTGTGTTTGGTGTTGCCATCTCCCTTCACAGTAGAAGGTAATGAATAAAATTGGTTAAAATACTAATTCACAGTTTAGATAAAAGTAGAGCAAGGTAGGAACACAGCTAATTTACAATATGAGGACACTGTGAGACTGAGGGGCAGGTTCTATTAATGAGTGAATTTGCATAAGCTGCACAACAATCCCTTACCAAAGAACACTTAGCCAGTAAGAAAGGAAGCATGAGAATTCAGTTATCTCATAAACCTGCTACAGTGCAGAACATTCTCCTCTGTGGATTTTGCAGTGAAGAACTGGGAACCAAAATATTGGAAAATAAAACATTAAATAGCACACATATGGGAGAAGATGGCAGGTGAGAGCAAACATTTTCATTTGTGAGGCTTGAATTGGTCTTTCTTTCCTGGAAAAAGGACTTCTCGTAAGAATAAACCGTGCTTCTGTAATCCCAGCACTTTGGGAGGCCGAGGCGGGTGGATCACGAGGTCGAGATCGAGACCATCCTGGTCAACATGGTGAAACCCCGTCTCTACTAATACAAAAAATTAGCTGGGCATGGTGGCGCGTGCCTGTAATCCCAGCTAGTCAGGAGGCTGAGGCAGGAGAATTGCCTGAACCCAGGAGGCAGAGGTTGCGGTGAGCCGAGATCACGCCATTGCACTCCAGCCTGGGTAACAAGAGCGAAACTCCGTCTCAAAAAAAAAAAAAAAGAATAAACCGTGCTTAGAGAGGAAGCAGCAGGCTGAAGACACAAGAGAACACTTGACTAATTGCCAGTGACTAGGAGACAAGATTGAGGGCTGAGAGGGAAGGGTCAACCAGGAAATAAGGAGAGAGTATGAACAGTTTAAATGTAGTTAGAATTTAGAACTAATTAAAAATATAAGGAGTGAGAAGGCTAGAGAAGCTATTTGAGGCAGAGTTACCTAATAATGTGTGTGGTCACTTAATGTGTGAGATTTTTGAAATAGGCGAAGAAAAGGAATATGACAGAACCAGAGAAGGCATAGATAAATGTTGTGAAATAAGACCTGCTTTCTATAACACACCACCGTTGACTCCAGCAGAGATGCTGCTGAATGCGCCAGGGATTTGAGCCGCAGAATAACCAGTTAGGCGAGAAGAATTCTTAGCCAGCCTTCAAGCCACACCCACTGATTTTCCTAATAAGAAAGCCAAAGTCCATGAGGCCAAGTTACTTCTGAAAAAACTTCCACTACCAGTTAATGCTAAAGCAGGAAATCTGCTGTTCTCTCTCTTAATTGTATTGTTTTGGTTTGGTTTTGCTACAAACCTCTGCTCCAATTATAGCTTTTCTCATTTGATAAATTTAGGCAGAAATGTACCAGGGCCAAGGCCAGAGAGAGGGTGGCATCTCCCAGCAATGTGATAGAGGATTGGAGGGCCTTGTGTTTGGACCTAAGTCTCATGTTAGAAGAAGAAAAAAATGATGATAGACAATTCAGAAGTTCCTCTTACAAAACAAATTTCTCCAAAGCCATCTGTTCCCACCATTTCTGAATGGGAAAGAAGAAAAGAGCTTGCCATGTTTGTATGCAGGAGGAAGTGGTTGGAACCAGATTACCAAGAGAGTCGTGATCAACTTACAAGTCCCTTTATCACTTCCTGTCAAAGCTTGATTTTAGAGCCAGCCATGAATCACACTCATGTTTTCTTCAAAAGTCCTACGTGCATGTTAATCACAGTTCTGCACTCCTTACTGATGCTCTACTTTGTTGCAACTGTAGGATTTACTTTAGGTGAACTTCAGATGACCCTTCAGCAAACATTGTCTTCTACATAAGAATTAGATATTCAAGAGGCCTCCAGGTAGATCATTTGAGCTCAGGCTAATTAGAGGCCTGAGTTTTACGGCTCTGTAGCCTAGTAATCTGTGCTGTCACTCCTGGGTTCTGTCTAGCTCAGCTGAGGCCCATTCTTAAAGTTTATTTTTATTGGTCCAGATGTAATCTTTGGTGGCTTATATCAAAACCTCTTATTAAGTTGCAGAGGATCTCTTTTGGCAAAATTGGACAGATAGCATTGCACACAAAAGCATAAACTTAGCCCCTAATGAGATAGTCTAGCAACAATTTACAACACCAAGTTGAAACAGAGAGCTAAGTATTTTCACTGTTCTGTGTGAAACTTTGTGATTTTTAGGTATTAAGAGTTACTACTACCAAAAAAAGCAAGGGGTAGGGGAGGATGGTGTCATTGAAAGCACCATTTAAACAATGACAAATTCTCAGAAACTTTATGTGCTTTGAAGACTAAACATAAAATCCTAAGCCCCACATGTGACTTAATAGATCTCCTATTGGTGAAGAAGACCTCAGAGAAACCTTAAAAGCTAAGCCACGATGGGATGGAAGGTCAGACACACAGTTGTATCTCCCGCCTTTGGTGGCTCAGACATAGCAACTAACCAGCATTAATGTTAAAATAGAGATTATAAGACTGACAGAATGGACTCTTTATGGCAGTAAGATACCAAATTATAAACAAGACCTAAGGGTTAAGTCATGCCCTCCTACACTTAAAGAATAAACTGTGTTGTAACTGCTGCACTTTTTCTCTAGCAGCTAAGGGAGTATTGGGGCTTTGATGAGACAAGAGAGTGATTTGAGTAACCTTCCTCCGATAAGATGACCACCAGCCATGGACTGGCTCTAGCCAGTTTTCAGAGGCTGAGTAATTATAATGTCCTTGCTTCACCTTGTGATGTGTAGGCCCTAACTGTAATATTAGACATTTAAATGTTAAGTCTGTACTGCAAAGTGCACATGGGTGGTATGTAGCGTGCATGTTTATTCCATACACATGCATCAGGATCCCTTTCGTGGATGTTAATAGCCCCTCCTATAGCCTGTTGAATATGAATACTTGGCTAACCCATTCAGCATAAATCCCTATTCCAAGCCCTCCTCCTTCAAAAGTGACTGCCTTTGGGGGTGTGCTGGAGGCTGTGCTTCCTGGCCTATCAGAAGGATCACCTTGCAGACTGTAACTCTTTATAAGAAAGAAAATCTTCTTTCCAAATTTATAGATCTCATGATTTTTTCAATTGACAGTTTACCTTGCCTGGTGATATGCCAAAATAATTCATAGATTTTTCAGAAGATATTTGATCACAGAACTATTTCTGGTGGAAAAATGATTACTCTCTGTTCTAATTCTTTATGGTAGCCTGTCAAACCACCATACACACTTCACTGTTTATCAAATAAACAGTATTGTATCCCTCACAGTTCCGGAACGTGCCTGGGTTTAGCCAGGACTTTCTTGCCTGGAGCCTCTCATGCAATTGCCATTAGACAGTAGTTGGTCTGGAAACATCTAAAGGCTCATATTTTCTCACGCGTCTGGTGGTTACTGAGGCTGCTGCCTGGGACCCAAGCCAAGCTAGGCGCCATCTGGGTCACGTTCATGAAGGCTCTCCACGGGGCCTGGGCTCTCCTTACACCCTGGCATCTGAGTCCTAAGGGCAAGTGTCCCAAGACAGACCAAGTGGAACTTGTGTTGTCTTTTATATTGTACCCTCGAAAGCCATGCAGTGTTGGCCAGGCCTGGTGGCTCAAGCCTGTAATCCCAGCACTCTGGGAGACAAAGGCAGGCAAATCACAAGGTCAAGAGATCGAGACTATCGTGACCACAACAGTGAATCCCCGTCTTTACTAAAAATACAAAAATTAGCTGGGCTTGATGGCATGCACCTGTAGTCCCAGCTACTCAGGAGGCTTAGGCAGGAAAATCACTTGAACCCAGGAGGAGGAGGTTGCAGTGAACTGAGATCGCGCCACTACACTCCAGCGTGGCAGCAGAGCAAGACTCCATCTCAAAACAAAAGCCATGCAGTGTCATTCTTACCACATGCTATTCATTAGAAACAAGACACTAAGTCAAGTTCATATTCAAGGGAAGAGGAATTAGACCAGTGGTCCCCAACCTTTTTGGTACCAGAGACCGGTTGCATAGATGACAATTTTTCCACTGGGGAACAGAGGTATGGGGGTAGGGGGAATGATTCTGGGATAAAAATGTTCCACCTCAGGCATTAGATTCCCATAAGGAGCCTACAACCTAGATCTCTTACAGTTCACAATAGTGTTCACACTCATGTTGTTTCCTGAGCCACACTTTCTCGAAGCCCAATAACGAGAAGCAGATGGACTAGAAAAGAAGGAAATTTATTACTGTAACCAGAAACAGGGAGAAGGCCAAAGAAAATTCCACCAGACCAACTCAGAGTGTCACAATTTTGTTAGTGCTTATATAGGTTGGGATTATGTGCCTACGTGCAGTATAGCATTCGCCTACATCTATTGGTGACTAATTTTGTTTCAACTAGGTCAGAAGCAAAAAAACGCTAAGTCCTATTGAAAGGGCCCCAGTACCTTCAAGGCCTGTCTACTTTGATACTGGAGTGATTGTTTCTATCTTAACTCCTTTACAGCTTGGTCCTGAGGGCTGCGTTAGACTCTCCAATGAATCTATTCAAACAGCTGTCTCTGTTACCTTGACTTGTCTCAAATTTTGTTGCCCTGAGATGGGTCCTGGCACTAGGAATGTAAAACTGTTTCTATTATTTTGGCTTTCTCCAGCAAGGGAGAAGCCCACGCAAGGATCCTACTGGCCATTTGTTTCATTTCTAGCTTTGATGTCTGGGCACTGATTTTCCTAGGTTTCACTATTTGCTCAGTGTTAAGGCAACACTGTGGAAATGTGTCTGTGTAACTGGGTGCTATGCGGGTCGCTCTGTGTGATTGTCAGGGAGAATTGGCCAGCTACACTATGAGAATCTAATGCAACCGCTGATCTGACAGCAGGTGCACCACAGGTAGTAATGCTCACTCGCCCACAGCTCACCTCCTGCTGTGTGGCCTGATTTCTAATAAGCCATAGGCCAGTAATGGTCCATGGACCACGGCTGTCGACCCCTGAATTAGACTTCTCCTCTTAATGGGAAGAATGTCAAGAAATTTGAGAACATATGTTTGAATCATCACATCATTTCAGGCAGTATTTCTCAGACTATAGTTTGAGAAACTCTGAAACTAGTTTTAGTAAGAATCCAGAGTCTGAAGTATTACAATACTAATAGTTCACATTCGAGTCTTATTAACTAAAGCAAAAAAAAAAAAAGGGCTGAACAAAAAAGACAGTCATACCTAGTTAGGTGATTTATCACACCCTGTAATCCCATATCACACCATACAGAGTGTGTGAGTGCACAGTTCTTAGCAGGCTGGACTTAAGTTTCCCATGAGCTGATCAAACCCGGAATCCACCTGGACTCCTCCTGCGCTTTGAACTCCATATCCAGGGTGACCATATATCTCAGTTTTCCTGGGACAGTCCAGGTTTTCTTCTGTTGTTCTGGCCTGCTGATAGAATTGTGTGTGACAGTAAATTACGCGGCAGCTCACCTAAGCTCTCAGTACAGTACTTTTAATGGCAAAACTGCATCTTACTTTTGTACCCACCTAATACTTGCAAGCCTTTCTATTCACCTGTAGTTTCTATAACATGCTGACGTGCCTTCCATTTACATTGCCCTGCTGGGACTTCTGCAATTTTCCAGTCTGCAAATTCTCTCCTCTGGAGCATTGTGTGCTCCCCACTTAGACAGATCTTTCTGAAACTTCACTTTTATTGTTCTTGTTAGTCTTCAGCAACATCCCTGCCTCTGACTACCCCAGCTCCTCACAGCAGTTTTACTGGTGTCCCACCTGAAGATTCACTCTGTCCTGTGCAGCACTTGAGTCAGTCTTAAATAATACAGGATGCAAAAAACAGTCTCTGCTCCTCTCCACATTTAGTAGATGTTAGAAGGAATCATGACCCTTTCTAGACTCAGGAATAAGTGGTCCTGTCATGCCTGCTGGATTGGTGTGATATTCTCTGAGTCTCTTTTGCCATCCAGAACTTGGTGTTGTTGATGGAGAAGATTTCTGGATACAAGTTATATGGCTGATAGAACACCTTTTCTATCCATAGTCCTTTTTTCCAATGTTTTCTGATGTGAGGGATGTTTTTTTAATAGCGATGTCCTGATACCTTCAGGTTCACCTTAAGAATTTTCTAGATGTGAGTCAGTGCAGAGGATTTTGCCTGCCATGTACAGTTCTCAGAAATAACAACTGCCTCCCTGTCCTCTGGCCTAAATCTGAAAACTCACCTTTGCCTGGATTTTTGCTACTTGATTCTAAATACCTGATTCCTTGGCCACCTGAATCTGTTACCAATTGTCCACTGTCCCTCTAACCCATCTGTACTTCTAGAGTCAGTCCTGGAGCTGAGCCACTTTCCTGACCCCCTGAAGTCCATTTACAGACCCAGTTTCATAATCAGTATTCTGAAACATATACTGATTCTGGTATCAAAAGGAAGCTATGATAAGCTTGGCAAGGAGGTTGTTCCAACCCTCTGTTGTAATTGCCATCATAACCCCCTCAGACTAACCAGGCAGAACAGAGGGAGGCGTTGACTCTGGCAAGCCTCCTACATTTGTTTCCTTCATCAGGAAGACATGCTAGGTCAGGGAGCTGGTCCTGGAACATTTCACCCATTTCCTAGAACACTATTTCCTAAACTGCATTTATTTAGTAATTTCAAAGCTGAGAGGTTCACTACAGACAGCGAGGAAATTGGGAAAGTGAGTAGACTAGGACATGAAGATTTGGGTTTTAGCCTCCGAACAATGAGACTTTGTGACCTTAGGCAATTCAATTAACCCCTCTACATTTCGATTTTCTCCTCTGAAAAAATAACACAGCCAAGTAAGATGATTTTTTTTTTTTTTTTTTTTTTTTTGAGACAGAGTCTTACTCTGTTGCCCAGGCTGGAGTGCAGTGGTGCGATTTCGGCTCACTGCAACCTCTGCCTCCTGGGATCAAGCGACTCTCGTGTCTCAGCCTCTGAAGTAGCTGGGTTTACAGTCACGTACCACCATGACTGGCCAATTTTTGTATTTTTAGTAGAGACAGGGTTTTGCCATGTTGGCCTGGCTGGTCTTGAACTCCTAACCTCAGGTGATCTGCCCACCTCGGCCTCCCAATGTGCTGGGATTTCAGGCAGGAGCCCCTGCACCTGGCCATAAGAGGATTTTTATTTTTCCTTTCTGCACTGTGGACATCTCCACAAGAAGGTGAGACTAGACCTGGGTCTGGTGGGACTCACAAAAAGGAAAGAGTCTATTCTACATTTTTGATGAGCCTTTATTAAGTTCCCAGACTATGTTAGAAGCTGGCTTTAAATTTTTCCATAAGGAAACAGACATATAAATTTCACTGTGTTTAGAGTTTGGGCATAGCATTTTGGAATAAGCATGCCTTCCATTTAGAATACACTGTAAAATATAGAGCATCTGTTGGAAATAGATGAGTCACCAAGATGTTTTTTCCATCTGATTGTTTTTGTAGAGTGATACTCTCAGGCAAAACACATCAATCCATAGATATTTCTGTTTCATAGGAGTATTTCCAGAATGTCACACTGGAGAATTCTGGGCTCCTTCTTTCTCTGACTTTTTAAAATTTAACTCATGTTTCCAAAGAAAAAAATTAAGGTTTTTTTCACTCTAATAGACACATCCAGCTGTAATTATTAAGGTGATGCTACTTCTTTATAAACTAAGCACATACACTTCCCCCTAAAATATGCCACCCCCAAATAGATACAAAGATGAAGCCAAATGTCTCTCTTGGTATTGAGGAGCTGATAGTCTGTCAAAGAATTTATATGTTCTTTGCATTTGTGTATACATATTATTTATAAATTTATAGTATCTATACTAATTTATAGTATTTAGAGTAATATATTTACAATATAGATGTACTTATAGTATTACTACATATAATATTGCAATCTAATAATATTTTCCCCTTAGCTATTTGTAATTTTACAAAATATTGTTACTACCATTTGTTTGACTTAAGATAGTGGGATAAATGTTTCATAGAGAAATGTGAACTCTGCTTTGTTTTGCCTGAATAGGTTAAAAGAGACAATGAAAATTAAAGCAGAATTACTCTCACTTCTTTTCCTTTTTTCTTATTTCTTCCCTGTGTTCCACACATCATGTGTGAGCCTAAGAAATCAAATATCAAGCCATTAATGCATTTCTTTACATCCTGCTGGTGGAAACAGTAGCCCACAGCAGCAAGTTCATTTTCAGCAAATGGCTGTGTTGAAAAATCCAATACAATTCCCATTACCACAATGAAGGGAGACTGCCATTTGCCCAATAAGCATTCTATGAAGGTGTACTATTTTGGCAGTGGAAACAAGAGACTGGATTTTCTTGAAACATTTTTAAGCATTTCATAGAGCCAGTGCCAAACTAACAAGGAGGCAACATAAAACCAACTGTAAAAATCACACAAGAATGGTGGCTTGAGTCTAAGCCAACCCAGTTTCAAGATAAAATCAAACTGCTAGAATTTTATGAGAAATCTCAAAAAAGTAATTCTGAAACTTTATAAGAAAATTTACAAAGTTGGAAGTTAGGTGCCATAAGGTGTATGTTTTCATAATTCCTGGCTGAAACTGCTTTAAAATGTGTAAACTCTGTTCAGTGACTCTCCCATCACCACCTCCAATAAAGTTTTAAACAGCAAATACTCCATAGCTCTGCTTGCATTGAATCCTTTTGTTAACTAATTGCTGTTATTAGTACTAACAAACATGGAAAAAATTGCTCATGTTTCAGAAATGAGCTAACCTTAAGATATTTCTGAGAGAACTACCAAAATGAACAGTTAAGCTAAATATGTAGGGCATGCCAATCACAAAGAAGAAAAGATAACATATAACAAACACATGGTTACAGTGTAGGATAGAAATGTATGTACTTCTTGTATTTATTTCCTTTTTTCCTTGCTGAAGATGCCATCACTTTATCTGGACTTAGGAATAATGTAAAAGTAAGCCAAGAATGGTTTTTTTTTTTCTTTTTTTTTTTTTATTGCATTTTAGGTTTTGGGGTACATGTGAAAAACATGCAAGGTTGTTGCATAGGTGCATATGTGGCAGTGTGATTTGCTGCCTTCCTCCCCTTCACCCATATCTGGCATTTCTCCCCATGCTATCCCTCCCCAACTCCCCACCCCCCCGCTGTCCCCCCCACTCCCCCACAACAGACCCCCGTGTATAGTGCTCCCCTCCCTGTGTCCATGTGTTCTCCTTGTTCAACACCCACCTATGAGTGAGAACATGTGGTGTTTGATTTTGTGTTCTTGTGTCAGTTTGCTGAGAATGATGGTTTCCAGGTTCATCCATGTCCCTACAAAGGACGCGAACTCCTCGTTTTTAATGGCTGCATAATATTCCATGGTGTATATGTGCCACATTTTTCCTGTCCAGTCTATCATCGATGGGCATTTGGGTTGGTTCCAGGTCTTTGCTATTGTAAACTGTGCTGCAATGAACATTCGTGTGCATGTGTCCTTATAGTAGAACGATTTATAATCCTTTGGATATATGCCCAGTAATGGGATTGCTGGGTCAAATGGAATTTCTATTTCTAGGTCCTTGAGGAATCGCCACACTGTTTTCCACAATGGTTGAAGTAATTTACACTCCCACCAACAGTGTAAAAGTGTTCCTATTTCTCCACATCCTCTCTAGCATCTGTTTTCTCCAGATTTTTTAATGATCGCCATTCTAACTGGTGTAAGATGGTATCTCAATGTAGTTTTGATTTGCATTTCTCTAATGACCAGTGATGATGAGCATTTTTTCATATGTTTGTTGGCCTCATGTATGTCTTCTTTTGTAAAGTATCTGTTCATATCCTTCGCCCACTTTTGAATGGGCTTGTTTTTTTCTTGTAAATCTTTTTTAGCTCGTTGTAAATTCTGGATATCAGCCCTTTGTCAGACGGGTAGGCTGCAAAAATTTTTTCCCATTCTGTTGGTTGCCGATTCACTCTATTGACTGTTTCTTTTGCTGTGCAGAAGCTGTGGAGTTTGATTAGGTCCCATTTGTCTGTTTTGTCTACGGCCATACCACCCTGAATGTGCCCGATCTCGTCTGATCTCAGAAGCTAAGCAGGGTCGGGCCTGGTTAGTACTTGGAAGAATGTTTTTATAGTCTCTCTACTCTGTTACCAGCACTACAGTCATTTCGTTTTGGGCATGGCTTTTTTTTCATTTTACCTTGAGTCCTCAATGTCTCTGTGAATTTAGTGAGTATTTATTGATTACCTATTAGATATAGGCACTGTGCTGGGAACTTTTAATAAAATAGAAATAAATGGGACATAGTGCTTGCTATAGGTTAACATTAATACAAACTTTAAAATATACTTAAGATAGGATGTAACAGTGTCATAAAGAGATTCACACCACACTAGATATTTGGTTTGTTTAGTTCCAGGGCAACAATTGCATATCGGATTGGAATAAATCAGCTCCTTTCTTCTTATAAATACACTGCCATTAACTGGAACGATTTCTAGTAATTCATTTCATATTAATATTTACAAAATATCCACATCATTCATTTAAAAATGCAATGAAGAATCATATGTGTGTATATCTAAGAGTTGCTAATTGAATGTGCCAGACTGATTAAATAATTTTAAAATATGAATATAACTGCATGTAGACTAAATATGGCTGAGTGGGTGATTAATTGAGATTGAAGCATTAATATTAGGTAATTGGTAATGTTGTGAATAGAAATTAAAAGTATTGGAAAATGAATGTGCTTGAGGGAAACATAATGACTTCAGTTTTAAATACGAGTTTGGTATCTGTGGCAAAGAGAATTCTGGCATCATAAAGGTAGGAATTGTGAATTGTGGAAAATGCACCTGAGAGGTCACAGAAAATGAGGTTTGCAAAAGAGATAAAGGGAGATAAAAGCAAAAGAGGATGAGAAGATGCTACTTACTAAGAAGATGTGGGATACAGGTAGGCCGGGTGCGGTGGCTCATGCCTGTAATACTGTAACTAGGTGATAGGAGCAGGGCTATGGGGGTGTTCCAAAGACGCTCACTGTTTCCTGATGGGATGTGTTTTCCCAGATACTTGGGCCTTACCCAAGAATGGAGAGAGGGCCCTGGTGGCTAGGTGAGCTCGTTTAAGTAAGTATGGGATCCAGAGAATTTTGCAGAAAGTGATTCATTAGGCAGAGAGAGAAATAGAGAGTGTGAGCTCCCATGCTGTCATGGGAGGGGATCCAGAGATGGAGTCCATATCGGTAAGGGAGTAGGGGGGATCTTAACCCCGAAGTTACTCCCACCCCATTCAAGTTATCAGCCAGTGAGAGTAACTTCGGAGTTACTCCTCTGGAGTGACTGATCTTTGACTCTGATATTGGATTAGCTATCTAGCCCACAACAGAGCCCCTCCTTCCAGGGCTTTTGGCGGTCTTTTTAAACAAAGGAGCTCACACCTGAAATTTTACCTAGCCCGCCTGCGGAAAAGTTAGACGAAGAACTCTAGATATCCTGATGGGGAGGTGGATGCAGGCATGACTCTGGGAAGTTTTTCCCTTTGAAACCACGCCCCTTGTGGACCCGGAAAGAGAAGTTAACGTGGATCCCTCAATCCTAATACTTAGGGAGACCAAGGTGGGCGGCTCACAATAAGGTCAAGAGTTTGAGACCAGCCTAGCCAATGTGGTGAAACTCTGTGTCCAATAAAAATACAAAAATTAGCTGGGTGTGGTGGTGGGCACCCATAATCCCAGCTACTCTGGAGCCTAAGGCAGGAGAATCGCTTGAACCCAGGAGGCGGAGGTTGCAGTAAGCTGAGATTATGCCATTACACTCCAGCCTGGGCAACAAGAGCAAAACTCCATCGAGAGAGAGAGAGAGAAATATACATAAGTAGAAACAAGGTGAAGGAGAGTTTACATTAGGATGCTGAGACTAGAGTATATCTGAAGGAAGCAAATCAATAGAGTGAGGAGGCTGGGCAGGGAGCAGGTAATCAAATAGTAGGTTTCAGAGAAGGAGGATTTGGAATTCAGTCAAGTTCATCTTTATGAGAGATTTCTGCAGGAGCAAGGAGATATAAAAGGAATGAAAAACTAGGGAAATACGCAGATAAAATATAGAAACATTAAAGGGACATCCCATCAGATGGACCCATAAATATAAGATCATCTACTCATAGGAGCTGAAATGGGGGAGAAGTAGAGATTTGAAGAAAGTGGAAAAATTATGAAACAGTACTTTGGACAATGCAACAGGGAGGGCACAAAAGTTTCAATAATTATGGGACAACAATGAGTACAACCTGACATTGAATGTTCCAGTAAAAGAAGCTTCTATGCAATGCAAACTGCACTGGTGTTTGGTGGTACAAACAAAGAAAGTAAACCCTGTGAATTTGTCTAGGTTGAGTAGCAACAGTTTACAGTATACTTTCTCATAAAGTAATCAAATTTTTGTTCTAGTAAAAAGTGTAAAAGACAAGTAATGTTTCTGTTTCAGCAACAAAAGAACTGAAATTAACAAAGATTAAGTATGAATCAGATGAGCCAAAATTTTAATGGAATTTTCATTAGGCACCTTGACAATGGTTAAAAGAGATTCCAATTGAATGGAAAGAGAGGAGGAAGGAGGGATTGCAACCTCAGGTGTCAGTAAGATTTGGGAGTAGGATATTGTGAAGTCCACTCAAGTTAACAATTGGGAAGGAAAAGGCCACACAGAAAGAATTGGGAATATGTCTGTACCGTGGTTTCAGATATATTGGTGGAAGTAGTGCTTCTACTTGGACTCTGCTACCTAGTTAATGTTCCTTTCTTGTTCAGAGGTGACTTCCAATTAATCCCTGTAATTATATTAATACTGTAACTAATAAAAGTAAATAAGAATAATTAATATTGGCAGTCTTTTTAAACAAAGGAGCACATCTGAAATTTTAGCTAGCCCGCCTGCGGGAAGGTTAGACAAAGAACTCTAGGTAATCTAATTCTTGATTATTTACTTTTATTAGTTACAGTATTAACTTAATACACTTACAGGGATTAGTCGGAAGTCAGTATAGCAAAAAGAAAGATTTGCGGATTTTGAGGAGTGAGACCCTGCTGTAAGACACAGAAGAAAATGTTTAGCAAATATTTAATTTTTGTTCAGTGGGCCACCTGAGACATTATTGCATCCTAAAATTAGACGGTAATTTTCTGGGACAGGAAAAAATCTCAAATTTCTAGAGATTAAAAACATAATATCCACCAAAATACACTGAAGGACGGATACATTAGATTGGATATTAGAGGGAATTAGAAAGCAAGCTTGAAAAAAAATTTTTTAGGGCTCAGCAGAAAAGTATATGCATTAAAGGAAAAGAATAACAAAGAACTTATTTATCTGATACAATATAAATAGGAAGTGAACATGAATGCAGAAAAATGGGAATAAAGATATTCATTGCAGAGATGTTTATAATAGTTATAAATGGACGGTGTTAAAACTTCACTCTACATTATTTAAGGGTACAGAGAGGTTCTCTGCTGGTAGATCCCAAGCAAATTCTGGAGCCACTGCAGCCATTTTGCTAGCATGAATTGAGAGCTAAGAGCTGTCTTGGGGTAAGTGGAGTGGGCTGGAGTAAGGAGAGGTGGACACTGAGCAGGATGTCAACACTGCAGAAGGCAGCATGAAGACAGAGTGAGGACAGGTCCTGAGTAACATGGTTAGGATGCCTGGGTTGCGTCTGTCCTGAAGTTAGTCCCATATTTGTACTTTTAGTTAGAAACCGGTAAGATTCCTTTCATGTGAAAGTCACGGTGGTCTGGATTTTCTGATACTTGAGACCAAATGAGCCCTAACTATTACAAGGATTATGTAATCACACAATGTGGTCTTCCTGCTTGCTGACCAGATATAGCTGGTTTATCAAGACAGGGGAATTTCAGTAGAGAAAATGGCTTAATTCATGCAGAGCTAGATGAATGGGAAACTGGAGTTTTATTTCTTAAATCAGTCTCTCAGAAAATTTGGAGATGGAGGCTTATTAAGGATAATTTGGTGGGTAGGAGGCCAGGGAGTGGAGGAGTGCTGATTGGTTGGGTCGGAGATGAAATCATAGGGGGTCAAAGTGGGTTTTTCTTGCTGTCTTCTATTCCTGGGTGGGATTGCACAACTGGTTGAACCAGATTACTGGTCCTGTTGGTGCCAGCTGTTGCATCAGAACTAAGGATCTAAAAAACATCTCAAGCATCAATCTTAGAATTTATCATTATGATGCTATCCCTAGGAGCAATTGGGAACATTTGGAATCTTGTGGTCTCGAGCTTCATAACTACTAAATCATAATTTCTAATCTTGTGGCTAATTTGTTCGTTTTACAAAGCAGTCTGGTCCCCAGGCAAGAAGGGGGCTTGTTTTGGGAAAGGGCTGATATTATCTTTGTTTCTAAGTTAAGCTGTAAACTAAGTTTCTCCCAAAGTTACTTTGGCCTACACCTAGGAATGAACAAGTGATGCTTGGAGGTCAGAAGCAAAATGGAGTCAGTTGCATCAAATGTGTTTCACTGCCAATATTTTCCCACTGTTAGAATTTTTGCAAAGGTGGTTTCAGGTATACCATTAATGTCAGGTGAAAATAAATGCTTCACATCTCTAAGCTCTGAAAGATTATTTACAAGGGATTATCCCTGCCAAGACAACTGGAGCCATTCTACTCAGAATTAAAAAGGAGAGATTGTCTTTAAGGTTCTTGCCTTCAGTTTAAATGCTGCTCAAAGCCTTAGTGCTTAATTCATTCTTAAGTCTTACTAAAGTTTGTTTTCAGTAGAGCACTCATTATGTTTCTATTGAGGTAAGAAGAATGAGGCAAAGGAAAAAGAACAGTAAATTGGAGTCAAACTATTTAAATGTCTACATTTTTAATGCCCAGGTAGTTACTTAACCTCTTGTTTTCACCTCAATTATCTGTAAAATCAACAGAATAATGCTTGTTTTACCTAAGATCACAGTAAACATTGCAGTAAATAGTAAATGTGTAAAAATGGTTTGAAAATTGGAATAAAATGCAAATAGGAGGGGAATGCAAGAGGTTTTGAAATAATAAGAAAAGCAAATGAAAATGACTTTCAAATTTATGTTTCTTTGGATAGTGACTGGTTTCAAAGCTTTATCTGGACCTTGGCATGTCCTTAAAACCATCTGTTGCGAACTGAACGTTTGTGCTTCCTGTTTCCCCCGCCAGTTCATTCCTTGAAATCTAGTTCCCAATATGATGAAATTTGGAGATGGGGCTTTTGGGAGGTAGTTAGATCATAATGTTAGAGCTTCTATGAATGGGATAAGTGCCCTTATAAGAAGAGGCCAGAGAGCTACTTTACTTCCTTTCTGCTATATGCAGACACAAAGAGATGTCAGCTGTGTACAACCTGGAAGAAAGCTGTCACCGAAACCCAGCAATGCTGGCACCGTAATTTGGACTTTCAGCCTCCAGAACCATGGAAGATAAGTTTCTTTTGTTAGTAAGCCATCTAGCTTATGATACTTGGTTGTAGCATCTCAAGCTGACTAAAACATCATTCATCATCATCCACAGGTAAAATGTCTTCTAGGATCATTGTTATTAAATCATTCATTCAGTAGTGTGAGGAATACAGCTAGCCACCAGGCTTACAGAGAGGTCACATATCCTTACCAGGAAAGTATGTGGGAATTCTTTGCACTATCTTTGTACCTACTCTGTGAATCATTCCAAAATTTAAAAACCTTAAATCTCCATTTGTTCTATACTCTGTGTTATGACCGGTTAAAACAGTTATCCGCCATAGACCATTACAACTAAATTTGGAGAATGATGATAATATATAAGTAAAAAATGCTGAAAGCTCCTTCACAGAAGCTCATGCTATAGCTCAGAAACAGTTACAGAAACAGAGGATAAGCTTATTGGAGTTGAAATAGAAGCAGCTGTAAGTGCAAAGGGCAGCCCTTTTGAAGTACCACTGTTTATTCAGTAATTTTTTTTACTAAAAATATTTGAAATTTCCTAAATGACATGCTGACCATTCTGTTGAGGTGGTAAACAGGGACGCTATGGCCTTGGGTCCTTAGCATCAACTGGAAATGCACTCTTGGTGAAGGGCAGTGACTCAGGTCAATCACAGCAACTGGGACAGGCTAGCTGTGCTTAGGCAGAAGAGTTAACTTTTGCAAGCTAATGTCAGATCTTCAGGCTCCTTCCCTACATATTGCTGCCACCTAGTGATCAGAACAAATCTTTTTGTGAAACACCAAAAAAAGAGAAATATAAGCACTCTCAGATTGCTTTTTTGTGAAGAATCGAAAGAGCTCAATAGGAATGCAAAAATTAGTAAAGTTTATTGAATAACAGGTTCATACTCATCATATATCTGGGTTCTTTGGAAGATGTATAAACTCTATTCCTTAAAAAAAGTTTGCAATCTATTGTCACCAAATTGAAAATAGTACAATATAGTATGAGTGGGACAAGATCTTTATAGTTTTGCCCCTCCTTTGGTGGTTTTGATATCAATATGTATATAAGTCCATTTTCATGCTGCTGATAAAGACGTAACGGAGACTGGGCAATTTACAAAAGAAAGAAGTTTAATACAGAACTCACAGCTCCATGTGGCTGAGGAAGCCTCACAATCATGGCAGAAGGCAAGAATGAGCAAGTCACATCTTACACGGATGGCGACAGGCAAAGAGAGAGCTGTGTAGGGAAACTCCCATTTTTAAAACCATCAGACCTCATGAGACTTAATCATCAGCATGAGAACAGCACAGGAAAGTCCCACCCCCATGATTCAGTTACCTCCCATTAGGTCCCTCCCACAACATGTGGATTCCAAGATGAGATTTTGGATGGGGACACAGCCAAACCATATCAGTATGTATATGGAATATACATATACTGAATAGCAAATGGAATAACTACCATTTGCATGATGTCTTCATTATGGCATGCACTGAGCTTTGTGCTTTAAATGAATTATATTTATAATCCTCAAATCATGCATTTAAGAAAGTCTTTGTTATTGTATGTTTAACTGTGACAGTATTGAGTCAGTGAAGTTCTGGAACTTGCTCAAGATAACAAAGAGTTATATAGGCAGGATATTAACTCAAGTAGCTGATTTCAAATTTAGTATATTTTGAATAAGAATGCATTGACAAAATCAGAATGTTTTCAAAGTCTCCATCATAGGAGGTTATCTCTCTTTTAAATTATTCTTAAGATACTCCACCATTTCCTATATAATGTCTTGGAATTATTTTGGAATTAATTTTAGAATCACTTCAGAAAGAAAACCTTTATTACTAAATTTAGGATTCTCGATTTGATTTCACTTTTTTAAAACAGTCCTAAGTTTCACACATTTTATTTTTATAACATCGTCTGATTGAGAATGAATGGGACCCTAAAATTACTGCCAAAATATTAGTAGCAATGTCACTGATATTCTTTCTCAATGAGTTTCCTACAAACTATTTCAGAGGCTTCTAACAGGTAGAGCAAAACGTTTTTAAAAAGAGTCTGCCGATAAACTAGAAACTACCAAGAAAACCAGAAAACAAAGACTTCCTATCTTTTGGAAATAAAAATGATCCTATCTTACATAGTCTATGGGTTAGTGATGAAATAAAATAAAAATTTCACAGTACCCCCAAATAGTGATATGATGACCCTTACATATGAGAATCTATAGAATACAGTTAAAGTATATCTTAGGTGGGAGGTTCATAGGGAATGAGTGTGGGGCATATGCACATTATTTGTACTATCTTTGCAACTTTTCTGTAAATTTAAAACTATTCTAAAATACAAATTTCATTTAAAATAAAATTTAAATTTAAAAAGTAAAAAATATATCAGAGAAAAATTTATAGCCTTTCTATAAAAAAACAAATGAATTAAACTTACAAATTCAAAGGTACAAAGGGAAAAACAAAATCAACTGAAGGAAAATGAAAGGAGAAATGGTTAGATGTAAAAAATACACCATAAAAGAGAAAATAAAAATCATGAATAAAAAAATGATGAATAGTTTTATAGCAAAATCATGACCTAAATCTAATCAAGAAAAAAAGCAAGCTGCATAAATATTTAAAGATTGAAAAGATGGAAAATAACCACAAAATTTGAGAAAAATAAAGATATTTAGAAGACAACTTTGTACTGTGTGCACATAAATAGGAAAATATGAATGAAATTGAAAACACTTAAAGATATATACTATACTCAACTTGCTTCCAACTTTGCTGTCCTTCTTTGGTAATTTTTTGCAATGGTAAACTTTGATTCTTTATACTTTATTTTCTGTGTAAGTACTAGAGATGTTTTCTTTGCAGTTACTGTGAGGCTTACATAAAACATCCTATAGTTATACAGTTTTATTTTAAGCTCATAACAACTTAATTTTAATAACATGAAAAATTATACAGTTTTACCCCCCTCTCCCCTGCATACACATTTTATGCTATTGATGCCTCGCTTCACATTATTTTACAGTGTGTACCATTAACATAGCAACTCACAGGGTATAGCAAGATATTTTACTTTTTTAGGCAGACACATAATATTGGTTAACTAACACTGTACATTATACTAGTAGTAGTTGCTTGCAATTTCAACATTAGATGATTTTTATAAAGATGGGTTTTCAGGTCTTGCTGTATTAAAAAGCAAGTGTGAATCACTGTAGAACAGAAAATGAGGGTGATGGTGTCTGATGTGGTTTGTCTGTACCCCACCCAAACGTCATATTGAATTGTAGCTCCTGTAATTCCCATGTGTCATGGGAGGAACCTGGTGGGAGGTAATTGAAACATGGGGGCGGGTCTTTCCCATGCTGTTATGATAGTGAATGAGTCTCATGAGATCCGATGGTTTTGTTAAGGGGAGTTCCCCTACACTACACAAGCTTTCTTGCTGGCCACCATATAAGATATAACTTTGCTCCTCCTTTGCCTTCTACCATGATTGTGGGGCCTCACGAGCCATGTGGAACTGTGTGTCAATTAAACTTCCTTTCCTTTATAAATTACCCAGTCTTGGGTATGTCTTTTTTTTTTTTATTCTCAGATAAGCAGTAAACACACAAATTTTATATAACCAGATAGTTATTATAAAGCTAAGTTGATATTTTTGTCTTTCTTCTTTTTTCTTTTTATTGTATTTTAGGTTCTGGGGTAAATTTGCAAATCATGCAGGGTTCTTGCATAGGTACACACATGACAAGGTGGTTTGCTGCCTCAATGCCCCCATTATCTACATCTGGCATTTCTCCCCACGTTATCCCTCCCCACCCCCCGCTGTCCCTCCCCTAGGCCCCCCCAACTGACCCCAGTATGCAATGCTTCCCTCCCTGTGTCCACATATTCTCCTTGTTGAACACCCGCCTATGAGTAAGAACATGCGGCATTTGGTTTTCTGTTCTTGTGTCAGCGTGCTGAGAATGATGGTTTCCAGATTCATCCATGTCCCTACAAAGGCCACGAACTCATCCTTTTTTATGGCTGCAAAGTATTCCATGGTGTATAAGTGCCACATTTTCTTTATCCAGTCTATCATCAATGGGCATTTGGGTTGGTTCCAGGTCTTTGCTATCGTAAACAGTGCTGCGATGAACATATGTGTGCATGTGTTTTTATAAGGGAATGATGTATAATCCTTTGGGTATATACCCAGTAATGGGATTGCTGGGTCAAAAGGAATTTCTAGATCCTTGAGGAACCACCAGACTGTCTTCCACAATGGTTGAACTAATTTACATTCCCACCAACAGTCTAAAACAGTTCCTATTTCTCCACATCCTCTGCAGCATCTGTTATCTCCAGATTTTTTAATGATTGACATTCTAACTGGTGTGAGATGATATCTCAATGTGGTTTGATTTTCATTTCTCTAATGACCAGTGGTGATGAGCATTTTTCATATGTTTTTGACCTCATATATGTCTTCTTTTGAAAAGTGTCTGTTCATATCCTTCACCCACGTTTGAATGAGTTTGATTTTTTTCTTGTAAATCTGTTTTAGTTCTTTGCAAATTCTGGATATTAGCTCTTTGTCAGATGGACAGATTGCAATTTTTTTTTTCCCATTCTGTTGGTTGTTGCCAGTTCACTCTAATGATTATTTCTTTTGCTGTACAGAAGCTCTTAAGTTTAATTAGATCCCATTTGTCTATTTTGACTTTTGTTGCCATTGCTTTTGGTGTTTTAGTCATGAAGTCCTTTCCTATGCCTATGTCCTGAATGTTTTGCCTAGGTTGCCTTCTAGAGTTTTTATGGTGTTTGGTCTTATGTTTAAATCCTTAATCCATCTGTAGTTAATTTTAGTGTAAGGTGTCAGGAAGGAGTCCAGTTTCTGGTTTCTGCATATTGCTAGCCAGTTTTCCCAACACCATTTATTAAATAGGGAATATTTTCCCCATTGCTTGTTTTTGTCAGGTTTGTCAAAGATCAGATGGTTGTAGATGTATAGTGTTGCTTCTGAGGCCTCTTTTCTGTTCCATTGATCTATGTCTCTGTTTTGGTACCAGTCCCATGCTGTTTTGATTACTGTAGCCTTGTAGTATAGTTTGAAGTCAGGCAGCATGATGCCTCCAGCTTTGTTCTTTTTGTATAGGATTGTCTTGGCTATGTGTGCTCTCTTTTGGTTCCATATGAAGTTTAAAGTGGTTTTTTCCAGTTCTGTGAAGAAGGTCATTGGTAGCTTGCTGGGGATAGCATTGAATCTATAAATTACTTTGGGCAATATGGCCATTTGCACAATATTGATTCTTCCTAACCATGAGCATGGTATGTTTTCCCATCTGTTTCTGTCCTCTCTTATTTTCTGGAGCAGTGGTTTGTAGTTCTCCTTGAAGAGGTCCTTAACATCCTTTGTTACTTTATTTTATTCTCTTTGTAGTGATTGTGAATGGGAGTTCACTCTTGCTTTGGCTCTCTGTTTGTCTGTTATTGGTATACAGGAATGCTTGTGATTTCTGCCCATTGATTTTGTATCCTGAGACTTTGCTGAAGTTGCTTATCATCTTAAGATTTTGGGCTGAGATGATGGAGTCTTCTAAATATACAATCGTGTCATCTGTAAATAGAGACAATTTGACTTCCTCCTTTCCAAATTGAATACTCTTTATTTCCTTTTCTTGCCTGATTGCTCTGGCTAGAACTTCCAATGCGATATTGAATAGAAGTGGTGACAGAGGGCATCTTTGTCTAGTCCCAGTTGTCAAAGGGAATGCTTCCAGTTTTTGCCCATTCAGTATGATATTGGCTGTAGGTTTGTCATAAATAGCTTGTATTATTTTGTAATACATTCCATCCTTACCTAATTTATTGAGGGTTTTTAGCATAAAGTGCAGTTGAATTTTGTCTAAGGCCTTCTCTGCATCTATTGAAATGATCATGTGGCTTTGGTCTTTGGTTCTGTTTATGTGATGGATGACATTTATAGACTTGCATATGTTGAACCAGCCTTGCATCCCCAGGATGAAGCCTGCTTGATCATGATGAACATGCTTTTTGATGTGCTGTTGCATTCAGTTTGCCAGTATTTTATCGAAGATTTTCATGTCAATGTTCATCATGGATATTGGCCTGAAGTTTCCTTTTTTAGTTGAATCTCTGCCAGGTTTTTGTATCAGGATGATGTTGGTCTCATAAAATGAGTTAGGGAGGATTCCCTCTTTTTATATGGTTTGGAATAGTTTCAAAAGAAATGGTATCAGCACCTCTTTGTACATCTGGTAGAATTCGGCTGTAAACCGGTTTTGACCTGGACTTTTTTTGGTTGGTAGGCTATTTATTGCTGCCTCAATTTCAGCTCTTGTTATTGGTCTATTCAGGGTTTCAACTTCTTCCTGGTTTAGTCATGGGAGATTGCAAGTCTCCAGAAATTTATCCATTTCTTCCAGATTTACTGGTTTCTGGGCCTAGAGTTGTTTGTAGTAATCTCTGATGGTAATTCGCATTTCTGTGGAATCGGTGGTGATATCCCTTTATAATTTATTACATCAATTTGATTCTTCTTTTCTTTTTTATTATTCTGGCTGGTGGTCTATTTTGTTGATCATTTCCAAAAACCAGCTCCTGGATTTATTGATTTTTTTGAAAGGTTTTTGTGTCTCTAACTCCTTCAGTTCTGCTCTGATCTTAGTTATTTCTTGTCTTCTGCTAGCTTTTGTGTTTTTTTGATCTTGCTCCTCTAGCTCATTCAATTTTGATGATAGGGTGTCAATTTTAGATCTTTCCTTGTTTCTTATCTGGGCATTTATTGCTACAAATTTCCCTCTAGACACAGCTTTAAATAGGTCCCAGAGATTCTAGTACATTGCGTCTTCATTATCATTGGTTTTGAAGAACATCTTTATTTCTGCCTTCATTTCATTGTTTATCCAGTCATCATTCAGGAGCCAGTTGTTCAGTTTCCATAAAGTTGTGTGGTTTTGAGTTAGTTTCTTAATCCTGGGTTATAAGTGGATTGTGCTGTGGTCTGAGAGACTGTTATTATTTTCTTTTGCATTTGCTGAGGAGTGATTTACTTCCAATAATATGGTCAATTTTAGAGTAAGTGTGATGTGGTGCTGAGAAGAATGTATATTCTGTGGATTTGGGATGGAGAGTTCTGTAGATGTCTATTAGGTCTGCTTGGTCCAGATCTGCATTGAAGTCCTGGATAACCTTGTTGATTTTCTGTCTTATTGATCTGTCTAATATTGACAGTTGAGTGTTAAAGTCTCCCACTATTATTGTGAGGGAGTGTATGTCTCATTGTAGGTCATTAAGAACTTGCTTTGTGTATCTGGGTGCTCTTGTATTGGGTGTGTGTATATTTAGGGTAATTAGCTCTTCTTGTTATATTGATCCTTTTACCATTATGTAATGCCCTTCTTTGTCTCTTTTTATCTTTGTTGGCTTAAACTCTGTTTTTTATCAGAGACTATGATTGCAACCCAAGCTTTTTTTGATCTCCACTTGCTTGGTAAATCATCTTCCATCCCTCTATTTTCAGTCTATGTGTGTCTTTGCACATGAGATGAGTTTCCTAAATAAAGCATACCAATGGTTCATGACACTTTATCCAGTTTGCCAGTCTGTGTCTTTTGATTTGGATATTTAATCTGTTTAACATTATTATTGTTATGTGGGAAATTGATCCTGCCATTTTGTTACTGCTTGGATGTTTTGCCCTTGGTTTGGTGCAGTTTCTTGATTGTGTCATTGATCTTTACCATTTGGTTCTTTTTTGCAGTGGCTGGTATGGGGTTTTCCTTTCTGTGTTTAGTGCTTCTTTCAGGAGCTCTTGTAAGGCAGGTCTGGTGGCTATGAAATCTCTCAGCAATTACTTGTCCATAACGGATTTTATTTCTCCTTCACTTATGAAGCTTAGTTTGGCTGGATATAAAATTCTAGGTTGAAAGTTCTTTTCTTTAAGTATGTTGAAGGTTGTTCCCCACTCCTTTCTTTCCTGTAGGATTGCTGCTGAGAGATCCACTGTGAATCTGATGCACTTCCCTTTGTGGGTAACCCGACCTTTCTCTCTGGCTGCCCTGAGCATGTTTTCCTTCATTTCAACCTTGGTGAATCTGATGATTACGTGCCTTGAGGTTGCTCTTCTTGAGGAATATCTTTGTGGTGTTCTCTGCATTTCCTGGATTCGAATGTTGGCGTGCCTTGCTAAGTTGGGGAAGTTCTCCTGGATAATATCCTGAAGACTGTTTTCCATCTTTGATTCCTTCTCCCCGTCATCTTCCAGTACACAGATCAAGCGTAGATTAGGTCTTTTCACATAATCCCATATTTCTTGGAGGCTTTGTTCATTTTTTTCACTCTTTTTTCTATTGTGTTGCCTTCTCATTTTATTTCATTGAGTTGATCTTCTATCTCTGATGTCCTTTCTTGTGCTTGATAGATTTGGCTATTGAAACTTGTGTATGCTTTGTGAAGTTTTCATGCTGTTTTTCAGCTCCATCAAGTCATTTATGTTCTTCTCTAAACTGGATATTCTAGTTAGCATTTCGTCTAACCATTTTTCAAGGTTTTTAGTGTTTCTGCATTAGGTTACAACATGTTCCTTTAGCTCAGAGAAGTTTGTTATTACCCACCTTCTGAAGCCTGCTTCTGTCAATTCATCAAATTCATTCTCCATCCTGTTTTGTTCCCTTGCTGGTGAGGAGTTGTGATCCCTTGGTGGGGGCAAAGCATTCTGGTCTTTGATGGTTTCATCCTTTTTGCACTGGTTTCTTCCCATCTTCTTGGATTTATCTAGCTCTGATTTCAGGTAGCTGCTTGGGGAGGCAGCCTTTTCTTTGCCTGCCTGCAGAGGCGCTGGTGGGCTGCCATGGATTCAGTGTAGCTGCTGCATATATTTCCTGTATCTTTTGTGTACTCAGGAAGATTAGGCCCACCTCTGCAATGGCAACTGCCCTTCCCCTCGCCAATCTCAATCGTTCCTGGTCATGCTCTAACTGATGTGCTGGCTGCAATACTCTCAAGTGAGAGAGCTTCCGCCTGCTGGGCTTTGTTGGGGACGGATCCTTACAGCTGTACGGCCTGATTTCCTGTTTTCAGTTTCCTTCCTTTCTGGGGGGTGGGTAGCTCCATCCCACGGGCTTTTTCAGTGTCAGTGCTTCTGTCTAGATCTGTGCCACCAACTGCATTACCACCAGTGTTGCTGCTCAGCCTTGTTCAGGCAGCTTGTGGGGCTTTTCAGCCCTGTGAAGATCTCTTGTTCTGTGGATTGTGGAGGGCTTCGGTGAAGCACAGTATCAAAACCGAAGTTCCAGACTGGGAGAGCCTCTGATCCTCTGGTCAGTTGCATGCACCTCCCGGGTGGGGCCATGCCCCTCCCTGCGTCAACTTGCCCTCTTTGATTTATGCCTACAAAATGAACCTGGTACCTCGTTTAGAACTGTGGAGACCACTCAGCTTCTGTGTTTCTCTTGCTGGGAACTGCATTCTGGAGCTGCCTCTGTTTGGCCATCTTGGAACCTAAACTCTTAGGTTTATCTTTATTAGCAACATGAGAACAGACTGATGATACAGTGTCCAATCTCACTCGGGGCTTTAGGAAATCATGCAGACCTGAGAAGTACACACACTTAATAATAAGTAACTGTCATTATTTTTTAATGAAGTAAAAATATTTTTCTTTTTTTAAGTTATACTTTAAGTTCTGGGGTACATGTACAGAACATGCAGGTTACATAGGTATTCATGTGCCATGGTGGTTTGCTACCTCCATCCCCCTGTCATGTGCGTTACGTATTTCTCCTAATGTTATCCCTCCCCAGTCCCTAACAGGCCCTGCTGTGCGATGTTCCCATCCCTGTGTCCATGTGTTCTCATTGTTCAACACCCACTTATGAGTGAGAACATGCGGTGTTTGGTTTTCTGTGCTTGTGTCAGTTTGTTGAGAATAATGATTTTCGGCTTCATCCACGTCCCTGCAATGGGCATGAATTAACTCTTTTATGGCTGTATAGTATTCCATGGTGTATGTAAGGTCTGTTCTTGCCGAGGATAAAACAAAGAAACTGAGGCCAGCACGAAAATAATCCAATGCAAGGGAATTTATTCAGGCTCCCGGGTGAGGTTCTGCGGTCCGACAGGAGGGGCCAGAGAAGTCGCATGGACTCCTCTCAGATGTGGGGTTTTATAGGGAGTGGAGGCGTTTGATTGGCTGTGCCCAAGGTGAGTGGGACAAAATGGGAGTGGGGCCCAGATGGTACAAAATGGCGGGGAGTGGGGCCCAGATAGGACAAAATGGTAGGCAGGGAATGGGGCCTGGATGGGACAAAATGCTATCAGGTAGGTCCTGGTGGGGCTTTTTTCCCGGGCTCCCAGCGGGGGGGTGTGTCCGAGCTCCCGGCAAGGGAAGGAGGTGTGTCCAAGCTCCCGGCAAGGGGAGAGGGTGTACACGAGCTCCCGGCAACGCAACCAGCCTTACGTTCTGACCTTTTGATGATAGATAGAGGGCGCTGCTCCTCCTACTTCCTGCTGAATATGGGCGGAGTAAGGGGAACTGGTCAGTTGGCTGGTGCCTCGACTGAGAATTGGACGAAGGGATGAAGCAGCATTTGGTTAACAGCCACTTGTCCAATTTCTTGCATACAAGCTTGTAGGAACCTGGGCCAGTGACGTGAAGGGGGTGTGTCTGAGCTTTCCGTGAGGGGGGGGAGCATCCGAGCTCCCAGCGAGGGGGGGGGCTGTGTCCGAGCTCCCTGCAAGGGGAGGGGGTGTGTCCGAGCTCCCCGTGAGGGGAGGGGGTGTGTCTGAGCTCTCGGCGATGCAACCAGCCTTATATTCCAACCTTTTGATGATAGAGGGTGCCGCTCTTCCTGACTACTTCCTGCTGAATAGGGGCAAAGTAAGGAGGACAGGTCAGTCAGCTGGCACCTCAACTGAGAGACACGTCCAACTTCTCGCATATGAGCTTGTAGTACTGTATTGGGTTCTAGTGGTGGGGCCTTGTTTCCAGGATTCCTGCAAGTAGAATTGCCAGGCATAGTAGGGGCTGGCTTTAGAGGGAGATATTAGAAGAAATGTCAGGATAATTCGAAAGATCAGGAGTTGACGGGCAGGGGCAGCGGGTGAGGCGAAGGCAAGTGGGGCCCAGGGATTTGGATTTCCACTGGTCATTTTGTGGTGCCAGTTTAAGGCGGGACACATGATACCATGGGGTGTGACCCAGGAGCTTGGCAGCCGTGGGGGTGGTCAGGATAACGATGTGGGGTCCTGACCACCTGGGCTGCAGAGATCCTGCATGGAGCGCCCGGAGGAGAATACTATCACCTGGCTGAAGGGGTGCTGCCGGGTGTGAGTCTCCAGGCCCTGGAACAATGGGGAGAGCATGATCTGCATGCTCCCTGAGTAAGTGGCGGAGGAGAGATATAGATAGGGAAGGTAGGTGGCTAGGGGAGGTGGTTGCACCGGGAAATTATGAGAGACCAGGAACGGTCGGCCATACAGCAACTCAAAGGGACTAAGGCCCGTTGGTTCCCATGGGGTGGCTCAGATCTGGGCTAGAGCAAGAGGTAGGAGAGTAGGCCAAGAAAGTTTTACCTCAATGGTAAGTTTGGCCAAATGGTCTTTGAGAATGCCGTGGTAAGGCATTCTCAAGAGTGACAGGTAAGTTCGACCTTACCTGATGACTGAGGGTGGTAGGGGATGTGTAGTTTCCAGGAGATGTTGAGAGACTTGACGACCAGCTGGACTACCTGGGCTGTGAATGCTGGACCGTTGTCTGACTGGATGGTGGCAGGTAGGCCAAAGTGGGGGATGATCTCTTGAATAAGAATGGAGGCTACCGTGTCTGCTGTTTCCCGAGAAGTGGGGAAGGCTTCAATCCAACCTGAAAAGATATCTACAAAGGTTAGGAGGTAGCGAAGTTTTTTGTGAGTGGGCATATGGGTGAAATCAATTTGCCAATCCTGAGCCGGCAGGTTGCCACGCATTTGGTGGGTGGGAAACTGTAGCCTCAAGCTTCCCTGAGACGAGACCTTAGAGCAAGTAACGCATGTTTTGTGTACCTGCTCAATTGTCTGTTGTAAACCTGGTGAATAAAAGAGGGGTTGCACAAAGTGGTGTAATGCTTTGAGCCCTATATGTAAGGATTGGTGGATTTTGGCAATAATTTTAGGAGCCTGTTCCCATGGAAGGGCGATCTTATTATTTAGGAAGATCCAGCCCTGGTCAGACTCAGTTCCACCCCTTAACATAAGGTCCTGTCTTTCTGATGGTGTGCACCCTGGTGATGTGGCTGTGGTAAGGAACAGGACTGGAGTGGGAGCCAGCCTAGTACTGGTTAGAGCCTTTGCTACCGCATCTGCCCTTGCATTGCCCCGAGAAATGGCATCCTGCTGGGCCCAGTGCCCCCAACAGTGGATGACAGTGACCTCTTTGGGGAGTAACAGAGCCTGCAAGAGGTTTGAGATATGGGTGGCATTGACTATGGTGGTCCCTTTTATGGTAAGGAATCATCACTCTTTCCAAAGGGCAGAGTGACAGTGGGTAATAAGGAAAGCATACTTGGAGTCTGTAAAGATATTTGCCCGTTTTCCCTTTGCTAGTGCAAGAGCTTGGGTTAAGGCGATGAGCTCTGCCTTTTGGGATGTCGTCCCATCAGGGAGTTGGCGTGCCTCGAGTTTAGGGTTTTAAAAGCCTGTTTTACTAACCCAGGGTGGGAGAGGGGGTCCCGTGGGTGTGTCTTTAGCTGCCACATACAAAGGTTTAGCCAGGGAGGCAAAATTAGGTATCCAATGGTGGAAAAAAATCCCACAAACCCTAAAAAGGAGAGAATTTGGTGCTGTCTCTGGAGGCTGTAGTGAAAGGAGTGCATTTTTATGGTCTGTCGTCAGGCTCTTAGTTGTAGGGGTGAGGCATATGCCTAAGTAAACTATTGAGGTGACTGACAACTGTGCCTTGGATGGGGATACTCGGTATCCTTTGGATCCCAAAAAGTTAGTTAAGAACAGTGGCAGTATGCTGTTGAGACAGCGAGAGGGAGGGACTACAGAGTAAAAGGTCGTCCACATATTGGAGGAGGAGACTGGGTTGGAGAGGGCAGGAGCTGAGATCAGCTGCTAAGTCCTGCCCAAAAATATGAGGACTGTCTCTAAATCCCTGAGGCAAAACTGTCCAGGTAAGCTGTTGTGCCAAATTGGTGTCTGGATCAGTCCAGGTGAAGGCAAAGAGAAAGTACAACTCAGGGTGTAGAGGGATGGTAAAGAAGGCATCCTTGAGGTCCAGAACTGTGAAGTGGGAGGTATTGGAGCGAATGTTAGATAACAAGGTATATGGGTTGGGGACCACCGGCTGCAGGGGTACTACCACCTCGTTGATAAGGCATAGGTCCTGAACCAAGCAATAGTTGCCGGACGGCTTTTGGACTGGCAATATAGGAGTGTTACAAGGGGAACTGGTGGATATAAGGAGTCCCTGGGCTAGGAGTCGAGCGATGATAGGCGTCAGGCCTTGATGGTGGGTCTTTGAAATAGGAAACTGAGGCCGTGAGGGAAAACAAGTAGAATTTTTGAAAAGTATTTTAACTGGTGTGTGATGTCTCGCCATTACAGGCTTAGATGTATCCCACACCATGGGATCAATTACATCCGGAGGGATAGGGAGTTGGTTTGTAGGGTTAGGATTGGGTGTAGCTTCTGTTAGAAGAGACATTAGGAGGTGTGTATGTGAGGGGTTTGAATTTGAGTATGTGAGATTAGTGAGTTGGAGAGTGGCCCCCAGAGTCTAGAGAATCTCTCTTCCTAGCAGGGGAACTGGGCATGAGGGTATGATTAAAAAGGAGAGAAGGGGTGTCCCTCAAGGAGACAGGTTAGGGGAGGGGTTTGGTTGGGATAGGAAAGCCTTCCATTAACTCCCATGACCGAGACCTGGGAAGGTATGCTAGGCCCTGAGTAGGAAGGTAATACAGAGTAGGTAGCCCCCATGTCCACTAAGAAAGAAATGGACTTACCCGCTACCTGCAGCATTACTCTGGGCTCGGCAAGGGTGATGGGGGTCCTCAAGTCCGGGCTGCATCAGTCATCCAGAAGGCCAAGAAATTCAGGTGAAGGGACTGCCTCCTGCAGACCAGCCTGCTCCCCACATAGAGGTGCAGGGAGTGGGCCTTTGGTCCAGGATGGGCAATCAACCTTCCAGTGTCCAGTTCGTTTGCAATTTGGGCAAGGTCCAGGGGGTGGTCAAGGACGGGAGTGGGAGCCAGCCTAGTACTGGTTAGAGCCTTTGCTACTGCATCTGCCCTTGCATTGCCCCGAGAAATGGCATCCTGTTGGGCCCAGTGCCCCCAACAGTGGATGACAGTGACCTCTTTGGGGAGTAACAGAGCCTGCAAGAGGTTTGAGATCTATGTTATAGATCTATACATCTATAACAGGACCCGGCCAGGGCCCTTAAAACATTTTGGAAGGGTTTCAATAGACCTCCCTCACCAGATGTTCAGTGGGCTGCCAGCCTCAGGGCTGCTACAAGAGCTCAGGTTTGGAGGCCTACCTTCTGCCTTAAGTGGGCCTGTCAGGTGGCCTCAGCCTTATCCTCTCGGCTGTTAAAACCTTTAAATGCCATGTTTACCAGGTCTCACATGGGAGTCTGGGGGCCCTCCTCAGCTTTTTTAAGTTTCCTCCTTATATCAGCCACTGACTGGGAGATAAAGTGGGTGGCTAGGACCGTAGCTCCTACTAAGGAGGCCGGATCCAGCCATGTATGGAGGATCATAGCATTAGTTAAGCAGTCAAGGAAGATGGCTGGGTTTTCATCAGGTCCCTGAGTTATTTCCCTTAACTTATTGTAATTGACTACCTTTTGGGCTGCGTTTTGCATGCCCGCCAGGAGGCACTGTAGCATCTGGTCTCGGCAGTGGCAGCCATCTCGACCGTCCTGATAGTCCCAATTAGGGTCGGCCTCTGGGACCACTGCCGCACCTACTGGCATCTGGTTATCAGTCAGGTGTACCTGATTAGCATGTTCCCAGGCTGCTGTAAAAATCCGGTCACACTCATCTGGGGTGAGGGTGGAGGATAGGATTACAAACATGTCATGCCAAGTTAAATCATATGCCTGAGTAAGGTAACAAAATTCCTTGGTGGAAGCAGTAGGGTTGATGGAAAAAGAACCTAAGCGTTTCTCAATGGCCGATAGGTCGGAGAGGGAGAAGGGAACATGCACTCAGACAATGCCCTCTGCTCCGGCCACCTTGCGGAGGGGGCAAAGGAGGGAGGCCCCGTCATTGGGAGCACTGTGTGAGCAGGTGTGAGCACTAACAGGAGAGGCCAGGTTGTAATTAGGAGGTGGAGGAGCTGAAGGGGGTTGAGGTTTATCATAAGGTGGAGGATTATTGGGTCAGGCCAGCAGAAAGGAGAGTTCCTCAGACGCATCAGGGTCAGAAAAGGAAGAGAAGGGGCTAAGGGTGAAGAGGAGGTTTCTTTGGCTAGAAGCACCTGGGCGGTGGTGCAAGAGGAACAGAGGGTGGGTCGGGAACAAAGATACCAGGAAGCCTGCACGTTTATAATGATCATAATTAGGAAGAAAACAAAAAAAGACATGGCCAGGGCTATCTGCCACATGGCTACAATAAAGACAGTACCACATACAAGACTGATGAACAAAGGGTGGGTGCCCCCAGATGGGAGACCAGTCTGATGCCTTCCCGGCCACGTCCCCATGGAACCATGGGTTGAGGCCCACACAAGCCCCATAGCTGTTAGGCCGTGGGACTACACATAAACTCACTCACTTGCATCGGAGTTAGGAAAGGAGAGAAGGATAGAGTTAAAGGTAGAAAGCGGCCACCATCTTAAGGCTGTGGTACGGCCGCCATTTTAGAAGAGAGGGAGAGAGACGAGAAAGAGAGAAAAAGAGAAAGAGAAAGAGAAACCGAAAAAGAAAAAACAGATGAGAAGGAAACTGTATTTTCAGTTTCTTTCTAACGGGAGCCTTTATGCCAAATAGGCCAGTTTGAATTAAAGAATTTGGCATAAGCTGGGGATTTGGCTCTGCCGTGAGGCAGGGCTGCTTAAACAGGGCTTCTGAGTACCCACACCTCGGGTGCTGGTGAGGGTTCAGGAAAGTGGGGACATCTCCTTCAAATTCCTGACCCTAAAAAACCCCTCACGGGGAGAGAACAAGAGTGTAGGGACATCTCCTCTTACACTCAGGTCGTAAACTGGAGTCACAGACTCGTGGGGAACGAAACCAGAGTCACGGACTCACGGCGGGAGGCCTCCCAGGGTCACGGACCCATGGGGAAGGAAGGGAGGGAAGCCGGAGTCATGGACTCACGGCGGGAGGCCTGCCAGGGTCATGGACCTGTGGAGAAGGAAGCCGGGGGGGTCATAGACCCCATGGCAGGGAAGCCGGGGGACACGGACCCCGCGACAGTGGGAATCCCTGACGCTGCACAGCGGTTTTTGGACAGGGACTCCCTGAAAGCATCAGGTGGGGTAGTGGGTAACAGAAGTCTTACCTTGTGGTGAAACGGCAGCTTCCTGGTCCGGCACTGTGAGGAGGAGTAAGTTTCCCCCAGGAGGGGTCTTACAACTCCTCCCAGGTTTCGGCACCATCTGTAAGGTCTGTTCTCACTGAGGATAAAACGAAGAAACTGAGGCCAGCACGAAAATAATCCAATGCAAGGGAATTTATTCAGGCTCCCGGGTGAGGTTCTGCAGTCTGACAGGAGGGGCCAGAGAAGTCATGCAGACTCCTCTCAGACATGGGGTTTTATAGGGAGTGGAGGCATTTGATTGGCTGTGCCCAAGGTGAGTGGGACAAAATGGGAGTGGGGCCCAGATGGTACAAAATGGCGGGGAGTGGGGCCCAGATAGGACAAAATGGTAGGCAGGGAATGGGGCCTGGATGGGACAAAATGCTATCAGGTAGGTCCTGGTGGGGCTTTTTTCCCGGGCTCCCAGCGGGGGGGTGTGTCCGAGCTCCCGGCAAGGGAAGGAGGTGTGTCCAAGCTCCCGGCAAGGGGAGAGGGTGTACACGAGCTCCCGGCAACGCAACCAGCCTTACGTTCTGACCTTTTGATGATAGATAGAGGGCGCTGCTCCTCCTACTTCCTGCTGAATATGGGCGGAGTAAGGGGAACTGGTCAGTTGGCTGGTGCCTCGACTGAGAATTGGACGAAGGGATGAAGCAGCATTTGGTTAACAGCCACTTGTCCAATTTCTTGCATACAAGCTTGTAGGAACCTGGGCCAGTGACGTGAAGGGGGTGTGTCTGAGCTTTCCGTGAGGGGGGGGGGAGCATCCGAGCTCCCAGCGAGGGGGGGGGCTGTGTCCGAGCTCCCTGCAAGGGGAGGGGGTGTGTCCGAGCTCCCCGTGAGGGGAGGGGGTGTGTCTGAGCTCTCGGCGATGCAACCAGCCTTATATTCCAACCTTTTGATGATAGAGGGTGCCGCTCTTCCTGACTACTTCCTGCTGAATAGGGGCAAAGTAAGGAGGACAGGTCAGTCGGCTGGCACCTCAACTGAGAGACACGTCCAACTTCTCGCATATGAGCTTGTAGTACTGTATTGGGTTCTAGTGGTGGGGCCTTGTTTCCAGGATTCCTGCAAGTAGAATTGCCAGGCATAGTAGGGGCTGGCTTTAGAGGGAGATATTAGAAGAAATGTCAGGATAATTCGAAAGATCAGGAGTTGACGGGCAGGGGCAGCGGGTGAGGCGAAGGCAAGTGGGGCCCAGGGATTTGGATTTCCACTGGTCATTTTGTGGTGCCAGTTTAAGGCGGGACACATGATACCATGGGGTGTGACCCAGGAGCTTGGCAGCCGTGGGGGTGGTCAGGATAACGATGTGGGGTCCTGACCACCTGGGCTGCAGAGATCCTGCATGGAGCGCCCGGAGGAGAATACTATCACCTGGCTGAAGGGGTGCTGCCGGGTGTGAGTCTCCAGGCCCTGGAACAATGGGGAGAGCATGATCTGCATGCTCCCTGAGTAAGTGGCGGAGGAGAGATATAGATAGGGAAGGTAGGTGGCTAGGGGAGGTGGTTGCACCGGGAAATTATGAGAGACCAGGAACGGTCGGCCATACAGCAACTCAAAGGGACTAAGGCCCGTTGGTTCCCATGGGGTGGCTCAGATCTGGGCTAGAGCAAGAGGTAGGAGAGTAGGCCAAGAAAGTTTTACCTCAATGGTAAGTTTGGCCAAATGGTCTTTGAGAATGCCGTGGTAAGGCATTCTCAAGAGTGACAGGTAAGTTCGACCTTACCTGATGACTGAGGGTGGTAGGGGATGTGTAGTTTCCAGGAGATGTTGAGAGACTTGACGACCAGCTGGACTACCTGGGCTGTGAATGCTGGACCGTTGTCTGACTGGATGGTGGCAGGTAGTCCAAAGTGGGGGATGATCTCTTGAATAAGAATGGAGGCTACCGTGTCTGCTGTTTCCCGAGAAGTGGGGAAGGCTTCAATCCAACCTGAAAAGATATCTACAAAGGTTAGGAGGTAGCGAAGTTTTTTGTGAGTGGGCATATGGGTGAAATCAATTTGCCAATCCTGAGCCGGCAGGTTGCCACGCATTTGGTGGGTGGGAAACTGTAGCCTCAAGCTTCCCTGAGACGAGACCTTAGAGCAAGTAACGCATGTTTTGTGTACCTGCTCAATTGTCTGTTGTAAACCTGGTGAATAAAAGAGGGGTTGCACAAAGTGGTGTAATGCTTTGAGCCCTATATGTAAGGATTGGTGGATTTTGGCAATAATTTTAGGAGCCTGTTCCCATGGAAGGGCGATCTTATTATTTAGGAAGATCCAGCCCTGGTCAGACTCAGTTCCACCCCTTAACATAAGGTCCTGTCTTTCTGATGGTGTGCACCCTGGTGATGTGGCTGTGGTAAGGAACAGGACTGGAGTGGGAGCCAGCCTAGTACTGGTTAGAGCCTTTGCTACCGCATCTGCCCTTGCATTGCCCCGAGAAATGGCATCCTGCTGGGCCCAGTGCCCCCAACAGTGGATGACAGTGACCTCTTTGGGGAGTAACAGAGCCTGCAAGAGGTTTGAGATATGGGTGGCATTGACTATGGTGGTCCCTTTTATGGTAAGGAATCATCACTCTTTCCAAAGGGCAGAGTGACAGTGGGTAATAAGGAAAGCATACTTGGAGTCTGTAAAGATATTTGCCCGTTTTCCCTTTGCTAGTGCAAGAGCTTGGGTTAAGGCGATGAGCTCTGCCTTTTGGGATGTCGTCCCATCAGGGAGTTGGCGTGCCTCGAGTTTAGGGTTTTAAAAGCCTGTTTTACTAACCCAGGGTGGGAGAGGGGGTCCCGTGGGTGTGTCTTTAGCTGCCACATACAAAGGTTTAGCCAGGGAGGCAAAATTAGGTATCCAATGGTGGAAAAAAATCCCACAAACCCTAAAAAGGAGAGAATTTGGTGCTGTCTCTGGAGGCTGTAGTGAAAGGAGTGCATTTTTATGGTCTGTCGTCAGGCTCTTAGTTGTAGGGGTGAGGCATATGCCTAAGTAAACTATTGAGGTGACTGACAACTGTGCCTTGGATGGGGATACTCGGTATCCTTTGGATCCCAAAAAGTTAGTTAAGAACAGTGGCAGTATGCTGTTGAGACAGCGAGAGGGAGGGACTACAGAGTAAAAGGTCGTCCACATATTGGAGGAGGAGACTGGGTTGGAGAGGGCAGGAGCTGAGATCAGCTGCTAAGTCCTGCCCAAAAATATGAGGACTGTCTCTAAATCCCTGAGGCAAAACTGTCCAGGTAAGCTGTTGTGCCAAATTGGTGTCTGGATCAGTCCAGGTGAAGGCAAAGAGAAAGTACAACTCAGGGTGTAGAGGGATGGTAAAGAAGGCATCCTTGAGGTCCAGAACTGTGAAGTGGGAGGTATTGGAGCGAATGTTAGATAACAAGGTATATGGGTTGGGGACCACCGGCTGCAGGGGTACTACCACCTCGTTGATAAGGCATAGGTCCTGAACCAAGCAATAGTTGCCGGACGGCTTTTGGACTGGCAATATAGGAGTGTTACAAGGGGAACTGGTGGATATAAGGAGTCCCTGGGCTAGGAGTCGAGCGATGATAGGCGTCAGGCCTTGATGGTGGGTCTTTGAAATAGGAAACTGAGGCCGTGAGGGAAAACAAGTAGAATTTTTGAAAAGTATTTTAACTGGTGTGTGATGTCTCGCCATTACAGGCTTAGATGTATCCCACACCATGGGATCAATTACATCCGGAGGGATAGGGAGTTGGTTTGTAGGGTTAGGATTGGGTGTAGCTTCTGTTAGAAGAGACATTAGGAGGTGTGTATGTGAGGGGTTTGAATTTGAGTATGTGAGATTAGTGAGTTGGAGAGTGGCCCCCAGAGTCTAGAGAATCTCTCTTCCTAGCAGGGGAACTGGGCATGAGGGTATGATTAAAAAGGAGAGAAGGGGTGTCCCTCAAGGAGACAGGTTAGGGGAGGGGTTTGGTTGGGATAGGAAAGCCTTCCATTAACTCCCATGACCGAGACCTGGGAAGGTATGCTAGGCCCTGAGTAGGAAGGTAATACAGAGTAGGTAGCCCCCATGTCCACTAAGAAAGAAATGGACTTACCCGCTACCTGCAGCATTACTCTGGGCTCGGCAAGGGTGATGGGGGTCCTCAAGTCCGGGCTGCATCAGTCATCCAGAAGGCCAAGAAATTCAGGTGAAGGGACTGCCTCCTGCAGACCAGCCTGCTCCCCACATAGAGGTGCAGGGAGTGGGCCTTTGGTCCAGGATGGGCAATCAACCTTCCAGTGTCCAGTTCGTTTGCAATTTGGGCAAGGTCCAGGGGGTGGTCAAGGACGGGAGTGGGAGCCAGCCTAGTACTGGTTAGAGCCTTTGCTACTGCATCTGCCCTTGCATTGCCCCGAGAAATGGCATCCTGTTGGGCCCAGTGCCCCCAACAGTGGATGACAGTGACCTCTTTGGGGAGTAACAGAGCCTGCAAGAGGTTTGAGATCTATGTTATAGATCTATACATCTATAACAGGACCCGGCCAGGGCCCTTAAAACATTTTGGAAGGGTTTCAATAGACCTCCCTCACCAGATGTTCAGTGGGCTGCCAGCCTCAGGGCTGCTACAAGAGCTCAGGTTTGGAGGCCTACCTTCTGCCTTAAGTGGGCCTGTCAGGTGGCCTCAGCCTTATCCTCTCGGCTGTTAAAACCTTTAAATGCCATGTTTACCAGGTCTCACATGGGAGTCTGGGGGCCCTCCTCAGCTTTTTTAAGTTTCCTCCTTATATCAGCCACTGACTGGGAGATAAAGTGGGTGGCTAGGACCGTAGCTCCTACTAAGGAGGCCGGATCCAGCCATGTATGGAGGATCATAGCATTAGTTAAGCAGTCAAGGAAGATGGCTGGGTTTTCATCAGGTCCCTGAGTTATTTCCCTTAACTTATTGTAATTGACTACCTTTTGGGCTGCGTTTTGCATGCCCGCCAGGAGGCACTGTAGCATCTGGTCTCGGCAGTGGCAGCCATCTCGACCGTCCTGATAGTCCCAATTAGGGTCGGCCTCTGGGACCACTGCCGCACCTACTGGCATCTGGTTATCAGTCAGGTGTACCTGATTAGCATGTTCCCAGGCTGCTGTAAAAATCCGGTCACACTCATCTGGGGTGAGGGTGGAGGATAGGATTACAAACATGTCATGCCAAGTTAAATCATATGCCTGAGTAAGGTAACAAAATTCCTTGGTGGAAGCAGTAGGGTTGATGGAAAAAGAACCTAAGCGTTTCTCAATGGCCGATAGGTCGGAGAGGGAGAAGGGAACATGCACTCAGACAATGCCCTCTGCTCCGGCCACCTTGCGGAGGGGGCAAAGGAGGGAGGCCCCGTCATTGGGAGCACTGTGTGAGCAGGTGTGAGCACTAACAGGAGAGGCCAGGTTGTAATTAGGAGGTGGAGGAGCTGAAGGGGGTTGAGGTTTATCATAAGGTGGAGGATTATTGGGTCAGGCCAGCAGAAAGGAGAGTTCCTCAGACGCATCAGGGTCAGAAAAGGAAGAGAAGGGGCTAAGGGTGAAGAGGAGGTTTCTTTGGCTAGAAGCACCTGGGCGGTGGTGCAAGAGGAACAGAGGGTGGGTCGGGAACAAAGATACCAGGAAGCCTGCACGTTTATAATGATCATAATTAGGAAGAAAACAAAAAAAGACATGGCCAGGGCTATCTGCCACATGGCTACAATAAAGACAGTACCACATACAAGACTGATGAACAAAGGGTGGGTGCCCCCAGATGGGAGACCAGTCTGATGCCTTCCCGGCCACGTCCCCATGGAACCATGGGTTGAGGCCCACACAAGCCCCATAGCTGTTAGGCCGTGGGACTACACATAAACTCACTCACTTGCATCGGAGTTAGGAAAGGAGAGAAGGATAGAGTTAAAGGTAGAAAGCGGCCACCATCTTAAGGCTGTGGTACGGCCGCCATTTTAGAAGAGAGGGAGAGAGACGAGAAAGAGAGAAAAAGAGAAAGAGAAAGAGAAACCGAAAAAGAAAAAACAGATGAGAAGGAAACTGTATTTTCAGTTTCTTTCTAACGGGAGCCTTTATGCCAAATAGGCCAGTTTGAATTAAAGAATTTGGCATAAGCCGGGGATTTGGCTCTGCCGTGAGGCAGGGCTGCTTAAACAGGGCTTCTGAGTACCCACACCTCGGGTGCTGGTGAGGGTTCAGGAAAGTGGGGACATCTCCTTCAAATTCCTGACCCTAAAAAACCCCTCACGGGGAGAGAACAAGAGTGTAGGGACATCTCCTCTTACACTCAGGTCGTAAACTGGAGTCACAGACTCGTGGGGAACGAAACCAGAGTCACGGACTCACGGCGGGAGGCCTCCCAGGGTCACGGACCCATGGGGAAGGAAGGGAGGGAAGCCGGAGTCATGGACTCACGGCGGGAGGCCTGCCAGGGTCATGGACCTGTGGAGAAGGAAGCCGGGGGGGTCATAGACCCCATGGCAGGGAAGCCGGGGGACACGGACCCCGCGACAGTGGGAATCCCTGACGCTGCACAGCGGTTTTTGGACAGGGACTCCCTGAAAGCATCAGGTGGGGTAGTGGGTAACAGAAGTCTTACCTTGTGGTGAAACGGCAGCTTCCTGGTCCGGCACTGTGAGGAGGAGTAAGTTTCCCCCAGGAGGGGTCTTACAACTCCTCCCAGGTTTCGGCACCATCTGTAAGGTCTGTTCTCACTGAGGATAAAACGAAGAAACTGAGGCCAGCACGAAAATAATCCAATGCAAGGGAATTTATTCAGGCTCCCGGGTGAGGTTCTGCAGTCTGACAGGAGGGGCCAGAGAAGTCATGCAGACTCCTCTCAGACATGGGGTTTTATAGGGAGTGGAGGCATTTGATTGGCTGTGCCCAAGGTGAGTGGGACAAAATGGGAGTGGGGCCCAGATGGTACAAAATGGCGGGGAGTGGGGCCCAGATAGGACAAAATGGTAGGCAGGGAATGGGGCCTGGATGGGACAAAATGCTATCAGGTAGGTCCTGGTGGGGCTTTTTTCCCGGGCTCCCAGCGGGGGGGTGTGTCCGAGCTCCCGGCAAGGGAAGGAGGTGTGTCCAAGCTCCCGGCAAGGGGAGAGGGTGTACACGAGCTCCCGGCAACGCAACCAGCCTTACGTTCTGACCTTTTGATGATAGATAGAGGGCGCTGCTCCTCCTACTTCCTGCTGAATATGGGCGGAGTAAGGGGAACTGGTCAGTTGGCTGGTGCCTCGACTGAGAATTGGACGAAGGGATGAAGCAGCATTTGGTTAACAGCCACTTGTCCAATTTCTTGCATACAAGCTTGTAGGAACCTGGGCCAGTGACGTGAAGGGGGTGTGTCTGAGCTTTCCGTGAGGGGGGGGGAGCATCCGAGCTCCCAGCGAGGGGGGGGGCTGTGTCCGAGCTCCCTGCAAGGGGAGGGGGTGTGTCCGAGCTCCCCGTGAGGGGAGGGGGTGTGTCTGAGCTCTCGGCGATGCAACCAGCCTTATATTCCAACCTTTTGATGATAGAGGGTGCCGCTCTTCCTGACTACTTCCTGCTGAATAGGGGCAAAGTAAGGAGGACAGGTCAGTCGGCTGGCACCTCAACTGAGAGACACGTCCAACTTCTCGCATATGAGCTTGTAGTACTGTATTGGGTTCTAGTGGTGGGGCCTTGTTTCCAGGATTCCTGCAAGTAGAATTGCCAGGCATAGTAGGGGCTGGCTTTAGAGGGAGATATTAGAAGAAATGTCAGGATAATTCGAAAGATCAGGAGTTGACGGGCAGGGGCAGCGGGTGAGGCGAAGGCAAGTGGGGCCCAGGGATTTGGATTTCCACTGGTCATTTTGTGGTGCCAGTTTAAGGCGGGACACATGATACCATGGGGTGTGACCCAGGAGCTTGGCAGCCGTGGGGGTGGTCAGGATAACGATGTGGGGTCCTGACCACCTGGGCTGCAGAGATCCTGCATGGAGCGCCCGGAGGAGAATACTATCACCTGGCTGAAGGGGTGCTGCCGGGTGTGAGTCTCCAGGCCCTGGAACAATGGGGAGAGCATGATCTGCATGCTCCCTGAGTAAGTGGCGGAGGAGAGATATAGATAGGGAAGGTAGGTGGCTAGGGGAGGTGGTTGCACCGGGAAATTATGAGAGACCAGGAACGGTCGGCCATACAGCAACTCAAAGGGACTAAGGCCCGTTGGTTCCCATGGGGTGGCTCAGATCTGGGCTAGAGCAAGAGGTAGGAGAGTAGGCCAAGAAAGTTTTACCTCAATGGTAAGTTTGGCCAAATGGTCTTTGAGAATGCCGTGGTAAGGCATTCTCAAGAGTGACAGGTAAGTTCGACCTTACCTGATGACTGAGGGTGGTAGGGGATGTGTAGTTTCCAGGAGATGTTGAGAGACTTGACGACCAGCTGGACTACCTGGGCTGTGAATGCTGGACCGTTGTCTGACTGGATGGTGGCAGGTAGGCCAAAGTGGGGGATGATCTCTTGAATAAGAATGGAGGCTACCGTGTCTGCTGTTTCCCGAGAAGTGGGGAAGGCTTCAATCCAACCTGAAAAGATATCTACAAAGGTTAGGAGGTAGCGAAGTTTTTTGTGAGTGGGCATATGGGTGAAATCAATTTGCCAATCCTGAGCCGGCAGGTTGCCACGCATTTGGTGGGTGGGAAACTGTAGCCTCAAGCTTCCCTGAGACGAGACCTTAGAGCAAGTAACGCATGTTTTGTGTACCTGCTCAATTGTCTGTTGTAAACCTGGTGAATAAAAGAGGGGTTGCACAAAGTGGTGTAATGCTTTGAGCCCTATATGTAAGGATTGGTGGATTTTGGCAATAATTTTAGGAGCCTGTTCCCATGGAAGGGCGATCTTATTATTTAGGAAGATCCAGCCCTGGTCAGACTCAGTTCCACCCCTTAACATAAGGTCCTGTCTTTCTGATGGTGTGCACCCTGGTGATGTGGCTGTGGTAAGGAACAGGACTGGAGTGGGAGCCAGCCTAGTACTGGTTAGAGCCTTTGCTACCGCATCTGCCCTTGCATTGCCCCGAGAAATGGCATCCTGCTGGGCCCAGTGCCCCCAACAGTGGATGACAGTGACCTCTTTGGGGAGTAACAGAGCCTGCAAGAGGTTTGAGATATGGGTGGCATTGACTATGGTGGTCCCTTTTATGGTAAGGAATCATCACTCTTTCCAAAGGGCAGAGTGACAGTGGGTAATAAGGAAAGCATACTTGGAGTCTGTAAAGATATTTGCCCGTTTTCCCTTTGCTAGTGCAAGAGCTTGGGTTAAGGCGATGAGCTCTGCCTTTTGGGATGTCGTCCCATCAGGGAGTTGGCGTGCCTCGAGTTTAGGGTTTTAAAAGCCTGTTTTACTAACCCAGGGTGGGAGAGGGGGTCCCGTGGGTGTGTCTTTAGCTGCCACATACAAAGGTTTAGCCAGGGAGGCAAAATTAGGTATCCAATGGTGGAAAAAAATCCCACAAACCCTAAAAAGGAGAGAATTTGGTGCTGTCTCTGGAGGCTGTAGTGAAAGGAGTGCATTTTTATGGTCTGTCGTCAGGCTCTTAGTTGTAGGGGTGAGGCATATGCCTAAGTAAACTATTGAGGTGACTGACAACTGTGCCTTGGATGGGGATACTCGGTATCCTTTGGATCCCAAAAAGTTAGTTAAGAACAGTGGCAGTATGCTGTTGAGACAGCGAGAGGGAGGGACTACAGAGTAAAAGGTCGTCCACATATTGGAGGAGGAGACTGGGTTGGAGAGGGCAGGAGCTGAGATCAGCTGCTAAGTCCTGCCCAAAAATATGAGGACTGTCTCTAAATCCCTGAGGCAAAACTGTCCAGGTAAGCTGTTGTGCCAAATTGGTGTCTGGATCAGTCCAGGTGAAGGCAAAGAGAAAGTACAACTCAGGGTGTAGAGGGATGGTAAAGAAGGCATCCTTGAGGTCCAGAACTGTGAAGTGGGAGGTATTGGAGCGAATGTTAGATAACAAGGTATATGGGTTGGGGACCACCGGCTGCAGGGGTACTACCACCTCGTTGATAAGGCATAGGTCCTGAACCAAGCAATAGTTGCCGGACGGCTTTTGGACTGGCAATATAGGAGTGTTACAAGGGGAACTGGTGGATATAAGGAGTCCCTGGGCTAGGAGTCGAGCGATGATAGGCGTCAGGCCTTGATGGTGGGTCTTTGAAATAGGAAACTGAGGCCGTGAGGGAAAACAAGTAGAATTTTTGAAAAGTATTTTAACTGGTGTGTGATGTCTCGCCATTACAGGCTTAGATGTATCCCACACCATGGGATCAATTACATCCGGAGGGATAGGGAGTTGGTTTGTAGGGTTAGGATTGGGTGTAGCTTCTGTTAGAAGAGACATTAGGAGGTGTGTATGTGAGGGGTTTGAATTTGAGTATGTGAGATTAGTGAGTTGGAGAGTGGCCCCCAGAGTCTAGAGAATCTCTCTTCCTAGCAGGGGAACTGGGCATGAGGGTATGATTAAAAAGGAGAGAAGGGGTGTCCCTCAAGGAGACAGGTTAGGGGAGGGGTTTGGTTGGGATAGGAAAGCCTTCCATTAACTCCCATGACCGAGACCTGGGAAGGTATGCTAGGCCCTGAGTAGGAAGGTAATACAGAGTAGGTAGCCCCCATGTCCACTAAGAAAGAAATGGACTTACCCGCTACCTGCAGCATTACTCTGGGCTCGGCAAGGGTGATGGGGGTCCTCAAGTCCGGGCTGCATCAGTCATCCAGAAGGCCAAGAAATTCAGGTGAAGGGACTGCCTCCTGCAGACCAGCCTGCTCCCCACATAGAGGTGCAGGGAGTGGGCCTTTGGTCCAGGATGGGCAATCAACCTTCCAGTGTCCAGTTCGTTTGCAATTTGGGCAAGGTCCAGGGGGTGGTCAAGGACGGGAGTGGGAGCCAGCCTAGTACTGGTTAGAGCCTTTGCTACTGCATCTGCCCTTGCATTGCCCCGAGAAATGGCATCCTGTTGGGCCCAGTGCCCCCAACAGTGGATGACAGTGACCTCTTTGGGGAGTAACAGAGCCTGCAAGAGGTTTGAGATCTATGTTATAGATCTATACATCTATAACAGGACCCGGCCAGGGCCCTTAAAACATTTTGGAAGGGTTTCAATAGACCTCCCTCACCAGATGTTCAGTGGGCTGCCAGCCTCAGGGCTGCTACAAGAGCTCAGGTTTGGAGGCCTACCTTCTGCCTTAAGTGGGCCTGTCAGGTGGCCTCAGCCTTATCCTCTCGGCTGTTAAAACCTTTAAATGCCATGTTTACCAGGTCTCACATGGGAGTCTGGGGGCCCTCCTCAGCTTTTTTAAGTTTCCTCCTTATATCAGCCACTGACTGGGAGATAAAGTGGGTGGCTAGGACCGTAGCTCCTACTAAGGAGGCCGGATCCAGCCATGTATGGAGGATCATAGCATTAGTTAAGCAGTCAAGGAAGATGGCTGGGTTTTCATCAGGTCCCTGAGTTATTTCCCTTAACTTATTGTAATTGACTACCTTTTGGGCTGCGTTTTGCATGCCCGCCAGGAGGCACTGTAGCATCTGGTCTCGGCAGTGGCAGCCATCTCGACCGTCCTGATAGTCCCAATTAGGGTCGGCCTCTGGGACCACTGCCGCACCTACTGGCATCTGGTTATCAGTCAGGTGTACCTGATTAGCATGTTCCCAGGCTGCTGTAAAAATCCGGTCACACTCATCTGGGGTGAGGGTGGAGGATAGGATTACAAACATGTCATGCCAAGTTAAATCATATGCCTGAGTAAGGTAACAAAATTCCTTGGTGGAAGCAGTAGGGTTGATGGAAAAAGAACCTAAGCGTTTCTCAATGGCCGATAGGTCGGAGAGGGAGAAGGGAACATGCACTCAGACAATGCCCTCTGCTCCGGCCACCTTGCGGAGGGGGCAAAGGAGGGAGGCCCCGTCATTGGGAGCACTGTGTGAGCAGGTGTGAGCACTAACAGGAGAGGCCAGGTTGTAATTAGGAGGTGGAGGAGCTGAAGGGGGTTGAGGTTTATCATAAGGTGGAGGATTATTGGGTCAGGCCAGCAGAAAGGAGAGTTCCTCAGACGCATCAGGGTCAGAAAAGGAAGAGAAGGGGCTAAGGGTGAAGAGGAGGTTTCTTTGGCTAGAAGCACCTGGGCGGTGGTGCAAGAGGAACAGAGGGTGGGTCGGGAACAAAGATACCAGGAAGCCTGCACGTTTATAATGATCATAATTAGGAAGAAAACAAAAAAAGACATGGCCAGGGCTATCTGCCACATGGCTACAATAAAGACAGTACCACATACAAGACTGATGAACAAAGGGTGGGTGCCCCCAGATGGGAGACCAGTCTGATGCCTTCCCGGCCACGTCCCCATGGAACCATGGGTTGAGGCCCACACAAGCCCCATAGCTGTTAGGCCGTGGGACTACACATAAACTCACTCACTTGCATCGGAGTTAGGAAAGGAGAGAAGGATAGAGTTAAAGGTAGAAAGCGGCCACCATCTTAAGGCTGTGGTACGGCCGCCATTTTAGAAGAGAGGGAGAGAGACGAGAAAGAGAGAAAAAGAGAAAGAGAAAGAGAAACCGAAAAAGAAAAAACAGATGAGAAGGAAACTGTATTTTCAGTTTCTTTCTAACGGGAGCCTTTATGCCAAATAGGCCAGTTTGAATTAAAGAATTTGGCATAAGCCGGGGATTTGGCTCTGCCGTGAGGCAGGGCTGCTTAAACAGGGCTTCTGAGTACCCACACCTCGGGTGCTGGTGAGGGTTCAGGAAAGTGGGGACATCTCCTTCAAATTCCTGACCCTAAAAAACCCCTCACGGGGAGAGAACAAGAGTGTAGGGACATCTCCTCTTACACTCAGGTCGTAAACTGGAGTCACAGACTCGTGGGGAACGAAACCAGAGTCACGGACTCACGGCGGGAGGCCTCCCAGGGTCACGGACCCATGGGGAAGGAAGGGAGGGAAGCCGGAGTCATGGACTCACGGCGGGAGGCCTGCCAGGGTCATGGACCTGTGGAGAAGGAAGCCGGGGGGGTCATAGACCCCATGGCAGGGAAGCCGGGGGACACGGACCCCGCGACAGTGGGAATCCCTGACGCTGCACAGCGGTTTTTGGACAGGGACTCCCTGAAAGCATCAGGTGGGGTAGTGGGTAACAGAAGTCTTACCTTGTGGTGAAACGGCAGCTTCCTGGTCCGGCACTGTGAGGAGGAGTAAGTTTCCCCCAGGAGGGGTCTTACAACTCCTCCCAGGTTTCGGCACCATCTGTAAGGTCTGTTCTCACTGAGGATAAAACGAAGAAACTGAGGCCAGCACGAAAATAATCCAATGCAAGGGAATTTATTCAGGCTCCCGGGTGAGGTTCTGCAGTCTGACAGGAGGGGCCAGAGAAGTCATGCAGACTCCTCTCAGACATGGGGTTTTATAGGGAGTGGAGGCATTTGATTGGCTGTGCCCAAGGTGAGTGGGACAAAATGGGAGTGGGGCCCAGATGGTACAAAATGGCGGGGAGTGGGGCCCAGATAGGACAAAATGGTAGGCAGGGAATGGGGCCTGGATGGGACAAAATGCTATCAGGTAGGTCCTGGTGGGGCTTTTTTCCCGGGCTCCCAGCGGGGGGGTGTGTCCGAGCTCCCGGCAAGGGAAGGAGGTGTGTCCAAGCTCCCGGCAAGGGGAGAGGGTGTACACGAGCTCCCGGCAACGCAACCAGCCTTACGTTCTGACCTTTTGATGATAGATAGAGGGCGCTGCTCCTCCTACTTCCTGCTGAATATGGGCGGAGTAAGGGGAACTGGTCAGTTGGCTGGTGCCTCGACTGAGAATTGGACGAAGGGATGAAGCAGCATTTGGTTAACAGCCACTTGTCCAATTTCTTGCATACAAGCTTGTAGGAACCTGGGCCAGTGACGTGAAGGGGGTGTGTCTGAGCTTTCCGTGAGGGGGGGGGAGCATCCGAGCTCCCAGCGAGGGGGGGGGCTGTGTCCGAGCTCCCTGCAAGGGGAGGGGGTGTGTCCGAGCTCCCCGTGAGGGGAGGGGGTGTGTCTGAGCTCTCGGCGATGCAACCAGCCTTATATTCCAACCTTTTGATGATAGAGGGTGCCGCTCTTCCTGACTACTTCCTGCTGAATAGGGGCAAAGTAAGGAGGACAGGTCAGTCGGCTGGCACCTCAACTGAGAGACACGTCCAACTTCTCGCATATGAGCTTGTAGTACTGTATTGGGTTCTAGTGGTGGGGCCTTGTTTCCAGGATTCCTGCAAGTAGAATTGCCAGGCATAGTAGGGGCTGGCTTTAGAGGGAGATATTAGAAGAAATGTCAGGATAATTCGAAAGATCAGGAGTTGACGGGCAGGGGCAGCGGGTGAGGCGAAGGCAAGTGGGGCCCAGGGATTTGGATTTCCACTGGTCATTTTGTGGTGCCAGTTTAAGGCGGGACACATGATACCATGGGGTGTGACCCAGGAGCTTGGCAGCCGTGGGGGTGGTCAGGATAACGATGTGGGGTCCTGACCACCTGGGCTGCAGAGATCCTGCATGGAGCGCCCGGAGGAGAATACTATCACCTGGCTGAAGGGGTGCTGCCGGGTGTGAGTCTCCAGGCCCTGGAACAATGGGGAGAGCATGATCTGCATGCTCCCTGAGTAAGTGGCGGAGGAGAGATATAGATAGGGAAGGTAGGTGGCTAGGGGAGGTGGTTGCACCGGGAAATTATGAGAGACCAGGAACGGTCGGCCATACAGCAACTCAAAGGGACTAAGGCCCGTTGGTTCCCATGGGGTGGCTCAGATCTGGGCTAGAGCAAGAGGTAGGAGAGTAGGCCAAGAAAGTTTTACCTCAATGGTAAGTTTGGCCAAATGGTCTTTGAGAATGCCGTGGTAAGGCATTCTCAAGAGTGACAGGTAAGTTCGACCTTACCTGATGACTGAGGGTGGTAGGGGATGTGTAGTTTCCAGGAGATGTTGAGAGACTTGACGACCAGCTGGACTACCTGGGCTGTGAATGCTGGACCGTTGTCTGACTGGATGGTGGCAGGTAGGCCAAAGTGGGGGATGATCTCTTGAATAAGAATGGAGGCTACCGTGTCTGCTGTTTCCCGAGAAGTGGGGAAGGCTTCAATCCAACCTGAAAAGATATCTACAAAGGTTAGGAGGTAGCGAAGTTTTTTGTGAGTGGGCATATGGGTGAAATCAATTTGCCAATCCTGAGCCGGCAGGTTGCCACGCATTTGGTGGGTGGGAAACTGTAGCCTCAAGCTTCCCTGAGACGAGACCTTAGAGCAAGTAACGCATGTTTTGTGTACCTGCTCAATTGTCTGTTGTAAACCTGGTGAATAAAAGAGGGGTTGCACAAAGTGGTGTAATGCTTTGAGCCCTATATGTAAGGATTGGTGGATTTTGGCAATAATTTTAGGAGCCTGTTCCCATGGAAGGGCGATCTTATTATTTAGGAAGATCCAGCCCTGGTCAGACTCAGTTCCACCCCTTAACATAAGGTCCTGTCTTTCTGATGGTGTGCACCCTGGTGATGTGGCTGTGGTAAGGAACAGGACTGGAGTGGGAGCCAGCCTAGTACTGGTTAGAGCCTTTGCTACCGCATCTGCCCTTGCATTGCCCCGAGAAATGGCATCCTGCTGGGCCCAGTGCCCCCAACAGTGGATGACAGTGACCTCTTTGGGGAGTAACAGAGCCTGCAAGAGGTTTGAGATATGGGTGGCATTGACTATGGTGGTCCCTTTTATGGTAAGGAATCATCACTCTTTCCAAAGGGCAGAGTGACAGTGGGTAATAAGGAAAGCATACTTGGAGTCTGTAAAGATATTTGCCCGTTTTCCCTTTGCTAGTGCAAGAGCTTGGGTTAAGGCGATGAGCTCTGCCTTTTGGGATGTCGTCCCATCAGGGAGTTGGCGTGCCTCGAGTTTAGGGTTTTAAAAGCCTGTTTTACTAACCCAGGGTGGGAGAGGGGGTCCCGTGGGTGTGTCTTTAGCTGCCACATACAAAGGTTTAGCCAGGGAGGCAAAATTAGGTATCCAATGGTGGAAAAAAATCCCACAAACCCTAAAAAGGAGAGAATTTGGTGCTGTCTCTGGAGGCTGTAGTGAAAGGAGTGCATTTTTATGGTCTGTCGTCAGGCTCTTAGTTGTAGGGGTGAGGCATATGCCTAAGTAAACTATTGAGGTGACTGACAACTGTGCCTTGGATGGGGATACTCGGTATCCTTTGGATCCCAAAAAGTTAGTTAAGAACAGTGGCAGTATGCTGTTGAGACAGCGAGAGGGAGGGACTACAGAGTAAAAGGTCGTCCACATATTGGAGGAGGAGACTGGGTTGGAGAGGGCAGGAGCTGAGATCAGCTGCTAAGTCCTGCCCAAAAATATGAGGACTGTCTCTAAATCCCTGAGGCAAAACTGTCCAGGTAAGCTGTTGTGCCAAATTGGTGTCTGGATCAGTCCAGGTGAAGGCAAAGAGAAAGTACAACTCAGGGTGTAGAGGGATGGTAAAGAAGGCATCCTTGAGGTCCAGAACTGTGAAGTGGGAGGTATTGGAGCGAATGTTAGATAACAAGGTATATGGGTTGGGGACCACCGGCTGCAGGGGTACTACCACCTCGTTGATAAGGCATAGGTCCTGAACCAAGCAATAGTTGCCGGACGGCTTTTGGACTGGCAATATAGGAGTGTTACAAGGGGAACTGGTGGATATAAGGAGTCCCTGGGCTAGGAGTCGAGCGATGATAGGCGTCAGGCCTTGATGGTGGGTCTTTGAAATAGGAAACTGAGGCCGTGAGGGAAAACAAGTAGAATTTTTGAAAAGTATTTTAACTGGTGTGTGATGTCTCGCCATTACAGGCTTAGATGTATCCCACACCATGGGATCAATTACATCCGGAGGGATAGGGAGTTGGTTTGTAGGGTTAGGATTGGGTGTAGCTTCTGTTAGAAGAGACATTAGGAGGTGTGTATGTGAGGGGTTTGAATTTGAGTATGTGAGATTAGTGAGTTGGAGAGTGGCCCCCAGAGTCTAGAGAATCTCTCTTCCTAGCAGGGGAACTGGGCATGAGGGTATGATTAAAAAGGAGAGAAGGGGTGTCCCTCAAGGAGACAGGTTAGGGGAGGGGTTTGGTTGGGATAGGAAAGCCTTCCATTAACTCCCATGACCGAGACCTGGGAAGGTATGCTAGGCCCTGAGTAGGAAGGTAATACAGAGTAGGTAGCCCCCATGTCCACTAAGAAAGAAATGGACTTACCCGCTACCTGCAGCATTACTCTGGGCTCGGCAAGGGTGATGGGGGTCCTCAAGTCCGGGCTGCATCAGTCATCCAGAAGGCCAAGAAATTCAGGTGAAGGGACTGCCTCCTGCAGACCAGCCTGCTCCCCACATAGAGGTGCAGGGAGTGGGCCTTTGGTCCAGGATGGGCAATCAACCTTCCAGTGTCCAGTTCGTTTGCAATTTGGGCAAGGTCCAGGGGGTGGTCAAGGACGGGAGTGGGAGCCAGCCTAGTACTGGTTAGAGCCTTTGCTACTGCATCTGCCCTTGCATTGCCCCGAGAAATGGCATCCTGTTGGGCCCAGTGCCCCCAACAGTGGATGACAGTGACCTCTTTGGGGAGTAACAGAGCCTGCAAGAGGTTTGAGATCTATGTTATAGATCTATACATCTATAACAGGACCCGGCCAGGGCCCTTAAAACATTTTGGAAGGGTTTCAATAGACCTCCCTCACCAGATGTTCAGTGGGCTGCCAGCCTCAGGGCTGCTACAAGAGCTCAGGTTTGGAGGCCTACCTTCTGCCTTAAGTGGGCCTGTCAGGTGGCCTCAGCCTTATCCTCTCGGCTGTTAAAACCTTTAAATGCCATGTTTACCAGGTCTCACATGGGAGTCTGGGGGCCCTCCTCAGCTTTTTTAAGTTTCCTCCTTATATCAGCCACTGACTGGGAGATAAAGTGGGTGGCTAGGACCGTAGCTCCTACTAAGGAGGCCGGATCCAGCCATGTATGGAGGATCATAGCATTAGTTAAGCAGTCAAGGAAGATGGCTGGGTTTTCATCAGGTCCCTGAGTTATTTCCCTTAACTTATTGTAATTGACTACCTTTTGGGCTGCGTTTTGCATGCCCGCCAGGAGGCACTGTAGCATCTGGTCTCGGCAGTGGCAGCCATCTCGACCGTCCTGATAGTCCCAATTAGGGTCGGCCTCTGGGACCACTGCCGCACCTACTGGCATCTGGTTATCAGTCAGGTGTACCTGATTAGCATGTTCCCAGGCTGCTGTAAAAATCCGGTCACACTCATCTGGGGTGAGGGTGGAGGATAGGATTACAAACATGTCATGCCAAGTTAAATCATATGCCTGAGTAAGGTAACAAAATTCCTTGGTGGAAGCAGTAGGGTTGATGGAAAAAGAACCTAAGCGTTTCTCAATGGCCGATAGGTCGGAGAGGGAGAAGGGAACATGCACTCAGACAATGCCCTCTGCTCCGGCCACCTTGCGGAGGGGGCAAAGGAGGGAGGCCCCGTCATTGGGAGCACTGTGTGAGCAGGTGTGAGCACTAACAGGAGAGGCCAGGTTGTAATTAGGAGGTGGAGGAGCTGAAGGGGGTTGAGGTTTATCATAAGGTGGAGGATTATTGGGTCAGGCCAGCAGAAAGGAGAGTTCCTCAGACGCATCAGGGTCAGAAAAGGAAGAGAAGGGGCTAAGGGTGAAGAGGAGGTTTCTTTGGCTAGAAGCACCTGGGCGGTGGTGCAAGAGGAACAGAGGGTGGGTCGGGAACAAAGATACCAGGAAGCCTGCACGTTTATAATGATCATAATTAGGAAGAAAACAAAAAAAGACATGGCCAGGGCTATCTGCCACATGGCTACAATAAAGACAGTACCACATACAAGACTGATGAACAAAGGGTGGGTGCCCCCAGATGGGAGACCAGTCTGATGCCTTCCCGGCCACGTCCCCATGGAACCATGGGTTGAGGCCCACACAAGCCCCATAGCTGTTAGGCCGTGGGACTACACATAAACTCACTCACTTGCATCGGAGTTAGGAAAGGAGAGAAGGATAGAGTTAAAGGTAGAAAGCGGCCACCATCTTAAGGCTGTGGTACGGCCGCCATTTTAGAAGAGAGGGAGAGAGACGAGAAAGAGAGAAAAAGAGAAAGAGAAAGAGAAACCGAAAAAGAAAAAACAGATGAGAAGGAAACTGTATTTTCAGTTTCTTTCTAACGGGAGCCTTTATGCCAAATAGGCCAGTTTGAATTAAAGAATTTGGCATAAGCTGGGGATTTGGCTCTGCCGTGAGGCAGGGCTGCTTAAACAGGGCTTCTGAGTACCCACACCTCGGGTGCTGGTGAGGGTTCAGGAAAGTGGGGACATCTCCTTCAAATTCCTGACCCTAAAAAACCCCTCACGGGGAGAGAACAAGAGTGTAGGGACATCTCCTCTTACACTCAGGTCGTAAACTGGAGTCACAGACTCGTGGGGAACGAAACCAGAGTCACGGACTCACGGCGGGAGGCCTCCCAGGGTCACGGACCCATGGGGAAGGAAGGGAGGGAAGCCGGAGTCATGGACTCACGGCGGGAGGCCTGCCAGGGTCATGGACCTGTGGAGAAGGAAGCCGGGGGGGTCATAGACCCCATGGCAGGGAAGCCGGGGGACACGGACCCCGCGACAGTGGGAATCCCTGACGCTGCACAGCGGTTTTTGGACAGGGACTCCCTGAAAGCATCAGGTGGGGTAGTGGGTAACAGAAGTCTTACCTTGTGGTGAAACGGCAGCTTCCTGGTCCGGCACTGTGAGGAGGAGTAAGTTTCCCCCAGGAGGGGTCTTACAACTCCTCCCAGGTTTCGGCACCATCTGTAAGGTCTGTTCTCACTGAGGATAAAACGAAGAAACTGAGGCCAGCATGAAAATAATCCAATGCAAGGGAATTTATTCAGGCTCCCGGGTGAGGTTCTGCAGTCTGACAGGAGGGGCCAGAGAAGTCATGCAGACTCCTCTCAGACATGGGGTTTTATAGGGAGTGGAGGCATTTGATTGGCTGTGCCCAAGGTGAGTGGGACAAAATGGTGGGGAGTGGGGCCTGGATGGGACAAAATGCTATCAATCAGGTAGGTCCTGGTGGGGCTTTTTTCCCGGGCTCTGCGGGTGGGGGGGGGTGTCTGAGCTCCTGGCAAGGGAAGGAGGTGTGTCCGAGCTCCCAGCGACGCAATCAGCCTTACAGTGTATGTGTGCCACATTTTCTTTATTCAGTCTATCATTGATGATAGGCATTTGAGTTGGTTCCGGGTCTTTGCTATTGTGAGTGGTACTGCAGTAAACATATGTGTGCATGTGTCTTTATAACAGAATGATTATAATCCTGTGGGTACATACCCAGTAATGGAATTGCTGGGTCACATGGTATTTCTATTTCTAGATCCTTGAGGAATCACCACACTATCTTTCACAATGGTTGAACTAATTTACACTGCCACCAACCATTTTTACCTTTTGTACCTAACTACTTAATAGTTAACGGTATTTATTTGAGCCTAGGGTACCATGAAAAATGCTTTGGGTGAAAAAAGATGCAGTGGGTCAAGACAGCTTCAGAATCTTTAATCACTGAAGTTGCATATGGGGGCTTATGCCTGTAATCCCAAAATTTTGGAAGGCTGAGGCCAGAGATCACTTAAAGCCAGAAATTTTAGACCTGCCTGGGAAACATAGCAAGATCCTGTCTCTGGCAAATAAATAAATCAAATAATCACTAAAAAGTATACCTATTGACCAGGTGGGGTGGCTTCTGTCTGTAGTCCCAGCAGTTTGGGAGGCCAAGGCAGGTGGATCATGAGGTTAAGAGATTCATACCATCCTGGCCAACATGGCAAAACCCCATCTTACCATGATGGAGCAGGAGAGAGTGAGGGAAGAGGAAGGGGGAAGTGTTACACCCTTTTAAACAACCTGATCTCATGAGAACTCACTAACACAAGAACAGCAAGGGGGAAATCTACCCTCATGATCCAATCACATTTCTCCTGGTTCCTCCCCAAAACTGGGAATTACAGTTCCACATGAGATTTGGGTGGGGACACAGGGCAAACCCCTTGTCTGTTTATTAGTCACACATACTCAGCCTGGGAGAGGAGGGCACCAGACCACACAGAGGCTGCATTCAGGAACCAAGTGCACAACCAAGGACTGTTTGTTAGAAACAGGATGCTCCCTAGTGCCTATAAAAGGATGTGACGGACTTGTATGAGTAACCCTGTAGACTGAGAAGTAACCCAGGTTAAGCATGAACTGGTCCCTGTGATAAGCAAGGTTCTTTGAATTGAGGCCATTCTCTCCAGGAGCAGAGTAGGGAGGAAAACTTGCAGTTATGTCATTAAAAGCCCTCCCAGTTTTCTCCAAATATCAAGACACACATATTATTGGACATTAATATTAGGCTTTACATCACAGGAGGTATAAAAATGACAACATAAAATGATTATGATAATGATATTTGTCTATGTAAATATAAAAGAGCTATTTCAATAGCTATAAAATAAAAATTCTACGAGAAAAGACAGCATTGCATTGCAGCTTGATTAAAAGTGTTTCATTTCTCACAATTACATAGTGTATTTATTATAAAAGTCATTGGAGTCTCATATTTAATGACATATGATAACTGATGCCAGCTACATGTGCTAAGACAATTTTATGGCAATAGCATTTAAATTTAATCTCATACACTATATTATTAATTGTTGTTTGAATTGGAAAAGTATGTTTATAGCCAATATATGCTAAACTGGAAGTTGTACCTTGAGTAACATACCGGATGACATAGAAACATTGTCAAAGTTTTAGAAGCTATCAGTAAGAAGGTGGGTTTAGACTTACCGAAGCACTGGCATCCAAGGAAGTACTGCTAAAGTCACGGCAGCGCTGAAAAACACAGAGGAAGTCGTTAACGTCATTAAAGTAAGCTTAGTGGCCTGTTGCACTGGCTCACACCTGTAATCCCAGCACTTTGGGAGGCCGAGGCAGCCGGATCACAAGGTCACTGGCTAATACGGTGAAACCGTGTCTCTACTAAAAATACAGAAAAAATTGCCAGGCATGGTGGCACGTGCCTGTAGTCCCAGCTGGTTGGGAGGTTGAGGCAGGAGAATCACTTGAACCCGGGAGGTGGAGGTTGCAGCGAGCCGAGATCGCATCATTGCACTCCAGCCTGGGAGGCAGAGCGAGACTCCACCTTGAAAATAAATAAATTAAAAATAAATAAAGCTTAGTACAGTCAATACTTTAAAACATTTTGTTCATAGACTAAAACTAACCAAACACATTTTCTGTACTATACCAATATTTGTTGATCAAAGGTGATACTGTAGGCCATAAATTAATTTATGACAATAAGAACAACTAATCCTATATCTGAAATTCAGCCAAAATTACAATAAATTCTTTGATACCAAAAAATTAAAAGACAGATGGAAAGAAAAAAGTAAACAAACATAAAAATAAACATTGGTTAATGTTTGGGGAAGAACAATAACATACTAAAACATCCAAAATAACTTCCCTTTTTTTGAGATGGAGTTTTGCTCTTGTTGCCCAGGTTGGGGTGCAATGGCACAATCTTGGCTGACTGCAACCTCTGCCTCCCAGGTTCAAGCCATTCTCCTGCCTGAGCTACCACACTCGGCTAATTTTGTATTTTTAGTAGAACGGGGGTTTCTCCATGTTGGTAAGGCTTGTCTTGAACTCCCGAACTCAGATGATCTGCCCACCTCAGCTTCTCAAAGTGCTGGGATTACAGGTGTGAGCCACCATGCCTGGCCTGAAATAACTTCTTAAAAGACAAATACATAAGGCTAAGGAAAAACATGAAAAAAGTCTAAATTAAATATCATATATATACTTAATTATAATTTTATATACACTTATTGAACTATCAAATAAATATATCCTGATTTATTTTTATTTATAACATGTGCACTACATAATCCTCTTTTATGTTAAAGTGTATAATTAGAAAAAAAAATTAAGTATATGCTTTAAAATGTTTAGGTACTCTATTAGAGAATTTTTAAAATGCTGTTGACTTTTATACAAGGGTGAAGAAGAAATAAAATACAGAAAATGATCCATAGGAAAAAGACCAACAGGTAACATAAGAAAAAAAGCCACTTGTAAAAGTAATGGTAAATAAGTCAAACTCTCTAATAACATGAAGAAGAAAGAAATTTAGAAAGCAAACACAAAAATTAATTTGTTTTCTAAAACTTGAATTTAAACCCTGAAAAGCACAAAATGATATTAATAATAATAATAAAAGCTACTAACCAAACTCACTAATTAAAAATACTTTAAAATGTGAATGATAATATAAATGAATATAACATGATCAAATAGGATATCATCCACTTCAGAAATTAAAACATGATTCAGCTTTAATTGGTGGTATAAATTTATTAGGTGATCAGATTCAAGGAGAAAACCATTCCATAATACAATGACCGTTGCCATTTACTCACCTTAATGTACCACATTTCTGTTCTAAAAATCAGAAAACTAGGTTTGGAAGGATACTTCCTTAGTGTAATTCGTTCTTTTGGAAATTGGTAATAAGTTAGGACTGTCACCTGTGTCTATAATTATTGAACATTTTCTATAATCTCTAGAAATTCAAGGAGGAAAAGAACTATGTGATATAAACATTGAAATGGAAATGAAATTAGCATTATTTGAAGATGATAAGATCAACGCACTTTCCTGGATCCACCCTGAGCTCTGAGGCTGGAGCTGGGAATCTAGACACCAGCTCATCTAGAACCCTGACAAAAGACTCTCTGTCCTGGATAAATTACAGGATACATTCATATAAAGGCTTATACATAAAGTTCACAGCAGCTTTATTTGTAAGAGTCAAAAATTGGAAACAATTCAAATGCCCTTCAACAGATTATTGACTATATTATGATCTGTACAAACAGTAAAAAATACTACTCAGCTATAAAAGAAATGAATTAGTACATATAAGCAACATGGATGGATCTCAAGCTAATGACACTGTGTATCTTGGGTGTCAAGTTTTGGTAACATTGTATTTCTTGATCTAGAGGCTGATTATAAGGATGTGTTCAGTTTAGGAAAATCCATTGAGCTATATCCACATGCTATGTACACTTTTCTATATGTATATTAAATTTCAATAAAACAATGTTACAAATCAATAGCTTTTCAATATACTGGCAATAACCACTTAAAATATAGAGACCTAATTTGAAAAAGGAATTTAAAACTTGGTCATAAAATATAAATGAGTATGTGACTCAAACCATATTCCTCAATTACTGAGCATTACAAAATGTGACTTTTTCAAATTACCTCATTGATACAGGTCTACGGTAACCAAAATCTGAACTCTACTTAATAATTAGTAATTTCAAAATTTGTTAGTGCTAAGATTCTCCTGGAAATAAATAAGATAGAAAGTGATTTCTGAAAGGAAATACATGGGAGAGGATGTCCCCTCCTTACCAATATTTATCATTGTTTTTTTGTAGCCCAGGAATAGAAACGTTTAGTGTACTTACAAACACCCTCTCTTGAAGACGCAATGATTACCTCCCCAAAAGACTTAGGAATACAAGATATGTACTGTCCCACCCACCATAGCTCGAGCATGGCTACATATTTTATGCTATGCCGATCAGACACATCCTCCCTTGGCTTATAATTGAAGGTTAATGCTGGGTTGACAGGTAATAGGAGAGGAAGTAGCTAATTCCAGTGACATAAATGTCTAGTGTCAGTCACATGTGCCACCTAAATCTCAGCAGTGGCAGAAGAATGTGTCCTCTTCTGATTTAAGACATTCTCCCTGTCTGTGTAATCTCCAAGCTTATTTTCCTGGCACCTCAAAAGATTCTGTACGTTATCACTATCCTTTAATAATTTCTGTCTTCATGAACTCACCATTCTTTTGCTTACAATAATGTATTTTATGACACTGGATGCTATAAATTGGACTTTTGTGCTTATGATTAAACTAATACAAAAATTAGTACTGGAAAATAATTGCAGCCAAGAATCTTTCCAGCAAAGAAGTTAGTGAAATTCAAGATTTATGACCTGGCCTTGTTGGTGCTGACAGCAATAAAAAAATCTTTATACAATTAAGGGCTTGAACGCTGGCAGCTGATGACTTGCATAGGCTCTCTATGGTCACCTGTAATAGCCCATTAAACAGAAAATTTGGAAGCCTGGGTAGGTGGTGAGTGGAAGAGGATGTGAGGCTTGAAACATCAAGGGCTTTGACGTTCGCTACTTGCTTTTGAGAGTGGTATAAAATCTAAAAATCCAAACTTTACCAAAATTCTTTGCTCAAGGCATGGACCAAAAGTTAGTAACTAACAGTGATTTAAAATTGTGTTAAAATAATCTTTTACCACTTGTAGCATCAGACTGGGATGGCCAAGAAATAAACTTTGCATGTTTCAGAAAGACAATAGACCACAGCCCTATCATATTATTTCTGTTTAGCTTCTTAAGTTTTGTCTATTTCTTGTTATGGTTTATTTATGGCATTTTTATTTTTCTTACTATTGTGAATGGATTATTTTTCCATTCACAACAGAAGCTATTATTACTGTTATAAAGAACATATATGAATTTTCATATATGGGTATTATAATCATTCTCTTAAATTGAATCTCTTGATTCTATGTGGTTGTCAAAGTAATGGTTTTATTTTCCTGTTAGGTACATCATCTGCATAATAATAATTATCTGTCCTTCTTTCCAATAGTTATATGTCCTTTTCCCCTAGGAAATACATTACCTACTTATTTGAATGTAAATTCTTAATTTCAAGTGCACTAAAATATTTTTCAATTGTGAAGAGATGATGAGTTTTCATATTCAGATACTTTTTTCCAGCATCCTCGGGATTATTCTGCTTTTCTTTCCCTTGAGTTCAGTGTGATGAAATACGTTGCTTCCTATCAGTGTTCTTACTTTGCACTATATATTTTATTAACAGAAAGTCTCATTCTCCAGGGATGAACCAATTTGATTCAGCGAGATTTCAGGACCTGACTTGAACCCACACTTCCATGTCCTTAGCACTTCCTAGGGCTGATGTGGCAGAAAACACAGTAGGTAAAACCATGTTTCCTGCCCTCCTTCACTCCCTTCCAGAGCCAGAAAACACATGAGCCTGGGTGTGAAATGAAAAAGAGTAGCAGGAGCAACTTATGAGGAGAAACACCTTTTACCTCAATTTTGTAATGCATAATGCATGCGGTGGATTTTGGTGAAGAACTAGGAGCTGTGATTATTTTATAAGGATTCGCTCACTTTCATGTTACCTCTTATCTGCTCTATCTGCCTTGTGTTTGCTGAAGATGGCATTTGAATAGTGACATAAGAAATAAAAAGACCTTTCATTTTAGCCATGTTCCATCTCTTATATTTGGAAGGCTACATTTCCAATATTATGACATAGTCTACTCCTTGGATAGGTGATAACTGATGACTTGTGCTCTCTGTTTACAGCAGCTTTGACCTAGCAAGTAGCATTCCTGGGGCATGCTTACCTGACAGTGAGAAACTTTTCAGATGCGCATATACATTCATGTTTAAAGGGCTAAACCAATTCTTAACATCATTGTATCAAAAATAGATTTAAATTTATTTATATCTATGTATTAAATACATTTGTGTATTAAAAATAAATTTAAATGAATTATCTGCTTAAACGTTGAAACTTAAGAAACCTTTCTAAAAATACTTTGTGAACTTATATTGTAAATATGTTTTAATATTCTTATGTTTTACATCATAAAAAGTACATATAGGGGATTTTGCCAAGATGGCCAAATAGGAACAGCTCTGGAGCAGTTCCCAGCAAGAGAGATGCAGAAGGCAAGTGATCTCCGCATTTCCAATGGAGGTGCCAGGTTCATCTCAATGGAACTGGTTGGACAGTTGGTGAAGCCCAAGGAGGGCAAACTGAGCCAGGGTCAGGCAGTGCCTCACCCGGGAAATGCAACTGACTGGACAATCAGAGACACCCCCCTGCCTCCCCGGCGCTCCGGTTGAGACACTGCGCTTCTCCCATGGCCTCTACAACCCACAGACCAGGAGATTCCCACCGGCTGAAGTGCCACGAGTTACCAGCATGCATCTGAGCAGCAGCTCCAGGCAGCGCCGCAAGTTGTTGGCACAGATTTGGGTGGACATTTTGACTAGCACTGAGAGCACCTGTGGGATGGAGCTACCCACGCCCCAGAACGAGGGGGAGCTGAAAGCAGGGAAGCAGGTGATACTGCTGGTTGGGTCCCACCCCCACAAAGACCAGCAAAGCAAAGCCCTCCTGCTTGAGAGTTTCACAGCCAGTATATCAGTTCAAGCTCAATCCAGGACGATCGAGCTCGGTGGGGGGAAGGGTGTCTATGATTGCTGAGACAGGTCTAAACCTACCTGTGTAAACAAAAGCCAGAGGAAGCCTACATAGCCACCAGACTGAGTCCGTGACAGCCCAGCAGCATGTCTTCAAGGCACAGACTGCTTCCTCAAGCAGCTCCCTGTAAAACCAAAAAGACGCCTCATACAGGAGAGCTCTGGCTGACACCTAGTGGCTACCCTTCTGGGACGAAGCTACCAGAGGAAAGATCAGGTAGCAATCCTTGCTGTTCTTCTACCCTTACAGGTAATTCCCTGTAAGCGGAATCTGGAGTGGTCCTCTATCAGTCCTACAGCAGAGGAACCTGACTGTTAGAAGGAAAACTATAAAACTAAAACAAATAGCTTCAACATCAACAGAAAGAACGTCCACTCAGAGACCCCATCCGAAATCACCAACTTCAAAAACCAAAGATAGATAAATCCACAAAGATAGGAAGAAACCAGCCCAAAAAGGATGAAACCCTCAAAGACCAGAACACCTTTCCCCCTCCAAGGGATCACAGCTCCTTACCAGCAAGGGCACAAAACAGGATGGAGAACAAATTTGAAGAATTGACAGAAGCAGCCTTCAAAAGGTGGGTAATAACAAACTTTTCTGAGCTAAAGAAACATTTTCTAACCTAATGCAAAGACACTAAAAACCTTGAAAAAAGATTAGATGAAATGCTAACTAGAATAGTCAGCTTAGAGAAGAACATAAATGACTTGATGGAACTGAAAAACACAGCATGAGAACTTCACAAAGCAGACACAAGTTTCAATAGCTAAATCTATCAAGCAGCAGAAAGGATATCAGAGATTGAAGAGCAACTCAGTGAAATAAAGTCAGAAGGGAAGATTCGAGAAAAAAGAGTGAAAAGAAATGAACAAAGTCTCCAAGAAATGTAGGATTAGGTGAAAAGACCTAATCTATGCTTGATCGGTGTACCTGAATGTGACTGGGAGAATGAATCCAAGCTGGAAAACACTCTTCAGGATATTATCCAGGAGAATTTCCCCAACCTAGCAAGGCAGGCCAACATTTAAATACGGAAAATACAAAGACCACCACAAAGATATTCTTCAAGAAGAGCAACCCCAAGGCACATAATCATCAGATTCACCAGGTTTGAAATGAAGGAAAAAATGCTAAAAGCAGCCAGAGAGAAAGGTGGGGTTACCCACAAAGGGAAGCCCATCAGACTCACAGCAGATCTCTCGACGGAAACCCTACAGGCCAGAAGAGAGTGGGGGCCAACATTCAGCCTCCTTAAAGAAAAGAACTTTCAACCCAGAATTTCATATCCAGCCAAACTAAGCTTCATAAGCGAAGGAGAAATAAAATCTGTTACAGACAAGCAATTGCTGAGAGATTTTGTCACCACCAAATCTGCCTTACAAGAACTTCTGAAGGTAGCTCAAGGAAACACAAAACATGGAAAGGAACAACTGGTGCCAGCCACTGCAAAAATGAACCAAATGGTAAAGACCAATGACAGAATAAAGCAACTGCATCAACTAACAGGAAAAAACCCAAACAGTAACAAAATGGCAGGATCAAATTCACACATAACAATATTAACGTTAAATGTAAATGGCCTAAATGCCCAAATCAAAAGACACAGACTGGCAAACTGGATAAAAAGTCAAGACCCATCTCATGTGCAAAGACACACATAGACTCAAAATAAAGAGATGGAAAAAGAAAAAAAAAAGCACAGGTTGCAATAGCAGTCTCTGATAAAATGGATTTTAAACCAACAAAGATCACAAGAGACAAAGAAGGGCATTACATAATGGTAAAAGGATCAATGCAACAAGAAGGGCTATCTATCCTAAATATATATGCACCCAATACAGGAGCACCCAGATATGTAAAGCAAGTTCTTAATGTCCTACAAAGAGACTTAGACTTCCACACAATAATGGTGGGAGACTTTAACACTCCACTGTCAATATGAGATCAATGAGACAGAAACTCAACAAGGCTATCCAGGACTTGAACGCAGATCTGGACCAAGTGAACCTAATAGACATCTACAGAACTCTGCACCCCAAACCCACAGAATATACATTGTTCGCAGCACCACATCACACTTACTCTAAATCTGACCAAATAATTGGAAGTAAATCACTCCTCAGCAAATGCAAAAGAATGGAAATAACAAATAGTCTCTCAGACCACAGTGCAATCAATTTAGAACTCAGGATTAAGAAACTCACCCAAAACTGCACACCCAAAACTGAAAAACTTGCTCCTGAATGATGACTGGATAAACAATGAAATGAAGGCAGAAATAAAGATGTTCTTCAAACCCAAAGAGAACAAAGACACAACATATCAGAATCTCCTGGACACATTTAAAGCAGTGTCTAGAGGGAAATTTATAGCAATAAATGCCCACATGAGAAGCAAGGAATGATCTAAACTCAACACCCTATTATAAAAATTGAAAGAGCTAGAGGAGCAAGATCAAAAAAAATTCAAAAGCTAGCCAAAGACAAGAAATAACTAAGATCAAACAAGAACTGAAGGAGATAGAGTCAAACACACACACACACAAAACCCTTCAAAAAATCAATAAATCCAGGAACTGGTTTTTTGAAAAGATCAACAAAATAGACCACTAGCCAGACTAATAAAAAAGAATAAAGAATCAAATAGATGCAATAAAAATTATAAAGGGGATATAACCACCGATTCCACAGACATACAAACTGCCATTAGAGATTATTACAAACAACTCTATGCACATATACAAGTAAACCTGGAAGAAATGGATAAATTCCTGGATACTTACTCCCTCCCAAGACTAAACCAGGAAGAAGTTGAATCCCTGAATAGACCCATAACAAAGTCTAAAGCTGAGGCAGCAATTAATAGCCTACCAACCAAAAAAAAGTCCAGGTCCAAACAGGATCACAGTAGAATTCTACCAGAGGTACTGAGAAGCTGGTAGTATTGCTTCTGAAACTATTCCAAACCATAAAAAAGAGGGAATCCTCCCTAACTCATTTTATGAGACCAACATCATCCTGATACGAACACCTGGCAGAGACACAACTGAAAAAGAAAACTTCAGGCCAATATCCATGATGAACATTGATGCAAAAATTTTCAATAAAATAGTGGCAAACCAAATGCAACAGCGCACCAAAGGGTTTATCCATCATAATCAAGTAGGCTTCATCTCAGGGATGCAAGGCTGTTTCAACATATGCAAATCTATAAATGTAATCCATCACACATAGAATCAAAGACAAAAACCACATGATCATCTCAACAGATGCAGAGAAGGCCTTTGACAAAATTCAACAGTCCTTTATGCTAAAAACCCTCAATAAACTAGGTATCGATGTATCCTATCTCAAAATAATTAAAGTTATTTATGACAAACCCACAGCCAATATCATACTGAACGGGTAAAAACTGGAAGCATTCCCTTTGAAAACTGGCACTAGACAAGGATGCCCTCTCTCATCATTCCTATTCAACATAGTATTGGAAGTTTTAGCAAGAGCAATCAGGCAAGAAAAAGAAATAAAGCATATTCAATTGGGAAAAGAGGAAGTCAAACTGTCTTTATCTGCAGACAACATGATTGTATAGTTAGAAGACCCTGTCGTGTCAGTGCAAAATCTCCTTAGGCTGATAAGCAACTTCAGCAAAGTCTCAGGATACAAAATCAATGTGCTGAAATCACAAGCATTCCTATATACCAATAACAGACAGCCAAATCATGAGCAAACTCCCATTCACAGTTGCTACCAAGAGCATAAAATATCTATGAATACAACTAACAAAGGACATAAAGGACCTCTTCAAGGAGAACTACCAACCACTACTCAAGGAAATAAGAGAGGACACAAACAGATGGAAAACATTCCATGCTCATGGTTAGGAAGAATCAATATCATGAAAATGGCCATACTGCCCAAAGTAATTTATAGATTCAATGATATCCCCATCAAGCTACCATTGACCTTCTTCACAGAACTGGAAAAAAACACTTTAAACTTCATATGGAACCAAAAGAGAGCCTGCATAGCCAAGACAATCCTAAGAAAAAAGAACAAAGCTGGAGGCATCATGCTACCTGACTTCAAACTATACTACAAGCCTACAGTAATCAAAACAGCATGGTGCTGGTACCAAAACAGAAATATAGACCAGTGGAACAGAACAGAGGCCTCAGAAGTAATGCCACACATCTACAACCATCTGATCTTTGACAAACCTGACAAAAACAAGCAATGGGGAAAGGATTACCTGTTTAATAAATGGTGTTGGGAAAACTGGCTAGCCATGTGCAGAAAGCAGAAACTGGACCCCTTCCTGATACCTTACACTAAAATTAACCCCAGATGGATTAAAGACTTACACATAAGGCCTAACACCATAAAAACCCTGGAAGAAAACCTAGGCAAAACCATTCAGGACATAGGCATAGGCAAGGACTTCATGACTAAAATACCAAAAGCAATGGCAACCAAAGCCAAAATAGACAAATGGGATCTAATTAAACTCCAGAGCTTCTGTCCAGCAAAAGAAACAATCATCAGAGTGAACCAGCAACCAACAGAATGGGAAAAAATTTTTGCAATCTACCCATCTGACAAATGGCTAATATCCAGAATCTACAAAGAACTAAAACACATTTACAAGAAAAAAACAAAGCCAATCAAAAGTGGGTAAAAGATATGAATAGATACTTTTCAAAAGAAGACATTTTTGCAGCCAACAAACATGAAAAAATGCTCATCATCACTGGTCATTAGAGAAATGCAAATCAAAACCACATCAAAATACCATTTCAAGCCCCTTAGAATGATGATCATTAAAAAATCTGGAGACAACAGATGCTGGAGAGGATGTGGAGAAATAGGAACACTTTTACACTGTTGGTGGGAGTGTAAACTAGTTCAACCATTGTGGAAGACAGTGTGGCCATTCCTCAGGGACCTAGAAATAGAAATTCCATTTGACCCAGCAATCCCATCACTGGGTATATACCCAAAGGGTTATAAATCATTCTATTATAAAGACACATGCACACATATGTTCATAGCAGCATTTTTTACAATAGCAAAGACCTGGAACCAACCCAAGTGCCCATCGATGATAAACTGGACAAGGAAATTGAGGCACGTAAACACCATGGAATACTATGCAGCCATAAAAAAGGATGAGTTCATGTCCTTTGTAGGGACATGGATGAATCCAGAAATCATCATTGTCAGCAAACTGACACAAGAACAGAAACCAAACACTGCATGTTCTCACTCATAGGTGATGTTGAACAATGGGAACACATGGGCACAGGGAGGGGAACATCACACGCTGGGGTCTGTTGGGGGTGGGGATGTTAGGGAGGGATAACAATGGGAGAAATACCTGATGTAGGGGATGGAGACGGCAAACCACCATGGCATGTGTGTACCTATGCAACAGTCCTGCAAGATCTGCACGTGTACTCCAGAACTTAAAGTATAATTTTAAAAAACGTGAAAAAAAAAAGAAGAAAGAAAGAAAAGAAAAAGTATGTTTATATAAGAACAGAGTAGGTAATTTTTTTTTCTTTGTATCACCCTTTAAGGGAGGAAACTAGATTAAGGATATTTAGTGTCACATCTTGTCTGTGTCTCATGAACATTCTCTCATTGACAGAAAGTAGAGCCAAGGTCAAGCAATAGAACCCTTGGTTTTACAGCCTGGGGTTCCCCTGCATACCAATGGCCTCACAAAGGCAGGTTCTGTACATTCAGTCCTGCCCAAACTTTTATCGAGACTTTTAAAATCAGCCTCTGATCCTTTTAAGTATCCGAAGTCACTCATTCTTACACACTAAACTCATCTCACTTTGTCTTTTGATTCCTGCAAAATATACTGGTCTCCCTTTTCTCTGAACAGCTATAAAATTTAAACTACTTTGTCACATAAATGGCACATTCACATACACATTTGCTATTGTCCAGTTATATTACTTTATAGCCTTCAAAATTGTGTCCACTATACTTCAATCAGTTTCTTTATCCTGCTAAAATCCAGCATCGAGTTGAGTATCTGATACTCAAAAGTATGTGTGATTAAATAGAAGTATTTGTAAACTCATAAAATGTCAAAAGCATGATAAGGATACACAGGAGGCTTGGGAATGCATTTTATTTAACCTCAGTACCTCTGTGTACACACTAATGACTGAAATGGAAAAAACACTTATCAATAGAAAAGTTAAACACTAAAATACTTATTAGCAAACTAGTAAGTATTTTAAGGCATTTTTTTAAATTAGAGCTTAAATAAACAATAGAGATGACTAGTAAAAATGATTTTTGAACTCTGTCCCATGGAGCTCTAGGGTTGTATACGGGTTCCAAAGAGACTTTGGGGGAAATGAAGATCTACGTAGGCCAAGCTCAGCTTCCCTGACACAGCCTAAGCTGGAATGGTTCCACCGTCATTCATTTTTGCATTCTGTGGAATGTTTAATCCATAATAAGGGGCTCAGCTAATTAAACCAATTGAGAATTTTAGAAACCACCAATTTGGTTCAGTGCTTTGCTTTTAGGAATGAAGAGACAGGACATCAGGTAGGACCAGTAGTTTATCTGACCTCACCCGTCTAGATAGTGGCGGATTTGAGACAAGACACAGATTCAAGGGGCATTTACAAAGTACTGGCTACTAGCGGTCCTGGCTGCTAAGTACTCCCACATACTCTCGAGTATCCATAACGTAGCCTCCAGTTTTAGGATAGAAAGATCTGCCATAGCAGCAACTTGTTGAGTGACTAGGTCGTCAAGAAAAGTATTTCTTGTACCTTTCCCATTCAGAAGAGATGCTGATGTTATTTTTAAATAAAGACTGCCTGACATTTATATACATGGAAATCACTTTGTTTAAAAAATATTAACGTAAAGGACTATGTGCTTCTACCATATATCTTTTCCTCTCTAAACTGGCTTGTTGAAGGGAATTTCTCTCTTCAACTAAGCCTCCACCACCCAAGTGATTTCTACATAGAGGAGACCACTAGAGGGCGCCAAAGGCATTGCTCTTAAATCTGCATCCACTTGGAGGCTACGTTTTTTTTATTTCATTGTAAATTTAGAGGAAGTGGGTGGGGAAGCCCAAGGTCTGGGAAAATGACCATAATAATGGTACCTTGTGTTTATATAGCACCTTTCTTCAATTAGCTCAGCATGTTGGGATATGATTATTCAGCTGGGAGCGTCCAGTTGTGGGAAATGAGGCACAAGGCAAACACGTGGCCTAGGTGGGACAGAGGGTAAGACTAATTCTTACTCATTTCAAACGTCCATTCATTATTTTAACTCACAAGCTGATATGTGACGTTTCCTGAACATTTCCTTAGAAACAATAAGCTGAGAAGTCAGAGTCCCAAACTCAAATAGATTGAATGGAAAGACTCACTCTGCAAGGGAAAGAAATCACACTGTTCTCAGAGCCAAGGAGGGAACTAAAACCAAAATTTAAAAATTATATAATCAAATTATAAGCTGTGGAGTGGAATGTATTATTTTGCAAAGCACATCATGAAAACAACATAGCTTGAAAAAAAAGCTACATTTGACTTTTATTCCTTAAGGAAATCTACTCGAATTTGTAATGTAAGACATTCATCTTTTCTTCATCCAAAATGACAACAAAAGTAAAGAACAAATTGAACTTATCTTTAAAAAGCTAAACTTTTGTCCTACAAAAGAAAATATTATTCCAGAGTTTAGTGTATTACATAAATGCCTCCCAGTACTTTGGAAGGTCAACACGGGTGGATCACCCCCAGGTCAGGAGTTTAAGACCAGCCTGGCCGTCATGGTGAAACCCCATGTTTACTAAAAATACAACAATTAGCTGGGCGTGGTGGCATGCACCTGTAATCTCAGCTGCCCAGGAGGCTGAGGCAGGAGAATTCCTTGAACCAGGGAAGTGGAGGTTGCAGTGAGCGGAGACTGCACCACTACACTCCAGTCTGGGCAGCAAGAGTGAAACTCCGTCTCAAAATAAATACACACATACATAAATAAATAAAAATAAATGTGTGCCAAGATGAATTAGTAGAGAAACATTATGATAGAGCATTTGATTAATAAACAATTAGGTCTTTGGCTTAATTATCAACAAAGAATATTGTTATAGTGAATGCTTCCAGTGAGAACATTTGCAAAGACTGATGTGTAATATACAATTAAGATGCTTTTTTCCTCCAGAGTCATTTCAGGTCTCTGCTACAAATGCAAGGTCTTGAGTTTTTTCCAAGTATGAAACATGTTTTTAACCTCAAAATTAGTATGTGGGCATTTATTTACAGGTATGTTTGAGACTGACTGTGACATTACAAGTTTATACTCTCAAGGGTCATCTGTTTTCACTTAATGTATATATATTTTTTCTTTAAAGTGCAGATGGTGCTTGAATATGGCCTCCTTAATAATGTATATGATCTTAATGAATACCTGTCATATAAAGGGTTTGTCCAAAAATGTAAAGGGATGAGTATGTTTGCAGTTAGCTGATCTTCATTTTATGAAAATATACATTTCAGAGACTCTGCATGTCCTGAAATAGAAACAAGTCAAAACATGGTTCATTCTCTCTTACTTATCTCTTTCTCTCCTCCACATTATGTTGAATTTAAGAAATGCCAGTGATTGATTTGGGTTTTGTGATGGTGGATACTGAGTGTCAACTTGATTGGAGTGAAGAATGCAAAGTATTGATCCTGGGTGTGTCTGTCAGGGTGTTGCCAAAGAAGATTAACATTTGAGTCAGTGGGCTGGGGAAGGCAGACCCACCCTTAATCTGGGTGGGTACCGTCTAATCAGCTGCCAGCAGATATGAAGCAGGCAGATAAACATGAAAAGGCTAGACTGGCCTACCCTCCCAGCCTACATCTTTCTCCCGTGCTGGATGCTTCCTGCCTCAAACATTAGGCTTCCAGATCTTTAGCTTTGGGACTCGGACAGCCTTCCTTGCTCCTAGGCTTGCAGATGGCCTAATGTGGGACCTCGTGATGGTGTGAGTTAATACTACTTAAGAAACTCCAATGTATATGGGAGTTTATTAAGTAGTATTAAGCCACATGATTAACTCATACAAGATATGTGTGTGTGTGTGTGTGTGTGTGAACATATATATATATCCTATCAGTTCTGTCCCTCTAGAGAATCCTAATACACGTTTTAAGGGAAAATATTTGTTTTTACCTTGTTTATTTGTATACTTACTCAGATGTCTACTTTCCTAGGAATGGGGTAGATTGACCTCTACATACTGACTATAACAACTGTACATCATTTCTCACTCTCAAAATAATATATATAGGATTTGGCATTGGAGGTTAGGGTTTTAAGGATGTTGGACTGAGTAACTCAAACACACATGAATCTAAAGGTACAAAAAGTAATATGTTATCAAACTCATCCTTTTCAGCATTCAATTCCTGCTTGAAATAATCAATTTCTCATGAATTTTGATGCTAGAAAACCAAGCCACAGCAAGGTTAAGTGGCTTGCTCATAAACAGCGGCAGCTCTGAGTCACTAACCTAGGTCTCTTAAAGGAGCCTTTACTGATTATGGTCATTAATCCTCTTAATATTCCAGAGGGATTTTCAACTCATACATAAGAAGTAGGATGAAAAAAGTGAATTCTCTTAAGATAGTGGGTAAATTTTATTCCATAAATATTTTTGAGATACTGTGTGTAGTATTCTATTTAACACAGAGATGAATGGAGGTAATGTTTGAGCTCTAAGTAATCAGACCTAGTTCTTATACTTTCTAATTAATTTCGATATTTTTTTTAAATACTAAATCTTGATATCTGTAGTTTCAAATTTTCTGATTAGAAATATTTTCACATCCAGGTAAATCTTACAAGCAGTATAAGTAACTATGGCCGCCCCTCTTAGTACTTCCTCTTCATGATAGTTTTCCTCTGGAGAACACTCAAGAAACAAATTTTACCCAGAAGTAATGAAATAAAAAATTTCATTTAAGTTTTGAGAGTTTTAGTCACTATTTTTCATATTTTGAGCCTAAGTTTCTGAAAATAATCTTGAATATTTCCACGTTTCAGATTCGTTAGTAATGCTAATCACTGGAATTACAAATTTTTCTATCACATATACCACACATCTGTTAAAACATGATGTTCATTTTACTGAAGCTGTTTGATTTTTGCCTTTTTAAGTAATTGGTGAAATTCCTATAGGGATTTTCATTCATCCTTATGTCTCATAGCACATGTAAAACTAAAAATAAATGTATGGTAAATGTATAATTTAGGAATTAGTAGATAGGTGAGTGTTTGTAACAATCAAACACAAATAGGGTCACTCAAGGACAGAGAAAAGTGATAAAATGGAAAATGAAGAAAGATAGAAATTTAGGGATCAACTATACTTAGGTCATTGCAAAAAGAAATGAAGTTGGAGAAAACTATGATAAACAATCAGAGCTAGGGAAAAAGAGGCCACTGGTATTTTGTGTTGTGGAAAACAAGTGGACATTTTTAGAAGTTTGGGTTGGCAATAGTGTTAAAGGTTAAAAATGATAGGAAATGTGGTAGTTATTAGAACTGTCCATAAATATTCCAGCCCTCTCTCTCTCTCTTTTGTGGTACATTAAAGACTATTTCCCTGACTTGTTTTGGCTGATGAAATGTGATTGGATGTGACTTGTGTTATTTTCCATTGAAAGCTTTGATAGCCAGTGAGAACTTCCCCTTGTCTCCTCTGGTTTCCACTGCTACGTGACTAAACGTTTTGATAACAGCTGCTTCATTAGCATGAGACTAAGCACAGGGTGCCATGTAATGTGAACTCGATTCTTCTGCCAACCCACAAAGGCCATGTTGCATGAACGAGAAACATCTCTTAGTTCTTTAAAACCATAGATTGTGTGACTGTTTCTTACTACAGCATGTACTAGCCTGTTCTGACACAGAGAATGAAAAGAACTAATACTCTTGTTATTAGATAGGAAGTAATTAAACTAACAAGGAAGTAGATTTAAAGAATGAAACAATGGGTCATTGATAAGAAATTAGGGGAAAGGGTGTCAACTACTTATTTTATATAAAAGGAAGAGACCTATCTCTTACCTCTATTTAAAAAATGTTATTTGACTCAAGCCTGTAATCCCAGCACTTTGGGAGGCCGAGGCGGGTGGATCACGAGGTCAAGAGATCAAGACCATCCTGGTCAACACGGTGAAACCCCGTCTCTACTAAAAATACAAAAATTAGCTGGGCACAGTGGCGCGTGCCTGTAATCCCAGCTACTCAGGAGGCTGAGGCAGGAGAATTGCCTGAACCCAGGAGGCGGAGGTTGCGGTGAGCCGAGATCGTGCCATTGCACTCCAGCCTGGGTAACAAGCAAAACTCCTTCTCAAAAAAAAAAAATGTTATTTGAAAGAAAAATACCCTAAGGGATATAATAATGGGAAAAATGTGTATTGACGCTATCCAGGGAATAGTTTCATGTTTGAAAAGTGTTGAAGAAGGCTATATGCAATATACCCGCAGGTGAGAAATGATTGATGAAATTACTGAGTGAATTGCTGTTTATCACAATACAAAAGTCTGCATTTGAAGAAAATAGCACTTATCACCTAGCAGAACTACAATACCATCTTCTAGCTTTAAAACTAAAACACTAGGAGTGCAGATGTCTCTTGGGGCAATTAGTCAAGGCCTAATATCTATCCTACTAGCTTCTTGGAGAACTGGAGAGTCTTCTTTTGAAGCCACTCATTTTTGTGTTGCTGAGTATACAATAACCTAAGTGAAATATGGTTAATATTCCAATTGGCTACTAACGAAGTAATTTGGAGAGGGTGTCACTGGCTAAGTTATACTCAAGCTGTCATAATAACTATGTAAAAGAAACTTTTTAGCACAGAAGCAAACTTTACTGTACAGAATACTGCCTATTACTTTCACCAAAAGTCCTGGATATTTGATCTGGCATAGCGACATCTTAACAAACCTAATTTTTTCACCTCCTGCAGAGTTTTAATAACTAAAATAGAGACCCAAAAGATATATTTCTAAAAGCACCAATTTTGACTCTCTAAAATAGAAAAATATAATCTGTTAGTACCACAGCAGTGAACAGAAGCATCAATATAAATAAAAGTGTATCTTATGAAACAGCTGCTGAAAGAATCAGAAGAGGGCTTTAGAAAATCTTGAACTTTCAAAGAAATCTGAGAGTATTGCAGCTATGATATTAGACGAGGAGGAGAAAAGTCACAATAGAAAATAAGGACATGATTACTAAACAGAAAAAGTGCAGTGGAGGCAGTGAAATGCTTAAAATTAATTTTTTTAAGTAGAGTACAATTTTAAGAAGTCACCAGGAAAAATCAGAGTAAGACAATAAAATTGTGTTAAGAAACAACCAGAAATATAGGTAACAGAACAGGGAGGTCGAATGTCATTGTAAGAGGAATTTCAAAACAGTGAACTGAGAAGGCACAATAAAGGAAGGAAGAAAACTGCCCTAAGATAAAGAAGACCTGGAAGAAAACTGCCCTGAGACAAAGAAGACCTGGAAGAAAACTGCCCTGAGACAAAGAAGACCTGGAAGAAAACTGCCCTAAGACGAAGAAGACCTGGATATTTAGATGTGAAGGGCCTCTTACAAAAAACTAGGTAATTTTAATTAAAAATAGCATATCCAGCAATATTTTATCCCTAAATAGGTTACAGGGTCATTTTGAAAATTATTTTTATTAGAAAAAAATTACATGCTCATCCTAAAATTATGTGAACTTTACATAGGAAAATGGAAAATGGTAATACTTAGTTTATGAAAGAAGAAATATAAATAACCAGTAAAGGTGTGAGAAAACAAGCCTTTTTAAACAAGAGGGATAATTTTAACTTATCCAATTGGAGTTAATTAAAATAGAATAGATGTTATCAAAAATACATGGAAATGTGAACTCTGTAATATGTTAAAGAGCATAAATCAGAACTTTTTGTATGACAATTGAAAGCAGATAGTTAATGCTTTTTGTAAACTCTTTGACACAATTTGTTTCCTAGAATTTATCCAAAGGAAAAAAAATCATGTGTATGTGCAAATATACAACCATAAGAATATTCAGCAAAAAATATAACAACAGCAGCTCATCCCAAAATAAACATCTAACATGTGACCTTTGGGTAAAGACATTACAGTCACAAATCACATACTGTCAATATATATTAGATTGGTGCAAAAGCAATTGCAGTTCTGCTTCAAAGAACAGAAAAGTATTCATCAACTTGGAAAAGAACAAGTTTTAAAATATATGAATAGTATATTGTAAGTTTATAATCATATCTGCCTAGAATTTAAAGGCCACATGTTCACATTTGTTTTCTGGACAAAATTCCCCAAACAACCCTCCATATATCACAGGGACCTGGGATACTTCCTACTTATCCCTCAGTAGCACGCTTCAGTATCTTGCCAGTCCACAGAAATCTCAAACAAGCCAATCACATCGCTCCTACAGGAACCAGAGGATACCTCACCCCTTTGATGCTACAAAGCCCCATAACCTCCCACAGCCTCTGGTTGTTTATAATATCCCTCAGTGTAATCTCACTACATGGCCATATGTGGCATGTGATGTCCTCTTTCCCTAGGCTGTGAATGTATGTGACTAATACACTGTTGTTGATCTCATATGCACAGTGCTGAGTGTCATGGGTCTGGTCCTCCCCACAACCCTAAGATGGAAATCCTGCCCTCACTAGTGGGAAGAAGAAGAGACAAAACAAAAAGACCAAAGTCTCAGGTGAAATAAAGGAATTGGTACAGCCATGTCCTAGACCAGGAACAAGCTGATGGACTCTAACAGATAAACCAGTTAATTTTGCTAAGAAAAAGCACTCCCTTCTATTAAATAGGAGAAAGAAAGGATAGAATGGGAGATGACCCAGCTGTGCCATCTGTGGCACACCCAGATGTGTCAATATCCATTCAGATAGAATGGGATGTGACTCAGCTGTGGGATAAAATGGGATATGACCCAGATAGACCAGGATTGACCCAGGATAGAATGGGAGATGACCCAGCTGTGCCATCTGTGGCACACCCAGATGTGCCACTATCCACCCAGCTGTGTGGATAGTTTGGGGCTTGTTAGTCAAGTAGGAGATGATATCATCTGCTGAGATCAGAAGGCAGTGATAAGGACGGGGGCTTAAGAAGTGGATTCATCAGGGTAATTCTTCCCCACAAAAAGCATAACTCCCAGCTAAAAATAAATAAAAGGCAATTAGTTATCTCATTTAATAAGAAGCTTAGAAGCAAGCAGTTACAGGATGCGGTAAGGGTAAATATCAAGGTTCGGGACCGTCATCTGTGAAATTCCCTTCACCTTTCCCTGAAAGTGGCAAGATGGTGGTGGAAGAGTCAAACATCACTATTTTACAGGCCATCACCAAAACGCCAAGAAAGAAGGAAAAAAATAAACATGTTATATATAAAATATATTGTATACATGTATGTGTTATATAATAAATATGTATATTATATTTTACACACACACTACCAACATACAAATACATACACTCTTGTTTCAGAAGCCACCAGCAAATATCGTCTTAATCGCAGCAGTGAAAACTAGTCAGGGGTTATTCCAAGATCAGCCACTAGCTAAGAAAATGGGATTCATTTCCACAGTGGAAACTAATTTATATTCCCACCAACACTGTAAAAGCATTCCTATTTCTCCACAGCGTTTCCAGCATCTATTGTTTCTTGACTTGTTAATAATCACCATTCTGACTGGTGTGAGATGGTATCTCACTGTGGTTTTGATTTGTATTTCTCTAATGATCAGTGATGTTGAGCTTTTTCTCCCATATGTATGTTGGCTGCATAATTGTCTTCTTTTGAAAAGTGTTTGTACATGTCCTTTGCCCACTTTTTAATGTTTTTTTTTTTCTGGTAAATTTGTTTAAGTTCCTTGTAAATTCTGGATATTAGACTTTTGTCAGATGGGTAGATTGCAAAAACTTTCTCCCATTCTGTAGCGTTTCCTATTCACTCTGATGCTAGTTTCTTTTGCTGTGCAGACACTCTTTAGTTTAAGGAGATCCCATATGTCAATTGTGGCTTTTGTTGCCATTGCTTTTGGTATTTTCACCATGAAGTCTTTGCCCATGCCTGTGTCCCAAATTGTACTGCCTAGGTTTTCCTCTAGGGTTTTTATGGTTTGGAGTTTTACATTCAAGTCTTTAATCCATCTTGAGTTAATTTTTATATAAGGTCCAACCATACAGTATGGCAAAGGTAGTATGGCAATTCCTCAAGGATCTAAAACCAGAAATACCATTTGACTCAGCAATCCATTACTGGAACAGAAAACCAGACACCACATGTTCTCACTCATAAGTGGGAGTTGAACAATGAGGACACAAGAACACAGGGAGAGGAACAACACACAACAGGGCCCGTTGAGGGGCTATCCTCATAGGGAAGTCAGAAGACAGCTCAGAGCATAGGTGCAGCAAACCCCCATGGTACATATATACCTATGTAACATACCTGCTCATTCTATACATGTATCCCAGAACTTAAAGTAAACCTTTTTTTTAAAAAAAGAAAATAAGACATTAGCATGACCGGTTTAGACCAATGATAATTTTTACTTCCAGGCTGAGCACTGTGCTACTTTTTAAAAGTGGGGTTCTGTTAGCAAATAATAAAGGGGAATCTTTCAGAGTAAGCAACCTACACAGATTGCTCAAGTGAGCATGGAAAAGTCTGAGAATAGCAGCTGCATGGATAATGTCATAGGAAATCCGTAAGACATGAATAAAAGGATTACTGGGCACCTGTCAGTGCAACATTGAAGCTGGGAAGGCATGAATTTATAGAGAACATAATATCCTAATTTGAGACATTCTTTGGCAACACACAGCAGTCTCACAATCGAAGTAAACTAATATGTGGAGTATGGAAGGAAGGAAGAACGCTAGGATCTTCATGAAGAAGGTGTGGGATGGCTGACCACAGGATCCACAAGTTTAGAAGGTAACAGAGACTGCCATGAGTTACAACAATTAAGAGAGGAAAAAAATACAGCTCTGGGTATCTGGAGTTCAGGATGAAAGAAGAAAAAATGAACAGGTAGGATAAAGGAATAAAGAGATTTTATTAAGTAAATACAAGTTCACAGATATGGAACCATTTTACCTCAAAGTGTAGACATGGTAGAGGGAATCTGAGGAAATTAGGATTTAAAGGCAGTAGACGTAAAGAATTTAAGAATATCAGAAGAACATCTATTCTTGCACTAGAGGAAATGGCAGGAATATATATATGTGTATATATATGTATATATATGTATGTGTATATTATATATTATATATTGCCTACATTATCTTGTATTTCTAGCTTTATCATATTTTCTTTCAGGCCATGGAACGTATTTTACATTTCTTTCTTATCCTAATCTAGAAATGGGGTGAGGTGGCATAGTGTATGTGGTGTTGCTGGAGACATTTCCTAGGATTCTAAGATTTCAGATGGGCTTCAACTAGCAATTATCATATTAGACCTACACACTTAGCTTTTAAATAGTTTTATAAAACCACAGAATAGTTTTGTATCGTTAACTTGGTTGGAGATATTCTATGTGGATATAGCTCTTTCTCTTACTGTTTTCAGTTGCACTCTCATTCTGTCCACCTGTGGAGCATTTCTCCCAAATACAATCAGTGGCTGTGCCTAGAATATCCAAGTGCGGGTAGATACCCCCACGCTGCAGAATACCTGAGACCTATAGGGCACCAAAAAGGCATGTGTTGTTCTGAGTCTAAAAACAGGACGCTAGAAAATACATCAAACCATAGTCAAGAGGTTGAATACCTTGTGATATTTGTACAAAGCAATATTCTGTGGCCATAAAATGACTGTTTAAATGTGTTAACATAAAAAGCACAATGTAATTATATATAAATATTTTATGCATGTGAAATAGCTGCAATATTTGATTATGAGAATATGCATTATTTTTTAAGTCATGTTTGGAATTTTATCATGTTTCCCCAATAAGCATGTATTATTTCAGTAATAATTAATTGTGTAACAGTAACAATGGTAACAGACCTAACTGTGCCCTTTAAAAAAGGTGAGTAGTAGACCTGAAAATAAAAGAATTGTGGAGGCGTATCCTCTCAAAGCACCAGAAGGCTTTTTCCTGTGCTGAGAGAAAGAACACTCACCAGATTCCTCACACTAGTCTCAGCTTTGTGGTCCCCCCTCCCTTCCAGGTAACTCATAAGCAGTAGTCTCTCTCTCTCCCCCCATGCGCCCCCCCCACCGCCCTGCTTTGTCTCCCTCTCTCTCTCTCTCTCTCTCTCTAAGTAGGTAGTAAGACTAGCTTCTGAGTCCCCATAATTTCCTATTTGGTAGCAAAGCCAGAAGGTCTTAGCACTGACTGATTCAACCTCTGTTTATGTAAATATCACCCCATGCTCTTTCCTGCCCCTAAGACAATTTCCTTTGTCCCTTCAGAAAACTTGTGCTTTATTGTCTTACTGCTTTCTGGATTGCCAGATTGCAAATACTGTGCACTTGGTCAATAAAACGATGAGCCTTTTGCAGGCTGCAGCCATTCAAACAGGTCTAAGTCCATCACAGCAGTGAGGGTCCTTTTGGCTTGGGTTTGAGGGGCTCTGTGGAAAGTAGGCAGAGAGCTGAAAGGTCCCACTTGGGCTGATGACTGGACTCTCCCAGGAGATGCATCTGTGCCACTCACCAGAACTCTCTGCTGTCACCTCACTATTGGCTGTATGAAAACAGCAGTGTGTGAAATATTACATCACAAAACAAACAAGTAAAACCCAATCAAAATTACACCCCAGGATATTTCCATGGTCAGCTACTCTTCTTATTTTTCTTGATGCTTTTTTCAATTATCGGGCTTCTTTAAAGGCCCTTCCTTTTGGAGATCAGAAATTCCCAAGGATTATTTTGACCTCCTGTACCCTCTCTCTTCGGGAACTTACCTACTTCCTGTCCCGAATTTTACTCAGATTGATGAATTCTAGAATTAGATCTGTCTCCAGATGATTCAGTGTCCTGACTAGATACATTTGGATCCTCTTCATTGATTCTGTGTGTCCCTTCACAGATTCAGGGAGTACACACTCAGGATTCTTACATGTATCTCATGTGATGATGAGGTTTGCGATATGAGTGATCCCAAGGTAGTGAGCATTGTACCCAATGTGCAGTTTTTCAGCCCTTCACCTCTAGGAGTCCCCAGCATCTATTTTTCCCATCTTTATGTTTATTAGTACCCAGTGCTTAAGTCCCACTAAGAATGTGCAGTATTTGGTTATCTGTTCTTGCAGTAATTCACTGAGGATAATGACCTCTAGCTGCATCCGTATTGCTGACTAGGACATGATTTCATTCTTTTTTATGACTGCATAGTATTCTGCAGTGTCTGTATACCACATTTTCTTTATTGAATCCACATCGCTGGTGGGCATCTAACTCGTTTCTGTGTCTTTGCTATTATTAGTAATACTACAATGAAAATACGAGTGCATGTGTCTCTTTGGCAAACTGATTTCTTTTCCCTTGGGTATATACCCAGTAACAGGATTGGTGGGTCAAATGTTAGCTCTATTTTAATTTCTTCAACAAATGTCCAAACTGCTTTCCACAGTGGCTGAACTAATTTACATTCTCACCAACAGTGTATCAGCATTCCCTTTTCTCTGTAGCTTCACCAGCATCTGTTATCTTTTTACTTTTTCATAATAGCCACTCTGATAGGAGATGGTATGTCCTTGTGGTTTTGATTTGCATTTCTCTGATCCTAAAGCCTAACTCCAGCCACCGTCTTCAGAAGGCATTCCTTGGGCTACTGGAGCCACTCGGCCTGGATAAACCAAGAGGCTTAAAGTGCCTGGAAGTTGGTCCCTTGGGGCAGACCACAGCTAATGACTGATGCCACAGTATAAAAGCCCAGTTACCTTGCTATGACCAGGACCAGCTTTGTGGTGCCATTTATTCTTCAGAGTTTCGTTTCGCTTTGGAGAAGGCTGAAACATCATCGAAACTTCACTCTTGTCTGACTCCTTTCTTACCAAAGGAACTCCTATAAGCAACTCTTTAATGTCACTGACACATGAATTTTGTCTCAGCATCTGCTTCTGGGAAAGCTGAGCTAAAACACTGCTGAATCTGTAATTCATAGATGCCTACTAAATATGGTCATCTACATGAACACATGCACTTGAAACTCAATTTGTCTACAACTGAATTTATCCTTTTTCTCCTAGTCCTGCTCCTCTTTCTATACAGCCAAATTTATAAATGTACCGAGTTGTCCAAGACAGTAACATGGGAGTCATACTAGATGTCTCCTCCTCAAGCTCCACATTCACTTTATCAGTATCCTCCCATTGTAACTCTCCAGTGTTCATCCTTTCTTCTTGTCTCCATTAGCACTGCCATGATGTTTTTCAAACCTCCATTTTTTCCCTAATCTCTCAGTTCTCAGTGAACCCTTAGTCCTACCCAAGCTGAGCCCCCCAAAAAATCCTTTCCCTTTTCGCCAGAACTCTCAGTTCCTTTTCTTCCCCTTCCTTCTGCTGCACCCACAAACTTCCTACTCCAAATCCCTTCCACGGTGTTTCCTCTCCCCTCTCAGTTGAGCATTGGTAGAAAAATAAAACGAAATACCCAACCTTATAAATGATTTGTAAGTCATCACAAAGGCATAAATTTCAACCCAGAACTTCATTCATTTTATTTTTTGAGACAGGGTCTGGCTCTTTTACCGAGACTGGAGTGCAGTGGCACAAACTCTGCTCACTGCAACCTCTGGCTCTCGGGTTCAAGCAATTCTTATGCCTAAGTCTCCCAAGTAGCTGGGATTACAGGTGTATGCCACCACACCTGGCTAACTTTTGTATTTTTCAGTAGAGACCAGGTTGTCCAGGATAGTTTCAAATTCCTGTCCTCAAGTGATCCAACCACCTCAGCCTCCCAAAGTGCTGGGATTACAGGTGTGAGCCACCACACCCAGGATGCATTCCTGTTATTTTATTTTTATTTTCCTTTTTATTTATTTATCATACTTTAAGTTCTGTGGTACATGCACAGATTGTGTGGGTTTGTTACATAGGTATACAGGTGCTGTGGTTGTGGTTTGCAGCATCCATTGTCCTATCATCTACATTAGGTACTTCTCCTTATGCTATCCCTCCCCAATCCCCCAACCCCATACTGTTCCTCCCCTAGCCCCCTACCCTCCCAGGCCCTGGTGTGTGATATTCCCCTCCCTGTGATTCCTTAAGGATCTAGAAATACCATTTCACCCAGCAATCCCATTACTGGGTATATATCCAAAGGATTATAAATTATTCTATTATAAAGACACATGCACATGTATTGTTATTATGGCACTGTTCACAATAGCAAAGGCTTGGAACCAACCCAAATACTCATCAATGATGGACTGGATAAAGAAAACGTGTCACCTACATACCATGGAATACTATGCAGCCATAAAAAAGGATGAGTTCATGTCCTTTGCAAGGACATGGATGAAAATGGAAACCATCATTCTCAGCAAACTGATACAAGAACAGAAAACCAAACTCCTCATGTTCTCACTCATAAGTGGGTGTTGAACAATGAGAAAACACGGACACAAGGAAGGGAACACTCATTCATTTTAGAATGTGAGATGTCTGTCTTCTAGTTTATAACAATTCCAATTCCTGCTTATATTCCTGTCTCTCAAAAATTTTGTTTCCTAAATTTTTCCAAATTTCATCTTTCTCAATAGGTCTTCCCATCAAGAAAAGGTCTATTTTATTCTAAAAACACACATACACCACATACAAAACAAATAAAACAATCTTTCTCTTGACTTTTTCTCATACTCATCCACTATCTTAATGTTCTTTACTATGAATCATTTAGTAATTTTAAAAAGCCATCGACTTTGTCTCCACGAGAAAGTCTTCAGTATCCTGTTATTATGCTTTCCAAGTTTTATCATCGTTTTATATTTTGCATTTAAGCATTTAATGCATTGCAATTAATTTTTGTGTAAAGCTATAGATAGCTACATATAATTTAAGAAACTGAATCAATTATCCCATCACTATTTAGTAAATCCATCTCTCCATATTTATTCAAAATTTTGCTGCATTTCCTCCTCTGTAAGAGGAAGATAATAATAGCATCTACCTTATAGGGTTGATTTAATAAAGGCTTAAGTGAGAGTACCTCTAAGGGACTTAAAAGCCTGAAAGTACATAGTAAGTACCCGATATTTCTAGCACGTATTATCCACAACATGATTTGTAGTTTATTTCTGGACTATCATCTGATAGGTTAGCATATCAATTTGTGGACTCCTCTCTCCCCCTTATTAATACTGAGTTAACATGTCAATTTGTGGACTATCTCCCCCTTACTAATACTCTTTTTAGAGGTTTTCTGGCTATTCTTATTTTCTTATTAAAATCATCTTTCCATGCCTGTATCTGTGAATCTGCACTTCTCAACCAAAATTGGGTTTTGAAAGGAGTCAGTCCTTTTTTACAGGAATCAGGATGGGAATGTTCTCAGGGGTCAAGTGTTTAGCCTGAAGTACAGTATAATGTGCTTGTTGCTAGTGGATTGAGGGGAATTCTTTTTCTACTGTAGCTCTCATATTGGGAGCAGAAGTTTTTCCCGTCCTTGCCACATGAAGAGGGATAAATGCTATGGAGTGGATTTGAATCCTTTTCATGTCTTGTCTAGGAAGTCTAGAAATTACTGACATAGGACCTAGTATGATGAACTCAACACGTGAAATTAGTAAAACCCTGAAGATTCAATTTAGGTATTTAAATTAAATGGCCCCACTTGTAAATTAAAAATAATAAATAAAGAGAAATAATCTTTCCTTGCTGACACCAAACCAAGGAAAACATGGGGTATTTCTAATATTATAGATAAGTAATCCAGGAAGATCTGGATTGTTTTATATATTTTTGGAGTTTTCCTATAAAGAGGCATTAAAGTATTTATTATTTTAAATGTTTACATCTCCTTGTTTCTACATATTTATTTAAACATTTTTGGACACGTTTTTCTGTTGGTCTCTCTATCCTATACCAAAACCATATCATTTTAATTGAGTTTGCCTTGCATCACTTTTTGATATCTCATAGGACAATTTGTCTAATTTTTTCTCTCTCTCTCATAATTAACATGTTAAACAAGTGTGCTGAGGAGGAGGTAGCCTAGAAGCTTCCTTTTCTAGGTAAAGGGGGAAGTAATGTGGATTCTTTAGTGTGTTCTGATAGCCATTGTTACTTCGTTGTACCTCTTTGATTCTTTACATCTCCTCCTGCTACATTTTAAAGCATTTTTATAGTGTGTAGTTTGACCTAATAAAGCATTTTTATGGCAAAAAAACAAACTCCCATTCAACATTTAACAAGTATCATCACTTGGGATCCAGTACTCAATGTTGGTACAATTTAACTTAAAAGTTTTAAGTATCTGGTCTTAAAATTAACATCAGTTAGACCCCAAGAAATCTTCTTGATTGTATTCTTGTAAAAAAAAAAAACAGCAATTTTTAAATGTTATTAAATTTTGTGGGTTGTGTGGCAGCCAGTGTCAAAGATGGATGGTGCTTTGTAACTCAAAGAGGATTTGAGCAATAGAAGACTGAGGTAGCAGGAAGCTTACTTAGCTTGCCAAATCCTTCTTTTCTGAAAGGATGAATATAAGAGATTCTTGAATAATACAATACATTTCCAAGTAGTACCTTGAGTCCACTCTCTTTCTTTTCTTATTACAGTTCATAGTTCCAGGATACCTAGCAGTTAGCCTGGTTAGCAACAGTTGAACCTAGTGACTGTATTAATCCAATCTCACACTGCTATGAAGAAATACTTGAGACTGGGTAACTTATAAAGGAATGAGGTTAACTGACTCACAGTTCTGCATTGCTGGGGAGGCCTCAGGAAACTTACAATCATGGTGAAAGGGAAAGGAGAAGTAGGCACCTTCTTCACGGGGCAGCAGGATGTAGTGACTGCAAGAAAGGAAAATACAAGACACATAGAAAACTATCAGATTTTGTGAGAACCCAGTATCAGGAGAACAGCATGGAGGCAAGTGCCCCCATGTTCCAATTACCTCCACCTGGTCCCACCCTCGACACATGGGAATTATGGAGATTACAATTTAAGGAGAGATTTGGGTGGGGAAACAGCCAAATCGTATCACACTGAGCAATAGTTTGCAATACCAAGCAATGTTTGTGGAATGGTTAAGTTTATGTATCAACTTGACTGAGTTAAAGGTGTGCCTTTGAGGGTGTTTCCAAAAGAGATTAGCACTTAGTAGACTGAGCAAAGAAGCTCCTTTTCACCAATACAGGTGGGCATCATCCAATCTAGAGGGCCTTAAAATAACTAAAAGGCACAGAAAGAGTAAATTCTTTCACACTTCTTATGCCAGGACATTTATCTTCTGCTGCCCTCAGACATCAGAGCTGTTGATTCTTGGCTCAACCCCTGGGTCTTGGCTCTCCAAGTTCTCAGGTCTTTGGCCTCAGACACAACTACATTACTGGCTTTTCTTGTTCTCCAGCTTGTAGATTGCATATTGTGGGACTTCTTGGCTTGTACAATCATGGGAGCCAATTCCCAAAAATCTCTTCTTCTGTGTGTGTGTGTGTGCGCGCGCGCGTGTGTGTGTATCTCCTATTGGTTCTGTTTCTCTAGAGAACCTTGACTAATATATTACTCTTGAGTTTTTATTCATGTATGTCTGGATATACTAAATCTTTACATTAGTGTAGAGTTGTAGATATCACTTTAAAACATGGTGAAACTCACTATCTGAGAGCAATGCATTTGATTTAATTAAAATGTTTAACATTTTCCTGCAACCACAATATATTATCATAGGCATCCTTATTAAAAAGTCAAAATGTAATATAAAGTTCTTAGGTTATTTCCAAATCTATTAATTATTCAAAATGAAATCAATTTTAAGAATATTATAGAAGAACTACAATAATTAAAGGAAAGTTCTCTAATTTGACATTACTGCCTATGGAACAAAATTATATGACAATCTTATTTTTATTAATATAACTAATGACTTTTTTAAATAAAAAGAAAAATTTATGAATGTATAATTCATAAATTGTGTATATTATTGTATAATATATATTCAGACATCTTAGTTCATAAACAGAAAATCCAAACATGCACACTAATAGTCATCTTTGCTATTATTTTAGACATATCAAAGTCTTACATTGTTATAAAGGTATATCTGTCAAGGAGAAAAGATATAAATCATTTATTAATTTGTTAGCTTGACTGATAAATTTTAATTATTTAGACATATATCATATAGACCTGCATTTTTACTATTACTTGGGCCCTACGAATATCTTCTAGACAAGATAATTTGGCATTCGTCCAGATCAATGTTTTAAACTTCTTTAGTTAATGCAAGGAAAAATTACTTGCTGAAAATATGATCTTCGTGACTCTTGACCTCTTTTGTACTTTCCATGTCTCTCCCTTTACTTAATTCCAACAAGTATTTTATATCTAGAAGTTTTGTTTTATTTAGTTTAACATTGTTGCCAAGTGTTTTTATATTATCTTTAAGATTTGAGTCCTTTTTAAAAAAATGTGTTTAATAGTTTTAAACATCTTATGTAATGGCTCTGTTATGTGACACTCTTGAAATACTAAACTTTTCATCTCTCATTCATATTTTGTTTTGTGGTGTCTTTGGCCATTTTTAGGCTATGTGCTCATTATTCTAAGGGATTTATCAATGAAGACTCTAAGAAATTTAGACTAACATTGTGTACTGCTGGGATGGTTTTCGATTCTGCTGTGTATCATAAGATATTACCACCCCTAAACATCTTTTTGTCTTACTTTCTTGGCATAGGGATTCTCATACCTAATAAAAAGTAGTCTTCAAATGCAAATAAAGACAAGTTTATGGTTATGAATTCATAAAGAGAATTTTATTTTTCTGTTCTATTCCATTCATGAGAAAAGATGCCATAATGCTGATATGTATACCTTTTCTAGGCTATCATGTGTCTGAGGCTGTAAGGCTGTAGCACTTTGAGGATCAGAGTGTGCTGTGGTTGCCTCAAGTAGATTTCTTTACTCCACGTGGATTCCAGTGCTTATCTCTTGACCCCATGTAGGGCAAAAATTCAGTCTTCTTAAGGGAAGGGAAATTTCAGTTTACACACTAATTTCTCTTTTTCTTCTTTCTTTGATCTTTTCTTTCTGCTTTCCTCCCTCTCTCCCTCCTTCTCTTCCATCCTTGACTAGAAAATAAATGCATGTGATACAAATTTTTTAAATACCATAGAGTATACTATGAAAAAGAAGTCACTGTCAATTCCTGAAGCTCCGCTATACTGGTCCCTCACTGAAAGCCACCCTCATTGTCAATTTCTTATGTATTCTTCCAGAAATATTCTGTGCCCACTCATGTGGGTTTCTTCCCATACATATGTAGTCATGCAATATATCATCTTGTGAATCATTTTCTTTTCTTCTCAAAATATCTTTTTGGAGGTCATTCTTTCTCCATATATAAAGAAGTATCAATATACTTCTTAGTGGGGCATAGTATTCCAAGACTTACATACTGTCATTATTTGCTATTTAATTTAAAATGTGTTCAGTCTTTTGCCTTTAAAAATAATACACTGCAATAAGAACCTGTATATAACCACTTTTATGCCATATGAGATTATAAGCTAACTCTTAGAAGTGGAATTAGGGTTCAAAGTAAATATGCATGTTATATATGTAGATATATATTTTTCTCTATATAGATTTTACCAAATTAAAAGTTTATCACGAATGCAAGAATGTGTGTGTTTTCATGCTCTCATAATCACAGTGTTCTCATAGATTTTGACCTCTGCCAACAGGAAAAAGTAACATGTTATTGGAACTTTAATTTTCTTTTATCTTATCATGAATGAGACCGAGCTTTAATAGTTAATGTTACAGATCATCTGTATTTCCTTTTCCATAAACTTTGTGTTCATATACTTTGACTATTTTTGCAACAGTTATTGGACTTCTATTGAATTGTAGCAGATAAGCCCTCCTCCATGTGAGCAGGTAAGGTTCTCACATACTATTCATATCAATCCTCAAGGCTGATTCTACAGCAGTTGATCAAACTGGCAAGTCTGTTTATGCTACGTATCCATTATTTAAATTCCCTTAGTGGATCCCATCAATAAAGAAAAAACTCAAATACCATAAAATGGCAGGTAAATCCTTCCATCATCTGGCTCCTGTCTATCTCTTCGTTCTCTGTTTTAGTCATTAACTATTCCTCATTTTACACTCCTGCAACATAGAGTTGCTTGAGGATCACTTTTATACCACGCCATTCCCTCTATATTGGGTCCTATTCCTAAAATACACTCCTTCAAGTCCTCCTTTCAGCCATCACCTCTTATTCCTCTATTCTCCACCGAGTTAACAACTTCTATGCATTCTCTATGTAGTGGTTAAACTATCCCTCTTATAGAAAGCATGCTCTGACTTCAGAAGGCAATAGGTGTCCCTCTTCTGTACACTCAAACCATCTATTGTGACTACTAAAATTTTCTGATTCTGTGACAGCCTCACCATGGGGCTGATAACTTACTGCCAAGGACTCTGTTCTATTAATCTTTGAATTCCTGGAGTATAACATAGTGTCTAACACACAACAGGTACTTAGTAGGATTTATTAAATAGAGGAATATATCCATCAAAGAAAGTTGGATAACCCACCCCAGGGATAGAAAATTAGAAAACGTGTGGGAAGAATAAATGTATACAAAAGTGTGACCTGTCCCCACCTTTCACCAAACATCCTACTGGTTTGTACAGATGTAGCTGGTTTGAGTGTGGTTACACTAAGCAACATGGAGACTGTGGCTGAAAAGGGAAATGGACACATGTTAGTGTGTCTGTGTGTTTCCAGCAGGGCTTTAAGATGATAGAGCATAAGGGCAAGATAAACATCTATGATTTTAAAAAATGCAAATTAATTGTTTCAGAGTATGATAAAGTATTATTCCAGAACCTGGGAAGATTCATGTCTTTACAGAAATGAATATTCTCATGCAACGTGAATTGGTCTAATAGTGTTGATTAGCAATCATTATCATCACCATAATGTAATTGCTATTTTCAGCAGTATTTTTAAATTTTTTCCATGACTGAGATGACTCAGCTATTTAAAGAAACATAAAAGTACAAATGAGTGGATGAGTGTGACCTGAATGCCCTCCTCAGATAATTAAAGCTATGACCCTCTCAGCTGTTTCCACTGTCATATACACCCTTTCACAAAAGCTATGCTATGAATAGTCAGCCAGCACAACATTGAATTTATTAGTGAGTCACACCATGTTACTTGAAGGTCTTTCTACACTGTTTACTTGGGTTGAGGTCCCCAGAAAATTAGATGAGTTCTGTGAATCCATATGCTTCCTTTACACCAAACAGTTATTGCTATGTTTACAGCAAGGAGATACTGAGTTCCAAATCCTGGGGTTGAACCTTCTCTATTTAAGTTATCTGATCTCATTGAACTCTTGTTGAAATCAGATAAGAGGGACAAGGGGGGCAAGAGTCCCCAGTCTCATACTAGGGGTTCAGTTTCTTATTTCATTGTCAAAATAGGCTTCTAAATCCAGCCTGAGAATCCAATCATTTTAAGTAGGACACTTGCTTATAAGAGCAAGAAATGGGGCCGGGTGCAGTGGCTCACGCCTGTAATCCCAGCACTTTGGGAGGCCGAGGCGGGTGGATCACGAGGTCAAGAGATCGAGACCATCCTGATCAACATGGTGAAACCCCGTCTCTACTAAAAATACAAAAAATTAGCTGGGCATGGTAGCACGTGCCTGTAGTCCCAGCTACTCAGGAGGCTAAGGCAGGAGAATTGCCTGAACCCAGGAGGCGGAGGTTGCGGTGAGCCGAGATCGCGCCATTGCACTCCAGCCTGGGTAACAAGAGCGAAACTCTGTCTCAAAAAAACAAAAAATGAAAACAAAAACAACAAAAAAATAGACTTAAGGGAAACAAATGGAAAAGGGAGAGGTGTGGTTTGGTCTTGTCTTGTTTTAAGGTGACAAGGAGCTTTCATCCTCAATCAGCCTTGGAATCAAAGCAGTTCTGGTCCTCAGGCAGGAAAAAAAAAAAGACATCCAATGTTGTTATCATCCTCCCTCGCTTCTTCTCTCACCTGTTTCTCTTGGCCTGATAGTTTTATTCTTTCTTATTATAAGACAGTGTCTTCACACAGTGGGAGATGTGACTCTATAACAGTGAGGGGTTCACAACCTCACAACCTCACACTAGAGAAACTGGGGATTGTCCTCATAGCTGCAGCTGAAAATATATTGGAAAGGGATCCAGTTAACCAGGCTCAGCTTAAGCTACCTGGCCACTACTGGATAAATCACTATGGCTCAGGGGGTAGCTACTATGGTTGCCCCAACTTGAATTCTGTCCACTCCTTTGACTAATTAGTAAACTTTGACTAAACAGCTGGAGGTCAAGGGGTTTGGAGGCACTCTTGGAGAACCACACTGTGAGAGACAGAGAAAGGGGTACTGTCAACAGTAGACAAAGGGAGGGGTTTAGACAGAAAAGAAAAACTCATCAACCTTAGAAACCAGCAGCATAATATTGATTTGATGGAACATTATGTTCTGAGTTCCCACGGTTCTCTTGATAAATGAACTTTGTGAACTTACAGGTTGGGGACCGCCTATATCTGAATAATTACACAAGGGGAAAAAAAGACAATGGTTATGAAAGAAAGTCCATCATGTTAGTCCTCATCTGTTTTTCCCTGGAAGAACAGGCGTGGCTTTCCTTTTGGGTTCTGGTTGTCCCAACTGAGGTTGCTTCCTTAGTTGATAGGGCAGAGCCACTGCCCTTTAGGTCAACGCTTAAAGTCAGTCTGATTGTCAGCATTTATAAAGTCATTAGTAGCAAATCTCTGCTATCCTTTAAGGACTGAATGAGGCTATTCTTTACTTTCAATGGAGTATAAGACATAAAGGTTATTACCTTGTTCACAGCTCAGTGTTTATTATACAGACTAAGAATATTTAAATTAATATTATGCAACATACATATATACTCTATATATTTTATTATATTCCAAAATATTTGCCCCAGGCTCACATTAGAATATTCCCCATGTTGAGATTTTTGTTGTAATTTTTCTTATACTATATAGACATATTTTGTGAGACAATTACTATATAGAAATACTTTGATGTGCATTGTATTTATTTTTTATATAATGCCAAAATAGTATGAATTAATATCTCTCAAAAGCGTAGTATGTTTACCTGGTCACATAGCCTTGTCCTAGGGCAAATGAGTAACCCGTCAGCTCTGAAGAAAGACCTGTAGGAATGCCACAGTGGGAAAAGTTGCTCAGATACTTTTGGCAGAGAACTCTGGAAACATTTTTTTAAAGTTATTTCATGCAATTACTTTACAAATGTTAAGAAAACTAAGAAATGAGAACACGGAAATTTTCTCAAAATGCAAAACCCAAAACTCAACAGTCACAACTGAAATATAGTTAATAACGGTTATAGAATTCCATATACTTTCTAAGGAAAAGCTTATAGAACAAGAGTTTTTTGTTTGTAAAATAAAAATGTCCCTCCCCATCCTTTCTTTTTTCCCCATCACTGTGGAAGAATGTAAGATTTCGTAACAATAGACATTCAGCTTGCTTGTGATTGAGTCACTGTATGCAAATATTTCACTATGCTGGAAAAGAGAATTGGGAAAGAGAATCACTCTCTCTCCCTCTGGAAATCTTTATAAACTCCCTGGAGCATTTGAGGTAACAGTATGGCTACCAAAAGCTGTCATGTTCTGTGATTTAGACATAAGCATGCACTTTCAGAGCCATTGAACTAGAGTTTTATTTGGGAACACTTTATGTACCCAGTGTGAAATAGGTCAGACTCCTTCAAATAACCTTCAACTTTTACTGGAACTGATCTCAAACTTGCAGCTTAGAGGAAAAAGGGTATAAACCTTGCCCTGTCTGTCTTCAACCTTTTAAAATGCTTCTGTGGGACACGGATGTTTTGTTATTTTCTTAGCTGATGGTGAGAAACTCACTGAGATTTACATCTGCTTTGTTGCAAAGCTAAATTTAGCCTCCTTTTGACAGTTTACTTTGGCCCTAAGTCATTTCCGTTAGTCAGATACCTTTCACCATCCAACTCATCCCATTGGCATAGATAAAGTATTAAATGGAATTAAATATTGACAATCTCATGGACTATCATTTAATCTAAAGGGAAATGTGACCTCTGAAAACTGAAAATCGACTTAGTGTATAGAGGTGGGGGTAACTCTTGTGGTTTGATTTTGAATAACTGTCTAGTGTCTTTACAGATCTCCCCAAAGTTTAGCTATACCACTTGAAATCCACCATTTCAGAAAATATGCTGGGAGAAGCAATAGCAAGTATCCAAAGGAACGAATGTCTTAAAATTCAGTAATTTTTTGAATGCAGAAAGGCATTGAGTAGAATTAATACATTAAATAGCTCAATTTCCATTCCTTATCTGTTGATGGGTTTTTTTCTTTTTTATATAACTAACTGGGATTGGACAACAAAAGTACTAGAGATTTAAAAATACATTAAACTAGGGATTGGAAACTTCTAGTTCCAGCCCTGGCATTAAGTGATATATCGTCTAGAATAAATTACCTCAATTTCCTGAGATTTCTTTTTCTGTCTTTATAACTAGCCTTCTATATCCGTGGGTTCCAAATTCATACATTTATCTAACCTTGGATCAAAAATACTCAGAAAAAAATTAAAAATGATGTAATGATAAAAAGAATACAAATAAGAAAAGCTACAGAGTATAACAACTATTTACATTGCATTTACATTATAGTAGCCATTATAAGTAATCTAGAGACGCTTTGAAGTATATGGGAGGATGTGCATAGGTTACATGCAAACACTGCACCATTTTATAGCAGGGACTTAATCATTTGCAGATTTCTGTATCTGTGGGGAATGCTAAAACCAATCCCCAGTGATTCCAAGGGACAACTGCATTATTTAATGGTAACTGCTCTAACAAACCACTACAAAACTTGGAGAATTAGCATACTAAAATATGTGTCCTAATGACACAAAGTCCAAAGAGGATTTTCTGTATCTATCAGGTGACTCTTGGGTTTCACTTGGGGTGACTTTCTGCCAAGAAGTAATTCAGGGACCATTTCCTTCTATACTGTGGCTATCTCATCTTGGCATCCTTCATTTTTGGTTTTCAGACAGGGAGAAAGCATAAAAGATTTTATAGGATGATTTGGGAGTGAGATATGAAATTGACTTGTACCACTTTGTTCACATTCCATAGACTAGAACTCTTTAATATCCACGGAATAAATAACTCGCATTCACTCAGAACATTTATGAATAGAAAGTTACATTCCCTAGATGTAAAATGAATTTCCCACATTTTTACATGCAACATATGGGCATATTAACAATTGTCTGTCTATCTATCTATATCCATGTTAACAACTGTTAACATTCCCATAAGTTAACATGCAACTTATGGGGATATTAACTTATGGGCAGTTAACAGTTTTTCTTGATGATACTAGAAACGGATAGACTTGAGGATAGGATGAAACAGTTGAGAGGAGAACAGGAGAGGCTGGGTACTGTAGAAGACAATCTTTTTATTTCAAGATTTTGTCTTAGCCAGTCTTGGCATGGATAAGAAAGTCAATATGGAACCAAATAGTCAAATCAGAGCAGAGAATTCTCCTATCCTATTTACAGACATCTCCAGTTTTATTAAAGGGCCTGGTCACATTCTCTGTAATCACAAGACAGTTGTGTGTTATAATAGTAAGAAGACTTCTAGGAAGAAGAATGGGCTCGCAAAGCTCCTCAAAAACTTTTACTTTAGAGTTTGTATGAGGTTTATTTTACTGGTGATTTTTTTTCTTTTGTTTCATTTTTAAGATTAAAAAAAATACTTGTGGATCAAAGAGTCTTGTTTTTGTGGGAAGTTTCCCAAAATCCATAAGCCATCCATGAAGAGACTTCTTCAAACACACATAATTTCAACAAAAATAAGACAAAGCTGTTGGATTTTTGCCCTGTGTTGTCAGGGGCAAAGGGTGTCTCTTAATTAGATAACTCTTTGCCATAGCCTGGCCTCATTACTTGAAACTGCCTGGTGACTTACATCAGTTTTGATGCCAATCTGAGCCTGGTTTCTAAACTCTAAAGGCAAACTGACATATCTTAAAACCACAGCAGTGCTGTCACACCAATAGAGAAAAAATACACATCTAGGAAATTTAATAATGGCCAGTATTTATTAAGTACCAAGCACATTTTGTACCAGGCACTATTCTGTTTATAGGTATTAACACAATGAAACCTCCTTATGAGAGAAAGTTACTATCTGTTTTGTGACCTTTACAGATTAAGGAACTAAGGAGCAACAGGGTGAAATATTTTTCTCAAAGTTACACACCTATAAAAAAGGAATCAGAATTAAAAATCTCGTATTTTGACTTTAGAGTGAAGTTCTTAACTGCAGTACATATTGCCTGAGGTGACATGAAATATCTCCTTCAACTACTTTCAATCAAAAACAAATTTTAATAAGATAATATTTTTAAAGGGAATAATGCATCCACATTGGACATTAGAGAATAAACATTTACATTCTAATAATCCACAATCCAAAATATGTCTTCAAGCATTTCTGACATAAAGAGCTTGCAAGTCATCAGTCTCATCTTTCACAACAAGAAAAAGCTGAACGAAATAAAAATCCACCACCAAATCTGGACAGACAGGTGATTCCAGAGAGTGAGAGCTGAGGCCTGCTTATCTGCAGAACTTAAGCCACTGAAGCTATAGACTCTAGTAGTATCCAAAATGGCTACTTTGCTAAATTGCTGAAATTTGACTTGGATAGCCTATAAGAAACTCCTGAACAGGCTCTCCTGGTGAAGCATTGAGACAGATTCCCTCCTGGATTTGTCAAGGAAAGGGCAAAGTAACGGTTTTGAAATATGCTTACAGCATTGTTCTAACCAAGTTCTGTTCTACAGGGAAGAGTAAAATTTGAGCATAGCCTTATCCCAACATGAGAAATGAACACTGCTCTTTCTCTTCAGCACCTTTCATTGGTGCATCCTTCCAGAGAGGAAGATGGAATAGGCAGTGTTGTGCTTTCTTGAGTTTTAGCCTTGTTATGCCATTACAGTAATTAAATGCATAACACTTTCATACTGGACTTGCTGCTTTGACTGGCTACTCTCATGCATGGCAGCTCAGCCTACGTCCTAGTTCAGATAAGTTCCTGATATCTAGAATATTTTTTTTTTGGTGATTTACAACTCTACTAATACAATAATAAAAATATGAATAATCCAATTAAAAGATGGTCGAAGGAACTGAAATGACATTTCTCTCAAGGAGACACACAAATGGTCAAAAGGCGGATGAAAAAATGCTCAACATCCCTAAACATGAGGGAAATGCAGAAAAACACAATGGGATACAACTTCACATCCACTAAAGTGGCTATAATCCAAAAGATAAACAACAAGTGTTAGAAAGATGTGGATAAATCGCAATCACCTATTTGCTGATGTGAACATAACATGATACAGCTGTCTTGGAAAACAGTATGGCAACTCATATCACATAACCCAGCAGTTTTACTCCAAGCTATTTATGTGTGAGAGAGATTAAATGAAATGACATTAAGTGAAAGGGAAATGAAAATGTGCTCATATAAAACTTGTACACAAATTGTTCACAGCAACGTAATTCATAATAGCCAAAAGGTGGAAACAACTCAAATGTTTATCAGCTGATAAATGGATAAATAAAATATCTTACATTCATACAATGGAATATTATTCAATAAAATGCAATGAAATACTGAAACCTGCTATAATATAGATGAACCTTGGAAACACTATACTAAATAACAAAGGATAGGCCCAAATGACCACATATTATGTGATTCCATTTATACAAAATATCACCAATAGGGAAATTTATAGAGACAGGAATTAGATTCCTGGAGATGTACAACTAGCAAGGAAATGGAGAGACTGGTGGGTGACATCTAAGACATATAGGGTCTCATTGTAGGATATGGAAAATATTCTAGAATTTATTGTCATGAGGGATACATAATTGTGAATTTCCCAAAAGCCATTTAATTTTATACTTGGAGTGAATTGTAAGTTTTGTGAATTATACCTTAATAAAGCAGTTGAAAAATAAATACATAAATTGAAATGTTAAATACTATATACAATTTCTAAATAGAAATTATTTAGAAATGTCTAGATAATATTCCTATACCATTTAAAATTCATCTATTTTTCTTTTGTACACAGTATTTGATATATATTGGTATTCAATAATATTTGTTTACTTATTTTTTGAAGTTGTAAAATAAGTAAAAATGAAATAGGCCAAAATGAATATGGGAAAATCATCGTAATCAATACCCCACATCCAAGCTATCACATGACTGAGTAGGTATCTTTTTTTTTTTGTCAAATAGCATATTAAGTGTTGAAGAGAATATTCATTTTTGTCTTGATCTTGAATATAAAGGGACTAATACTGGCTGTGTCTTTGAGATAGTGTGAGTGTGTAAGTGTGTGATGTGTATTTTAGTGAGTAGGACAAATTCTTGGTACAGAGTGCTACTTTAATCATAGTCTTCACTCAGTGAAACATTATCATCACTGCTCTGCACAACCCTGTTCTTTGTGTTTCTTGTTTTTGACTCATCCATTGATTTGTTTTTTTATTTGTGTATTTACTCAGTTTCCTCCGTATCTCACTATATCTCAATTATTCTAACAAAATGTATAGCCTTTTACTCGTTTTTATAAATATTCATTGCTGTTTTGTAGACACGTAATTTTGAAGTTTATAATTAATTTTTTTAAGATTGCGTTAACCTTCCTAATTTTGTCCTTCATCACTGCTTTTAGGGTCAATCCATGTTTCTGTGCGTATATCTAATGTGTTATTATTAATTCTGACTCATCCTCCATGGGGTTTACCTACAACACACTACCCAACAGTCTCCCCAGTGATGCACATTCTACATTTCTGCTACCCACTAACACAAATACTGCTGCAATGAGTATCAGAGGACATGTTTTTTTAGTTTCTCTAGGATCATATGCCTTGGAGAAGGATCCCTGGGTCATGGGGAATAGATGAATTTAATTAGACTAAATATTTCTAGATATTCTGCAAAATAAGCTGTACCATGCTTCCATGAGCAGTGCATAATATATCTACAGCCACACTTCCCAATATCCAAGTTACTAATTTATCACATTCTGATACACATAAAAGGATAATTATGGATGTTTCCATTTGTGTTTTTCTTTTAATAAAACTGAGCATCTCTTTGAGCTTTTCTATTCTGTGAATTTCCTGTTCAAACCTTTTACCCATTTTCTTTTCATGTCTTTTTCTTGTTACTTGCAACTGTTTCTTATAACTTTTATATATTAATCCCTCTTCAATTTTAGACATTGCAAACACCTTCTCTCAGTCTAAATTTTCTATAATGTCCTATATTTAACAGAAATCTTTAATTTTTATGTAATTATATTTTGGCCTTATGTTTTCTGCATTTGAAGTTTTTATCAAATCTCAAATGTTAATTGTTTTTGAAGTTGCAGAATACTCAATACCGCATGTATGTTTTTTTCCAAATAGCATCTTAATTAAGGGTTGAAGAGAATATTTTAGTTTATCTCTTGATCCTGAATGTTGAGGAGTTGTTCACCAATTCTAGACAGAAATACATTGTGATTATCTTCTAATAACTTTATGGTTTACCATTAAAATTAGACCTTTAGTTCATCTGCATCTCAACATCGTATATAGTTTTGATGAGGATTTATCTTCCAGTTATATTCCTTTACCATTGTAAGGAATAAGCCAGGTATGTGATTATAAATCTGGAAAAGAGTACTTCAGGCAGAGGAATAGCAAGTGTAAAATCCCTACGTGGAAACAGGCTTGGCATCTTCCAGAATCAGGAGGTATTCCACCGTGGTAGGAGAGCACAGTACTAGGGAAGGAGCTATCATAAATGAGGAAATAGGCAATAGCCATTCAGCAGAGGGCTTGAAGCCATGGGGAAAATGGTCTATTTCATTCTAAGTGTAATTGCAATCCACTAGAAGGTTAAGTAGAGACACACAATTTGAGTAATGTTGTGAAGAAGATTTCCAGGGGCTTCCAGTGATGGATGAGATTGAGAGCATTCTACTTTTTTTCCTCCTGATAATTATAACTTAACATTTACAGAATACAAAAGCAACTATTAGAAGGCTCTAAATAAATGAATATTTGAAAAATCAGACTCATAGAGACCTCAGGACTCAAGCAAAAACCTGACAATGACTTCCGTGAGGTTATATTTTACTTTCCTTATTTTATCTGCCTCATAACCTGCTTTGCAGGCTATTGGACTGACCCTAAACCCATTTGGTCCTGGGCATTACTGGTTCTGATGAGTGAATAATACCTGCTGTCTAAAATTAAGCACCCCCCAATTTTTTTTTTTTTTTTAAGAAACTGCTTTGGTAACTCCCACCTTTTCCAAGAAAACATCATGTCCAGTGCGCATATACATATCTAGTTTGGATATTTTTGTTTGTTTGTTTGTTTGTTTGTGAGATGGAGTTTCGCTCTCGTTACCCAGGCTGGAGTGCAATGGCGCGATCTCTGCTCACTGCAACCTCCGCCTCCTGGGTTCAGGCAATTCTCCTGCCTCAGCCTCCTGAGTAGCTGGGATTACAGGCATGCGCCACCATTCCCAGCTAATTTTTTGTATTTTTAGTAGAGACGGGGTTTCACCATGTTGACCAGGATGGTCTCAATCTCTTGACCTCATGATCCACCCGCCTCGGCCTCCCAAAGTGCTAGTTTGGATATTTCAAAAGAAATATCACCACTTGATATATACTCACTTAAGGCTTTTATTTAAAGGATACATGGTAGCATGAGAAAGAGAATGTCTGCATTTCTCATGCTACCATGTATCCTTTAAATAAAAGCCTCAAGTGAGTATGTATCAAGAAAGAAGTCCCCAGAGATATCCCATAGCTTGAACTCCCCAGGGCTCTATCTGCACACTAAGACTGGGCAGTATCCTAGTGTGTCCATGATTTGAACTGTCATTTGTGTAAAAAATCTTGGCTCCAGGAGAACACTCCAAAAAAATCTCAGTGTCTCTTTTAGTCAAACCAGGCTTATCAAACTAGTTAGTCCTATTGCCTAACCATCAGTTAAGAAGATAAACTTGTGATAGGCCAAGGATGTTTCAGACCCTAAACAGTACATCATAAATGCCACTGACCTTATTTTGCTTAAGAGTTAAAAAACATCCAGGTATCTATATATGCCCAAAGATAAAAACAGTATATTCCCAATACAGCTGTATTCCCACAGCCTGCTCTCTAACTCTTGGTCAAAGCATTGCAAGTATAAATTGCTGATGGATGTTCCTTTCCCTGTATCTTTCATACTATTTACAGAAGAAAGAACAACTACTAGAATACTATTTATTTGTATCAACAAAGAACGTAGGTATAACTTTAAAGAAAGCTTTCAGTTTGCCCAAGATTCTCGAAGATACCAGTGCAAGGTTCTTCATAATGCACAAGCTTGACAACAATTTGACATCCCTCTGCCACTGAAATGTAAACCCTGTAAAGTGTATCAATGGATTGATCCACTTAATGGATTAATTGGAACGATTAATTCATTGTTAACTAAATTTAGTTCCTCCTTTGCTCAATCAGCTTCTATTGGAAGAAAATCTTGTAGAGGTTTTAATTCAGTCTGATAATATATTTGGTCATTAATATCAGTGTTATAGGCTTTGTAAAAATCCATTAAATTAAGGTTATAATTATACCAGAATTATACCAATAAGCAATTAAATTACAAGTTAGATTAAGATTACTACAAAACAAAGTCAGTTAAAATTGTTGCATTTCCCTGACTTTCCCAGCAAAAAGTGACTTTGTCCATATACATAATGTGATCAGGGATTGAAGTATAAATCAAGGGCCAAGTTGCAGTTAGTTCTGGATTCCAAGTCCCTTGTGGGCATAGTTACATGCTCTGTTTGATACTGCAAGATTTTATGGACACAGTTTCCCAAGGTGTTTATTTTTAAGAAATGTCTATCTTTTCCCCACTGGTAAAATCTTGATCAAGCTTAATTAGGCTTCCACTTTCAACTAACTTCACTATGGGCTACATCTGTTTTTATTTATGCCTGGGACTTTGACAGTTAAGGACATGCATGTAGATTGTATTCTCCATTTACGAACTTCCATGCACTCCGGAGAACATAAGCCTCCTGTAACTCATCCCTGGATCCCAGGTCACTGCCCTTAAGCTAACTGCTTCCATCTGGAGGAGCATATTTCACAGCTCCTTTTTGGTTACTGTGCATGCGCTCTTTTCTAGCTTTGTTTCCTAGGATGCTGCCAAACTATCTAATGAGTCTGTTTACCTTCTTCTTCAAGACTGTGTTATCTGCCCAGACTTCTTGCTACCTTTTCTCTTTCTCTTGAAATAATATCCCATCTAATAGGCTAATATGAGCCAATAAGTCTGTTTCTTCAGTATATTTTCCATATATAGTGAAAGTAAACTTGGCTTGTCCTAGGGATCCTGGGGCTATACCAGTTTCATCCAGGGCGCCTTTAGAGTGTTTTGAACAATGCTGGTTTACCCATTGGATATGCTATTGCCATAGAGTCTTACTGAGTACAACTTGAGTACATATTGAGGATGCAAAAAATGGTGAATTCCTCAGGATAATGTCACATAATCAGTAGTCATCCCCCCAAATACTTTGAGAATGCCATAGTTTCCTATCTACTCCCTTGGCAGACATTGGGGCTATCAGTAGGAGGTATGGGCTCACCAAGTCACCCCTAAACTGACACTGAAATCTGTTATAAAAGTATTCTTTACATTGATGATTTTCCTCAATCCACATAAACATAGATTATATGCATTAGGCCACATAATACTATGACAAATTGAAGATGCAACGAATGTGTTCATCATGTTTAGGCATCTTTGTCAACAGGCCATCATTTAGTTTAACCGCTACATGGTGATCTATGGCTCTTTCCCACATGGTACTTTCCAAAAGGTGTCTTCCACAGGGTGTCAATACTGTCGTTGAGACACTTCATATAAATAAACACGTTAATTCTTCTTTAATTCCCTGAAGTCCATCCTGGACCTTCACATTCAAGCGAAAAAGGAGTTTTCTACAGGCTTACACATTCAGTCTCATGGGCATATGTAAATGTATCTAAAGTAAATACCATTTTCTGCTTGAGCTTTTCTTTCTTAGCTTTATCCATTTATTGACTCCCTTTAGACTAGCAAGCATTTCTCCTTCTTTCATTGATTTTCACCCACATCCTCCTTCTACCCCTGGAGTAAAACTGTAAGGTTTAGCAGAGGACTGACCTATAGAGAGGGCAGCAATATGAGTCCTGCAAATGTCTTCTTTATTCGTTTCATTCAAGTAGACTAGAGTTGGATAAGTACATGCTTATAAGACTAGCTTATCCACTAGGTAGGAAAGCAGAAACTGATCCAGTTTCCAGTTCAGACAAGTCAGGAGAAATACAACTTGTCATTCCCTGAGGGAATTGTACAGTGACATTGAGGGACACTGTCATGGTGTCATGTTAGCAGTTGGTCCTTATTCTGGAACTCAAATGCATTTCAACTCCTGGCACTACAAGATCAGGCAGAGAAAAAGAAAATAATCTAGAAGTAGAGAAAAAGTTTATGTAAATTCCTATGCCCCATTCCTTCTTCCCTATCTTTGCCCACAATATGTCAACAATTGATTCAAAGGCAAACCCTCTTTACTTCCACATAGTCTATGCTTTAACACACGTGTATTCAATCATGGTAAACATCACTTCAATTCTTACCACCTCCAGTTTACTAAGTCAGTGTTTCAATTTCCCATTCCCATTTTCAGTTAGTCTGCTACTCGGTAGGTTGTCAACTTCCTTGTATAGAATGCTTTCGAATCTCAGACTGCAGGGCACCTCTAATAAATTGATTCCTGCATTTTATAATATATAAGCAGGAAGTCCAAACTGAAATAATACTGTTTGCTCTAGGCCTGCATGGTGTTAGAGGAATTTGCTTCAGCTGTCAGATGTGCAAACCCAAATCCAGAATGAATATCCATCCCAGTGAAGACCCATTTTGTCTACCACAAAGTTGGGAATCCACCTGCCAGCTATAGGCAGTCTCAGATCACCTTGGTATGAGGCCCATGCCTGTATTTTGTCTTTCATGTTCCTGTTGACAAATAGAGCAATTTTTAGTCAGTGTTCAAGCTGCTAAGGGAGACATGTGGATATGTCTCTATCCCCGTGACTGCTGCATTGCTCAAATGCCTCTATGGCAGCTCAGAGCTCAATTTGCATACCCAAAAGGCCACTTCCAAAGTGCACAGGAGGACATTTACTTATGGGTCCAAGTTTCCTAAAAAATCAGAAGGTTGTTTTTGTTTTGTTTTGTTTTTTGATGGAGTCTCATTCTTGTCACCCAGGCTAGAGTGCAGTGGCATGATCTCAGCTCACCACAAACTCCACCTCCCGGGTTCAAGGGATTCTCCTGCCTCAGCCTCCCAAGTAGCTGGGATTACAGGCATGTGCCACCATGCCAGGCTAATTTTGTATTTTTAGTAGAGACGGGGTTTATCCATGTTGGTCAGGCTGGTCTTGAACTCCTGACCTCAGGTGATCCACCCACCTAGGCCTCCCAAAGTGCTGGGATTACAGGTGTGAGCCACCACACCCAGCCGAAGGGGGCTTTTTAGTGAGCATGGACACAGGTCCCATTTTAATTGTTTCTTGAAGTCCATAGATTTTTTTTTCTATAACGGAGTACCCCACTGGATGTTCCTTTTATCTTCCTGTCTTCTAAGGCCTATTAGCTCCTAGCTTAAAATCCTAGCTACTGCCGCTGGGTGGCAGTCACAGGCCTTTACCAGAAGCTCCAGTCAGCATGGCTGCAAGTAGCAGAAACTTCCCAAATCATTCATTTCTCTTTTCATCTACAATTAACCTCCTGGATCCATCAGCTTTTCTTATAGAACATCCTGCACTATGACCTAAGGAATTCATGGGCACTAATGTTACTGCATATAATAGATCTGCAATTAAGGCCAAACTTTCTTTATGCCTGCCAAGGTATCCCATATTGTTTTAAATTACACGTAAGTGGGCTCATGCTAACAGTTTGTGATCCAGCATGCCTAATAAAACAACAGAAAGAGGAAACCTGCACAAAATCCCTTTCCCAGTGATTTAGATAAGGAAAATGTCCTCATTCAGATATCACATCCATTGCAGTCATACTTTCATCAGAGTAAGGCAACCACCACGTACATTTTGCATTCATAAGTTTCCACTTTGAGCCACTTGCTCACGTTCATTAGTTACAACACTACAACCTTCTAATTTAACTACATCAGCTTTTAACACTTCATTAGCAGGTTTAAGTACCAATGTTCAGCAGTCCTGAAAGTCTCTTCACTGTGCATGAGCCACTTGACCTATACCAATGCAAACAAGCCAGGGTCCCTGCCTCAGGGTTTTTCCAAGAGACTTGGGCTCTCTCATGCCCCAGTCATAACCCTCTCTTGAATTTCACTTTAGATATTGGTGTAGGCTCTGAAAAGGTTTTAGACTCTTCTTTTGTATAATACTCAAAATTTTAAGCCATAAAATTTTTACTAGTGTAAATTTCCCAGGAGAATTTACTGGGATAAATTTACTAGGATACATTGAGTAAACCTTTCTCATTCATTTTATCATCTGAGTTGGTATAATAGCTTTTATAATCTTTTATAGCAATTCATTAACATTTAATGACTACACCATCTATCTCCTTTTTCATGCCATTTTTAATCAACCATAAATTATTTCCACTTGGTTCAACTGTCCCAAGTTTTTTTCCAACTCTTGCCTTCTTGTTGTTTTATTTCTTCTGAATAATCCTGCTCTTTTCCTTGTCATTAAACCCCATTTGGGGGAGCTGAGTAAAGAGATCTGTTGCAGTTTCCCTCCTATCTCTCTGTCTGCCCAACAATGTAGGCATCCAAGGAGTCCATGAAGTTGCAAGTTTTATTACAACATCAGCCCTCACCTAGGCCTGCCATAGAAGGGTTCCCCAACCTTTTTGGCTTCAGAAACTGGTTTCACAGAAGACAATTTTTCCATGAACCAGTGAGGTTGGGGTGTTGGGAGGGAAAACTGTTTCACTTCAGATCATTAGGCATTAGATTCTCATAAAGAGCATGCAACCTAGATCCCTTACAGGCCCACTTCACAAGAGGGTTTGCACTCCTGTGAGATCTAGTGTCCCTGCTGATCTGACAAGAGGCGGAGCTCAAGCAGTAATGATGGCTAACCTGCTGCTTACCTCCTGCCATGCAGCCCCGTTCCTAACAGACCATGGACTGGTCCGTGGCCCAGGGGCTGGGAACTCCTGAGTCACAGCATTAACTTATGCATCACCCCATAACCAATATAAAGTTACCCGCATCCTTACCATTTCAATAGCTTGGGGGTACTCCACTTAATATCTAAGAGAGGACTGAGACAATGTTCCTTTTCAGGGCATGAATCATATACTCTTGCCTTTATGCAACTTAACAGAGTGGGACCATAATTCTGTGAAAGCTGCAAGCCAATTTAGGATCCTGAGTAAGATCCAACATGAAGTTACCCATGATCCCCCAAACTCAATTTCCATTGCAAAAGCAGTTGTGAAAAGAACTGCAAAATGAAGCTAAAAAGTAGCTTAACTCACATTTATAACGGACCAGACTATAATCAAAGCGAAGATCTGACCGGTTCCCCATGGACAGCCCATTCCCCACAGACACAGGGCCTAACACCGAGGCTCTTTCAGCTTCACTCTGCCTCTCTGGGATCGTCATTTTAGCTAGAACAGATGGGAGCAGCCAAGACACCTATTCTTGGCTGACTTCTCCTCAGTGTAAACCTTTTTTGTTACCCATTTAGCTACCTCCCCTGGCCCTGGTCCACAAATGCTTTTCTACCCATCTGTGGACAGAATATTTTTGTGACCTCAGCCTATGAGTGGGCGGTCAGAAGCCAGCTGAAACCAATGCTTTCATCCCCCCAAACTCAGCTCATCTCTCGTTCTCCTAAGCAATGCCTTAGCTGTTGCCTAAATTACAGAGTGGGAAGGGTCATTTCAAATGTCTCGTCTGGGTCACTCACTGTATAGTGTTCCCCAGTTTGGGTATTTTGAAAAGTCCTTGCCATAGAGTATACTCATTTGAGGTTTCATGTAAAGGCAAAAGCTTCAAGGCAGCAGGAGAAAGGAAATGCGGACATGCACTGGAGGTTGGAGAGACATCATCGGGAGGCACAAACTCCCAGGGCCCTGTCTCTGTGAACTAGGGATGAACTGAGCCTCTGGCTTGAACCAACTTCAAGCAAGAAATCCTGCGGAGAAATTCCCCCCAAAGCTCTCAATAGCTCTTTAAGTAGTCATGCCAGGTTATTAAATAGTTTAGGCCAGTTGCAAACCCTCAGTAAATAAACTGACCCTGGGGGTCACTGGGGAAGTTTGGATTTTACGTAGCACATTATAAATACCACTGCCATTATCTTGGTAAAAAGTAAAACCAGGCATTCAGGAATCCCCAGGGATAAAGACCAAGTATTTTCAGTCCATCTGTAAACCAGCTCTCTCTCCACATATCACCTCACCAGAAAACTGAAAGCATTTATTGCCTACATTATGTAATTACCATATTATACTATTGTAAAAAATTAAGTAAAAATTTTAAAGTTACATGTATATATGTTTTATCTCTCTAGCTATATCAGAAGCTCTGTGATGAATGAGTTCATTGATTCATTGCTAAATATTTATTGATTACAAGAATGATAATTTCCATAATTAATAAATGAAAAGTTCTGATACTGAGGTAAATGAGAAATAGGTCACTACTAATCCATGATACTGAAAGGGATTTTGTAACCAACATAAGAGAGATGCCACCAGCCACGCTTTGCCTGCGGAAATATATATCAAAATTTCTACTTGGGTTTCACATTACTTAAATATGGACTCAAGAAACTTAAATTATTAGTCAATATAATAATCTAGGTCCTATGCAGTTCAACAAAACAAGAAATAGTGGTAAAATAATTGAAAAGAAATAATTTTTTTCTATGAATAGACAATATAATTTTCTACATAGGAAATTAAATCTTCTACATATATGAAGAGCTTCTGAGATACTGACAATCTATTTTTTCTTTTTTTCTATTTTTTTCACTAGCATGGTGATGATTTAGGTATTTTATTTTTGTTAATTATTGTATGGGACATTTATGCTTTCCTCACTTTTTGAATGTGTGCTATATTTCACAAATTTGAAAAATAATTTTGAAAATTTCATGAGAATTGACAAACTATGGGAAATAAATAGCGCTGCTGTTTGGCTAAACAGAGCCAGGAAAACAGTTCAAATTGGACTTAAATGAGAACACATCCAAAAACCACACTATCATGTATATTTATGTATCATTGGAAGTTACCAAAGGTCTTTCATATTTATTCCTCATTGAAACCCTTTAAAACACGTATTCATAGAAGGTATCATCCTCATTTCACAGATAAGGAATCGGGGTTTCAATAATGCTACATTATTTGTGCAAGTCACTTATGAGAGCAGTGAAGTCAAGCTTGAATCCAGGACTTTGGAGTCCTCTGTATACACTTTCTACTGTGTGACACACACACAGACTTAGGACCACATAAAAAAGAAGAAGTAATCAAGAGAGAAGCATTTTGCTTCAAAATGCAAAGCAGCTGTTTTAAATAACATTATAAATCAAATACCAAATCACAGCTTAAAAAAGAAAATAAATTGGAAATATAAGCAGTAAGCTCTTTTTGCCAATAAAATTACTTTGATTTTTTTTCTTTTCCTACATTGTTTATTCTCAGCTAAGGTAATCAAAGAAATTTTAGCTTTATTATTTTAACCCCCTCTGTCAATTCAAAGTATTGTAAGACTGGACCTATACATAAAGCTTTTCAAAGCTACCATTTGTTGAATGACAGGCACTATTCTAAGTGCATTATAAAGATAATTTTTTATTAATCCTCATAATGACCTTATGAGAGAAGTAAATATTAGTGCTTCTCTATTACAAACAAGAAATCTGAGGCTCAAAGAGGTTTAAAATTTGTCAAAGACATGTGAACAGCAAATCTCAGAGCTAAGACTGAAACCTGAGTTAACCTTTACTACAAAGCCTGGGCCCCCAAACACTCTGCTAACTTGGGCCTCCCCCTATGTAAGTGGGATCAGGAAAGGAAATAAATTTTGGAAATTATCCATGTGATTTGAATTCTTGTGTTGGTCAAGGCTCAATCATGGAATCAGAATCAATAGGATACAGATTTGTTGCAAGGATTTGATCTTGTGCCATTGTGGGTCTGGTTTAGACATGGTCGTAAGGTTGTTGCTTTTGTGTCTAATACTGGAATCTGAAAATCACAAAACAGGTCGTTAGAAGGGAAGTTGGATGTGAGGTAAGTGAGGGCAAGATCAAGTGGGAACATTCATACACAGTTAGAAGGACAGTGTGAAACCCATTGTCAGTTCTTGCTTCCACCGAACTTGGGGATGAAGCTATCCTGCAGAAGCTGGGGCCTTTGTCACAGGGCTGAACGCACACACTTGGCCTAGGCTTTGAACAAATGGAGAGGATTATGGCAAAATAGAGCCACTGAGAGTCTATCTGCTGCCTCATGCCAGCAAGGTGAGTCAGCAGATCAGCCACAATGCCTGCCATCAATGAAATGGCTGTTGCTTCCCGTCCGTCCTCCAAATCTCCCTCAAGAATCTCTCTTCTGGTCAATGCTATCTGGAAAGATATAGGAAAGAAAATGCTGAGAATGTGTATGTTGGTGCAAAAGTAATTGCGTCTTTTGCCATTAATTTAATGGAAGAACAAACACAAATACCTTTGAACCAACCTAATAATTTAGCCCACCCAAGTTGACCTGTCACAAAGCCACAATGATTCTCTTGGTTTATAGATGTGAAAAGTCAGTCTTGGATGGATTCTGTGATAGCTATGTCTAAGATTTATCAAGAATTGAGATAAATTAACCTTCCAGTATTCTTTTCTCTGTAAACAGAATAACACCCAGGTTTCATTTTACTTGCCAAACATATAATTGGTAGTGGCTGCTTGAAACACTGGGTTGTGAAGAATTCTGAGAATAAGAGTTTCTTTATTGATCAGTGATGTCTGCTGTAGGCATAGGAGGGAGAAGCCGTGATACGTGTGCCACAAATGGGCCCCTGATCCTGTACTATTTTGATTCTCTTTAGAAAAGAAGGTTGACTTTTACGGGGTGCTGTTTTTTTGTTTTTGTTTGTTTTTAATGAGACCGGAGCTCACTCTGTTGTCCAGGCCAGAGTGCAGTGACATGATCATGGCTCACTGCAGCCTTGAACTCCTAGGCTAAACAATCTGCCTGTCTCAGCCTCCCAGATAGCTGTGGCTACAGGCACACCCCACCATGGCCAGATCATTTTTTTCAAGTCTTATAGAGATGATGTCTTGCTTTGTTGTTCAGGCTGGTCTCCATCTCCTGGCTTCAAGTGATCCTCCTGCCTCAGCCTCCTAAAGTGCTGGGATTACAGGTGTGAGCCACCACAACCAGCCAGAAAAGATTTTAAGGGATGTGATAAATAAATCAATTATAAAACCATGTGTACTTATTAAATGACTTAAAATTGGGGGCAAGGAACTCTCTAAATTTACAGAATAGCTAGCAAGAAGATAATCACATGCTTTCACAAAACACCCCTGTTGAAGCTAGCACACAGGGCTAAATGGCCATATCTAATATTTTCTGGACACAAAGAGATGAATGGATTTTTCTAATATTCACTTTCTTATTAACAACTGCTTAGAAACACATAACGGCTTTCACGTACAAACATTCGTTTTGACATCGAAATTATAAATATAAAACTGTTGCTATCCTGCAATCAACTATTCATACTAAGTGAATTAATCAGGTCTTAATTGGGGCTAATTCGAAAGTTGGGTTTTCCATTGTAGCAGCATCCAGTGAGGAATTTAAGAAATGTTCTCCCATTTGGGTGGTGTATATTCTAACAAGCTTACATAGAGCTTGCTGATGTATATCCACAAACAAACATTTATCTTTTATATACACATGCCTTATCTCCTCTCATTGACACTGTGAAGCAGGTATAATTCCTGTTTTTACAGACAAAGAAATTCAGGTTCACATATGTGAAACTGCTGTGGCAATAGCAATAATAGCTGGTAAGTGATAGTGTAGTCATTCCAACCCAGATTTGACTGCAAAGCTCATTTATTCTTTAATGGCGATTCCAAATATGCATGCTGATCCCAGGCAGGGGAGAATGCTGTCATTCCGGGGCAGACTTAGGAAGGAATTCTGCTACCTGGGACCTCCATTCATTGACTGCTTTCCCATTCATCTTCATGCATGCTTGTGTGAAGTACTTAATGCTGCCCCCTTTCTTGATAGGGGAAAGTTGTATTTGTTTGTCTGAATTTCTCTTTCCACTCTCTTCACACACACACACCCCACCACAGAAAAATAGGAATGGGAGTATAGTGTAGGATGATGGTGGAATGTTCTTAAGTTTTCAGCAAAGTTCTATCCTGAAGTATGTGCATCTATCTTTATATTTGCCTTAGCTTCACTAGAATAGGTGCCCTGTTAAAGCAGACGGTGAAAATAGGACCTTTCTGCACTGAATATATTATATGTTGACAACTATAGATGTTTAGGATTGGTGGGAAATTGAGATATTCTCCTTGCAGATACACCAAAGGGAAGATAATCACAAGGATTTGCAAAGGGAGCTAACATTTTCAGTTAGCACTTGGCAGTATAAATCTTAATCTTTGCAACTACATTCTAAGATTGGTCTCATCTTTCTGATTGTATTAGTGAAGAAGATGAGGTTCAGAAAGCTGGAGGAAACTTCTTGAGGCTCTAAAGCTAGTAAGAGCTAATTATTATTATTCTCACAAAGCTTTTGCTTATTGTGAAATAAAAACTTTCTTCTTAGTTTATCCTTTGGGGCCACAAAAGAAGTCTAAATTTTTGTGCAATAAATAAATCTTTAGGGATAGGAAAATGGGTCTAAATTAAAAGGCAGAAATTCCTCTTTAGGATAATTAAATACAACTGAGCAATGGACATTCATTAGGGGTTTCAGTAGACTTGTCTATACAATAAACCCCTTTCTCCAGGGCAGTCCCATTTTACTCGGTGGCAACATCCATATTAACAGTAGCTGCTATGAACTGAAAATTAGCCGAGTGCTCCTTAGTAACTAAAAGAAGTCTATATTTTTCCCTGAAATTGTGTATCTGAGAAGAATGAGGATTAGAGTAGGTCAGTAAATTTCCTAAAGTTATACAGTAAGTAAGGGACAGAGCCAGGATTTGAATGTCGTCAGTCTGACACTGACACCACCACCATGCTCTAAAATCTATAGTCCACCAAGTTAAAAAAAAAAAAAAAAAAAAAAACAGTCCAAAGAAGCAGGGTGGGGAAGGGGAGGAGAAGGTAAAAAGAAAGCCAGAAAGCCTCCATCAAAAACTGCATGGCTCCCCTGCTCTCCACACTACTATTTTCAGCAGCTGACAATAAAATGCAATTCATAACAAAAATCCCAAAAGTGTTTTTGAAAAGTGCTTTTTTTTACTGTACAGTTTAATAGACAATTTTTAGAGCACTTTCAGGTTCACAGCAAAACTGAGTGGAAAGTACAGGGATTTCTCACATACGTGGCCCTGTACCCATTCACACACAATCTCACTCACTATTGACATCCCCCACCAGAGTGGTACATTTGTCATAATAGATGAACTTACACCGACACATCATGATCATCATCGAAAGTCCATAGTTTACATTAGGGTTCACTCTTAATGTTCTATATTCTATGAATTTTGGTAACTGTAAAATGACATGAATCCACCATTGCAGTATCCTATAGCATAGTTTCACTGCCCTGAAAATCCTCTCTGTGTTCTGCCTCTTCAACCATCCTTCCTTGTGACCCCTGGAAACCACTGATCCTTTTATCATCTCCATAGATGATGCCTTTTGCCTTTCCAGAATGTCATGTTGTGGGAATCACACAGTATATAGACTTTTCAATTTAGCTTCTTTTGCTTAGTAATATACACTTAAGTTTTCACCATTTTATTTAATGGCTTGGTAGCTCATATCTTTTTAGCATTGAATAACATTCCATATTGGGATGTATCAGAGTTTATCCATTTATCGTATATCTTGGTTGTATCCAAATTGGGCTGATTATGAATATAGCTGCTATACACATATCTGTCCAAGTTTTTATATGAACATAACTTTCCAATTCATTAAGGTAAATATCAAGGAGGGCAACTGCCAGATCACATGGTAAGATTATGTCCAGTTTTCTAAGAAATTGTCAAACTGATTTCCAAAGCGGCTAACCATTTTACATTTATTTCCACCAGCAAAGAATGAGTTCCTGTTGCTGCACATCCTGTTTTGCACTTTGGCTCTTCTAATAGTTGTGTAGTGGCATCTCGTTGTTTTGCTTTGATTTGTAATTGCTTAAGGACATGTGATATTGAACATATTTCTATAGTCTTATTTGCCACCTGTACATATTCTTTATGTATTCTTTATGTAAAGGTGTATGCTCAGCTCTTTTGCCTATTTTTTAATCCAGCCATGTGTTTTCTTACCGTGCATTTTAGGAGTTGTTTGTATATTTTGGATAGTAGTCCTTTATCAGATGTGTCTTTTCTAAATGTTTTCTGCCAGTGTTTCTTTTTTTTTTTTTTAAACCAATCCTACAAAGTGTATTATAACTTTATAGTCTTGAAGTTGGGTAGTATCAGTCCTCCAACTTTGTAATCCTTTAATATTGTGTTGAATTTTTAACCTGTTTGTATAAACTTTAAAGCTAGTTTTAAAAATAACTTGCTGGGATATTGATTGAGATTGCACTGAATCTATACCTCCAGTTGGGAAGAACTGACATCTTTACAGTATCAACATGGAATATCTGTCTATTAAAATGGAATAGCTCTCCATGTATTTAGTTCTTTTAAAATTTCTGTCATCAGAGTTTTGTAGTTTTTCTCATATAAATTGTATACATACTTGTAGTTTGCTAGGTCTACACCTAAGTATTTATCTTTGAGAGTGCTCATGTAAAGGGTAATGTGTTTTTAACTTAAAATTCCAATCACTTATTGACAGTATATAGGAAAGGAATTGACTTTTGTATATTAACTTTGTATCTTGCCACTTTGCTATCATCACTTACTTGTTCCAAGAGTTTCTTGTTGATTCTTTTGGATTTTCCATATAGGCAATCAAGTCATCAGCAAAGAAAGTTTTATTTCTTCCTTCCCAGTCTTTATATCTTTTATTTCCTCTCCTTGTCTTATTTCATATGCTAGGACTTCCAGCATAATATTGAAAAGCAGTGTTAAGAAGGAACATACTTGCTTTATTCCTGATATTAGTGAAAAAGCTTCAAATTTTTCATCATTAACTATGTTAGCCATTTGTTGGAGATGTTCTTTGTACATCAAATTGAGGAAGTTCCCCATTCCTCCTAGTTTGTTGAGCGTTTTTATCATGAAAGTGTGCTGAATCTTGTCAAAGGTTTTTTTCTGTACATATTGATATGATCATGTGATTTTTCTTTCTTCAGGCTATTGATGTCCTGTATTACATTGATTGATTTTCAGGTGCTGATCTAGCCCTAGGTACTTGAGATAAATCTCATTTAGTAATGGTATGTATCTCTTTTTATACATTGTTGGATTAAGTTTACTACTATTTTATTGTTGATTTTTGCCTCTATCTCCATGACACATATTGAACAGCCATTTTCTTTTCTTGAAATGCCTTTGTCTAGTTTTGGGATTATGGTAATACTGGCTTCATAGAGTAAGTTAGGAAGTATTCTCTCTGCTTCTACCTTTTGGAAATTATTGTAGAAAATTGGTCTAGAGTCTACCATAAATGTTTGGTAGAATTTATGGGTGAAACCACTTGGACTTAATACTTTATGTTTGGAAAGATTATTAGTTATTAATTCAACTTCTTTGATAGATATAGACCTATTCAGCAGGCAAATTTTTTTATGTGAGAAATAATAATCTTTTGGAAGATTGTCTTCCAAAGAGTTGGTTCCTTTTGTCCAATTATTAAATGCTTGGGCATAGAGTTGTTCACATTGTTCCATTTCTAATCTTAGTAATTTGTGTCCTCTCTCCTCTTTTCTTATGCAGATAAAGGATTATTGATCTTACTGATCTTTTCAAAGAGCTGGCTTTTGGTTGCATTAATTTCTCTACTGATCCTGTTTTCAATTTTATTTATTTATGCTTTGTTATTACTTATATTCTTCTGCTTACTTTGGATATAACTTGCTCTTCTTTTTCAAGTTTTCTAAAATGGAAGCTTAAATTATTGATTTTAGGTTTTTCTTATTTTCTAATATATGCATTCCATTTTATAAATTTTTCAGTACAAACTACTGTCACTATATCCCCTTTGATGTTATATTTTCATTTTTATTTAGCTCAAAATCTTTACAAAACTCTCTTGAGAGTTCTTCTCTGATCCATGTGTTGTTTAGAGATATGTTTAATCTCTCAGTATTTGGGGATTTTTTTTTTACCTATCTTTCTGTTATTCATTTGTTGTATAATTCCACTGTGGTCTGAACATACACTGTATAATTTCTAATCTTTTAAATTAGTTAAGGTGTGTTTTATGGCCCCAAATATTGTTTATCTTGGTAAAAAGTTTTATGTGAGCTTTAGAAGAATGATACTGTTGTTGTTGAAAAAGGTGGTATGTGAATTATATTTAGTTAATGTCAATTATATCCAGTAGATTGATGGAGTCATTGAATTCAGCTATGTTCTTACTGATTTTCTGCTTACTGGATTTGTACATTTTGAATAAAGGTGTCGATGTCTTCCTGGAGAATTTACTGCTATATTGTTTTGTAATGCCTTTTTCTATCCCTGATAACATTCCTTGCTCTGAAGTCTATTCTCTTTGAAATTTATGTAGCTACTCCAATTTTCTTTTAATTAGCATGCTGTAACTTTCTCCATCCTTTTATTTTTAATCTGTATGTGCCTTATTTAAAATGGATTTCTTATAGACAACATAAAATTGGGTCTTTGTTTATTCTAATCCACTCTGACAAAATTTATCTTTTAATTGGTTTTAGACTAGTAACATTCAAACTGATTATCAGTATAGTAAGATCTATCTTATTCTACATTATTTTATTTTTTCTCCTTCCTTAGCATATTATACTACTTTTTAAAATTTCTTTCAGGGATTGCCTGAGTGGTTACCTTTAACTAGATAATTCAAGTCTCCTTTCAAATATAGCATACCTACAAATGTGCCTATGTGCAAGGTTTTGAGGAGCATTTATCATGGTTGGTGTGTTCTGAACTTCCCAGGTCTATGGTTTGTTGTATGATATTAATTTGTGGAAATTCTCAGTCATTATTGCTTCAAATATTGCTTCTATTTATTTTCTTCTTTATTCTTCCCTGGTATTCGCATTTTGAGTATTTTATAGTTATTCCACTGTTCTTGAATATTTTGTTCCTTTTTTGTTCCGTTTTTTTCTTTGCTTTTTAATTTTGAATGTTTTTATCGACATATCCTCAAGCTGAGAGTTTCTTTCCTCAGCTGTGTCCAGTCTACTAGTGAGGTCATTAAAGGCATTTTTCATTTCTGTTACCATGTTTTGATCCTTAGCTTTTCTTTTTGACTCTTTCTTAGAATATCTATCTCTCTGCTTACATTACTCATCTCTTCTTACATATTGTTTACTCTTTTCATTAGAGACCTGAGCATATTAATCCTTGTTGTTTCAAATCCATAGTTCCAACATCCTGGCCATATCTGGTTCTGATGTTTGCTCTGTTTAAACTGTTTTTTGTTTGTTTGTTTTTACTTTTTAGTGCGCCTTGTAATTTCTCATTGATAGAGGATATGAGGCACTGGGTAAACAGAACTGTGATAAATAAGCCTCCAGTAATGTGATGTACTATGTAGGGTAGGGGAAGCATTTTATACTCCTATGATTAGGTCTCAGTCTTTTAATAAGCCTGCGCTTTGGACCAGAAACTTCGCTAATGCTTTTCAGTTTGTGTGGGATTTCCACCCTCTACCCCCACCTTCTTAGGTGGTACAGGAAAGGTAGAAAAGTTAGGCATTTTCCTTCCCCATGTAAGTTATCCTCTAGTAAAACCCCAGTGGCTTAATCTTTCTTGAAGGCAGGCCTAGTGAGAGAGAGCAGAGTCCTCTGCTGCATTTCAGGAATGGCTTTCCCCCCCATCCCCTGCTGGAAGCCTTAGGGAATTTTCAACAATCTGCACTGTGAGAAGCTGGCAGAGCTCCTAGAAGTAAAACTCACAAAAGAGTGGGGCCCCCTACAATTGGATCTCCCTGGAAGTTCTCAGACTTGTCCACACTGCACCTCCAGCAGTTTGTCAACTACAGTTCAGATTTGCCCATGCCAGCGTTAGTTCTGGGGTGGGTCCCGCGGGTGTGTGTCTGCTCCAGTAAGCTCTGATTCTCTGGTTATGCTTATCTGTCTCTCCATTAATGAGGGCAGCAAGTTTGCCCTGTGACCTCAGTGTTCTGATGAATCTGAGAAGAGTTGCTGCTTTTCCAGCTTTTTACTTATTGTTGGGATGGAGTGGCAGCTTCTAAGCTCCTTCTCTGATGGCCCAGAAACCAGAAGTCTTTCAATAGTATTGTAATCCCCTTTTCCTTTCAAACCATTTAGTACATCCATATTGTAAACTAGACAAAAGCAGAAAAGACAGAAGAATGAGGATCTTATAATGGCATTTACTCTAAGAATATAGCAAGAGTAACTGCTTTACTGAGAGAAGTAACTCATAAAAAGGTCAGATGTTTGAGATCTCAGTGACAGTAGCATTACTGTTTTTAGACTGACAGATTTACAGAGTGACCTTTCTGCTTTTTTAAACTATATTCATTTCATTTGATCTTGCACTTGAGCATGTGATACAAGTGGTAGGTGATTTTCTCACAAGGCCCTAAATGCCACACTTGAACATTAGATGATTGAACATATAACATATTGCCATATAGTAGCTTAAGGAATATGTATAATTCTATTAAAATATAAGAACTACAACAAAGTAAGCAACAGACTAGGACAAAGAAACACACACACACTTAGGTACAATTTGACCCCGTTGTACTTAATCTTTAAATGGCATAATCTCACACCACACCTCCAATTTTTACTTCCAAGTGTCATTCATTACTCCTTCTATCAGCACAATTGGTTTGATGTCAAAACACAGCTCCTTGCCTCTGTCGCGCTCCCACATACTTAACTTTATAGCCGTAAACTATGAAAACTGCTGCTACCCAGCTATATACGATATGCTGCTGTTTCTTAAAAATAGTTGTTATTTAAGAATTTTGTTTTGTTTTTCTTGTTAAAAATGAGTTGAGTTTCTGGAACTTGACACATTGTAAAAGGCCTTGTAATTGAAAATTGTAATATACAGCAACCATTTTCAGTTATTCAAATATGCTTCCTTTCAGTTAGTTAAATACAGTAAGCATGTTCACACCATAGGCTTCTGTGCATGCTGTTCTCTCTGCTTAGAAAACTCTTCCTCCAGATATTCACAAATTCATGTCCTCACTTTATTTAGACCTTTTGTCAACTATCAGAAAATCCCAGAGAGATCTTCCCTGACCCACCTGTCTAATATAGAAGCTGCAATCACTTTGTTTCCTTGAATTGTATTATTTGTTTTCATAGAAACTAACTGGGAAAACACTAATTGGTTATCTGTATATTGCCTGTCTACTCCACTAGAATGGGGTCTTAGTCTCTTTTCTATAGGGCTGTATGCCCATTGCCTAACAGAATGTGCCTGACACAGAGAAGATGCCCAATAAAGCTTCGCAGAATGAACAGATGCTTTTTCCAAACATATTCTCTCCCAATATGTATGCTGAGATAATGTCACATCATCTTTCTTCTTGTGTGGCTTCTAGGTAAAAGAAAAGTGTGCCTGTTCTTTTATTCTTAGTTCAGCACTTGGTTATTGATGTACTGGAGACCAGCTTCAGTGGTGGAATCCTGCCAAAAGCTCCTGTGTGGCTTCTTTAGGAGGCTCAAACTCTACTCCAGAGTTATTACTGGTACCTACAAATTTGTACATGAGCCATAATCTGTTGATATAATATCTAATCAGTATAATCGCTTCAGTAATATGAATAGGCATATCATTGAAATGTATTGTTAATATCTAAATATTCATAATCAAATGAAGGCAAATATTCTGGCTATAACTTGAATGAAACCCTTTTATATGCTATATTTTAAAATTGTATCAGTTGGATGAAATATATGTATGTATTATTGCAAGAAAAATTCTTCCATAATTAATGACTGAAAGCCATTAACTTTATATATAAAAATAAATATTAAAAAATTTCAAGAAGCTGAATAGAGTAATATAGTTAATTTGAGAATACTAGATAGATTTTGCGTAACTATCTAACTATATGAAAAACATAGTTCTAATAAAAAACAATACTTAAAAATCTATATAATAGAAATTTTTTTAAAAAGAGATAAATTGTTATCATAATTCTAGTACTTAATAGAGTAATTACATACTGGCATTCCTAATATTATATAAAACAATCCTTACATTTTAGTTAATTTCACCTATACTTTACAGCTTATTTAAATGCATCCTACTCATGAATTTTCATATCTATGAGGATGAATTAAAAGCTGCATTTTCATGAAAAGAAAAATTTCCAAAATTATATAGAAAGTATTCACACTAAATTACTTTGATTCAAAGCAATAAACAATATAAATAAATAGTCTGAAGAAGAAAAAAATTAGAGGTAAATAAAGGTATCCCAAGCACCATTATTTTTCACTAATTAAATTTCAAAACAATTATTACAAAAGTATTTAAATAAAATTTGTCTTATAGTTCTGACTCTAGAAGAAAATATTAATGAAACAGGTCAATAGGACTGATATTGCTACCCAACCATTTTTGAATTTTAAAGGTTTGACAGATCAATGGAGTAATAATGATTTCCACTATACCTCTGCTTTGCTTGCTGGCTCAGAGAATTTTGTATACCATGTAAACTAATAACACAGTGAATTTCATTGAAGAAATACATATAAAATACAAAATTTTTAAAACAATGTTATGCAACTGAGGTTGCAAATGGCACAGATGTGGTCTAAGCTTTAAGTAATTAAGAAGCCAAAAGCATACATTGTTTTAACACCCATTAACTGTGCGTTCAGAAAGAAATTGTAGTACAAGATAATATAAAAAAATTCCATTGCCTTATCAGGAATGTACTGGGAGTTTTGCATTTTTTTGTAGCTGAAGAAACACTACATAATATATAAGACATTTGAGTGCTGCCCTCTCAAATACCTATGCAAGATATTCAAATGTGGTAAAATTGCAATTACAGATCAAAAAGATTTATTGAATAAAATAAATCTTTAATAATTTATTTACAGACAACCCATAGCCAACCAGCATTGACCTCTTTCATCAATAGTTTCTAACAGAAAATGCAGTGAGTGTGATGGATACTGCTGAAACAACCAAACAGAGTAATTTCAAAACTTTATGAATTTTTAATATTTTATCTGCTGCAAACATCCTTCTATGATTCCACTCACGTAAAATGCTAAAATTCTAAAATTAATATTCATTAAATGGAAACTGAGCTACAGACAATAAATCAAAGGCAATTTTGTTATCTTGAAAACTAATTACATTGCTTTCATTTCTGCATTTCTGGGTCTGTAGTTTAAGGGTATTCTTCCCACAGTGATTATGTCAAACAGCAAGTGAATGCAAAACAATATTAGAAATAAAATATGAGTGAAGGCAATAATTCTAAGCCTGAAATCTGAAAATATTCAGAAAACATCTTTTTTTGAGATACTGTATGAAGCTTTAATGTATAAGATTGCTTCAAAGAAACTGCATTATATAATACAAATCAAGTTCAGGGGTTATGTCAGGAGATAGGGAGTGAAAAATGAAATGGTGGCAGCTACCAGTTGAACACTGTCAGCCGAACAAGTAAAAAACTATCTTGGTCGAAAAAAGCCTTGACGGAAGCAAGCTTTTAGATGAAGGCACTAGGAAATTAACATTTGTGTACTTCAATGCCAAACTTACACAATTTGACACTGATTACAATTTAAAAATTGTAGTAATAGTTAATTTGTTGGTACTCAAATTCTCATATTATGAAGTTTCTTCTCTGAAAGTAGTATTTTCCTTTTGCTAAATATTGATTTTAAATACTGGCCTATTAAGTCCAAAGATATGTGCAGAGGACCTGTCAAGTATCAGGCTTTTGAGAGACAGTGAATAAAACGAAGATGGTGTTCCCACCCTTCCAATGCTTATATTCCAGTGGGAGATAGGAAGGAAATGAAGGCATGCTAGATGTCTAAAATCCTATGAAGACAAAGCAAACAGGGTAAGCAATGGACAGGAGGAAGGTTATTCTAGATAAGGTCCTAGGGAAGCCCACAGAAATAAGCAGGAAAGAGCATTCCTGGCCAGGAGAACAGCCAATACAAATGCCTAAGGCAAGAACATGACTGATAGTACATTCCTCCTTGCTTCTCTTAAACACATCAAAAGACAGAACAAAGAAGAAAGTGATTGGAGATAAAGTGGGAGAACAAATGGTAAAGTGAAATAATTTAACTTACATTTTTAAAAACCATCACAGGCCGGGCACAGTGGCTCACACCTGTAATCCCAGCACTTGGGAGGCTGAGACTGGTGTATCACCTGAGGTCAGGAATTCAAGATCAGCCTGGCCAACATGGTGAAACACTATCTCTACTAAAAATACAAAACTTAGCCAGGTGTGGTGGCAGGCATCTGTAGTCTCAGCTACTCAGGAGGCTGAGGCAGGAGAATCGCTTGAACCTGGGAGGCAGAGGTTGCAATGAGCCAAGATCACACCTTTGCACTCCAGCCTGGGCAACAAGAGTGAAACTGTCTCAAAAAAAAAAAGAAAAAGAAAATTGTCACATAGAGAATAGACATCAGACATCATGGGAGTAGAGTATCTAAGTTGCAAGGACACTAAGACTGTTGTAATTGTCCAAGGAAAAGATCACAGTGCTTTAGTCTAGAGAGGTAGCAGAGGAAGTAGCAGAATGTGGTCAAACTCAGAAGATACTGTGAATATAACCTAGCCGTTCAACTTAAGCCCAATTCATGTTATGTAATAAAATGCAGCTTCATTTAATCTCCCACCATTTACTTAAAATGGATGGAAACCTGGGCATTCCCAACATTTCCCCATAATCTGTCTATCTCACAGTTCATTTTGGGAATCTCTACCACTTTTGGGTCTTAGCAGATAGGCTTTGGGGTAGTATTAAAGCCAAGTCTACTTCCCCAGACCATTCTTTTCTGTAATGAATTCAGGGATTTGCAGGCTGATCAACCTGCAAACAATGAAGTGGTAGTAACACACAGGAGCTCTGTTTGGGGAGTAATTTGACAAGTTAGCCTGAGGAGGGAAATTCCCCCTCTGAAAGAGATCTTCCAGGGACAGTTGGGGTGGAGTGGACCACTCATAGGGGCAAGAGGTCAGAAGAGCTAGGGCTCTCAGGGGAGAGGAACTGGAAAGGGAATTTAAGTGTCCAGCATGATGGTGAATCTCTGGGTCAGAGAATTATGCAGCTTGGAGTATTTTTAAATCCTAGGGTTTGTATCATCTATGGCTAGCAGATATTGGGTGCTGTTTTATGGAATATGCAAAGGCAGGATCGCAAATAGCTAAAAATACGCTCATTTTGGATATATTTAAAGCAACTGGATATGTAAAAATTTTGATTTTAGCTCTGACAGGTTTTTGAGCTCAGTGGTCCCAGTCTGGTGTGAAGACATAAACAACACAAGGCTATTTTTGGCTCATGTATATAGCAACCCATCCCTTTGCCCCATGTTGTTTTATAATCCAAGTTGTATATTACTTCATAAAACCTGAGTTTGGAGCCAGTGAGTCATAAAGCATTCTAATGACCCAGAATCCTATAAGGGCACATGCTAGGATTTTCAAATTCTGTTTGCGTGTAGTCTGCCCAGGGAAAGAAAGTCCGGAGAATAGAAGAGGAAGAGACTTTGACACATTTAAATGTTTAGTGAATAGAGTAACATTATGGCCCCTTTGGTACCTGTTCCTGGCTATCCGTAAACACTGCAGAAAGATGTGTTAGCAAGTACACCTGCTTCTTTAGCCAATAAATAATCCAGGCATGAGATTTGGCCATCAGTTCCAGTCCTTGGGCTACTCATTTAATTTTTGTGGGTTATCCCGAGACATGGCTATCTGAACATCTTTTAAATCCAGGGTATGTATGGCCTTTTGAATTAATTTAGCATTAGCCATCATTGCCAATAAGGACAACTTATATTTTTCAGGACCACCCCCCCACCACCACCGAGAAACAACTGGATTGACTCGACATATTTCAGCCTTAGCCAGAGTTGCCAAGTCATCATACTATATGCCATCTGTTGACCGATAAGCCCATTCTAACAACCCCAATTGGTGGAGAAGGTTTTTGGCCTTAGCTAATATCTTCCACTGACACTTTGCCCAGGTTGTTATGAGGAGTCATGTAGGCTGAATACCTGCCCAAGTCATAAAAATCTACATCGGCAAGTCATCTGTGGACCAGGACCAACGCTTCCTCTGTGGGTTATTCGTACCTTCTGCACTAATTTTGCAGAATTCTTTAATAGGAATACCATTTTTGCATCTAATACTAGATGCAAAATGAGAAAGGCCACATTTCCTCATCCAAGTGATAACCTTCTCCTCCTTCTTGACTCTCTCCTTCTGATTTTTGTGTCTTCATTACTTAGTGGGTGGTCACTGGCAAGCAGAGGGTAAATTATCATGGTCCCTGTCCTGGTGACACTGTGCTAGAGAGCACGAGTCCTCTTCCCCAGGTTCCTCTCTTCGTATGATCTCCCCCAGAACTTTAGGCCCCTCCTCACTCTCTGTGTGGCCTCCTGGTAAGAAGCTGCCATGAACAAGGACCAACACATGAGTTGTGGTTTGGAACATCTGCTCACCAGAAGAGTGGTTTCTTTAAAGTTCTGGAAGGAACAAAGATGTAAATTGCCTTGATTTTATTCACCTGAAGTAACACTTAGGGTAGTTAGGCCCATGGTTTGGGACCTCAGTATCCTCCAAGGAGAAACTATAATGACATCATCGCACAACATAACTGAGTATCATGGAGGTGTGCTAGCTGCTTCAAAGGCCACTCCTCCAGCTGGGCTGAGGAGCCTAATGTCTCTGCCTCATTGGCTCATTTACCTGCCTCATCAGTCCCCAAGAATAAGGATATCTACTTGTCTCAGAGCTACAAGGAGCTCTTGCCACTGTAGCCTGTTATGGGGGGGTCACAGATCGGCCACCCTTGGTCTAGAGGTGTGTACTCCTCCCTCTTTTCTATTCAGGCCTGCAGGTCTTACAATATTGAGCACCTTCCTAGTGGGGGATTCAGACAGGTGCACTAATGACTTTTCCTGGGACTCTGACTCCAAAAGTCAATTCCAATGATGAGGATTCACTCAGATATTGGTGTTTCTGTTTGGCCAGGCTAATAACATATGGGGGGACATGAAAAATACTAAGAGTACAATACAGCATGGAGCAACATCATACCAAATTAATATATAGGCTTTCCAGTGTTTGAGTCCTAATCACTTAAGGCCGTCCAGAACTAATATGACCAGTGACTGTTTCACTAACTGGGTAGACCCTATATGAATTCCATGATCATAACCAAAAATCACCTCATCCCCAAGTGAAGTTAGTTCAGGGATTTCAAGGCTGATCAAAAAAAATAAAATATATGATAGCAAAGTAGCATTAACAAACAATGAGCTTTATGAGGGTGATACCTTGACAGGTTTTCATGTGTATGTGTGGTGGGGCAGAAGGGGTGCATATTACAGCATGAGACCTTCCAGTGACAATGGCACAGGATTACCATCCAGAAGAGAGACAGGGCAAGGGCAAGAGAGGATAATTGGTGAGGGGCTTATGTGTCTACATAATGTGACAAAGCAGCAACATGGGGAATCTCTAGGACCAAGATTTTCAAAGGACAGCAGTGGCTTGGAGTCATTTATAACTGCAGAATTTGGCTTATCTATGGCTAGTAGATGTTGAGTCAAATTTTCTGGGATATGCAGAGAAGGCAGACTCTAACTCACTAAATATATGCTTATTTGGGCTACATTTTTGGGCAACTGGATGTGTAAAAATTTGAATTTGCCTCTGGGCTAATGATACCATTATCATGAGCTTTGAAGAACTAAACTATCTACAGCCAATAGACAGAAGATGTCTTTGGATTATTTACATAATACTCTCATCTGAAGCAAGCACATAGACTACTGGAAGAGAGCAACAAATATTTTAGACTCAGAGCACAGGCAAAACATAACTGATTCTAGGAAATGAATAGAAAAAAAATCCTGTCTCCCTCTTGGGGAGAAATAGGAAACCTTTCCAACCATACAAACATGGGTGTTTCTAGAGAAAGACACTTGGAGAAACCACTGTTGCTTGAAAGAAAATGGGTGGAATATCACCTCTGACTTACAATAGTGCACCAATGCTAAGCAGAAGTTTACTACCACTAGCAAAAGAGCAGTAAACTCTCTTGCCCAAAACTGACCACAGATTAAAAAAAAGAATTTCTGCAATGGACAGAATGGGTAGTAACATTGAGATAGCTCTAAATATAAGACGGACATGCACTGAGTGAGGCTAAGCCTGAAACTGGAGCAGGGTAACTGAGGACTTTGCTTCCCCTACCAGGAATCTAGTACTGAGTAACAAGAGCAGTCTAATTTTGGGAGAGGGAAAGAGCTTTGTAAGAGCCCTCTCTGTGGTTGAGACACGCTAGGATGGTTAAAAACTGAAGGAAGGGTGGAAAAGAAAAGCCTAGTCCCCCTTATACATGGTTTTATCTTCCACAGTTTCAGCCACCCACAATCAACCATGGTTTGAAAATAGGAGAGCATAATACACTAATATATTTTGAAGGAGAGACCATATTCATATAACTTTCATTACAGTATATTGTTATAATTTTTCTCTTTTATTATTGCTGTTAATCTCTTCCTATGCCTAATTTATAAATTAAATTTACTATAGGATGCATGTGTAGAAAAAATATGGCATAGTGTGTGTGTGTATATATATATATATAGAGAGAGAGAGAGAGAGAGAGAGAGAGAGAAAGAAAGAAAGAAACAGAGAGTTTCACGCATTCATTGGAGTTCTTAGAATGTATTCCTCCTGGATAAGGGAGGATTCCTGTACTGATAAAAACCTTGTGGTATCACAATTCCCACTCTTATCACAAGATAACAGCAGCTCTCTCTGTTAGAGAGGCTTGAAGCCTGTGCTTTACTAGAGGTAATGATAGCAACAACAAAACCCAAAGATAACTCAACTTCTGACTAGAATAAATCAGTCCTTCACACCAACAGCCTGATATATAAAGAGGCATGCCTGTTTCCAGTCATGTATACAGTTTATCTCACTCTTTACTACATCAGGTACAGAATTCAATCAAAAATCCCGAGACACAAAATAGAGCAAGGAAAACAACTGGGTCAAGAGCTAAAGCAGACAATATAACTAGATGTGAAGATAATTCAGGCACTGGGATTAACAGTGGGAGAGTTAGGAATTTGAAGTAACTATGACTAATATGCCAAAACCCTTGTCAGAAAACATGGAAGAAAATAAATAACCATGGGGGAAACTTCAGCAGAAAAATTAGAAAAGATCAAATGAAAATATTATAAATATATACACATATACATACACACAAAGACAAAGCATTCTTTTGATATGTTTATCAGTAGATTTATTATAAGCTGTAGAATCAGTGAACTAAAGATTTTTATATGTTCAAGTTGAAACACAAACAGAAAAAAAATCATAAAACAAGAGACCACCCTATATTGGACAGTATTTCTTTATCTCATAAACATGTAATTAAAATACTAGTAGAGAAAAATGAGGCAGAAGAAATATTTGAAGAGACAATGACCAAGAGTTTTTCAAAAATAATAAAAGATATCAAACCATAGATCCAAAAAGCTCAGAGAAAGCCAAGCAGGATAAATATCAAACAAACAGACAAATAGTAAAGCTATCAAAGAATAAAAAATCTGCAAAAGTCAGAAAAAAACAAAACACACTAATGTACAGAAAACAAAAATAAAAACAACAACAGAAATGATACAATTCAGAAGACAACAAAGTGATATATTTTACAGTAATAGGAAAAAATCGCAATGTAGAATTTGGTACCCAGCAAAGGTATTCTTCAAAAATGAAGATAAAATATAAAATATTTTCAGACAATCAAAATCTTAAAGCATTATTTGCCAAAATACCTGAGCTACACAAAATGTTAAAAAAAATTATTCAGGAACAAAGTATGTGATACTAGACAAATATGTGGAAGAGTGTTTGAAACAGTAAAAATAACATAGATATAAAATACGTTTTCTTCCTTTTAATCACTAAAATAGGTAATTATCTAAAGTTTTGACTATGCCAATTTTGAATTTTTATTTGATAATCCAAATGAGGAAATCAAGAAATTGGTTAAATAAACAATCCTGGAGCTCAGTGGATAAACTGGAAACATTTAAATATTATTAGCATACAGGTGACATTTAAAACCACAAGACAAGGGAAGATTATCTACAGAGAGGGTATAATTTGAGAAAATAAGAATCCAAGCACTGAGTCTTAGGAATATTTAACATGTGGACACAAGGAAGAGAAAAGAGACCCATGAAAGAAAATTAAAACAGTTGGTGTGTGAACAAGAAAGAAAACCTGGAAGTATTTTCTTTCAGAAGTCAAATGAAGACAGAGTTTCAAGATAGTAGGACTGGCTTACTGTCTGGAAGCCTTCTGTAAGTTAGTAAGGATGGCGAGACCCATTAAATGTGGCAGGTAGCATGGAGGAGGCTCATGATATAGACAAATGCAGTTTAATTTGAATGATGTGGTAGGAATAGCAGATTGGAGTGTGAACCAGAGAAATGGAGTGAGGGAAGGGAAGATGACAAGTATTAATATGCTTTAAATCTTATTTCTAAAATCAAATAAAACAAAAATACTAGGCCAGCACATAGATACATAATTAAATATATCATAAGTGCTATTAACCTAAGTCCACTACTATGTAGACAGTGAGTAGCATAGCCAATTTTAGTAATTTAAAGAAAAAACTTTAATCACTTCCATAGTACTTGAAAAAATTTTTTAAATTCTTTATAATATCCTAATTTGTATAACTGGGATTATAAGAGTACCTGATTTACAGAGTTGGGAGGATGCAGGGGAATCATCATACAGGTAAAGTTCCTAGGATAGGGGTCATAGAAAGTATGGAATGATCTTTTTTTTTTTTTTTTTCTTGAGACAGGGTTTCACTCTGGCACCCAAACTGGAGTGCAGTGGTGTGATCATGGCTCACTGCAGCCTCACCTTCTGGGCTCAGGTGATTCTCCTGCCTCAGTCTCTTGAGTAGCTGGGACTATGTGCACCACCATGCCTGGCTAGTTTTTATACTTTTTGTAGAGACAGGATCTTACTGTGTTGCTTAGGCTGGTTTAGAACTTTGGGCTCAAGCAATCCACCCATGTCAACCTCTTAAAGTGCTGGGATTACAGGCATGAAACACTGTGCCTGGACTGAATAACCATTTTTAATTACAATTTGATAAGAATGAATTCCCATTCATAATTAATAAAGATTATTTTTCTTTAACATGATAAAAAAGTCTTAAACTAGAGAAAACACCAAAACTTTAAGGAAAAATAATTTTCACTGCAGTTACTTAACAGTATCTTGTAAGTTCATGCTAGGTGAGTAAGTTCTAAAGAAAAGTAATTACTATCAGAAAAGGAAAGAATAACATCACCTATCTGCAAATTATATGATTACCAACCAAGATAATGTCCCTATGTATCCCCATGAAAAATAAATGTGTGACAACTAGTAGTCTTGCTATTTATCAGTAACTCTCTGGTAGAATACATGAGAAAGACCATATCTCATTTATCATTCAAATTTTAAAATATTAAATATCCAAAAATGCATAGCCATTATATATATCTATATATTATCAAAATATACAAAACAGAGTATTATTATGACTATCCTTTTAGGGACAGACATAAAATAACATCTTAATTTTATATATATATATAAATATATATATATATATATATATATAAAGTGCTTATATATATAGTCATTAATTTATACATATATGTAATATTCTCACATGGAAAAATGCCATAAACAGCTAACCCAACAAATTTATATAGATTTTTCAAAAATTAGAAGAAAAGAATCCCTCTGGAACAGTTTTAATTTTTTTCTCCTTTTTCTCTTAAGAAGTTCAACACTTCTTTTTGGGAAGAAGAATAAAAAGATCAGCCAATAAAATGTTAGAGGGCAAGAGTCAGAAAGAGGGATTTAACAGCCTCCCAGATAGTAAAACATAGTACAAATCCATGATGATAAAAACAGTATTTGTTCTGGTGTAGTAGTTTATAAAGTTCACTTTATATATGAATTTCAATATTATAAATATCATATTCTAAAAGCATGCTGAAATAGTGTTTTAAATTAATGGAACTAAAAATATTGACTAATTATTTGAAAGTAAATTAAGTAAGAATCTTATTTTGCCACAAGCCCAAATACACAGCGGAGGAACTGAAGACAAACATACAAATAATGAAACCATTAATTTTTAAGATGAATATATTTATAAATCTTTCTAAATTTTCAGCTTCGGGGGTTACTTTTGCATTATTGTAATAATGACTGGTTTTCTAAATGTCAGAGATTGATCCAGAGGATATTTTGTCCTTCAAATGAGTGGGATTTTACACTGGAAATGTAGGTTCACAAGATAGGTACCAAAGCAAGTTTTAATTTCTCCTCCTAGACTGTTCCTGTGGATAATGAAATGGCAGAGAGTGGTAGCTAAAGATAGTAGAGAGGAATAGAGATTTTCACACCCTAAGCTGAATTGGTGCACACCAATGGAAAAGAGGTTACATTTTCATCTGGGCGCCTGTGTGTCTCCAAGAAAACTGGGTCTTGTCTTCCCAGGGAAGGAACTCTACTTCCACTTGCAGATCTTAACACTGAAACAACTGCAGCTTTGGTGAAGTACCTATCTTATTTCATAGAACTATTCCAGACAGGGCCAACTAGGTATGATCTAAATGTTATCAAGAATTGCCAACAGGACTCAATTCTCTCACTCTCTCTCTCATACATATCCTACTTAAAGTATATTACTATTCTTTCATTTAAAAAATAACTAATTCTAAATTCAAGCTTTTGCCTTATTAACTTGAATCTGTCAACTTTATACTTCACTCATATAATGTCTAAGTTTCCAGGAATTTAGTGAACATGCTAGTGGCAAAAGAAAATCTTTTTATAAAAGAGTATTATACCACAGTTCCTACCCCTAAAAAAATACTGGATAAAAACACATATACAAATTAACACCTGACAGGAGATAATACTTGCAGCACATAAGGTATAGAGTTAATATCAATACATTTTTTTAAGTCTTACTAAATAAGGGATAAATATCCCAATGAACATTTTGGAAAATGTCTAGGCAAGCAATTCAGAAATGGATAAATATAGATCAGCAACTGACATATAGATTTAAAATGTTTATTCTTGCTAGAAAGCTAAGTAGATGCAAATTAAAACAGTAATACAACATTCTAAATTTTCAAATGGTATTTTAAAAATAAAATAGCAAGCCTGTATATTGGTTCAAAGTGCAAATCAATAAACGTAATCCATCATATAAACAGAACCAAAGACAAAAAACACATGATTATCTCAATTGACGCAGAAAAGGCCTTCGACAAAATTCAACAGCCCTTTATGCTAAAAACTCAATACTAGGTATTGATGGAACAAATCTCAAAATAAGAGTTATTTATGACAAACTCACAGCCAATATCACACCGTATGGGCAAAAACTGGAAGCATTCCCTTTGAAAACCGGCACAAGACAAGGATGCCCTCTCTCATCACTCCTATTCAACATGGTAGTGGAAGTTCTGGCCAGGGAAATCAGGCAAGGAAAAGAAATAAAGGGTATTCAGTTAGGAAAAGAGGAAGTCAAATTGTCTCTACTTGCAAATGACATGATTGTACATTTAGAAGACCCCATCATCTCAGCCCAGAATCTCCTTAAGCTGATAAGCAACTTTGGCAAAGTCTCAGGATACAAAATCAATGTGCAAAAATCACAAACATTCCTATACAACAATAACAGACAAACAGAGAGCCAAATCATGAGTGAACTCCCATTCACAATAGCTACAAAGAGGCCTAGAAATAAAAGTCACAAGGGATGTGAAGGACCTCTTCAAGGAAAACTACAAGCCACTGTTCAAGGAAATAAGAGAGGACTCAAACAAATGGAAAACCATTCCATGTTCACAGATAGGAAGAATCAGTATCATAAAAATGGCCATACTGCCCAAAGTAATTTATAGATTCCATGCTATCCCCATCAAGCTACCACTGACTTTCTTCACAGAATTGGAGAAAAACACCTTAAATTTCATATGGAACCAAAAAAGATCCTGCATAGCCAAGACCATCCTAAGAAAAAACAAAAACAAAGCTGGAAGCATCATGCTACCTGACTTCAAACTATACTACGAGGCTACAGTAATCAAAAAAGCATGGAACTGGTACCAAAACAGAGATAAAGACCAATGGAACAGAACAGAGGCCTCAGAAATAACACCACACATCTACAACCATCTGATCTTTGACAAGCCTGACAAAAACAAGCAATGGGGAAAGGATTCTCTATTTAATACATGGTGTCAGGAAAACTGGCTAGCCATATGCCGGCAGCAGAAACTGGATCCCTTCCTTACACTTTATACAAAAATTAACTCCAGATGGATTAAAGATTTAAACATAAGACCTAAAACCATAAAATCCCTAAAAGAAAGCCTAGGCAATACCATTCAGGACACAGCCATGAGCAAGGACTTCATGACTAAACACCAAAAGCAAAAATACACAAATGGGATCTAATTAAACTAAAGAGCTTCTGCACAGCAAAAGAAACTATCATTAGATTAACAGGCAACCTACAGAATGGGAGAAAATATTTGCAATCTACCCATCTGACAAAGGGCTAATATCCAGAATCTACAAAGAACTTAAACAAATTTACAAGAAAAAAAAAACCATCAAAAAGCGGGCAAAGAATATGAACAGACACTACTTAAAAGGAGACATTTATGCAGCCAACAAACATACGAAAAAAAGCTCATCATCACTTGTCATTAGAGAAATGCAAATCAAAATCACAATGAGGTACCATCTTAAGCCAGTTAGAACGGCAATCATTAAAAAATCTGGAGACAACAGATGCTGGAGAGGAAGTGAAGAAATAAAAACACTTTTACACTGTTGCTGGGACTATAGATTAGTTCAACCATTGTGGAAGACAGTGTGGCCATTCCTCAAGGATCTAGAAAGAGAAATACCATTTGACCCAGCAATACCATTACTGGGTATATACCCAAAGGATTATAGATCATTCTGTTATAAAGACACATGCACAGGTATGTTTATTGCAGCACTGTTCACACTAGCAAAGACTTGGAACCACCCCAAATGCCCATCAATGATAGACTGGATAAAGAAAATATGGCACATATACACCATGGAATACTATGCAGCCATAAAAAACGATAGGTTCATGTCCTATACAGTGACATGGATGAAACTGGAAACCATCATTCTCAGCAAACTAACACAGTAACAGAAAACCAAACACCACATGTTCTCACTCCTAAGAGTTGAACAATGAGAACACATGGACACAGGGAGAAGAACATCATACACTGGGGCCTGTTGAGGGATGAGGGGTAGGGGAAAATAGTATTAGGAGAAATGCCTACTGTTGATGTCGGGGTGATGGATGCAGCAAACCACCATCGCACATGTATACCTATGTAACAAACGTGCATGTTCTGCACATCTACCCCAGAACTTAAAGTATAATTTAAAGAAAAAAGGCCGCTGTAAGTAGGAATTTTTATATATTTTTAAAAATTGTAAACAGACACCATATATAGGACAATTCAGCATTGCATAATAAGAAGTAAATTTCTCACTGAATGCCAAGACACACTTTTAAGCTAGTGTGTGTTTTAGCTCACTTAATATTTGTAACAATATTGAGGTAGGTACTATTATAGATGATGGACTCTACATTATAGAAGTGAGAAAAATGGCACACAGTGAGTTTGTGTTTGTGACATGCCCAGGTGACACAGCTAGTAGAGGACAGGACCAGGGATTTAACTAAGGCAGCCTGCCTTCACAGTCCAACTTCAAAATTACCCTTCTGTTGCCCTGCCAGAGGTTTTAAAATAGAAATACTGCTGACATACAACTTACGTTAGAAGTAGATGCTAAGGAAATAGTCATGAACATCCATAAAGATTTCATTACCAGTGTACCTTAGCAACATCATTTGCAATAGCATAAAATTGAAAATGTCCAACACAAAGAGCATACCCGAATATAGTAAGTAAAATACAGACAGATACTAAAGTTAAAAAAATGTTATAGAAAAATATGAAATGATATAAAAAGGTACAATGTATGTATTATTTGGTGAAAATAAGTTAAAACAGAGTACAAGATAACATTGTTTGCAAACTGAATTAAAAATACCAATGTAATCAGTTATTGTCTTTGATTAAAGATAATTTTATTTACTTTTAATATTTATTTGCAATATTTCTATAAACATCATAATAAAAATTCAAATAAATCTTTTTTTTTCTTGTCACCCAGGATGGAGTACAATGGTTTGATCTCGGCTCACTGCAACCGCCACCTCCTGGGTTCAAGTGATTCTCCTGCCTCAGCCTCCCTGGCAGCTGGGATTACAGGCACCCACCACCATGCCCAGCTAATTATTTGTAATTTTAGTAGAGACAGAGTTTCACTATGTTGACCAGGCTGGTCTCGAACTCCTGACCTCAGGCGATCCACCCACCTCAGCCTCCCAGATTGCTGGGATTACAGGCTTGAGCCACCACGTCCAGGCTCAAATAAATCTATTCAGATAGAAGATAACAAACATGAATTTACTTAATCTCTTCTACGTAGATAGGGTTATTTTTTCTTTTTCGTAACTTTTAGTTGAGGTTCAGGAGTACATGTGAAGGTTTGTTATATGAGTAAATTCGTGTCATAAGGGTTTGTTGTACAGATTATTTCACGACCCAGGTATTAAGCCTAGTACTCAGTAGTTGCTTTTTGTTTGTCTGCCTTGTTTTGTTTGTTCCTCTCTTTCTCCCTACCTTCCACCTTTAGAGAAACTGAAAAGAATTCAAAATGATATTTTTATATTTGACTATATAAAAACTTAACATATCTGAATGATAAAGTCATTAGGAAACTTGAAGGCAAATTTTAAAATATGAAAAATATCTGCTTCTCATTATACATCACTCAAAATGTTTAATATCCTTAATATATTAAAACTTATTGTATATTGATAAGAAAAAAACTAAACCAGGAAAATAAGCAATGTGACAGGAGGTGAATTAAAAAACAAAAGAGACACACAAATGGCCAAAACCATTGTGATGCTTAATACTGAGTGTCAACCTGATTGGATTCAAAGATGCAAAGTATTGTTCCTGGGTATCTGTGACCATGTTGCCAGAGGAGACTAACATTTGAGTCAGTGGAGTGAGAAAGGCAGACCCACACTCACTCTGGGTGGGCACCATCCAGTTGGCTGCCAGCATGCCTAGAAAAAGCAGGCAGAAGAAGGTAGAAAGAACAGACTTGCTGAGTTTTCTGGCCTTCGTCTTTCTCCCGTGCTGGATGCTTCCTGCTCTTGAACATCACACTCCAAGTTCTTGTTTGGACTCTTGGATCTTCGGCAACACACTGAAGGCTGCACTGTTGGCATCCCTCATTTTGATGTTTTGGGACTTAGGCCGAGCCACTATGAGCCTTCCTTGCTCCTCAGCTTGCAGACAACCTTTCGTGGGACTTGAGAGTCACAAGTAACAGACATCCCAAATTTAGCTGGCATGAGTAATTGTCATTACTACTAACAATATGTTTGTATTAGTCACGGTTCTCTAGAAAAATAGAACTAATAGAATACATGTATATATGAAAGGGAGTTTATTAAGGAGAATTGACTCACAGGATCACAAGGTGAAGTCCCACGATTGGTCACCATTATCCTAATCTAGACTAATGTAACAGCTTCCTAACAGGTCCCTGTGATTCTGCCCTTACTCCTGGGCACTCAAGGTCTCTTCTCCATTTAAAACCCCAGAGTGACTTTAAAAGCTTAAATCAGAGCATGGTAATCACCTTCTCAGAAATAGCCAGGAACTTCCTGTTGCACTGTCAATAAAATGCAAGCTATGATACTGCCCACCTAATTTCCTTTGTAAGACTTGTTCACAAATAACAAATCACTTGGTGGAAAGTGAATTACTACTTGTTTATTATAAATAGCAATAATCCATTATGTCAGTGTCTAACATAAGTAATATGTATGCTAGCAACTTGTTGTGTTGTTCATAGCTATATGCTGAGCACCTACAAAAGTGCCTGAAACAGAGGGGCTCTATAAAGATTCATAGAATGTAAAAGAATGCGTGACTGAATTAGTGAAATGATAATGAATAGTGGAGGGAGTATTGTTAAGTCAGTAAGGTAAAATTTAAAAGGTGAAATGAGATCTTTTACTTCACTGGGAACATATCTATTTAAAGATCATTCCAATGGTCATTCCAATAATTCCATGATTCTCAAAGCAGAATCAAGTACAGGTTTTGATTTTGCTTTAAAAATCAGGGGTCTCAACTGATCTCATTTAATTTCATCTATAACTTTTTCTGTTCATGCATTAAATGCAAAGGAAAGGTCAGTATCAGGTCAGTATAGTTTGTGTGACTCACACAGGAAGTCCTCACAAGCAATGGAGGCTGTAACACTGATCATTCAGGTAATAGCTCATCTATATAATCTATTCAGAATTTATTAAGAACGAATGAAGTGTGTATCTTAGATTGACTGTTTTGGAAGTTATTTCTTCTCCAATATTTAGGAATAAAATTTTTATTAAAAATATGAAAAGGTCTTCAAGAGATTTATATACCCTTGTTCCCGCCCTAAGGTGAATAACATTATTCACAATAGCCAAAGGGTGGAAGCAATGCAAGTGTCCACCAACAGATGAATGGAAAAACAAAATGTGGTTTATGCATACAATGAATTATTACTATTCAGCCTTAAAAAGGAAGGAAATTCTGACACATGCTACAACATTAATGAACTTTGAGGACCTTATGCTAAGTGAAATGAGCCAGTCACAAAAAGACAAATACTGTATGATTCCATTTATCTAAGGTACCTAGTATAGTCAAATGCCTAGAAACAGAAAGTAGAATGGTGGCTGAGAAGGATACCAGGGGAATATAGACTTATTGTTTAATGAGTACAGAATTATAGTTTTGTAGGATGAAAAGCATTCTGGAGATTGTAGGATAAAAAGCATTCTGGAGCAATGTAAATGTGCTTCACCCTACTGAACTATACACTTAAAAATTATTAAGACGGTATTTTTTATGTTATGGATATTTTACCAAAATTAAAGATTAAAAAATAAGATGAACTATATTTTTACTTCAACTACATGCAATGTTTGCAAAATAGATGATAAAGGTAAACAAATCATTGTAAATCAAAGCTCACTCTTAGAAAGATCCTTAATTCTCAGAGTATGAACCTTTCAAAGATTTTTTATACCTTCAAGTATCATACAATGAGGGATAGGCATCAAAAATCAATCAGAAAATAGCCTGAAACCTTTAAAATTCAAAGGTTAATTAAGTCAAAGATTGGAAAAATAAGCCTTCCAGGAGCACCTTGTATCTTAACCTCCAGTCCCTCAGCAATTTTGTATCTTACCCATGTCAAAGAGTGCCCAAATAAGATGTGCTGCCAACCAACCTTAGATCCTCTATAAGAACTTATTATATTTGAGGTTTTCTTTGAATTAGACAACTTATAAAAATATTAAACTTACAAGTCATGTTAAGTGGTTTCTTTTGATTTTTAGATATATGTGGTCTCATTTATTTTTTCTAGCTTTTGCCACTGACTTTGGTTTAGATCTTTGTTACATGACAGTGTTTGTTAAACTCAGGAGTGGTAGGTCAAATGAATTATTTTTGGATTTTACATTTAGTTATATAACCTGTGGATAGAACCAGTTGTAAAGAATCAAACAAACATCTAGTATTTGCAACTAATTTCACAAATACCATGTGATGCTTACATACCTCTAGGCTCTAAGAGAGATTTTGGGCATAATTATGCCCAAATGAAGTGACAAGTCACTAATCACTCAAGTTTATTAAAAATGGCGTTATTTACCGTGTGCTGTTTCTCAAAAGAATTTTAAAGTGTTTTTTAATTTGAAAATGTAAATCAAACGTGGGTTTGATTATTTGGAGTGTCAATGTAGTCTGGAACATTTTATAATTATGGCCATATTTGAAAAAGGACAAAACCCATGTCACACACCCAATTCATGGTTGTCACTCTCAGTTTGTCCTCTGCAGTATCTGTGTTATCAATAATTTCTTTGGATACATATATTAACCCAGGGCTTTAGTTTCATAAGCAGCTATTTATTCTTCCTTTTCATAAAGACTTTTTTTCTAGCAAAATACTGAGGTTACTCCAAAAATAATCCTGTCCACCAGTTTTAGATTAAGACCATTACATGCAACGTTGTGAAGAATTACTGTAAATGTGTGTATAATGATTGCTCCAAATGTACCAGTAAATTACCGTGGACAGAATTTGAGGTATTATAGTTAAATAAGAAAATAAATTGTTTTTAAATGTAAAAGCAACATTATTTGTTTCCAGAAAATGTATACAGCAAACAGTGGAAATTATCTGGGTGATTTATGACTCAGTTTTTACATAATCAAGGCTTCAATGATCAGGTTACTCTATTGCCCTTCCCTAGTTTCCAAAGCATGTATGAATTCAGCCAGAGTAGTTTTAAAAGTTCATGTATTTCCTGAGTCGTGGCATTTTACAAGCGAGAATACACAATGAGAATGCTTCCGGCCCCAGTGGCATAGGATGTTTAACAGGGCTTAATCACATCCATGAAAGTCTCTCTTAAAACAAAACGTACTGCTTATGAATGACGTCTATTGCTGTCTTGTTTCTTTCAGGTGGTGACTTTGTGGACAAAAAATGACTAATACACAATACCCAAAATAAATTCTATCTCTTCCATTCCCATTTCCCACAAGCTCCTTCCCACACATACTCGTTTTAAAGGAATGGAAACAAAGCCAAAACGATCTAGACTGCCAAGTTCCATTGTGTATATAGTAGTCATTTTCAGCCTAGGGTGACATCCCAACCTCCTCTCCCTGGCCCTCTCCAATGCCCCTGCCCTTTCAATTACAGAAAGCATTTGTCTTGGACTTCTGCCCCAAAGAACTCAGAAGCATTTTAAGGAATCTTTTTATTACCAACATTTTCTAGCTAGAGATTATTGAATAGATACTAGTGAAAGATAACACCACACCTAAGGATATTTCCATGTACTTGAGTCATCTCTGAGTAGAAAAACGAAACAACTAATATAATGGAGGGCTGAGAAAGACCAAAGAGACTATCTAATTCACCTTTCCTGTGTTAAAGACCAGCAAAGAGGCACTGCCAAGGCTTCAGTGATCAGATTATTCTGTTCCAAGCTAACTTGTCAATTAAGTGCTAGCCCTGGCTAATTCTTCATCTAACACCATTTCTACTTTGGTGGTGTACCATCTTTTTCTTCAGTCTACCAAGTTGCTGACCTAGCACAGAATCAGGATGAGAGAAGATGCTTAAAGCCACTTAGTTGTTTAGACCTCAAGTCAAATGAAGAATCAAGTACTGACTAAATTGGGATTTTTTTTTCAGGAATCAGGTAAACAAATAGAGGAAAAAAAATAACATGAGTTTGTTTCCTCTCATGCAACCTGTTTTTCCTTTTCAGGAGATGCTGATAAATAAATGGAGAAGAACGAGGAAGTAAAGGGAAAATAAAAAATCCAGGTGACTTTCAACAAATTAGATAATGCTTAGATTGCATTCACTACGGTGTAGACAAACGTGGTAAACCAAGGGTCTTTCAGTCACTTGGTAGCACCAAATGAATTTTTTGTTGAACTGGATTAAGATGAAGAATAAAATAAAAATCAGACTAAAAATATTTCCATGGTGTACCTGTTTCAAGAGAGTTTTTTGTCAGGTAGAGACAAATTCATCTCTGAAAATCTTATAATGCGTATTTTCCTCCTTGTGTTAATAGTTAAAACCCTCAGAGTCAAATGTATGGCCTCTCTCTAGCAATAATACAGTGTCTATTGCATGTGTTTTTGTACTAAAGTGAACCCTACCTCCAACTTGTTTTTCTCCTTTTTACTTTTCCTTATTTGCAACTTGGAATTTCAAATCATTTTTGGAGTGAGGAATAATATAAATCAAATATATAATCCACAAACCATGCATTTTATCATTTCTCTTCCTGGGCACAAGCTGAAAAGAAACACCAAGGGGAAAATGTATTCTTTGCAGTGGCAAGAATGCTATTCATGAAACTTAGCCAAGCTATACTATTTTCCTTTATTCTCTGGATGTAGGTGATTTTATTGGGACTTTACCTAAGTTCCATGATAATAAGCAGAAACAGGAATACCCTCAAATGAGAACTTGGCAAATCAAAATGTGCTCCTTCCTCCAAGCACAAAATCAATTTTCATGTTACGGTTCCTTAAAATTGACACTAAACAGTCTTTGGGGCCAGTGGAATGTACTGGGAAACGTCACAGAACTTGCAGTATGAGGGGACTGGGTAGGAGATAAGTGTTTGTACGTGTGTATGTGTGCCCACATGTGTATTCATATACTCACAGGTAAAACCAAATTCTTCTAGTCCAGAAATCAGACGCTATAGAGCCATAGACGAAATTCCAGAGATTGCAGGAGTCATATATTCTGCAGACTACTCTGGCTACCAACAGTATTCAAATAAACTTCATTATTTGTTTTGGGGTTTTCGTTTTATTTTGCTGTGGTCAAGTACTATAACACGCAGTTTACCATCTTATTTTTTAAATATGCAGTGCAGTAATGTTAAGCTCATTTACATTGTTGTGCCATAAATCTCCAGAAAGCTTTTTATCTTGCAGTACTGAAACCCTGTACCCATTAAACAACAATTCCTCACTACCCTCTCCCCAAGCCAGCCCCTGGGAGTACCATTTTACTTTCTGTTTCTATTAATTTGACTACTCTATGTACCTCATAGAAATACAATCATAATTATTTGTCTTTTTGAACTGGCTCATTTCACTTAGCACAATGTCCTCAAGGTTCATCCATGTTGTACCATGTGTCAAAAGTTTCATTTCTTTTTTAAGGCTGAATAATATTCCATTGTATGTACAAACTACACTTTATTCATCTGTTGGCAGATACCTGGCTTGCTACCACCTTTTGGCTATTATAATGACACAAACATGGGTGTACACATTTCATTTCAAGTCCCTGCTTTTGACTATTTTGTATATATACACAGAAGATTGCTGGATCATATGGTACTGTTTTCCATACTGGCTACACCATTATACATTCCCACCAACAGTATAGAAGGGTTCCAATTTCTCCACTTCCTTTTAAACAATTTTTTTAAGTTTATTGAATAACAGTCATCCTAGTGCGAGTGAAGTAATAACTTATTGTGGTTCCATTAGTTTTGAAAGTAAAATTTTCAGAAAACCATTCTGTAAAAACCAAACATCGCATGTTCTCACTCTTAAGTGGGTATCGAACAATGAGAATACATGGACACAGGGAGGGGAACATCACACACCGGGGCCTGTTGCGGGGAGGGATACTGGGGGTGTGGGGATTGGGGAGGGATAACATTAGGAGAAATACCTAATGTAGGTGACAGGGGGATGGATGCAGCAAACCACAATGGCATATGTATACCTATGTAACAATCCTGCACTATCTGTGCATGTACACCAGAACTTAAAGTATAATAATAATAATCAAAGAAAACCATTCTGTATTTCAGAGAACAATTAAGAGGAGAAAAGTATTCGATAAAAGGCTAGTAGATTTACAAGTGATTTGTAAAAGAAAACAATCCTTATCAGACGGTCTGACTTGAACTCTGTTACTCTGTTAATAACATGAAAACAAAACCTGTTCTGTCCTAAACTCCCAAAGCCTTGCCCAGGGATTCAAGCCCCTATGACTAACTATACAATGTACTGACTATAAAACTATACAATGTACTGATAGAAACTGTGAGGCCTGGCTGGTTGTGATTAGTTATCACTGTCGAATTTCTTCTGGAACAATAGGTGGCAGCAAAGAAGATTGTAAATGGTTTGTCTATTTAAAGAGAAAGCAGAAGTTCCAATTCATCCTTTTTACTTTTATTTCCCTTAAGCATTCTTCATTTGATGAAACTCAAAACACATTTAGCCCTGAGCAACAACCCTGCCCCCCTCTTTTTAAACATGTGTGTGTCTCGAGAGAATGAATCCATATGTTTTGGATTCATTTACAGTTAATTCATCAAAATGTTGTTTTGATGTCCAAGAAGCTTTATTAAGGCTCTCTCAAGTGTCTTTTTTCTTAGAAACAGGAAATCATGCCTTGCCAAGAGCCAAACGCAAAACACTAAAGGGTTTTGAGCTGCGTTTGAAACACTGGGACCTCAACATCTAAGCGGCTGCCAAACTTGGACGAGAACATCTCTTCATCTCTCTATGCAAGCCAAACTCAGATTTAATATGAGATTCATCTTTGGCTCTTGAGATGCTGAGCATCAACACGAACTCTTTCTGTGTAAGCACCATAAACTTCCAGGTGGACAGCAAAGCAGTATGAGAATGAGAAAGATCAACAATTTTCTTAAAAAATTTATACTAGCAAGACATAATGAGTTTATTAAAATGGCTATGGACAGTACATTCACAGATAAGCCCCTGAACAGTCTCTTTCATCCAGTCTGTCTTGTTTCCAGTTAGTAAGCTATCTCAAACAAAATGGCTTAACACCAGGTGATGTTAAATATCACAGAGCCAAAGCTGCTCTTTATCCACGTGGCCTCTCTACAAATCAAACTTTCCTTTCACAGGGATCAGTGTAATTCAGGTTTCAGTGCTCTAAGCATCAGAATTTCATCTCTGGCATTCTGTTCCTCTTGCACCTGAACTCACACATGTTTATACTTATATCAACCCACTTCAAATGCTCCAATCTAGCCAAATAGGTCCAGCTTTCTCCAAATGTCACCTTATGCTTTCAGACCTTCGAGTCTTTGTTCACATCATTCCTTGTTATTCTGCTTCTCTGCATCTCACTTTCTTGCTTCCTCCTTAAGGCCAGATATGTCAAGTTTAGCCTGATACCATATCTCTTTCTTATAAATGTCCTACAGCACTTATTTTAGTATACACAGCTATTAGTCAGGCACTCTTCTGAAACATCTTTTTTCTTTTTTTTTTTTTTTTTTTGAGACAGGATCTCACCGTCACCCAGGCTGCAGTGCAGTGTAGCATAATCATGGCTCACGGCCACGTCAACCTCTCAGGCCCAGGTGATCCTCCCACCACAGCCTCTTGAGTAGCTGGGACTTCAGATATGTGCTACCATGCTGGGCTGATTTTTGTTATTTTTTGTAGAAATGGGATTTTGCTATATTGCCCATACTGCTCTTGAACTCCTGAGCTCAAGTGATCTATCCATCTTGGCCTGCCAAATTACTGGGATTACAGGTATGAGCCACTGTGCTCAGCCTGAAACATCTGTTTTATTGCAAGCTTACATATACTAAAAAATTAATTAGTCTAAATTAAATTGTTTTTCTAATATTATATTGCTTTGCTTACTACCTACTAGCATTTTATGTGCTAAGGAAAACAAATAATAGATGAAGATTATTTAAAAAATGAGAAAAAATTAACTCCATTTAGAAAATCTCACATGATAAGAGAGATAGACTTTTTTTTATTTATGTAAGATTCTGGTTTTGTAAATATGGAAGCTGCAGATAATGATACCATAGAAATTTTTAGAGAAACAAAATTAAATAATGATATAATTAATGTGAAGGGGAAGGATCAAAGTCTAATCCTGCTAAAGTCACATCTATCAGGTATATTCCTAAGGTGCCTTAAAGTCCACTGTATATATTGTCATGAAAAGGAAACAAAAATTATTCATTTTATAATAATTTATCAACAAAGAATTATTGGTTAATGATATGTGTACAGAATTTTGTGAAAAAGTAGCATGTCAACCAAACTTTGTGATAATGATAGAAAAAACTCTAAAAAGAAAGAAATAGTAAAGAAAATAATGAAGCTGCATGGGTAGCTTTATGGTAAGCTAAGATTTTCAAAGGGACACTGGAGAGAGGTGTAAAGTATGCTGAAGATATTTTTCTGCCTACCTCAATCTGGAGGCGTTGAAGTCCATCTGCCACTGAAGGGGCAGAAGGGGAGAGTGGCCACTCTCAGAACTCTTTAGTGACAGAAGAGCCAGAAAGATGATGAATACTACTCTTGAAAACATCAAAACCACCCAAACCATTCCACTGACATCCCACAAAAGAGATCAAGTTCAGGGATACTACTGCCAGTTACAGGAGCAAAATCCCCTTCAGCAGGGACCTGAAGTCTCTGTCACTGGCTGACAGCAGAAAAGAAGCCTGAGAATCTAAAATCAAAAGAGCTTGCTTTTCAAGCCACTAACTGTAAAACATAACTAGGAGAAAATTCAATTTCAAGATATGGAAAACAAATTTCTGATCAATAGAAAACATCACATTTCACTAAAGCCAAGTCATGCTAGATTAAGCTCAGTTCCAAAAAGGATCAGGTTACAATTTGGATAAGTAGGAGGCAAGATACCTGAGAAAATATCTGATAACACATTCTTAAAAGAGCTGTACATAATGACTTTCCATTTTTTAGTTGTTAGAATTATGAACATATGGTCCTAAAAGATAGGCATTTGATATTTAAATGCAATATAAAATGAATTTGGCTTATCAGTCTTATAATTCCAAATTTACAATGAATAATTAAATAATTGATGTTTTAAGTTTTAAACTTTTATAAGGTTATAATATACAAATTAAAAGTTTTAAGACTTTAGAGAAAAATAATCTTTTGAAAAACTTTAATGTATTATATTAGAAAATCTTAAATATTTGGGAGTATTTGTCAGATAACTAAAGTACTTTTAAAAACTAAACATATTAAAATAATAAATGCTGTTTAAAATACTTTTTTACTTTAAGTTTTTAAATGATACCAAATAATAATCATATGCTTCCTAAAAAGTTATTGCTAAAATTTTCCAAAAATAAATAGTAAAATAAGGAGTGACATCAGCAATGTGGAATAAAAAGTCCCAGATCCTCTGCAAATACACTGAATAATATGCAGACCAATTCCCTCTCAGAAAAATCCAGAAACCTGTTAAGAGGCTCCTGAACTTCAAGCAAATGCAAATCCAGCAGCATCAACACTGGTAGAAAAATTCCTGCCACTCACGATAGTCCCTACTCCTATCACAGTGCACTGATATGGGGAAAAACTCCCAGCTGTTAACTTTTTCCTGGGGACAAAAAAGAAGACTGGATCATACACTGTGTATTCATACTTTGGAGTTGAAGTCCTGCCCAAGGGACTGGCTCTGACTTGCTTTAATCTAAGAGCTAGCAGGAACCAGCATCAGGTTGACAGTACTGAGAACAAAGGCAACAGCCTGAGCTATTTGCACTCATTTGTCATAGTCCCTTTCCCTAGCTTAGTGTGGAATAGTCAGGAGAACATTCCCAACTCCTGGCATCTCCCTGGGGAGGGAAAGAGTTGGAGTGTACATCCAACATTCCAGTTTTTCAAGGGGCCTGTCCAAGGAACTTGTTTCCCTCTCATCTATCTCAGAGTGCTGACAGGACCTGGAATACTCTAGATGCTTGGAATTCACCAAGAACAAAAGAGAGCTGGATGATTTGCTGTTGTTCCAGAGGATGTGTCATACAACAGACAGAAGTTAAAGCAACTTAATGGCCCTTTCCATTGGACAAGGGAGTGGAGCATAGGTCCAAATTCCAGCTTTTAGAGAACTAACCAAGAAACTGTTTTCTGTCTCATCCAATTTGTATCACTGATGAGAACTAGTATATTCTAGAAGCCTGGGGAACACTGAAAGCAAACAAAAGAATTTGCAACAGCTCTAGATAACCTGCAGTACCACAGAAAGACACCAGAGGGAACAAGATATTAGAAATTCCTATAAGGGGAACCAGCAAATCCCTCAAATCGGGAGTTTACTTGCACAATCCAGGGAAGATGCATCCACACAGACACACACGTACACACATACACACAAAAAAAATGAGACGTTCCCATAATCTCCAGCCAAGGTGATTAGTAAAGGTCTTTTCCTGTATGAAGCCATTCCATAAAGACTGGGAGAGGTGGCTGTTTCTTAAAGTGTGTGGATTGCAACACAAAGTCATGAGGCACATGAAGAAACAGAAGACATAGCCCGTTCAAATGAATAAATCTCCAAAACTAGTCCTAAAGGAACACAGGTATAGGTGATGAATTCAAAGCACTGAAAGAAAATAATTGTCAACCAAAAATACTATGTCCAGCAATATTATGCTTCAAAAAATAAGGGGAAATTAAAACATTCTCAGATAAAGAAACGCTAAGAAATGTCATTGCCACCAGAAATGCCTTCCAAGAAATGCTAAATGGAGTCCTTCAAGCTGAAACTAAAGGATACTAAACAGAAACACAAAAGTATCTAAAAGTATACAACTAGCTGGTAAAAGTAAATATATAGACAGACACAGAATATTATAATACAGTAACAGTGGTGCATAAATCAATTTTAGTTTTGGTATAGAAGTTATAAAAATTAGTCTAAAAAACTATAGCATATAAAATATGTAAAATGGATATAAAATATAAAAAGTTGTAATGGCAGAATGGGAAAATTAAAAATACAAAGCTTGAGTGTGTAATTAAAGTTATCACCTTAGAATACATGGTTATATTTTGTGTAACCCCTATGATAGCCACAAATAAAATACCTATATTAGATACACAAAAGAAAAGGAAAAGATAATTAAAGCACATAATTATGACAAATAAATAAAATACAAAGAAAGATAGCAAGAGAAGAGAAGGACAAAAAAAGAAAAAAAACCTAAGGGACAGACATAAAACAATTAACAAAATATCAATAGTAATCCACCCCATCATTAATTACTTTAAATGTAAATGGATAAAACTCTCCAATTAAAAGATACATAAAGGCTGAATGGATTTTAAATGTGATTCAACTATATGCTGTCTGGAAGAAACTTGCTTTAGATTTGTGGACACATACAGGCGGAAGTAAAGAGATGAAAAAAATATCCCATGTAAATTGTACCCAACAAAAGCTAAAGAGGCCATACTTAATAACAGACAAAAGAGACTGTAAATCAAAAACTGTCACAACAAATATAGACATTATAAGTGGTTCAATTCACCAGGAAGATATAAAAATTATAAGTATACTTGTATCCAACATCAGAGCACTCAAATCTATGAAGCAAACAGAGAACAATACAATAACAATAGGAGATTTTAACTTTCACTTTAATAATGGAAAGAACATCCAGACAGAAGATCAATAAGGAAACAGGACTTGAACAATACTCTAGATAAAAGGAACCTAGCAGACAAAAACAGCAGAATACAAACTTTTCTCAAGTGCTCATGGATCACTCTCCATTGAAGATCACAATTTAGGCCACAAAACAAGTCTTTAAAACTCTAGGAAGACTGAAATCATATCGGTTATCTTTTCTGACTACAATAAAAATAAATTAGAAATCAATAGCAGACGGAAAGTTGGAGAAGTCACAATATGTGAAAATTAACACACTTTTGAACAGCCAACGGATCAAAAAAAAAACCTACAGGTAAATTAGAAAATATCTTGAGACAAAGGAAAATTAAAACACAACATGTTAAACATATAAAATGCGACAAAAGTGGTACTAAGAACGAAGTTTATAGTGGTAAATATCTACATTAAAAGAAGAAAAATACTAAATAACAAACATAATTTTCACCTCAGGGAACTAGAAAAGGAAAAAACTAAGTCCAAAGTTAGCAGAAGAAATAATAAAGTGTAAAGCAGATGAAATAGGTAAAATAGAGTATGAAAAACACAATAGAAAAAAATTAATGAAATGAAGAATAATTTGTTTAAAAGACCAATGAACTTGACAAAACTTTACTTACAGTAGCCAAGAAAAAAGATAGAAGACTCAAATTAATAAAGTCAGTAATGTAAGTGGGATGTTACAGCTGATGCCATAGAAATATAAACAATTATAAGAAACTACTAGAAAGAATTACACACCCACAAATTGAGTAAAATCAAAGAAATAGATAAATTCCTAGAAACGGACAAAACAAAATTGAATTATGCAGACAAAGAAAAACTGGACAGACCTATAACTAGTAATGAGAATGAATCAGTTTTCAAAACCTTCCCAACAACATCAACAATAGAAGCCCAGGACCAGGTGGCTTCACTGGTGAATTGCACCAAACACTCAAAAAGAATTAACACCAATCCTTTCACATTCATCCAAAACCATGAAGAAGAGAAAACACTTCCAAACTCATTTTATGAGACTAGCATGTCCCCCATACCAGGACCAGACAGAGACACCCCAAGAAAATAAAACTATAGGCCAATATTTCTATTAAATATGGATGAAAAAATGCTCAGCAGAATGCCAATAAACTGAATTCAACAGGATATTAAAAGGATTATACACTATAGCCAAGTGGGATTTATCCCTAAGGTTCATGAATGGCTCAGCATATAAAAAACAAAGTGATAAATCATTTAACAGAATGAAGGATAAAAATAACACAATCCTCTTAATAGATGCAGAAGGACCCTTTGGCAAAATTCAATACCCTTTTATAATAAAAACCTCAAATAATTAGGAATAGAAGAAAATTGTCTCAACATAATTAAGACCATACTGAAAAGTTCACAGCTAACATACACAATGTGCACAATTTAAAAGCTTTTCAAAATAGCACTGGAAGTCCTACAGCAATTAGGCAAGAAAACAAACTGAAAGGCATCAACTCTGAAAGGAAGAAGTAAAATGATGAGTTTTTGCGGTGACATCATTTTATATGTAGAAAATCCTAAAAATATCACAAAATTTTATAAGTAAATTTAGCAAATTTGAGAAATAAAAAACTGACACACAAAACCAGTTGAATTTCTATGAATTTATAACAAATAATCCAAGAAGATAATTAAGAACACAATTTCATTTATAGTAGCATCAAAAAAAAATAGTTTAGGAGTAAACTTCACCAAGATGTGTGTCATGATTTGGGTGTAATTTGTCCCTACCTGAACTCATGTTTAAAATTAATTGCATGTGGCAGTGTTGGGAGATGGGGACTAGTGAAAGATGTTTAGGTCATAGGGGTGCATTCCTCATGAATAGATTAAATGCCATCTTACAGGAATGAGTGAGTTCTCGCTCTTGTGGTAATAAATGAGTTCTTGCAAGAGCAAGTTGTTACAAGGCAAGGTTTTCCCTTTTGTTTGGTCCCTTTTCACACAAACCTGCTTCCCCTTTAACCTTACATTTTGTTATTATGCAGCATAAAAGCACTCACCAGAAGCCAGTGCCCTTGAACTTAATGGCCTACAGAACCATGAGCGAAATAAACCTTTCCTTCTTTATGAATTACTCAGTCTCAGATATTCTGTAATAGCAATACAAAACAGACTTAGACAAGGCAAAATACTTGTACACTAAAAACTACTAGATAATGTTGAAAGATATTAACAAAGACAAAGATAGAGGGGCATTCCATGTTCACAGATCGGAAGACTTAATTTTGTTAAAGTATCCATTTTACCCAAAATGATCCACAGATTCAATGGAAGTTCTATCAACATCCCAATGTTTTTTTTTTTTTTTTTTTTTTTTTTTTTTTTTTTTTCAGAAATAGATAAAACAATACTAAAATACATGTGGAATCACAAAGGATCCCAAATGGCCAGAAGAATCATGCCAAAGGAAAACAAAGCTGGAGGCAACTCACTTCCTGACTTCAAAACATATTACAAAGTTTCAGTAATCAAGAGTATGATACTGGCATAAATGCAGACATATAGACCAATGGAACAGAACAGAGAAATGTCTAGAAATATAATGCATGTATATAAAGCCAACTGCTCTTTGACAAGAATATTAAGAATACTCAATGGGAAAAGGATTGTCTCTTCAACATATCATGCTGGGAAACAGGAGTCACATGCAAAATAATAAAATTGAACTCTTAATTTACACCATACACAAAAATAGACTCAAAATGGATAAAAGATTTAAAACATAAGATATGAAACTATAATAAAATTCCTAGAAGAAAATACTGGCAGTAGTGGGGGGGCTTCCTAACATTGGTCTTGGCCATGATTTCTTGGATATGACACCAAAAGCACATGCAACAGAAAAAAAATAAACAAATGGGACTTGGAACTCACTGGCTTCTTTCTTCCTTTGGACAGTCATCGTCTATTACAGGGCTACTTAATTGTGTGGATCCTGAGGCTCAATCCTAGGCTTCCTTATATCCCACTGTCTCCTTAGGGATCTTACTAAAACCAGTGGCTCCAATTATCCCTTTGTGTCTGTCTCACAAATTTTACCTCCAACTAGCCATTTCTTCTGAGGTCCAACATTATAAATCCGACTATGTATTTGATAGCTCTGCTTAGAAGTCTCAAGGACACCTATGGCTCAATGTAATAGCTGTCATTTACTGAAAATTTACTATGGGCCAGTATAATGAATTCCATGAAAGACAAGCTAGTAGGACAGGTGAACACCACAGAAATTCTTGAGTTCTAACCCATTTTAGGAAGTCAGGGAAAACCTCCTAAGAAGGATGAACTATTTAGCTAAGACCTGAAGACTAAACATCATTAATCAGTTAAGAGCTCAGGGATAATATGCTCAATTACTTAATACAGACAAACATTCCCTGATTCTTCCTCTCGGTCTAGGTGCTAATCTAATTTATTTGTTTTTTTGCCATCCATCTTCTTAAAACATAAACTACATTTTCTGTTTACTTTTTTATTCTTTAGTCCTAACAGATGGACTTTTCAAGTTTTGAAAATGTTTTTTTTAAGATCCTTAAACCTAATAGCCTCTTCCTAATTGATGTCTATGCACTTAAACATGCTGGCCTTATATTCACAAATGGTCTACTCTACTGACTCATTTATATTATTACCCTAGTTCTCTTCTTCCTTCCCTTCATTGTCTCTCTTTTACACTTGGCCCTCTTACTTGACTTCCCCTTAAGCGTGGTTTTTATTAGAGTTCTTTACTAGAACCCTCATCATTTCTACATTTTGCATGCTCTTGGGAAATTTCATTTTTGTTTGTGGGGGATCTCATCTTTGTCCATGATTTTATCATATATGTGCAATTCATTTTCAAATATATAGCTCCAAATTACTGTTTTCCTAAATCTCAGATCTTTTCACTCCCACTGGTATTCTTCAATTTCACAAACTCAAAATATCCCAAGCCCAACTCATATTCCCCCAAAACATGCTTCTCTTTTCTATCTAATGTAATATCGCCATCTGTCTCTACATAAGCTCAAAGGAGAAATTTGAGATTTAACCACAGCTACTTCTTTCACCACTAACAAAACTCAATTTATTAACAAATTTCTGGTGATTGTGTGTGTGTGTGTGTGTGTGTGTGTGTGTGTGTGTGTGTGTATCTTTAACTTTTCTATTTTCTCCACCCCAAACTTCCTTAACCACAGATCAAACACTCATTATTTTGGCTTCAGATGTTTTATAAACCTCCTAAAATTGTACTTAAAATATATTTAAACATGTATTATTTTTCTTCTTTTAATTTATATTTCAAACAAATAAAAATACATAAAATGCGTAGTAGTTTGACAAAAGATCCAGAGATATTATCACATTCCAAAATAGGTCAATGGTCTCAAGGTAAAGACCACCTGTCTAAAAAAACCCTATCTCCAAATTTAATTTTCTCATGACCCTCAATTTAAGAAAAGAGTACACAGCAATATATGTCTATTAATTTATAAATGATGCATATATATTACACCTAATCAGTATAGGCAATATTACAAAAGGCTAATATCTTTTTTTTTTTTTTTTGAGATGGAGTTTTATTCTTGTTGGCCAGGCTGGAGTACAAGGGCGTGATCTCAGCTCACTGCAACCCCTGCCTTCTGGGTTCAGGCAATTCTCCTGCCTCAGCCCCCTGAGTAGCTGGGATTACAGGTGCCTGCCCCTATGCCCAACTAATTTTTTCTATTTTTAGTAGACATGGGGTTTCACCATGTTGACCAGGCTGGTCTTGAACTCCTGACTTCAGGTGATCCACCCACCTTGGCCTCCCAAAGTGCTGGGATTACAGGCATAAGCCACCATTCCCAGCGCAAAAGCCTAATTTCCTAAGTTAAAAATAAAGCATGAAACATAAATATTAGTTCCAATACATTTTTACCTTATTCCAGTGAACCAGGGTTGAGCATACTGTTATGGAACCCCTAACCTACGTAACAAATTCAAATCTAACCATCCTTCCTTTTACCAGAGTTATCTTTTTACCACCTTCACATTTTGCTTAAATTGTTAATGTTTACCCATTGTCTATTAAGATAAATTAAAAATCCTTATCATAACATATAAGACTATTCCAACTGTCTCATAATCAGCCTTCTAGCTTCATCCTCCCACTACTTTTCCTTTGTACTTTTTCTTTTACTCATTCATTCCCTAAATACATTGAAAATTCTCACCTAGGTTTGATTTTGCCCATTCTGCTCTCTCCATATCAACCTGTCAGCTTTTGTTCAAATATTCTAACCATCTCTGAGCCTTCTGCTTCTCCTCCAAGCTCTCCTTTCCTAAAATGAGGAAGGTGATGTGGATCATCAGCACTGGATTCTCCATAAACATCTTTGAGTGGATGTCCACCTTCTGCTCCTTTGACTACCCCCAAGGGTAACATCACCATCCCATACTTCTCTTTTCATTTATATGTGCTTGTGTATTTTATTAATACACATATCTAATACAATCTTAGACTGTAGAACTGGAAGTGAGCTTGAAGAGTAGGTAAATCAATGCCTTTATTTTTACAGATGAGGAAACTGAGGCTCAGAGAGATACAATAACTTAATCAACAGCTTAGTTTATATAGTCCATAGCATGTTCTACCAAATTGCATTTCTGTATGTTTTTCTTACCTAAGTCCATAAAATATGGGCTAATGAAGGAAAACCTTTACTCTTTTGTATTCTCTGATCAGATTAATTCCACGAGCAAGAGCATAAACCTTTGTCACACTTGTACCCTCAGAAAGTATATTAATTTCTTCAATCCACCCTCTATTTACACTAAAAGATTTTTAGAGATAATAGATTAAACATAGACATATTTGAGATCAGTAAATGCAAATATTAATTCATATAAATAAACTTCTTTCTTTGCATATCCATATGCTTAAGTCTAAACTTTCTTCACATTCATAAAGTCTCTTCAGCATTTTTGCCTTTCAGTAGGCACACAGATTATCAGACTCATAATCACAATATTGATCTCTTACTCTTGATCAACATTGTAATTTCACAATATATAAAGAATTCTAAATTTTTTCCCTTGTGTTTTCTCCTTGGTTAAACTTATTTTTTTATATCTCCCCAAATTCATTCAGATATGCCAGACTGACATGAAGAGTACTGATATTTTGAATTTCATGTCATCTCCTACGAAGATGATTGAAGATGATGTGAAGTGGTCGTTGCATTTTTGCATATCCCATGGATCTAGTCTAGTAGATTAGACAGGTCTATGTGATACTTATGTGTACATAAGGACTTGCTCTAAGATTTGGCCATATAGGGCTATCTTTTCAATAAATACCTCTTGAATGAGTAACTAAGAGCAGGAAGAGTTGGGCTGTAATTCTTAATCCAACTTCTATCCCAACTTTGATCATGTTGAAGTGCATCTGTGAGCATAATTATGCTGATATGCCATCAATGGATCCATTAAATTGCTTTGTGTTCTGGGCTTTCATAGCATAACACCACAGATAAGATTATAATTAAGACCTTTTTAGTAGTAATAAAGAAACCTAAAGGGTAAGCTTGTTGCTAAAGCCCTAATACATCTTAATGTCAATCAATGACAAGACAGAAAAATCACAAGGCCCCAACAAGAATAGTTTTCATCTAGAATATCCATATAAAAATAATGCCATATCTCAGATTCTTGTAAGCATCAATATCAAAAAAGAAGAGAGAAAGTGGAGCCAATAATGTTTAAGGAAGGAGAAAAGGGCTAAAGAAGGCAAGAAAGATGAGTTTCAGCAGGAAAAGTTGTTTATTAAAGTTTTATGTGTCCATTGAAACATACTATTACCCATAGTATGTTTAAGATTTTTGGTGTTTATAACATCTCTGAATCATAATGCTGACCAAAACCCCATGCATTTCAGTATAATCTAAAGAAAGACTGTAAGAACAGTGGAAGGCAGAACGAGGCATGTGAAAAGGCAAGCAACCAGGAAAATATGCTGTTGGACTCACGTGCTGCACCAGGACTTCTGTCCCTCAAAACTTTGGCTAGAACCAAGTTGTTTTGAGAAAACATTCCTTAGAGATATTTATTTTCCATTATTAATTGCCCCACATGGGTACTGTCAGGCCACCAGTAACGTCCAAAACTTTAATTTCAGATGAGTAGGCAAAGGGAAAGAATTTCAGCGTCACCCTATGTGGAAACAGAAGGTAGTTTCCTGGCTCTTGACTACCAGAACAAGTGTGTATTTTGTGAACTGATAGGAGACAACAGATATTCAAAGATTCAAGATGATGCAAAGCAGATTTTATCAGCAGAAAATTTTTATTTCTTTTAAGAGAATACTATTGACACTCACAGTTTTACATTCTGAGAATACTAGGATTTAAATGGCAATGGTATAGTTGCCCTCTTTATATCATTTTGAGGCAAAAATCATCTTTGGCCAAGGATTCGACTAGCATGTCAAAGGATAAAAGTAAAGAATGCCTAATATCCAAAAATAAAAATGTAGTGAATATGGTAGGTTAAGTGGAGGAAAGCTATTAGAAAGGAACTCAGAAGGTCGCAGCCAGGCAGTGACAGTAAGAAGGCAAATATACCAGCCTCTGTCATTTTGACAGCAATTGACTAATTTGCTCCAGGTTTTCTTGAGGTTTCTTTTAGTGTATTTATAACCATAAAAGCATTTCTTCTGGTCCCAAGATAAAAAAGCTTTTTACGCAACAGTGCATATTTCTAATGTTTCCATTGTCAAAACTGCCATCAAAGAGGGTTGGGGGAGGGAGTGTCACCAACGCTGTGAATCTGACTGGGCATTTGCTTTACCAAAGTGCCGGTTTAGAACTTAACCTAATTCCTACTGCATAGTTGTTAGTCGACGGAGAGAAAAAATGTCTTTTGAATGATTTCATCTTTTCTGATATCAGGAAGAAGGAAAATATTTTAGACACCAAAGTCCTAGGACATTTTATTCTCTAACCTGGTACCCAGAACGCATGCATGCATAGTGGATTAGACACAAGGGAAGAGGCAGATGTCCAAAGGCTTAAGCGAATTCAGATGCTTTTTCTGTTTTTTATTAATACTGTGCTCCAGCTGTTACATCTTTACACTGGTAAAGTCTCAATCAACACAAAGGGTGAAATAGCAGAAGGTAGAGGTGTTCTGGAACATCAGAGGGACAAAATGATATTTTGCACAAAATTAAAGATAACACCTAAAAATTGGGACTGGAAATTTCCACAGATTGGCAGTTTTCCGAAGGAAGCAGTTACTGAGCTTTATCCTCCTACTGGAAAATTAGATAGCAGTCCCATGACTCTACTCACCATTGGGCAATCCCCAATTGTCCTTAAATAAGATTGTCCCAAGAAAATAAATACCAAAAGAGAGATAAAGTGAAAACATGTATTTTTTTTAAGCCTCCCTCATACACAAATAAAGTAGACCACAAGAATGAACAGCTTAACAATAGCAAAACAAAAGTACCAGCCTTGGCTTTCCTGGAAGCTACATGATGCTCAGTGATGACAAGTGAGATACTCATTTTTGGTCTAAGAAATGTTTTCCTAGGACAGCTGGAGGGCATGGCTCAGTGATCTGAACATCTTGTTTCATGTACCTAGACTCCTTGGAGCCATGCGCTGGAGTACTGGTGTGATTTGCTTAACTCTTCAGTAGAACTCAACAGACTTCCCAGTTCTTTACTGTGTGGGTCACAGAAGTTTGGGGAAAGATGCACTTACCCTGGCTCTGCTCGGAAATAAAAGAATTCAAAGTATTAGACTTGACACTTTAGCCCCAAGTTACTTCGATTGTTTACTGTCACTGGAATACCATATTTTTTGTTTCTGTAGGGTCTTTCATTTAAGGATTTCAAAGTAGTCGTTGACGTGGTCTGATGGCAAAAATGAACAATGTTCATTTAAGAATGAAAAAAATGAGACACCAGAATGCCAAAATAAGTTAAAGGGAAAGGCAATAATGAAATTCAGTCCATACACTGGAATGTACACTCATTTAATAGGACAGAGAAACTTCTGGGGGAGGGTACAGGTCAAATCAATATGTATCTTGCATTATAAATAAAGAATTCAGTAAAAGTGCTATCTCCTGTAAGGATAGTGATCAATCTGAAAGAAAATACATTTGATAGCATTTTTGAGTCTTAGCTGTTTAATTTTCAAAATGATGGAAATAATATCCACTTAGCCGGGTCCATACAAGAATAAAATGAGATGATATCTGAGAATGGGCTTCACACATAATATGTGATTCAAAAATGTTACTCTCGCTTTCATTTTGACCCACAAGTATTGCATTGTATAGTAAGCCTTTAAGAACTTCTTATCCCAACAAGAGGTGTGAAAGAGATTATTTTTTGAGTCCTGATGGCTAAATCAAGTAATCTGGAAATAAATGCAGAGTTTCTTTCACTAGTGCTGACCTCTTTAACACAGCACAGCCTCCATTCTCTTATTCATTCCTTTACACATTCAATACACATAGAAGTGCTTGTTATGTGGTAAGTACTGGGGATACCAAAGGCAGTAAGACCCTCACAAGTGGTTTAAGAGTCTAGTGAAGAGAGACAGACGTATATAAATAATTATAATGCAGAAAAATGAGTAGTACAACAAACTAAAGACAGCCAAGTATATTTTCTTTTACTTACCAGTGTTCTACTTATATCAATTGTTCAGAAACATATTTTCTGCAGTCAGATATTAATAATTATGACAATTAGAATATAATCTCCTTTATCTGTTACACAATCGTTATCATCATTCATCACAGTGTTGCTGAGAGAATTATGTGAACTATTTCATATAAAGCACTTAACACAGTGGCTGGAACATATAACGCATGCATCAATATTATTCTCATAATTATGATGATATCATAATATGATCATCGCCATTATGTCATCATTAAGAATAGAAGCATGATATGTTCCAACAACCTTAAAAATGAGGTAAGGATGGATATGAAGGTATATACAATCAAAAAGAGTCCTCAGATAACCTATAGATGCTTGATTTACTCAACCCCTCCCCCAGGTCCAAGAGTGTAAGAATCATTGTATTATAGCTATTCACAAAGATAAATACGTAAACGCTCACTTTAAAGGCATTTCAAAAGACCTCCTAAAAAATTCCTCTCAATTATATGTATTACAGTTCTCTGAAATTCCTTTAGCAGGATATTCAACTTGATAATGACAAATGACCTTGGAGAAACCATACATTTCTCGAAAGCAGTGGTCCTCAACCAAAAAGATATTTTTCTTCCTCTCCCCCAGAGGACCAATGTCTGGAGAGGCTTTTCATTATTACAACAGGGTAAGAAGAAGTGGACAGAATAGAGGTGGTACTGGCATTTAGCAAGTGAAAGAGATTCTGCTAAACATTCTTCTATGGACCTGACAGACCTCTTAGCAGAATTATCTGGTCTAAAATGTCAGTAGTAACAAACTTAAGAAATGTTGTCCTAAAAATACACACATATTTAGACCTTAGACATTCGTGTTCTTTATCCATGTAACATAATTTCACACTATGATGTAGTATGTGATTGAACTATGTCTTCCTGGAACAAGAATATGGTGGGATACGGATTGGAAAAAGGGATAATAAGCAAAGGGCACCTATTTCATAAGGAAGCAAGAGAAAGGAATCCAGAAGTGCAAATATTACTATATCCTAGTTTACCCAAAAGCAATCTCCACGCTTTTCCTTGCAACAAATTTTTAATGTTGTAGAACGAGCACATGTAAGTGTTCCACAAATTCCCCCCGATGATTAATTTCCACTGTAAGTCCATGTTGCATTTTGTCATATCCCTGAGGAAGATCACACTAGGTTGCTGAAGATTCAAGGTTTTGTATAATTGAGCATCTACTGCATATCAGGCATGGTCCTAGATGCTTGAGATATCACTATGAACAAAGCAAAGACACCTGTCCATGTGGAACTCACATTCAATCAAGTTTTAAGTAAAGTTCAAGGAATTCCTGAACTTGAATGCTTCCACATATGGCATTATAGTTTTTCATCCTGTTTATATCTCTTGATTCAAAAAAGAAATTAGTTCTAAGAAAGTTTTTAACCTCCCTTAGATATTAGTCTATTTCCAAGGCAACAAAGAAAAATAGATTGCAGAACAAGCCTGTCTCTTGCAGATTGTTGGTTAAATAAGGTTTATAGTTTGCAAGAAACCAATATGAGGAAAACATCCCAGCCTGAGTAAGTTACTCCGGTCCACATCAAAAGAAACAGAAATGGAGTACTGAAAAATCCATTCTACCTCTTGCCATGTCTTACGATAAAGGCTTCCACAACAGGATAACTAGTAGCTTTTGAAACAGCTTGCCATGATTGTGTTAATGATAAAAATCAATTAGGCATTTAGATTTTATCTGCATTACATTTGAAACTACAGGGTCATTTTCTCTGAATTCTCTCTGATTAACATCAGTAGTAGCATTTAATCAGCCCTCCTATAGTTCCAGTTTGAAAGATCAATGACAGCTTGGGCTTGCGCTGTTCTTGTCCTCTAAAATCCTGGAAAATATTCAGGCAGACAAATGTTACCTGCTTCACAGTTCTGTAAGAATCTGTCCCCAGAGAGGCAGCAGTGTCCCTGGGAGGTTTTGTTGGATTCTCCTGTCCCCATATTTTTCTAACAAATTTTTACTCATTTGAATGCTACTTTGAACTATAGAATTATTTTCATGCCTTCAAACTCTGCATTACATGTAGGAAGGAACTGTGATTAAATTACTTTTCCTTAGCAGCATCTAGCCCAATATATGGTAACCATAAATATCAGGTAAGTAAAATTAATCAATGGATTTATTATTACTTGGATGGAGCAAGAAGATTGAATCCCAGGAACTCTTGAAAACCCCAGTAAAGTAGAAACCAAGTATTAATAAGCTTATTGGACATTTCCTTTAGGCTGAAATCTAGGAAAAGTTCCTCTCAGCTTGCACCTCACATTCCTTATCCTGGTCAACAGTAACAGAATTAATACCCTTTTCTTTCCACTGCTTCTAAAAGCCAAGTGCTTAATATATTTATGAATAGAAATTTATTTTGGGGGCTTGTAATACGGATAGAATTCCATGAAGAAAAGCAAAAAGGATTTACACTAGAGTTTGATGATAAGACCCTCACCACTGAGGAATATGGTTCTCCTGATTCTGCTTCCCGGCTCCCTACAGAGCTTCTGCAAACCAGAAACTGCAGTAACCCCTGGAGCCGCCAGCAACACGCATTTGAAATCCTTTTGGTTCTGTAGCTTGGTCTAGAACCCATTTACATGAGACTATTTCTGCCTTACAGTTCACTTCTACAGTTAATTATTATACTCTCTAAACTAAATAAATAGAATGGTGAGGCCCATGTCAAAGACTGTTCATAAATCATTAAAAACAAAAGAAACATGATGCAAAGTCTCCCTCACAATAAGCTTCACAGTATAATTCATGACTTCTAAGCTTTGCACCCAGGAGCTCTGGATACCCTATGACTGTACCGAAATAGTTCCTGGAGACCATCAATCAGGCCACACAGGTTACTAGTTTCTGTTCCACTTTTAGGTCTTCCCACCATTGCATAACATTCATCCACTGGGCATCTTTAAGTTCAAAATCCGTGCTATCTTCCAGCAAGGGATCAGAGTATATGCTATGTGGTTTAAGGTCCTGACATGAGGAATCCACAAAGCTAAGTTAAACCAAATGCCCGTACCTTTTATTAAGATGTTATATATGGCTCTGAGAGGCTAAGTATAAATTTAACCTTTCATTAGGTAACGTCAGGATTTAACTTCTACCAAAAACATCTATGTGGTCAAAGACCTTCAAAGACCAGAGAAGACTGAAGACAAAAGTGGGTATAATAATTAGGTCTTGAAATGAGGAGTAATTTGTATGAGATCAGAGAAAGCTGGAAAGATAATTTTAAAAATTAGATGAGGGTGGGGATTGAAGGTTTTACTTGTTCATTTTCATGGTGTAGGGAGTGATTTTTGAATGGCAGATCACTGTGTGAGTGATCATAAAATCAATTTAGTGGAGCACCAGCCAGCATTTTCTAATCAAACAGACAACTTTGAGAGACACTATGCATGTGTATAGTTAGAGGTCACAATATAAAATGTGTTTCTATAAAAAGTCTGAAGCCCATTGACCTAGAAGATGCATACTGTGTGCATTATGAGGTGGGAGAGGCTTTTTGAATCTTTTTTGGAACAAGTGAACATTGTCATTTCCTGACCTGAATGAATACAGCCCTTCTTGCCTCCAAAGGAGTCAACTGGTCTGTTGATCAGTTTCCCTGTTCTGCAGATGGGGCAGTTGCTATAGGTGAAAGAAGGTTGCCACGTGGCCTCAGAAAGTATCTTAAACTTCCTATAGTGTTCACAATTTTTTAGATGAAGGAACATCTATCACCTACTTCATAGAGTGTCAAAGGAATAACCAAAGGCAAATGAAAGCATTTGACAAAGTTCCTGATACAGAACAGAAGATAAATAAATGTTTCCTTTCCTTTCAGCTTTTTTTTTTTTCCAGGAGAAAAGATACCTTCTCCCATTTTCTGCTCTCCTCTAAAGAGACAAGGTCACCTCTCACATGCTGCCCAGAGTTGGGACACTGTGACATTGTCAAATGCTCTTCTCCTGTCAAGTTAATGAAGGATTATGCCCGGCCCCTCTTTCTGGCCAGCACAGCTTGCTTATGGAAAAATCAGAAAATATCTTAGAGTGCTGAGAACCAGCTCCGTACAAAAGCAATTTTCTCCAGCTGCTATAAGTGAGGGCAGCTGTAAATCACTCAATCCATTTGCATTTATACTGCTTTAAAAAGGCGATGGTGTTGGGGAGATGGGAGGGAAACTACCCAATGAGAAATGGTACCCCAGGATGGAGAGAAAATGTTCTCAAAATCACCTCTGTGTTTGCTTAATGACAGGCTCTTCCCTGTCACTGAGGGATTAGGGGACAGGGGCAAGGCAAGGTCATATCAAACTCTATCTCATAGAGTAGCTCTCAAAGTTGAAATACCTATATCTTAGAAACAATAGCTACTCATTACCTTTACTTGATTTTCCTTTGCAAAGGGAAAAAATTACAGAAGGTTGCTTAGTAGTTTTGTAACGCCTGATACGTAAAACCAAATAGAATACTCATAGTGTTACTTAATGGCCCTGTTGGCTTTTGCCATCTCAACGACATTTACTCAATCCCTGAGCAATTTAAGATAAGCTAAACCAGCAGCTGGGGAGACCCCAGCTGTAACTTAGCCTGATGTCCTTGCTTCATCGAAGAGAAAGCCCATGGGGCCAGATCCAAGCATCCAAATTGAAAGAAAATATTTTCCACTACCGAGGACAGATAATCAGAGCTGTGCTAAACCCAGTCTCTGTGGCATTCTTACTTTCCCATTTCTCACTTGGGGATAAACTGAGGTCATTCGAAGAATGTCACAGGAAATTTACTGAGAGGAGTCTTGCATTTACAGTGATTATTTTACTCTGGAAATGAATGTGTGTGGTCAGTGGAATCAGGCAAAGAGGCCTGTTGGAGCAGCCTTCTGAGTCGATGCCGTCCAGGATCAGAATTAGTAGTGCCTGAGCCAGAATTATTTCCCATGTAGTAGGATCTGTATTCTTCCTGTTATTCATGGGAAATCATCAGAATGCTTTTTTTTCTTTTTTTTTTTTTTCATTTAAAAACATTATTTTAAGTACAAGAGAGAGAGGAAAGATTCGGAAAAGTAGAGCGCAATATCGGACCTCCTCAAACGTCCAGATTTATGTTCTACATATGCTGGGAAACAGGACCCACAGCTGTTTCACCATTTCTTCCTGAAGGTTTTTATTCCAACCACCAGTCTCAACCTCTCCTGCCTTTAAACCAGACTCTTCAAATGAGTACTCTGTAGCTTTCATGTCCACTGTCTTCTTTGAGTCACCAATTGTATCTTGCTAGCCAAGTTCGATTCTCTCTTTCCCTCCCTCTCTCCCTCTCTCTATATATACCTTTATATGTCTACAGTTTTCTCACTCTCCTTTTTACTTCTAGTCTTCTTGTTCTTCTCTTTGATCTTGGCTTTTTATTTATATAATTTTGGCTTCTTATTATATGATCTTAACACTTCCACAAATTTCAACTGTAAAATGTCATGAAATATACATTTGGTTTTTTTTCCTCAACTACATTTTTACCTTCAATATGTTCCTTTTCTTCTTCCTTTATATCCAAGGATAAATCTAATAACCTAGAATTTCTCCAGATTTTCTTCCCTCTGTCCAGAATGTCTCCTCCTCTCTCCAGTCACATGAACACTAGAATTCAAACTCATCCCTCAGGACTCAGGTCAAGGAAAATGACATTGAAAAGCTACAAACAGAAAAGGCTGATCTTTTTGCCATATGAGGAGGAATCAAGATATTCTTAGACACATAAAAACTAAAAGAGTACTTTCTAAATATATTTCTGAGTAAAGACCTTGAAAAAATGTATTAAATAAGCAAAACTGAATCTGAGCAATAAATACCTCAAGAAGAGAGAAGACATGATGCAGGAAAACCAGTGGTAAGTTACAAACAAGTAAAACTGGGGGTGCATCTAAACACTTGCTGATAATATCTGTGAAATTATTTTTAAATTAGATAGAAGTGAGAAATGTAAAACACAGTTATAGTAATGACAATGATGATAACAGCAACCTAAAGCTAAAATTTCCAATTATTTCAGCAAAACCTGAGTAGTGCACTGAGAAAAGAGTGAGACTAGCAATGAAGGAAGTTAAAACAGGCTAAAATCTAAAGTTCTCTTGTTCAAAAAGAGAAGACTATTAATGCTATAATTCTTCATTTTGATAGGTAATTCAAACATGTCTGTTAAATATTTAAAAATAACTATTACTTGAATATACATGAGATGTATACTTTTCAAACCACTTAAGGCACAAAGAAGAAACAAAGAAAATTAATTTAATTAAGGAAAGGGGGCCGGGAGAGAAAATTAAAATTTAAAATGTGATATGCATAACTAAAGTGAAATAAACTAATATCTTCCCAAAGGGACCAAATAGATCAGAAGTCATCATGAACATAAATAAATACAATTTACTTAGTAAAGCCCCTTTCCCCATGTTGTTACAATTTATTTAAGTTAAAAAATAGCTCTTCACTATTTCCAAAGGAGATATATAAAACAGAATGACATAAGAAAGTTAAAAATAAAATCTAGGAAAAAAATGCATTAGTAAAATAAACTTTTGAAAACTAGAAATGATAATACTAGCTCAATAAAAGTATGAGTAAAGAACACTGCTGGCAAACCACATATGAAGAAATACAAATGGCCAACAAATTTGAAAATATTCTCAGCCTCTTATGTTTTAAGAAATTCAAAACAAAGTGATAAAGAGATACAATTTTGCATATATCAGATTGGCAAAGGTTTAAGTGTTTGAGAATATCCAATGTTTGCCAATACAGAAACAGGCCCACTTAAACATTATTTTGGCTACTACAAACTCAAACAACTTTTTAGAGTGCAATTTGGCAGTAGCTTTAAAATTTTTTTATACATACACTTTGATCTAGGCATTTTATTTCCAGGAATTCAACCTAAGAATAAAATTATACAATGATGCAAAGATATATTTGCAAAGATACTCTTTGGTGCATTTTTGTAGGGCAAAAACATAGAAAGAACCCCTATGTTCCTTAATAGTGGGCAAAATAGATATGTTTTTATATATCCCCACAATAAGATACCAAAGAATAAGAGAATGGATTATATCTACATATAATAGCATAAGAAAATGTCTAAGATATATATATGGAAGCAAACAGTTAAGTTCATAACAATGCATTCATACTGTGATTCCATTTGCAATTTTAATGGGAAAATATAAGTTACATCTAATTTTATCTATAATTTTTTGCACCTTTGTGAGTTTATCAACTAGGGAAACATACAAAGTCATATCTGATTGATTTTTCCATTCATCAAGCCTTAAATATCTTACCAGTAGAAAATCTACTATCTTCCTGATGCCTCCCACCATCCTAACATTAAATTGTAACAGCATGAAGAAAGGGGTCTTCCTCAAGCCTACTTCCAAATACCAGGTAAAGCAAGAGCATTGCAACATCTGATCAGCTCATCAGCATCAGCACTTTTGTCTCGGCCAAAGAATATTGCTCTTAAACGTTGGTCAATATACAGTCTGATGGTCATTTGTCCACTTCCGAATTTATGCCTGGGCTTGTGCAGAGTCCCAAAGTCTGCATTAGTGACTGCTTTGCCCTCCAACAATGCAGATCTATTATTGCACACTCGCATGCTCAGATCTCATGCCCAAATCATAGTAGTTTGCCAGAGTATTAGGGCCATTAGAGCTCCCAGTCTCAGCCACAGTTGGTGTGTGAAACAGCCCTCATTCTTTCTGGGGATCCAAGCTCGGCTACAGAGCTGTGGTCACCAATTCAAAGGACCTCCCCAGCCTGACACAATCCTCACAAGCAATCTCCTTCCCAATGACCACCCTCTGAGGTTCTTGGTGTCTTCTGATAACAATAGATATGAATAAGACAATCTCAAGTCACCAGAGAAGTCAGAACAACATTTGAACTACAAAAATAAAGAGGTCACGGTCTGGCCTTTCTCCCATATTTGAATTTAACAATATTCTCACCAGCACCTTTGTGTACCACTCCACCAGGGCAATGGGTGGCTCACTTTTTCGTAACCACTTGAATGACATTAATAATAATAACATTTCCAAAGTGTTGTCTTTAACTCTAGACGTGGAAGAAGCTAGCATATACACATGTATACACACCCACACGCACAACTTTATCATAAACATGGGCCAATTTATTGATTATTCAGTTCTACTGAACTGATTTATTATTGTGACAAAATCATATTGCTTAAATTACTATGGTTTTATGGTATGCTGATGTATAGTAGGGTATATTTATTCATATTTCAATGTTGTTTTCAAATATTCTTGCCTATTTTGTCTACTTTATCTTTTTCTGAAACTTTAAAATCTTCTCACCAAGTTTTACAAAATACTGTTTTAAGGACTTTGTGTTCCATTGGGTTTTTAAAATAATTTTAGAACAACTGGCATCTTTAAGATATAATTAGCATCTTTAAGATACTGAATCATTCTTTCCAGGAACATAGTATGTCTGTCTGTAGTTATCACTACAGTTTCATGGTTGTCTTCACATCTTGTACCCTTTCTATTAGGTATTTTATAATTTTGTTACTATTGTGAATGGAACCATTTATATTTGCTTATTGCAAATATTAATTAGGAAAGCTATTGATCATTTTATGTTGATACTGTAACCAGCCACTTTGCTATTCTTTCATTCTTTTGATTTTAAATTTATTTTTTTAATTTTCTAGCTAAATATTGTTTTATTAATGGTGAAAATTGACCTCTTTGCCAATCCCTGTAGCTTTTATTCAATTATTATCTTCTTACTATATTAGCTTTAATATACACCACTAAATCATATTGGGTATGGTAGGCATTCTTGTCTTATTTCTGGGTGTTTCCATTACAAATGTTTCAGCTATGAGTAACCCAACTGAAGTTTCCCTTCCCTCTCTCATCCCTTCTTCTATAATTAGGAGTCTGTAAGTTGCTGGTTATGATACAATTGCTGGATAAAACTGCCCAAACTGAGTTAAGCTCTTTATTTTTCCCTGCATCATCCTTACTATGTTGGTTTTTTTCCTTTAGGCTCCTTACTTCTTGGTTGCAACATGGCTCTTTCTCATAATCAAGGCAAAAAGATGAAGGACAAGTAGGACCATCTGGTACCTCCTTTTATCAAGAAAGTGAAAGAGGCATTCTCAGAATGCACAGAAGACTTCCCCCTACAATTAAGCAAACAATTTGATTATATGACCACCTCCAACAGCAATAGTCAGAAAATGAATATTCAACTAGACCTTGACCCCTAGAAAGGACATTGGTATTTTGCTAGCAAAAAAATGCGGAATGAATAATGGGTAGAGAACCAATATTGTCTGCCACACTGACATTCTAGGGGATGTTTAGTGATTCAGTAATTGTTATGATGTGTACTGTAATTTTGTGATACAGAGTTTTATCAGCCTGAAGGAGCTGTATTCTATTCTTAACCTCATGAGGTTTCCTAAAACCAGAAATGAATGTTAAATGCTATCAAAACCCTTGTGGTGTCTATGATAAGATAATATGTGTTTGTTTTTTCAATTAATATGTTTAGAGTAATTGATTCCAATTGTTGAATAATTCTTGCAATCCTGGGATAAACCAAGGTTGGAATGTGGTTATTCTGTTAATCCACTATTGCATTTTAATTTGAAAATAGCACACTCATATTTTTTGCACTGATGCTTACAAGTGAAATTGATCTATAGTTTTTTTCTTTATGCAATTCTCATCCAATTATTTTCATGAGAGTCATGTAGCCACGCAGAGTGATTTAGGGAACTTCTTTTTCCATTTGAATAGTGTAAATAGAATTCTGTCCCTAAAAGATTTGATAGGACTCTTTCCAGTAACCTGGGTTTGGTTGCCTTCTTAAGGTGATGAATCTGAAATTGTATTTTCTATTTTCCCTTGTTTCTTAGTATCTTCAGGTGTTCTGTCTCTTCCTAATTGTTTTTGGCTTTTAAAATAATATGCTTTATATTCAATCTCTTTTTCTAATATATGCATTTTATTAAAAATTGCAATCTAAATACAGTCACGTGCCAAGCAATGACAGACCACATATAAAGCCATGGTCCTGTAACATTAAAATGGTCATGTTTTTACTGTACATTTTCTATATTAAGATGTTTTTTGACACAAAAATACTTGGCATTGTGTTATAATTGCCTACAATGTTCAGTAGAGTAACATGCTGTACAATTTTGTAGCCTAGGAGCAATAGGCTCTACCATGTAGCCTAGGTGTGCAGTAGGCTGCACCATCTAGGTTTACGTCTGTGATGCTAGCACAACAACATTGCCTAATGCCACATTTATCAGAACGTATCCCCTCATTAAGTGACACATGACTATATTACTTCATCAGTCTTGATGTTCTGCTCATGTTTTCATTTTTCCCAAATAAATTATCAATTCAACATTTATTTGTTATTTAAAACTTTTTTAAAAATTCATGTGGATAGTAGAGGGCATTTATTTTTATTTTGTTACTTTTAATAGTGGATGCTTGTTGTTTTGTGCTACCTAGCATCCAGCCACCCCTTTAATTCTCAGCTTAGCATGTGTGGTGGAGTTCCCATTGGAATGGCCTTGTCATACTCTCTGTCCACCTCAGAATACTTAGGGAATGGCCATGACTAGACTTAGCCAATTCAATATTCTTGTCCTAGATTTGGAATACTGAAGGAGGAACAAAGTATAGGGACAGTTGAAATGTTTACAGCAGTAAGAGCAATGATGTGGAGAGTCCAGAGGTGAGGGCTTCAGCAAGACTCCAGTAGTGGCCAGCGTCTAATAATAGCAATGCTCAATGTGATGCCTGAACTAGACCTTGACCATCTTTCCTGATGTCTAACCTGGCCTTTCTCGCATTTTGCCTGGTTCTGCAGCCTATAGCTGATTCTGTAAGCTCCCTGCTATCTTCCAATACACTTCTCTACTGCTGAAAAAGAGTCATAGCGAGTTCTGTTGCTTGCAACCAAGAAGTTTTTATTGGCAATTTACAATTTCCTGTTTTATAGCTAGTAAGTGTTGTCTGTAAAAATTCTACTTTATGGAAATTTAAGGAGATTATTTTTCTTTGGGGCCTAACACAAATTTTATTAATAGAACATTTTTTGCTTATTCTCAGTTTATTAAATACAAGATGTTGTATATCTCACTTGTTTCTCATGTAATTCAAGTCTTTTTTTTTTTTTTTTCTTATTTGGTTTATTAGTTTCTGAGATAAGTGGGTTTAGGGCTCAGATTGTTATTGTAAATCTGGCCAGGTCCTGACCATCTCATTGGAGTATTCCCAAATGTTAGTATCTGTAGGCATTTCTCTTGGGTCAGCTTCTCCAGAGAAGAATATTCTAGTTCCCTTGCCAAGAGATATGTAAGGCTGGCTGCCAAAATGCTGGCTGAAGAGTATTAAAAGAGGGCCAAGAACATCCCCACTAGAGATGTATGTTCTTTCGATCCTCATACTTGTTGTACAATACTTGACCTCTGGCCAAAGACAGGGCATTCTCACCACTCCATAGGAATAAGGTCCTGGGTCTTCTGAAGTATTGAGGAAAGTAACCATCTATTATCTGGAAAGCAGGAGGGATGCTAAGGTTTAACTAATCATTACAAAGACTTCCAACCCCCTGATTTTAGTGGTGTCTCTCACTCCTTCCTGCCCAGCTTTTTCAGGGTTCTATGATTCAAACAGCCTTGCTTCTAATTTTCATTTCCTCTTTAGGCATTTCAGCTTTCTCCAAAATGCAAAACAGGTTCCACTTACCCAACTGCTTTCCTTTGCCCAAATCCACTGACATCTCTAATTTATAGTATCCCTCAGCTCTTTCCCTTTATGAAGATATTGCTAGCTGGTTAGATAGATGATAGACAGACAGACAGACAGATAGACAGCAATATATATAACTGTATAGATACCTGGATAGTGAGTTTCTCAATCTAGGTTTTTATTAGGGAAGAGAGATGTTTCTTTAGTTTCTTTCTTGCTCTCTTCTTGTCTTCTTTTCTGATAATAGTTTTATTTTCTCTTTTCTAGTTTATGTAGTTTTTTTTCTCTGAAAGTCAGACAGGGCTTAGAATAAAGTAAGAAAAAGAGGCATGTGAAGTGTGAAATGTAAGGAGGCACATACCGTCAGGTTCTGACCTTGCTCTTCGAGACCATGAGAATGAATGTCTCCTCATACCTTACAACCTACCTGCCTGCCTTTCTTACCCTCCTCCTGACTCTGCTGGGGGCATTTCCTTGTCTACAGTGCAGTTAAAATACAGAACTCAGAAAATCATTCATAGTATTACTGGACTCAGAAGTCAGATGATGGAATTTGAGCCTGCCAGCGTAGCTGGAAGTGAATGGAGTAAGTTTAAGAAAAAAAGGAGTCACAGAGGGGAGCCTACAAAATCTGCATGCAAACGTCCCTCAAATTCTCTGTGGACCACTGAACAAAGTATGCATGGAATGAGATTCCAGGGAGCACAAGACAAGATTCAACGCCCCTCTGAAAACTGTAACAGGATCCAAGGCCTCTAAAACACATAATATCCAATATTCAGATAAAGTATGTTTAGCTTTGCAAAAACATGACCTATGATAAAGAGAAAAATTAGTTAATAGAAATAAAACTACAAATGCCCCCAATGATCCAAATAGAGTTAAGAAATAAGGACTTCAAAATAACAGTGATAAGTACATTGTAGAAGCTATAGAAAAAAAATACAATGGGCAAAAAAATGGGAAGTTTCAGGAGCAATATAGAACTTCATATACTCTAATACTATTTCATGTATTGAAATTAAATAAGAACAAAATGAAAATTCTAAAACTTTTTTATTATACTTTAAGTTCTGAGACACATGTTCAGAACAGGCAGGTTTGTTACATAGGCATACATGTGCCATGGTGATTTGCTGCACCCATCAACCCATCCTCTACATTAAATAGTTCTACTAATGCTATCCCTTCCCTAGCCCCCCCATCCCCCAACAGGCCCCGGGTGTGCGATAGTCTCCACCCTGTGTCCACCTGTTCTCAGGGTTCATCTCCCACTTATGAGTGATAACATGCGGTGTTTAGTTTTCTGTTCCTGTATTAGTTTGCTGAGAATAATGATTTAGCAACTGAAATATTTGTTGGATGGTATTTTAAGCAGACTGGATACAACAGGAGAAAATAACAGTGAACTTGAACACAAGTGAGGAGAAAATTTTCTAAATGAAGCACAGTAAAAAATAAATAATTTTAAAATGTTAAGAATTAAAGCATTCAATGACAAGTAGTTGAGTGTTTGTTAAGTTGCTTAACACAGGTGTAATGATAATCCCAGAAATAGAGGGCAAAGGTAATAGGGCATAAAAAATACTTAAAGAAATTGTGCCTCAATTTTTTGTAAAACTGTTCAAAAACAGCACATTGGCAATCCAGGAAGACTAAGCAGTTTAAACACAAAGAAAACTACACAAAGCCACATCATAGTCAAACTGATAAAAAACAAAAATAAAAGAATCGTAAAGAAACCAAAGGAGAGGGGCACATGACATTTGGAGCAATAGTGCCAGTAATAAAGCTGACTTCCCCCCAGAAACTATGGAGGCCTCAAAATAAGACAAGAGTATTTTAAAGTGCTGAGAGAAAAGAACTGCCAACCTAGAATTCTATAACCGTGGAAAAATACTTTAACAGTGAAGGTAACATAAAATCATTCCTAGATAAAAGCTTAGATACTTTGTTTTCTGCAATACCACATTACAAAACAATGCTAAGTAAACTTCTTCAGACAGAGGTGAAATGAAATATCAAACAGAAATGTACCTCCAGAGTAAGGAATAAAGAACAATGCAAATGGTCAGTATGTAAGAAAAAATAAAAGACTAGTTTTCTTTTTTAAAAAAATTCTTTAAAAGTCCGTTGGCTCTTGGAAGCTAAAGATAAGAATGTTACACAGGGGTTATAACTTATAGCAACAAAATATATGACAATAATAGTACAAAAAAATAGAAGTGTAAATTGAAACATTGCTGAAAGACTCTTACTTCATAAGTAAAATTATGTTATATTCATTCAAGATATACAGTGATAAATTAGGGATTTATATTATCTCTAGAATGAACACTAAAATAACATGCATAGATGTCCTGAGAAATCAGGAAGTCATCCTAGAACACTAGGTGTCAACCAGCAATGTTCTGAGCACCAGCAGCATCATCCCAGCCCTGGACCTTCCAACCAAAGCATTAAGTCATAGCCTAACCCTTTGTTCATTAGGGAGACTCCAGAAAACAGTGTCTATATGTAAAGAGGAAGAAGTGGCGGCATATGAGATATTTAAGAAACCATCTTATTTCAGTCATTCTGTGAATGATACCCAGTTCACATTCTGATGGCCCTCAGCGATCTGCATAATTCTACTATACTGTTGTTGGGATATAATTTCTGGAGGCAGTTGGAAGAATCAGAGAAATCCTGGACACTGCTGTAGTGGTGTATGTGAACCATTCAGTTCTACCCAGAGTAAGTTTGCTTAGTAGGACCACTTGAGTACGGCTCAGCTATACTCAGCCACATGCATAGGAGAAGTATATCCGGTCACTATGCACATATGTGCCTTAGGCACTAACGCAGAGCAGTAGTAGTTCGCAAGCTTCAAATAAGTGTTAGTCAATCAGTTCACACATAGAAAGCAGCAAGGAAGTAAACATTGTTTTGTGTTTAGGGACTCTCATGCACCCGAAACATAGTTTCAATAAATGCTAAAAAAAAAAAAAAAAAAAAAAAAAAAAAAAAAAAAAGTGCTTTGTCGTAAAATGGAGTAGCACTACAAGTAGTTACAGACACAAGAGCTAACTTTAGGAAGCATTACAGATGCCTGATTCATCAGAGATCAATGAGTTCAGTGATATCACCGAGGAGCTTTAACAGTGGCAATATCTTCAAATTTGCTTCTATGAGTCTGTAATTATGATTATGTGTGTGAATTACAAAATGTGTGTATGAAAAACATAAACCTATGGGTCATGGGTTGAAAACAAATGAATATTTTATCAATTTGTGTCTGTGGGAATCAAAGCCAGAAAAAGAAAATCAAATTCTCTTCTCCTCACTGCCTCCCACTTACAAAGCATTGTCTGCCCCCTACTATCAAGACAAAAGATGATACACTTGAGTTCCCATTATGGATTAAATACTGGGCTGCTGCTCATTTGTAACTATTACTTATAACTATCTTTCCTAAAAAATTAACTAGTCTCAAAATTTTATTCCCTAATTAGGAAAAGGAGGTAGAGCTTTGACTTAAGTCTTATTTAAAAAAAGTCCTAGGTCCTCTTTCTTAAGGAAATTATCTTCCTCAAGAAGTTGTTTTTCACCATCCTTTTACACGTGATATTAGAGTCTTCAGTGTATTTTAGAAAGAGCGATGGAACGACAAATGCAGTCTGAGAATGTGGATTATAGCTCTGCTCTGCCTTTCTGCCTTTCCCTGTGTGAGTTTGGGCAATTCTCTCCATTTTTCTGAATACCTGTTTTCTTATCTGTAACATGAAAACTTTCCATTGAAGCAGTGATACTCAAACTCTTTCAGGTCATATATTCTTTGGAGATAGTAAACCTTTCAGGAGAATAATACACAAAGCTGGACAAATGTTTCTCCTCTTATATTTTATTATTATTTCCTAGAGGCTAGCATATTCTAAGATCAAGCTAACAATGAAACAGACATTTTTATAATTTTGTCATTTAGTTGATAAGGAAGCTCAGTGTCTCATTGTCTTATAGGTATTTCACTCAGAGGCCAGAATTCCTGGTGTCTTGCCTTTCATTCTCCTCTATGCACAAAAACTGGTTTATTTTTCCTCTCCAAAAGAGAACTAGACAAAGCAGAGAATAATCATGAACCAGATGAAATGCCAAAACAAACAAGGAGATGAGAACTTTGGAGAAAGAGAAGAGGTGAAAGGTACCTAGGGACTGAGATAAAAGGGATATAGAACATAAATAAGATTACTACTGTTGGCAGCGATGGGCCCAGATGGGGTACCCTAAATATTTAAGAGAGAGGCCCTTTTTTCTGAACAAGAAATAGACTCACCAATTTCTTATCACTCTTTGAGCTGCCTATGGGTTGGACAATATCACTTGAACCTTATTCTTCAAGGCTGTGTATGTGTATCTGTATGTATGTGACCTGATTCTACTCTTCTCCCCAGGAGACCCCTAGATTCCTATATGGAAGACCAGGATTGAGAAAGAGCTATCTGTGAAACAAACGAACCAAACAGTTGCTTTTCTGGCTTTTCCACCTCCCTGCCCCCACACATCACACATTTACACATTTAATTTCAGGGGTTCCCAGACCCCTAATGTCCACCTATGTCTCCCAGAATGAGAACCTTTACATTACGTAATAGCTTAATTCCTACTTTTTCTAATATCCAGAGTCTAGCCTATCTTTGCATAGACTTCTTTGAAGTAGAAAAGTTAGGTTTTCATGTATGAAGAAAATAAAAACAGAGACTAAATAACTCTGCTCAGTAACACATATGGCAAATGGAGAATCATCGATCACTTAAGCTCATCAGAGAATTGTGCTTACCTTCATTGCTTGAACTAACTTTGCCACTTCTGGAAAAAAAAAAAAAAAGAAAGAAAAATATGGGGATTCATACTGGACAAAACTGAACCAGGGAGAGCAATGAACTGAATATTCAATAAAAATCCCAGATGACAGTCCAGGTTTTTTCCAAGGAGATCAACAACTCCAGTCACCAGAGCCCTCACTGGAATGGCCAGTCTATCTCCCTGCCCTGCACATTTAATCAGCACCTGTGTGTTCCAACGTCAATATTCTTTTTGTGAGCTAAATTTTATTCTGAAGAATTTCAAATGCAACAAAAATTGATCCATGGCAAAGATAAAAGAGCTGTTTAACAGCTGTGATAAAGGAAATTAAAGCAATTGGACACTCTTTCTACTGGGAATTCAGCTGTTTTCACTAAGACCCACACATACCAGTGCACTAGAAGAGCTGACAACACACACATGGAAATAAATGCTGAAGAAGTTAATCTACCCTTACATTTGGAATTTAGAAAAAAAAAGGCAAAATACTTTTAGAAAGAAGCTAATTTTTATTTTTAAAAGTTTTAGTCCCCTGTTGAGAGAAATCAGCTGCTCCAAAAACCACTGAAAAACCCTCAATAATTTTTTTGGCACAGAAATACAAATAATTTTGTAATGCCAATGATATCAACTTTTATAGATTAACTGAATTTTTTTAAAGAGTAACTAGTTGTTATTGCTCACTGGACTAGAGTATATGTATCAGGCAGGGTCTTGGAAGAACTAATTATCACACTTTACTCACCAAATGTGACAACTGAAGAGAATTTAATAAAGCAGGTGTTTACTAGATGTATTAGTTAAGTTTCTTTAAAGGAACAGACCAAAATATATATTTTATATATACTGATACAGAAATATATATTAATATATATTTTTATATATTATATATTATAATTATTATATAGTTACTATATACCATAGTTATTATATAAAACTAATATATATAGTTATTACATATAACAACATATAATATATAACTATAATATGTAATTAATATATAATTATATTATATATGATACATAATTATATATATGTAGTTATATATTAGTTATATATATATTGTGTGTATGTGTATGTTTTATATGCACTTTATACACACAGCCTTAAAGTAATTTTAAACAATATATAATACTATATATACATATATGAGATTTATTACAATGACTTGGCTCATGTGATTACAAAGGCTAAGAAGTCCCAAGATCTGCACCCAGTAAGCTGGAGGCCCAGGAGAGCCTATTTGCAGTTCCATTCTGAGACCAAAAGCCTGAGAACCAAGAGAGCCAAATGTGTAAGTTTCAGTCCAAAGTCCAGACCCAGGAAGAACCAGTGTTTCAGAATGAGTCTGAAGTCAAGAAAGCACTAATGCCACAGCTCAAGAAGTCAGGCAGGAGTTTCCTATTAAGCAGTCTTTTTGTTCTGTTCAGGCCTTCAGCTGATCAGATGAAGTTCACCTGCATTAGGGAGGCTAATCTTGTTTACTTCACCAATTCAAATGTTAATCTCACCCAGACACACCCTCACAGTCATACAGAATAACTTTTGAACAAATGTCTGGACATCCTATCTCCCAGTAAACTGACTCACAAAACTAACCACACAAGGTATTGACTGAATTTAAGAAAACCAAATGCTCTGGGGTTAGAAACAGTACTCATACCCTGGTCTGTGAACAGTAAAAAGCCATTACAACTCCTGTGCCTGAAGGAGGGAGACCTCAGCACATCCCAGAGAGTTTAGGGGATGCCTAGGAACTGAAACTTTGATAGGGAAGGAGTAAAGGAATAAATACTTCTAGAGATCAGCTTCCCCCAACATAGAACAAGATGGCAAAGAATGGATACTGAACATGGATAAGCAACATATATATTGCTGGCCTAAAGCAAGAGTCATATGTGCATTCTAGAATCCATGTGGTAGCTTAAATTATAGCAATAACTATGCTATATAATGAAATACAGATACTGAGCCTCATCCACATTTATCAAATAAGAACTTCTGAGGCCAAATGACAGAGATGAGTACATATTTAAGATTCTAAAGGCGATTCTTTCCTACATCTCTGATTTAAGGACACTCTCTTGAAAGATGCTTGTTTTTATCTTTAGTTATTTGGGGATCACATCCTATTTCTCGGGTTTTGAGTATCCCTAATATGAAATGCTTGGAACTGGAAGTATTTCAAATTTGTAAATTTTTTGGATTTTGGAATATTTGCATATATATAATGAGATATTTTGAAGACAGAACTGAATCTAAACACAAAAGTAATCTATTTTACATATCCCTTATACACATCGATTGAAAGTAACTTTATACAACAGTTTTCATACCTTTGTGGATGAAACACAGTTTGTGCACACCAGAAAGCCACCCATGTGGATGACCTGTAGTTTGGCATCACCATTGTTCCTAACTCTGAATATATATGCTACTGATAAGCAGTAAGTTCTTATACTTATTCATGTATAAGTACTTAACAGTAAAATAAAAATGACATACCATTAATACAAGAAACAAAATAATGTGTTTGGGGTAACTAAGCAGCACAGTGTCATCCTCAGAGGACCTGCATCAGCTGTTAGACCACAGTAACACAGGGCAATGGCAGGCTTTCAGTCTCCACCTACAATGCTGTGTTTAGCTAAAAGGTTACTGTACACTGTATTTTGGTTTTAGGTGAAAAGAAACAACAGAAGCAGTTGAGGAATAAGGAAATGGGCCCCTAAGAATGAGGAAGCATTCTGCTGGGTGACTTTTTAAATGTTTCTTCCAGAGTCACTGCCCTTATTAACAAGCACCTCCTTATTAAAATAAAGGAGGTATTTACAAGATATATTACTCAACGTTCTCTAGAGAAAATACATACATACATATACTATATATATAAAATGTTTTATATGTACTTTATATACATACATGTAGATATGCTGTTTCATGTAGATATTCTACAAATATATGTTTTATATGCACTTTACATACATACCCTGAAGGTAATTTTATACAATATGTAATATGTATGTATACATATGAGATTCATATGATTTAAAGTTTTTGTCTTAGACATCTCTGACTTTATAAAAACTGACCTGATTTCTTGTTCTGTTATGAATGCATGCTGCACTAGCCCTTCACTAAGCCCATGACACTTATTTGCCACACTGTCTACAGGCACATTTTCTGCAGTGTTTACAGTGTCATCTTCATCATCACTATTATCACAATCACCCTGATTCAGAACCATTTCAGCTATTTTACCATCAATCAATGAATGAACAACTGAAGCCTCCTTGTCAATGTTAGAAACTTCTTTGGTATCTACTTCTTCCAGATTACTGATGGACTCTGAAGGTATAATGTTTGCTCATATAAGAAGGTAAGACATCATTTTTTTCTTACTTGAAATGCAGAATCCTTCAAAGCCACCACATTGTTCATCATCATTACCGAACACAGTCTCAGACCAGAGGTTGTACAAGGCACATACAACTCTGTCTTCCATCATCGTGCTCTAAGTGTTGCAACAGCATATATGGCATCCTTCATGCTAAGCTGTTTGAATAACTTCCACACCCGTGCCTCTGTTCCCTGTTGTTAGCATGCTGTTCAAGAAAGTGTTTTCTATATTTACTCTTCATTGATCTCAGAATACCCTGGTCACATGGCTGAATTAATGAGGTCACATTTGGGGAAAAGTACATGGCATAAGTATCATTTTTGATGACAGTATCAGCTAAAGGATGAGGAGAACAGTTGTCAAGTAATAACAAAATACAGCAGTCATTATCCAGTCTAGCTTCCCAGCAGTGAGCACAAGCTGCTAGTACATAGTAGTTGTGAAATTAATCAGAAAAGATGATGGTAGGATCACCTGAGTACAGGGGTTCAAGACCAACCTACACAACATAGTGAGGCCCCATTTCTACAAAAAATAAAATTATCCAGGCATAGTGGCATGTGTGTGTAGTGTCAGCTATTCAGGAGGCTGACCCTTGGAGTTTGCGGCTCCAGTGAGCTGAAATCACACCACTTCACTCCAGCCTAAGCAGCATAGTGAAACTCTGTCTCAAAGAAAAAGAAAAGATGTCCTTGGTGATCCCTGTCTTTTTGTCAATATGATAATGGACTGGTAGATATTCACTCCACGAAAACAGGAAGGATGCAAGCTTTTGCATATCACAGCAATTTACACTTAGGCACGCCTGCTACATTAGCACGTCTCAGCAGTAAGGATGTCCTTGGCACCCTTAATTCCTGAAGGGGCTGTCTCTTCAGCTATAGTCAGTGGCTCTCTGTGGCAGTAACACCAAAACAGTGATGCTTCACTGCATTATAAACTTGTTCTGGCATCATATTTTCATCAGTGGCAAACTCATCAATGAATGTCTCCACTGTTTTATAATTAGTAGATGCTTTATCACCACAAGTCTTAAAACATTCAATCTCATGTCTTTTCTTAAATTGCTGCAATCAGTTTGCTGAATACTCATAGTCGTCTTCAATCTTCAGTTCATTGTTACAGATCTTTGCTTGTTTCACGATCGGTATACAATTAAGTGGCACGTATTCACTGCAGTGATGACAGATCTACTCTTTCAACACACAATGGAGATTTTTGTTTTTAGCTTTATGCAGTGTTTTTCTACTTTTCATTGATTTCTCTCCATCTTTTCAGCATAAAACTTCAAAAGTGTGTGCTTCTGTTTCTTCAAGTCATACAGAGTGGTCATTATTCCAACACCATACTCTCCTATGAGGTGTTTCAAACTTACACCACTGTCCACTTTCTCCTACAGCTTGACCTTCTGTGCTATACATTATCATAAATGCTTCCTCTTTGCTTATCATTGCCCATAGGGATATTTGTAGACATTTTCAACAACGTTTTTATACCACAGAGAAGAGAATAAGCAAAAAACAAAAAAACCCCACAATGAGTAATGTGCATAGGTCTTGGCCCCATGTGGAGCATTGTGGTGAACCTACCATTGGCATGTCCAGCCTGCACACATGCCATTATTACATTTCTAGGGCATGCTTGCATGGGGAATCTGTGTTTGCACAGCAAAGTTGTATCATGGCTGAAGGGGACTGGGAGGGTCTTTTTTCCCTTGAGAATGCTGAATCAACTGTATGATGTGCACCTGTGTTTCTACTATAAACCATCACAAAAGGTCAGGAGTGAAATTTGCCATTTGTGACATAATGTCAGTGCTCACAAAGTTTCAGATATTGGAGCATTTCAAATTTTGAAATTTCAGATTAGAGGTGGTCAACCCCTAATTCTGCTGAAGAATTATTGTTTCCCCAATAATATTATTCTCTGGGAAATACTATTGGAATAATATTGCCTCCCAAATTTTTAGCATTGTGTTTACATGATGCTAAAAAAAAAAAAGAAACCCTTTCTTTTTGCCATTAAGGTGACTACATTGATTATTGATGTTATCTTTTATGTACATACAGTCCAAGTCATCTTAGTGTGAAACTTACATGATAGTGGAAACAGTATATCTACATACTTTGTCCATAATAATTATGCACCCAAAACAAGAAGAACTTCCCTAAATTTGGAAATCCGAGTCAGCAATCAATTGTTGCATTCAGGTAAAATTTTTCAGCTCATCATTTTACCTAAGGATCTTTTAGTCTGAAGTGATACCTTCTATTAGTTTTTTCCTGCATGGTGGTTTCTTTTAAATCATTAAAAAGGCTACAGTTTCATTAGACTTTCTGAAAAGTAGGAGATCTTGAAAACATGCTCTGCACACTCATGTGACTGTTAGAATCATGAGAGGATAAATAGAAGAGTACCTTTAACATACAAATCCATAGGTGAATGCTTTCATGTATTATCCCAGTAAGTCTGTGCAACTGTTCTAAATCATAGTCATCGTTACAGTATTTTTAAGATGATAAACTTGCTAATCAAAGACTAAGTAATTTGCTTTGGGACTCACATGTATTAAGTAGTCATAACTATAGTATTCATAGTCTGTAGACTTCTGGCTACTCTATACCCGCCCTCATTAAGTCAGAATGTTGGGAAGAAGGCTACATTAGCCACAAAGATGGCATTTAGGTTTTGGGAAGCATTTTCTAATACCTCCACAACAATTAGATATCTTCTGCAGTATCTATAAGGTGGGACATACAAGAAGTTTCTGTGTTAGGGGAACAGCTGGTTTCAAAACAGGTTTCATTAATTACTCACACCAAGAAGCACAGGGTCATGGCACAGCAAACTCTACCTCCTGAGACTATACCTCAGTCCAGTCCTCGAGGTGAAAAGGTCAAAGAGACCTCAACTGCCAGCACTAATAGAAGATCCATGCTACATAGCAGGGTAAACAGGCAACAGGCATAAAAATGAAGGAGGAAATTAGCAGAAGCCCATCATTTCAGATCAAGTGTGTAAACATTTATATGAGACCAGTAATCCTTTTAAATGCATGATCATTTATTATTTTTTATCATTATTGAGAAGTAATCATTTTGAAGACATTGATCCTTGCATTCTTGCAGCATACGCAGTTATAATACAAATATAGATTTATAGTATTTACTGCAGCATATGCAGTTATAATACAAATGTAGATTTATAAAATTTACTATCTTGAGAAACAGTAAATGGCACAGGAGAAATGAAGAATCTAAAAACAGACAAATTTGGTCTGTCTTGGTGTTTCCATTTACTTGCTGTATGACCTTGAATGAGTCACTTGATGTTTCTGGCCTTTATTTTCTTCACCTAAATCAAAGTTACAGTTATGAAAGTAACACATATATTTTCCTATGTGTCAGAAGCTCCTTTAGAAGTTTTACAAGGATTAATTTATTTAATGATCACAATAACCTTATAAGCTAGACACAATTATTATTTTTATGAGTACCAGAGTCCAGATCCAAATGTAAGCTTTTATTGCCGCCAACGATCAGCTCTTACACTGACTATATAAATGCCTATGCCATTTGGGGTTTGTAATTATTAAGAGAACATATTTTAAATGCCTATTAATAATAAATAAAGGTGAGTTTCTTTTGGTAAAAGAAAATCACGGATGCCTTCCCTGACTCCTTACCCCAACATTACTCCATACTCAAAGAGTAATGTTGCTGTGGATCAATTAATTTTAAAGGAACTAATTAACCTTCACTTTCTAAAAGTGGGGCCACAATGGAGTATATCTAAATAACTCTATTGTAGGAGAAAATTACACTTTTTCTTATTCATTGAAATACTCTTGAGTAGAACTGTTTATATTGGAGAAATTGAATGAAGGCAGTATTTTCATTTCTGCATATTGTTCTGGCATACTGAGCCTTGTGACACATCAAAGAATTAAAATGAAAATCAAAATAATCTACAAATACTCAGTTCATGATGGTGTTTCTTTAATAAGCCTGGTAAGACTTGCCCTGATTCTTTACACTCATACTCAGAGATATACGGATAGATGAAACTCACATGAACAACAATACAATGAAAGGCTGATCATTCATGTTGGAGGTGTAATAAATCACTGATGTGGGCTGCTCATGGTGGCATGCCTGTAATCCCAGCCCTTTTGGAGGTCAAGAGTTTGAGACCAGCCTGGCCAACATGGTGAAACCCTGTGTCTACGGAAGATACAAAACAGTAGCCAGGTGTGGTGGTATGTGCCAGCAATCCCAGCAACTTGGGAGGCTGAGGCAGGAGAACTGCTTGAACCTGGGAGACAGAGGTTGCAGTGAGCTGAGATTGCACCATCGCACTCCAGCCTGCGTGACAGGGTCAGATTCCGTCTCATAAATAAATAAATAAATCACTGATGCAGCATCAAATTTGCAACACTCTTTAAAAAAAAAAAAGCTGAGAGATCACAAGGGTAAAAAACATTAGAAAATGGTAGAAACAGAGGAATGCTCAGTGATCTAACATACCAATGCCCTTAAGGACATACAGTCAATTCTTATTATTTGCGGTAGTTATAGTCTGTAAAATGGCTATGAACCACTGAATAACAAATCACTACCCCTAAGGAAAATAATGGTTAGGTTTCTGACCCATGAACCTCTACTCACAACATCTTCATCAAATGATCAGTACATAACTTTATATGTGTTTTTGTTTAAAGACACTTTATTCACTATATATTTTTTATTAACATTGAGCTCACAGCCAAAAGCACTACAACTCATGTCTGGAAAAAGAAAAAAACTTATCTAAGATGCACAATGCCTCCATTAATCATCTTGCAGCCTGCCTGCACTTAAGAACATGAGACATACTTCAGCACAATCTTTGCAGACCATTTTAAAGGGAGAAATTACCAAGGAAAAGCATAAAGATGTAAAGAAAAATGTGGCACTCAATATACATGAGCAAGACTCTTGTTTTCAGTATAGAACTGAAGTAAGAAGACAGAGCGTCACCTTGTTCACCTCAGCTGAGAATGCATGCACTGGGGGACTGAACGGTTTCACTGCTGAGCACATGTGCATGTCCACAAATGACCGTGAAATCATTGCAAGTATTATTTGGGGTTTACAGGTATATTTTATCAAGTAAGCAAATTCACAAAGATACGGCGCATTAGTAACGAAGATTGGCTGTATAAGAATGTATTATTACATTCTAAGTAACAGAGCTATAATACAGTGATATTTATTCAAGTAAAACAATTCTGTATGAAACTGAGAAAGCTCATCACATAACAGTGAAATGAAAGAAAATACTGACTGTTTCCTACTTTCTGGCAAAATATCTGAGCTTTAGTGTTATAAGAATTAAAAAAAAAAAAAACACCAAGAGGAAATATTCTTAAAAGAATAATGGATGCCCCTGAGCTCTGCCAAGATGGCTGAATAGAAACAGCTCCAAAGCACAGTTCCCAGTAAGAGTGACACACAGAGCAAGTGATCACCTCATTTCCAACTGAGGTACCAGGTGCATCTCAATGGGACTGGTTGGACAGTGGGTGTAGCCCGCAGAGGGTGAGGTGAGGCAGGGTGGGGCACTGCCCCACCTGGGAAGTGCATCAGACTGCAGGACCCACCCCCCCAATGCCCCGACCCAATAGAGGACATGGGGGCTTTTCCAGCCACTCTGGCACTCCAGTTCAGATGCTGCGCTTCTCCCACGATCTTGACGGCCCACAGACCAGGAGATTGCTGCCGGCCAACAAGCAATGCCAGTTTCCAGCACAAAAACCTGCACAAATCTGGGTGGCCCTTTTAACTGGCACCTGGAATGCCTGTGAGACAGAGCTGCATGTTCCCCTGAAAAAGAGGGGGCTGAAGTCAGGGATCCAGATAATCTGGCTCATCAAGTCCCACCCCCACAAAGACCAGCAATCTGAAACACATTGGCTTGAGAGTTTCGCAGCCAGCACAGCAGTCTGAGCTAGACCCGGGATGGTCGAGCTCCATGGGGCAAAGGGCATCTGCTGTTACCAAGGCAGTTTGCCGTTACCAAGGCAGTCCACAATTATTGAGGCAGTCCGCCATTACTGAGGCAGTCCGCCATTACTGAGGCAGTTCTCACCTTACCTGTGTAAACAAAACCTCAAAGACATTTACACAGCAGCTGGATAGAACCCACAGCAGCTCAGCAATGCCTCTGCAGGCAGACTGTGACTAGACTCCCTCCATGCTGGGCAGGGCATCTCTGAAAAAAGGCAGCAGCATGTCAGGGATTTATAAATAAAGCCCCACCTTCCCAGGACAGAGCACCTGGGAAAAGAGGTGGTTGTGAGTTCCACTGCAGCAGACTTCAACATCCTTGACTAGCAGCTCTGAAGGGAGCAACAGAGCTCTCAGCACAGCACCTGAGCTCTGATAAGGAACAGACTGCCTCCTCAAGCAGATCCCTGACCTCCATATATCCAAAGGCACCACAGAAAGGAGAGCTCTGCCTGACATCTGGCAGGTACCCTTCTGGGACAAAGACACCAGAAGAAGGAACAAGCAGCAACCCTTACTGTTCTCAAGCCCCCATGGGTGATTCCCAGGCAAGCAGGGTCTGGAGTGGACCTCCAGCAGTCCTGCAGCAGAGAGGCCTGTTAGAAGGAAAACAAAAAGGAGAAAGAAATAGCTTCAACACCAACAGAAAGGATGTCCACTCAGAGACACCATCCGAAAGTCACCAACTTCAAAGACCAAAGGTAGATAAATCCACGAATGGGAAGAAACTAGCAAAAAAAGGATCAAATCACCAAAAACCAGAATGCCTCTCCTCCTCCAAGAGATCACAACTCCTCACCAGCAACAGAACAAAACTGGATGGATAATGAGTTTGATGAATTGACAGAAGCAGGCTTCAGAAGGTGGGTAATAACAAACTTCTCTGAGCTAAAAGAACATGTTCTAACCCAATGAAAGGGAACTAATAATCTTGAAAAAAGGTTAGCCAAAATGCTAACTAGAATAACCAGCTTAGAGAAGAACATAAATGACTTGATGGAGCTGAAAAACACAGCACATGAACTTTGCAAAGCATACACAAGTTTCAATAGCCAAATCAATCAAGCATTTTATCAGAGATTGAAGAGCAACTCAATAAAATAAGAAGGTAAGATTAGAGAAAAAAGAGTGAAAAGAAATAAACAAAGCTTCCAAGAAATACGGGATTATGTGAAAAGACCTAATCTATGCTTGATTGGTGTAACTGAATGTGACGGAGAGAATAAATGCAAGCCGGAAAACATTCTTCAGGATATTATCCAGGAGAACTTCCCCAACCTAGCAAGGCAGGCCAACATTCAAATCCAGGACAGAGACCACCACAAAGATATTCTTCAAGAAGAGCAACCCCAAGGCACATGATCATCAGATTCACCAGGGTTGAAATGAAGGAAAAAATGCTAAGGGCAGCCAGAGACAAACGTGGGGTTACCCACAAAGGGAAGCCCATCAGACTCACAGAGAATCCTTCCACAGAAACCCTACAAGCCAGAAGAGAGTGGGGGCCAATATTCAGCATCCTTAAAGAAAAGAACTTTCAACCCAGAATTTCATATGCAGCCAAACAGCTTCACAAGCGAAGGAGAAAGAAAATCATTTATGGACAATGCAATTGCTGAGAGATTTTGTCACCACTAGACCTGCCTTACAAGAGCTCCTGAAAGAAGCACTAAACAAGGAAAGGAACAACCAGTACCAGCCACTCCAAACACATACCAAATGGTAAAGATCATTGACACAATGAAGAAAATGTGTCAACCAACAGGCAAAACATCCAGCTAGCATCAAAATGGCAGGATCAAATTCACACATAACAATATTAACCTTAAATGTAAATGGACTAAATGCCCCATTCAAAAGACACAGACTGGCAAATTGGATAAAAAATCAAAATCCATCAGTGTGCTGTATTCAGGAAACCCATCTCATGTGCAAAGACACACAGACTCAAAATAAAGGGATGGAGGAACATGTACAAAGCCAATGGAGAGCAAAAAAGCAGGGGTTGTAATCATAGTCTCTGATAAAATGGACTTTAAACCAACAAAGATCAAAAGAGACAAAGAAGGGCATTACATAATGGTAAAAGGATCAATGCAACAAGCAGAGCTATCTTAAATATATATGCACCCAATACATGAGCACCCAGATACATAAATCAAGTTCTTAACCACCTACAAAGAGATTTAGACGCCCACACAATAATAGTGGGAGACTTTAACACTCCACTGTCAATATTAGACAGATCAATGAGACAGAAAATTAACAAGGATAACCAGGACTTGAACTCAGATCTGGACCAAGTGGACCTAATAGAAATCTACAGAACTCTCCACCCCAAATCCAAAGAATACACATTCTTCTCAGCACCACATCGCATTTACTCTAAAATTGACCTCATAATTGGAAGTAAATCACTCCTCAGCAAATGCAAAAGAATAGAAATCATAACAACCAGACTCTCAGACCACAGTGCAATCAAATTAGAATTCAGGATTAAGAAACTCAAAACTACACAACTACATGGAAACTGAACAACTTGCTCCTCAATGACTACTGGATAAATGAAATAAAGGCAGAAATAAAGATATTGTTCAAAAGCAATGAGAATGAAGACACAATGTATCAGAATCTCTGGAACACATTTAAATAAGTGTCTAGAGGGAAATTTATACCACTAAATGCCCACATGAGAAGCAAAGAAAGATCTAAAATCAACATCCTAACATCATGATTAAAAGAACTACAGGAGCAAGATCAAACAAACTCAGAAGGTAGCAGAAGACAAGAAATAACTAAGATCGGAGCTGAACTGAAGGATATAAAGACACGGAAAAAAACCTTCAAAAATACCAATAAATCCATAAGCTGGGAAAAGATCAACAAAATAGATAAACCACTAGCCAGACTAATAAAAAAGAAAAGAGAAGAATCAAATAGATGCAATAAAAAAAAGATAAAGGGGATATCACCACTAATTCCACAGAAATACAAACTACTATCAGAGATCACTACAAACAACTCTATGCACATAAACCAGTAAATCTAGAAGAAATGGATAAATTCCTGGACACTATACCATCCCAAGACTAAACCAGGAAGAAATTGAATCCCTGAATAAACCAGTAATAAGGCCTGAAGTAGAGGCAGCAATTAATAGCCTACCAACCAAAAACAGTCCAGGTCCAGACGGATTCACAGCTGAATTATACCAGACATACAAAGAGGAGCCGATACCATTCCTTCTGAAACTAATCCAAGCAATACAAAAAGAGGGAATCCTTCCTAACTCACTTTATGAGACCAACATCATCCTGATACCGAAACCTGGAAGAGATACAACTAAAAAAGAAAATTTCAGGCCAATATCCATGATGAACATCGATGCAAAAATCTTCAATAAAATACTGGCAAACAGAATGCAACAGCACATCAAAAGGTTTATCCATCGTGATCAAGTAGGCTTCATCCCATGGATGCAAGGCAAGTTCAGCATACGCAAATCTACAAATGTAGTCCGTCACATAAACAGAGCCAAACACAAAAACCACATGATATTCTCAATAGACGCAGAGAAGGCTTTTGACAAAATTCAGCCCTTTATGCTAAAATACTCTTAATAAAGTAGGCATCGATGGAACATATCTCAAAATAATAAAAGCTAATTATGACAAACCTTCAGCCAGTATCATACTGATTGGGCAAAAACTGCAAGCATTCTCTTAGAAAACTGGCACCAGACAAGGATGCCCTCTCTCACCATTCCTAGTCAACATAATATTGGAAGTTCCAGCCAGAGCAATCAGACAAGAAAAAGAAATAAAGGGTATTCAATCAGGAAATGAAGAAGTCAATTTGTCTGTATTTGCAGACGACATGATTATATATTTAGAAGACCCCATCATCTCAGCCCAAAATCTCCTTAAGATGATAAACAACTTCAGCAAAGTCTCAGGATACAAAATCAATATAAAAAAATCACAAGCATTACTATACACCAATAACAGACTAACAGAGAACTAAATCATGAGTGAACTCCCATTCACAATTGCTACAGAGAGAAAAATACCTATGAATACAACTAAGAAAGGACATGAAGGACCTCTTCAAGGAGAACTACAAACCACTGCTCAAGGAGATAAGAGAGGACACAAACAGATGGAAAAACATTCCATGCTCACAGTTAGGAAGAATCAATATTGCCAAAAGGGCCATACTGCCCAAATTAATTTGTAGATTCAATGCTATCCCCATCAATCTACCATTGACCTGCTTCACGAAACTGGAAAAAAACCACCTTAAACCTCATATGGAACCAAAAAAGAGCCTGCATAGCCAAGACAATCCTAAGCAAAAAGAACAAAGCTGGAGGCATCACACTACCTGACTTCAAACTATACTACAAGCCTACAGTAATCGAAACAGCAATGGTACTGGTACCAAAACAGACATATAGACCAATGGAACAGAACAGAGGCCTCAGAAGTAATGCCACACATCTACAACCATCTGATCGTCGACAAATCTGACAAAAACAAGCAATGGGGAGAGGATTCCCTGTTTAATAAATGGTGTTGGGAAAACTGGCTAGCCACGTGCAGAAAGCTCAAACTGGACCCCTTCCTTACAGCTTATACAAAAATTAACCCCAGAAGGATTAAAGATTTAAACACAAAACATTACACCATAAAAACCCTAAAAGAAAGCCCAAGCAAAACCATTCAGGACATAGGCATAGGTGAGGACTTCATGACTAAAACACCAAAAGCAATGGCAACAAAAGCCAAAATAGACAAATGTTATCTAATTAAACTTATGAGCTTCTGCACAGCAAAAGAAACGATCATCAGAGTGAACCAGCAACCAACAGAATGGGAAAACATTTTTGCAAGCTATCCATCTAACAAAGGGTTAATATCCAGAATCTACAAAGAATTAAAACAAATATACAAGAAAAGAACAAACAACCCCACCAAAAAGTGGGTGAAAGATATGAACAGACACTTTTCAAAAGACAACATTTGTGTGGCCAACAAAAATATGAAAAAATGCTCATTATCACTGGTCATTAGAGAAATGCAAATCAAAACCACATTGAGATACCATCTCACACCAGTTAGAATGGTGATCATTAAAAAATCTAGAGACAACCGATGCTGGAGAGGATGTGGAGAAATAGGAATGGTTTTACACTGTTGGTGGGAGTGTAAATTAATTCAACCATTGTGGAAGACAGTGTGGTGATTCCTCAATGATCTAGAAATAAAAATAACATTTGACCCAGCAATCCCATTACTGAGTATACACTCAAAGGATTATAAAGTGATCTATTATAAACACACATGTCCACATATGTTCAATGTGGCATCACAATAGTAAAGACTTGGAACCAACCCAAATTCCCATCAAACATAGACTAGATAAAGAAAATGAGGCACATAAGCACCATGGAATACTATGCAGCCATAAAAAAGGATGAGTTCATGTCCTCTGCAGGGACATGGATGAATCTGGAAACCATCATTCTCAGCAAACTGACACAAGAACAGAAAACCAAACACTGCATGTTCTCACTCGTAAGTCGTTGATGAACAATGAGATCACATGGACACAGAGAAGGGAACATCACACACTGGCATCTGTTGGGGTGTGGGGGACTAGGGGAGGGTTAGCAGTGGGTGGGGAGATTGGGGAAGGATAAGATTAGGAGAAATATTTAATGTAGGTGATGGGGGGATGGATGCAGCAAACCTCCATGGCATGTGTCTACCTATGTAACAATCCTGCAAAATCTGCACATGTACCCCAGAACTTAAGGTAAAATTAAAAAAAAAAGAATGGATAAAAACCATAAAGTGTTCAAATGGAGAAAAAATAAGTAACAAGTAGGAATAACATTATTCAAACTCAATAATAACCAGAAAATACAAATGTGTTGTTCACAAAATTATCAACACAAATATTAATACTAAATGTTAGCAAGGCTGCAGAGAAATAAGTATCATAAATATTTTTTGACTGGGGCATCAGTAAGAACAATTTTGATGGGAAATTAAAGAATGTGAATTAAACACAAAAGCCTTTGGAGCTAACCATATTTCTTGTAGAAATAGAACCATTAATGATCATAAATATACTAAGATAATCATCAAATCATCATTATTATTTTTTTTTTTGAGACAGAGTCTCGCTCTGTCGCCCAGGCTAGAGTGCAGTAGTGTGATCTCGGCTCACTGCAACCTCCACCTCTTGGGTTCAAGTGATTCTCCTGCTTCAGCCTTCTGAGTAGCTGGGACTACAGGCATGCACCTACCACACCCAGGTAATTTTTGTATTTTTAGTAGAGACAGGGTTTCACCATGTTAGCCAGGATAGTCTTGATCTCTTGACCTCATGATCCACCTGCCTTGGCCTCCCAAAGTACCGGGATTACAGGCATGAGCCACAATAATTTTGTGCCAAGCCAAAATTATTCTTTATAATAAAAAATCTGAAATTCTGTGAATGCCCAACAATGAATTAGAAGACATTAGAAGATGGAATATTATTTAACTATGTAAAAAATATTGTATAGGATTCATATATGTCTTTAATTCAAATGCACTGAAATTATATATAGCAAAATTATGAATATATTTATAGGCAATGTAAATATATATATACACACATATATATAAACAGATACCAGTATAATCAAATTATGCATATAAATACTGCTGCACATCACAGATATATATGTATATATAATATCCACAGACATATATCAAAATGTTAACAGAAATTATTTCTAAAATTTGGATAACAAATGATTTTTACTTTCTTCCTAATGTTTTATTGAATTTTCCAAATGTTTTAAAGTATATTGTGTTACTTTCCATAATTGAAGAGGAGATGCAATTTTAAAAAGGTAATAAATAAAATTATTTGAATTTTTTAAGAAGAAAATTTAAATAATATGACACTGTCCAAGCTTTAGCCAGCTGCTTAAGATCATCAACTTTGTTTTTAACTTTTCCTCCAACTTCCTTGGTTGCTCTTAAAAATAGCTCCAAGGTCAGCTCTCCTAACAGGAAGTTCAAATATTGAACCGTTCTCAAGTCATTCAGGTTTGCCAACATTCTGCAGAAAATGGAACTACCAGAGGTACTGTGTTCATACCTGCTCAAGGTATTTTAAGACATCAAATAAATTATTCCTTGTGAAATTGTAATTGGCATGAAATAAACCACAGCCTGCAGCATCTACAAACATGATCAAATCCAAGTTCAGTAACTTATGCTCAAGACTGTTATGGGCGTGGCATAGGATGGCGCCTCCTTGAAAGTGAATAAGGAACAGCTGCATTAGGGAAAAAAGGAGGGTGTGTAGTCATCCTTGGTAAGAGGATATCTATACCTATCAGATTTAAATACACACACGCACACAGTTTTATGTGACTGATCAAGAAAACAGATCAGTAAGTGAAAATGGCTTTCAGTAATTGGCAATTATCCCTTCAAAGAGAGTCGCTTCAAAAATGAAAAAAAAAAATTTAACTTGAATTCCCAAACTGCAATCATCTGCAACAAGGACTTTGATGTGTGTGCGTGCGTGCGTGCACACACACACTAAATCTTAATTTTTCTATGGAAGAGAAATACACACTATGGAAGTATCACTGGGCACTTGTTCCTGGGAAGTCACAGAGGTAAAAAGCAGCTCTGTTTCTGCTGGATGAGCAAAGAAGGAAGAGGCTAATAGCCAGGGAAATAAGCCAGACTGTGGATTTTAAACCCAAAAACAGCACAAACACAAGTCACCCTGAAAATAGCGCTGGCTGAACAAATGGTGGACTGGAAGAGCCTATTGAGAAAGAAATTGCTGAGAACATTTTCATTCTCTTCACTCATTTGTCTTCTTCCATGATTGTAAAAACCACAACAGAGGGATAAAGGCTCACCCACTGTGGGAGAAAGGGCTGCAAACGTCATTACCCACTGGCTGGCAGTTGTGCTACTGAATATACAGTGGCCTTCATCTGTCATCCTTCCCAGGCCAAGAGGTATGCCTGCCATCTAACTCTAGAGTTCAAAACTGTCATAAGCTAACATAAGCCCCTTGGTTGTTCTGTTGTAAAAATGAGGAGATGCTCCTGGCTACTGTCCTGTGGATGACACAGCTATGTTCACTAACCCAGTGACATAAAAAGCTAAACTACTCAGTTCTAGTTCAGGAGGTCCTGGGGTCTGCCCTAAGGAGCCACTTGTTTCTGATGACTGGCCCCACTTTGAACAGTTCTTTGTGCCCATTTTATTCAGCATGATGCTGTGACTCTTCATCTACCTACTCCCCTGCAGGCTTGTTACTTATGCTCTAGAAATGTGGGGGAAAAAAATTTAAAAGGCCAGGCGCAGTGGCTCACACCTGTAATCCTAGCACTTTGGGAGGCCGAGGTGGGCAGATCACCTGAGGTCAGGAATATGAAACCAGTGTGGCCAACATGGTGAAACCCTGTCTCTACTAAAAATGCAAAAATTAGTCAGGCTTGGCAGCTGGCACTTGTAATCCCAGCTACCTGGGAGGCTGAGGCAGGAGAATTGCCTGACCCTGGGAGGTGAAGGTTGCAGTGAGCTAATATCATTGCACTCCAGTCTAGGTGACAGAATGAGACTAAAAGTCTATAAGAAGGACAAAGTAAGTCTGAGTTTCATTCCATTCAAGAAAGCCTTCAACCAGAAGGTTTCTGACCACTGTTTACCAATAATCTCTGATACAAGGAGGCAGGAAATACACATTTTATATCAGCTTTATATCAGAATATAAGGTATTTATCAAAAAGACATGAAACTTATAATCCAAAGTGGATGAAAACTCTTCTCTGAAACAATAAAGAGAAATTAATGAAATGCCCAAAATTCCTTACCCATTCTAACCTTGAACTTACTATTTTCATTTGGATATTCTTAAAGCAACTTCCTCACTAAATCAAATTTTCACACTTGAGAGAGTAGCATACTGCTATTTGGAGGTAGGGGGTAAAATTCATTTGTAAGTAATCATATACCATTACAAAGATAAATAATGCATTTATCAGCAAGAGATAAGCATACCACAGGGAAAAAAGTATAACTAGCCATTTTCTTGGGATTATTCAGAGTGTAGGTTATACTGTGTCACCCAGAGGAGATGCTGCCATTTGAATGCGTGTCATATCCATTATAGAATGATGGAGGAAGGCTTAGGTTCTTCTTCAATTTTCCTGTTCTAGTGGTTATGCTAGAAAGTTGCAATTTGGTGTTCCATGACTTTTTATATTAATAAAAATAATTTTATTATTACAAATTTGTTTGTAATTTATATAAAGTTACTTTTTTATTACACTTTACATTCTGGGGTACATGTGCAGAACATGCAGGTTTGTTACGTAGGTATACACATGCCATGGTGGTTTGCTGCATCCATCACCCCATTATCTACATTAGGTATTTCTCCTAATGCTATTCCTCCCCTAGCCCCCACCCCCTGCTATCCCTCCCCTTAGTATGAATTTATTATAAAATTAAATATAATTTATATTTTTATTTATTTTATATTTATTAAGGAGGCATTATACACGTGTAAACAGGCTGTGTTTACATCCCAAGCCACCTTTGCATTTTTCAGAGACATAACATACACATGAAAGAGACCTGGCATTCTCAACAGTGCTTTCAGTCACTGCTAATTCAATTGTTTTTCAATGGCATGCCTGCTACACTGCCCAAATTTTGAAAAAAAATCATATATTAAGCAGTTTTCAGAATAGTGATTTTTCCAACTAACTTCTTTGGGGAAAATATATCTCTTCAAATTATTGCCTTACTCCTTCCCATCTATGCCCTTGTCCAGGCATTATCACCTTCATGATTAATTCACACCAACAGGTCTTTTTGTGCCTCTCTCCCAGCTAGCAATGTCATGACTGCCTTGCAGAGGGGCACAGTGAAATAAGCACGTGCACACTTATGGCTGTGTGACAGGCAGTGGTAATTCTATGAATTCACATGCTGATTCATGAATAATCATGATTCACTAGCTAACATACTCCAAAAAATTACAATTTTGATATAAATAATGAAATAGGGATTGGGGAGGGCACATTGTAAAATGAGGAAAGATTCTATCCCTACCCTTTCTTATACTACTCTCATGCTCACTTCACAATTTCTCTTCAAACAATTTAATTCATGTGGATTTCTAAACAACAGCCTATGGCATTTTTAATAACAAGTCCAAATCCTTGGCCAGGTGTGGTGGCTCAAACTTGTAATCCCAGCAGAGAGGGGGGAGGGGGAGGGGGGAGGGGGGAGGGGGAACGGAGGGAGGAAAATTATTTTAGCCTGCTAAGTTGCACTACTTTTTAATTTGCTTAGCTGTAATATAGTAGGGGAAAAGTAATTCTAAGCTACTGCTCACAATCTGATCTTTCCAACTAAATTATTTAGGGTTTGAGTATTTTCTTCTAGTCTTGTACCAATTTATGTCATATATTAATATATACATACACACATATACAGTTTTAATAGCCAGTGAAATATGCTGTTAAATATCTACATTATTTATATGCACATATACATTTACTATGGAGATACACATATGTACTTTATATTGCTTGATTATTAGAAACATACAGATTACTTTGTTCATTGAGTTCTGAAAAACAGCTATTAATCAATGATTTCTCTCATGGCTGTAACCACAATTGTCACTCATCTTGCCATAATCACCCAAATTTTCTTAACTTCAATTTCTTTTTTGAGGGAAAAAATTATACAAATAATGATATTGCCCAACCTGCTTCACTGGAATATCAGAAGCCCTTTAGAGAGTCAGCAGAAAAATGCATTGCAAAGATCTAAAGCTTTGAAATGCAAGGTGCTGTGGTCACTGTTATAACTTCCTTTCACCATTCTTGTCCAGGTAAGAAGCTTCCTCTGTAGGTGAGATATTACTGCTATACCCTCACATTCCATCAAGCCATATTTCTTACCTGGAGGTGCAGTTGGAAATTCAAACTCTACCAGGAAGCTTTTAAAAGTGCATTCCACTCTACACTGTCTATAGCTTTAGAGTCTATTCTCTCAGTGCCTTTGTGTTTGGAGGAAGAGCCTGAAGAAAAAGGCTAAGTTCTCCATTTTTCATAAAAATACAAATGCCTGAAATACAATGCCAAAATACAATGGCTGAAACAAAAAATAAAATAAAAAATCAGGAATTAACATCCTAAAATGTATTATTTAGGACATGTGAAAATACCATGAGGAAAAGCTAAAAGAATAGAAAGCAGCTGACTATGAGGAGTGGGTGCTGGAAATAGTGGCAGAGGAAACAGTGGTTTTCATAATTATCTTTGTAGAACTATTCAACCCCTTAACCTGTGTGTGTGTGTGTGTGTGTGTGCGCGCGCGCGCACGCGTGTGTGTATCTTTTATAACAATGCAAACTTTTTTAAAAATTTACATTGGAAAAATGTTAACAAAATGCCTTGCATGATGCCTGTTACATGGTGCAAGCTTAATAATATTTTATCATCTGTTTTATGTGAGAGACAGGGCTGCTTTTTTTTTCCCTCAGCAGAAGCCTGTGGTCTGAGTCTCAGTTACTTTCATTGCTTAGTGATCGATTTGAGCTTCCTGATCATGGCCTGTATCCACTTATCCTGATCACATCAATGAATTCTTACATAGTATTCTGAAGGAGGCACCTGCTCCAACTTCTTTTAGTGACAACGCCCTGGAATCCCATTACACTATGGCTTTCAAAACTCTCCATAATCCCCTGAGTTGCTCAATTTGTATCTCCAAGCTTGGATTCTACTGAAAACTCCAGACTTATGTAGCATACACTCTATGACTCTGCTTGCAAGTCTTGGAAGCTCAAATTCGATATAAAGTCTATTTGAAGTCTATATGAAATATACAGTTAAATAGACTTTACAGTCTGTAGCTCAACTTTAAAGTCTTCCCTCAAACCTTCCTTTCTCTGTGGAACTGAGTTGGTAAATGGCTTCATGATCCACCCAGTTAGTGTTCAAGCTGAAAATCTGAGACTCAACTATGACTGCTTTCTCCCTCACTTCTCACATCCAATATAGAATCAAGTCAGGCAGATCCTGACTATGAAATATATCTCAAAATTGCACAGTTCTCCACCATCTCTGACCACATTAGTCCATCTCAATACCATTAGTTGCTAGAATGATTACAAGGATTGCTAATTACTCTCCTTGCTTGCAAACTTTGCTCTTCGATGGGTTTCCACACAGCAGGCAAAGGTGATCTCTGTAAGTACAGTCTAACCAAGCTATTCCCTTGATTCAAACCCTCTAATGGATTCCCACTGCACTTAGGTCCAGGGGAGCTTTATTACCTGGGAACTATTTCTCTTTCTCTTGAACTATTCTTCCTCATGCTATCTCCCGCATACTGGCCTCATTTCAGCTTTTCAAGGTCACCCAGCCATTTCCATTCCAGGAACTTTGCACAGAGACTACCACTGTCTGAACACTCATCTATGATCTAGGCAGCTGAACACCTCCCACTTACACTAAGTTCCAGTTCAAATGTCCTTTCTTAAATAGCCTTTTTTGGATGCATTACTATTAATTAACATTTATCACAATTTTTATCTTTATATTTATGTATGTGAACATCTGTTGATTGACTTTTCTTGCAAACTATATTCTGGGAAGTCAAAGACCATGTCTATTTTGCTACCCACTTGATCTCAGGACTGGCCCACTGGAGGTGCTCAAACACTCTTCTAAAGCATCTTCCATTAATGGTTAATTCATTTTAAAAGTATAAAGTTAAACAGACTGCAAGGAACTAACCTAGGGACAATCTATGGGGCTTTTGCTGGCAAAAGGCCCTTGAAAAATGGTTCTTTTCACTTGGCCTTCCAAGCTCCACAGGTCCAGGGCACAGCAGGATTCTTGATGACTTATACAAACTCAGCTCAGGAGAGACAGACCTCCCCCTTCCCTTGGCTCCACATGCAAATAATATGAACATTTTCTTATTAAAAAGGAAAAGAGCATCTAAGGTATTTTATTCTGAGTATTTGTTCAGTAAAGAGAAGTTTACACAGCTTGTGAAGAATTATTCAGCAGGAAATTAAATCTCTGTAATTCTGAATTTTCACTTTGCTTTTAATTGGCAAAGCTTCCTGGCAAACCATTCTCCCCTCTAGAACATTTGTTAATACCACATCCGCCATCAAAATGTGCTTTCAGAGCCAAATTACAAAACAGGTTAAACAAGATGACTCTCTGGAGGTCTGAGATACTAGGTCTTCAATAGGCTATGAACACACCACCAGGGCATGCAGATATGGGCAGCAATTAAGTTTTGCATAGTAATTTGAAGCTTACAAAGTACTCAAACAAAATAATGGATTAACAAAGAAAAAAATTATCTTACACTGTGTAAATATATTATTTGATTTGAGCCTCCCAACAATTTTATGAGACTGATCTTGGAACTATATTTACCAAGAAGGCAACTGAGTAGCTTCTAGAAGCTGACATGACTTGCCCAAGGTCACACAACTAATGCCCCACATGCAGAACTCGAAGTTAAAGCTTGCAACAAATTTATTTTTGTTTTATCTCATGCTACTTCTCTTCTGCAGAATCTGAGTATTCTGCCATTTCATTTAGGAAAGAGAACTGACTTCACCTATAAACAAATATTTACAATAAAGACTGGATTTGCATATTCAACAGATAAACAACTTGATCCTCTACTTACTAAAGAGAGCCAGGTTGATTTTTATCCTTTTACTTTGCTCCATTGAACAGGAAAGGGCAATGATTTTTACCTCCACTGGGCCAGAAGACTTTAAAGGGTTTTTGTACAGAGAACATGAGAAAAGTACACAATAATTTATCTTATTTTACTCTGTGACTCAATGAATTGTTACACTCACCAGTATATTTATGCATTTAGAAAGAAAAAAAATATTCTGCCAATCAAACCAGGACTAGCCACTGGTAACATGAATCCCAATTTCAAAAATCTTTATGTATTTTTAAATGTACATTTAAAATCTGTAAAATATACAAGATAACTCAGATCAGTATGATAGGGAACGTATTTTCTCTCATATATTTCTTTAGAAACTCATTCCTTCTGTTTTTCTGCTAATTTAGCCCTCATGATCATCTTCTGGAACATTAATATGTAAAACCTATTGCTTTTTCCATTTGACTTCTTCTCCCTCCAATCCATCCTCTGTACTGCTATTAGAAAAACTCTTTTTTTTAAATTATATTTTAAGTTCTGGGGTACATGTACAGATCATGGAGGATTGTTAAAAAGGTATACACATGCCATTGTGGTTTGCTGCATCCACCTCCCCATCATCTACATTAGGTATTTCTCCTAATGTTATCCCTCCCCAATCCCCCCAACCCCCTGTTATCCCTTCCCTAGCCCCCCACCCCCCAACAGACCCCGGTGTGTGATGTTCCCCTCCCTGTGTCCATGTGTTCTCATTGTTCAACACCCACTTATGAGTGAGAACATGCGATGCTTGGTTTTCTGTTCTTCTGTCAATTTGTTGAGAATGATGGTTTCCAGCTTCATCCGTGTCCCTGCAAAGGACACGAACCCATCCTTTTTTATATATGCCATGGAATAGTAATGCAGCCAGAAAAACTCTTTTAAAATACAGCTCTTAAAATGACTTCCTCAGATTAAAGACTTTCATTGGTTTCCTACATCCATGGCGAAATTCTAACTTCTTAAATTGTCACCCCAGGCCCTTTACAACTGGGTCCCAAACTTCCTCTCTCTCCTCACATCATAGTGTATCTTACCCATAAACCCTACTTTGATTCTCACTATTCTCCAAATATGTGTCCTATCACACCATAGATACAGAAGTGAACGTTCTGTTTTCTCTCTTAGCAATGCTATTATTCTCCTTCTTTCCTGGTAAACTCGCGTACATCCTTAAAGACCAAGATCAAGTGAAATATCTTTTATGAAGCCATTTCCCACTCCCAGGCAGCCAGGAGGATTGGAGGGGAGAATCCAGCAGCAATTTAGCTCAAATCATTCCTACAGGTGGTAAGAGAGACGCCCAAATAAGCGGAGCGTTTTGCCCAACATTATACAGCAAGCTAAAGACAATGTTTGGACAAGAATCCATGACTTCCCACCCCAAGTTTACTTTTCTTGCACTTACATGAATGCAAATTAAAGAACAGAGTGAAGGTAAAACCCAAGACCACCCCTGATCGTCAGACCTCCACAGTTACTTCCAGCAGATCTACCAGGGACTACGCAAAGCAACCAGGAGGCCACGTGATGTTCTGACAAGGCAGTCACAATTGGGTTCCGATCTCTGTCTCCTTGGGTTACTTCACCTCCAAGAATAATCATCCCCACCTCATAAAACATTGTGAGAATGAAATGAAATTTATGTATTTCAATGCCTATCACTGTGCCTAGCATAACTAAACTCAGTAAATGCCACTTCCTTTACCCACTTCATACTAGATGAGGCCAAAATAGACTGCTTCAAGGTTACACTCATTGTCAAACCACCAACCTAGTTAAGCAGCATCTTATTTAATACATTTGTAAAAACACACAGCTTCAGTGTAAGTTCCACTGTTAGGATAATACCACACTGTTTATATAATACAGACATGTTTACTTTGAGAATGGGGTGGGTGGCATTGCCACCAAAGTCACAGCATTTGGATATTGACCCCCAGCAGGAAAATGGATCAATTAGGCAAGCAGAAAGAGGCAAACAAATCTACAACTATAAATGTCAGCACACACACACACACAGAATTAGGGAGAGAGATCAAAGGCAAGTTTTAACTATCCAGGAGAGACACCAAGATGATTCGCATTGGAGCAGCAAGATCCAGGCACCCAGAAGACCTTTTCAGAACTTCCAACGATATCTGGAGAAAAATCAAAGGCTGAATCCTTGGCTATTGCATTTCAAAATAAATAAAGACTCCTCTACCTCTACTTCCTTCATAAAATATCAGCCAAGCTAAATTTATGCTCTAGAATATTACCCTGAGAGCTCTCCCTGGAAGAAATCATTTTAACCCTAATACTGCTCTTTGTTTTGAATCCAAATCTTCTGCCTTTGCCCACAAAGCCATTAGCAGACAAATTAGAAAAACATCCCATCAAAATATATTTACCAAGCAAAAGGGTGCAAAGTGCTGTACTAGAGGAAGTACCAGTAACCAGACGACGTTATTGAAACATCCCTCTTCGAGTATTCTAAACCTACTTTATTACTAGTCCTTTCTGCAGGGCTAAGCATTGCCTTTTTTTTTTTGGAGGTCATCCTTTAAGTGTCAAAATCCTTGATGTGAGGATAACACATTCAATTGACAACACCTTTCAGAGGGGCAGGACTACTGACATCTGTGAGCCTTTGACCGGGAAGAGGCCCTGAAATGTACTGAGAAACGGGAGAAGCAAAGGTAGAAAAAGAACCAAGAAACCAGACTTGCTCCATTGTAATTAAACATTGCATGATATGGAGCTAAATTCGAAACACACTTTATCTACATGCTGCCCTCTGTCAACTGGCTGTAGCTTTCTGGAGCTCTGTGCTAAGGATTCTTAGCCTGTTTCTGGACATGGGCTGACTGATGAGGGGCAGCATATGTAATGTGTATTTTCTAACCTTTCTACAGGGGAAGAGCACAGCATTTGGGGTCAGAATCTGGGCTCTGCCACTTGTAAGCTGTAAGTTCTATGGTGCTGTGAGCATCACTGCACCTCTATGACAATTGGTTTTCTTATCTCCAATATGTAAGACAAAAAGATTATTATAGCTGGGTATGGTACAGTTGCCACAAACCTAGCATCCAGCTAAATTAAGTAGAAATAATTTACTATCAGGTATTTTGTGGCTTACAGAAAACTCACAGGAAGGTTAGGAGCGCCAGTTCCAACCTGACTCTGCAGAATGCTTCCCAGTCCCCAGTATCACGCTGCCTCTGCCATGACAGCAGGAGAGCTGTCACCGTCAGTGCAAGAAGGTGCCAGATAAGGAAGCCTTCAACTGAAAAATTGCACTGTCTGTGCCACAGTCGCCATTAGTAAATGAATGTCTGCCTGTTCTGTCCTCTACTTCACTCAGTTCTAAATCAAAACCTCCGGAGAGTATCTCTGACTGCTAGAACCAAAATCACACAGAGCTCTTCATCCTCAAGGGAGTGTGAGACCCTATGACTTCAGACAACAGAATGTCTAGGAGAGCACTCCAGATGATGCCCTCCAGGTGGTCGCACAGATGCTCCTGGGGACTGAGTCACTCATTCCTCCTGCAGCTGATGTTATGGGTGGCCGACCTCTCTAGGCTCAATCTTTCTCTGGGAGTTCCCTTCAGATGGAGAAACTTAATTTACCCAGGATGTGGCCCAATCTCCGGAACACACTGCATCTAATTGTTGATCTGCAGGAGGATAAGAAGGACAGGAAGGACCCTTTGGCTCAAGGCAGCATCATTCCAGCAACAGAGGTCCTCATAGAATGGACGGTATCCTGCGTTACGACTGCCGCATAGTTTAACTCCTTTCTCTACACAATCTTATGTCATTAATTCCCCCACAGCTGCCAATAACATGGTGACTCTTCAATGTAAACTTCTCCTATGCAATTATTCACCTCTGAGTCAGTTTGCTGAGGGGCCTCACCACAGGCAGACACATTGGATGTAGGTGTAATAAAGGTTGAAGCAGCCAGTTCTCAAAGCTCACCACAACTTCTTTCAGTCCTCAATCATGCAACTCACATGAAAATATCCCCGGCAGCTGTCACAGAGCCTGGTTCAGGGTGAACCAATACATATTTGCTTAGCGATAATAGGATATTGCTAACATTTGTTGAACATGTCCTATTTATCTAGATATTAATCTAAGTTATTTGTATAAACTAACTCATTTAATCTTTATAAGAAGTGTATAGAGTAGATACTATTTTATCCACTTTACAAGTGAGAAAAATAAGGTACAAAGTGGTTATTTTCAAAGTTAAACAGAGTGTAAGTAGCAGAGCTAGGATTTTAACCCACATAGTCTAATACTAAAGCTGTGTTCTTACCTGCTTTTCTGCTTCAATATTAATTTTGCAGCCAATAAAATCTCTCACATAGGAAAAAAAAAAAAAAAGCCCTGCTTTGACATTTTAAAAATGTGTTAAGATTAGGAAAAGGGGATTAAGGGACTTTTACTGAGGTCTGTAGTGGGTTGAATAATGGCAGCTTCAACTGCCCAGGATCCTAATCCCTGGAACCGTTAACATGTTATATAGCCAACAGGACTTTACAGATATGATTAAACTAAGGATGTTAAGATGGAGAAATTATCTGGAATTAGCCAGGTGGGCCTTAAATGTAATCACAAGAATGCTTCCAAGAGAGGCAGAGGAAGATACTATGAGGAGAAGACAGAGTGATGGCAGAAGCAGAGACTGGAGTGATGCGGCCAGCAGAAGCTGGGAAAGACCCCCAGACACACACCTGCGAAGAGGAGGAAAGGAATTTCCCCTTGGAGCATCCAGAGAAAACTAGCATTGCTGGCACCTTGGTTTTCACCCTGTAAGATTCATTCCAGACTTCTGGTCTCAAGAACTGTAAGAAAGTAAATACCTTTTGTGAAGGCAGTAAATTGTGATCATTTGTTTCAATAACAACAAAAACTTAATATGGGTTTATAAAAATCATAGCATTTGCAGTACTATGTGGAAGCATCTTTTGGAGAGCTAGATTGGATCTGCCTAGCTATCGCAGGTTAACAGGAACAGCCCAATGAACTCTGAAAATATTGGCTGTGGACCTGATCTAACTACCACCTTCCACTAGGGACAGTGTTTAGGTGGGACACGAGACTCAGAGATGTAATAAATGTGTAGCTGGTAATCAGTATTGATAGGTCATATTTCTCCTCCCAAAACTTAATTTCTCAGAGTTAAGAAATTGTACATGAGGCAGGTCAACTGTATAACGCCTGGCAACAATCATACTTAAATTTCAGGATAGCGTTTTCTGCATTCCACCTAAGAAGTGGCCTTGCACGTCATCAAAATGAAAGCCAGATTTGAATCCCACATGGATCCAAACATACAAGACCAGCTCCCAGATGCTAATAATCTTTCAGAGGGTGGGAGAAAGGAAAGGAAGCTCCCATCCAAACGCCATTGGGTTCTTCATGAACAATAGAAATGTCTCCTAAATTTAGAGATCCTCATTCCATCTCAGCTTTCTTATTCCCTAAGCCAGCCTCCTTGAATTTTTTTTGTGGAATAATGTAAGCACACACACACACACACACACACACACACATGCACGCATACAAAATACAATAAATAGCTCTCCTTATCTTCACTGTCTACTTATAACTACAAACAGGCTTGGCAACAGCTATGGTATGACTCCCAAGAGGGAAAAATGGTCAATCTCTGGGCAATCATAAATCACTATCCCAAGGAAAACTGTAAAGAAAAAGGAGATTTCACCAGTGAAATGATCTGGATCAGGGCTTCTCAACCTAATCCTGATGAAAGAACACATTTACTTAAAATTCCCAATCCATCATGGCCCAACACTTGTAAAATGCAATCAACATTAATTACTAGAAAAATGAAATTGAGAGAAAAGATATACCAAATGCAAATCCAATGTATTTCACCTCTTGGATTTAAGGAACATAAAATTACTCCTTCCAAATATTATCAAAGTTTCTAAAAGCTTACTTTTAAATTCTGTTTTGATTTTGTCACCAACTGATAACAAGCACTTCAAAGATGGGTGCCAGCCCTCAGAACACACTTTGAGTAGCACTGGTCTATGTCAAGAGGCTCTAAGTAAAAATTAAAGTTACCGCTAGATTCAGTATGCAAGATGCCATTCTCTAATATCAGTTATGCTTCTGGGAAACTCTAATGAAGCGTTTCTCTTATGTACTAATTCCGCTAGCTCTGAAGCATCTCTGTAACCTTGTACACAATATTTTTTTATTATAATTGAAACACTGCCATATACCCTACACATCAGAGTATTTACTGTTAATACAATTTAAACTGTTCACTGGCTTCATTATTGACTTCAGAGCATCTTGACCTCCTCAGACTATAGGAAGTTAGAGAGTGGAATACACGAAGTTAGAGTGTGGAATGCTAATGTTGATTGCAACAGTCCAGAATTTTAGGTCAATGGAGCAAGTTTGCAAGAAGTTAGTGGAACTGAATTTCTAAAAGTCCTCTGCACCAATACAATTTCATTCTCTAATTATTTCCCGAAATATTCTATAAAGAAATCTACCCGAAGGTCACATCCATGCTTTCTTGAAAGGCATACTCCAGGGCTCCACCTCAGCACCACTGATTCAGAATCTTTGTTAGTGAAACCTAAAAATTCACAGTTTTATTAAGCAACTCATCAAAATTTTAGACCCACAGAATATTAAAATAAGTGTACTTGTTTTAAAAAAGATACATCTGTATGACGAAGTTGCTCTCTTACCTTACTTCTAATACAACGCAATGAAATAAATTCTTATTTTCATTTTTACATTCCTTTCGAGTTTCATAACTATATCATATTAGGGTTAGTGTATACTTAGATCAAATGCTTTTACATCTCATCTTCTTTTAATTAAAGTAGCTTGCAATATTTTGGAAGTAAACACTTTTGCTTTTTGTAGTCCTTGTTACAGAAATTGTTTGGCAGGAAAACTGTGGAATACACAGGGGGAAGAAGCATAATGACCAGCGTTAAGGAAAATGACACTTGTCCTAGAATAGCTAGAAATCATTTGGGATTCATTTACTTCTGGCTTAGTGCGAGAACTGATTAAATGAGCCTAAAAACTAAGTTATCAGCACCAAGTATCTGCAGAGTAGCTGGTTCTGAAAATTCAATTTGACGGGAGTACAAATCACAGCACAATTTTACCCTGCCTTTCTGAAATCCCTTGATCCAAAAGGACATACCTTGATGTTGACATCCAAAACTCTCAATTCACTTCTCTCCATTGGGAAATACCATGTTTTGTTTTATTCTTTTTTTCCCCCTTTTCCTGCTTCTAAAAAAAAAAAATCTTTGTGACCAAGATGGCTCATTTTTAGGGAAGAAACAGGCCTGAAATAAAGTATTCATTTTTCCATGACTGTGTTTGTCAAATATTTTATATTCTTTTTTTTTTTTTTTTAACTTTCACAGTTCTGCAAAGAGGGTATCAGAATTCCTCTTCTGTAAATGAGGAAACAGAAGTTTATGAGGGTAAGGAATAAACCAGAAATCCCACAGTAAGTGAGAGTCAGAATTGAACCCAGCTCTGCCTTACCCCAAAGCCTGTGGCGAGTGGATCACATGGGGGGCCTTACATGCTAACCAAGGTAGGTTTATACGTACACCTTTTCCTCAATAGCGCTTGTTCACACCTAGATTCTGGAGTCTACTGTTTACTACACATGCTCTATCCAGAATTATACTGCCTAGATTAAAAGAGCTTAGGTACTCTTTTAACCTGCAAGGGGTGGGTTACAAGGAGAATCAACATACTGTATGTGTTCAAGAGATCAGCCACCACTTGTTTCAGGCTTGAGAGAGCCCTAAAACCATATCTGACACTCAGCTACTTAGCCTGTTTCCACAGTGACAATTTTCTATAGTCCCTAACTCATTAAAAGAACTCTGATAGAAAGAAAGCTAAGTCAAAGGGATTGAGTTTCTGAAGTTCCCTCAGTTAAATCCTCTCTCTATTTCATAAAGTCAGATAAAGCCTGAGTTATAGGTGATCAATGGCACCACTCCAAATCATAGAGCACTACAGGGAGGCAAAGAGGAGGGTGCCTAATACCCAATCAAATACTGAAGGAGATAAAATGAGTCTATACCATAGTTACCAAAGCCATTCAAAAGGTAGCTCTCAGATATGCAAACTTAAATTGTCCTAAAGTTTACTCTGCTTGGAAGTCTTACACTGGCTACCCTACAAAGATATACCCCTTGTCACTCAGGGGGCCAAGCAACAGAAATGGAAATAAACCAGCACAATTCAAGATGCGAGACAAGACCGTAAATACCTCATTAGCATGTAAGTAACCCTAAATATTTCATTACCAAGTATCTCGTTTCCCCCAACAGAACTCATAAGCCTCTCAATTTGCATTTAATACATCATTTTTCAATTTATTATGAATAAGGAATGATCACCAATCAAAGTTTCTGAGCAGAATTAAGTAAGTATATTTAGTTGGATATAGTTTCAACCAGAATCAAAGATCCATTGCTATAGATAACCTTTGCACAGGAGACGAAACATTTTTCAGTGGGGCAGTGTGGAATAGTGGTGTGTATATGCCACCTCACTTTCCTACCTCCACTACCCCGTCACTATCTATTACCTGCTTCAAGTATGTAGACTTAACACAGTACCCAGTAAGGAAGGCTTATGTCCCCTATCATCTTTCCTTTAGTTTCTTGTACAATAGGAAGCCTAGACAAAGCCAATTTTATGCTCAAATGCTGTAGTTTTTCTTAATTGGGAAATTTTATGTTGCCATTACTGTTTTTCAATTGGTTTTGAAGATTTTTTTCCCCTCTTTTTAGAAAAGTAACACATTAAATACAGTATGGTATCCTGGTTTAAATCTTGGAACAGAACTAGTTAAAAATTCAAATAAAGTATCCGGTTAATAGTAATGTATAAATTTTAATATCTCATTTTTAACAATTGTACTGTAATTACATAATATATTAACATTAGGAGAAGCTGGGTGAAGAGTATACAGGAGTTCTGCTCTCTTTGCAACTTTCCTATACCTAAATTATTCCAAACTTTTCAAAACAACTATTACATATTTTAGAAGATTTAGAAAGTACAGATCAACAAAACTGAGGAAGAACTCAAAGATAACTTACCAAATTTTGTCACTTTCAGATTTATTTCTATAAAAAGTTATCTTTAATTCATGCTATACATATTATCTTCAATTTTATTTTAAAGTAAGTGGTAAGTTATTTCCATGTCTAATATTGATTTAGAACATTTATCTTCCCAATAGTCAATATTAACTGTTTTTGATAAAATGTCAATATTGTATATTACCTGTATCTATCATAAATTTTTATAACACTCAACAAGTATAGAATTTTATGTTTTTTTTATTTTTTAATGCTATGAAACATACATCAGGGGCCAAATTGTTCACTGCCATAATTATTATTTTAATAAAAATTATCATAGAATTATTATTTGTGTTAATGGGTATACCCATTTTGAAAAGAAGTATATAAGAATATCCATTTTGTTATAACCTTGCCCAGATGAAATAGCATAATTTTAATATGAAATAATTTTAAAATACCACCTAATTCAATAGGCAAAAAGTAGTATATCATGCTTTTAACTTGAATTTCTTAAGAATATACTGAAGTGGGACATATGACAGTATGTTTACTAGGTATTCAAACAGCCTAAGTGTTCAAACATTGGGAAATGGTTGTCAGAAAATTCAGAGGAAGAAATGCAAATGGACTGTACATATATATATATAAATGTAAGAAATGTATGTTTTTATATTTCTGAGAAAGAAATTCAAATACATGTGACACACATAAATGTCTAACATATATGAGACAACTATTTCCCATGGGGTCTTATTTGCATTTTATTTATTTAACTGAGACAGAGTCTTGCTCTATCTCCCAGGCTGGAGTTCAGTGGCACAATCTCAGCTCACTGCCACCTCCACCTCCCAAGTTCAAGCCATTCTTATGCCTCAGCCTCCCAAGTAGCTGGGATTACAGGCTCACACCACCACACCCAGCTAATCTTTATTTCTTTGGTAGGGATGGCATTTCACCATGTTGGCCAGGCTGGCCTCCACCTCCTGGCCTCAAGTGATCCTCCTGCCTCAGCCTCCCAATGTGCTGGGATTACAGGTGTGAACCACTTTGCTTAGACTATGTTTTTTTTTTCAAATGTATAATTTGCTTTTGTAAAACAAATTTATTCTTTTCTTTATGGTTTCTGCCTGTGTCACCCTTAAAAACTTTTACCCACTGTCCTCAAGAAAACTTTACCCATATCAAAAATATTTTTATTCATATACATGCATAGTCAAAATTTTGGAAATTGTTTTAATACATATTTATTTAATTCTTCTGTCTAGAATGTATGTAAATGTGTAAGAGATGGGATTATCCTAGAAAGTAATCATTAATTTGAAATACTCCCTTTTTGAAAGAGTAAATTCTTACATATACTAATGTTTGTTTTTCAACTTTCTATTGTATCTACAACAACATATCTGCTGAAAAAAACTATTGTAGGTGGATTTTTTTAAAAATGTTAATACCTCCTTGCACGACTTTCCCTGTCTCATTATTCTTTATCAAACTCTAAGTCCCTATTTTCATATTTTTAAGCTTCTAGATGAGTATTAGAAACATTTCATCATGTTTCAACAACATCTTCTGACATTCTGGGAACTGAACTACATGAATGTATTAACAAAAGAATGGACATTTTTACAATTTGAATCATAAGACGATGATATGAAGCTCCATTGCTTTCAAATTTTTATCAATGTTCTCAGCAAAGTTACACATTTTTCTTCAAATTTTATTTACTTATTTTTATGGTGGTAAGAGAACATGACATTATATCCACCTTACTACTTTTTAAAATACACAATATTGTATTTTTGGTAGAGATGGGATTTCGCCATGTTGGCCAGGCTGGTCTCAAACTCCTGGCCTCAAGCGATCCTCCCACCTCGACCTCCCAATATCCTGGGATTACAGATGTGAGCCACCTCGCTCAGCCTATTTACGGCTTTTTCCTTGTCTACTTGTAAAATAGCTTGAGCCGCTGCTCAGATGGACAGTTGGAGGGAAGGTTGACTGGCAAAGGTGCCAATCTAGTCCTCAGTGTCTAGCCTGTCACTTGGATTTTTATAAATAATTATAGCTGAGGTTCCTCACCACCCTGTCCTTAGATCCCATGTTTTTTGTTTGGTTGGCTTTTTTGAGACAGGGTCTCTGTTGCCCAAGCTGGAGTCCAGTGGTATGATCTCAGCTCACTGCAACCTCCCCTCCTGGGTTCAAGTAATTCTCACACCTCAGCCACCTGAATAGCAGAAACTATAGGCACTTACCACAATGTCCAACTAGCTTTTTGTATTTTAGTGGAGACTGAGTTTCACCATGTTGTCCAGGGTGGTCTCAAACTTTTCAGCTCAGGCAATCTGCCCATCTCAGCCTCCCAAAATGCTAGGATTACAGGTGTGAATGTCCACATCCAGCCAGATCCCCTGTTCTGTGACCTCTTTTCTTCTCTAAGATTGCCCTTAACATTTGTTTTTATCTAATATTTCATGGCTTTAATACTTGAAGTGGGGAAAAAAAAAGGAAATACTAAGATTTATTAAGAGTTTCACACCCTACTAACGCATTGCCCTGTAGTAGCCTTTTCTTAAATATAAAGTGCGAAAATGTGTATCTTGAAAGCCTATTATGTTTTAAACAGTGGTTCAGGGAAATGAAGAATCAGCAGAGGTTATGCAATTTCTTTTCAGTTAAATTGTACATTTTAGGTAAAATTACCAAAGATCTTATCTGTGAATTTTAATCATAAGTGAGTACCTGCAGTCGCTATTTAAACTTAGCAACTAACTGTGACTTGAGTCCAATCAGTAAAGTTAAAATCACAAATAGGTTAACCTAATCCTGACAGCTGCTCATTTCTCTTATTAGGCTGAGAGATCAGGTTTTCAACACCCCCACATCTGGGCTGTGAGCAGCAAAACTCCAGAGATTGGTTTTGTGTAAGCTGAACCATAGTGATTCTCCTGGAAGTCCATGCCAGGGAAAAATAGAAATTTCCTATTCCTCTCTCAAGATTCGCATTGTCCACACAGCCTCCAGCTCTCTCTCCTGTGCCAGCAAGCAAAGCATGTTCTATCTCCACAGAAAAATCTGTAAACATTAAGTCATCTGTATAGATAACTTTCCTTGCATGTTGTTTTATTTTTTTTAACCAGGAAAAAAATAAAACCACAATTTAAACCAGTAGCAGTAGCCCAGAATTAACGAATAGCTAAAAAAGAAAAAAAAAATTAGCATATGAGAAAACTTGCAATGACAAATGACCCCACACAGAGTGGGGAAGAAGAGAAAGGCATAAGGAATTACAAACACAGAGGGAAGAAATATTTTTAAAGGAAGCTTATGAAACACCTTATAATTTACTTCAATTGCTAATTGCTTTGAAACATAGGGAAGAAATCAATAGGAGATTCATGGCATTTTAGGCAGGAAATTGTGTGGAAATTAAGTCTAGTGAATCTAGACATATCCCATCGTTAATTTGGGAAAAAGCTAAAGACATGGATACCCACATTCACATTTGATCATACGACTTCCATCATAATAGGACATCATAGCCAAATAAATCAAAGCAATTATTCTGGTTCATTGGGTTTTTGGAGGATAGGTATTCATCACAGATGCTGCAGAAACCTGTGGTTTAGGGAAGAAATGAGAAGTAGCAAAGAGAACATTTCTGCATACTGGCAGTAAGAGACATCAGTGTTCATCTGTAACTCACTCAACAATATGCTGAGAAAGAGAATTACTCAGCCTTTTTCGATTCCACAAAATCTTCTTGAAAGTTGTCAAGTCTTGATGTTAATTTCTTTGATACCACATAAATATGTTAGGTTGCATCTTCTGAAATTTTTTTTTTAATTTCAAGTCATTTTTATCTTCAAATGAGAATTCTGTAAGATTCAACCTAGTGAACCGGGAAAGATGGGATGAAAGGCTAGGGTACAGTATGAATATTTTAAGTCATTATCTCTCATCCCTATGCTCAGAGAACCATTTACTCCACCAAAGCTGTTTGGGCTGGGTCAGCTCCCTTCTCCCTCCTGCAAAAAGCAAAACTCAACCAACGGGTAGTAAGTTCATTATCACAAGTAGCAATTTGATAGTATAGAAACTACACCAGTATTGCAATTATGTAAATAGAGTCACTCCTAGGCAAAACTATGTTAGCAGGAAAGGAAAGTTATACACATAATCACGGCAACAGAGGAATTGGTTAGACCTGGGTTGAATCCTGTTTCAAAACTACTGTCATCCTACTATCTTGATACCCTGGAGAATCGCTCTGATGTTCCATTTCTTCCTTAATAAAAAATAATATTTTTTATTTACCTGGTAGGATTATGAAGATTAAAATAGAAAATGTACACTAAAATGTTATGGTGAGCTAGATGCATCCTAAGTCTGCATTAAATGTCGGTGTCTTATATTTTTTCACCCCACTCCAGAGCCTGTCTACCCTATCTTGTTAGAATGGCCTAGAGAAAACCACGTGATCTCTTAAGTCTTTTCATCTATTGGTCCTGACTGTTTACTGCATGCCATGTAAGGATCTAATCAATAAAGTCTAACCCATTTCTAGTGATTAATAGGCTTGTCTTCTAGAAAGATCTGCATTTTAAATAAACAAAAATCCCTCTTTTCAAAACAAGGAGGCCAAATGGTTGAGATCCAACCATTTGTTAAATTCTAAGGTCTGGGTACTAGCATTCACCCCCTAAAACCCAGGTCACCAATCTTTTCTATAAATGGCCAGAGAGTAAATAAACTATAGAGTCCACGTGGTCTGTGGTGCAACTGCTCCGTTTTGCCACTGTAGCTGGACAGAAGCCAGACACAACATGTAAATGAATGAGCATGGCTGTGTTCCAATAAACTTTATTTATGAACTCTGAATTTAAATTTTACATAATTTTATTGTCACAGAATATAATTCTTTAACTATTTAAAAATGTAAAAACCATTCTTAGCTCATAGAATCATACAAAAACAGGGTTTGTTTTTTGTTTTTTGTTTTTTTGTATGTGGCCTGACCCATGCACTGGTGCTCAAACTTAGCAAATTAGCCACTGCCAGCCCGTGTAGCCAAATGCAGTTTCTTCTTGTAATTTCCCAGTAAAAAGGAAAAAGCAAAAGAAAGAAGAAAAAGAAAGAAAAATAGAAGGGAAAAAAAGGAGGCAGAGAGGAAGAAAGGAAGCAAAAAGAGAAAAAAGGAGAGAAAAGGTAGGGAAGGGGGAAATTGTGCTCATATTTCTCTACAACCAAGAAATGTAAAGTCATAAGTTTGATCATAGGGACCTTGTCTTGGTTTCGATCACAAATTGTGTTTCTTTTGATTCACAGGTAGATGGTTCTAATCTACTCTTATTTTGCAATACTGCATCAAAAAATTGCACTTATATTGCTATTCTGGGGATTCTTGGCATTAAATCTTTAGCCCAATTGAAAAACTAACTGCCCACTGAAAGCTGCTGTCCTCCTCCAAAGTGATGGATTCATAAATAACCCGGCAGGGCATGACATCTTGGTTTAGATGTCCGTTCTGCTGACTACTAGCTAAAGGATCTTGGGTAAAATAGCCTCTACACAGTTTACTCATCTTTAAAATTGGATTATACTGGTTAAAACGACATGTCTGGCCATATCTATGTGGGCCTGCTGCAGCCCTTAACTCATAAAATTGCCGTGAAATTTAAATGAGAATTATATATGCAAAAATTCTAAAAGAGTCGAGTTGCTTAATAAATCATGGTCATCATTATTGTCCTCTTAAAGATACAAAAACCTGGTACTCTACACAAAAAGGTGTGACAGTAGAATTACTGCAGCAACAAGAGTGCTGAATATTGTACAGGCTGACTGCTGCTAAGCTGCCTGGAAAGCAGGTGAAAGTCTTGAAATTTCTTAAAGGAGTGCTGTTATTAATGGTGCTTCCAGAGATGGGGAAGTAAGTTACTTGGAGACATATTGGTGGGTCATTTTGCATAAGACATGCAGAGGAGGGAGGAAATATCAATGCCTGCCAATTGCTTTGGATTTTTATCAAAATTGGCAAGGAATTCTTACTTAAAAAGAAAGAAGAAATAACATTAAGTAAATTAGTGGTTTTAAAGAGAGAGAATAAAAGCAAAGACAATCTTGTTCGTTTTCCTGGAAGCTTAATAACTAATTTGGCTCTAGGTTTGTATTAGAAAAAAACAAGTGCTAGTTAAACACAAGGTAGTTCGTGTGTGTGAGTCATAGGAAGTTCTGTGGTACAGGGAAATTATATCACGTAATTTTACGATCTGCTGGGCAATAATTTCATTTAATAAAGACACAGATGTATGCTTTGTCACACAGAGAAAAGTTTTCAAGTGTTCCCATCATAACTTTAATCAGTTTTTAGATTTTAGTTCCTCTGGCACATTTATTCTTTATTCCTATGGCAAATTTAACTTTTATAGGATTAAAAAATAAATTTTATAAAAAAGTCACTTTACTGACATTCCCCAAATCTAAAGGCACTTCCTAGAGCTATAACCCAAGTTAGAGAAATAAATCAATTGAGGGATAAAGATTTTTAGCAACTGGAAAAACATTTCGGATATAGGCACATCAGTCCAAAGAAAAGCAATGCTTGAGCACAGCATTTGGAGAGGAAAGCAGTAATTTTTTATTAAAGTCATAAAACCAAGTAAAGCATCAAGTAAAAAAAGAACACTATAGTTGATTTTAATTCCTTGGGATAGGTGATATATTTCTTAGGAAACAAAAATATGTTTTATCAGCATTATTTTGTTACATCAACAAGAATAAGAGAGTGAATGATGGAGAGATACCCTATGTTCATGGATTGGTAGACTCAATAGTATTAAGATGGCAGTTCTCTCAGTTTCACCCATGACGTGCGAAGACATAAGATGTCATCACTCCTATGTTACAACAAACAAAACATGAACTGGATGCATAAGACAGGTTTCATGCCAAACTGCCACTGCAAAATCTGGACACACAGGTAACTCCAAACAATTACAGCTGATATCTGCTCACTGTGAGCAGAAGCCTTCTGGAGTCAAAAACTGGGAAGAACACTAAATGGCAGCTTTGATGAATTCTGGGAAGCTAAGCATCGATTAGCATGAAAGAGAAACTCCTGGGGTTAACAGTCTGATGGGGGTGCCATACTTCTGTGGGCTTTATTGCAATAAATAATACAAGTTCTCAATGTCAAAATTCAAGAAAGATGGCTGTGGTAGGGGTCAGGTAAGAAAAAACACTGTGAAATACATATAAAGCCTTATCCATAACAAAGCCTACTCTCCAAAAATAAAGACTTTACCAGAGCCTCATCTCACATGGAAAAAGTCATTCCTATGACTCAAGCCCCCTCCAGCTTTCATGTTCAATCTAAAGAGGGGGAAGCTAAGAAACCTACCACATTGAGATTTTATTATAAGATTATAGAATACTTCCTCTCCCTCAGACTTTACACAACACCATTAGGTCTCCAGTATAGTAGCAGTGAACTACAGCTCAAAGAGTACCAAGATATAGACTCTATTAAAATTGGAGTTTTGTCTGGGTACAGTAGTTCATGCCTGTAATCCTAGCAATTTGAACAGCTGAGGTGGGAGGACTGCTTGAGATCAGCCTGGGCAACAAATGAGACTCTGTCTCCACAAAAATCAGAAAGTTAGCTAGGCATGGTGGTGAGCACCTGTGGTCTCAGACACATGAGAGACTGAGGAAGGAGGATTGTGTAAACCCAGGGAGTCAAGACTGCAGTGAGCTGTGTTCATGCCACTGTGCTTGAGCCTGAGTGACAGAGTGAGACCCTGTCTCAAAAAAACAAAACAAAAATGGAGTTTTGGGAGAATCCCAAAGAGAACAAACAAGACAAAAACAAAGATACCATAGGGATGTGAAGACTCTGGCACCTATAACTACAGAAAATACTAAAGACAACCTAAATTCTATCCATATCACATAAAAAGTCACATTAAATGTTTATTTAACTCGATTTCTATTACTTCATACATTGTTCAGAAAATAAGACAAATATCAAGAGAAAACACAGTCTGAAGAGACAAAGCAACCACTAGAACCAAATTTAGATGTAACATAGACTTTGGAACTAACAGAGAATTTAAAGTTATTGTAATTAATATGTTAATAACTGTAGTGAAAAAACCAGAGAACATGCAAGAACAAACAGGAAAGGTAACCAGAGAGAAACTCTAAGAAGGAATCAAAGGGAATACTAGATATCAAAAAACTCTAACCTAAATGAAGCATGCTTTTGAAGGAAATAAAAGCATTTTACCTCAAAATATATTTCTTTGACTCATTTTGAAATGGCTGCTGGGGGCAGGGGGTCAGAAGACAGAAGTGACCTTGCAAAGCTCTCTTTTGTAAAGGAAATTTGCAGCTGTGGAGAATCTCCATTAATGCAGCCAGGTCTTTCCTTTCTTGGCCTTTCCTGGATCTAGTAGAGGTTAAGTCTGACATCTTTAAAAGTTTGAAAAGAAATAGTTATCATCCATTGTCTCTAAGGGCTATGGCCTATGAGACTTCATCTATGTAACAAGGCCAACTTTGCTAGCATAGCCTCTTCATTTCTCTCTCCCATAACCTGTCTTGACCCTCAAATTTGATTTACCGCCATAACATGTTTTTGGCCATGCTCTGAGCCCACATTATTTTAACCTCAAGATAGTATATAAGCTCCTGTACCTTGCTGGGGGCTTGGGTCTTTATTCTGAAGCCTCTTGAGTATACATGTTAAATAAATTTATACATCTTTTCTCCTATTAATCTTCCTTTTGAGAGCTGACTTTTCAGTGAAGCTTCAGAGGGCCAAGAATTTCTCTTGGGAGGGAGAAAGGCAGAGGAGTAAGAAAAAAAATAGGATATCCAGGAAGACATAAATAAATGAAGAGGTATTCCATGTTCATGGGTTAATAGAGTCAATAGCATTAAGACAGCAGTTTGTCTCAACTTGATCTATAGAGTCAACACAATCACAATCAAAATTCTAGCAAATTATGTTTGGATATCGACAAAATAATTTGAAACTTTACATGAAAAATCAAAATGCAAGGAAGAGCCAACACAACCCTAAACAAGAAAAACAAAGCTGGATGACACATATTATTCAGTTTCAAAAGTTACTATAAAGTTAAAATACAGATACAGTGTGCAATCATTAAGGAAAACAGACACATAGATCAGTGAAACATAACAGAGAGTACAGAAATAGATCCAGACAAATTTAGCTAAATAATCTTTGACAAAAGTGTAAAGGCAATACAGTAAAGAAAAAAATGGCTTTTCAGTAAAGAAAAGAACGGAAAGGTTGCTAGAACAACAAGACACTCATATGCAAAAAAAAAAAGGGAGGGAAAGAAAAGAACATAAACCAACACCTTTTACCTTTCACAAAAATTAACCCAAGTGGATTATAGACCTAAATTACCTTGCCCTAGAATGATTAGAACAGAGAGATTGTAGCTTGTAATGTAAGGGGATAAAGAGGGACACTGGGGGTCATAGGCTCTAGTTTAGTTAGTTTTCACATGAAAGGTAAAGACTGACCTGCTATGTCTAGGAATTAGCTTGCTCTGGGAGGGACAGTTCCTCCAGGGTCTCCAGGATCTCAAGATATCAATGTATCAAACACAGAGAAACTAGAAAATACAGTTATTACACTGTAAAAGCCATGTAAAATCATAAATGAATCTTAAATGCATATTGTTGACTAAAAGCAATCAGTCTAAAAGTCTGTATGATTCCATTTAAATGACATTCTAGGGAAGCCACAGCAGTAGAAACAGTTAACTGATCGGCGATTGCCAGCAGATTAGGGGAAAACAAAGTTGAATAGGTGAAGCACAGGGATTTTTTTTTCAGAGCAGTAAAGCATTCTTTGTAATACTGTAATTGTGGACAGATGACACTATGCATTTGTCAAAACAGATTAAACTTTATGGCACAGAAATTGAGCCTTAATGTATGCAAAAATTTAAATATCATTTAGGAGGTTGAGGAATCCTAGGATGGAAGTAGTCACAAAAGAATCAATTGTACTACAAATGTATAAAATAATCTCACTGATGGGATGGGGCAAAGTGCTGACTTGAGCAACTTAGAGTAAAGCAAGGCAAAGTGTGCAGAAGCACTGCACTCTAGTTGATAAAGTTGTTTCCCATGAAAATACGGGTTAACAATTCCAAACCATTATAAACATATGCTGGAATAGAACAATTAAGTGAATTTATGATAGCAGGTAGAAGTCAAGTTTCTCATATTTTGGAATAGGTATGTACAGATAAGCAAGGTATAGAGACATTAGTATAAGCTTATGTTTAGCTTAATATAAATGCAAATGATTACATACAGTAATACTGAAAAAATATAGATAGATATAGATTGGATAGTAAACACACATGTATGTTCTTGCTTTGTCAGCTGAGAAAACCTAAAGGCAATGACACCCAAATTGTAATGAGTACACCTAGCATCCAGATCTTGTGGTTTCCAATACCATTCTCCAATAAAAATGTCATTCTCTATTATGAAGACTCCTTGGAAAAATGGTTGATTTTAGGACTGAGGCAGGAAATATACAAGATGAGACCAGAGCATCTTGCAGGGACAGAAGGTAAGGAAGTGCTCAAATGAACCCATAAGGATTATGGTATATAAAAGAACACAAAAGCCAACAACGGTCAAACCTGAGACAATTTGAACAAAAGATGGTATTAGATTATAACCCCAAGTATAAATATTCATGACTACACACTGATTTAAATAAATGAATCATGAATTCATCTTAAATGAATGAATAAATAAATAGAAGGAGAAGAGACATCTCCCATGCAGAAGAATCCCAAATAATTTATGTAGATCCTCCACCATCAAATGGGAAGCATAACTCCCTATGCCTTACATGTGGATTCTGCATAGTGACTTCCTCCCCAAGAGTGGAGTACAGCAAGTGGGGGAAGAAACAGTGTAAGAGTAGAGAAATATGACACTGTCTCAGCCCAGTAATCAAGGTTAATATGATAGCGGTAAGTCATGTTGATAGTATATGTCCTTGAACTTGATATAATGTGATGAAAATGGCACTTTATCTCTGGTATTCCTCCCAAGAACACAGAATCCCAATCTAATTATGAGACAGATATCAGATGAATTCCAACTGATGGACATTTTAGCGAATACCTGAGCAGGATGTCTCAAAACTTTCAAAGTTATCAGAAACAAAGAAACTGAGACACTGACACAGCCAAGAGAAACCAAGAAGACATGATGACTAAATGTAATGCAGTATTCTCAAGGGGATTTTGTAACCAAAAAAAAGGCAACACTAGGTTTAAAAAAACCTAAGTAAATCTTTAAAAAATATGAACATTAGTTAGGAATAATGTATCCATATTTGTTTACTAGTTGTGACAAACATACCATAGTAATGACAGATATTAATAAGAGAGGAAATTGTATGTAGGGTGTATGGAAACTCTCTACTATCTTGGGACCTTTTTGTAAATCTAAAACTGTTTGGAAAATAAAATTCAAAATATATAAACACGCTGGGCATGGTGGCTAATGCCTGTAATCCCAGCACTTCCAGAGGTCAAGGCAGGTGGATCACAAGCTCAGGAATTTGAGACCAGCCTGGCCAATATGGTGAAACCCCATCTTTACTAAAAGTACAAAAATTAGCCAAATGTGGTGGTGTGTGCCTGTAATCCCAGCTACTCGGGAGGCTGAGGCAGAGGAATCTCTTGAATCCTGGAGGCAGAGGTTGCAGTGAGCGAATATCACGTCACTGCATTCCAGCCTGGGCGACAGAGCAAGACTCTATCTCAAAAAAGAAAAAAATATATATATATGTATGTACACATACATATACATAATCTTTCACATTCATTCCGTATAACAGAACACAAATTATAAATTTCAAAAAACCTGAATAATTTCTTTAGGTATCTAAGGGTATCAGTGTTTATATAAACCATCCTATATACACTGAATCCATACCGTCTACCTATTTGTGCAACATGAACATTTGTCTCTTAAGTATTTATTGGCTTATTCTTTGCTTATGCAGTAATTCAACAAATTTAAAGGATTAACCACATGCCCATGATTAGGATTACTACACAGGCCTAAGGACATCTTTAAAAATGCTCTAAGGGTTTTAGTTAGTAGCAAACTAAAAAAACTCTAATAAAAGCAGAACTCTCCAAGTTATCAGGGGAAAAAAAAAAAACTTTATTTCATTCGCAAGGAAAAACTATTAGCTATTTTTCTAAAGGCTTCATAAGGTATTCCGTAACCTACTGAATTTTAAAAGATCAGTTTTGGCCACAAGCCCAAGCTCAGATTTTTTTTTTTTATTTGTCAGCATACTGAGTGAGGAGCAGAATAAGAAAACACTCTGCACCTGTCCAGCTGTCAAGCAAGCTGTTCTGTCAGTAAGGCTGTATGACCCAGCAGATCTGATGGTGCTTGAAATGTCTGAGGCAGATAGGCATTTGGCAAGAATCTCTAGGTAATCACACTGCAGATTTTTAGGATTCTGAAACAAAATTACACCATCTTTTTCCTGGAGAAACAGCTTCTGGCTTACTACTGGGCCCTGGTAGAGAAGGAATGCTTAGCCATGGACTTTTAAATCACCATGCAACTTGAGCTGCCCATCATATTTTGGGGTTGTTTGACCTACAAAGCTGAAAATTTAGCATTCTGTAAGCAAATAAAGTGGTATAAGAGAAAAAATTTAAGCACATCTTGAAGTCATAGAGGTGGCCAGAAGTATGACTGAAGCACAGTGGCCAATGGTTTAGTTGGACTTTAGGGACTAAGAAAAAACAAGATTGGAAAATAAGCCCTCGGGGGATCTTGAGAAGAAATATGTGGAGAAACTCTCCAAGTGGGAAGAGTGTAAAGACACTTGAAAATGATTGCCAAAAGAATGCCCCCAGCAGAGGAAGACCTTAATAATCAGGTGGATAAAATTACCTTTTTTATGGACATCAATCAGACTCTTTTCCCAACCACCACTGTCCTTGCCTAGTGGGCTGATCAACAAAGTGGCTGTTGTAGCATGATAGAGATTAGCAACATGGAATCACTCACCAAAGCTGACCTCGTGAAAATGTCCAACTGTGAGACCAATGATAACCCCCGCTATGGCATTCCCAGTGAGGATTAGCCAACTACCAGGCTGGTTACACTGGACTACTCCCATCATAGAAGGGCAGCATTTTGCTCTCACTGGAAAGCAGATACTTATTCTGGATTTGAACCTGCCTTCTTGACTGTATCACTTCTGCCAACACCACCATTCATGAGCTTCTAAATTGCTTTCTTCACAGTCACGATATGATGCCTTCTGACCAAAGCACTCACTTTATACAATGTAAGTGTGGCAATGAGCCCACACTCATGGAATTCACAAGCCTTAAAATGTTTCTATCACCCTAAAATCTGACAGAATAGTAAAATGGCCTTTTGAAGATTCAATCATGGTGTCAGCTGGATAACACCTGCAGGACTTGGGTAATGTCACTAAGATATGATACATGCCCTAAATCAGTGGCCAACATATGGTGCTAGTCTCCTATTGCCAAGATTCATGGATCTGGGCATCAACAGGTAGGAATAGCTCCTCAAACTATTACCTCTAATGAGCCATCCATGAACAAAATATCTCTATCACATCCTTATGACTTTAAGTTCTGCAGGGCTACAGGTTTTCATTACCAAGAAGGTGTGCATTTGCCTGAAGGCACAGCAATCTTCTATTGAACAGAAAGTTTCAAACTGCCATCTGTCCACTTTGACTTCCTCACTTCAGTGCATCCACAGGCAAAAAAGAAAACTACTATACTGGCTGAATAATAGATTCTGACTCTGACTTTGGTTCTAATTCTGACAATGGAAAATAGAATTACTATAACACAATGGGGATACTGAGGAGTAGGTAAATAGGAGATCTCCTGGGATGATGTGATATTCCTCCCATATGCCATAATTAAAGTCAGGGGAAGTTTTCAGCAATCTAACAGGAAGCAAGACTGCTGGCTGAGACACTTCAACAATAAAGGCTACAATCACCCTACCAACTGACTTGAGGGGGAAAAAATGAGCAGTACAGTAAGAAAGTTATGAGTAACAGCTACATGCCCCATTGCAGATATGATATTTTTCTTATTTTGATGTAAATATAATTGTGTATATTTCAACTAATTCTTTTTTGCTTCCTTTCCCCCCATTTCCCTACCGTATAACAAAAAATGTGTTAATAGTAATCAATCCATATCCCAGGATGAAAACTCTAGGGCATTAAAGGGGAAAGGGATTCAGTGAGAAAAGAGTATCAAAGATAGAAACATAATTTTGTATCTTTGGGGAGGAAGTTAGTGTGTTCTCAGTTGTGCATGAGATAGTTACCTTTTACGTAAAAACATGATTTTAGTACTGTCTTTATTTGAAAGTTAAATATGATCAAAAGAAGTGTGTAGGTATAACAATTTGACAATTGGTGAAAGTGATGGCTTTGTTCTATATCAATTTAGCTAAACTGAAATTGCATTTCCTAGAATTCTGTTCTCACGTGGTGCTGGGTAAGAGTTGGCCAATATTTGCACAAATCTGTAAAGTGGAAATAGGACCACAGCCATGCTGTCATTCTATAAAAGTCACTGTGAGTGCGCCACTGCAGCCCATACGTGATCATTCATCTGAGGGATCACCATTAGTGTGGAGCAACACCTGAACCCACTTTATCTCCTGACCCTTCCTAGGTATTCTTCTGGTGCCCTGAGTCCTGAGATAACAGCATATGTGCAGCCCCGTGGCAAAGGGAGCCTGCTTCTCCTGCAGGTAACCCCTGAGGAGAGTCCAAGGCGATGACAGACAGACATGGGTTTCAGTTTATTCTAATGGGTTCATCCTTTCTGGTTCTGTTTTTTCTTGCTCCTGTACATGCTCAGCTCTTTTCCTCATCTCTCACTCTCTTAATTCATAATTATTTCTGGCTCAACCCAGACTCAAGATACCAGGATTGCACAGACTCCTTCATCAGCTCCCACCACTGCAAAAGATCTGAACCCTATAATAAATCTCAGATTCTTTATCATTATTCTTCTCTAATTTAACCCTGATATGTCTTAATCTTCATTCTGAAGAACGCAGTAATCAAATACCCCAAAAAATCATATATGTAGGATGAATGTGAGTTTAACTATTATGAGACAACATGTTTATCCTCTTTTTTACCCCCCAGCCTAGAAACAAAAGTATAATTATTTATTTTGTTCAGCACATCTCTTGTTAAAACCACATGGCATTCTGGGAACTTTCAGCCAAGAGAAGGCAGCAAACAGGGACACGTTTTGGGTGAAAGCAGGACACATTTACTAAGAAGGAAGGATTTCCCCATCCAGGAAAATATCATCAGTCCAAATCACCAAACATGAATATTATCTGGAATAAGCATCTGTTTGGCACCTTGAAGTGCTTGGTCTAGCATTGGGCCACAAAACTGCTGGTCTTCTGGCAACATCAGCAGATGCTTTAATTATAGATTAAGGAGGCCCATCTGGTCTAGACATGGAGAAGAATCAAACCCTTTTGTGCCTATTGGTTGCAAGACCTAAATAATGGCCATATTTTGTTTATCTTTGCATCCTGGAGCCTAGTCCTATGCTTAAAATGTAGTAGGTACTAAATCATATTCTTGAATGAAAACAAGGCAGGCTAGGGACAGGCAAGAAGTGATAATGCCAAAGATTCCTGGCATAAAAACCTCTTATGGAGTGGACTGACTTAAAATGTATTTCTTAATGTAAATGATGTAATTCTCTTTATATATGTGTGTATGTGGACACACACATATACACTTTATAAATATATTTATATATAAAAGGATATATAACTTTTATATCATATGAAACTTTTATATATATATGAAACTAATAAATATCAGTAAGGTATCTTGTAGTTCTAGGTATCTATGATATCTATTATGTAATATTACACAGACACATTGTCTCTCTCTCTCTTTCTCACACACACACACACACACACACACACACACACACATATGTATATAAGACAGAAAGTAACCCTAAATTATGGATGTTTGGAGCTGGAAAAGGCCTTACTGATATTTATTAATTTAATCCTCATGTAGGAATATGAGGGAAATTAGACACTAGAATAAGCCCTTTTTTTTTTTTTTAACTTGAACACCAAGAGTCAACTTTGGGCTGCTTTACCTTCACCTTTGCAGGCCGAGCCCTGGTTAGTCTTCTAAGCCCGTACTAGAATGACAGTACAACATCAGCAGCGACTGGAGGTAGCCTCACTCTCATCAAATGGTATCTGGTATTTTTTTTTTGAGACGGAGTTTCGCTCTTGTTACCCAGGCTGGAGTGCAATGGTGCGATCTCAGCTCCCCGCAACCTCCGCCTCCTGGGTTCAGGCAATTCTCCTGCCTCAGCCTCCCAAGTAGCTGGGACTACAGGCATATGCCACCATGCCCAGCTAATTTTTTGTATTTTTAGTAGAGACGGGGTTTCACCATGTTGACCAGGATGGTCTCAATCTATTGACCTCGTGATCCACCCGCCTCGGCCTCCCAAGGTATCTGGTATTTCTAAGGGAGCTCTGTTCCTATTTGTACATTCTTTCCTCCCCCAACCTCCCTATTATACATAAATTAGCCTTCCTCTAGCCCAAGTTCTCAGTCTGCTGATCGCATCTTGGATACTATGCTTTTTATTCCCTGACTCCAGCTTACTCAGTCCTACATTCTTGAAATCCCCCTGAAGAGCTGGTCTCGCTCCCAAAACCTTCAGTTGCTTGCCATTGGACTTCAGATGCCCCTGTTCCCCACACCTTAATGCCAATTTCAACCTGCTGGAGTAAGCCTTCTCAAATATGGATGTCAGCTGATACTATGGAGAGCCTGCCTGACTTCTTAGCACTGAAATTTCTAGTTGCACAGTTCAGTCCATTTCTTCTCTCATTTGTCTGACTGTACACTACCGAGTATGTATTCCAGCTGAGCACGGTGTGAGGAGTGGCACCAACCAGGTAGGTTTTAGGAAGGTTATTAAAAAACAAATACTAGGATGAATGATAAATCTGATTCCCCACAGCAATTCATGCATTCTTTGTGTAGAACAGACTCATTACCTCAAAGTAATTATTAATTCAGATTTTTTAATTCACATATGCACTCTAAAACTACCTGTCTGGAAGAAACCTGGGCATATCCTTCTACACTCAAATTTCTGTGGTACCGGGCTTCCAAAGATACTTGCAAACATAAGCATCTTGAGATTTTTCCCCATTAGAAACTCAGCTCAAATATCCTAATGCTTTCATATGAATTCCGTCAATAAGTTGGCTTTTTCCTTTCTGTGCCTCAGAAGGAGGAATATTAACTTAAGATAATGTGCCCAAAAAGAGAAAAAGAAATTGGGAGTGGAGGAAGGATCACACATGTTCATAAGCTGACAACATAAAAAACTGCCTGATATCAGTCTTGAAATTACTTGGTGTTATGTGTCTACTAAATCAACATCTGCCTTAGATGACTAGGAATTAAATCATAAAAAATCTCTCTCATGCCGCAAAATTACTAATAATGGCAATCAGTTCTCCAGAGCTAAGCATAATTGGAAATATTTTTTTCTCAGCGACTCAAAAAGTAAAATATTAAAAGTATATTTAAAAGGTGCTACTTCTAAAAGACAGAGTCAAGGAAAAGTAAAAGTGATTTAATCGATAATGTCAAAAATAACAATAAAATTGGTTACTTAAGAATAAAATAGCTGCATGCCCTTTTCTATGAGTAAATTGCAGATAATGGGTAATCAGAGATGGGAGTATATTGACACAATGTGTGATACAAATTCCCAGAGGCATAGATAATGCATTTACTAAAGAAGTCAGGACAAGCCTTGCTAATTGTTCAAGGGGGATCCTGAGCATCTCACATACACGTCTAATACTAGAGATAATAAGTAAAGTTACCTGCTTATACATCCATCTTTTTCACTACTAACTAATATCTATGAAGTTAGAAGACATGTAATAACCATTATTGTCTCAGTATTTAGCAAATAACAAGTACAGTTGTCCCTTATAATGTGGGCTTCCACACAGAAATAAGAGCAGTTACAACGTCTGGGCAGTTAAACATCAAGACACTCTTAGCTGGATGACAGAACAAAGTTGTGACTGGGCGCTTGGTTTTAGTCTGATTCCATCTGTACTAGATCAAATAGGACTCAGGTATTTGTAATTGTGGATCATACCCTTTTGTTCACACTTCTGATGTTCTGGACCCTCCCTTTTGCATTTCTTTTGTTATTTTGTTGAAATACGATAACAAAGAGAAAGAGAAAGGGATGGGATGTATCTTCCCATCAGGAGGAAGACAAAATCAGCTATTGTGATTCTATTGTCTCTTATCTCTATGTACCCATGGAGGATTGCCTCCAGGACCCTCGCAGATAGAAAAAAATCCATGGACGCTCAAGTGTCTTCCATAAAATGATGTAGTATTTACAGATAACCAGCAAACATCCTCCTCTGTGCTTTAAATCAATAGACTACCTATAATACTTAAAACAATGTAAATGTTATGCTAGTCATTGTCGTAATTGCTTTTAATTGTATTGTTTTTATTATTGTATATGCATTTATTTTTCTGTATTTTTGATCCTAAGTTGTTTGAATCCTCAGATGCAACACCCATGGATATAGAGGGCCAATATACGTGGTAAACATTGACTGAATGAAGTGTTTAGTTGATGTAGCAGCTGAAATGCCTCATGTAACCCCAAAAGGTTTAAAATGCTCAGGATAGCTGATTCTATTTTCCTCCTGATGGGACGATACATCCTATCCCTTTCCCTTTTGTGTCAGATCTCAGCTAAATAACAAGAGATGCAAAAAGGAGGGCCCAGAACATCAGAAGTGTGAACAACAAAAGGGTATGATCCACAAATTACTAATACCTGAGTTCTACTTGATCTAGTACAGATGCAATCAGACTAAAACCAAGAGGCCAATCACAACTTTGTTCTGTCATCCAGCTAAGAGTGTCTTGATGTTTAACTGCCCAGACATTGTAATTGCTCTCATCCCTGTGTGGAAGCCCACATTATAACACCAACCTGGCTTGTCTTCTAGTCTCTTAGATTTCTAACCATTGCCACTTGTATTTTAATTTTGAAATTATATTATTAATATAAGGTATAAGCTGTGCCAAAATCCTCTCAACCTCCCACCTTCTCAGTCTAAAGCTAAAATTTGACAAGAAAATACTCCTTTATACAATCAGGGATAATATAACCTGTCACTTAATGAAAATCCATTAATATGAAAAAGAAATTGTAGGTATCGAGAGTAGTATTAGCATAATAAGTTTTAAGATGATGCGCTAGTGGGAAAAAAAGTAAGAGGTAAAAACAAGGCAGAAAAATTCCCATTTACAGATAAAAAGGTTTTATAAGCTTAGAGGGAACAATGTTGAAAGATTCAGAAACTTTATTTTAAAAAATGTTTACCATAGTGAATAATGCTCAAGTTCCAATATCTATATGGATATAACTAATTATTTTTATAAGTAAACTATATACAAAAGGGAAATCAGAAAAACCTGCAGGCAGATCACCTGAGGTCAGGAGTTTGAGACCAGCCTGGCCAACATGGTGCAACCCTGTCTCTACTAAAAATACAGAAATTAGCTAGGCTTGGTACCTGTAATCCCAGCTACTCTGGAGGCTGAGGCAGGAGAATTGCTTGAACCTGGGAGACAGAGGTTGCAGTGAGCTGAGATGGCGCCATTGTGCTCCAGCCTGAGAGACAAGAGCAAGACTTCATCTCAAAAAAGAAAAATCCATTCCCATGGAATCAAGGTAGAAAGGGAATACGGATAACAATTGAGACTTTATAAGTAATAAACAGTACTTATAAAATACTTTTTAAAGCAGAGGTGATATGCTTCAAGTCATGATGGAATAACAGGGACTAAATTTATACATACTTTGAAATAACAGGGAAAAAGCAGACAAAATACAGGAAAGAGCAGTTTTCAGACATCGGAAAACAAGTAAATAATGGCAGTGATCCCTAAGAATCAGAAATCAAGGTAAAGGAGCCCTAATATTGCTCTAGCTTACTACCTGGAGAAAGTATGCTGCATAAAACGGATCAAACCAAGCAGGACCTGGGTATTTCCCTGAGTTGAAGAGGCAGAGGTCAGGGTATAAGAAGGCTAAGAATTCACACTTAATGGCAGGAGAAATACCGTGGTCATGAAGGTGGTTTTCCTAGAGCAAGGCTCATCAATGCACGCTGGATGCGCTGACCCCTGCAATTTCCCCAAATGTGAGAAACTCAACTGGCATAATTCGTGGTAGTGAGAGACTGTGTTTGCACTTTCCCCTGGTCTTCATGATTGAAGAAGATGTCCAGGCTGGGCACGGTGGCTCACACCTGTAATCCCAGCACTGTGGGAAACAGGCAGGTGGATCACCTGAGGTCAGGAGTTCAAGACCATCCTGGCCAACATGGTGAAACCCCATCTCTACTAAAAATAAAAAAAACTAGCCAGGCATGGTAGTGCATGCCTGTGGTCCCAGCTACTTGGGAAGCTGAGGCAGGAGAACAGCTTGAACCTGGGAGGTTCAAGTGAGGTTGCAGTGAGCCAAGATCACTCCACCGCGCTCCAGCCTGAGCAACAGAGCAGGACTCTGTCTCAAAAAAAAAAAAAAGTCGGCTGAAATTCTCAATTCATGAGGCAGATTACTGAAGAGAAGAGAGTGAACATCAGAGATTATCCGTGGGTTTCCTCAAGACTTTAACCAAGTACTGATCCGCATAGGCATGAAAAATAAGTCCTGAAGCTAAGGCAAGTAGCATTAGAAAGGAGCAGGGAGAATGATCTCCAAGGCTCACTAAAAGATGGGACTAGTTCATGCTCTCAACAGCTACAATGGAAACATCTCCTAAACCACAGCATTAAGTAAAGTAAGCGTCAGTAAAACATGACCCACAAGCCAAATCTGGCATGCCGCCTGATTTTTGGTGAGTAAAATTTTGTTGGAACACAGCCATACTCACTTATTTACATATGATCTATGACTGATTTTGTGCTGCAATAGCAAAATTAAGCCATTTCAACAAAGACCATTTGGCCCACAAAGTATAAAATATTTATTATCTGATCTTCTAGAGAAAAAGTTTGCCAGTGTTTGGATTAGAGCCCTCAAACGTATTTTGCCTCAGGAGTTGAGACAAATTAGTCCTAAATTAAAAGCGGTTCTGGACCCACAAAACAAAACTTAAAAACGAACTTTTAAGTAGCTTAGTTGTGTAATGGAACATAGCCCAAAACTAAATTTATTATCTAAAATTTATGACATAAAGAAAACAAAATCTATCATCTAACACTCATAACTGGTATATAATTAAACATTACTAGTCATGAAAAGAACCAGAAAAATATGAAGCATAACAAGTCAGTAACAAGGAAATCAAAGAAATAACTAAGATGATAGAATTAGTGGACAAGGCTGTTAAAACTGCAATTATAAATACAACTCAATTTGTTCAAGAAGGTGGAGGAAAGTGTAAGTATAATAAAAAGATAAGTGGAAGATTAAAAAAACTGAACTGAAATGAAACTGCAAAGTTTGACATAGAAATGCACTGACTGACAGATTAGACACTGAAAAGAAAAATAATAAACTTAGAGACATGGCAGGACAGGGTATCCAAAATAAAACAGAAGGAGAAAAATACTTAAAAAATAAACAGAACACCAAAATACAAAAAAAATTTTTTTTTAATTAAAAGAAATACAAAAAAATAAACAGAACACCATCTGACAAAGGGCTAATACCCAGAATCTATGGAGAACTTAAACAAATTTGCAAGAAAAAACAACCCCATCAAAAAGTGGGCAAAGGATATAAACATACACTTTTCAAAAGAAAACATTACACAGCCAACAAACATATGAAAAAAAGCTCATCATCACCAGTCATTAGAGAATGCAAATCAAAACCACATTGAGATACCACCTCATACCAGTTAGAATGGCGATCACTAAAATATCAGGAGACAACAGATGCTGGAGAGGATGTGGAGAAATAGGAACACTTTTACACTGTTGGTGGGAGTGTAAATTAATTCAACCATTGTGGAAGACAGTGTGGTGATTCCTCAAGGATCTAGAAATAGAAATACCATTTGACCCAGCAATCCCATTACTGGGTATATATCCAAAAGATTATAAATCATTCTATTATAAAGACACATGCACACATGTTTATTGCGGCACTGTTCACAATAGCAAAGACTTGGAACGAACCATAATATTTGACTCACCTCACCGGAAATCATGGTCACTCTAATTTATAAAAGGAAAAATCTACCAAGTAACTTAATTATTTTCTGTAAACATCTCCATTTTCAGTTATAAAACAGCACATCCCTCTTTACTGCTACTCCAGGACTTTTTTCTGCATGTGATACATGTATATACACACATCTATTTGAGAGAAACCTTCATGACCCAGGTACTGTGCTGAAACATGGCCCAGGTACATGTGTCCACATGATTCAATAAGACAGATGCTGTTTCTGCCCCTACAGAGCACTCAGTCTAACTGGAAAGATACACAATTAAACAACTAATTACAATGAAATGGAATAACAATCAGAGCAGGAGAAGTTCATGGTGCTATGGGGACATATAACTGGTGGATTTTATTGTTTTATAGAAGAAAAAAATCTCCCTGAACTAATAAAGTTAAAACATATTCTTGAAGTCAGTCAGATAAGAGAGAAGCAGCATTTTTCTCATGGGGAAAGTATCAGGAGTGAGAGCGCACTCATATTACAATAAATGAGGAGAGGCGGAGAAAGAAAAATGAAAAAACATGGGATCTTCTCAGGCATATTGAAAAGTTTTCATTTTCCCTGAAGACAATGGGAACTGTTAAAGCATTTTAAGAGGAATGCAATTTTCTTTCTTATTTTTATCTATTTATTGTTTTGACACAGAGTCTGTCACCCAGCAGGCTGGAGTACAGTGGTGCAATCTCAGCTCACTGCAATCTCTGCCTCCGGGGTTCAAGCAATTTTCCTGCCTCAGCCTCCTGAGTAGCTGGGATTACAGGCACACATCGCCATGCCTGGCTAAGTTTTGTATTTTTAGTAGAGACAGGGTTTTGCCATATTGGCAGGGCTGGTCTCATACTCCTGGCCTCAGGCAATTCTGAAATGTACAACTATAATCACTCTAACAGATGCTTCTTCCACTTTCCAAACGTGAAAATGATTACGGAATCCATCTCCCAACTTGTCACATTCTCCTAATCAAAATCCTTCAGTAGCTCCCCATCAACACCAAATAAAATCCATTTCTTCACTTGATATTCCAGGCCTTTCACTGTCTGGCCTCAAATATCTTTCTAGATTCATCTCCCTCTACTTCTTGTCATATATTTTATAGTCCAACCAATTATTTCCAAAACTCAACCTGTGTCTTTCTATTTTTGTCTTTGACAAAATAGGAGCTTCTTTTCTTTCTTTTTTACTTGCTTATATTATTCAGGATCCTATTTAAATGTCTTTTCTCTAAAATCTTCCTTAATTCCCTGAGGTGGTATTATTCTCTTTCCACTGAACTTTTAAAAATATTCCTTCAGTCTTTTATCTTTCCTACTAAATATGTGCATTATGTAAGTCTATGTCATATACATATTTAATCTCAAACACCTGATGGCAAAGGATAAACTTTATTAATGCTCATATCCTCTATAGATCTAAGCCATGTTCTTGCACTATGATAGAAGAACAATTAATCAGTAAATAAATGGATGAATGGTAGCTTTACCATTAGAAGATGAGAAGATTCTTTTGCTTCAAAGCTATAAATGGTATTGTAATTTATAGTTTCACTTTCTCAGAACTTTGTAACCAAGTTTCTGCATTATAGCATGTCACAAAACGACTGAATTTATGTCTATTTTTAGGATATTTATGAGTTGCTAATAAAGAGTAAGCCTCAGAGTTTGAATTATTGTGAGAATCCTGCAAGAAATTTCAAGCACTTTTTAAAGTACTAAGTGCTATGTAAATAGGAGAATCTAGTATAAATTTTAAAAATTTCAGCATAATTTTTACATTTAATATTGGTGATCTGGTAATGTTACCTAAAAACAGATTTATGTAATAGATTTGTTTCAGTTAAAATCATGTGTACATATTTCTGTTATTAACACCAAATTGGTATTTCTCATAGATTTTAGTATAACCATAAAATTTCCACCAATGTTACATTACAGTTGAAGCTTTCTTGCATATTCCAACTTGTGCAATAAGGCACAGTTCTTACTCTTAAGAATTTCATAAATACACTAATGAATGTAATATATGAAGTCTCAAAATAAAGGCCTATGTGGAATACTATCTGAATACAAAGGTAGATCTCCTCTAAAAGATAAACTGGAAAAAACTTCCAAATATGATGAAACATTTGCTATGTCTTAAAAAATAAACATTTTTTTTAAACAAATGGGCCGAAAAAAGAAAAAAGATGGAAAGAAATTTCAGATCAAAGAAGTAACATGTGATACAAAATCCCAATATATTTCAGTAAAGAAAAATCCTTCCTTGCTATCTCTTTCTATAACAGGGGTGGGAAATGACGAGGTGGTGATTCTGGCATAGACATAGTCCTCTTTCATCTTTTATTTAACATCCAGCTCTTAAATCTTCCCACCATTCTTAAAAGGGAGAATGACTCAGAATGATAGAATTGATGCTGACACATCTGCTTTGCTTTAATAACAAGCTAATTACCACAACCAGTTATTAATTAACTATATTATACGTAAATTTTACATGTACAACAGGATGTCAAATGGGGTGTTTTCCCATCATGTTAATTTTGGCTGGTAACCCGATACCAAATGATGAGTACCGAATATTCCAAAGAGATACCAGACCACCTAGCAGGTGGCCTAGCAAACAGGATTAGCAAACACTGGGCTACCTCCAGGCCATAAACAACCACGGAAATCTGCTTATTGGTGAGGAGATGCTGGTGTGTTAGCATTTCTTTATCAAGAGCACTTCACGGTACCATATCTTCCCTCTTCTACCTTTCAACCTAGTAAGGTGGGTTTCAGAAATCTTGATGGGTATATCCTCTGAAGTTTGGGGGACATTGGGGCTGATACCTGACTTATACCTGACTTATGCCCCTCTGCTCCCCACTCCAAAAAATCTAAAGGCCAGAAGCTGCTTAGAGCACCCTGGCCTGGCAGAAGAGATATACTTAGAATGAAGGTCATAATACAAATATATTATGAATCCTGTATCAAAAGTAGAAAATAATTCCCCAAACTCTATTATGTAAAACAAGGTCTTCAAGTCTGGCTCCACTTACTGGAAAGAGATGAAGAATACATTGCACTTTGAGAAATTTTAGAAATTCCAGGACAAAAAGAGAGGTACCATTGGGGAATGAAGCCAGATATGAGACAACTTAAGAGGAACCCTGTCTGAAAGGTGGGCTTGGACAGTAAGGCACTCCCAAGAAAGTTGTTTGGAGTGGATAGAAATGGATTGAGGAGGGTGTTGAGCAGCCAGCCATAAAATATCACCTCCATCATGGAAGAGCAGGAGGAAGATTCCCAAAAATGAGATCCTCTGAGAAACAAACAAGAGCTCCAGAGAGAAATAACTTGCATCTGCCTCTGTCTCATTAGAAATGTACCAATACTGGGTAGGAGCTATGCTGGCAAAAAAGAACTTTTCTATCCTTCCCTCTCTCTTCCCTTTCCCAGGCTCTTCCCTGTGAGAACGGAGGCAGCTCAGTGAATGACAGGAGGAGGACTAACATGGGAAAATATTGAGGAAGCTCTCTATAACCTCTTTCCCCCATCGTGGTTTTCCTAACCTGAAGTTATCCCAAGCTCGAAAAACTCAGAATTAAATGAGAAACTGTTGTGAAATCAGAATGGACTAGACTCTTTAGTACCTGAAAACAAGACTACCTATTCACACTTAAGAATGACCAGAAATCTCATGATTACCTGCTTGGGATTTCACCCTGGAGAAACGAAAGAGTCAACAAGAAAACTTTAAAGTAATAATGAAAAGAAAAAAAAAAAATAGGTTGCTTCTTACTCATACCTTATGGACCCCGTAATGTTCAATAAACCAACTGCACATAAAATATCTCATGGAATTGTCCCCAGCAAATCCTTTGACACAGACATGTACCTTGTTGAGGGTCACCACCTGTAAGTGTGGATTTAAACACGGGTTTGTTTAACTCCAAATCTGGGACTTCACATCTAAGCTCTTCTGCATTCTCATTACCTACACTGTAAATTAAAGTTAGCATTACCATTAAACAGGCTTTGCTATGAAGGTGCTTGATATTTTGCTTAATTTTTACCCAGATTCCAGAAAAGGAGATTATAAAGATGTGGCAAGAAGGAACTAGGAACAGCTGAGGGGCAAATAAAAGCTATGTTGTAATTTGGGCCACCAGTACTTTCCCAAACTCCTTTTTGTTCTTTAAAATACAGTTCAAATGTATTGATTGAGCAAATATTCACCAAGTTTCTCCTATGTGCCAGACACGATATTTGACACTTAAGACATAAAATGAGCATGGTTTTCCTCTATTACGGGAATACAAGAACAGTAAGCAGCCAATCAGCCAATTGCGGTCCAATCTGTTATGTCTTCTAATGCAAATGTGCACACACAGAGAAGGGGACCTAGCCAAGAAAGTGACTTCTGAGCCGAGACCTGAAGGGTAAGCAGACAAGAAAAAGCAAAGAGCATGTAGAAAGCACATGCGAAGGACTGGATGCAGGAGCAGAAACCATAAGTCTAAAGAAATGACAGAAGATGAGAAGTGCTGAGTCACAGAGGGCAAGGGAAGATGGTGAGAGATGCAGCAGCGAAGGGAAGCTAGACTCTGGCCACATTGAAAGGACTTAGACTTTCCAAGAAAAGAAGGGCAAAGACAAGAAGACCGCAGCCAACAACTCATGGACTTACAAATTCTTGAAATCATATAAACTATTTGACTCCTGAAAAACCTGTCCCTCTGAACTTAATCCAAACCACAATTCTGATCCAAAAAATGGGGAAAATGGGAAGAATGCAATGAACTGAATTTGATGTCTGGTTTCCCAAAAGCTGTTTTCTTCCCCTAGTCTGCACCTTATGCTGGTACATGCTCACGGAAAGGGCGTGTACCTCTGAAAGAACCACGGGGCAACACTGCATTAACCGGGCATCCAGATAGACACAGATCCATCAAAAATATGACAACAAAACAACTCTAGTTGTTAAAATTTCTAAAGTTATGGGAGTTAAATTTGAGATGCCCTTTCCATGTTGAATCATGGAAACAACATGGGTGTATTGGGTTGATTGTAATGTAAACTTATTGTTATTCTAAAATGCTACAAAGCTTTTCTTTTCTTCAGCTTTACTATGTTTTGTTAGGAACAGAAAATTACTAAACAGAGACAAAGTTCTAGATTCTCTGCTTTAACATCACTTTAAAGCTAAAACAGCTAGTTTCTCTCATTCCCAATATGTCCTTCACTTTTAGTTTCTTTTCTTGGGCACTAAAGAAAAAGGAATGGACTCAGAAAAATAATACTAATAAACAATTATAAAAATTTAAAAATTTCATCATTCATTGAGCTCCTATTCCATAAGAGGCAAAACATGGGGTGTTTTGCATAAATTATCTCATTTAATCCTCACAACACTCCACTGGCATAGGTAGTATTTTCTTCACTTTACAAATGAGGAACTAAGGCTCAGGAAGATACACTTAGAGGTTTAACTGACTCTGCAGGCATTGTATGTTCTTAGTTACTCCCGTGCAGTTGAAAATAATCTTCAGCTTTTTAACTCTTACCCAGGGCCTTGCATATGTCTTGGATATGTTAGACAGGAATAAAATAAGGGTACTCATCTACTAATCATGAAGTGTGTTAACATGAGAAAATTCTTTTATATTCATAAAAAAAATGCGTACTGCAGCTATATTCTTTATTCATACTTTTACTTTTGGTAAAGGAATAAATAAAAATTTTCTTTCGCTCTACAAATTTATTTTTTATTAGAAGTAGGCACTCCCTCAAGTGATATTAAACATTGGGCAAGCAACCAAAATATATTGCCAAATTCCTTTCTTAATTTGGTAGTGTGAAGCTATTTCTAATTTTCTCTGACAGCAAGTTTTCTAGGCTGACAATTGCTCAGCATGTTTGTATTGTAATACATTCTCCAAACTTCGGAGCTCCTGCAATTGTAAAATGTGAAATTTCAGAACTGTATCTTCTTAAAAGATTTCATTTTAAGGTGTGATATATGTAAAGAACTATATATTCTAACAAAAGTAAACACTCTACATACTTGCATTTTTAGTGATGATTATCAGATATTCAGGTTTTGCCTAGAAATTGTCTTTGTGTATATAATCGTCTCAGAACACATAACTTTTGCAAGATACCCTCTAATTTGCAAGTAAGGAAGCAAGTAGATGCAGACAAACTGAAACCATTCCCTTTGTAGATTATAATCCAACTAACATTGATGGGGCTGATCTGTCAATCTCTAAGATATTTAAATAAATTGAAAGCAAGATATACCTGAAGTAACCTGAGAGGCCCCAGTCCTGAGATTTAGCCTAGAAATAGAGAAAAAAGGGGAGGACTTTTAAGGATCAAAATGGAAATCTGAAGATATGGAATTAAAACCTGCCCTTTCCCCTGCCCACATCCAAATTTCCACTAGAGCAGACAAATGGAAATAAAGAGAAATCTATACAATTACAGAAAATGACATGTATAGACCAAATCAGGGCAGAGAAATGGAGAGTTGGCCAATCTCAGGTTTTTAAAAATTACTCATCTTTTATCAGCTTTATTGAGGTGTGATTGACCAATAAAAAGGGTGTATATTCAACGTGTACAATGTGATATTTTAATATATGTATACTTTGTAAAATTATCAAGCTAGTTAACATATCCATATATACTTATTTACTCTCTTGGTGAATTTTGAGTATAATTATTATATCACCATGCTATACACTAGGTCACCAGAATTTATTCATCTTACAGCTGCAATTTTTACCCTTTGACCAATTTCTCCCTATTTCTCCCATCCCTGTGACCCCTGATAATCACCCTTCTACTATCTGTTTCTATGAGATTGAGTTTTATATACTCCATATAGAATTGAGATTATGCATTATTCTTCCGAATCCTACTTTAACTTTACTTGGCATGTCTTCCAGGTTCGTTGATGTTGTCATAAATGGCAGAACTTCCTTAACCAATTCCCACTTAGAAAAAAAAAAAATGTAGCTCACTGCCAGTGCTCATTTAATTTTACATAAACCCACTCTTTGAGGCTGAAGCAAATCTGATTTTCAATGTGAAAATAAAACATAAAAACTGTTCTCAGAGCTATTTCTAAACAGAATTAACATCAGAATTGTCTTAATCGTCAGAATCTTACGGTTTGGAAAACGTTACTTTATCAAATGAATCTCTGGCCAACAACTGTTTGAGAATGATGTCAATATCATGTATAGAACTGCTATGTTTTCTAGTATTTGATATTTTTAGCAATCAAGAGTTACTGTATTTTGTAAATGGAAATACCACTACTACAAACAGAATGCTACAAATAGAATGTCTTTTGTTTCCAAAGTTGATTTACTAGAATGATGGGAAAATAATAATAAAAGCGAGATATTTCCTGGCAAAGTTATCTCAGGGTAAACCTGTAGCCACAAACACCACTGGCAAGTATTCTCGGGGCAAATGGGAAAAAGGTTAAAGCTAAATAATATGTGTATGTAAGGTAATATATGTATGACAATTTCTTTGTTCATTCATCAACTGACACTTTAGTTGTTTCAATCTTGGCTATTGTGAACATTGTGAAAAAATGCTGCAATGAACACAGGGGTGTAGATATCTCTTTGAGATAGTTATTTTGCACCCAGAAGTGTAATTGCTGAATCGCCTAGTTCTATTTGTAATTTTTTTTTAGGACACTTCATGCCATTTTACATAATGGTTGTACCCATTTACATTCCTAGCAACAATGTGTAAGGGTTCCATTTTTCTCCACAGCCTAGAGAACACTTTTTTTCTTTTGATTTTTCATAGTAGCCATCCCAATAGGTGTGAGATATCTCATTGTAGTTTTGATTTGCATTTGGAATAAAACAATTTGAATATCACTGAGGATTAGTGATGTTGAGCACCTTTTCATATACCTGCTGACCATTTTTAAGTATTCCTTGGAAAAAATGTCTTTTTAGGTCCTCTGCCCATTTTTAATTGGGTTATTAATCCTTATCAGATACATGGCTAACAAACATGTTTTTCCCACTCCATGGGTTGCGCCTTTTCATTTCATTGATTGTTTACATTGCTCTGCATAGGATTTTGAGTTTGATGTAATCTTATTTTTTATTTTGTTGTCTGTGCATTTGGTATCATAGCCAATCCAATTGCTAAGACCAATGTAATCAAGTTCTTCCTTACATTTTCTTCTGTGAGTTTTATGTCTAAGGTCTTATATTTAAATCTTTAATTCATTTTGAGTTGATTTTTGTGTATCATATCCAATTTCATTATTTTGCTGGTGGATATCCAGTTCTCCCAGCACCATTTATTGAAAAGTATTCTTTCATCATTGTGTAACCTTGACACTTTGGTCAAACATTAGTTGACCATATATGCATGGGTAGAAGTGTGACATCTCCCACTTTGTTCTTGCTCAAATTGCTTTGGCCATTCAGGGTCATTTGTGGTTCCACACTAATTTTAGGATTATTTATTTATTCTAATTCTGTGAAAAATGCCATTAGAATTTTAACAGAAATTGCATTTAATCTGTAGATTGCTTCGTGTAATATGAATATTTTGACAATGCTGATTCTTCAAATCCATGAACACATATTTCCTTCCATTTATTTGTGTCTTCAATTTCTTCCATCAGTGTGTTACAGATTTTAGTGTACAGATTCTTCACCACATTGATTTAAGTGTTTTGTTCTTTCTGGTGCTATTTTTTGAAATAGTTAAGAGATTTTATTCTAATAGCTATAATTACAGTGCTTGTTTGTTGAAATGAAAACTGAAAACAAGTATACAAAACAGTTGATTACTAATCATGTATTGAAAGCAGTAAGTTTCCATGACACCAAATAGACGAGTTCTGAGGTTTCCCCAAGATAACTTTAACAGCTCCAGCTTCTTCAGTATTTATCAAAATACAAAAGAAAAAAGTAAAGTTTGTCTTTTTTGATGGCAAGTTGGACGCTTGCAGGCTGAGGGAGAGAAAGCTAGGTCACACATGGAGGTGGGGTCCTCCTGAGGGGCTGTGGGTCTAGGTGGACCACCTGCCTGGCTTGCACACACTCCTGCTGGTGAGGCCCCAGACATCCTGCCAAAGTGTCTGAGCGAGCACGAGTGCTGGGGACGTCGGACTCACTCTGGCCACATGCTGATCGAGGCACAGGTGGGGCCCTGGGTCTCATAGGCTGCCTGAAGGTAGGTGGGGCAGCCTGTGGGGGAGTGGGGCAGCTGTGGGCTCCTAGCCTGGCCCCTGGGAACGTTAGGGGCACAGGGACAAGCACATGGCTATGGAATGCAGGATGACCCAAGGACAAGCGAGTTGCAGGGATCTCTATTGTGACCATGCAGAATTGATCACGGTCTGCAGCTCCAGAGTCTGATGTTCCCGAGGGGAACAGCTGGCCTAGCAACCAGCATCCAGATCATAGCTGCAAATCTATGTGAGGCGGGTTCTCCCTTCTGTGTGTTCAACTCTTCTTGACTTGCATTTTTAACTATTTAAAAAAGTGCACTGAGTCTGGGTTAAAAACCAGCCACCAAAATGGATTTCAACACAGCTCTAAAAAGCCACGAGTGTTCCCAGATCTCCCAAAACAGCAACTCCCAGAGGCCAGGTGTCCACAGGCCTACATCCCCTCTCAGCACTCAACAGTGAGTTGATTTTTCTTTTTACAACAAAAAAAACCTGAGTAATATTTCATAGGAGTACCATAAACTACCTCATGAGAAACTATTAATATTAAATAAAACACCTGGCCCCAGGCTGCGTCTGTCACATTTACAGCACAGTGCGAGGCACACGGTGAACAAGCCATGCACGCAGCTTCTGGCACTCACACCACGAGCCGCACGTTTGCCACGTGAGAGTTAAACAGAGCGTGAGAGAAGTGAGGGAGGGGGTTCGCGTTCACTTCCGGTTCCGAAGCTGATTGACAGACAGTCCTTCATAGAGCCCGTCACTGCCGGTGGCACAGATGGCCTGAATGGACCAGTTCCTGTGGTGTAGGGAGTACAGCCCCAGCTTGTCTGTGATCTCAGCTGCATTCTGGCGTTGGGGAGTTCCTGCTTGTTGGTGAACACCAGGAGAACAGCATCCCCGGAGCTCGTCCTCAGCCAGCATCCTCACGAGCTCCTCACGGGCCTAGTTCACGTATTGTCATTGCTTTCCACCACGAAGAACAGGCCTTGCGTGTTCTGAAAGTAGTGGCGCCACAGAGACTGCATCTTGTCCTGGCCACCCACATCCCACAGTGAAGCTGATGTTCTTGTACTCCATGGTTTCCACGTTGAAGCCTATGGTGGGAATGGTGGTCACGATCTCGCCCAGCTTAAGCTTGTACAGGATCGTGGTCTTCCCCGCTGCATCCAGGCCCACCGTGAGGATGAGCGTTTCTTTTTTTGCCAAAAAGGCCCTTGAAGAGGTTGGTGAAGATGTTCCCCATGCTTGCGGACAGGTGGCAGGACACTGGCTAGGGACCCTTCAGCGGCTGCTGCTCTGAGCCAGGTGTTGGTTTCACTCCCACAACTTGGCCTCTGGTGCTATTTTAAATGAGATTGTGTTCTGAATTTCTTCTTCGAAAAGTTTATTGTCAACACATAGAAATAAAACTGATTTTTGTGTATTGATTTTGTATGCTGCAACTTTACTAAATCATTTTTGGTAGTCTTCAAGTTTGTATGAATATAAGATCATGCCATCTGCAAACAGAGACCATTTTCCCGCTATTTTTCTAAAAATTTATTTCCATGGGTTTTGTGGGGGAACAGGTGATATTTGGTTACATGAGTAAGTTCTTCAGTGGTGATTTCTCTTATTTTATTTCACCCATCATCCAAGCAGTATACACGGAACACAATTTGCTGTTGGATGAAATGTTCTATATATACCTGTTAGATTCATGTTATACAAGGTATAGCTCAAGTCCAATGTCTCCTCATTGATTTTCATCTGGATGATCTGTCCATTGCTCAAAGTGTGGTACTGATGTCCCTGCTATTTTGTTGCTGTACATCTTCTCCTTCACATTTATGAGTATTTCCCAGATGTATTTTGGTGGTCTGATATTGGAGGCATTATATATCCAACATCAGAACTTAATAACTTGTTTATAATTACGTCCTCTTGATGAATATATATTTTTATCATTATATAATGATCTTTGATTTGTCAAGAAAAAAATGTCTTCTAGACTTCATAGGCTGGTGTTAGTGGGGAAAAATGTTCATCTATGGGTGGATATGAAGGGGCTGGCTGAGTGAGGTGCAGTGATTTTCAGCTTGAGTAAACGTGTGGTTATGTAGCCATCATGCAGCTCTTTCATCTAAGACTGGTGTCAGAAAAGATTTGCAGGGGTCATGAGAAGCCAAAACTGAGTATCTGCATGAGTAGTGAGAGCTGTTTGGATTCTTGGTGGTGAACACTGCTCAAGGTCTCCTGATCTCTTTTTCTTCCATGGGGAAGTTGTGGCTGAGGAGATCCCTCTTAGCACCAGATCTGGCTTGTGGGTACCTTGGAAGTTGGGGTGGGACTAGTGTCTGATCTGTGGTGCCTGTGTAGTGGCCCGAGCCTGGATCTGGACCACGGGCACATGTGGAAGAACTGTGGCTGCAGGATCTGGGACAGCAGTGGTACAAGGGTCTGGTTGGCAGGCACCCCCCACTGCCACATTGGTAACAGTGAGAGGTGAGGGTGTTTATGGATCAGTTGCAGAGCCAGGGTCCAGCATGGAGCATACGCAAGGTTACTGCTGCTCTGGGGACTGAGGCACAGACATTTGCTGCAGCGATAGTTCCCATGTTTGCAGTGTAAGTCCTTACATAGTAGCAACAAAGCTGGAGTCTGGAGAACAAGCACATGCAGAGTGACAGTCAATTTAGGGTCCAGGGTACAGGCTAGCTCACTGTGTTGGTGGCACTAATGTCTGCAGTGTGGCTCTAGGGTCCAGGACTCAGGGTAGCTCACTATGTCAGTTGCTCTAACATCTGAGACATGGGCATTCATGAGATGAGAAGAAAGCTGGGGCCTGGACTGCAGTTGCATGCAGAGAGATTATGGCTCTAGGGCCTGCACTACAGTCTAACTCATTGTGAATGTGGCTAAGATGCTCATGGCATAGGTGCTTACATAGCAGTGGCAAAGCCTGGGTCTGTAGCACAGGCATGTACATAGCAATCATGACTCAAGAGCCTGGAGCAGGCTGGGCGCGGTAACTTACACCTGTAATCCCAGCACTTTGGGGTGGCCAAGGTGGGCAGATCACCTGAGGTCAGAAGTTCTAGACCAGTCTGACCAACATAGTGAAACTCTGTTTCTACTAAAAATACATTAGCTGGGTGTGATGGCACACACCTGTAATCCCAGCTACACAGGAGGCTGAGGCAAAAGAATCATTTGAACCTGGGGGGTGGAGGTTGCAATGAGCCAAGATCGCACCACTGCACTCCAACCTGGGCCACAGAGCAAGACTTCATCTCAAAAAAAAATAGAACCTAGAGCAGTGTTATCCCACAGCAGTAGTAGCTTCATTGTCTGAGGCACAAGCACATGTGTGTGGCCACAAAACTGGGGTATAGAGTATAGATATACGGGGAGAAGCCATGATGTCCTAGGCACACACAGGGTTGGGGGTTCGTGGCCCCAATCCCAAGATGGCCCAACAGTGGATTTTTCTTGGAGTGAGAACACAGTAGCATTGCCCTAACCAGTATGTTGCAGCCGTGATAGCTGTTGGTTACCTCAGTGAAAGCTTCCAGTGTCCTTGGCAGAGAGGGCCACTGGGGACCATGGTGGCACTTACTGCATGGTTGATAATCATAGCCCCTATCTTTCTTCTTTGTTCCTAGCTACTGCCAGGTGTTTCAAGTATGCCCATCTTCCCAAAAATCATTTCTGTGCAGTTATTCTGGTTTTTCTTCCTCCACTACAGGTTTTTATTTGAACTCTCCCCAAGACTTTTCATTGATTGACGTTGTGTAATTGTTGCTTTTTTTGTGTGAAGAGATAAAGGGTGGTATCTCTTACTCCACCATTTTCCTGACATTACTCCTTTGGTCAGTCTCAGATTAATCATAAGTGAGGATTAAACATCCACTGGAAAAATAAATGAAATACATTGCTAGCAGAACACCTTTGCTTCCCTACATTTAGCGTGATAAATTTATAGGATGGTTATTTTTGGTAAATGCTGGTATTTCTAAGATCTTAAATAAGTGTCAGGGAAACCAGAATTTTGTATTCTGTATTTTCACCATGTTAGTCTTGTTGGTCTCAAACTCCTCACCTCAGGTCATCTACCCACTTCAGCCTCCCAAAGTACTGAGATTACAGGTGTGAGCCACCACACTCGGCCGAGAAACTCGAATTTTGACAAAGCAATATTCCTACTCTCAGGATGCATCTAGCTTCCTGCAGGTATGGGATGGGCTGCTTGTGAAATACGATAGGTGGGAGGCATGCCATCTCATAACAAGAACGCTCCTGGCATTTAAACAAGGTTGCCATCACAAACACATTAAAGAAATACGTCCTCCCAGAGACAAAGATTCATTCTTGAAAATTTCTAATTAAAGTTTCTTTTCTACTCTATAACCAGTTGAACCTATATTCCAGCAAATTTAAAAACTTTAGACTTTAAAACAGATTCTAATAATGAATCACATACTCTCTGACAGTATTCTCTCAATAAGCAATTAGACTAGCTTTGACCCTCCTTTGTCAGGCTGAGACAAGCATTTTTTTTAAAAAGTTGCATTTTTAACTAAAAGACTACTCTGAAAAATTACAACTAGTATTAAGTAGTTGCTTTCAAAAAAGAGAACATGTAATACAACTTTAATTTTTGTAAAGAAATTCAAGAAAACATTACAATTCTAAGCAGACGGAGACAATGAGTGAAAAATGATGAGAAACTTTTCTGGAAATTTAACAAAAACTAAGAACACTTTATTTCAAAAGCATCATCAGGACAATAGAAAGCTAATTAATCATTGCAGAAATTATATCTATGGGTTAAAATAAAACCTAGAGAGATTATCTTAGAAATAATAGGAAAAGCACAAAGATAAAAATTATTTAAGACACTCAAGAAAGAGGAGCACGTGATTATTCTCCAAGCTTGTGAAAAGCGGCAGAAGCATGGACTCACCATGAGAGCCAATGGATCAACATCAACAAGTAGAGGCCTTAGAAGTCTCTTAAACCAGCTGTGTCGTTGTTGCTGTTGTTGTTTTACTGCTGTCTTTACAGTAAGAACATGTTGCACTCAATAAAAACCAATGACTTTTCTTGAACCCATTAGAGACCTGAGGTTGCAGGGCAAACTACCACCTCAATTTCAAGAAACACAGGCACATCTGATGTCTCCTTACACACAGCAGAAGATGCTAGAGCCATGAACCCTTAAATTTTGACAAGTTGCTGGGGTTTGCATGTGAGTTAGTGTTAAGAATGAGAAACTCCTAGGGAATGCAGTGTTAAGAAACCTTCCACACTCATGGGCTTTACTTTCAGGAATACTACCAGAAGATCTCATTATGGCTCTCATAAAGAGAAGGGAAGAGTAATCACTGTAAAACATACCCAGTCCCTTCTCCATTTAAAAAGTTCTATTCTCCAAATAACTTACCTACAGAACAAAGAAAAAATTATGGTAGACTTTCCATCAGAAACATGCAAGAAAAAAATGGGTAAAATATTTAAAATATTTTTAAAGTCGGCAACCTAAACTTCTATATCTAACACAAAACTACTCATCAAAATGTTGAGTAATTTCATCAAAAGTGAAGGAAAAGTATTTTTTCAGATAAACAATATCTGAGATAAATCATTTCCAGCACACTTACCTTGTAAGAAATGTTAAAACAATTTTTTGAGGTAGAAGAAAAATTATATAGATAAAGTATCGGGTCCACATAAAGTAAGGAAGAAGAAATAATAAAATTTTCACTTTTCTTACTGTAAATTGATTTAAAAAATAACTTTAAAGTATGAATTTTAACAATATATGGTAATTAAACATACAGATAAATGAAATAAGTGACAATAATATCACAAAGGATGGGATAGAGATTTTGATAACTCTGTTCTCAGCTACCTATACTACATGTGAAGCAGTACAGTATTTCCTAAAATTGGATCTTATTTTAAAATATGCATGATTACACAGAGGAGAAAACTCACTAAAAGTTATTTTTAAGTATAAATGATATGCTAAGAAAGGAGGTAAAATGAAATCATATAAAATAGTAGCAGAGAAGGCAGAAAAAGAACAAATACAAAGAACAGAAAACCATAAAAACATGGTGGACATTAAATGAACTGTGTTACTAATCAGTTTAAATGTGAATAGTCTATAATATATTGATTAAAATACAGACAATGTCACAAATTTTTTGAAACACACAATTACTTGTTATCTGTAAAAAATGTTTCTTACATCTAAAGTCTTAGATATTTTCAAAGCAAAAGAATTGAGAAAAATATGCCAAATAACAGCCATAAAAACCCTTGCGTTGTTCAAGGATCAACTGCAATTGAGAAACTTCTATGTAGACTGAAACTGAAAAAAGAGTTCTGAATAGGAGTGGAGAGAGGAGGCATATCCTCGTCTTGTGCTGGTTTTCAAAGGGAATGCTTCCAGCTTTTGCCTATTCAGTATGCTATTGGCTGTGGGTTTGTCGTAAGTGGCTCTTATTTTGAGATATGTTCCATGAATACCTAGCTTATTGAGAGCTTTTAACGTGAATGGATGAATTCTGCCAAAGGCCTTTTCTGCATCTATTGAAATGATCACATGGTTGTTGCCATTCGTTCTGTTTATGTGATGGATTACATTTATTGATTTGTTGTGTGGTTTTGAGATGGTTTCTTAATCCTAAGTTCTAATTTGATTGCACTGTGGTCTGACCGACTATTTTTTTTTTTTTTTTTTTTTTTTTTTTTTTTTTTGCATTTGCTGAAGATTGTTTTCCTTCCAATTATGTGGTCAATTTTAGAATAAGTGCATGTGGCACTGAGAGAGCATATAGTCTGTTGATTTGGGGTGGAGAGTTCTGTAGACATCTATTAGGTCCACTTGATCTGGAGCTGAGTTCAAGTCCTGAATATCCTTGTTAATTTTGTGTCTTGTTTATCTAATATTGACAGTGGGGTGTTAAAGTCTCCCACTATTACTGTGTAGGAGTCTAAGCCTCTTTGTAGATCTCTAAGAACTTGTTTTATGAATCTGAGTGCTCCTTTATTGGTGGGCATATATATTTAGGACAGTTAGCTCTTCTTGTTGCACTGATCCCTTTACAATTATATAATGCCCTTCTTTGTATTTTTTGATCTTTATTGGTTTAACATCTATTTTATCAGAGACTAGGATCGCAACCCCAACTTTTTTTTTATTATCTATTTTTTTGGCTTTCCATTTGCTTATTTTGAGCCAATGCATGTCTTTGCACATGAAATGGGTTTCCTGAATACAGTACCCCCCATGGGTCTTGACTATCCAATTTGCCAGTCTGTTTCTTTTAATTGGGGCATTTAGCCTATTTACATACATTTAAGGCTAATATTATTATGTGTGAATTTGATCCTGTCATCATGATGCTAGCTGGTTATTTTGCATATTAGTTAATGCAGTTTCTTCATAGTGCCATCGGTTTTTATGTTGTGGTGTGTTTTTGCAGTGGCTGGTACTGATTTTTCCTTTCCATATTTAATTCTTCCTTCAGGATCTCCTGGCAAGACAAGCCTGGTGGTGATGAAATCCCTCAGCATTTGCCTGTCTGGAAAGGATTTTATTTCTCCTTCACTTATAAAGCTTAGTTTGGCTGGTTATGAAATTTTGGGATGAAAATTACTTTAAGAATGTTGAATATTGGCCCCACTCTCTTCTGGCTTCTAGGGTTTCTGCTGAGAGGTCCTCTCTTAGTCTGATGGGCTTCCCTTTGTAGGTGAACTGGCCTTTCTCTCTGGCTGCCCTTAACATTTTTTCCTGCATTTCATCCTTGGACACTCTGATGATTATGTGTCTTTGGGTTGATGTTCTTATGGATCTTAGTGGTGGTCTCTGTATTTCCTGAACTTTAATGTTGGCCTGTCTTGCTAAGTTGGGGAATCTCTCTTGGATAATATACTGAAGTGTGTTTTCCAACTTGGTTCCATTATTCCTGTCTCTTTCTGGTAACTCCAATCAATCATAGGTTTGGTCTTTTTACATAGTCCCATATTTCTCAGGGGGTTTGTTTGTTCCTTTTCATTCTTTTTCTCTCTAATCTCATCTATGTGTCTTATTTCAGCAAAATGGCCTTCAAACTCTGATATCCTTTCTTCTGCTTGGTCATTTCAGCTATTGATACTTGCATATGCTTCATGAAGTCCTCATGCTACGTTTTTCAGCTCCATCAGGTAATTCATGTTCCTCTCTAAAATGGCTATTCTAGTTAGCAGCTCCTATAACATTTTACCAAGGTTCTCAGTTTCTTTGCATTAGGTTAGAACATGCTCCTTTAGCTCAGCAGAGTTTGTTATTACCCGCCTTCTGAAGCCTACTTCTCTCGATTCGTCCATCTCATTCTCCCTCAGGTTCTGTGCCCTTGCTGGAGAGTTGCTGCAATCATTGGAGAACAGACACTCTGGCCTTTTGGGTTTTCAGCATTTTTTCATTGATTTTCATCTTCATGAACTTGTCTACTATCAATCTTTGAGGCTGCAGACCCTTGAATGGGGTTTTTTGTGGGGACTTTTTTGTTGATGGTGGTGGTGGTGCTTTGTTTTCCATGCAATGGTCAGGTCCCTCTTTTGTAGGACTTCTGCAGTTTTCTGGGGGTTCACTTCAGGCCCTATTCATCTGGTTTACTCCTGTGCCTGAAACTGTCACTCAAGGGGGCCAGAGAACAGCCAAGTTAGATGCCTGATCCTTCCTCTGGGATGTCTGACCTCGAGGGGCACCAGCTTGATGCCAGTAGGAATGCTCCTGTATAGGGTATCTGACAACCCATTGGAGGGTCTTACCCAGTTGGGTGACACGGGGAGCAGGACCCGTTTAACACAGCACTTTGACTGTCCCTTGGTGGAGGGAGTGTGCTATGCTGAAGAGAAACCCACACATTTGGGCTGCCTAGATTCCTCAGAACTAGCAGGAGGAATGACTAAGTCTGCTGGTTGGAGACTATGCCCACCCCTCTCCTCTAGGGGCTCAGGCCCAGGGAGATCAGAGTTCTGTCCCTGAGCCCCTGGCTGTAGTTGTTGGAGTTCCTGCAAGAAAGCTCCACCCAGTGAAGTGGGATGGGTCAGGGTCAGGCCTGAAGAGGCACTCTGTCAACAGTCTGCCACAGCCAGTGTGTTCGTCTCGGGGGGATACCACTTGGGACCATGCAGTCCAGCCATCCCAGCTCCAGCAGGAGAAAAGCATAGCCTGAAGCTATAGAGATGGCCGCTGCCCTTTCCCTGCCCTGGGAAGTTAGTATGTTAGGCAGCTATCAGTTCCAGTGTTGACATTCACCCCTCCTGCAAGGAGCTCAAAAGGCTTAGACAGCAGGCAGCTATAAATGTGGTGCTGGTCACCACTCCCCCTGGGAGCTGGACAGACTTAAGCTGATTCTAACTTGGTGGCTGTTGAAAATCTGCGCAGCTCCATGGCTGGAATCCTAGGCTCTGGTGGCATGGGCTTGCGAGTGGGATCTTCTGATCTATGGATTGCACAGTTCCATAGAAAAAAGCATGTTTTCCCAGGCTGAGTAGCACATTCACTCTCCACCTCCCCTAGCTAGGGGTTGGGGGATCCTCTGCCCTACATGGCCCTCAGGTGGGCTGCTGCACCACACTGCTCTCCCTTCCTTTCCATGGGTCATGCCAGATGCCTAGTAAGTTGTGATAACAGAACCTGGATACCTTAGTTTGTGGTGGAAGATTCACATGCTGTTATGGTTCCTTTTGATGGCAGCCTCGAATTGCCACTGCTTCTAATCAGCCATCTTGGCCCCACAAGGTCAAAACCCCAATTTTTAAAATGAGCAAAGACTTGAACAGATAACTCACAAAAGAAAACATACAAATTGCCAATAACCACAGGAAACCCATCAGACATCATGAAAATTCAAAGTAAAACCATGGTATAATAATATTGCATTCTGTATTAATCTGTTTTCATACTACTATAAAGAACTGCCTGAGACTGGGTAATTTAGACAGGAAAGAGGCTTAATTGACACTCAGTTCAGCATGACTGGGGAGGCCTCAGGAAACCTACAATCACAGTGGAAGGCAAAGGGGAAAAAGGCACCTTCTTCACAAGGTGGCAGGAAGGAGAAGTGCTCAGTAAAAGGAAGAGCCCTTTATAAAACCATCATAGTGTATCTCAAGAGAACTCACAGTATGATGGTTTTATAAAGGGCTCTTCCTTTATATATTAGTGCTTAGCAGGATTCCATTTTGTAAATATATCAAAGATATATCTGAGATACAGCATGAGAAAAGCATGGAAGAAACAGCTCACGTGATTCAATCATCTTCACCCCGTCTCTCCCTTGACACATAGAGATTATGGCAATTACAATTTAAGATGAGATTTCAGTGGGGAAACAAAGCCTAACCATAGCACACCCTCAATAAAATGGGTAAAAAATTTGATTGACAGTACTCAGCACTGAGGAGAATGTGAAGTAACTAAAATTCTTATTCATTGCTAGTAAGGCTGAAAGATAGTATAACAATTTTGAGAAACAGTTTGGCTGTATCTTATAAAGTTAAACATATACTTTCCACATGAACCAGCAGGTCAACTTCTAGATAATTACACAAGAGGGATGAAAACATATGTCCACACAAATACTTAGATATAAACATCTATAGGAGCTTCATTGAAAAACTAAACAATCTAAACATCCACAGATGAATGGCTTTTTTTTTATAATTTCAACTTCTTCCTAGACTCATGAGGTACTTATGCAGATTTTTTCACAAGGGTATATTGTGTGATGCTAAGGTTTATGAGTATGAATGATTCTGTTACTGAGGGAGTGAGCACAGTACCCAATACGTCATTTTTTTAGGACAAATGTTGATATATTTAAAAAACAAATTCCTGCTAAGCACTAACATATAACCAAGCCAGACACAAAAGAGTAATACCCCACTGCATCAGTCCATTTGTTGTAGAAACAACAAATCTGATCAGTGTTGGTAGCAAGTGGCTCATTGGTTGACTGGGGTAAGAGATGCAGAAGGAATTTTCCAGGAATGGGCCCAAGGGCCCAGTTGGCATGAAAAAAATACTATTCTCCATCTTGATAGTGGTGTTGTTTACATGCATCAAATTGTACGAAATACATTAGTTTAATAGTAAATTATGTATCAGAAAAATTATTAAAGAGCCAACCAATTAATAAACTAAATACACACTAGGCCCATAAAATTTAACAAGTAAGTATTGCATAAACTCAAGTAAAGTGAACTCTTTATGATATATGAGCACTTTTAAAATGCAGGCAAAGATTGAAGGATTTCAAATAATTCTATGAGTTCAGTAGCAATCTCAATTTCCAAACTGGAAGGAACATATCAATAAAAAGAAAACTGAAGTTAGAGGCCAACAAGTGGATCACAAACTGATTCCTGCCAATGGCTGTGTTTTCTTTAACTTCAAAGGATTTCTAGCTTGACATCATTAATTGACATGAATTGTTTTTAAAGACTTAGCCATAAATTCTTTGTCAAGATCAACCTAGAGAGGAAATTTTCTAGGTTTTCTTCTAGAATTTTTTTTTTGATAGCTTTAGGTCTTACATTTACATCTTTAATCCATTTTAATTTTTGAGTATGGTGATAGGTAGAGGTCAAGTTTCAGTCTTCTGCATATGGATAGCCAGTTATCCCAGCACTATTTATTGAATAGGCAATCTTTTCTCCATTGCTTATTTTTGTTGGCTTTGCCAAATATCAGATGGGTTACTTCTGGGTTCTCTATCTTGTTCCATTGGTTTATGTGTCTGTTTTTGTACCAGTACCATGCTGTTTTTGTTACTGGAAACTTGCAGTATAGTTTGAAGTCAGGTAGTGTGATATCTCTGTCTTTGTTGTTTTGGCTTAGAATTTAAAATGTGTAAAAGACTTTAAACAGGAGCAAAAGAGAATTGCCAACCAGCCAATGAGTGCAAGAAAAGCTGCTCAAAAACAGTATTCCATTTGGGAAATGTAAATTAAATCCACATTGTGATAACTTTATAAACACACCCAGAATACCTAAAATCTAAAATACTGACAGCATCATTAAATCAATGAGAAAGTAAATAAATTAGTACTGTCTTAAATTTTTCATGGGAATATAAGCTGGTTTTAAACACTTTGGAAAATTGGCAGTGTCTTCTAAAGTGTAATATATGCCTATCCCAGTAACCATAATTCCACTCATTAAGGGGTGTGTGTGTATGAGAAATTTCTGCACACGTCCACTGGAGGAAAAAAGACATGTGCAAGGTGCTCATAGAAGTTTTATTTATAATAGCCAAAAACTGGAAATAATTGAAATAGCCATCAATGGTACCAAGTATTTAAAAATAGCATTCATACTACAGAATATACTGAAATACTACACAGAAATTTTTTAAACTATATTCAAGCAACTGCATGAATGAATCTTGCAGTTAAAATGCAAGGCAAAAGCAGCTGGACACAAAAGTCAATATACAGAAAGATTCCACTTACACAATGTTCAAGAACATGTAAAACAAACCTACAAGTCAGAATAATGGTTACCTTCATGAGTCATCATTGTGGGAGGAGAAGGGACTAGTTACTCAAAAGGTGCATGGCAGCATTTCTGGGCTATAGAAATGTTGTGTACTTTAATCTCAATGATAGTTACATGATATATTATAAAATTTCATCAATCTATACACTTAAGATATGTGTACTTCATAACACTGCAGTTCATATTTTAGATCCCAATGAAAAGAAAAATACTTATTTTCACTCTAAAATATATACAGTATAATACTTTTAGAATCAGACTAAGTATTCTTTTAGTTTCAGAGGACAGAAGGAAGAAGGGTATTTGTACTAGCCAAGTGCCTTTGACAAAGCAAATGGCTTCGGTAATCCTACACTGACCTTGTGCAAATCAAGCAAGATGATAAGTGTGATAGTGCTTGCATATTATAAAACCTAATTAGTGCAATATATATACACTAATGCATATAAATATATTAGAATATATGTTGTTCATATTTTTCCAAAGTCCATCAGTAACCAAAAAGTAGTATTATAAAACAGATTATCATTTTAATCAAGAAATAATATCTTAATCTTTCATGAAAGGAAATATAACAATTGATTTTAATACTTTCTTGTATTTAAATGCTATCAAGTAGAAAATAAGTCAGATGGAAAGTTATATAATTATTTCCATAAATTCTATTTTTAGGTCACATATTAGAGTGTGAGCTATTTGAGGAAATGAACTGCATGTTTTTAATAATATATTCCTACACTGTACCTAGCACAGTGCTTGGAATTCAGTCAGGTCTCATAACTGATGAGTAAGTGAAATAACACAGTCATGAAAAGACAAATACTTCACAATTATATGTCTAAAATAATCAAATTCATACAATCAGGCCGGGTAAGGTGGCTCACACCTATAATCCCAGCACTTTGGGAGGCTGTGGGTGGATCACCTGAGGTCAGGAGTTCAAGACTAGCATGGCCAACATGGTGAAACCCCATCTCTACTAAAAATACAAAAATTAGCTCCAGATTTTTTAATGATCACCACTCTAACCAGTGCGAGATGGTATCTCAATGTGGTTTTGATTTGCATTTCTCTAATGACCAATGATGATGAGCATTTTTTCATATATTTGTTGGCCGCATATATGTCTTCTTTTGAAAAATGTCTGTTCATATCCTTCACCTACTTTTGAATGAATTTGTTTTTTTCTTGTAAATTTGCTTAAGTTCTTTGTAGATTCTGGATATTAGCCCTTTGTCAGATGGGTAGATTGCAAAAATTTTTTCCCATTCTGTTGGTTGCTGGTTCACTCTAATGATTGTTTCTTTTGCTGTGCAGAAGCCAAAAAATAGACAAATTAGATCCCATTTGTCTATTTTGGCTTTTGTTGCCAATGCATTTGATGTTTTAGTCATGAAGTCCTTCCCTGTGCCTATGTCCTGGATGGTGTTGCCTAGGTTTTCTTTTAGGGTTTTTGTGATGTTAATTCTTACATTTAAATCTTTAATCCATCTGGAGTTAATTTTTGTATAAGGTGTAAGGAAGGGGTCCAGTTTCAGCTTCCTGCATATGGCTAGCCAGTTTTCCCAACACCATTTATTAAACATGGAATTCTTTCCCCATTGCTTGTTTTTGTCTGGTTCGTCAAAGATCAGATGGTTGTAGATGTGTAGCATCATTTCCGAGGCCTCTGTTCTGTTCCATTGGTCTATATTTATGTTTTGGTACCAGTACCATGCTGTTTTGATTACTGTAGCCTTGTAGTATAGTTTGAAGTCAGGTATAGTGATGCCTCCAGCTTTGATCTTTTTGCTTAGTATTGTTTTGGCTATGCAGGCTCTCTTTCGGTTCCATATGAAGTTTAAAGTGGTTTTTTTCCAGTTCTGTGAAGGCAGCCAATGGTAGCTTGAAGGGGATAGCATTGAATCTATAAATTACTTTGAGCAGTATGGCCATTTTCTCAATATTGACTCTTCCTAACCATAAGCATGGAATGTTTTTCCATCTGTTTGTGTCCTCTCTTATTTCCTTGAGCAGTAGTTTGTAGTTCTCCTTGAAGTGATCTTTAACGTCCTTTGTTAGTTGTATTCCTATTTTATTCTCTTTGTAGCAATTGTAAATGGGAGTTCGCTCATGATTTGGCTCCCTCCCTGGGCTACTTTCAGAGTCCTTCCAGTCTCCCCAAAATGAACCCAGCACCTCACTTGGAATCGTGAAATCATCTAGCCCTCTGCATCCCATTTGCCGGGAGCTGCATTCCAGTGTTGCCCCCTCTCGGCCATCTTGGCACTGCCCCCCACCCATGGGTCTATCTTACACACTTACTCTGGTAAAACATCCTTTAAAATAAAAATATTTATAGCCTAACAAGGAGGTGGATATTTTCAAAGCCAAAATTTTAGGTGTACTGGTGGTAGCTGTATGACTTCGAACTTGGAATTTTGTGGACTCCTATTCATAAATTTGTTTGAAAATGGCCCCAGAAACAGGAAATAGAAGCGTTATTTAGATACCATAAAATGTTAAATGAAAGGCTTAGATTACATGATCTCTAATCAACAATATACCTTTAATAATGAAGCAATCTAGATAGCATAGCTCTGGACTTATGACTTATTCTGGGAGAGGAGAGGATGGACGGAAAGGAAATGTTTACTGATGCAAGCAGATGTTTTTACAAGCCATGGCAATGACAGGTCCAAAGATTGTTCATGTTAGATGCTGTACCAACTCATTGCATATTAAAAATCTAACTTTCACTGGCATAAAATGACTTATGTTAATAGGAAAATGCCTTTGAAGTTATACTCCTCCTGTATTTAGCATAAGGTTAAAAATCTTTTTAATGTTTCCTAATTTTGAAATGTATTCATTTAAGTCACTCAAGGCTTATTGTGTTAGAAGTAATTAACAGGAAATAAATGTAATACACATTAACTATGGGCATAACTACTTTTAAGAAAAGTTATTCATTTAAAAATACATATATTACATAATTTCGAAAGTCACCACATCTATACTTACTAGTTACTTTAAACACTGGCTACAAAATAAAAGAAGCTTTTGAGTATTACAAATATGTTCTTATGATACTAAATGTCACAAATAGACATGATTAAATTTGGAAAATTGTTACATACTTTCTAAATTTTTTTTTTTAAGAGATGTTGAAGGATAAACACAAAAGGATTAACAATGGTGATTCCTGGCAAAGGGACTGAAAGAAAGAGAAGGGAATGTGTTACCTTCTTCATCATATACTTCTATATTTTTTGCCTTTTTATATGACATCTATGACTTCAGTGATTTTAAAAGGCCATTAATGAGATACAAACATTAACAAGTAAAATGTTATTTATCATGAATTCATTACTCAAATTAGGAGCACTATAACTGAGCTAAAGAACGGAGAAACAGCAATATGTAATATTTAGCAGAAATATATTTTAATATGTATATTTTTTCAAATGTTAATGTATTTCTAAAAATTCCTTTAGAAAGGGTTTCAACACAGACTATAAATATGTGTTTACAGTCACTTGTCTAGATCTATAAGAAAGAAATATTGCTATTTGGTCAATGGAAATATTTTACCTGAATAGTTACATTATTTCTATTACTCATTCTATAACGGTAATAACATGGATGGAGGATCAGCAATTTGGGTATCAAACAGCTCTATTATCTTTTTATTTTAATAATAAGTATAACCATACTTCCTAATAAAATTTCTTGTATTTATAATTTAAATTCCATTTATATGAATTATTCATTTTTAAAGTATCCTATTCACTTGCGATTTATTCTAATAGGTAATTACCAGTTCTTTATATTCTTAAAATTAATTTATAAAAGTGTTACACAAAGGAACATGGCTAACCCTCATAAACTAAAATTCTGATGTATCATCATGCTTTCATAATCTGTTGTTATGACTATACAAGTTTTAGCTCTCATTTATCTTATTTCCTTTTTTTTTCCTTTTTTTCTTTTTAAGAAAGAAAGAAAAAAAAGAATGAAGAGGAAGAAAAGCTTTCTAAATATTAATGGAATATTGACAGCCACTGTTTTTCTGCTTGTGTACTAAGCAAAATTAAAATCACATGAAGTCTAGGCTTCCTTTAAATTACAGCTATTCTCTAGGAAGGGATACAGATGCTTGATTTTCCCCTCACAAGAGCCTTCGATATGTTCCTAGCAATAAAGGTTTAAAGTTCTTAGGTTGCCTCATGCCACCCCTCCCCCAAGCATCTGACTTATTTATGCCTTCCTTTGCTGCTATTTTACTGTGTGTTTAGCCTTCCTAGAGCAGCAGTTTCCTTAGCAACAGGCTTGCCCTTTTAGAAGCTCAAACCATGACAGCCGCTTATAGGCAGGCAGTCTCCAGGGCCTCTGTGCTGCCTCTTTCCCCTGTCTCTCCTATGAATGTTCAAAGGTCAAAAAGTAAAGTTCATGATGTTTCACTCTTTTCAAACAAAGGGCAGGAGTCTACAACAGGTTGAGAAAAGACATTTGAATGGGGATATCTCAAGTCGCAATCTCAAATTTGTATGGAAAAGAACTATTTTCACTGAAGACAAGGAAGAAGAGGTGGAAGCAGAGATTTTAAAAGATAAAATCTGGAAGGTTGGTTACCCATGGAAAAACACAGTGGAAGCCTCACATGAGCTGTGGGAAAGCAACATAATCTGTTCTCCCCTTTCATAGGAATCTCAAAATGACAAGAGATGCTGAGGGTACTCTTGGCCAGCACAAAACCTGGTGCGAGCATCAGAACTTAGGATTCTGTGCCTTAGGCTCTGACACTTTTTTGTTTGAAATTCATACCTTTTAGATGCAAATTTTAGACATTTAAAAAATATAATCAATGAAACAGTCATTTACTGAATTTATTAACATTAAGAACTTGGAGACTATTTTGTGCTGATTAGCTTTTTTTGCATATAATTGTATTGAGTTATCAAGCATTTATTAAGTGTCTACTATGTGTCAAGGAGTCTTCCATGTCTTAGATGTATCACTGAACAAAACATTTTTTTAAATTTTCCTTGAGAATATATTCAAATTTAAATTTGTGCTGATGTGGTTAAAACATGGCACTTCTAAGAATTCACAGAAAGTAACTTCAAATTGTATTACAAAGCTATTATAGTTAAAACAGCATGATGCTGGCATAAACATAGATACAATGACCAATGGAACAGAATAAAGGGCTCAAAAATCAACCCACACATTTAAGGTAAATTGCTTTTCCACAAAGTTGCCAAGAATACACAGTGAGAAAAGGTTATTTCTTGAAAGGATCTTCGATAAATGGTGTTGGGAAAAGTGAATAGCAACATCAAGAATGAAATTAGACCCTTATCTCACACCATATATGGATGATCCCTGACTGACTATGGTTTTTTATTTTGATTTCTTTTTTACTTTATGATAGTGCAAAAGCAAACATGTATGGTAGAAATCATATTTTGATTTTTGAATTTTGAACTTTTCCCAGGCTAGTGATATGCAGCATTATAATCTCTTGCAGTGCTGGGCAACAGCAGCAAGCCATTCCTACTTTCATTTCCAGTACAGTATCCAATAAAGCACATGTGATATTCAACACTTTATTATAAATAGGCTTTGTGTTAGACAATTTTGCTCAAGTGTAGGCTAATGTAAGTATCTTGAGCATTTTTTTTATTATTATACTTTAAGTTCTGGGGTACATGTGCAGATGGTGCAGGATTGTTACATAGGTCTACACATCCCATGGTGCTGTGCTGCATCCATCCCCCCATTATCTACATTAGGTATTTTTCCTAATGTTATCCCTCCCCAATCTCCTCACCCCCAAAAGACCCTGGTGTGTGATATTCCCCTCCCTGTGTCCATGTGTTCTCATTGTTCAACACTAACTTAAGAGAACATGCAGTGTTTCATTTTCTGTTGTGTCAGTTTGCTGAGAATGATGGTTTCCAGCTTCATCCATGTCCCTGTAAAGGACATGAACTTATCTTTTTTTATAGCTACATAGTATTCCATGGTGTATATGTGCCATATTTTCTTTATCCAGTCTATCATTGATGAGCATTTGGATTGGTTTCAAGTCTTTGCTATTGTAAACAGTGCCACATGGTTTTTTTGTTTGTTTTTTTGAGACAGAGTCCTGCTTTGTCGCCTAGGCTGGAGTGCAATGGTGTGATCTCGGCTCACTGCAACCTCCGCCTCCTGGGTTCAGGTGATTATCCTGCCTCAGCCTCCCAAGTAGCTAGGATTACAGGTGAGTGCCACCATGCCCAGCTAACTCTTTTCTATTTTTAGTACAGGTGGGGTTTTGCCATGTTGGCCAGGCTGGTCTCGAACTTTTGACCTTAGGTAATCCACCCATGTCAGCCTCCCAAAGTGCTGGGATTACAGGAGTAAGCCACTGTGCCCGGCTTCCGGAGCATGTTTAAGGAAGGCGAGGCTAAGCTATGATGTTTACTAGATTAGCTGTAATAAATGCACTTTTTACTTACAATGTTTTCAATTCATGATGGGTTTGAGATATAATCCTACTGTAGGTGAAAAAGCCTATGTACAAAAATCAACTCAAAATGGACTAAAGACTTAAACCTAAGATCTGAAACTGTAAACTAGAAGAAAACAGAGAGAAGACTATACAACATTAGTTAGACAATGTTTTTTTTTGATTTGACCCCAAATGTTCAGGCAACAAAACCAAAACTAGACAAATGGAATTATATCAAACTCAGTAACATTCACAAAGCAAGGAAAACAATAGAGTAAAAAGGCAACCTATGGGATGGGAGATTTGTAAGCCATACATCTGATAAAGTTAATATCCAAAATACATAAGAAACTCAATAGCAAGAAAATAAATAACCCAATTTTTAAAAAATGAGCGAAGACATGAGAAAAGTTGTTTGGAGTACTCTGGCCAGAAATAAAAATATAACCTCAAAACAAGACATACAAATGGCCAACAGATATGTGGAAAAATGCTCAACATTCTTACCATTAAGAAAATGCAAATTAAAAATCACAGTGAGATATCATGTCTGTCGAAATGGCTATTATCAAAAAGATGAAAGGTAACAAGTGTTGGTGAGGATGTGGAGAAAAGGGAACCCTTATACACTGTTGGTGGAAATGGAAATTAACACAGAGATTATGCAAAACAGTATGAACTGTCCTCAAAATAAAAATAAAAACAGAATTACCATTTAATCCAGCAGTCCTACTTCCCTGTGTGTATCCAGAGAATTTGAAATAATTATGTCAAAGAGAAGTCTGCACTTCCATGCTCATTACAGCATGATTCACCATAGACAAGGAACCATCCTAAAAGTCACAAGAAACGATAAAGAAAATGTTGTATGTATACCATGGAATACTATTCAGCCTTAAAGAAATAGGGAAATTATGCCGTTTCCAACAACCTGGATGAATCTGGAGGACATTTTGCTAAATGAAATAAGCTAGGCATAGAAAAACAAATATTGCAAGTTCTCACCTGGTGACTTTAAGGCAATCAAACATATAAAGGTAGAAAGAGTGGTGGTTAACAGAGGCTGGGAGTGAGGGAAATGGGGAGATGTTGATCAAAGGGTGTAGTGTTTCAGTTAGACAAGAAGAAAAAAATGATAGGTATTTGAGGTGACGGAATATATGTATACCTGGTACACATATGGTATCACTTTTAACCCATAAATAAATATAATTATAATTCATCAATATCTAATACAGTTTGTATTTTGAGACAGAGTCTTGTTCTGTCTCCCAGTCTGGAGTACAGCGGCAAGATCTCAGCTCACCGTAACCTCTGCCTCCCAGAATCAAATGATTCTCCTGCCTCAGCCTCCTGAGTACCTGGGATTATAGATGCCTGCCACCATGCCTGGCTAAGTTTTATATTTTTAGTAGAGATGGTTTTTACCATGTTGGCCAGGTTGGTCTCAAACCTCTGACCTCAGGTGATCTGCCCTCCTAGGCCTCCTAAAGTGCTGGGATTACAGGCGTGAGCCACCATGCCTCGCCCCAATATAAATTTTAAAAAATAATAAATAAAATTAAAAATTCATAGGTGAAATTGTTCAGGTGCAAACCCTACTGCCCTATCTGTACTTCATGATGTGTCAAATGGTGGCAAGGCTTAGTTCTATTTGCTCAGTTATTGTACCTTCCCACCTTAGTGAACAGTCAGATGTACAATGAAAAATTTCTATAATTTCCATATCATTCTCTATTTATAAACTGCTGAATCCAAAATCCCCACACCTCAGTCTTTAAGGTTGATGTCCAGTACCCTAATCTTTACTATGTATCTCGTATATCCCATGGGTACCTTGGATTTAACTTGCCCAAAACTGAACTCAGCACCTCTTCCCCCAAATCTGTTATTTCTTCTGGGGTTGTCTTATCAGTTAACTACACTATGGTCTTTTGTAGCACTGAAACCTAAAGTCAGCCTGTGCTCTTCCCTTTTCCTCATCTCCAATGTGTCATCAAGCCCTGGAGATTCTATTTCTTTAAACCCCCTTGAATCTGTCCCTTCTTTTCATTTGGTTATGATACAACCCCACTTGTGCCTCTTAACTGGTCTTCCTGCCTCCCTTCTTGCCCTCTCTTTTCAATTCATTCATCAGCTGAAGCCAGGTGAGTCTTACAAAAAGCAAATCTGATTATGTTCTACCCTATGGTTGCCACCCTCCCTACTGGCCTAGGGACAAATATTTAATTTGACTTACTGGATTTCATGGTCATCTTTTCAGCCCCATCATCCTCTGTCTTCAAGTCATTATCAGTATTTGAAGTTCTCTTATTGCCCCCACGGGCTTTCTTCCTAGGGCCTTTATTTTATGCTGTTTCTTTGCCTTAGAATATCCACTTCCCCACTCATCATTATGTTGTTTTTTAGATTTCCAGTTAGATTTCTTCAGAGATGTATTCCCTGACCTACCCAAACTGGACAAAATATACTTCCCATGTGTGTTAAATAACAAATTCTAATTACTCCCATCACATTAATAACAGGCATTTCTCTCAGCAGACTGGAGTTTCTTGGATACAGGGACCATGTATATCTTGTTCACTCTTGAATCCTCAGCACTTGATATTTTTAGCATAAAATTTGTTGATTAATTTGATTGAATGAATTAACGCATTCTGGAGGCTTAAAGTTGTTAAATGGGCCTGAATGATACTGAGTTCATGAATTATTCCCAGACTTCTTTACATTCAATTACTTATCTAAAGGGCAAGCCTAAACAAACTTCTATTTAGATTTACAAAAACGTTTTCCTCTGAGCTTTCATACTAAGCTTTGTGGTGACACTGGTATCCTAAGGAACTTCATTACTGTTATTTGTGTCCTCCAAATTTATTTCATTTGGGGGGGAAGGTTGAAGACCAATCATGACAATTAGGATAATCTGAACCAAGTCTTTAAGGAAACAGAAGGAATACATGGTTTTTAAGCTCCTAAAGGGAAGGGCTTTTTAGATGCCAAATAACATAGAGCTAAATATGTGCACGTTTTTGGCTAAATACTGTATTGTGCAACATGGTTTTTATATTCTGAGAGGAGAATTCATTCCAGTCAATCTGCCGTAAATATAATTAGATAAGTAAACATTTTAAATTAAATTTAAGAAAATACTCATCTCCTGTGTGTCTTAGAACCTACTAACATGATTTCTACATGGTATCTTTGGCCAGGTTTTTAAAAGATACGGAAACCATTCAATAAAATGTTCTGCTATTGTTAAATGTCAAGAACACAAAAACACACTATAATGCAAATCTTAAGGAATTCGGATAAAGAAATTTGACTTAAATGAACAGTAGAATAACAGTTATTGTTACTCTTAGTCATCAGCTCTTATCAACAAAATAGTGACAATAAAGAATTCTAACCCTTTGGTGAGGGTTGTGGGGAACAACAGCTAGGTATCTGATTCAGTACATTCTAGATGTATAAACGATTCAACCATTAAATAAATTATTAGAAAAATATGAGTATATAACTTTCAGTGTATTTTTAGATTAAATTACAGAAAATAACTAGGTATGATTTTACTTTTAAGTATTTTAAAATTCTGGACATCCAAAAATGTGAAAAAGGAGAAAGTCAACACATCCTGAAAAATATTTGTTACATATACAATAGACAAAAAATTAGTATCAGGATATCAATATATAAAGAACTCTAGCCCATCAATTAAGAAATGCTGAAAAACCAGAAATGAAAACTAGGCAAACTAGAGATAAAATTCTTCTTGTGTCTTGAATCCAGGCTAATAAGGCTTTTGTTCCCAAATCAGCAGTGAAACAAGGTAACCGCACATGGCTTTACATTTTGCCATAGTACAGTACAAAAAGTCGAAAACCACTCTAGGAATTCAAACAGCGGACATTTAAGTTACACAGTCATGGAAGAACTGAAAAGCCAAAAGAGAAGTAGTTAGGCAACCCAGACGTTTAGCCACAGCTAGAAGTTACGAGCGCCACTAGGACTGCAGGGGCACAGAGCAGAGACAGTGTTACCAGAACCCATAAGCCAGAACTGTGTGGGAAAGCTGGTTCTGTAAGAGGGCTACTTAGTAGGCGTTCGGACCACAGAGAAAGAGAGGATCATTCTGCACTTCATGCTGCACTTATTTCAGACCTTTAGAGATGCTATGATCTCTCTTCTATAGAACAGTTTTTCTGCCTAGAACCCTCCTGCTCTCCAATTCTGACTAACTCCTGATCAATCTAAAGGAGTCTGCCCAAAATTCACTCTTTCCAGGTAACCTTACTTGAATCTGTAGCCTAAATAAGAGCTCTCTATAATCCTCTGTGTTAATTCTATTGAAACATTCACCCAATTTTATTGTAATTATAATCAAATTATCTGCCTTCCTTGAAAGACTGTAAGCTCTGAAAGAACACAAGCTTTGAGGGTGTGATTTTTTCCACTGTTTCTTGCTATATGCTTAGTGTATGAGATGATCTGCACTTAGTGCATGAGACAATCTGGAATCATAAATAATGGTTGAACGGATGAATTTTCAATCATAGATATTTGGTATATTCTCACTTTCCCTTTGAAAACCCAGCCTCCCTTCAATCCATATGGATCAGTTAGATCTGACTCTACTACCTCCTACTCTCCACCATTAAAGGAACGGGTACATTTTTCAGGTGTTGTCAATTAATTCCACCCCCTAGACTGCCCCTATGTCTGACTTAGGACTGATCAGACCACTACATTGGTCAAATAAACTCAATCTCAGGACTTTCGTTGGAGTTAATCCTTAAGAGGCATTCTTTGGGAGGCTGAGGTGGGTGGATCACCTGAGGTAAATTTAAGAGCAGCTTGACCAATACAGTGAAATCCCTTCTAAAAATACAAAATTAGCCAGGTGTGGTGGTGCAGGCCTGTAGTCTCAGCTACTAGGGAGGCTGAGGCAGGAAAATCTCTTGAACCTGGGAGGAGGAGGCTGCAGTGAGCCAAGATAGCACCGTTATACTCTAGCCTGGGTGACACAGCTAGACTTCAGCTCAAAAAAAAAAAAAAGAGACATTCTTTATCTGCTAAGATCACTGAGCTGAACGGAGCTAACCTATGTAAGAAAAAGCTGCTAGTAACCGTTTCACCATCAACAGAGTAAAGCATGCATCAAATAAGAAATAGGGATTTAATAATGAGCAAGAAAGAAGAGTGACTGAGTCTGATGGGTCACAGCCCCTGAATCCATTCATGCCTCAAAACAAACACACACCTAAATATTTTAACTATACAATCCAACAAATTCTTCTCTGGCTGAAGCCTGTTTGGTTCCTGTCTCTTGCAAATGAAGAGCCCTCACTGAATCTTTTATTGAGAATCATGTATATCTGACCCTCCTTTCACCTATCCAATCCTATCACTCCACCCATATTTAGACCCAGGCTCTGTCTCTTCTTCTCTATGACCTAGGTACTATGGCCAAGGGATTTATTTTTCCATTTTTATTGGTATAAGCAGGCACCACAAAAGACTAATGATGCACATGGAAGAAGGTATATATAGATTGTAGTATACCAGATATTACTAGGGTAGTGGATCTCCAACTTGCAAAGCAGAAGCTAGAGAGCCAGCTAAAGATGCAGCTTCAATGTTTCCACTCCAAGACTCTCCGATTCAGTAGTTCTGAATAGAGGTGGGGCTCAAGAATCTGATGTTTCAAAAATAAAAATCTCACATGACCTTAATCTAGGCTATCTTCAAACTATACCTAATGAAACTTGAGAGAAAAATAGCAGAATTTGTGCCACAGAGCAACTTCCTTCGTTGTGATAGTGCCACTGAGCAAAGCTCAGAGAGAAAAATAGACCCTAACATACTGATTACAAAGGAAATGCTGGTGTGTGAGAGCTTATTACAGAATGGGAGGGGGACGGCACAAGCTAGTCTAGGGAATCACAAAACCTTCCCTCAAGGAGCACGTTTGAGACCTGAAGCAAGTCCAGGAAAAAGAGCTTGGCAGAAATAACAGGAAGAGTGTTCTGGACCGAGGGACAGTATGCATGAAGCCACCAAGGAACAATGATCATGGCGACACGCGAGTTGCTGAAAAATGACAAAAATAATTGGAGGAAGGAGAGTAGGAGAGAATGGTTGGTCTTCAGGCAGGAGATGTGGACAGGGTCCTCATCGTAGGAAACCTTGTGGGCTGCATAAAGGAGTTAAGGAGTTTGGACTTTGCCCTAAGAGAAAGTGCAGCCAGTGAAGAATGTTAGGCAGATTCGTATTTTATAAATTACCCTAGAATATAGTAGCCCCTCCTTATCCACAGTTTTGCTATCCACGGTTTTAGTTGCCAGTAGTCAACTTTGGTCCAAAAGTATTAAGTAGGAAATTCCAGAAACAAACAATTCATAAGCTTTAAATCACATGCTATTCTGAGTAGCATGACGACTCTCTCACCACCTTGCCTAGGACATGAACCATTCCTTTGACCGGTGTATCTACACCATCTACACTACCTGCTGTTAGTCACTTAGTAGCTTCTCAGTGATTCACTGTTGCAGTATCACCATGATTGTGTTCAAGTCATCCTTGTCTTATCGAATCACAGCCCCAAAGTCCAAGAGAACTGATGCTGGCAATTCAGATATGCCAAAGGGCAGCCCTGAAGTGCCTCCTTGGAGTGAAAAAACTTTTCAACCTAATAAGGTAAGAAAAAAGATCATATGCTGAGGTTGCTAAGATGTACAGCAAAAACGAATCTTCTATCTGTGAAATTGTCAAGAAAAAAAATTCGTGCTAGCTTTGCTGTTGCATCTTAAGCTGCAAAAATTTTGGCCACAGTGCATGATTAAGTGCTTAGTTACGATAGAAAAGGGATTAAACTTGCGGGTGGGACACATGAACGGAAGTGTGCTCTGATTGACAGCAGTCGGGTTCCATCAGTACCGTCTGCAGTTTCGGGATCCACTGGGGGTCTCGGAAGGCATTCCCCTCAGATAAGGGGGACTACTGTACTACTGCCTACTTTCATTTCGGTTTGCTCCTTCTGTTCCAGATCTTTAGGCATTGTGAAGCTGTTTCCTGCCTTATCTTTTCACTTTTCATTACACTTTCAGTTCATTCATTCATTCAACAATACAATTTGCATACCTTTTTCATTCCAGTCATTGTCCCAGATATCTGAGAAAGGGTGGTAAAAAGCCAAAGGCAAACCCTCACTCACTGATACAGGCAAAAACAAAACAAAACCCGCTAATCAAGTGACATCATTTCAAATTGGGATATGTGCTATGAAGACGATCAAACAAAAAAAATAGTACAGATAGCGAAGTAATGGAGAGGTTTTAAGTACAAGTCTTCTACTTAACTAGAATTGTCAGAAAAACCTCTCTAAGGAATTTTACATTTAACTGAACTCTCAAAAATAAAAAGTAAAGATCTGGGGAAAAGACCTTTAGGCAGAAAGCGGTGCATAGGAAAAAGCCTAAAAAAATTTCAGGCTAAGGACAAGAATGGCCCTGGAAATGCAGTACAAGAAGTTCAAATAGGGTGACAAACAAAATAAAGCATTTGAAAACTACTGAGGCTATGCTCATGGAGTATGACAGAATTAAAAGAAACTTAGAAAAAAACTTTTAATCTAATAAAGAAAAACAGTACATGGGTTGTCTCTGCAGGAATAGTTACATGGTAATAATTGAACATCAATGCTGATTTAAATTAAAACGTAGATCCTAGGAGGATGGTGTGTGCAGAATCAGATCCTGGGAGAAAGGTTTTTGTGCAAGTGATTCATGAAGGACCTGGTCCTAAGGAGAAACCCCAGGCAAAAAGGGCAGCCAGGACAGGGAAGAGTATGGTTTCAGGTCAAGTCCTCTCTGAGCAAGACTCATGTTTGATCAAGAAAAAGAAGCTGGTGATTCACATTCCCCTGCATATGGCCACCCAGAGGATCATCAACTCCCAGGCACTTGTGGACTCTGGGTGGTGGGAGGCTCAGTGACTCCAGTGGCCGGAGTCCAGCAGAAAGCGTGTGACGTAACTGACAGAAGAAAAAGCACAGAAGTCTCTGGGGAGTGGCACTAAGTTGGGGAGGGAACAGGAAGGAAAATGAGTAAATGTGACCTTATTTTTGTCACCATTTAGTACATAAGCCTTTGTAGGAGAACCTAATAATTGCCAGAAAGGGCTTGCATATGTGTCAAGTACCCTAAAAAGAACTTTAATCCCTTTCCCCTAACTCTAAAGTCCCATGTCCAAGCCACTCTGCTTAGCTATCCCATGTGGAATTTTGTTAACAACTTGTCGTTCGAGAAAATCCTCAGGAGTTTCAGAAACAGCCTGAATTCATCCAAAGTTGAGTTTTCTGAATAATGTACGCGATCGGGCTTAGCAATTCTGATTTTTTAAAAATTAGGGTTGACTTTTAATACATGAGCACTGATTTTCACTGGGTAGCTATGAAGAATTCTAAGAGCAATTGAAAAATAGAACTTACAGAAACTATTTTGAGCAATGACATTATTGTTCCAATAAATGCACTGCTTTTGAAGGGGTCTCCCTTGAAGGAGATGGCACTCACTAAGCTTGCTCATTGTTTAAAAAAAAAAAAGGTTCTTTACTCATAGCCATTCCTCAATAGTGTCCCATTAACTACAGATGGAGACAGAATGTGGGTAAAGATCGGTTTCACAGCCTGGAGCATTCCCACATCGCCCTACTGCAGCATGATTAATGATCTGAAAGAGGAAAAAGGCAGTCACCAATTACCTTAATCCCATTCTATCAATGGTTTGATACTGCCTTCTTTTAAAAAACAAAAAAAGGGTGGAGGAGGGGGATGAAAAGAAGAATCATAAAGCTTCTTTTATCCTTTTCATCCTTCCATAAACTTTGTCATTATAACCTCAATAAAAGGGTGGGAACATGGAAAGCAACATATTTTACCTGAAAAGTCTCATAGGAGACTCTCTTACCTCATGAAATAATTAACTTTGAGCAATGAGAAAATGGTAAAGTAGTAAAGGTACAGGCAGACCAAGTAAGATGGCAAACTTGAAGTTGGACCTCTCACACCCAATTACCAGTCTTCTGCTTTTTCCCACTATCCTCAGCAGTTTTAGAAGTTATTGATTATGGCTTCAAGGTGAAGTCTGGCCAAGGTCAAGTTGCACACGTTCTAGTACTAGCCTGGGCCCATTCAAGTTTAAAAAGAAAAAAGGCTGGATGGGGGGGAATTGGGGTTATTGAAAAATACTTCCGGGCCTCAAAAGCCTCCATTTCATTCCAACAACAGTCTTTTTTCACCTTACTCTCACTAAACATGTTATTGTTGATAAATATCATTACTGGTATTTTAGTGAGAGCAAAAAGATCTCTATTGCTGTTAATTAAATGTATTTAAATAAATTTTACTTTTTTCATCTCATCTTTATTTTATACTTTAAATTTATATTTCTGTATGTTTTATGAAGAATCTAAACTATCAATAGCGTAGTACATGTATATTATGTATGAATTATGCATATACACAACTACATATATAAATAGGCACATATGCAAATATATGATTATTTGCATATATACAAATATATGCAGACATGAATACAAATTTAATTATAAAATTATGCATACACTACAGGTGCATGCTTAGACACTTTTACTAAATGATAAAGCCCTTAGAAACCACTATCTAGTGGCATACTTCTGAGATAAAACATGAAATTTAGGAGAATGAGGGATTTTTATCCAGAAGATAGAAAAAGATTCTTCCAAAGTTATACAGGAAGAAAAAGTATGAGAGAAAAATTTAGGGGTAATGAAGAGGTTCAAATCTGATCATATTTTATATATAGAAACAAGAAGTCATTGTGCAAATGGACATCTTGAGGGACCTCAGGGCATGGTCTCATAACCTGGACAATGAGGCACCTGTCTCAAACATCTCAGCCATTGTGAGAATGAAAACTATCCATCTTCTCTGCCCAGGAGCTACCCTCGCCCTTCCCATCAGAATCTGATGAGGGTTTTCCTTCCACAAAAATCCAGAACCAAGTGAGCCCAGACACTGTTTATGCCCTGACCAAATAAAGAAAACAACCACCTTTCAGAATATCCAAAGATTCAAAAGTCTACAGGGGAGAGTAAGCCTGAGCATCTGGCAGAGTTAAGGAAAAGTCTATGCCACTGTACTTGATGCAGGTGGTGGAAAGGTGACAGTGCTGAACTATCAATATCACTGCAAGGCTTCTTGGAGGTAGGCCAGTAATTCAGAATATCTACATGTCACTTGAGTGATTAAAATAAAATTCAGAAATCCGAAGTGTAAGATCACAAAAATTTATAGCTTATCTCACACATAATGAGATTGCCTGATGCACACCAGGACTCCACCTTAGTGGGTGGTCAATCCTTAAATGAGCCCCCAGCCTCAGCAATGCTCACTCATGAGCAGAGAAAGGACTATCCCACGACATCCTACAATCCTACACAGCCCTGCTAAGATTCTATGAAAACCTCTCTTTTCAAACCTTCCAGCATCCCTCAGCAATATAGACTCAGATATACATTATCAGATAATGAGCTCACTTTTTACACCACTGTACAAGAAGGCAGTGAAGGAGAACTGCCTCATATTCATCTCAACAAAATTATATAACTGCCTGCATCCATCTTCATCTTCTCTGCCTTCTTCATTATTCCAGTGGAGGAAATGTTCTGCTCTCACTGCATGCCATTTCTTCTGCCTAAGATCTGGGTCTCATCCCCTTTTGCATTCTCCAAGACCTAGCCTCGTCATTTTTCCTTTCTCCATACCCTATGTCACCAGTTTCTCTATCTCTATTGGGCCATTCTCTTGACATACATATTCTCATTAACAAATAAAAGAAAACAAAACATTAACTCTCACATCTCCTACCAGTGTCTGCTCAATTGTTCAATACCTCTAACTGCAGAAAAAACTTTTTTTAAAAATCTATTCAGGGCATACATGTGCAGGTTTTTTTACATAGGTGTATTAAGTGATGCTCAAGTTTGAGCTTCTATTGATCCCATCACCCAAATGGTGAACTTGGTACCCAACAGGCACTTTTTCAGCTCTTGCCCCTCCCCTCCATTCCCCTGTTGGAGTCTCCAGTGTTCATTGTTTTCACCTTTATGTCCAAGATCACAGAAAAATTTCAAGAGTCGTCTCTGCTAATTCTCTCTGCATCCTCACTTCTCATTCAGCTTCTGTTGTCAGTGACCTCCTGTTTCCAGGTCAAACAGACTCTACTCTGTTCTCATTTCACTTGCATCATCACAGAATCTGACTCACTCCACTCTGTCCTGCCTCGTGGAACATTCTGTTTCCTGCTTCTGCAGCGAATGTCTTGAATTTCATTCACCAAGACCCACTCTCCCTTCTGTTGACAATAGTCTAATTTTGTACAGTTTTCCTTCTCTTGGTCATATCATTTCAGGAGGTCACATCATTTCAGAAGGCCAGGAGTGACCTTCTACTCCAGATCTGTTCAATTAAATAGTAATAGCACAAAGTGCTATGTCCAAGGCACTGTCCTAAACATTTCGGACACAACATTTAATATTCATAATAATTTTATGAGGTAGGTACTAGTATTAGCCACATTTTAGCAATGATGAAAGAGAACCACAGAATCCTTGACTAGTCCATATTCACTCAGCTAATGAATGATGGAGCTGAATAGTTGAATCCCATACCCTTAATCATGGTGCTATGTTGTTTCTCTCACATTTCCTGACCACAGTCATTGATTAGGGGTGTGTGTTAAGAAAGAGAAGTTTTCTTGACAATGGAATTTGTAGTCAGAAGAATCTACTGTGACCATGTTTAAAGAGTTGGCATAAGTATAAAGGAGAAAGTGGGGAAAAAATGGAGCCCCAAAATTATAAATTATGTCATTTGAGCTCTTAGATATAACCATGCCTAAAGCTCGATAATCTTGAATTTTTCAATTGTGCAGTTCAATGAATTCATTTTTTTGCATAAGTCAGCTGTTTTGTGAGTCATAATTTGCCTCCAAAATGCATTGACTAATAGTGTTCATGACAACACGTTCTCCTGTTTTTCTTTAACAGATTTTCCTTTTTCAGTTTCTTTTGCCAGTTTCTCCTTCTCCAGCTGACCATCAAATGCTGATGGTTCCTGAGTACTAGTGCACAAATCCCTCTTTTTAATCTATTACTGTCTTCCTAGGTGAGCTAATCTAACCTCATAATTTAAAGGTCAATTATATGTTGGTGACTCCCAAATTCATAATTCAAATTCATTTCTCCCTTTCTCTGGACTCATCTGCCCACTTAACACCTCCAGCTGGATGTTTAATAGACATCACAACAAATCTATTTTTTGCCCACCCCAAACTCTTCCCGCTCCAGTCTTCCCTACCTCAAGAAAGGAAACCACCATCTGCCTGTTTGCTCAAACCAAATGCCTAAGTCAACCCTATGTCCTTCATTTCTTTTGCCCTCTTATCCAATCATGTCCCATGGTTTTCCAAGATTTTTTTTCTTTTGAGGCAGGGTCTCACTCTGTCACCCAGGCTGGAGTACAGTGGCACAATCTCAGCTAAGTGAAACCTCTGTCTCCCAGATTCAAGTGATTCTTCCACCTCAGCCTCCCAAGTAGCTGGAACCACAGGTACACACCACCACAGCTGGCTAATTTCTGTTATTTTTGGCAGAGACAGGGTTTCACCATGTTGTCCAGGCTGGTCTTGAACTCTAGATGTCAAGTGATCTGCCTGCCTCGGCCTCCCAAAGTGCTGAGATTACAAGCGTGAGCCACTGCACCCAGCCGATTTTTTTTTCAAATGTCAAACCCATTCATTTATTTTTACCCTCACTGTCACCACCTTCACTCACTCTTGCCCCTTTCTGACTTTTAGTCCCTAGGAGCCAGTAAGACAGGCCACATCATTCTCCTTGCCTAAAATTCTTTACATAGGCCCTTTGCCCTTGGAATGACTTCTATCCCATTTCTCTGTTCTTTAAGGCCACATCTGATCGAGACCCTTCTACCTGTTTGATCACATTCAACTTTCTGCTAACCCCAGTACTTAGCTGGCCTGTTTTTTAGTTTCAAACACATTCATTCTTCCTACTTCTTGACCTTTCTTCTTGCAGTTCCTGTTTCCAGAAATGCACTGCTTCTAGCTCTTCATGTGGTGGCATCATTTCCATCCTTTCTATCTCTATGCAAGTGTCATTAAGAAGCTAGGGTGGACTCCCATCATTCCCTCTTACCGTGAAGACTGGACTTCCTATTGCTGACACTTGCATTTTGTTTTTGAAGCTGACAGCTTTTCTCTGGCTGCTGGATCCCCCTTGGCCACATGTTCAGCAGGCAGGAAATGCCAAGAAATGCCCTCCTCTCACAGTAACTTTCAACCAATAACTGACCATGATTGCTTTATCAATAGCCCAGCTCCCACCAATCTCAAGTGGGATAACTCAGACAGAGGTCCATGTTCAACACCATCTCCAAGAGTTCCCCAGGGGTAGTCAGCTGCAGGTGCCTAAGTAATTTCAGGGTCAATGAAACACTTTGATGGGCTCCTTCCCTCATTTCACTCTCTGATCTTCTGGGGATTCCTGGGATTACCTTCCAAACAAACCTCTTGTGCCTAAATTCTTAGCGCAGAGTCTCTTCCTGGACGAACTCAAACCAAGAGAGAGACATTTTTCATGGCCACTCCCTCTACAGAGGCCACTCTTAGCTATTCAAATTTATTATATACTTAATCACAGTCCTTAAAAGCCCTGTTTATTTATTGTCTACTTGTTTTCTCTGTTTTTTCCTGGGACTTTATCTTCTCAACAATTGACCCCCCTTACCTAGTTTAGTACCTCATAATAGACACTGAATAAACATTTGTTAAGTGAATAAACAAATGATTGAACCAGGCTCACTGTCTCTTTCCTGCCATGCTATGACGCAGTAAATTTCTTTTTATTAACAGACAGGGTAAACTGTCTTAGTGAGGATGTTTATACTACTTTCAGCTATATTCAGCAAGCAGAATATGGAATCTTTGGTCCTGATAGTATTAAGGGAACAGTGACAGAAAGAAAACATGCAATCGAGGTTTCTAAATCCAAGTCCCGTGGGATTTCTACCGCATGTCACTCTTACTTGTCCTGCAGGGTGTGGGTCTAAGTTTCCTTTTCGTAGATTGAAAAGATTCTGCATCTGAACATTCACAGCTCTTGCCTTACTTCCCATGTGTCAAAAACTATGCAATTATTAAATGGCTGCCCAGGGTCAGAGGGCCAGCTGTGACCAAAATCAAAGGCTTCATTATGAAGGACAAACTGGCCTGGATGACAACCAAACCCCTTGACCACGGCCTTGTTAACATAGCCTCCAAACAGGCTGTAACTGGTATCTGAATTCCTATTTTTAATTTATTCTTTCCTTTTATTTTGCTTAAATACACTGTATGTTTCTAAGTTCTTCACTGAATATTTTGTCCATCTGACAGTTTCAAAGTCCATTTCCTTTCACAGTCAAATTCATACATTCATTGTCTCCAATGCTCACCACCCATTCCAATCTGGCTATTTCTACTGGAATGACTTTCCTGAAAGTCACCCATTAACCTCCAAATTACATTATTTTTCCACAAGAAATTACTTGCCTAACCTTGTTTTGCTGTTATTTTTCTTTTATGCTGCCAAGATGAGGATATGGTAGGCACACAGTAAGCACTTCTAATTCACTGCAATAGTAAGTTAGAAGTATTTACTGTGCTCAGCACTTCTGAGTAAGAAGTACTTACTCAGCACTTTTTTTGTGACTTTACAGGGATGGAAGGCTACTTCTCTATCTCCTTCGCTATGATCTTATCCTCCAGGAAGTATTTCCCAAGGTTCCCTTCTGGTCTTCAGAGCTGAAGATGTGACAACCCATCTGCAGGCAATGTAGCTACAACATGTGCTATAGGAAGAGTCGTCATGGGAGATATGGATGAAGTGGGTGATGCTGTACTAGAGAACATCAAATGCTAAGCCTGTACAAGTGGTCTCGCTTGGACAAGCAAGAGGATCCACTGATGTTTTTCTAAATACGTAACACTCAACTGAATGTATAAGGATTTAAAAAATACATGTAAACCTACGCTTACACCTTACACACACACCCTCAACAAACCTTAACCTGGTTAGAGAATGTTTTTTACAGGATATTTTAGTTTTTGCATCAAACTTTTGCTATCAATGTGAAAAAAAAAAAGAAACAATCTAAATCATATCAGTAGAGGAAAAGAATATCTATAATCTTTTCTTAAGCAGACCTGATTATAATTACATCAACTATATCTTAGCTTACTATTTGATAGTAATGGCTACTTCTCAACAACCCAGGGCTTCACACCTCTGAATAAGATGGCTTTACCAGTCAAGTAAGCTCTATTGTCTGGTGAAGATCTAGGAAAGGTTAAAAACCCAAATTCCAGGGTTAGATTTAGTTTCCATCCTTAAATCTGCCACAGCCCACATAGTTAACACTGGGTAAGTCTTTTAAAGTCTCAAAAATTGAGCATAGGCTTGAAAAGAGTTTTCAGTTGGAATTGGGATTCTAGGTCACTTTTTACAGCTTTGAGATATATTGCACATACCATAAAATCCACCCACTTAAACTGTACAGTTTCATAATTTTTATTGAATTTACAGAATTATACAATCATGACCACATTATAACTGTAGGACATTTTCAACAATCCAAAAAGAAGCCTCATAACAGCCATACGTTTTATTCTTGCTTCCCCATTGTACCTAACAAAATGTAAATGCTATGTAACTAGTTGCTACATTTTATTGTTTTGTGTTTACTTGTTGTATTATTTTTTCAATTATTTTTTATTTGTGGTTGGTTGAATCCGTACATGCAGAACACAAGGGTACAAGAGGGTCAACTACAGTATGTTTTAAAACAGCAGAGTGTAAGTTTTCCAACTTCGTGTTCTTTTTCGAGATTGTTTCGACTATTCTAGGTGCATTTTATTACCATATAAATTTTTGGATCAGCTTATCAATGTCTGGGGGCAAAGTGGGATTTTGACAGGGTTATGTTGAATCTGTATATTAAAATGGGAAGCAATGCCACCTTAACAATGTTAAATCTTCAAATCCATGAACACAGATGTCCTTCTATTTATTCAGATGTTACTTTCGACCATGTTTGTAGTTTTCATTTTACACATCTTATTTTTTAGGGAAATTTATTTTTTGTTTAAAGAAATTTATTCCTAAGCACTTTCTTCTTTTTGATGCTTTATAAACAGAAGTGTTTTAATTTTGTTTTAAAATTTTTTTTTGCCAGTGAATTAAAATAAATTGATTTTTATATATTGAGTTTGTATCTTGCTACATTGAACTTGTTTATCAGTTTAAATTGTTCAGTTTTTTTATAATTATTTCTATACAAAACTTTATATAAAATCATCTACAAATACAGTTGTACTTTTTCCTTTCCAATTTGAATGTATTTTACATCTTTTTCTTGCCAAATTGCCCTGGCTAGAACCTCCAGCACAATGTTTAAAAGAAATAGCAGGAGCAGCATTCTTTTATTGTTTCTGATCTTAGGAGAAAGGCATTTTTTCTTTTGCTATTAAGAATGGTACTAGCTGTGGGGTTTTCACAGATGTTACTTATTGAGTTGAAGAAGTTTCCTTCTATTCCTAGTATTGTTTTTATCATGAAGGAGTATTGGATTTTGTTGAATGTTTTTTCTGCATCTATTAAAATAAATGTAGGGTTTTTTTGTCCTTTATTCTACTACTTTGGTATATATTTATTGATTTTTAGATGTTTCACCTTGTATTAAAATGAATTTCCATTAGTCATGGTATATGATCATTTATAAATGTTGCTAGATTTTGTTTACTTATTTTGTTGAGGATATTTGCATCTACATTCATAAAGGATATTGGTAAATAGTTTTCATATGGCTTTTTCTGTTTTTGGTAAAAAGGTAATGCTGAATTCATAGCATGAGTTGGGAAGTGTTACCTCCTCTTATTTTTTGGAAGGGTTTGTGAAGAATTGGTATTAATTCTTTGAACATTTGTTACAACTCACAAGTGAAGACAGCTGGCTCTGAGCGTCTCTTTGCTAGAAGTGTTTTTAATCATTAACTCAAACTTGTGCTTTTTATAGGTCTACTTAGTTCTTTTATTTATTCTTGAGTCAGTTTCAGTAGTTTGTGTCTTTCTAGGAATTTACTTTTTCATCTAAAGTATTTAATTTATTGGCATACAGTTCACAGTACTGCTTTTTAATTTTTTATTTTTGCAAAATCTTTACTGATGTCTTCTTTCATTTCTCATTTAATAAAAATCTTGAGTTCTTTTCTCTTGTTCAGTCTAGTTAAAGGTTTGTCAATTTTGTAGGTCTTTACAAAACAGCCAACTTTTAATTTTGTTGAATTTCTCTATTGCTTTTCTATTCTCCAATTAATTTATTTCTGCTCTGTTTTTACTCTTTCTGCTTGCTCTGGGTTAGTTTCTGTTGTTCTACTTTCCCAAATATCTTAAGATGGATTATCTAGAGATTTTTTAAAAAATATATTTGTGTAGTGATGAAAAAATTCCATTTCTATCCTCTTAGGGTCCTGACTGGATCCAAGAATTAAATAAGATAAATAGGAGAAAAGCATAATTCAAGTTTTACATGGTATGAGAACCCTCATAAAGAAATGAATACCCAAAGGAGCAATTATGGTCAGCTACTTATGTACTGGATTGAATAAAGAGTAGTTAGTTGTGAACAAGCAACTAATGCTGAAAAGATAAAAGTTATTTTAACCAGGTCTATACAGAATTCTCTCAATATTGACTTCCTATCTTGAGAATAAAGATGTTACTTTTCTAATATTCAGGGTGTGTTTCACATAGGAATTTTGTCTTCTGCTTTCAAGAAATAGCTCAAAGGTCAGAAAGATCTTTATGCTCCTGCTGTTTTTCAAGTGCCTTTAACTTAAATTGATGCCAAAATTACGAATTTTACCCCTTCATTTGTTTGCAATTATGTATTTCCCTCTGAACACTGCCTTAGCTGCACTCCATTTATGTTGGTACGTCATGTTTTGTTTTCATGTCTTAAAGTGTACTCGCATTTCCATTGCAATTTCTTCTTTGACCCATTGGCTATTTAGAAGAGTAACTGAACTTCTGCCTATTTGTGAATTTCTCAAATTTTTTATTGATGTCTATTTAATTCTATTATGGTTGGAAAACATACTTTGTATTATTTAGAGACAACTGTTCTACAGATGTCTATTAAGTCTATTTGTTCAAATCTTTTATTTCAATGTTGACCTGTCTAGTTAATCTACTCATTATTGAATATCGTGTATTAAATTCTCCCAATATTATTGCTGAAATTATCCATGTCTCCCTTCAATTCTGTCAATTTTTGCTTCCTGTATTTTGGGAACTTTTTAAAGGTGCCTTTGTTTATAATCATAACATCTTTCTGAAGGACTAATTCTTTTCCTAAAATGTCCTTTTTGTCTCTAATACTACTTTTAAGCTCCGTGTTGATTTCTGTTAGTATAACCACTGGAATTATTATGGGTACTGTTTGTACGGTGTATCTTTTTCCCTGCTTTTTAAGACTTTAATCTTTTTATGTCTTTTTCTGAGCTGTAACTTTTGACTCTTAAGTATATTGCCTGTAGGCAGTATATAGTTGGATCATAATGTTCTGTATTTTCATTCTGATAATCTATTTTTAATTGGTGTGTTTAGTCAATTTACATAATTACTGATAAAGATTTATGTTTCCCATTTTATTTTTATAGGCTGTGTCTTTTCTGTTTCTCTATTTCTTAACTTGTCTTTGTGGGTTTAATGAATATTTTCTATTGTACCATTTCAATTCTCTTGTCAATTTTTTTACTATCTGCTTTTAAAAATTATTTTTTCAGTTGTTTGGGGGATTACTATTAACAACTTAATTTTAACAACCTAGTGAATAACTTCCAACTTAATTTGAATCGTGTTTTAAAACTTTGCTCTACTATACCTTAATTCTCTTCTCCCTCCTTTGTGCTAGTATTGGGATACAAACTACGTCCTTATACGTTGTTGAGTGTATAACAAATACTTTCGTAATTATTGCATTATGCAATTGTCTTTTAAAACACAATAGTTACAAATATTTATGCTGTCTTTCATAATGACTTCCATTTACCCTCAAATAGTGCTATTTCTCTATACGAGTTTGAGTTATTGTCCATTGTATCAAAAAGGACATACTTTAGAAACTCTTATAGGGAAGACCTGCTAGCAGTAAATTCTCTATTTTCCTGAAAATTAATTTTTCTTCATGTTTCAAGAATAGCTTATCTGGATACAGGAGTCTTAGTTGACAATCTTTTGGTTTCAACAGTAAGATTTTATCAGATTTTCCTTATCTTCTATTTTTTCTTATGAGAAGTCAGTTATTAAACTCACTAAAAATGCCTAGCACATGGTATGTCATTTTTCTCTTGCTGCTTTCAATATCCTATTTCTGTCTCTGACCTCATCAATTTAGCTATTATGTGTCTATGTGGGGATATCTTTCCCTTTATTCTAACTGGAGTTTACTGAAATTTTCAAATATGTAAATTAACATTTTTCATCAAGTTTGAAAAATTGGGAGGCATTACTTCACTTTTTTCCTGCCCTTTCTCTTTCTTATCCTCCTGAAATTTCCATTATGTGTATATTTATGGTATCACACAGGTCTCTCAGACTCTGCTCATTTTCCTTTATTCTTTTTGTTTCTCAGACTGGATAATCTTTAATGACTTTTCAATCTTTAAGTCTACTTCTTTCTTCTGCCAGCTCAAATCTCCTATTAACTTTCTTTTCTGTTACTGTATTTTCAACTCCAGAATTTCTATTTACCCTCCTTTTTATAATGTCTATCTATCTCTTTAATGATATTCTCTATTTGGTGAGAAGTATTGTCATACTTTAAAAAAATTATCTAAACATAGTTTCTGGTAGTTTGAGCATATTTAACATAGCTCATTTAAAGTCTGGGTCTAGTAAATCCAATGTCCAAGCTTCCTCAGGAACTTACTAGACAAGGACTTAATTTATCGTTGAAAATTAGATTTTTAACAACGCATTGTAACATTTGTTGTTAACATTGTAACATTGTAACATTTAACATTGTAACATTTAACATTGTAACATTGTAACATTTGTTACAATGCGTCCTCGACACATCCCATCCCAAAGTTTTGTGGCTTTTGCTATTGTTTTTGTGGTTGCCAATTATTTGTGTAGTAACTTTTCTAGATTCTGTATTCCCTGAGGTATGTGACCTCTGCTAGCTTCTTGTTAAGTTTTTGCTTTTATTTTTAAGCCTGGCCTCCTAGGGTCACATCTGGTTTAGTAAAATTTAGTGGTTACCAACTGATTGGTCTTAAAGAGGTCCCTAAATGCCTTGCCTTTCAATCTTTCACTCTTGCCAAAGGGACCTGTGTGAGAAGGTAATCCTTCAAACTTTAGACAATTTACAAGGAATCCTTAGCTCTTATTTCTTACTTGCGAATGGGCAGTAAGTCGTGAGTGCCTTTTCCTCTCCCGGGTCTTTTCGGGTATTTGCTCAGCTTTGCTCGTGTGCAGTCTTTTACATTTCAAGGAATACGTTGGAGCTGTCTCAAGTTCCCTATGGTTGTCCAGTTCTCCAGGATTTTCTTTTAAATTACCCAAACAGGCTCTTGTTTCTTGTTTACCCAACTGAAATCATAACCTTGGGCAGCTGAAATGTTGCCAGCAGTTTGCTATTGTTTAAGTAATTTCCTAGAGTAGGCTTCCTGTTCCACACTCCAAAGCTAAGTTCTGGGTCAAATAGCTACCACTCCTCGACAACCATGCTTTTAACCAAACTCCAAAAGCAATCAGATCGTCCCCTTTTCTGCATGGCTGTCAATGTATGGTAACCACACTGCTGAACTGAGTATGAAGGAGGGAAGAAAAGAACTCACTGTTACAATTTTACAGACTCTACTGTTTTACTGATCTTTGGTGGTTTCCCTTGGATACATGATTTTCAGTCTGTTCTGTGGCGTTGGTTATTGACACATTTCTGTAATGTTTGTTTTTAGTTGTTTGGACCATATTTTTATTGTTTTAGAGGAAAATCAAGTTCACTAAGGTCTTTGTAACTCCAAAAGTTCACTCTGGTTCATTTTTCTTTCAACTGTTAGAAATTTCTGTCTTATTGCTATATTGGATGACCAGCTGAAATAGACACTCCCTCTGGGCTATTTCTTTTACCCCAAGTACAAGAATAATGTACATCACAGAAAAGACTGCTGCGTAAGTGAGTGCAGAAAGGTCTAGAGAATTATGCTTTGTATGCAGATGTAGACCTACGTATGTAGGTCTAAATATGTAGATATGCTTTCCTTCTATCATTCTGAAAATAAGAGAATGATAGGCTGTTTTACCATGAAGACTTCAGGTGACAAAATTAGCTGGAATAATTTGGTGGCTGACTGCAAATTTGGTCAAATATGTTAAATGATTCCTTGAAGAGAGAAAACTCATGAAGAAAATCATAAAGTTACTTTATTTTTATCTCCCACTGTACATTTAAAGGTATTCAGTAATTCTAGTTTTCCCTTTATCATTGAATAAAAATTTAGTTAGCTCTTCCCTCCCATGATTCCTCTAGACAATTTACAATAATAGAAAAATCTATCATGAGTTTGAGTCACAAACACTCTGAGTTTAGTAGATAAAATTCTCCAGCCTAATTACCTACTTTAATCAAAAGCAAGACATCATTATACTCTTTCCAAGCTAATCCTTATTAAAGACAAGGCATCTGCCTTTAAGAAAGGGATTGCAGCTAACATCGTTCTTTCTCCTTCATTTTTATCCCTCATACCAGTTACTAATTCTTATCCCTTCCTCTGAGGTTAGAGGAAAGGGAGAGAAGAGAAATAATGGAAACAAAAATACCATTATGTGACTTGCCCCCTTCTAAGCTTCCTTCTATCTGGCAGACTGTTAAACCTGTATCTCTTTCCTGTGATGCTTCCATTTTTGTTTGGATTTTTTTGTGATACCCTCCCTCCAAAGTTTATACTGAATCACCTGTGGTTCCTAGGACTCTTTACTAAAGCCCCCAGCCTTGAAAAAAACTCCCCTTTCTTGAAGCTCCTCTTTCTTTCAAGGCTGGGGGCTTTAGTTAACTCCTTTTTCTTTCAAGGCTGGGAAGAGGCCAGTTGCATTTCTGCTAGCTGCATTATTCCCAATTCCCAGATTTGCCTAACCTTGATGATTACCTATCATAAATAACCAACTTATGTTACTTCCTTTCATTGCTCTGTAACTACTTGAGCAACATTTCTTGACTCATCAGTTCATATTCTTCCCACAGTCAGAGATGATGCTGCATACTCTATAATCTTACATCATCTTTACTGACATCAACATTTGAGCAATGAAATGAAATGCTAGTTGCTGTAATTATAGTTAATAGTAGTTAACATTTACGAAGCACTTACTAGGTATTGCCCAACTATATGTTTAGTTTATATCTACTTATAATCCTTACATATATTATCATACATAATCACCTTATGCGGTAAGTAAAACAAAACCATGCACCTCTATCTCATATATGAGGAAGAGTAGTCCCAGGGAACCTAGGCAATTTATTCAAAGGCATATAGTCAGGGGGTGGCAGAAGCACTTTTTAGCTCAGAGACCAGCTCCAGACTCCACACACCACCTGTACATTTGGTATTTTGTCTCTTAAGTGTCCTAGTAACTCTGACACTAATTTTTCAAGTAGTTTTAAATTATCTCACCTTCATCCTCAATGTTCCTGTCTATAAATGGAGAATAAAAGATCAGAATCATGGGAGGATCCATTCTTATTTTGTCATTCTATGGCTCAATAAAGACACCTCTGAGCTGGGTGCAGTAGCTCATGCCTGTAATCCCAACACTTTGGGAGGCTGAGGTGGGCAGATTGCTTGAGGTCAGGAGTTCCAGACCAGCCTGGCCAACATGGTGAAACCCCATCTCTACTCAAAATACAAAAATTAGCCAGGTGTGGTGGCGCATGCCTGTAATCCCAGCTACCCAGGAGACTGAGGCAGCAGAATCACTGTAACCCGGGAGGCGGAGGCTGCAGTGAGCCAAGATCATGCCACTGCACTCCAGCCTGCATGAAAGAGCAAGACTAAGTCTCAAAAAAAAAACAAAAAAACACAAAGAAAAATACTTCTGAGAACACCCTCTCTATGAAGCTCTAAAGCTCTGTCCGGCCAAATTGTCACACACTAATTCGCTTAAACAACACTAATGAAAACAATTTCCTCTCTCCATATCCATTACCTCACTTCATCTCTACAGCATTTTTAAGCAATTACTGAACATCCAAGAATAGAGCCTCAGACACAGATTTAGAACATTATCAACCAAAAGCCCTGCATTATGACACAAAAAGTTGAACATTTTCATGTTTCCTTGACCTAGAGATACTTGGATTCAACACTTGAACTTATCTGACCTTGTAAACCATGTAGCAGGACCATGGCAAATAAAAATAAATAAATAAATGTAAGACAATTATCTGCTAACTCTTAAAAAGAAAATTCCTCCCTATATCTTTCTGCAGGAAAAATTTTTCTCAATAGTTTTATTTGTTCTCCCTTTCATTCTGCTTCATCCTCTCTGGTCTTCCAAGTCTCTCTTCATAGGTTTGCATTGTCCTTAAAGACAAAAATCCTACTGTACTGGTCTGATCTTGACATTAAGACCCTAGTAAATGAGCTGTCTGAGGAGGACCCACAGGAGCTTTGTCAATAAATAATAAAAACCCAGCACATGCAGGTTTGACTTTGATGTGAGGTATCCAGAACATTTGTGTGACATAAAATTTCTCAAGCGTGGCAATTATTTAGAGACTTATTTCTCTAAAAAATATAATTTAATCTCATCAAATTATCACTTGACAACTGGTTATAAATCACCTATGAGGAAGCAGAGGAGCAGCTTGGAACTGATGCCACCTTTAAAGTCAGTATTTAACTAAGAAATGACATGCTTGCAGGTAATCAGCTCTATGGTTCTACATCATTAGATTAATAACATTTGCTTATTTTTTCAGTATCTTGCACCTATCTCCACAGTTTCCGGCATGGGTATTCATAACAAGTTGATATGCAACAAGGTCAATAAGCACAGCTGGTGGGAGTGTAGGGATAACAAGTACATTGCTTTGTGTCCATGTGGGGCCAAGAGCTTCACTTGACCCCAGGGATTCAGACCCTATCTTAACTGGCTATGCATGTGTATTATTAGTTAAAGGGCAAGGACCATCACAATCCATGGTGAGCAAGTCATATTAGGTATGTATAATATGATAACAAAGACAAAATTGAGTTTATAGTCAACTCTCAGTGATTCATGACTTTCAGAGTATGGATACTATGGCTTATCCAAAGAATCAGTTCAATTGGCTTTGATTAAATCATTTCCACAATGGATAAAGCAAACTTACCTAAAGTGTTTATGATTACAAAGCTAGTCAGTGATGACCCGGAGGCCAGAACCCAAGTCTTCTGAATCCTACTGAAATGCTTTTGCATTTTTATCCTATTTTCCAGTGTGTCAGCAAATTCCAGTATTTGACAGAATTAGCAACAAAATAGATGTGGTTTCAAAGAGAAAAGGGAGATACAGACCTTGGGTTCTCGAATTTTTCTCAGAAGTTAGATCCTAAAGACAATCCTGGAAGAGAACAAGAAGATTGGCTGAAATGTTTCATGCCAAAGGACAAAGTACATCTTGTAATGTTTTCAATCGTTTATTTAGCTATTGCTTTTTTTTTAGCTATTGGTATTAATTTCACATTCGTCACTTACTGACATTATTGCCAAATTTAGAAAATCAGTTTATCAATTTCTGTGAGCCAGTTTCTGTGAGTCAATGCACCTTATACGTATCATTCTTGTTTATTCTCTTCAAGGTAACTTAAGTCTGAATGTAGGATTCTGCCACAAAGGTTTATATAAACCAACTCTTCAGCTTTGCCTCTTGCAAAAACCTCCTCTGCCAAAGCAGATATAGCTGACTTGATGTGGTTAGCAGCCTCAAGCACTGCATTGTCGACTTTGAGGTCAGCAGAAAACTTTATCACTATGTTTGTCTACTAGACGTTTTCATACTCATGAGAATGATAAAGGCCAAATAATTAGACCACATCTAATAGGAATGCATGCATTAGAAATTCAGCATAAGTGAAACAGAAAAAGGTTGCTGATAATCATATCGTAATTATAAAATACTTTTTCAACATCCTTCAGTTCAATGAGCCTCTTCCTCACTTATCTACTGGCCTTGCAATCTCTGACAAGTGCTTCTGTGGAAAAAAAGTAAGAAGAATAAAAAGGATCTGGCCTCTTCTCAAAGTTTGATAGCTCATAAATACCAACAAATTGCACATCTAGTATTATTATCAACCCATGTAAGGATTACAGATCATCTTTGGAGTTTATTAACTCAGTAACTCAAAAACATGACTAGGAATGCAGGTTTTTCCATCTTTCAGCATTGCATCTGTTTTCTTTCGTGCTCCTTAGGTTTGTTTCTCATCATTCCAAGATGACTATGGAAGTTGCATACATCACAATAGTCACAGAAATATTGAGGGATTCAAGAAAAGAAAAACAGTTCATCCAGCATAAATATTTACCAATGAAAAAAGCTTTACAAGAATCATTCAACGGACTTCCCCTCATGTCTCTTTAGCCACAATTGCATTAAATGTCAAGACTTAACCTATTCACTTTAAAGGGCAATGAAATGACCTATAATTGGCTAAAAATCATCAAGATGCATCCCCTTGCTGCTGGAATAAAGCCACGCTTACAACCTTGCCTCAAGGAATAAGGGGGACAACCAACAGCGTCTGCATTTGGAACGGGGATTAAATTTCTAAACATAGCAAGACAAGATTTAAATACAAGAGGTTTGGAACTATAGAAAATGAATTTGACTTGAAGTATGAAATAGAAACTAGAGTGGCAAAGCATGAAATAATTAAAACCACCAGTTACAGCAAGGTTCTTTTCTGTATTTTATAAGAAACACAAATATATCATAACCTGAGAGCAGATACTATTGGCAATTTTTTTGGTGTGTTAATGTTTCAGTGTGACTATGTTTAAAATAAGTTACACCCGGTACCATCATGTATCACCCCCCTTCCCCAAGAGCAGACTCAAACTATACTTACCATATGCCACCACTTCTAAGAACATTAAACTACTGAATTGCCAAATTTTCCTTATTATGAAATGACCTCACATTGAGAATATGTTACACAGCCCTAAAAAAGCATTTATTGAATAAAAATCAATGCTCAAGTGGAGTGTTCACCAGCTGCCACAGGCACTCCAAACCACAGATACGACATTCAACTTGGGGGTGGGGCAGGGAGAAAGAAATAAAAATAAGAAAATTTAAAAAGTAAGAACATTAAGAGGGTCAGAAAGACGTCTATAGGTACATTCTGAACAGAACAGTGGGTTTCTAGGCACAGCCCTGTAGGAATCCAATGTAAGTTTTAGAAAATGAATTCATGTTAAACACAAGGTACTTGATAGGCTGCTGGTGACAGTTCAAAGAACTTTAGCTTAAAAGTTAGATAGACCTGGCTCGGCATGGTGACTCACACCTGTAATCCCAGCACTTTGTGAGGCCAAGGCCAACAGATCACAAGTTCAGGAGTTTAAGACAAGCCTGGCCAACATGGTGAAACCCCCATCTCTACTAAAAATAAAAAAATATATAGCTTGGTGTGGTGGCAGGTGCCTGCAATCTCAGCCAAATGGGAACCTGAGGCAGTAGAATCACTTCAATCTGGAAGGCAGAGGCTGCAGTGAGCCAAAATCATACCACTGCACTCCAGCCCAGGCAACAGAGCAAGACTATCTCAAAAAAAAAAAAAAAAAAAAAAGGTTAGACAATCCTAGGCTTAATTCCAGCTTTACTGATGACTCACCTTGGGCAAGCTGCACAATCCATTAGATAACTGGGGAGCTCATGAAGAATGAGGGCAGTGACGCAGGGTTGTGAGAAGGTTGGAAACAGTACACAGTATCTAGCACCATGCTGAGCATTACAGCCAACGGTGGTAGTGGTAATGGATGTGGAAGTAGCATTGGTCATGGCAATAGCTGTGCACTGCTAGGATTGAGAAGGGGTGGGGGCAGTCTTAGTGCCAGGTTAGCAATCATATGAAAGTTTCTTTATATATTGCAGACTATATAGAGACATTGTTGACTGAAGAATGATCTCCAGGTATCAGTGAGAATTATCCTTTGGGAAATGCCATGAAATAGTGAAGGAAAACTGAAACGCCTGTACAGCCTCTAGGATGATTCCATCAGAGAGGAGATAAACCACCCCCATATCCAACTGCAGGCAACAACTATGGCATGAAGTCACTAAGTGGATCACTCACACATTAATTGAGGCTTCAGAAGCAATACAAGCTGGAACATGAGCGATAAATTAGAAATGTATTAAGGCCAGGCACAGTGGCTCATGCCTGTAATCCCAACACTTTGGGAGGCTGAGGCGGGTGGATCACTTGAGCCCAGGAGTTCAAAACCAGCCTAGGCAACATGATGAAACCCAAGTCTACAAAAATAATAATAATACAAAAGAAAGCCAGTGTGGCAGCTTGCACCTATAATCTCACCTATTACAGAGGCTTCAGTCAGAGGATCACTTGAGCCTGGGAGGTTGAAGCTACATTGAGCTGTGATTGTGATCACGCCACTGCACTCCAGTCTGGGTAACAGAGTGAGACCCTGTCTCAAACAAACAGTGTGTTTAAAGGAGAGACGAATCTAACTCATAGGCAGTGGAGAAGAGGGACTCAGAGAAGAGAGGATGAAACTGAGAAATATTTGTTGTTCTTTTTCAAGTAAAGTTCTCTCAAGGCCAAAAGTGTTATTTGCTACCAGATTCATGATTGCTTTCTCCATCCCTTATTAAATTCTCTGCCTCCCAGCTCTGCTTTCCCACTTCAATAATTCATTAACTAACAGTTATTAGACACAAGGTTTATGAAAGCAGTACTGCTTTTGGAAAGCTGTGTAACAAATTGCCATTATCTAAAAGTGAGATGGAACAGCATTACCACGCAAAGGGACAAAGCTATAGAAACAAAATTTGTAGAATAATGAGGTAGCATCTTGCAAGAAATACTGTGCTTAATTTTGTAGAATTATTTGTTGAGAGCAAATTCTGACGTGTGTGAGAAATCATATTGTTTGCTGCAAGTAGTGGCAAGGAAAACCTAGTCTGCGCCCCAAAGCAGAAAACTGCTCAAAGCATTATGAAACAGTAACCAATATGAGTACGTCTCACACCAGATGAATTAGTTCTTTGATCAAAGCATATGTGACTCTTTCCTTTGTTCTCTCTAAAGAGTGCTTGCTAGTTTGTCTTTAATCTATAGTAAACATACACTAGATGCCTGGTTAGTTTACCTTTAACCAGTGGAAGAACACAAAGTGTCCACTTGTTAAACTTGTCACTGGAAGAATAAATTCATGAGTCAGAGTCTGCTCTGTGCTCTCAACTGGGACACGCTGGGAGACCCCCGATCCCCACTCTAAACCCACCTTTTGCACCCTATCTCTGTGTCTGTTTCTTAACTCCTTCAGCACCGCCTGGGTTGGGGTCTCCACAGCTGAGCTGGTCTCAGCAATTATTTATGCCAATTGCTCCAAATTTATATTCTACTGTCTGCAGCCTGAACTTCTCATCCTATTCAAGCTCATTTCCATCTGATCGGTTCTACCATCTGTGTCACTATCATATTCATATCTGTTCAATTAATAAAATCATGCTTTGGATAAATTCTTTCTTTGAATTCTAGTCATTTGATGAAGCTTTTCCTGATCACTTAAAGTGATGCTATTCTACCGTGAGCTCATTTGGTCCTTAATATCTGTTCTTGTCATTAGGCATTTACTATACAGATTTTCTTGCCCTATGATAATTATTTTCCATTTAAATTTCTTCCACATGTTTGAGAAAGTATTTGCAAACTATGCATCTGACAAAGGGCTAACAGCTAGACTGTATAAGGAATTCAAGCAAATCAGCAAGAGAAAAACAATCTCACCAAAAAGCGGGAAATGACATGGACATTTATTAACAGAAGAGACACAAATGGCCAACAAACATATGAAAGAATGCTCACCATCACTAAACAAGGAAGTGCAAATCACAATGAGATTCTACCTTACACTAGCCAGAATGACTATTATTTAAAAAGTCAACTAATATTGATAGATGTTGGTGAAAAAAGACTTACACACTGCTGGTGGGAATGTAAATTAGTACAACTTCTCTGTAAAGCAATATGGAGATTTCTTAAAGAACTAAAAGTGGATCTACCATTTGATCCAGTGATTCCACTACTGGGTATTTACCCAGAGGAAAAGCAGTCAGTGTATCAAAAAGACACCTACATGCATGTTTATTGCAGTACAATTCACAGTTGCAAAAATATGGAACCAACCTAAGTGCTCATCAACAGATGAGTGGATAAAGAAAATGTGGTGTATGTATACACCATGGAATACTACTCAGCCATAAAAAAGAATGAAATAATATATTTTGCAGCAACTTGGAGACAGAAGTCATTATTTTAAGTGAAATAACTCAAGAATAGCAAACCAAACACCATATAGTCTTATTTATAAGTGGGAGTTAAGCTATAGGTTTGCAAAGGCATACAGAGCGGTATAACGGATATTAGAGACTCAGGAGCAGGGAGGGTGGAATAGGGGTAAGGGATAAATAGCTGCCTATTGGGTGTAATGTACACTTCTCAGGTGATGGGTGCCCTAAAATCTGACTTCACAACTCTACAATTCAACCATGTAACCGAAACAACCACTTACACCCCCCAAAATATTGAAATTATATATTTTTTTAAAAAAATAAAAAATAAACATGAACCATATTCTCAAGCAAGCACCTTGGAGACAGCTCTGTCTTGACATCCCTGAGGTCTACAACAGGGAGCCTTTCCAAAATGACAGACTCCTTAGTATCTGTTCTAGTATGCTGCACAGGCACATGTGAGATGAAGAGTAGTTAATCTAAGGACAGAGTGAAAGAAAAGGAGATCTATGTTGTCAGCTATTAAATTACATATGAAATGGTAGACGGTGGTAAGTTAAAGATTCATATTGTAAACCCTAGAACAATTATTTAAAAAATAAAACTTGAGTAAGGAAGATGAAATGAAATATACAATACTGAATTAATCCAAAAGAAGGCAAGAAAATGGAACAAAGAACAGATGAAGCAAATAGAAAATAGTAAGATATTAAATATAAACCATACTATATGAGAAATTACATTGCTATAAATGTAATAAACTCTCCAATTTAAATATTAAGTGTATATTAAATAGTTCATATATTAAAATATCCAATTTAAATTTCAAACAGGATAAAAAAGCAAGATCCAGTTGTATATTGTCTACAGGAAGCTCACTTTAAATACAAAAACACAGATTATGATGAAACGGGGGGAAAAAAACGGATGTAAACACTAATTTTTAAAAAGCTAAAGTCACTATAGTCCTATCAAGAAAACCATCAAATACGAAGTATTACCAAGGATATCAGCAAATATTAATAATTAGTGTGAATCTCTCTGAATTCTGTAATTCCCACTCAAAATCTCAACTGGTTATGTCAACTAGTAGTTGATTCTATATGTTAGACATTTCTGGGTTTTGAGGGAAGGATTAAGCTTAGATTGGAAAATAAATATATTTTTGACTAAAACAAAAAGAGGTTATAAAAGATGTGAAGCTACACCGAAGACAGGGAGAAGATCCACGTGATGCCTGTATCTCTCTGTCCAGTAGGCAGTGAGGTCATCAGCTGAATGAGTGGCAGGACAATAGCCTGACTATCTTGAAAAGGGGATTAATATTTTGAAATATTCTCTGAATTTAATGGGATAATGAGCAGGCTAGGAATGCATACAAGAATTTCGAAATGAGGGCTGAGAGCTGAGGCCAGGTTTGAAAACACATATCTGTATAGACACCATTCGGGGGCTTTATCTCCAGTAATTCTCAGAGGCTAGAGTTTAGATAATGATAAAATTTGGGATTTGTAACAGGACTGTCTCCCCAAGGCTCCAATGGACAGGCTGTAGCAATCAGGAAGTCAGAAGGTAACAACACAAAGATGATGGAGGGACGAAGGTACAGCTGAATGATACGGGCATCCAAAATTACACACTTCTCATGAGCTGAGACAGGAACATGCTAGCCATGTTTGCATCATTCTGTCTCTCACACACATATACACATACACATGCTGCACAGGCACATGTGAAATAAAGAGTAGTTAATCTAAGACTAAGATTAGTTAAATCTAAGGAATCCTACTTTGGGATGGAATCAACAAGAGAGCCATGTAGCTGGAAGATGTCAGGCTTCCCTTTAAAGGACATACATGCAGATGGTATTGGAATTCTGAATCCATGGAGAATAACCCTCCATATTCACAGATGAAAACAGTCACAATCAAATAAACTTCTCACGTGCAGATAAACAATAGCTACAATAGTGGAAATAAACTGTTCAAAACCATTGCTTACTTTTTTTTTTTAATGAACAAGTAGAATTCCGGCTTAAGATTAGTTTCAGCTTGAGATAGGAAAAGCTTGAAAGCACTGCTCTCTCCTTTATAGCAATATCAAAAGCATTGCTTTCTCCTTTATAACAATACCAAAAGCCAGACCAATTGCAAAGTCACAATTTTGCAGGAACCCATTGGAAAGCTGAGGTTTCAGGGTAACCAACTTACCAGCAGTCTAAGCAAAGATTGGTGCCTCCATGGAGAGACAGAACTCTAGCCCTGCTTACTTGGGGAAGATGCAGCCAGAAATCTAAGAATTCAGCTAAAGTTGTCAGTGTAAAGGTGCAAGAATACAAAAACCCTAAGGGAGAAAATGCCAAGGAATATGTGTATCTACTTCCAGTCTCTTCTCTACCCTCTGCTCATCCCACCCAAAAGAAATGAAAATATATGCTTACCCATAATACCTGTCTATAGCGGCTTTAGTCACAATGGCCCAAAACTGGAAACAACTGAAATGTCCTTCACTCAGTGAAGGGATAAGCTGCAGTCCATCTATGCAGTGGAATACTTATTAGCAATGCAAGGAACCAACTGTTGATACACACAACATGGGGAATCTCAAGTGCATTTGCTAAATGAAAGGAGAGATAAACGAAAAGGCTGCAAACTGCATGATTCCATTCATATGACATCTGGAAAGGCAAAACTATAGGAACAAAGAAATCAATGGTAGTCAGGGTCTGAACGTGGGGATGAGCATCAGCAACAAAGAGCTGTGTTGGAAGCATTCTGTAACTTCAACGACCTTTTAAACCAAATCCCTAATATCATTCCAAAGAACTTTTGTTCCACGGAGTCATTTTGGGAAATGCTGGTGTAATAAAGAAAATTGGCTTTGGGAATTAAACAGGCTCAAGTAAGAATCTCTAGTTCTTCTGGAAATACGACCTTGAGTGAGTCATTAAATATCTCTAAGTTCCAGTTTCCTCATCTGATATATGAAAGTTGTTGTCAGAATTTACAGAACAGGAATGTAAAATACTAAATGATAATTGATTACTCTCCTTCCTCCTTTGCTCATTCTGAAAGGTCACCCTGTAAGGTCAATAAATACTAGCATTACCAGCACCCCTCCTTTTTTAGAAATTGAATTCGCTGTTTCTACATCGTGTGCAAAGCCAGGTAAGAATGTATCTAAAACATTAGTACCTGTGTTTTGATTGAAGATCTCTCTTATTAATAAATTATGCATCCTTCTGTGGGATTTATGTTTTGTGGAAGCCATCAATGGATTTAGCCATGAGGAGCTTCTGAAGTAAGAAGCAGGGGAAATGAGCAGGCACTTGGATATTAAAAATAATCCCCCAGAAGGCAAAATGACCTCCATTTGTTTATGCTCTCGAGCCCACGCTGAACAAGCTGCCACAAAGAGCTTTATTACACAACTGCAGAGCAAAATTATTTTCTCCACATATTTAATAATGAGTGGGGGATGTTCAAATGAGAAAGAAAAGGCTAAGGGCAATCTCTCGCAATCTCCTGTCTCTCATACAGAGAGAAAAACAGTTAGGAACCTCTTGCAACAGCCTAGGTGAGAGGCTAAACTAGGAGAGGGGAGAGGAGCGAGCAAACACAGGGCTGTACCTGAGAACCACCTGGGAAGAATCCTCAGGAGCTTCTACTTCCTTAATCCTGCCCTCTCCTTGACCCTGCACATTAAAAGATGTTCTAACATTTCAGGTGTGACTAGGAAGGTAATGGCACCATGAGCAGAAATAGGGAGGTTGGAAGGAAGTAGGACGATGGGAAGAAATTGAGGCGTCTGGTTAGAGCAGATTAAGTTGAAGGCACCAGGGGCATGTCCGGACAGAAGGTCCAGAGGACAGTTAGCCCTTTCTCTAATCCACTTTTTTTTTTTTTCTGTTTTTGAGACGGAGTCTCACTCTGCCACCCAGGCAGGAGTGCAATGGTGCAATCTCGTCTCACTGCAACCTCTGCCTCCAGGGTTCAAGCAATTCTCCGGCCTCAGCCTCTTCGAGTAGCTGGGTTTACAGGTGCCCACCACCACACCTGGCTAATTTTTGTATTTTTAGTTGAGACAAGGTTTCACCATGTTGACCAGGCTGGTTTCAAACTCCTGACCTCAGGTGATCTGCCTGCCTCAACCTCTCACAGTGCTGGAATTACAGGCTCTAATGTACTTTTAATAGTGAACGTGTTAAGAGCAAAGGTGTCACTTGTTTCACTTTATACATCTGGTATCAGGCATAGGATCTAGCCCACTCTTTAAGGAAGAAAGGAAGAGTGGAAACAAAAGGAGGAAAGGGAGGGAGGGGAGGGGAGGGACGAAGGAAATGTGGTGCTCACAGACAATGAAGATCTGTGCTTGAGAAATAAGTCTGTGACCAATTCGCCCAGGAAATACTACTTAAAACCAGAGAGGTGGTTGAAATCGCCAAAGTAGAGAGAACAGAGAGAGAGTAAGGGGAGGGGAGGGAGGAAGGAGAGGGAGGGGAGGGACGAAGGAAATGTGGTGCTCACAGACAATGAAGATCTGTGCTTGAGAAATAAGTCTGTGACCAATTCGCCCAGGAAATACTACTTAAAACCAGAGAGGTGGTTTTAATCGCCAAAGCAGAGAGAACAGAGAGAGAGAAAGAGGCAGGGACCTACATGGAGGAGTCAGGAACAGGAGAAGCAGCTTCGAAGTTTAGATAGCAGAGGTAGGGTGGAAGACAAGAGGCGAAGTCCCAACAAGGTGGCATTAATCAACAGGATTGAAGGCTGTCGTGTGCCCAAGAAGCAAGGATAAGCTAGAAAGGCTGCTCTCTCTTGACTCTATGTAAAACCTAGAAATTGAAGCAGTCACTAAAAGATTGCTATTCATGACTCGCTTTCATCAAGGCCATTCACTATCACATCATAAGCACAGGACACTGCATCCCAAACTCTAACCTGGGCCTCACACAAAATGGCAACTTTCATATGACAACAGTTGAGATCAATGAAAAGAGGAAAAATCAGGCTAGGTAAGAAAAGAACAAGAAATCAGTGCTTCTCCAGCTTTCAAAGAGAACTTTACATAGTATTTCACCTTGGGAGTCTAGTACCATCTCTCTGGTAGATAGGGAAAAGAGCCTTCAATATTACTAATTGGATTCAACACGTGTATGGATTAGCCACTAAGTGCAAAACTCCATACTAGGAACATAAAGCAGTCATTTGTAAGCTTTAGCCTGCCTCCGCATCACGAGGACTATGTGTAAAAACAAAAATCCCTCAGCCCAGAACTTCTGACTTAGTAGGTCTGCGGAGGCAGCCTGAGAATTAGCATTCCTCACCAATTCCCAGGTGGTGCAGCCGAGGCAGGCCTAGCAACCGCACTCTGAGAGAAAGGGGCTTCATGGGTCATCAACGAAAAAGAATAAGCTGGGGTGACCACAATTCCTTACCTGTTATATTAGTCTGTTCTCACGTTGCTAATAAAGACATACTACAGACTGAGTAATTTATAAAGAAAAAAATGTTCAATTGACTCACAGTTTCACACGGCTGGGGAAGGCCTCACAATCATGGCAGAGGCGAAGGAGGAGGAGAGTCACACCGTACGTGGCAGCAGGCGAGAGCGCTGTGCAGGGGAGCTCCCCTTTATAAAACCATCAGATCTCGTGAGACTTAATCACTACCACGAGAACAGTATGGAGGAAAGCGCCCCAATTCAATTGTCTCCACCTGGTCCTGCTCTTGACAGGTGGGGATTATTACAATTCAATGTGAGGTTTGGGCGGAAACACAGTCAAACCATATCACCTGTGTAAAGATCCTCACGAAGAAAAAAAAATCGCTTATTATTTCCTTAGCCCAAAATAACTGGGCCTCATTCCCTGAACCTACACCTCACATCTGTACCCAGCCTTTTCTGTAATTCACTTTCAGTGGTAAACTTCCTCAGAGCAAAGTTGTCTTTTATTCTCCTTACACATCTAGTATCAGGATCTAGCCCACTCTTTAAGGAAGGAAGGAAGAGTGGGGAAGAGGAAAGGAGGGAAGGCAGGAAGGAAGGGAGAAAGGGATGCAGGGAAAGAGAGGGAGACAAAAAGGGAAGAAAGAAGAAATGGAAATAAGAAAGGGAGGAAAGCAAGGGAAGGAAAGGAGGGAGGGCAGGAAGGAGCAACCAGCCTGGTTTAATTCTTGGACTCTGCAGAGCTGACCAGGCAGCTCATTTTTGGTACTGCTGCCTTTCTGATCAACAGACCTTGCCATCATTGTTCAATTCTCCTCTGTTCTGGTCTGTTTCCATCCTGCAACTTTTACTTGACTCTCCCCATTCCTCCTTCCTCCAGCGTGACTACTGTTCCAGCTGGGGGCTCTCTCCCAGCCCACCCTCCTCTGTCTATTGCTATTTAACAATCCTAGTGAATGCCACTTTCACACTTTGAACCACCCATCACTCTCTCCACTGCCCAGCCCAAATCCTAATTATCTTTAGATCTCCATCTCCTTTATGGTAGATTCCCAGGCAGTCTCCACGTCCTCCTAACTCTTCCTTCCTGCAATTCCTCATGGGTGCCTTCTCCCCCAGCCTCATTACCACTACTCTTGTGCCTTGATTGTTAAAGCCATCGTGTAACTGGACTCCCTGTTTCACTGTATCCCTCCTCCAACTATTCCTACACGCTATCACCACATCAGTCGTCCTTAAACACCACGTTCATTATCAAAGTAGCCGTTATTCTTTATTAAGCACTTAATATATGTTCAACGTAACTGTAAATATTTTATATGCATTATGTCATCTAATTCTCACCATGGGATGCTTTATTACCCGCATTTTAGAGATGAGGTAACTAAGTTTTGTGCTTCTATGAAGACTTGCTTAAAGGACGTTTTTAAAGGAACTTCACAAGTCAACCTGCATTCCTAATACCTCACTCTCCTCTTTAAAAAACTCTGTGCTAGTCAATGTTGTTTACTGATGCCTCCAGATCAGGTTGCACCTCCCCACCTTTATTGTCAAGTGTGTCTCTCAGAGCCAACACAGATCACCAACCAGGCAGGTACAAGACCCACTGAAGAGCTCACAGGCCGAGGTAGCAATTCCAACACTCCTATGTAAAGCGCTTTCTGCTTCCGCGAAAACCGTAAGCACAACCAACCCATGAAACTTGACCTCTGCAGCCCTTCAGGCCACTCCAGCTCAGGCCCAGGAAGGAACATTCTCCTTCTTGGTGGCAGAAGCTTCTTTCTCCGTCCCTGTTCCCCACTTCAGATCATTCCTGACCATCTGGAGTATGCTCCAATAAATCCTATAAATATATTTGCACCATCATCTGGCCATCTGAATGGCCATCCAGGTAATCAGACATGCAGAAAAGCACAAACTCAGCAAAATATAGCAATATGCTTTAGAGAGAAAGAGAAAGTGTGTCATCTAGATATGCACCTGTCTATCACTTACTGTACCTGGGTAGCCAGATACATGCTACATGCATAGATGGTCATGCAGACTCTTGGTACACTTCCTCACAGCTGTCAGATCTCCACTAAAAGGATTCTCATCAGAGAGGCCTTCTCTGACTATCCTGCAACCTGCTTCCCCTCATACGGCTTCACCTTTCTCTACAGACCTGCTGTCTACCACATACTCCCTTGCATGCATGTCTGCCCCACTCACTTGTGAGCTTGGTGAGTCAGGTGCTTTGCCTGTTGCTTCTTGTTGTAATCTCAGCATCTAAAACAATACCTGGCACTTAAAAGGCTTTTAGTAAATATTTGTGGAAAGAATGAATGTAGAGAAGATGCCCTATAAAGTAACGAGAGGGAATAAAAGCCCCATTTGAAACTATCTTATTTTAATGCATAGGCAACAGCAAGCTTTTAGTTCAACAGAAATGAGTGGGCCTACTGAGAAGTACACCAGCCTTTTCCCAGTTTCCAATCAGGGTATATTTAATCTGGCTCTGGCTCCACTGTTCATTTGGCAGCATATAACCAAAGGGTAGGAATAATTTCTCATAGCAATGTAAAACTTCTGTAGGAATTCCCTTGCATTTGCAACCCACTTAGCTATGGAATCATTAGCCAATTGCCTGGCCTATAGATTGGGACAGATGTCTAGGTGTCAAAGAATGGTGATCAGATACATGTTTATCCTGTTTCCTGACTGATGGTAAGAGACATTTTCAAGTGCAATTATAAAGGGAAATAGAAAATTGGAAAGAAAAAATAGAGGTTGAGAAGAAAACACAATGATTTAAATTTTTCTTAGGAGACAAAGAAGTTTTCTTAAGATTCTGCCTGACTCCAAGATGAAACAGGCAGGCATGCCATCCTCTCCCCAGGTGATAACCAGCAGTTTGACCCCATACATGATTTTTATGCCCATGAGGCAACATTTTACCATTTTAGGATGTAATGATGACAAAACAATTAATGGTGATGCACTCTACCCTGAATGTAAGACAGCTTCAGACAGACCCAAGGGAGACACCAGGTTTCAAGGCTTCCAAGAAAGCCAGGACCCTCTTTGACCAAGTCTAGGTAGCCAACACCCACCCTCTTCCACATTACTCTCCTAGGAAAGACAAAGGTATATCCATTTCTGGAACATCCTAGCCGCGATGCATGCTAGATAAATGGAGAAGGCCTAGAAAAAGCCCTGATGAAAGAGCAATTGCTCCTGGCCACCAATAACAGGGCCCGTTGCTCTTCTTTGCAGTGTGTGTGTGCAGCTCTGGGGCCCGCCAGGTCTGAACAGGGAGTTTCCCTCAGGCCTGCCCTGGCCCTGTAGCTCTCCTTTGGCCATAATGAACCATGGCATAGCCAAAGCCAAGCATGGTGGGGAAACCTGCTTCCTTACTTTTCAAATTAATCTTTCTCCTCAATGTGTAACAGCACTCCATGTTTTGTCGTGTATTTTACTTTGTGATACTAGGGAGAAAAAAATCCTGAGTATTTTTGGTTTTGCTTTTTCTCTCACCTTTGTTTTTTATAGAATGAAGCCTTTGAAAGTTACCAGGCAACAGAAATACAAGCAAATAGAGAATGGTGTATAGTGAAGCTAAAGCAAATTCAATCAATCATTTATTTGGCACTGACCATATTCAAGACAAAGTAAGTGGCCACTTACGATGATGAAACAAAGAATCATAGAAAGCAGGACCTGTTCTCAGTGATGTATTTTGTTTGAAATTTATTCTACCATCTAGAAACAAAATGGTGCCAATTGAAAATTTTAAAATGACATTTGTCTTTAAAATTAGCATTCCAGTGACAATTTGAGTGAAGATTTTCCAGAAAAAAAAATGATTCTGTACAATAATTTGTCCCTCTTGATCTCCTATCTGTTCTTCTTCAGCCTGTTCTGTGCCCTAAGAGGCTGATCTCTATGGGCTGTCATCATATCAAGGAATCTTTTGTCCTCTGGCTTCTGATTCTGTTTGGCTTGACTTCTTGAAACCAATGGGAGAGCTCTGGCAGGAGACTGGAAGGAGAAGAATGAGGTTCAGGTATTTATTTCTCAGCAGCCTCCTTGCAGAGTCAACTCAGACTAGCTCTGTGCCTTAGCTTACTCCTCTCAAGTTGATCTTATATATATATAACTCTTTCCTGGGTTCCAGTAACCACTTCCTTCCCCTGCCCCTCAGCCCTGCATGTCTACGGTGCTTGTAGTTTACCTACGGCATATTCACAGCTTTGCAAATATTCTCTTTGTTAACATTTCCTCAAATTATTGTGAGAGTACCACCTGCTTCTCGGTAGGACTCCAGCTAATGCATATCTCAAGTCTCCTAAAGGAGAATATGGACCATTGTGAGGGGAAGGAGCCAGCAGAGAGGAAGAGACAGAAAGTACAGAAGAAAGAGAAAGAAATTACGTAATATGATCCTTGTCTTTGGCTAGATGAGAGAAGTTGACGTGCAGAGTCCAGACATAAGAATCTGTCTTTAACAGAGGAGTCATCTTCTTGGACTTCGGGAAAAAAGACTAATGTGATTACAGAGATAAGTCCATTTGTCAATGTGCAGGCAAAAAAATAAGGCAATTTACACTTGATAATCATAATTTTCCTATTGAGGTAGGACTCAAAGTCATTTGCTAAGAGTGAATGAGACAGGAGTGAGGTAGAGGACCCGAGGATTGTTCTGTGGAAAGTTTTGAATAGCCACTGAAGAAAGGGAAATAATTATGTAAACTGGATTCAAGGAAAAGCTCAGGTGATTCTGGAGATGTTGATTCTGCAGTGGCACCAATCCACCTAGCTCTGACAATTTCTCTTTAGCAGCTCTTAGAATCTTTGATGTAAGGCCAGGCACGATGGCTCATGCCTGTAATCCCAGCACTTTGGGAGGCTGAGGCAGGTGGATCACCTGAGGTCAGGAGTTCAAGACTAGCCTGACCAACATGGCAAAACCCCGTCTCTACTAAAAATAGAAAAATTAGCCGGGTGTGGTGGCGGGCACCTATAATCCCAGCTACTTGGGAGGCTGAGGCAGGAGAATTGCTTGAACCCGGGAGGTAGAGGTTGCAGTGAGCCGAGATCATGCCATTGCACTCCAGCCTGGATGACAAGTGCAACAAGAGTAAACTCTGTCTCAAAAAAAAAAAAAAAGAAAAAGAAAAGAATCCTTGATGTAAGAGTAGGAAAGTGGATGACAAAAATCTTTCAAAGCAGCAATTGCAAGGCAGGTAAGATGAAGCTATTGAGGTGCTAACACAATGGTTTAAAGGAGTATATGTTCTAGAGCTACACAGAACCTCAGTGTATCTCTTTCCAAATACATCACTTGAGGCAAAGTATCTAATCATTCTCAGTTATAATTTCTTCATTTGTAAACTGGAAATAATAATAGCATCTAACCATAGAGCTTGTTTTTAGAACGAAATATGGTTATTTATGTAAAGTGGTTAGTAGCATACCTAATACCTAGAACACAATTACTAAATGTGATTTTTGTTATTATTAATAAAATGTTAAAAGTAGTGAGGAAAAATGATAGCTAAATAATGCAATGGAGTTGTAGACTAGATGGAGAAGAAGTCAAGCTATAGAGGAGACTTGTGGACTGGAGAAAGAAAAGGAAATGAGAGATCAGAGTCAGATCTAAGCCCAGGGTACCCGGGACAAAAGGAAGGCCTACAGACATGGAAAGTTGTAGGTAGAGAATGATTCTTAGAGTTTATTATTTCAGAGGGGATGCAGAGCTGGCCCAGGTTAGTACTGTCCAACATACAGGGTACCACAATCCCCTCCCCAGCCAGGAAGACAACTTATCCATCATGTCTAGACTCTGTTAAATACGGAAATAATCTGTGATCCAGGTGGCCATGCTCTCAACTAATAAAGAAGAATGCCTGATATAATGATGACCTGGTCAGTTACAATGGTTGGGTCAGCAAAGTCAAGAGAGAGATTGTTGATGGCATATTCATGCCCTGTGAGATAAGGGAACAATTGTCTCTACTCAAGAGATCTACAAGGAGATAGCAACCTTAGGAGAAGAGCCAGGTTTCCATTTAAATAAAAAGTGAAGTAATCCCAATCATCAAGTCATAAAGTGCTTTTTTAAAGGGGTAATGTTGAATTACATTTCAATATACTTTCTCAAAAATATGCATTTTAAAATTTGCCATTTCCGTAGCAGTTTGTTAAAAAAAAAATGGCTTATAATTATGGATTAATTTACTATAAAGGGTATGTCTCATTTTTTAACTGGGAAAAATTAAAATACACATATGATAAATATTAAAATATGTATGTATATTAATGAATAATATTTTATATACAAATTTCAACTTTTCCCTTTCTGGGTTTGAGAATCAAATGTAAAGACTGTCTTGTAATGAAGTTTACAATATGAACGTTAATAGTATGCTGATGTAATCAAAGCATTTTACTTCAAAGCACTTCCTCATCACATACCATACAAACATAATTAAATGAATTTCAAATTCAAAAAAGAGTCAAAAGAAATACGTAATATTGCAAAGGGAGCTCATGAGTTTAAAAAAATGTCGTCAAGTTAAGCAAAGTTAAAGAAAAATTTAGAAAGAATTCTTAAAAAAGACTAAAGATAAAGAAAAACGTACTGATTTGAAGGATGCTGAGTAAGAAGCAGCAGTAGGAAGAGTTATGTAGGAGAAAGCCCGGGGAAAATAAGAGTAGGAGATGGGTAGATAGGAAACTGGAGAGGCTGTCTTGGAGTTGATGTGGATAACAGGGATAGGGCACAAGGTCGGGGTTGTCTGGACTCAAGGTTTTGTCGGTAGCGGGCAGAATCGTCCAGGAGACCACAGACACGGTGAACTCACACAGTGTAACCTGCCCAGTAGAATGTAGGTTTTGTCTGCTCTGGGATCCAAGGAGAACCCTAGTGAGGTACCACTTTGGTGGCCATGAGAAGGGCCCTTGAGAATGATTAAAGGGTAAGAAACTACCAAACCTGAAGGCAGACTACGCACAGATAGTGAAGATCGTTTCGGGGACCCTCATCTTCCAGTCGAATTCACTGTGGCCATAGTCATAAGGAGGTCTGAGACTTCACACTATGGCCTCGTGAGTGCCTGATGGGGCCAACTCACTGCCCTCTGAAGAGAACGCCACTGACCCCAGGGTAAATATAGGAGATCAAAAACAAAAGGCAACTTTCCATGTCTCTCAAATCACTATTAAAAACAAGATAAAGGGATTTCTTTTAAAGGCCTACATCTACAAAGACAAAGAAAATAGGAAACTATAATTCCTTCCCCCCCGCCAAAGAGAAGACTGAGCATTTCCTAAGCAGTCCAGCTGGCATGGCTTATGGGAATGCCAGGCACCATGAGGACCAGAATTCTGCACAGGGCATATGGGAAAGTTTACATACTGAGCAGGGTGACTCTCAGCCCCATCCTCTGTCTGACTCCTAAAATAAAAACAGCCAGGCTTCTAAGTCCTCAGAAGAAGATTGCAAGACTCCCTTCTGGATAAACCGACCAGTGCAGTCAAACAGCCATACCTGCCATCTGCAGTCAACCTGTCAGTCAATAGGCCTCATGCAAAACTGCTTTTCAGAATTTTACTCTCAAATATTAAATACTGCCATAGATCATCAGATATTTGAGGAAAGCCTGGAAAATGAAAAACAGAAACCAAAACAAACAGAATAAAAGGTCCTGAAGCAAACAGACCATTTGAGAAGAAGCAGAAAAAAAATCAGCTATGATTGATGTCCTTATAGAGATAAGAAAACAGAACATGATGCTATTTTTAAAAAGAACGTTCTAAGAACAAGAAAAATTATTTGGAATTAAAAACATAACACAAATAAAACACTCAATGTAAGGAAGCTAGAAGAAAGGATAAAATATTCTAAACAGTAAAATGAAAGTCAAAGAAATGGAAAAAAACAGCAACTAAAATACTATAAAATTTGAAGAATCAGACTAGTATATTCAATATCCAAAGAATCTAATATTCAGAAAGAAGAATGAATGTATCAGTAATACAAAAGATTTCTCAAAACTACAGATTAGGAGTTTCCATGTTGAAATGGAAACCATGGGTTCAATGTAACAAATATTTTTTAATTCACACCTTGGCATATCATTATGAAATTTCAGAAATCCCAGGATAAAAAGAACAAAAACACTTTTCAAGAGAAAATACAATTCAGGTAAAGACACAGAAATCAGAATGACAATGATCTTTTTAATGATAACTCTAGAAGTTCTGAGACAATAAACCAATTCCTTCAAAAATCTAATAGAAAATTACTTTTTACCTAGAATTATATATCCAGACAAAATATCAAATGAGAAACTAAAATAAAGACATTTTCAGACACCTAATATATCAGAAAATGTTCTTCCCAAGATAACTCAGGATAGATGCAGAAAGTTTGATAGCATCAGGGACAAAGAGAAGATGCCAAAACTATTCAAAGGATTAAAATTGATTATATACCAAAAAAAAAAAAAATCAGTAGTTAAAATATATCAGCCTTTTAAATAGCAATACCGCATGCTAGAATAAAATGGAACACAACCTTCAAAATGTTTAAGGAAAATCAGTTCCAACCTAGAATTCTTTATTCTTTATTCACTATCAAGCAAGTGCTGGAGTAGGTAAAGAATATTCTAAGAACAAGAACATTCTCAAGCTGTTCTAACATTCTAAGCTGTTCTACCAGAAGGCCAGGGCCCAGGAATCACCATTGCCTGTTACACTGTGTACAAGCAGAGTTAGGATATGTGGTACAGGCCGGGCACTATGCAAGAGGAGAGGAATAAAAGGGCATTTACATCGAGCATAATATCAGTGGTGCTCTCTGAAACTGTTCAGTTTTGAAGGGGTTACAACTGTAGCAGCCATGAAAAAAAAAAATGCTTCTAGCAGTTTAGGTTTGAAGATTACAAACCTGTAAAATGATATTCAGTATCTTATGTTTGGGAAAGAGCCAGATTGAAATCTGACACTTACTAAATATGTTCAATTATCATACAAAAATGCTGTGGTGCTGTGTCTGCTAACTATTTCAACATATAGGGGTTGATTATATCTTTCCTTTTTTAGCCTATCGATTCTAAATGAATATGAATAAAGTATAAGTGAAAGCTTTAGATGCTTCAAAAAACTGCTCATTCTGGATTCTAAACCATTACCAAATGTGTTATCTATAATTTATTAGTAAAAGCACATGCTATGATGTATCTGGGTGGGGTAAGGATGAAAGAATGAAGGACAATGTGGGAGCGAACTGGATTGCGTATCAGTGGAAACTTCCTCCAGGCTTGATTGTCAAAGTTAGCCAATCTGAGCCTTAAAACCACAAAGCAAAGCACACACCAATTAAAATTCAAAAGAAAAGCAAATAAAAATATATTTCATCAGAAAACTTCAGAATCTCAAGAGATATTACAAACCACCTATCAGGATATTTAAAGGCCTCAAAAATGGTGAGAATTTAGAATATGACAGTTATTTCAAATGGCATTCCAGTGCCACTCAATATGTGCATTTCTCACTTACTAACATCCCTTACATGCATCTAGAATATTCCACCATCTCCACCTATGCTTGAATCCTGACCTTCACCTAAAGTATCTTCCCTACCATCCAGATCCTACCCAACATTTAGAGTGAAGCTCAAACTTAAGTGTCTTCACCTAAGCCTTTTCTGATCTTCCCAACGCATAGTTTTTGCTGTCATTTGCTAGACAGTAGCACCATTTTTCTTGGTACTAAGACAGATCTAATGAAGTAGCAGGTCTTACTTCATCAATTAGGTTTTAAGCCTTTTGAGAGCAAAGACATTGTCTTAGAACCCATGGATTCAGCAGCATTTAGCAGCATGTTAGAGCACCATAGGCACTAAGTAGATGATCACCTATTATTTGTCTGTGCAATATGACAGAGAAAAAATATTTCTTCCCTTGCACCAAGGTAAAATGCTTCTTTAATTAGGATCCTGCTGCAAGACCACAGATTCACAAACTTGGATAAAATCGTTTTTGCCTAAAAAGGAATGTAAAAAACACTGTGACCATATTTTTAACACACATTTTCATTATATTTAAACTACAGCATTTTATTAGAACGTAAAAATGCCTAAAACATGGCTATCGTCCTACCTGTTACAGGAGCAGCACTGGAAACTCTTCCTCATTACACCTTTCTTATTTTTTCTGATGTTACGCTCCTGACTTTCCTCCTTCCCCTCTGGTTATGCCTTGTCTATTTTAGTTAGGGGCTCATCTTCCACTTGAAATGCGGGAGCTCCTCTAAGCTCATTCTGGGGATCTCATCTTATTCCGTGCTCTCTTCTAAGCCATCTTATTATCTATGCCCATGGCCTGAAATACCATGACAGCTCTAAAATTTACATCTACAGTCCAGACATCTTCCTAAGCTCTATAATTATACATCCAGCTGCCTTCCCTGTTTGAATGTCTCACAAGCAGCTCAAATTCAACTTGCCTAAATTGAACTCAAGATCTACTCTCTTTCTCAGCTGGGTAGCTCTGCAAATGGCCTCACCATCCATTCCATGCTGAAAGCCAGTTAACTATATGGTTATACCTAAATTTGCCAGTCCATTGTCAGGTTCTCTTTTTCATACCTGATCCCTTGTTACTCTGCCACCATCCAGTGCAACCTACTGTTACCTGATGCTTGAACTACTGCCACAGTCTCCTAACTGGTCTCTCTGGAGCCAGTCAGATCAGCCTTCCAATCCATTCTCCATCCAACAGTCAGTATCATCTTTTCAAACACAAATGTTATATTACTTCCAGGCTGGAAACCTTCCACCGGTTTCTCATCAGACTTAGAATAATGTCAATAATGGATACCATGCTGTACACCAGGATCCTTCCCTTCAGACTAAGACATGCATTCCTCCAGCTGCTGAGAGTGTAACAGCTGACAACTCTCAGCTGAATCCCTCTCCTGGACTTGGCCTCAGATGAAGAGAGCCACTCAATTAAGAAAGCACACCCTTCCCCACCACACTTCTCAATTGGCTATTGGTCAACTGGTCATTGAGAAAGCATAAAGACCCAGCCCCCTCACCTAAACTTTGACAATTCTGAGAAACCCTCCCAGCTCTCTACAGAATGAACTTACACATTTCTTGAGACTATACCATAATTCAACTTATCTCTCTTTCCAGTCCCACTTGCTTCACTCTTTGACAGCTATTGATCCCTGAAGTATTCATCAATAAACTCCCTGCATGCTATGTATCTACATTTTGAATCTGCTTCTTGGGAAACCTGACTTGTGACAGTATCCTTTACATGATCCAGATATCCATGCGTCATCTGACCTCTGCCGACATCTACATCATGCTTCCCCAAGCTCTCTCTATTCCTGTCATTTTGGCCATCTTTTACCTCCCTAAATATGGCATTTTTCTTCCTGCTTCAGAATCTTCACATACCTTAGGCTGTACCTGGGACATTTACTGCCAGATTACTTCCACTTCCGAATTCCTTCATTATCATCACTTCACCTCTTTGGATAATTCTTACTCTATATTCAAATCTCAACTCTAGCTAAAGGAAGTTTTCCCTGGCCTCCAAGGACAGCTAGCTTTCCCTTTGTCAGTTCTCACTGCCTATTATACCTCTCTTTCAAGGTACTTTAAAGGAGCCATAATCAATCATTGCATAATCAATTGTGAAATATTTATCTTCCTTGACATAATATCAAATTCAATCTCATTTGCTTGCTACAACAAACTTTGCAAACAGTCGTGCCCAAAAAGTACTAAGATACTATATGGAACATGCTATATAATCAGTCATATAGCTGGAATTATATAGTTCAATCCCCTTATGATCAAAGTACACAAATAAAGGGAGATAAAGTAGTTACTGAAGTTGTATCACTATATATTTACACAGGAAGGATAGTTTATAGCTTAATCTAACTCCTAATCCTCCTGATGATGAAATAACCCATCTCTCCTAGCCTTCCAACAATTAAAGAATTATAGAGGTTACATGAACAATTATAACCACTATCAAAATTGTCAAAGCCCATCAGCAAAGAAATCCAAGATAAGCCTTCCGAGAAATGTGTCCAGGGAAGAAAGAGGAGGGGTGAAGGATTCAGTTTGTGTTAGGAAGGGGAATGACTAACTCCAAATAGAACAAAGACTCTGAATACTAGGGAATATTTCAGATTGAGAAGAATGGTGGAAACAGCTAGGGATAAAGATGCGTAAGAGCATTGGGTGATGTGGCAGAATGTAACATAAGTGCATATAACCCAGTTTCCATTTTTCTAATATTGTGCATGACCAGCCACAGTGTGGCTTTTTCACCTACACCTAGAGTGTAGACACAGAAGACAGTAATAAATCAGTTCACTCTAGCAAGTCTGATCTTAACATTCCTGCGATCACTAAATATGTCAGAGTTTCCAGATTCATCTACAGTCTAGTTTTGCATGTTGGGGTTAAAGGAACTACTGCTATACATGGACAAAGCTTTCACCAGGACCTTCACATAGCACTACATTAAGAGGCACTGTTCACCGTGTGTTCTGTGTGAGCGGTGGCCTCTGTGGTTATCCACTGTGGCAGCTCTGGTTATGGAATGTGGTTGATTAATTCAATGGTAGTTATCATAATTATATCTCTGGATCTCAGGATGAGTCAGCAAATAGATGGTGGCAATTTTTTCATCACCTACCGGGCAGTCAAGTTTCACAGTAAACAACTTTAAGAGGAGCTGGAGTCAGGAGCCAACCTAGGGTAGGAAACCTAGGAGGAAGTGTGAATCAACCAAGAACAACTTTGGGACAGCATGTGTGAAGAAAGTAGAAGATGACACATCAGTATTCAAGAGGGAAAAAGCATTAGTGAACGTTTGAATGTCATCATGAAGTCAGTACCAAGGGATGGACAGAGAATAATGTATGAAACCCAAAGCTTACAGTCAACAACAGAAACCAGGGATGAGCTGTACATAATTCCAGAATAAACTTCAGAGGCAGAAGTACCAGTTAGGTGTAAAAGAGCTTATTTTGCTAATGCTGTACTTAATTGCCAGTGGATTTGGAAGGCTGGAAGGCTTAGAGGGGTTGTTGCTGTGGGGTGCTCCTGAAACTACCCTTCCAGCCCTCTGTAGAGTTGTACCTTTTCCAGGCCAGAGGACAATATGGGCAGCTGATAAAAGCAAATGTGTGTCCTGAGCATCAGCTACCCTCATTCATGGAAACAGACATCTTGGCTCATTCACATTCAAACATCACTTTCTTCTTTGAGGGAAACCGAGTACGGGGATTTTTTTTAACTCAAATTACCTGAATAATGGTCTCAGCTCTTCCCTCTTTTTGTACCAAAGGCAGACTAAATGCAAGCAAGGCATCTGTGACTAATCAAAACAGGATCACCACCACCCCACTCTCCTCTAGGCCCAAACACTTCCCAGGAAGTTTCCTGGGCTGTGATGGAGCCAAAACCTCATTACAGGGAAACTTCTGCAAGGCCTCCAGGAACAGAAAAAAACCCGCGGCCACTTCAAAAGAGCATGGGTGTGACGGTAAATTTTAGGTGTCAACTTGATTGGATTAAGGGATGCCCAGATCACTGCTAAAGCATTATTTCTAGCTATGTCTGTGAGGATGGTTCCAGAAGAGATTGGCATTTGAATCAGTGCACTGAGTTAGGAAGATCCACCCTCACCCAGTGTGGGGCATTGCCATCCAATTGGCTGAGAGCCCTGATAGAACAAACAGCAGAGAGACTAATTTACTCTTTCTTTTCTAGAGCTGGGACACCATTCTTCTGCCCTTAGACATCAGAACAAGTTCTCCAGTCTTCAGACTCCAGGGCTTACACCAGTGGCCCCCACATTCTGAGACCTTCGGTCTTGGCCTGAGAGCTACACCACTGGCTTCCCTGATTCTCAGGCCTTCGGCCTTGGCCTGAGAGCTACACCACTGGCTTCCCTGATTCTCAGGCCTTCGGCCTTGGCCTGAGAGCTACACCACCGGCTTCCCTGATTCTGATTCTCAGGCCTTCGGACTTGGCCTGAGCCATGCTCTTGGCTTCCCTGATTCTCCAGCTCACAGACGTCCTGTGGTGGGACTTCTCAGGCTCCATAATCATGTGAGCCAATTTCTCTAATAGATCCCCTCACATTCATCCATCCATCTATCCATCCATCCATCTAGCTATCCTATTGGTTCTGTCTCACAAGAGAACTCTAATACAATAAGTGAGCACACACTAATCTTAAAATAAACAGCTCTCAGGGCACTCATCTTTAATGTATCAGGGTGCAATCTTGAGAAGGAAGATATGAAATTGATGGCTGAGTACACATAAAATTTGGAAATCAAGTTCCTGCTGCATTTATTTTAAACTTAATAAAATAGGAGTGAGCTGTGCAGTGATAAGGATGGCAAAAAGAGTTAGGTAATCTGGGAGTTAAGGGGGAGGAAAGAGGGCCAGTGATCCATCTCATTCAAAGGCCAAGGTCCCATAAACTCTCACAGAATGATCTTTATGGCTCTCACATTTTTAGTGGAATGCCAAGCCGAGCTTACTCTCTCAGCTTTATAATCCAAAAGGCTGTGTCTGAGAGCCAAGCTTCCTTCCCCCTCAGTAACCATACCACAGGATGGGACCAATACCAGCAGCAGCAAGTTCCTGGCTTGAGGCCAGCTGCTTTATTACTTATTAACTTATTTTATATAGCCTGCATCATGGCAAGAAAGCTTTCTTTAATTATCAACAGGAATGCAGAAGCCACGAGGGGGAATCAGAGCCAGAGAATTGCGGCTGGGCTGATTACACCACGGCTCTTATCAAAGCAGACACAGGGTTAGAGCTACAGAGATAGGATGCTGGAAGCTTTGAGCGGTGCGTGGGAGGGAAGGAACCTAGAAGGCAGGCTCCCTGCCGGGTAATTGTGCTGGAATGAATTCTCAACAGAGAGGTTTTTCTTCTTCCCTCTTCTTCCAGTTCAGGGAAGGTGAACATCACAGCAGCCAGAGACAGGACGTACAAATGAAGTGCAACCTTGATATGCAGGTGGCCAATGCAGCAGAGCTGTGAGGTGGTGAAGAATGTAGAGAGAAGTGATCATTAAGCAGAGGCACTGGTGAAAAGGCAGCCTTGAATCTTGGTATAAGCACTGATAATTACCATGGGGCTGGACTGTCTTATGAGCATGCAGAGTCAGCAGCAACTTTGCTGGGTGGGCTGGAGAATATCAGGAAGATCCTTCCTCTGCCCAAACATATCTCCCCTTTGGTGTCTAAGAAGTCATCATCCAAGGATTAGATCAAGTACTGCCTTCTTCTTAGAGTTACTAATGCCTTCCCATAACTATCACAACGTAACTTTCACCAGCAAAAGTACTTGGTGAAGAGAAATGAAAGGAGACACAAGAGAATACTGAAAAAGATATTGAGAGTACTGAAAACAAAACATCCATATCCCTGACTTCTCAGGCACATGAAATTTTCAGAATGTACCATCTGAAGGATATTATGATTCTGTCCTAGAATATAATTCTGTTTGGGAGAATTTGGGGAGCCATGCCTTTGGTCAGGCTTCAAGGAGATGACATACCTTAATGCAAGACAACAGAAACAGAGTAGAATGAGACTAGATGTTGAGAAAAAAAAATTGTCTTCAATAGACATCCACAGAAAGAAATTTAGTTTTCTGAACCAGAAAAGAAATTCTTGCTGCAGAAGGAAATTGATTTTATTCGAAACTCCTAGCACACACTAGGATCTGAAAAACCCTCACCACACAAAATTAAGATGTTGCAATGGCAGAAAAAGCACTCTGCTAAGAAACAAGTGAACCCGTCCTATGTGGTGAATATCATAATGAAAGGCTGCTGTGGCATTGTTGTATGTGTGTCTCTGAGAGCTGGTGGAAATTTACATTACCCTAAAGCAAAAGATAAGCATCTTCCTAAAGTACACTTGTAGAAAAGAGGTGAGCTATAAAATTTTGACAGTAAAAACTTTGGGGAAACAGAACAACATTTTAGTATAGAATAAGTTGAAAGAAAATGACAAAGTGAGGGGAGTGGTGATATTTCATCATCTCTGGCAAAACGCTGAAGCACAGGAACATGGAGAAGAGGTGATGATAAAAAAGATAATGCATTAAGGAAAAGCGAGAAAGGAAGGAAAGAAGAGAAAATAAAAGAAGTCATTTTTAATGACTTCTTTTTTAATTTTTATAAAAAGTCTTTTTTAATTTTTATAAAAAGCTGAATTGTAAAAAATATTTGGTTTTTCTTGACAGAGAAAAATAACTATAAATGTGTATAGCATGTAAGTATTTATAAAAAGAAATACCTGGGAGATACAGTCCTTGAAGCACTTTGAAAAAAATTATGTTATATGTAAGATATTATTAAGAGAAGTGAGTTTTTCTCCTTTATCCCAAACTTCTCTCCCGTCATTTTTCTTTCCTCGTCCCTTTCTTTGAATGGTGGGGGAGAAGTTCTTTCCATTGTAAAACTTCTTCTGAACTTCCCGATCTTAAAAGCACTTTTAGAAAGGCTTATTGTAATGCTTTATTCCCTCTTCCTCTACTCTAACCTATCTTTCACTCTCCCATAGTAGCCAAAACACTTTGCACACATGGTGTTCACTTGCTACCTTTACGTTCTGTACAAGTCCTCCTTCCTTCTATCCCTTACTTCTTCATTCCATCAGTCTAGCTCCTAGCTACCTACTTTACCGAAATGTATTGTATTTCCATGCTGTAACATAACCTGCTTTGTGTGACAGCCACACCCTTTCTTAAACTTCATCCTCTTAATTTATCTACCACATTTTAAACTACTGGAAACCCAGATCCTTCTTAACTGCACCCCAACTTCGTCTCACATTCTTCCCCTTCCCCTTTGTTGTGTCTTCCCCCAGTCCAGCCCCAGAGTATCAATGTTGTCTATGCACAATTATCCCTACAGGATAGCAAACCAAAGTAATTCCTTTGAGTCTTTGGAGACATATTTCCATTGTTTCCCATCCAGACAAAACATTTAAGGGTATGGTTCTTGACCAACATCTGAAGAATCCCTTATAACTTCACACTGCTTTTGCTCCTGTTTTTGTTTTTTCATTTTGCCAGGATATAGACCACAATAACCCAGAAGATATCACTTACTCTGATTATTTTGATCAGCCCTGATTATTTTTTATTTCAACGTCATCTCCAAAAAATGATGTGGTTTTGTAGATGGTATAGCAGATGGCTGAGAGGGAGGCATGGGACTCGACTTTGTTTATTGTCCCATATTCTCTTTTCCCAGATTTTTGGAAACAAACAAGCCCTGAGTTCTACTCACCATCATCTATACCAAACATATGATAGACTTCCGAAAAGACATAAGACAAAACAAACAAGCAAACTAAAAGTGTTGACCATGAACATCTCTGAGGAGGAGAATTGGATGGCTGGATGAAAGAGGTGAGAAAGAGAGTTGCTTTTCACTAAAGTTGTTCTGCCTTTTGACTCGTGCTATAGCCATATGCTATATATTAAAATAGTAATGTGTAAATCGGAAATGTATGAGATACTTTTTGTAGATCCTGATGATGTAAAGAAATAGAAACATGTTTCCTGCTCTCAAGGAGCTTACAATATCATTAGGGAGACATAACATTATTTTAAAAGGAAACAATAGTTAGTTTATGCTTGTCTCTTCACAAACTTGCTCCCTTATATGAACCAAGTTATTTAACTACTTTGACTTTAATTTCCTTATTTGTAGAATGGGAAGATTGAATAAAATAACCACCTATTTCATTTATTTAATAATTCTTTCATTTAAATTTTCTATTCAACAATTTTGTATTGAGGACTGAGGACTGTATTAGATGATGTTTACTGTATAGCCTCCACAAAACTTAGTAACTTAAAACATGAACCATTTATTTAGCTCAGAATCTGACAGAGTAGCAGGTTGGGCTGGGCTCAGCTGGGTGATTCTTCTGGTAGTCTCAGTTGGATTCACTGTCAGTTAGCTAAAGTAGCTCTCCTTCTGGAGCTTGACTAGCTATTGGCTGGGGCAACAGAGGCAACTGGGCCACCTGGCTCTCATGTGGTCAGGTAGCCTGGGTTTATTCACATAGCAGCCTCAGAAAGCAGCAAGAGAGCAAAGTCTCAATGAAAAAGCACTTTTCAAGTCTCTAGAGTCACATTAATTTTGCTCCACTGGCAAAATCAAGTACAGCCAGACTTAAAGAGTGGAGAAAGATACTCCAACAGTGATGAGAGGAGCTATGAAGTAAATTGCAAGGGGGTATGGAAGGCAGAGGAGAATAATTTGAGATCATTTTTGCAATCATCACAAGCATCATGTGCTCCAAGTTTTGACCTGCATGCAACTTACATTTTATCCTTTCTACTGCTAAGTTTCTACAGCCAGCAAATGATCATTATGAAAATATGGGGTGAAATGGACCACAGGGCAATTATTGGAAGGGAAGTGATTAGGGACAGAATTATTATGGTTAAGCAATCAAAAGTTTCTTGAGATAAGCTATTCTGATAAGACTTTCCAGAATGTTTGTTTTTTCTTAAGTTTTTACCTAAAGAAATCTATCTGCACACCCAAATGACAGCATTACTATGTTTGGACCCCTTAAGAGTTGAAGGAAGTAATGACTATTAACAGATTTCCCTTACTGGGGCTCGTGGATTTTGTTTGTTTTTTTGTTTTTAACTACAGATTGTGGGGCAATACGCTATATGTCTCCCTGACCACTGAGAACAGCAGGAATCACTCAACTAACAATCAATTCTAAACACATACACCGTTCCTTTTACTGTGCCAGATATTGCAGGAATGTATTGAGGCAAAATATCATTCCTTCCATCTGAAAGCTTGGCATGCAATTAGAGAAAAAAATAACATACTCAAAGAAAGATAACCAGCAATACCAAGTAGCAAATGAAATGACGATGAAGATGTTGAATCCACAATTCCCTCCAAGTATAAAGTTTCTCCAGGTGTTCCAGCTGTTCTTACACTATCTATTCCACATTTCCTGCTGTGTCAAGAGTCCCCTGCTATATTACCCTGTGGAGAGAAAATGTTACTCAGCCTGACATGACTGTGCTCCATCACGCTCTATCACACACCTGCTCGCAACCTCACATCCCTCACACACCTGTCATCACCCACAAGACACCCGCTCCTCTCTCCTACACATCAGCCTATAAATTTACATCTTCATTTTTCCATTTAGATGAGACATTGTCTCCCAAACACACAAACCAAAATGAGAAGGAAATGTCGCTTAAAAAAAATAGTGAAAAGTATGCAGTAGCAAATATTTCTACTTTTGCTTCTCTATAGCAGCTCTAAACAGAAACCAAAGTCCATTTAGATAATGACCCAAAGGGCAGAAGGCAGAGGTGGGCAGATCACCTAAGGTCGGGAGTTCAAGACCAGCCTGACCAACATGGTGAAACCTTCTCTCTAATAAAAATACAAAAATTAGCTGGGCATGGTGGCACATGCCTGTAATCCCAGCTACTTGGGAGGCTGAGGCAGAAGAATCGCTTGAACCCGGAAGGCGGACGTTGCAGTGAGCTGAGATGATGCCGAAAGAAAGAAAGAAAGAATAAAATAAAATAAAAGGGAAGATTGCCTATGAGAGAGAGCACTTTCCCAGGGTTCAGAGGCCCTGATTCCTGAAGATGATGTTGATGCTTCTTATTGTATAAACTGGAGTATAATTATTGTGACTTTGAGTTTTCTTATCTTTCAAAGAAAGTTGGCCAGGCATGGTGGCTCATGCCTGTAATTCCAGCACTTTGGGAGGCCGAGGCAGGCAGATCACTTGAAGTCAGGAGTTTGAGACCAGCCTGACCAACATGGTGAAACCCCTATCTCTAATAAAAGTACAAAAATTAGCCAGGCATGGTGATGGGTACCTGTAATCCCAGCTACTCAGGAGACCGAGGCAGGAGAATCACTGGACCTGAAAGCAGAGGTTGCAGTGAGCCAAGATCATGCCACTGCACTCCAGCCTAGGAAACAGAGCAAGATGCCATCTCAAAACAAACAAACAAAAAAAGAAAGTAATGAATATTATATTTCGCTCATCTACCTCAGAGAGTTGTTACAATTTTCCAATGTGATAAGTATGTACAATCATTCTATAAAATATAAACTATCACATTAGTGGGTTAACAACTGTATCTAAAATCAGGAATGGTATTCAAAATTTATTTATAGATGTGCTATTGGAAAGAACCAATCAAAGAGGACATCCAATCGGTTGGAATAAACACCAGCCAGCAGTACTGGGGCTTGCCCACAAACTCTCAACCTGTCTCTGCAGATCTACATGTGATATAGTAGGAGAAGTGCTATAACCAGCAAAATAGCAAAATAGGTGCGTAAGCAGAGCCACTATGGGGTCTGCCCAAGCTCAAAAATAAATACTTGTTATGGCATACATAGATTCCTAATGCTAATATGATTTTTAAAAGCCTTGAAACCCATCCCAGCACTTCGGGAGACCAAGGCAGGAGGATCACCAAGACCAGGAATTCAAGGCTGCAGTGAGCTGTAATCATGACACTAAAACCCAGCCTGAGCCACACAGCACTATCTTGTCTCTAAAACAGTAATTAGAAGAAAATATCAATTTTTAAAAAGATTTTGAAACCCCAAATTTAAAGAAAGCTTGACCTTAATAAAAAAAAGATTAATAAATGTGTGATCTTAATGGTCACATTTCCAAACACTTTCAAGTATCATAGACTTCTGTATACTTTCACCTGTATACCAGCTAAATATGAAATGTCTATCAACTCCTATGCACGTGCTTTGCCTTTGCTGGTGCCAAATGAAGTTTTGTTTCCTTGAAGCTAATGATTTGAAAGGCTTCAGAAAAAGATATCCCCCATACCAGAAGATTCCATCTTGTTAAACGTTTAAATCAGAGGTATGGCACTCTGCACCAGTGAACTTCAGAGTAATTAACATGTGAGATGTTCTCATGGGAAATAGAAAATGTCTGAATGTAGGACCCTGTAAATTCCTAAAAGCCCCGCTGCCAAAGCTGATATACATCTAGGTATGTCTGGCAAACTGATGTGCTAGACTTGCCAAATGTCTATTTGAATGAGGGATGAAGAAACCTCCCAGGGGAGAATTCATTCCAAGGGATTAGAAGTTCAAACAGATAAGCATGGCCGATGGAGTCAGGGAAGGGACAGTTCTAACATCAGCGTGTTGTTTGAATGGAATTTGAGTCCTGCGGAAGTTGGGAGAGTAGGTAGCTCCAGGAGCGAGAATTTGAAGTTTTCAGTTGCTAAATTTGGGGGCATAAGCTCCACTGCTTTGGTAAATCCCTGTGTGCCCACACACACGCTGCCCTCATTCTACCCATCTCTGAGATTTCAAGTGTCTAGGACTACTCCAGCTCTGCAGAACTCAGGGCTGCGACACCCCAAGTAGCCGCACACAGGAGAAGCCCCACCAGTGCCCAGCAGATGGCAGCAGTACCTGGCCGAGGTAGCAGAGCCTGTGACCCTGGGCCCTGGTCTCCAGAGCCTGGAGGTGGGGTGCAGGGAAGGGAAGCCCATAGGTCTGGAAGACATAACTGATGACTGGGGATGCTGGGGCACCCCTAGGCTCAGAGTTCAGGCCTGGGGCCTTGCCTCTTCTCCATCTCCTCCCATTTTCAAGGTGCTCTCCTTAAGCATCATAGTTTTAAGGGTCATGTCTACGCCAATGACTTCAATTTGTATCTCCCCCAAAGAGCTTTGTTCTGTGCTTTAGACTTACATATCTCACCAGATAATGAGTATCTCGGTTTGGATACCAAGCTTAAAATGTGCAAAACTGAGCTCCCAATCATCTCTCTTCAATAACATCTTGAGCCTGCAGCCTTCCTTATCTCAGTCCAGGGGGACATCATCCTTCCCGCCGATTGGGACAAAAATCTGATAGTCATTCTCACCTCCTTTCTTTCTCCACATCCCGTTCATCAGCAAACAGTAAAATCTAGTAACTTCTGATTGTCTCGACTGCTTCTCTTTTGGTCTAAGAAACGCTCATCTCTGGCCTGAATAATTTCTATACATGAAGGCATGGAACTGGAACAGAAACACTTCTCTTTCTAGTACCAGAAAAAAATAGGGGGGGCCAGTAATTCAGCTTCTATTGAAAGCAGGAAATTAGAAAACTCATTAAATGAACTCTATTAAGGATGTATGTGCTAAACATCCCTCAAGTAGGATTAATGAAAACAGGATCTCTCCTATCGAAATCCTGCCCTTGCTTTTGGATTTGGCACACCTCTATCCTCAGTCTTCCTTAACACGTGCCTGTAGGGACCTTTCCTGGCCCAGAATCCCATGACACTGGAAGTACATGCAGCTTCTGTAGCATTTGATTATGTTTCACGTTGCATTGCATGCACTTATCTTTTCACAGGTGTTCATCTTATTGCTGCAGCTGAATAATGGAGCAGAGGCTTTGGTTTGAGCCACAAACGGGATTCAAACACATCTGAGCAGCCTGGCCTGTGTAATGACTAGAAGGTGGGTCACCAAATATGTTATTTGCATATGAGGTTTTTGCTGAAGATTTGGGATGGGTGTGTGTGTATGTATTGCAAAGTGGAGGAGGGGAACACAAGGAATGCAGGAAAACCTTGTGTCTGACTGTAGATATCAGACCTCTGCTAAGTCTTCAGATTCAGGTATGAGATGAGGAAGAGAAGAACTGTGATACAATTTGGTTGTCTTCACCCAAATCTCATCCTGAATTGTAGTTCCCATAATTCCCATGTGTTGTGGAAGGGATCCGGTGGTAGATAACTGGATCACGGGGGGAGGTTTCTCCCATACTGCTCTCGCCATAGGGAATAAGTCTCAGGAGACCTGATGATTTTATAAGGGAAACCATCTGTCTTCATAAGAGAACCTTTTGCTTAGTTCTCATTCCCTCTTTGCCTGCTGCCATGTAAGATGTGCCTTTTACCTTCCACCACAATTGTTAGGCCTCCCCAGCCAGGTGGAACTGTAAGTCCATCAAACCTCTTTTTCTTTGTAAATTACCCAGTCCCAGGTATGTCTTTATCAGCAGCGTGAGAACAGTCTAATACAAACTGTTAGCAGAGCTGACGGATTATTATTTTTTTAATTTTTATTTTTTTAGCAAGCCTTGAGACCAGGGTGCTAAGCTATCCTTCTTTAATGCCGGTGTGATGAAGAGAAGCATACAGCAGGTGAGCCAGGCATAGCTATCTACTTCTCAGAGGTACTCAGCCTCACAGCAGCTCAGGGAGAGCTAGAGCCCCCAAGGGCAGATTTGGACCCCGTTAAAAATGAGAATTCTGGACACCCTCCAATGACAGATGGGTAAAAATGTTTACTAGCAGTGTAGGTTGGCATTTTACAGACTTGGGTCAACTCCCTTTTGAATCCCCAAGGTGGGGAATTATATGAGAGTTTTACACTTCTGCCTTTTTCAGGGACTTAACTTGATCTGGAGATATTTAAATTATTGCTTTTATAGTGACCTCATTTGTATCCATAGACCAGTGAAGCAGGAGGAGCCTGGACCATAATATAAACCCCATAGGTGGAAGTGCCTAGGGCATTCACTCATCCAGAGCAGCCCAACTTACTAATCTACTAGATTCTGGTTAAACAAATTTTTCTTTTTTTTTCCTTTTTTTTTTGAAATGGAGTTTCGCTCTTGTTACCCAGGCTGAAGTGCAATGGTGCGATCTCAGCTCACTGCAACCTCCACCTCCTGGGTTCAGGCAATTCTCCTGCCTCAGCCTCCTGAGTAGCTGGGGTTACAGGCACGCGCCACCATGCCCAGCTAATTTTTTGTATTTTTAGTAGAGATGAGGTTTCACCATGTTGACCAGGATGGTCTTGATCTCTTGACCTTGTGATCCACCCGCCTCAGCCTCCCAAAGTGCTGGGATTACAGGCGTGAGCCACTGCACCTGGCCCGACAAATTTTTCTAAAATAGGAATAAATAACAAATGTCTATTCTGATTCAGGCATATCAGAATCTAGACTGAGAGGACTGGCTCCAATTTCTAGCAGTGGATTGGGAAAGTTACATAACCTCGCTGAACTTCATTTTCCTTACAATAAAAAGTAATAATTCTTAGCCTGACTTCTTTGAGGGTTGTTAGGTTAATTCACTGAGATCCAGTATGTGAAAATGCTTTAAAAATTATAATGCACCAAAAACTTAAAATACTATTTTTATAATACTTATAAGAAACACAATTCTTATAATTCTCTAACTGAAGATAAGGATTGAGACAATAATTAGAATATATTTTTCCTAAATTTACTTTATTAGCTAAATATTTGGAAAAAAAGAGCTGATTTATTTTTCATTTCACCTTGTACCACTGAAATTAAAAAGAAGGCCTAGGAAGTAAGCTTTTGGCTTTATCAAGGGTTTAAGGCTATTTACTTATTATTAAAATGTCTCACATATTGGGAGAGGCTGATCCTTAAACACTAATGGGGAAAACATGACAATTTGAAGGTGACTTTTTTACTTATAAAATAAAAGACATCCCAGGTATGTTATCTTGTTCTTGCCTTCTTCAGTGATTTAATGCCAGATGATGCTTTTATCTTTCAATCATTTTCACATCACAGAGCTTCTCATGTGCTATTGTTACTCTCCCAATTATAAAACCTAAGGATTTTTCTCAGTTCCTTTCTTCCCTGACACTGATGTCTTCTGTAAGAGGCAGCATTTTGGGGGCTGCTGTTTCTTGGGGAAGAGATGGCTTTTGCTAGTGTTGTTAATATCACATTTTTTGTTCCCACTGGGCATTTTTCTGACCAGATCATCAATTTGTGCAAAAATAGTCCCATCGAAATTAACAAAGGTCTAAAAATGCACATTTCACCTTATGTGGATTTTGTATTTTTCTGTTTTACATATATAAATAATATACAGTCAGATAGATCTTTAAGATAATTGGGCATTTTCACAATTGTATATGTCATATAACTAGCCAAAATGGGATAATAAAGGTATGGGTATTAGAGAAATCCACCAGCAACAATGATGGCAAGATTGCAGAGCTGTGTTTTTCTGCTGCTCTGCCTGAGCCAGCTTTTATGACACACAGGGTGGCTTTCCTGAGTAACTGGGATTCCAGTAGACTTGTAGAGAAAAGAATCTCAACACTGATCCTGTCCAACTCTGCTGTTAATTTGCAGGCTCAAACACTTAGTAGATTTGCGCACATCTTTAGATATTTTCTGATTATAAAGGTAACTCGTGTTATTGAAGAAAAAATTAGAAAATACAAGAAGCATCAGAAAATGCTTTTAAAACCTAAAAAGAAAATATAGATTATTCAAAATCAATGCAATGTCAGCTCTGTGTATTTCTGTCTTCTTTTAAATACATATTTTTAGATAAATAGATGATAGGAGTGTGTGTGTGTGTGTGTGTGTGTGTGTGTGTGTGTGTATCCTTAAAATAGAATCTTACTACACATACTGTTTTATGCTATTAAGCAAAAGAAGGAATTTCTGATTGAAGGTGCACCTTCTATCTAGCCTGTGTATTTTTCTTCACAGACACTGGAGCTCACTGAAGAAGACAGGCCTGTGTATCTCAGGAATCCACCTGCCCCCACACCCAGCCTCTGGAGAGAGCTGCAGCTCAAGTCCCTTGGGGACCTGCCTGTCCAACTTTCTGGAAGCTAGGAAGCTGACAAGAACCTTCTCAATGTCTAATTCCAGACTTGTAAAACATTGCAGGATATTTAGATATCAGTATGCATAAGCCTCTCTCCTCTGGCCAATTACTGGGCTCCCTGTGTGAACAAATCCTTCTCAGCAGCTCCTGGCATGAGATGCTTACCACTGATGCCATAAATCGCCTGCCTACGACGACCAGCCTGGAGTTGTGTGAGTATTTCTAATCCTGTCATCGAAACTCAGTGTGATTCTGAGACTGTGCACTGAGGAACTAGGTTTTCAAGACAAAATGACTGCAATATAAACCAATGAAATGAATTTCTGGGGGCAAATGTATTCAAGGTCATTATTTTATCTGTTTCTTTGATTAATATTTTCAGAGATCTTCAAGTTCTCCATTTCCAATTTTCTCCACCCTCAATATAAAATCCTTTTGCTTCATGCAAAGTAATGTTAGCTTGTTAATCTTCAAGTAACACCCTCCCTGCCAAAAAAAAAATTATATTACCCCTCTTGAATAGAGCATAGATTCCAAGTAAGAAGAGATCCTCTCCAGCCTATATGAAAGATAAGAGCTGTGTTCACAAAGGGAGGGGAAGGTAGAAAAGGAAAAAAAGAAAGAAGAAATTGAATCCAAGTGATTCAGCAAAAGAAAGCCATGGACGATTATGTTTAGCTCACAGACAACCATCTAACTGCAGCTGGGAAAAGACTGCTCTTTAATCTCAGCCTTCCCAGCCAGCCAGAAGCAAAGAACATTACTCATAGCTATTCTTTCTTTCTTTTTAGGAAAACCAGCTCCCAGGGAAGATCCCATGCTGTCTAAAAGAAGGCACCTATGAAGAAAAATGAGAACAATTAAGCCCTAAATCTGTACAAGAAATTTTAACAGCTGAGACTCTAAAACGAAAATGGAGATAATGCTAATGATTATGTTTTATAGCCTCAACAGGCCTTACATCTGGAAGAGTTCCAAAGCCCTCAGCAGGCTGTCACTTTGATAGAAGGGGCTCCTGCTGAGTTGCAGCTGCTTATGGGAAAGAGCTGGCATCTGGAGAACAGCTGCATATCAATCCTCCACAACACAAAGGGCAGGAAAGCAAGAGAAAATGTCTGCAAGGGCACCCTTTCCACCTGGGCCTCTCTTGCTCCAAAGACTCAGAGAGGCTGAGGCTTCACATTTGCAAACTGATTAAAATGCAATCCAAGCTTAACTATCTGTAAACTTGGTGGAAGGAGACAGTGTGGACATTCAGGCTTTCTAGCTAGCTGAACGTTTTTGACACATGAAAGCACCAACAATTGTTTAACCATTACAGATGAAAGCGTTCCTAAAATGTATCTCTAGATTCCCTTTCTCAATCAAATTAACTATATATTCCTAATGTTACAGCTTCAGTTAATCGTGTTCCATCAACACAAAAAGACTGATGCTGAGTCAATGGGCTTTTGTGTTTGTTAGAGAGACCTCCAAAACATATTCTGTGTATGCCAATGTGTGTGGGGGTGAATACACACACAGACATATGCACACACACTCATACACAGAGGGAAGGAGAAAGAGGGAAATGACGCTGGGGTGGAAACTGGCAGACTACATAATGAGTTTCACGCTTCTATTAACTGGCAGTGTGACTTTCAGTTAGTCACTTCAACTCTCTGTGTCTCTCTTTTCTCACAATCTGAGGGAGGGTCATAAGTGTTCTTTAAGATCTGATCAGATTTTAATCTTGGTGATTCGCTATGAATTATATTACTCTAAATTATTTCTTTCCTTCTACCTTTTTCTCATTCTTTCTTGCTTGCTTCCTTCCTTTTTTTTCTTTTTTCACTTTCCAATGTCTGATTATTCATTATTCAAAGTGTCAAAGCAAATGAACCAAGTAAATCTGAAATGCTATGCAGTCCAAAAGAACTACAATGTGTAGGCTGTGACCAACATGGAGGTGTGCATTTTCAATTAGGTGGTGTGGTACCTGTCCTCAAGGATCTTAAATATCATTACAACATTATTATTACACTTTTCAATCATCACATTTCCTCTGCCCGATCCCCGGCATTTGAGAATTACATGTATTGAGAAGTGAGAAGGCAAGAGAGTGGCCAGGCTTAGTGGCTCACAACTATAAACCCTGCTGGGATTACAGGTGTGAACCACTAAGCCTGGCCACTCTCCTGAGTCAAGGGCACATTCTGAGGCTTAGTCACAGCCCACAAAACACGCCAAGGCTGGCTGCATACCTTTGTGCCACGCTTGACTACACAAGACCCCCACAGATAAATCAGGAGTCCCAGCGGGGAGGATCACTTGAGTCCAAGAGTTCAAGACCAACCCTAAAAACATAGCAAAACCCCTAAATACAAAAATTAGCTCGGGGTGGTGGTGCGAGGCTATAGTCCCAGCTGCTCAGGAGGCTGAGGCAGGAGAATCGCTCGAGCCAGGGAAACAGAGGTTGCAGTGAGCCAAGATTGCACCACTGCAATCCAACCTGGGCAACAGAGTGAGACCCTATCTCAAAAAAAAAAAAAAGGCAAAAGATAGCCATGGATCAAAATAAACTACAGCGTCTTCTTGGAAGCAGTGCATGAGATACGTAAGATTTGCATTCAAAGAATAGGTCCAGAAAGATACAATAGCTGAGGGTGCAATATGCATAAAGCCCAGGGCGTAGAAGCAACATGATCTGCACAAGGTGATACCCACGGAGCATCCAAAGCGGCCCACAGCGCTGCAGAAGAGTGCACTGCAGAAGAGTGCACTGCAGACTACATACACCAGAAAGAATGAGTCCAGGCTAAAGGACTCAAAACCTAAAATTTTGTATTGAGCAAAACAAATGGGTCTTCAGGCAAGACAGGCCAGTGGGACCACAGTTTGTGACCTTGCATAATTATTTAAATGGCTTGCTGTTTTATTTTTAAAAGAGAGTAAAAGGAATCAAAACTATATGGCCTTCATAAAAAAATAAGTCGACTTAAGGTCTTGATGAATAAAACATGACGAGGTTAATTTTAAATCCCTTTTATGCTATCTGTCTTCTGAAGAATTTTCCATTGTCCTTGTACAATAATGTAAGTTATCACACTGGGGATTTTTTTGCTCATCTATAAATAGCTCCTTCACCCATAACCCAGGGATGACAGCCTACTTTTATTATTTAAACATGCTTCCAACTATGAAAAGGCTATTTCTAGGAAGTCCAAACTGCCACAGCAACATTGCTGTCAGTTAGTCTGAAATGCACGTCAGGCAAATGTTGCAAGACAGCAGGTTTCTATGCTGAGCTTTATTCTGATTCAGCAAAAGAAGGAAAAACCAGAGGGAAAACTGGCACTATACCGCTAGGAAGAAATCTTGGCAGCCGATGCTAAGGGTAATTATCAAACCCAGGAACCAGAAGGGCTTATGTTTGTTCCTCCAGGGGTCCCCAGGACTCAAGACAGGCCAGGAGATAAACTAAACCATATTGCAAAGATTTGAATTGAAAAACCATGTTAACAGCTCAAGTTATCTACTTCTGTGAATTCAATTATCCCTTCTCAGATAGATGTGGTCTAAGAAAGAGGGAGCTTTAGCTATAAGAATTTCAGGATCTTCATTCTAAAGTGAGGTTATCACTAACATGGAGCTGGAAGCAGAGAGCCGTAGATAGTAAATATTGAAACTTTCCAGTCATGTGAGCAAGAGCCGAGCGAGGGTACATTCTGAGGCTTAGTCACAGCCCACAACACACTCCAGGGCTGGCTGCGTACCTTTGCGCCACGCTTGACTACACAAGACCCCCACAGATAAAGCTCAAGGCAGGGCCCAACAGGGACAGTGCTTATGACTAATAATAAATACAGATTTATAAAAATCCTGGACTGCACTGTGTACTTAGGTCAGCCTCAAAACACCAGGCATCCAACCTAGAGACACCAGGCATCGGACTACCATGACACCGTCTGAGACTGCCGTAGCTCCTGAGATCAGTCCTCTAATAATCAGGCCTTAGGCATCCACTTGCCAGCAACCTGTCTCTGGGAGCTTCTCTCTGGAGCCTGCCCCAAAATTAAAAAAACAAACAAGCTAAAAACCAAGAAGACACAATTCATCCAGAATGAAGTTAGCTCCTTCCAGAGAGGCTGGTGTCTCTGCAAATCTTGGAGACAAGGAAGCATTCCCAAGGGCAGTGCATCCTGCCCAACAAGCTGGCTCATTCTGTCCTGATGCAGCTTTCAAATTTCCTCTCTCACAGGTTGGGGGTTGAGAGCTCAGGCTCTGGAGTCACAAGCCCTGGAATAAAATCCTGATTTTGCCATTATCTAATTTTAGTAGCTCAGTTTCTCTCTGTCTCAGTTTCTCCACCTGCCAAAAAAAAAAAATGATATAGTACTAGTATTTCCTCCTAGCACTGTTACGGTAATAATGGAAATAATGAGCGCAAAGTGCTTAGAACAGGAGCTGACATACAGTAAGTGCTCCATGATGACTGGCTATTCTCATTAACATCCTCCTTCGGGGGACTGCGAGAACGTACTCTTTTGAAGAGATTGTTACCCTCAGTGTTTCCCCATCGTCTGTCATCCTCAGTGGCAGCCCCACAAATACCATTCTCTCCAGCATTTCACCTTCAATGTTCAAGTGCTTCCACCCCTCTGACCACTCTGCCAAGCATCCTTTCCCTTCCAGACCTTTCAGTGGTGCCTTCTAGAATCTCACTTTGATAGGGCAATTTTTCCCCTAATGCTACATCTACCATCATCTTGGATAATTTAAACATGTACCTAATGATGGTGCATCCAAACATGCAATCAAGAATTGAACAGTTAAACATGAACGAGGGCAAGGCAGAGGGTCGGAATGAAGGAAGTGGGCCCGTCTAACGATGTAAATGAGATAGTCAAGGGCAACGGCATTGGCATCAACGGGGAGCCGTGGGGAGGGGGGCAAATCTGGAAAGGGAACAGCCTCATCTCCACACCAGCAGAAAATGCCACAAGAGAATGCAAATTTCTAGAGAAACCAGAAATCCAGGATTTTTAAATATTGGCAACGCTTTCATTTTTTGAAAGAAAGAAAGCAGAATGCAGGCCAAATCAAATACGCCTTTGGACCAGATTCTGTTCACGAGCAGCCAGGCTGGAAACAGCTCCCATCTCTTAGACAGCATTCTTTTTTCCCGACTTCCACATGAGCCCCACACTGTCCTCTACGTCTCTCTTCTAACCCTGTTTTCATCTGCTTAATTCTTACATATCCTTCAGATCTCGTTTTAAACCTCACCTTCTGACTCCCCATTTCCTATTGCCAAGGTACTGTAATTTTCTATGTATAACTTCCTATTTGCTTATCTGAATTTTCCTCTAAGCTGTCAGCGTGATAAAGACAGGCACCTTAATTGTCTTATTCACCATCCAATCCCCTTCTCTCAACAGAGTGCCTGGCACTTTGGGATGCGCGATAAATATTTGTAAGTCAAATGAATCAAAGAATAATTTCTCAATCCCTGGTGTACACCCTCATCAAAATCCTGATTTCCATCTGCACATTTCCTATAGTCCACGGCTGTCCTCGCTCAGATAGATTCTCAGCAGCTAAACATTACATCTATGGTGGTTTTAAAAATCCATCCAATTCTCCTTTCAGGAGAGGTGGAGCTTAATTTTCCTCCCTTCAAGTGTGGGCTGGATTTAGTGACTTGCTTCTAACAGATAGAATGCAGCAGGAGTGTTGGCACATCACTTCAGAATTGGATTATTTAAAAAACTGTGGCTGTCTTCTGGGCTTGGGCTCTGGCTCTGCCTCCCTGCTTCCCTCCCTCCCTCCTTCTTTCTCCCCCTTCTCTCCTTCCTCCTCTCGCCCCATTCTCTCTCTTTTTGCCTACCCTTGCTCTGGGAAAAGCCATATTGTGAGCAGTTCTATGGAGACGTCCACGTGGCAGAAACTGCAACCTCTTGCCAACAACCATGTGAATGAGCTTAGAAAGGGCTCCCGCAGACACAGTCAAATCTTTAGATAACAGCAGTCTGGGATGACAGCTTGACTGAAACCTCCTGAGACCCCCAGAGCCCCCTAGCTAAGCCACTCCCGGATGTCTGCCCTGAGAGACTATGTGATTTAGTAAATGTTTGCTGCTTTTAACCACTAAGCCTTGGGAAAATGTGTTAGTCAGCAACAGATTGCTAATAAAATATCAAAAACTGAATTTATTATCATATTCCTCCCTCCCCTCCCCCACCTTCAAACATAATCCTCCTCTGAAGTCCCCTGGTGCTATTAACGTCTCAGTCATTTGAAGTCACCAAGGCTTACAAACGTGAGGTCCTTTTTGGTTCTCCACTGCTTCTTCGCACCCCATGTCTAGTTAGTTGTCAAATGCTGTCTATAATGCTGCAACATACTTTGCCCACTCCCTTCTCTCCATTTCTCTTCCCATTTTTCTATTTTACATCCTCCTTCTTCTTTTCCTGGATTCCCTAACTGATTTTCCTGGCTCTGTTTATTTTTTCTCTCTCTCTGAGGCATCAGCCAGACTTCAAGGTAAATTTTTAATCAAACAGGTCATTCTCCCAATCAGAAACTTTAATAGTTTTCTATTATTCATCGAATAAAATCAAAATGTCTTAGAATGATACAGTCTGGCCTTAATTTCCAACCACTTTTGCTTGACCACAATTTTTGTGGGTCAGGAATTTGGGAAAGATTGGGTTGGTCTGTCTCTGATCTACATAACATCAGCTGTACTAGAGGATCCACTTCTTACGTGGTTCCTTCACTTATAGTCCCAGGATCTTTTCACACAACATCTCACCTTCCCAGGCTTCCCCAGCATGACATCTCAGGATAACACCGTTTTTATCCTGTCTACATCGTGGCTAATTTCTAACAGAGTTGACCAAGAGCTAACACACTAAGAGACACTGACCCAAATGTCAAGGATTTCTATGATTTGGTCTTAGAAGTCAGGCAGCTTCACTTCTGCCACCTCTCCGTGGAATGAGTTTCAGGGCCAGTCGGATTCAAAAAGAAAGGATGGTGCAAGGGTGCACGACACATGATTCTACGCAGGGGGGTCATCTTTGAACACGAGCTATCACGGTACCATCTACGGTCGGGGAGCCCTTTAGATAATGAAAGAATATTGGGAGTGATGGTCTCCAGAAAGAAAGGGTGCAAACAACTATTAATAGATGAATAAACTGCTCTTTTCCCTTAGAATTCAGAAACAAGAAGTGGTGAAATGCACACACACACACACACACACACAAATGTGCTGCACTTCTTGTTTTAAATTAGAGGGCAAGAAACAAGCTCAAAAATGGAATAGGATTTTAGGAAAACAAATTAAGGACAGAAATATAGCAAATTTGTCTAAAATGGATGCTGAATCCACCCACTCCCCCACTATATACACTAACTACAGCTTCATTTTAGATAGTAACTTCCAAACCTAATCCTTTTATACCCTGGATAGAAATGGACCAAATTCTTCCCACACATTGCAAATCCAAGCCTAATTGTTCCTTAATTTGCAAATGAGTCCCTTCTCATCCTTCAAATCTTCTATGAACACCCCCGACTCACTATGCACTTTTTCCTTCCAGGTCTACACAGAACCTATGTCTGCTTCTCTCAGTAGGTCATGAATTGTTTATCACTGTTGTCTTATGTTTTACTGAAATCTGAAGAAAGTGGAATTAGAATGGCAGTAAAATGTCATCTAGGTCAGTTATTTTCTTTTCATATGGGGACACGAAGGCACAGCATGAGGTTGAGGGACTTGAGCAAGGTCACAGCACGAGGAAAGGAGAGAGCTGACTGCCGCACTCCTTCTCTGACGATCTGATCTCCCTGGGGACATCAGTCTTGTCTCTCTAGGGAAGGTAAAAACTCTTCAAGCATGGAAACATGCCTTCTCTTTTTGTCTCTGACATGGTACCTAGCAGAGTTAACAGCAAGAATTCAACATGTGCTTTGTGGTTTGGGGGGCTGAGGGATGATTTTTCCATTGGTCTAGATATAAAACTGGTTAAAGAAGATGGTAAGTTTCACTGTACACCAGGTTGCTAGCGTTCTCCCAGACAGCCAAGGAAGAATAAAGATTTCCAAGAATAGGATAAAACAGAGTCTAAACAGCTAAAAAAAGTTTGTGAGCAGACCTACCCTCAAGATGTTGGAATTGTTGCAGGTGAAGAGAGAGCAGCTGCCCCTCTGGGGAGTCCATGGTTGGCAGAATGGTTGCAGTCACCAAAACACAGCTGTGCCTGGCCAACAAGGTGTCCAGAGATGAAGAGTCCACAGAACATGACACAAGCATTGCACTAAAGCATTACACACAAAGCATTGCACTAAAGCGTCTGGGAGATGCTTAGGGTAAGGTGGGAAGCTAATGTCCCACATCAATATCATTGATGTTTGTTGAGTTATAATTTGAGTTACAAAAGGTTTAACTTATGTTCTAGATATGGCCTTATAATCACAATTCACCCTCATCCTCCTTGATAGGTGGCTGTATATGTGGCTTTCAAAATATTTCTCCAACGCTAGGACCGCTGATTAACTTGTCCCCACTGGTACATTGGGACTGGTGGTTTCATGCCAGCACCTGCTTTGACTGGTCAGTTGCCTATTCCCGCATCTATTGGATATAGCTCCTCCTTCAGACACTTATATCACAGATATCTGTGTTCTTTTGTTTATCTCATGAGAGGGAAAAACCCTACTGAAGCCTGGGGGTACGACAGCACCTTTCATGGAGCCCTACAGATTGAGGAATTTGCAACAAGTTTTTGTTTAGTCAAGGCAGTACTATGTCACCTGTAGACACACTTGGGTCTAAATCTTGGATACATTGACCTAAAAGGAAGAAGCTGAGGGAAAATTAATGTAAAGAGAGTGTATTTGGGCCAAGCTTGAAGACTATAACCTGGGAACATCAATTCAAGTTGCTCTGAAAATACGTTGATTAGCAGGAGATATAAATGAATTTTTAAAAGCAAAAGAGGGGAACAGACAGTGGGTAGACACAAAGCTATTTGTCAGAAATTCTCATTGTTCTACAGAAATAACATTGATTATCAGATTGGCTATATATTGTCAAGCTATAGGGTGTGCGTTATAGTGTCCGGTGTGGCCTTAGCAGGTTAATTTATAGCTACTAATGGCAAGAGCTTGAGAGATGGCCAAGCAGGAAGTAGGATGTGATTAGTGTCTCATTTTAATGTCCCTCTGGGCCTGATAATTTAAAAGGACTCACATTCCTCAGATGAAAGTTATTTTCTCAGCTCTGACAATCTAGAAATGTATGTCTTTGAGCTAGTTATAGAAGCTCTGCCAGTATTATTTTCTACTCTGAGAAACAGGGTGATACTACCTCTCTCATAAGTCAGTTGTGATGATTAAGTGAGAAAAAAGTGCTCACAAAACACAATGAATAAAGCATACAACCCGGCAGATAAAGGCAGCTATTATTATTTTGGACTTGTCGCCACCGAGTTGTCACCCGCCATGACCCAGCCCCATCTTTCTGCCCACAGAGGCAAAACTAATCTTGTCCTTTAATGACTGAGAGCATTTGGGCGGTCTCTTTGTTTTTTTGTTTTTTTTTTTAGACAGGGTTTCACTCTTGTTGCCCAGGCTGGAGTGCAATGGCACTATCTCAGCTCACCGCAACCTCCACCTCCCAGGTTCAAATGATTCTCCTGCCTCAGCCTCCCAAGTAGCTGGGGTTATACCCAGCTAATTTTGTGTTTTTAGTAGAGACAAGGTTTCTCCATATTGGCCATGCTGGTCTTGAACTCCTGACCTCGTGATCCACATGCCTCAGCCTCCCAAAGTGCTGGGATTACAGGCGTGAGCCACCACGCCCAGCCTGGGCATTTTGACTTTCTAACACCATCGCCCAGACACGGGAAAAATTATGAACTTAAAAAATCCTGTCAGCATTAATACTTCACTGGGCACACTATGAAAGCCACAGCTTATGGTCCTGACCTAAATCCACCACTATCATGTAATGAAAGAAAGCCACTCAGTATGTACTTTCTACATGAGCCCACATGCTGGCTAGATCTTTCAAGGGCTCTGTTAGTGAGACAAGCTGTGTATCCTGCCAAGAAGGAGATGAAGGAACTGAGTCAAGGAAGGGACGTGTTGGTTTCTCCTCGTCCCACACTGGCTCTTTCTTATTCCAGCAGTACAGTAAGAGCCTCAAAGATTCTGACTTTCCACCTCCTCCTACTCATGAAGCATTGTTTTTCCTTTTTCTTCTCTGCACCAGAAAGTTCCTGAGCAGGCTTGAGCAAACTGACTTCCTCCTCAGGCTCTTGGGAATTGAACACAGAAAGGCTCTCCTGGTTAGTTTAGTTCCTCAAGCCCTGCTCTCTGGTTTAAAAAAGCCGACTTCATGGTGTCTGCAGCAGAACTCAGCAGGGCCGGCCATACAAGGGCCTCTCCGGCAGTGCCTTCCTCAGTGGCTTCACTTTTTTAGCCACTCCAACCCTGTAATTTTCCAGACAACTTGAGGTTTTGAAAGCAAATGAAGCAGTGAAACTGCTTCAGCTGCTAAATTCTTCCTGGATTCATTTGGGAATGACAAAAAGCTTCCACAGATCAGTGATTTGAGTTTTGCAGACACTTTCCTTCAGTTTTCTATATGAAGTCAGTAGTTGATCTTAATTTCCTTGGAGACCAAGATCAGCTATGTACTGAGTAGATATAAATGGACGTGAAGCCCCTTTTTATCGAGCCATAGCCTGATAATCATGCTTATATGGCATTTGGTACAAGGCACTTTCACATTAAACTCATTTGATCATCATTAAACTCATCTGATCATCACAACCAGTCTGACAGGTATGGCAGGCATTATTATCCCCATTTATAGATGTGGACAGTGAGACTCAAGTGTTACCCAATGCCATCACACTAGTATCAAGCAGAGTTGAAACACAACTCAAATGTTCTGATTCCAAATGCTATGTCCTTTCTATTATAAAGAGCTACACAGCAGGTCAGATGGAAACTTATGTGCCTATAGATGATGTGACAGTTTCATTTCTATGTCTTCATTTGTTAAACATAATAACTCCTTCCATCTTCTCCACAGGCTCCAATATTTAATAATTAGATACCTGGTGTTTTGTGCAAATTAGTTCCTTAAGGAAGATATTAAGTATGCTGCGCCTTTAATCTTAGATATTTTCAGACCCGTTAGCAAGCCTAATAACACACCAGCATATTCTTTCTTTCAAGCACAGAGAGGCAAACTATAATTCCTCTTAGGTAAGAATGGAAATAGTGCCTTGTCTTGACAGAGATGTGCAAAAGAGGAAGACGAGACGAAGCAGCAGCTAAAACAGCTACCAAAAGAGAATCAGCTGGGTACAGTGGCTCACATGTCTACTCCCAGTGCTTTGGGAGGCTGAGGCAGGAGGAGAATTGCTTGAAGCCGGGAGTTCAAGACCAGCCTGGGCAACATAGCAAGACATCGTCTCTACAAAAAATTAGTCAGGCACGGTGGCACACCCCTGTAATCCTAGCTACTCAGGAGGCTGGGGTGGTGGGATCACTTGAGACCAGGAGTTCAAGGCTGGAGTGAACTATGATCCTGCCACTGAACTCCAGCCTGTGCAACAGGGCAAGATCACATGTCTAAATTTAAAAAAGAAAATCAATGTGACTGCTGTAGGATGGAGAATCTAATTCACCCGGAGGAGTTAGACAGAGCAATCATATGTCCCCATAATTTTAATATGAACTGCTCTTCTGTGCTTTCAGATGTCCCCTTTGGGTCCTTTAAGGCAAGAGCACTTTGGGACCCAAACAACTCAGCTAATTGGGTGACAACACTTTTACCCAAAGAGGGGTGCCATTCACTGCCTCTTCCTACTTCCGGCCACCCAATCCCTGCACCAGGATACCTAATACTGGACAGAGGCCACAAGACATTCAGCTGACCTGTTTCCTAGGGACCGTGAGAAAGCAAGTATTAATAAGCAGATGAACCACTGCCAAATGTGACTGAAGATAACACAAAGACATTTTACCTCTTGAATCGATTAATTAATAAACCTAGGGTAATTTTCTTCCCATTTTAAAACCTCAGAATGGTAAGACTATACACAAAGACTCACAAATAATCATAATAATTTTTTTTAATAGTAAGTATAGGCTGGGCACAGTGGTTCAAACCTGTAATCCCAGCACTTTGATAGGCCAAGGCAGGCAGATCACAAGGTCAGGAGTTCCAAACCAGCCTGGCCAACACAATGAAACCTTGTCTCTACTAAAAGAACAAAAATTAGCCGTGTATGCTGGCATGCACCTGTAGTCCCAGCTACTCAGGAGGCTGAAGTAGGAGAACTGCTTGAACCCAGGAGGCAGAGGTTGCAGTGAGCCAGGACTGTGCCACTGCACTCAAGCCTGAGTGACAGAGTGAGACTCCATCTCAATCAATCAATCAATCAAATAATAATAAGCACAGTTTCCAATTGTAAACTCTTACTCTGCCAAAAACTCCTTCATGAACTTTACCTCTTGACCTCATAGTAATCCTGAGAGGTGGACAGAGTGACCACCATTTTACAGATGAGGAAACTGAGGCCAGACAGGTTAAGTAATGAAGCAACATCTCTGATAAGTAGTAGAGTCTATCCTTCCAGTCAGGCATATTCTTGGAAGTGGGAATGAGAGCTTGTGGCTGCTGCGATCATTTTAAGTCTGGTTGGTCTATTCCTTGGCTTGCAGAGTGATGTTCGCAGCAGTTTATAAAGCAGAAGTATGACAGATAATCTAGATGTCCAGCCCATTCATAATCCTGGGTTTTCTTTCTAGCACAAATTTCACAACCAGTCATGTTTGGGGAGGATGCAGGGAATCTGGATCAGTCCGGTCACTGTGTTGACTAATTTAACTTATTTTTTCTGTCAAAATTACATATCCAGTAGCCCCCATAGACACAGTAAAATAAATAGATTAAAAAATACTTTTACCCCTAAGTGCATCCCAGGGGGCTATTGGAGGGACATTCAATCCCCTCAATAATTTCAAGCTTCTTTGGAAACATTTTGCCCTGTGGATATGAAAGGAAAGTCATAAAATTTCTGAGTGAATGGGGAAACTGAAATACAATCTACAAGTCACCATCTGGCATCTGCTTAATAATGCGGCTGGGGGAAGGGAAGAGAAGTCGAATTTTTAAAATTTTCCCAGATAATCTAACCTGAGAGATTACTCCTTAACTCTGGTACCTAACCACTGGAATCTATGAGACAATGGCCACTCCATTTCACCTGACACAAAGGTGAGCAGAAGACCTTTTATTCAATCTCGATTCTGGCTCTGGTTACCAATATGTTTCAAAAATCACCAACACTTGCCTCAACGTCTGTATCAATACAATAAAAAATTTCATTAGATTTTCCTCTCCCAACATTAAAATTCCTGTACTTGTAAGAACAACCAGAAGGCTGTTGGGCTAAAAGTCTCATATTCATACTGCCATTATCCTCCTACTAAACTCTCTTTCAGGGAGGGAAGACCAACAATTACGATTGCACCATGAGTTAGAAAGTCCATGTGGTGAGCTGCTAGAGAGCTTTGTAAGGGACAAAGCCTTTTCAGAAAGGATGTTGGAGATAGCTCGAGTGAAGAAAGGCAGTAGGTGAGGATGGAGATAAAGACAACTCCAGCTATGGGAATTATCAGTTTTGAAGCGCTAAAAACCAGCCAGAATAACCTGGTTAGAAAACACCAAAGTAGAAGGCAAATAAGAAAGTAACCATGGAAACTTTTGCGTTACTGAACTGTCTCCTGTTTTTTTCTCCCTTTTATCAGTATTCGGAGGTTTTTCAAACGCCAGGAGAAACACTGTGTTTGTTTAGTAGATTTGGAAGCAAAGCAAGGAGACGCACAGCAATATGCAGTTTGTAGCAAGCGACTCTATTCATTTCCCAGAGCTGCCATCACAAACTACCACACACTGGGTGGCTGAAGAGAGCAGAAATGCATTCCCTCCTGGTTCTGGAGGCCAGAAGTCTGAAACCAAGGCATCAGCAGGGTAGGTTCCTGCTGGGGGCTGGGAGGGAGAATCTTCCCTGCATCTCTCCCAGATTCTGGTGGTAGCTGGCCACTGCAGTCTCTGCTTCCATCTTCACATGGTCTTCTCCCCCATGTGACTCTGTGTATCCTCTCCTCTTATCAGAGCTCACCCTGATTCAATATGACCTCATCTCAACTCAGCTACATCTGCAAAGATCCTATTCCCAAAGAATGTCACATTCTGAGGCTCCAGGTGGACATGAATTTGAGGAGAACACTGTGTAGCCCACAACAGCAACTAAACTTTGAAACTGTTGGCTTTGTTGAATTTCACTGGACTGGAGCTATGTGAAGGCTCACAGAGAAAATCAGAGCAGCCATTTGGCCTCCCACAGCATTCAGTTCATACTTTGCAGGCATTCCTCATTCACTTTACATCTTCTGCAATGGACAAAAGTCTCCTTAATGACAAGGGCAATTTCCTAGTAGTCTCTGTCTCTCATTGCTTAGCACAGTGCCTGGGATGTAGTAGGCACTCAGTAAGTATGCACTGAATGAATGCATTTTTACAGGAACAGAATCTCTAAACCTTCCGTTATTTCACAGACACTTCTGTGTGAACCTAAAATCAATGAGTTCTTACTACTTTGATGGCTGGGATTACTTAGATCATCAGAGTAGTTTCCTTTTCTTTCCTTCTGGAAGGAAACAGGGAATATGAATCAATCCATGGGAAACACCCCTCTTGGTAGCAGAGACCAAAAATTCACGTGACTCAATTGTGTCAATAAAAGGAGGGTCCTGCAATCTTAAAGTAAGGTCTTTGTAGCCATTTCCTTTTTTCTTCCTGGATATCTATTTTGGGCTTTCCACTCCATTCCAGGAACTCCACCATGGCCTGCTAAATTGTGTGAAACCTCCTTATGTTTCGTGCTAAAGCTCTCTTCCTCTTCTTGTAGGATGTTTGGGGTGGGGGAGTTAGAGGGAGGAATCACAGATGTGTCACTGGGAGAAAAACATATCCTTTATTCTTGTGGGCTGAGTATTATTACACAGGCAAAGTTAAATTCAGGAAATACAACAACTTAATTCACACCTATTTTTTTGTGCTACTAGCAAGCATGTGATTTACGCTTACTCTAATCAGAGAGGAAAAATACAGTAAGTTTCCCCGGCACAATCCATGGCTGGAGTACGTTCTCCAGTCCTCCCACCAAGGATCCCTAAGCACACTACTGACCCTTTGTCAAACATTGTGCAAAAATCAAAACATGAAGCGGGGAAAAAAACAAGTTATTGATTCACTCCAGGCTAAAGTGCTTGGAAATCAGTCCTAGTCTCACCCCCGAGAAGGTGATCCTTCATAATGAGGCAAGGGATGGTTCTCACAATGAGGAAGTTCCCAAAATTGGTCTGTAGTTATTCCTGTCTCTGTCTTCCACCTCTCATCTGACCCTTGGCTACCTCTCCTTCCTCAATTTCCTTCCACACCATCAAAATCTGCACTCAAATCCCATGGTTGGCCTAAGTAATAAATGACCCGTAACAGTTAAAGCAGTGGCTCTCAATCTTTGCTGTGCAGAGAATCATCAAGGGTGCTTGGTTTTTAATGCAGATTTCCAGCACCACCCTAAGATATTCTGATGCCACAGGTCTGCGGTGAGACTGAGTTTTGCACTTTTGACAGGTCTCTAAGTAATATCATGGAACCCATCTGATGCTCTAAATTGGGGGAATTAGCACCCCCAAATCATTGCTAAAACCATACCCTTCAATTTTTGTAAGCCCCACCTATTTCACAAACTAGTAAAAGGATAAAGTTTATAGAGAACAACCACCAATGAAAATTTGCATTTTAATAGAGTCTTGACCCAGAATTCTCTAAATCAGATCCACTTTTAGAAAGGTAAGGGTCATTTTAAAGCAATTTTGAGCACAGAAGCCCCATGAAAGCATCCCTTCCTCAGGAAAGGACACTCTATGAACTTCAAAATTCCTGACAGTGCAAATCATCCACCAGATGCCAAACAATGGATTTAAATTTTTGCATATATTATTCCATTTAATGTTCATAAGAACACGGAAAGGCCAGTCTTATGAAGCAGGTGTTATCGCCCAAGTCTTAGTAGATAAAGAAATTGAAGTTCAAAAGGGTTCACTGACTTGCCCAAAGCTGTAGAGTTGAGAAGTGACAAGATCTAGTTTTATCTCAAGTCTACTAACTTAAAGTCCACAATGTATTCCATATTAGTTGCCTCTGATCACTAGCCCAAGCATAGCTTGAAGGCAGTGACCTGGGGACCAAACCAGTGAAGTGCATTAGAATCAAAATTAGGCTACTGAATAACTGATGGACTATTTCCAGTCTGTGGCTTGTTTTCTGAAACTCAGTGCGTTGGCACTGTTGCCTTTCATTTCCCTACCCAGAATATAAAGATAAGACCATCCTCACCTCTCTTCCCCTGACATATATCACCCCTCCCCACACACATGGATTAACTCCATGCTCCTGATTGCTAAACAAAGACTGCCTGGTTCTAAAAAAAAGATGGCAGACAAGCTCACAAGCACTCCTTTACCCATCACTCAAGGAACATTCCAGCTGAATTCTTCAAGGCTAGACTTTGGACAGTCTCTTCTTCTACCACAGCTGCCATTAAAGTCACTTTAGCTTCCATTTATATGAAAGTAAAGAACCAGGAAAGAGAAGAACACAGAATAGGGTTTTTTTTTTTCCCAGAACGCCACACCTTCCAGAAATAACCCTGATCTCAAGCAATAAAAGTAGAGATAACATTTTCAAGGTCTAGGATGGGGAAACAAGCAAAAAATAGAATGTTTAATCAATGCAAACATTCTTGGAATCTGAAACATCTGGGAGAGCCGAGGTGGGTGGCATGTGGGGAGCAGGAAGAGGGGGGAGGGGGGACCTGACATTCTTACCCAGTGCTTATCTAAAGCAAGAGCTGAATAACCTGCTCTTAACTGCCCCCAGCAAGCCCAGGTGGTAGCTGTTAGTTTTTGTGACTATATACAAGGCCATCTCTCACTCTGAGAAAATCCAAGGCTAACTTTACCAGTTTTGTATAAATTAAGGAAGGATTGTTCATACGTGCTTAGGGCTGCCTGAGTCTGTAATAAAACCCACAACTGTCCTAGCAGGTTTAAAATGAAGTTTTGGGGGGATTGTTTGTATCTTTACTTTGCATTTCCTCTTAGAAAAACAACTTTTGTACAAAATAAGGCCCCTCTGCACATCGAAAATTTAATCCAGACATAAAAGTTTCCCTGCGAGCTAACAGCAGTCTTGTAGGAATATCAGGGCTAACTGAACAGACATCTACAACCTGATACATTAGTTATTCCCTCCCTCCCTGTTTTACATCACTCATCCCAAGAATAGTCTTGACAGTGAAGTTTCGATGAAATGCAGAAGACAACACATATGAATTGAGTGAGGAGAATTATTTTTTATGGTCCATATTCCTTAACCTGCCATCTAACACAGATGTGGTCCCAGGCCATCAAGATAGAAAGTAGCTGCCATCCGAGCCCCAGGAAAGCTGTGCTTGCCCCAGTGTGTGCCGCAGCAGGCTTGGGCTTCTCCACGCTGTGGAGGACTGCCTCGTTCTCTGCCTTATCACTGGACCCCAGCACAAAGTAAGTGAAAAAGAAAAATCATCGGAAGAGTAGGTGGTAAAGATATGGATGGGGAATAATTATGATCACTTTCTGCCCTCTCCTCTGCCTTCTGCGCACATTACCCCATTGATCTTCACCTCGATCCTAGAAAGTAGGTATGCATGATCATCTCTGTTCCACAAAGAAATTTCAGAAAGTGCAAGTACCTTGTCCAAGGTCGTATGTTAGTAAGGCATAGAAATGAGGTTCAAGTCCTGATATGCTTGTCATATTGGTACAGTCATACCACACTGTGCTTCTCCGATCACACATTCTCTCTCCTTGACCTTTGCACATAAAGCCATGACCCAGAGTACTTATTTTTGATACTCCCATCTGCAAGCCATCAAGTCTTTACATGAAAGAGGTCATTTTCATGATTAAAAAAACAAAACAAAAAAAAAAGGAGCAGGCCAGGGGTAGTGACTCACATCTGTAATCCCAGCACTTTGGGAGACTGAGGCAGGTGTTCGAGACCAGGCTGGCCCACGTCGAGAAACCCTATCTCTACTAAAAACACAAAAAAAATAGCTGGGTGTGGTAGCACACACATGTAATCCCACCTACTCAGGAAGCTGAGGCACAAGAATCGCTTGAACCTGGGAGGCGGAGGCTGCAGCGAACTGAGATCAGGCCGCTGCACTCTAGCCTGGGCAACAGAGCAAGACACTCTCAAAAAACAAAAAACAACAACAACAATAATTAAATTAAATTACAATAAGAAGGAGCAGCAATAACAGGAGTTTCCGTGCCTTGCTCACATCTGTGCCTTTAGCAGAGTATCCCATACCAAGGATAATAAATATTCAGTGAATGAATAATAACATAGCTATTGAGGTGGATACCTCTAACACCATGAACTTGGAGATGATGATAGAGGCACAGTGAGGTCAGGGCCATTGCTTATCCCATGTTTTGTCACTGCCTTGTGGAGAGAGAGGTGGCTGTATGTCTTTATCCTGAGGATCCTCGTAGCCTCTGCTCAGAAGGAGCCCTGCCCCTCTGATCAGTGCTGCCCACTCAGAGGCTCTGTAGCTGCCCCAAATTTTCAGCAGCCAACAGATCATGATGTCACTCTTATGTCCTTTTTTCTGCATTTACATAAAAAGAAAAGGCCAAGAAATGGAGGAACTTTGGGGGCAAAAGTGCTTTTCTTTACTATTGGCATTTTTAATGTTATAGACTATGGCCACAGAATGAGCCGGAAAGCAAATCTGGGTAAAATAAATCTTGTTTCCTTACTGTTTCCATTTTTAAATGTGTTATCACTATAAAAGTTCAAACTAAACTGACAATGCAGGGTATGAAAGGAGTTGGCATTTTGCCACTTGTACACAGCACGTTAAGTGTGTATTACAGCAGTTGAGCTGCAGTGCCTAAAACTATAGCATTGGAGATTTGTGGAAATTTAATTCCTCTGCCTAGCAATGCATAACACTTTTCCTGACTCCAAACATCTACAGCTCAGCCACTTTCCCAGATTCCACAATTAGTTCCCAGAGTGGGAGACTCCTGACTCTGTACACCAAATTCCCAGAATTTTGTTTCCTTTTTCCCTTTGTCTAGATATTTATAATGTTTTATAGAGATTCTATGATGACCATAGATTCACATTGTGCTTAAGCTTTAAGGTTATGCAAAATGAATAATTTACTACTTCAGCAGTGCCGTAAGTTTGACACACGGAATGAAGGCTAGGGTGGTTCCTATTTTATTTATTTATCTTAAGATTCTCTGTGTGATTATAGACATCACTCTATGCTTAAAGGTGACAGAATATCTAGATTATTTTTCTCACACTGAAGGCTTAATTAAGGTACTATCAAAGCCTAATCTGTAGTTCCCAAGAAATTAATGCACATGCAAATGTGCAAATAAGCAGACTCCAATGTATCTCTAAATCCCTGCGAAGCACAAAATCATTTTATTTAGTACTATTAAAGGCTCAAATATCAATTAATACCATGACCACTAGATGGCTCAGGACCTAGCTCCCTTAAAAAGCAAGGAGACAACTAAGATTAGAGAGAAACAAAAAGGATGTCACCCTTCCCTAATTCTGAATAACTTTTTCAACTTTAGCTACATGAGCAGTATGCTAGGCATTTTATATACATTATCTCATTAAAATATTCCAGAAACTCTACAGGATAAGTTTTAATTATTTTGATCCAAAGGTGACCTCTGTTCATATTTTAAAATATAGAAATAGTGTGTTTGGCTGTGGTATATACCATTGAATTTTCCAGCAGGATATACAAGTAGGAATAGCTCATCAGAAATATGGGCCTAAATATTGATATATGCAACAGGATACATCTCTCAGACATTGCATTGAGTGAAGGAAGCCAAACTACCTGCCCCCGCCCAAGCCCACAACAAAATGTCCTATGTATGTGAAGTTCAAGGACAAGCAAAATTGATCTATGGTCAAAAGTTTCAAAAATGGTGTCTGTGGTAGGTGGATTGCTTGAGCTTAGGAGTTGGAGGCCAACCTGGACAACATGGTAAAACCCTGCCTCTATAAAAAATACACAAATTTGCCAGGCATGGTGGCATACACCTGTAGTCCTAGCTACTTGGGGGGCTGAGGTGGGAGGATGGCTTGAACCTGAGAGGTTGAGGCTGCACTGAGCCCAGATCACACCACTTCTGCACTCCAGCCTGGGTGACAGAGACACTCTGTCTCAAAAAAAATGAAAATAAAAAGGTCTCAAAACTGGTTACCTCCCGAGGATGGCAGCAACTGAGAAAGGACATGAGTTGACTTTCTAGGGTGCTAGATGCCTTCTATATGTTGAACTGGGTAGAGGATACACAGAAGTACACATATGTGGAAACTTATTATGACATACAATTAAGACTAGAACCTGCTCTATACTGAACGTTTGTGTCTGCCCCAAAATTCATGCCTGAAAATTCCAATCCCCAATATGATGGTATTTAAAGATGGGACCTTTGGAGATAATTAGATCATGGGAGTGGAGCCCTCATAATGGGTTTGGTACACTTCCAGGAAGAGATGGAAGAGAGCTTGTTTCCTCTTCGTCTCATTTTGCCATGTGAAGATACACAAAAAGATGATCATATGAAAATCAGGAAGAGTCCTCACCAAGAACTGAATCAGCCACCACCTTGATCTTGGACTTCCCAGACTCCAGAACTATGAGAAATAAATTTCTGCTGTTTAAACTACCCAGTCTATGGTATTTTCATTGTATCGGCCAAAACCAATTAACTTGATACACTTCACTGTAGGTAAATGTTATGTTCTACCATAAAAGGCGTATATCATGTTTTCACTGATATGTGAGAACTGAAAGCGTTGATTTTGTGGTGGTAGAGAATAGAATAATAGATACTAGAGGCTGGGAAGGGTCTGAGTGTGGAAAAGATGATGAATAGAGGTTGGTTAATGGGTACAAACATATAGTTAGATAAAGGATATAACTTCTAATGTTTGACAGCAGAATAGGGTAACTACAGTTGGCAACAATGTATTGTATTTTTCAAGGTAGCTATCAGAGAGGTTTTAGATGTTCCCAGCACAGAAATGACAAACACTCAAGGTGGGGAATCCATAAATACCCTAAACTGATCATTATATATTCTATGCATGTAATAAACACTCAAATATAACCCATAAATATGTAAAATACTATGTATCAATTTCTTAAATGTTATGTGCAAAGAAGGAAGGAAAAAGGAAAGAAGAGAAGGGAATAGAATCAAGTCAAACCAAATCAAATCAAACTGAATCCAGGCAGCCTAATGGTGAAGAATGAGAAGGACTCTGGTGATACACATTTTGGTTCATTGGCATAGGATTAGTTGAGATTTCTTAGGGGAAGTAGAACCAACCACTATAGAACTGAACTCTATCCTGGGGCTCCCTGAAATAGTACAATGACAACCTTCATAGCCAAGTGCAGCAGCCTAGAGAGACCATGTGGACTCAAGAGAACATTCCATGAACAAATGAGAACAGGGGTCTAAGGATGGACCCCAGAGGAAAATCAGCATTAAAAGGGCAGGCAGAAAAAAAGAATTGTCAAAAGAGGCATATCTCACCTCAAAAGCCCAGACCATTGCCTACCAAGCACACTGATCAATAAGGAGTCCTATGTAAATGTTGAAGAATAATTAACTATAAAAAAGAATGAATGAAACCAACCATTATGGCTTTCACATCTGATAAATATAGTAAAAGTTTTATAAAATAGCTATTGTGAGAAAGCAGTTTCAAAGGTGAAATGGAAACGTACGGGTCCAGGGCTTGCTTTTGAGATAGCAGGGTAGGAGCAAAAGAGGGAAAGCCTGCTGGGTGGCCAGTGAGATGGGTAATTGCGTATCTTAACTTCACTGGGCTAAGGGATGCCCAGATAGCATTACATTATTTCTGGATGTCCATGAAGGGTTTTTAGCATAGACTAGCATTTGAGTTAGTAAGACTAAGGAAAGACTACCCTTACCAATGCTAACGCACTGAGGGCCTAAATAAAACAAAATGACCGAGGAAGGGTGAATTTACTCTTTCAGTTTGAAATGGGACATCCATCTTCTCCTACCATCAGACACCAGTGCTCCTGGCTCTTGGGCCTTTGGACTTGAGCTGGGACTTATACCATCACTGCCATTCCCACCTCACCTTCTTTTCCTGGTTCTCTGCAAATCGTGGATTGTGACCTCGTGGCCTCCATAATCATGTGAGACACTTTCTATCATATAGATATATGATGTGATAGGTATGATCACCTAGATCCTACTACGGTTCTGTTTCTCTGGAGAACCGTGATTAGTACAGCAAGGTGCCTATGAAGGGAAACAGGCCTTAGAAAGAGAAAGTAGGCATGTGTTAAAGATAAATTCTACTTCCTTCACATTTTATACTGAGGACAAACTCAACTTGACAAAAAGAAAAAAAAACTGCCTTCAAAGCAAATGAAACCACACTGGTGTTTCTGACTCATCTACTACCCCAAGTGACTTCAGCTTAAGGAGAGGAGAGCTCAATTAGGCACTAAGAGTGTAATTTGGAGAAAATGGGATCTGGCTTCTTAGAATGGATGAGCAGGCAATGCCCCTGGAGCGAAAGTCCAGGGGTGTCTTTTTGTTGTTGTTGTTTTGTTTTTGTTTGTTTTTTATGAGTCGTCTGGTGGGATCTGGACACTCCTGCTTCTTTTTCCTGGCAGAAGAGCTACTAACTGTACAAAGTGACGTCAGTCCAGGTGATAATGGTGCAGCCCCAGGAGGGGCAGGATTAAATGTTGCTAGGGATGATGTTTGGCTTTCGCTAACCACCTTTCATCTGGAGCATCTCGTGGCACTTTACCGGAGACTGTTAATTAGGATCGGGCAGGAACATGCATCACAGACTGCACTTACGTCCGTGACTATGTAAGAAGAAATGTTCAAGGACTAATTACTTCACATTTGTATTTATCATCTCCTTTCACACGGGATCTCAAAGCAATTTCCCAAGGCAAGTGGGGTAGTTAATTGCTTTGTTCCTGGGAGGCCTATAGCCTATCTGGGGCAGAGGGTCTAGTCACAGATTATTTCTTTCTGTGTATTCAGGTTGACACAGGGGTCCCTGAGAGTTGAAGACCCAGAAGAAGAAGGATGACTAAGTCAATGGCAAAACAGTTCAAGGATGGCCTGTCTGGACCAGCTTTTAGACTCATCTAGAGATGCGCTGTCCAATGAGGCAGTGATGTGGAGCCCCTGAGAACTTAAAACATGCTAATCAAATTGAGATATGCCATAAGTACAAACAGCAGACTTCAGGGAATCAGTACAAGAAAGAATGTTAAATATCCCATCAGTTGTTTGTATGCTGGATAGTTGTTGGAATTATTATATTTCGGATATGTGGGGTAAAATAGGATATTATAATTGTACCTATTTGATTTTTTAATGTGGCTGTTAGAAAATGTGAAGTTGCATGTGTTTCTCACATTATATTCTGTGAAATAGTGTTGATCTAGACTCCTCTAATTTCAGTATTATCAACCTAATGTCTAAAGAGAAGAGAATCTGACTTGCATAGTGTGGCACTGTCAGCAGAGCTAGAACTGGAAGCCAGGTTTCCCAACCACCCTGGTGAATGTGCCGTCCATTACACTTCAGCAAGCAATTGATCTGGCTTCTCCAACCCGTTTGCTCTTGAGTTGGCAGTGTGGAGTTGCTGATGGGGCTTGGGTGCCCCCATTCATAGTCAGAAACACTATGATTCCCAAGCCACTCCAGTGAAGCATATACTCTAAGTAAAAGCAGTGTGTTTACTCTACCTAACAAATCCCTGGCCAGGTCAATATTCCCTGCCCTACCCCAACCCAGGCTGGCAACTAGAGTCCTGCCCAAACCACTCCAATGGAGAAATCCTGGAGTCAATCTTGCCTCTTCTGGTAACCTCTAGCTCAGCCAAAGTTAAAGTTCAGGAATTTACCTGTAGCAGTAAACTTTATTTCTATCTCAAAAGTCAATTATGCATTGTCTCAGCAATCCAAACATTCCCGATAACATTATAGGGGATAAAAGAGCCTTTCTTCCTCTAACACTGGCCTACCTGTCTCATATTAAGGAAATTCGCAATTGAGCAATTCTCTTCCTCTGGGACTGCATTATCTTCCTCTGGATCACCCAAAAGAAGAAAACATGGCAGAGACTCTGAGCTAGAGACAGCTGCTGACTTGATGTTCCCAGATGTTCTAAATTCCACTTTAGCCACCTCAAGAGTGACCACATTTTTCTAAGTCTGCAGTTGTAGCAATCAGGTTAGTGCATGCTGCAGAATTTCAGAACCCTGGGGCAACTGAAAGAAAGCAACAGAGTCCTCTTTCACCATCAGGTGGATGTCAGCAAGGAAAACTGAAGCATTTGTATCATCAGAGCAACTGATATCATCCATGGCCAACAAGCCGCTGACTGTTCAACAAAAAATAGGAAGAAAACTAACCCGTATTTAAAACATCTACCTCTGAGCTCTCTAGCATGTGCCCTTGAAAACAACACCAGCCCATGCAGAGATTTCAACCCTTCAACAACATGGCTTCCTCTGGGCCCATTTCTGTTCTTCTGCCACTTCCATTCCCTACATTCTAATAACCAGTGCATTTAGAGTGTTCCAGTTACCATAATGCTTTCACACACCTTATCTTACCTGTCTTCTCATTAAATATTTTGTCTACTTATAAAAACCTCTTATATAATGTTAATCAGTGTGAAGATTAATACTGTCAATTTGATTGGATCAATACAAAGTATTGATCCTGGGTGTTTCTGTGAGGGTCTTGCTGAAAGAGATTAACATTTGAGTCAATAGGCTGGAACAAGCAGATTCACCCTTAATCTGGTGGGCAGAATCTAATCAGCTGCCAACGGATATAAAGCAAGCAAAAAAAAAAAAAAAAAAGTGAAAACAAGAAACTGACCTAGCATCCCAGGCTATATCTTTCTCCCCTCCTGGATGCTTCCTGCCCTCAAACATCAGACTCCAGGTTCTTCAGTTTTGGAACTCGAACTGGCTCTCCTTGCTCCTCAGCTTGCAGACAGCCTATTGTGGGATCTTGTGATCACGTACGTTAATACTTAATAAACTCCCCTTTATACACACACACACACACACACACACACACACACACACACACAATTAGTTCTGTCCCTCTACAGAGCCCAGACTAATACAATCAGTAATTCCAAATGCCATGTCTGGTATCTCAGTCTCTGACTCCTAGACAGTAGAGGTCCTTTACACTAAACCAGCATCACAACCCTCCCTTGTCCCTACCCGAGCCAGCTCTTCAGAAAAGCTTGTGTTCACTCTAACCTGGAATCTTGTGCTGTCTACACTCCATAAAACAATTGTTTTTAAAGTCATGTCTCATTTTGAAATAGATTTCACCTCCATAGAAAGTAGACAAGGACATAAACAGAGCATGAGTGAAATGTTTGGTTCAGGGCAAGATTGCAATCAGAGTATTTTAATGTGGTCAGGAAAAGAGCATGGATTTGGAGGAGTGAGCAGAGCTGGAGGGTTTCTTCATGAGGTGACTTTACAAGACCGGCAAGAATACATGAAGAGGAGTAAGGTCCCTGTGTGCCACTCATGGTGAAGCTCCGCAGTGCTGGCCTGAGCCCATCATCTCTGCAGGCTGCCAGGGGTTACAGGCAGAACACTCATGCAATCTAAGCACAGGTTACTCAAGTGTTCATAGATTTCCTTAATCTTTATTGTCTACCATGATGACAAACTCACACCTTTTGCACAGTCACAAAGACGTAACAATGTATGAGGTTGATTACAGGTGTTTTGCATAGCCTTGTCTCATTTCCAAAAGTTGTGAATAATGTTCTTTGTGAAGTTGTGGGCATGTGGCCTCCTCCCAGGGCCGCGGTGGATCTTTTTGAGCTGAGGCCTGGATTTAGTGACCCTCTGAAGCCGAGTGCTCTGCGTGATTTTTGGAGAAAGCTGCCCTAGGCAACACTCTAATTGTCTGCTTATATGTGCTACCACTCTCTGGAGAGAGTGCTGATCATTTCTCATTGTCACTTCCTTTAGTGTTGGTTGGGTCCTAGAAAACTGTTCTGGTTTTGCAGCAGTTTAAGAATGTTAGGAAGGATTTCATCTGACTCTCTGCTTCAACTTTAGGGAAATCACTAATTGTCACAAGCCTTAATTTGCTCAGCTGTAAAATGGCAATAATAATGACTATTTTATAATATTATTTTGAGTAGCAAAGGAGGTAATATACTTGAAAGCCTCATATAAAACCTTTATATTCAATAAGCCTTCAGTAAGTACTAACTGAGGTTGGGCATGGTGGTTCAAGCCTGTAATTCCAGCACTTCGGGAAGACAGGGCAGGAGGATCACTTGAGCCTAGGAGTTTGAGATCATCCTGGGTAATATAGTGAGCCTCATCTCTGTAAAATAAATACATTCATTAACTAATGGGAACTGAACCTCAATCTGAAGTATCCTAAATCTTCCTAACACAGAGAGTCAGTGAGAAACACATCACTCCGTCTGATAAAAGTTCAAAGGAAAAAGACACAGCTTTTTTCAGTTTTTTAAAAAGATATTCTCCTTACTATCAAAAAAGATGGTACATTTTCTTAGGACCTTTTATACAGCTTTACAGTGTTAAAAATGTCTTTCTAAAACCTGTCATATTTTATCCATCTTCCATTGTCATTTTTGCCTTTGTTTTCTTGAATTTAATCTTTGTCTAAAAGTAATGAGGTAAAGCACTAAGATTCATTTCCTAAATATTGAAATGTCTCTCAATTCTCTCTACTTTCATCCCTTCTCGTTCATATATATACACACACACACATATATATGTGTGTATATATATGTATGCATGTGTGTGTGTTTTATATATATATATATGTATATATATCTTTTTTTTTTTTTGCAGAGGAAGGGTCTTCCTTTGTTGTTCAGGCTGGCCTTGAAATCCCAAAATACTAGGATTCCAGGCATGAGTCATTGTTCCCAGCCTCTTCCTCCCTTTTTCTGTAACAAATTTGTGAAGCATACAGACTGTCATGTGTAAGTCAATGAATGTCTTTTTACAATGAAAGAAAAAGTGAAGTTTACAACCTCTTAATGCTCAAACACTAGATGTTCAGAGGAGTGGTGATGTGAGTCACCTACACGTCAGCATGAGCAGTTACATTTAGAATCTGAAGGAGTCTGTTGAAATCGGTAAATGTATTTGTTGGAAATGGGTCAAACTTGCTCTGCGTAAGGTGCCTATCTGCCTTCTTAATGTGCAGAATTCCCCAAAATATATGCTCTCATCAGAGGTTGATGGTATAGGATTGCTCACAATCAGAGAAGCCATGATAATGCGACTTCAGGGAGCATGTGTTTGGGGTAGGAGTGGGGTAGGAGGAAGCTGAAGCCATAAAGCAAACTCACTGAAGGAGCTAGCAGGATTTGCCTCCTAAAGATAGTGAGATTATTGTTGTAAAATGAGAGGAAAGGGAGAAGGAAAAAGAGTATATGTTTTACCTGTGACAGGTGTATTACAAGTGTCGCCATAAGACATAATATTTACTGAAGTCTCCCAAGGAGAAATCTGGGAATCAGTCCACGTGCAGTGACTCATGCCTGTAATCCCAGCACTTTGGGAGGCCAAGGCAGGCGGATCACCTGAGGTCAGGAGTTCAAGATCAGCCTGACCAACGTGGTGAAACCCATCTCTACTAAAAATACAAAAATTAGCTGGGCATGTTGGTAGGTGCCTGTAATCCCAGCTACTCTGGAGACTGAGGCAGGAGAATCACTTCAACCCAGGAGATGGAGGTTACAGTGAGCTGAGATCATGCCATTGCACTCCAGCAACAGAAGCAAAATTCTGTCTCAAAATAACAAAGAGAGAGAGAGATACAAAGTGAGAAATCTGGGAATCAGAAAAAATATGGGACTGCACCCAGTACATCTGCAGGGATGGCTAGGCCTCAGGATGCCCCCTTTCATCCAAGACAAAGAGCAAGGTGAAAGCCTGAAGTTATGGAATTGGAATTTGGTTTTCATATAGGGATCTTCTGTTTTCTGAGCTTTGAGAAGCACTGAATGAAAAATCTCACCAGCAGAACTCTTGTTGAACAACGTTCAACATGTGTATGAGCTAAGATCAGATGGTTTGTTTTTGTTTGTGGAGGGGATACAGAGGAAGTTCGTAAAAAGAGGTGTTAATGAATTTGCCCTTGCTTCTAGAAAGGAGGACAGAATACTGTCATCTTTGAGAAAGACAAGAGCAGGCATATCGGGGCATAACCAAAAAGCCTTGGCATAACATCAGCAAAACTCCCAGCAACAGAACACAGAGGACAAAGGCAATGGCTGGGGGGAGGCATGGCAGGGGAGGTGGTGGCAGGTGAACGTTGGGATGGAAAAGTGCCAGTGTGCAGTGCTGCAGAACCAGCTTACAGGCCCTGCACTGGTGGTGGCAATAGTAACCCAGCTAGCAGGAAGAGCTCCAACCAGCAGACCAAAGATGCCACAAAGCTCACATCAGGCATGACACAGAGGCTGCCAAAAAGTCTCAGTGGGATAGGACTTAAGGAAGAAATTGCCTGGCACAGTTTGCTTTGGTGATGTGTGCAGGATTTTCTCCTGCTGCTTTCTGAATTACAGTGTGTTCTTTGTTTTCCTCTTTAATTTAAAGGAATAGCTTGGCCTCTTTCCACTCTCCTTCTAGTTCCTTCTTCAAATTCCAAATGTAGTCATTTTGGCATCTAGTTACTCTTTCAACATTTCCTCTGTACTGATAAGTAATGGACCAGTAGTATTAAGCTCTCTTAAACAAATTGTTCATTCTAAAGTCATTCATTTTTTCCTGTCTTTGAATTTGAAATAGATAATCTCCTTATCATCGATGTTATTTCGTCAGTAATATTAACCTGTGTAAGGGAGTCCCAGGAGTTAGAACAAAGGTCTAAAGAGACAAATATCACATGGGTCTGGGTATCCAGGGATTTTTAAATTGCAGTTAACATAAATAGATTTTGATTGACCTTAGGAGGAAAAAATGTATTGCATGAATACAGTAAAGTTCCTAGAATATAGAGAAATAATTGTACAAACAAAAAGATGTGGCTCAGAGGCCCACATCTGTGAGGTGAGATGGGTAGGTACTGTCATGAAGTGCTTCTCCTGAACGTGAGAAACAGACAAGAGAGCTTCCACAGATGAAAGGAGATGCTATTATGAGAAAATAAGAAAAAGGATGCATTTGGGAGGCCGAGGCGGGTGGATCACGAGGTCAAGAGATTGAGACCATTCTGGTCAACACGGTGAAACCCCGTCTCTACTAAAAATACAAAAAAATTAGCTGGGCATGGTGACGTGTGCCTGTAATCCCAGCTACTCAGGAGGCTGAGGCAGGAGAATTGCCTGAACCCAGGAGGCGGAGGTTGCGGTGAGCCGAGATTGCACCATTGCACTCCAGCCTGGGTAACAAGAGCGAAACTCCGTCTCAAAAAAAAAAGAAAAAGAAAAAGAATGCAGGCAGACATACGCCACACAAGCACACAATTTAGTCAGATCTAAACTACTAATTGTACAGATTTTGCTCTGTAAAATGTGTTGTATTCATTTTCCTAGCTGCCTACACTAGATGAGTAAGAAGAAAAGCTCAAAGCACTTATCTCTTACAGCCTAGACTGCAAAAATCATGCTGAGTAGCCATCTCCCTTTTCCATCTCCTTTGGACTTTGTCTTACCCTTGTTAGTTTTCCAGAAGGACACAGTTCATAACCCTTTTTAAAAAAGTAGTTTGGTACAAAATCAAAACGCTGCTCTCAAAAATAAAAAAACAGAGAAGTAATTTCAAGTTCTGTTGATTTTCCCTTTATTTGTCACCTCACCCTACACATACAGCAATATTCAACCTGGGGAGGTAGAAAAGAGATATCTATCTTATCCTGTACAATGAAGAATTTTTACACTTTTGCTCAATATTTTATTTTATTTTGAGATGAAGTTTTGCTCTTGTTGCCCAGGCTAGTGTACAATGGTGCAATCTCAGCTCCCCACAACCTCCGTCTCCTGGGTTGAAGCAATTCTCCTTCCTCAGCCTCCCAAGTAGCTGGGATTACAGGCATGCACCACCATGCCCAGCTAATTTTGCATTTTTAGTAGAGATGGAATTTCTCCATGTTGGTCAGGCTGGTCTCGATCTCCCGATTTTAGGTGATCTGCCCACCTCGGCCTCCCAAAGGGCTGGGATTATAGGCATGAACCACCACGCCAGACCTCAATCTTTTATTTCCTATTAAATTTTATTTCCTTTTATTTCCTAATTGCTCTTTATTTCTCTTTATTCAGTAAGTCTTAACATTGACTATATTTTGTTAAAAAGTTGAAGCAAGAAAATAAATTACAAGTTGAATCTAACGGTGTCTTTATTTCTGCTGACCATTTTTATATTCCAGAGATGAAAATCAGTATCCAGAATTGCTGCTCTATATTATCTAAAATGTCCAGTTTTGATAAAAAATTATGAAATGCAAAGAAACGGAAAGATGTGACCTCATACAAAGGAATAAAAGCAAGCAACAGAAATTGTCTGTGAGAAGGCCTACATGTCTAACTAAACAGACAGTACTTCAAAGCAGGTACTAGAAATATTCAAAAGACTAAAGAAAGTCATATTTAAATAAAGAAAATCATAATGTCTAATAAAATAGAGAATATCAATATTAGATACAAATTATTTTTTAAAAACCAATGGAAATTCCAGAGCTAAAAAATAATAATAAAATAACAGAAATAAAAAAATTTTCCCAGAGAGTCTAAGCAGTATATCTAAACTGGCAGAAGAAAGAATTTTAAAAAATCAGAAAACTTCAAAAATAGATCCATGGAGGTTATGAAATCTAAAAAGAGAGGGAAAAAAAAGAATAAAGCAAAATGGACATAGTCTCAGAGAAACATGGGGCAACATTAAGCATTTAAACATATACAAAACAGGAGTACCAGAAAGAAAGGAGAAGAAAAAAATTAAAGAAATAATGGCTGAAAACTTCATAAATTTGACAATAAACATTCATCTACACATCCTAAAAACTCAATGAATTCAAAGTAGGATAGATGCAAAGAGAGTCACTCCAAAATGCACCGTAATCGATTGTTGAAACACAAAGAGAAAACTGTGAAAACAGCAACAGAAAATTAACTTGTTATGTAGGAAGAAATCTCAGTAAGACTCCCAGCCGACTTTTCGTCACAGACGGTGGAGATCAGAAGTCAGCAGGATGACATACTCAAAGTACTGAGGACAAAAGTCAATTAAAATAAATAGCAGAACTATCTTTCAAAATTTAAGGCAAAATAAAGATATTCCTGTATTACAAACATTGAGAGAATTTACTGTCAGCAGACCTTCCTTGTAAAAAGTACTCAAAGGTTTTTAGGCTGAAGAGAAGTAACATTAGACAGTGACTTGAATCCATGTATGTGGATGGGAGGATAACAAAAGATCAACAAGAATATAAAAAGTGTGGGTGTAATATAAACCCATTAGACCTGAAAAACAACTATAGAACATTCTATCCAGCAACAGTGGAATATACATTCCTCGTTAGCATATATGGAATATTTTTCAGCATAGACCATATTATAGACCATAAAACAATCCATAATATATTTAAAGGAATTTAAATCATGCAAAGTGTGTTTTACAAATACAAGGGAATGAAATTTGGAGTTAATAACAGAAGAAAAATTGAGAAATTTTCAAATATGTGGATGTTAAACAACACACTCTTAAATAACGAATCGGTCAAAGAAAAAATCAAAAGGGAAATAAGAAAATGATTTGAGACCAAGGTAATCAAAAGTCCAACAGACTAAAATTTATGTGATATAGCTAATACAATTTGTAGAGGAAATTTTGTGGTTGTAAATGCATAAATTTTTTTAAAAAAGAACTATCTCAAATCAATAACCTAATTTTTGAATAAAGAAACTAGAAAAAAGGAACAAACTAAGTTCAAAGCAGAAAGAAAAAGAAATAAAAATATGAGTGAAAATAAATGAAATAGAAAAATAATAGAAAAAAAATCAACAAAACCAAAAATTAGTTTTTTTAAAAATAGAAGCAAGATTAACAAACTTTTAGTCAGACTGAACAAGAAAAAGAGAAAACTTACATTATGAAAATCAGGAATAAAAGAGTGTATCACTACAAACCTTCTAGAAATAAAATAAATTATAAGGGAATGATACAAACAATGTTACTGTTTGAAAATTAATCATTAGTTATTGACCAATTAATTTATGTTAACAAATTAGACAACTTAGATAAAATGGACCAATTTTGTTGTTGTTGTTGAAACAGAGTCTTGCTCTGTCGCCAAGGCTGGAGTGGAATGGCGCGATCTCAGCTCAGTGCAACCTCTGTCTCTCAGGTTGAAGTGATTCTCCTGCCTCAGCCTCCCAAGTATTTTTTGTACCACCATGTCCAGCTAATTTTTATTTTTATTAGAGATGGGGTTTCACCATGTTGACCAGGCTGGTCTCAAACTCCTGACCTCAGGTGATCTGCCTGCCTCAACCCACCAAAGTTCCAGCTATGGACAAATTCTTAGAAAGACAAAAACTACAGAAATCATCAAGAATAAACAGAAAATCTGAATGCACCTATAACAATCACCACAATATTTAATCAATAATTTACAAACTTCCCACAAAGAAAAGCCCAGGCCTAGATGGCTTTACTGAAAAAGTCTACAGAACATGTAAAGAAGAATGCACATTAATCCCACAAACTCATTCAGAAAAAAGAAGAAGAACTTCCCAACTCATTCTATGACACCAAAACCACAGACAACACAAAAAAACTAAAGACTAATATTAATTATGAATACAGATATCAAAATTCTCAACAAAATACCAACAAATTCAAAATTGAAATCAAATTTATTAAAATGTGAAAAGATTATCCACCGTGACCCAGTGGGATTTATCCTAGGAATAGAAGGTTGGTTAAACATCTGAAAACCTATCAATGTAATACATGATATTAATAGAATAAAGGAAAAAATCTACATCATCACCTCAGCAGACACTGAAAAAGCATTTAATACAATCCAGCAATCTTTAATGATAAAAATGTTCAACAGATTAATAATAGAACTCCTCAACTTAATAAAGGACATCTATTAAAAAAAAAAAAAAACCTATAGCTAATATAATGCTAGCACTGAAAGACTGAATTTTTCTCCCCTAAAATTAGAGACAATACAGGGATGTCTGCTCCCCATTTTTATTCAACATTATACCAGAGGCTTTGGATAGTTGATTAGGCAATGAAAAGAACATTTTAAAAATCTAGATTGGAAAGAAAAAAGTAAAATTATTTATATTTGCAAATGGCATTAACTTGTACATGGGAAATCCTATCGGATACACTAAAAAACTACTGAAATATGTTTACACCGAAATATGTTCATCAAGTTTGAAGAATAGAAAATCAACAAACAAAAGTCAATTGTATTTCTCTAAACTATCAATAAACAATCTAAAATAAAATTTAAAAACAATTCCATATACAATGGAATCATATAGAATACTTAAAAATAAATTGAAAAAAGGTGGAAGAATTTTACACCAAAAACTGCAAAACATTGCTGAAAGAAATTAAAGATTTAAGTAAAGGGAAAGAATCCATGTTTATGGATCAGAAGATCCATATTACCATAGGATGGTAATATTTCCAAAATGATGTAAAAATTTAACACAATTCCTTTAAAATTCAAGCTGTCCAGAGCAATCAGACATGAGAAAGAAATAAAGGTTATTCAGTTTGGAAAAGAGGAAGTCACACTATCTCTGTTTGCTGATAATATGATTACATATCTAGAAAACCCTGAAAACACCTCCAAAAGATGCCTCAAATTGATAAATGAATTTAGTAAAGTCTCGGGTTACAAAATCAATGTACATAAATTAATAGCACTACCTTACACCAACAACTACCAAGCTGAGAATCAAATCAAGAACTCAATCCCTTTAACAATAGCTGCAAAAAAAAAAACCTTAACCAATGAGGTGAAAGATCTCTACAAGGAAGACTACCAAACACTGCTGAAAGAAATCATATATGACACAAACAAATGGAAATATTTCCCATACTCATGTATTAGAAGAATCAGGATGAAAATGACCATACTGCCCAAAGCAATTCACATATGCACTGCAATTCCTATTAAAAGACCAGTATCATTTTTCACAGAATTAGAAAAATGAATCATAAAATTCATATGGAACCAAAAAAGAGCCCAAATAGCCAAAGCAATCCTAAATAAAAAGAACAAGCCTTAAGGCATCACATTACCTGACTTCAAATTATACTACAAGGCTATAGTAAGCAAAACAGCATGGTACTTGTTATGAAAGTGGATACATAGATCAATGGAACATAATAGAGAACCCAGAAATAAAGCCAAATACTTCCAACCAACTGATCTTTGACAAAGCATACAAAAACATAAATTGGGGAAAAGACACCCTATTCAAGAAATTGTGCTGGGAAAACTAGCCACAAGTAAAAGAATGAACTGGATCTCCATCTGTCATCATATATAAAAATCAACTCAAGATGTATTAAAGGCTCAAATATAAGACCTGAAACCATAAAGATTTTACAGGAAAACCTAGGAATAACTCTTCTGTACTTTGGCCTAAGCAAAGAATTTATGATCAAGACCCCAAAAGCAAATGCAACAAAAACAAAAATAAATGAGACCTAATTAAGCTAAAAAGCTCTGTACAGCAAAAAAAATAATCATTAGAGTAAACAGATAACCCACAGAATGGGAGAGAATGTTTGCAAACTATGCACCTGACAAAGGACTAATATCTAGAATCTCCAAGCAACTCAACAAATCAGAAAGGAAAAAACAGATAATCCCACAAAAAAACTAGACAAATGACATGAATAGATACATCTATAAATAAAATATACAAATGGCCAACATATGAAAAAATGCTCAACATCACTGTAATTAGAGAAATGCAAATTAAAATCACGATGAAATACTACCTTACCCCAGCCAGAAGCATTATTATTAAAGTCAAAAGACGATATATGTTGGCATGGATGTGGTGAAAATAGAATGATTATATGCTACTGGTGGGAATGTAAATTAGTATAACCTCTATAGAAAACAGTATGGAGATTTCTCAAAAAACTAAAAGTAGATCTACCATTTGATTCAGCAATCCCACTACTGAGTATCTGCCCGAAGGAAAAGAAGTCATTGTATCAAAAAGATACCTGCATGTGTATGTCTATTGCAGCACAATACACAATTGCAAAGATACGGAACCAACCTAAGTGCCCACCAGTCAGTGGGTGGATAAAGAAAATGTTGTACGTATACACAGTGGAACACTACTCAGCCATAAAAAGAATGAAATGTCTTCTGCAGCAACTTAGATGGAGATAGAGAACATTATTCTAAGTGACGTAACTCAAAAATGGAAAACCAAATACTGTATGTTCTCACCTATAAGTGGGTGCTAAGCTATGGGTATGCAAAGGCATACACAGTGGTATAATGGACATTGGATACTCAGAAGAGGGGAAAGTGGGAGGAGCGAGAGACATATAAAACTACATATTGGGTACCCCGTACACTACTCAGGTGACAGGTACACTAAAATCTCAGACTTCACCACTATACAATTCATCTATGTAACCAAAACCACATGTATCCCCAAATCTATTGAAATGTATGTATTTCAATAGCTTCAATATTTGTATTATATATTTTTTTATATTTTTATGTAAACATATATAACAAAAATGAAAATAAAATTCCAGCTGACTTCTTTGAAGAAATAGAAAAACAGATCCTAAATTTTATAGAAATGCAGGAACCCAGACTAACCAAAACAATATTTAAAAGTAAGAAAAAAAGTTGGAAGACTCACACTTCCTTATTTCAAAATGTACTCTAAAACTACTGTAATCAAGACAGTGGGTTATTGGCACAAAGATGGACATATAGGCCAATGAAATAGATTTAAGAGTCCAGAAATAAAGCCTTACATTTATGGTTTGTTTATTCTCAATAAGAATCTGAGATAATTTAATAAGGCAAGATGTCTTTTCAGCAAATAGTGTTAGGACAACTGACTGAAGACAAAAGAATGAAGTAGACTTCTTTATCTAACTCCATACAGAAAAATTAACTCAAATGAGTGAGATCAAAATGTAAGAACTACACCTATAAAACTGTTAGAATAAAGTATAGGAGTAAATCTCTGTGATCTTGAATTAGACAATGATTTCATAGAAGATAAGATGCCAAAAGTGCAAGCAATCAAAGAAAAATAGATTTAATATCTTCCAAATTAAAAACATTTGAACTACAAAGGATACCATCAAAAAGACAACCCACAGGATAGATGGAAAGATTTGTAAATCATGTACCTGATAAAGGACTTACATCCAGAATATATAATGAACTCTTAATACGCAATGATAAAAATACAACAAAATTATTTTAAAATGAGCAAATCATCTGAATAAACATTACTCCAAAGAAGATATGAAAATGGCCAATAAGCCCATGAAAAATGTTCAAAACAAAACAAAAATTATCCACTTAGGCAAATGTAACTCAAACCCACAAGAGATAATAAATACATCACTACTGTAATTATTATCATAAACAGAGATTATAAAAACCAGTATTGGCAATAATGTGGAGAAATGGAAACTCTCATCCATGGCTGATAAGAATGGAAAAGGTGCAGCTACTTTGGAAAACAGTTTGGAAGTTCTTCAAAATGTTAAACATACCAGTCACCATTTGACCCAGCAATGCCCTTCCTAGGCATATATACCAGAAAAATGAAAACAGATGTCCACGCAAAAAACTTGTATATGAACGCTCACAGCAAATTTATTCACAGCCCAGAAGTGGAAACAACCCAAATTTCCTTCAACTAATGAGTGAATAAATAAAATGTGGTGTTCCCAAACAGTGGAACTTCCTTCAGCAATAAAAAGGAATGAATTATAGACACATATTACAACACAGATGAATACTATGTTAAGTGAAAGAAGCCAGTCACAAAAGACCACATATTGTATGGTTTCTCTTAAATGAAATGTCCAGAATAGACAAGTCTATGCAGCAGAAAGGAGATTAATGATTAACTAGGGCCTGGGGGAGATGGAGGAAAATGGAATGATGAAAATGTTCTACAATGAGATTTTGGTTGTATTCGTCTGCCCAGGCTGCCATAATAAAATACTATGGACTAGGTGGATAAGCAACAGAAATTTATTCTCTCACATTCCTGGAAGCCAGATGTCCAACATCAAGGTGTCAGTAGGTTTGGTTTCTCCTGAGGTTTCCATGGCTTGTAGATGGCTGCCTTCTCAGTCTGTATGTTGACTGTTTCTGAATCTTCTCTTCTTATGGGGATATCAGTTAAATTAGGATACATCCTTGTCCATATTCATCTATTCATACTAGATTAGGGTGTATCCATATGAGCTCATTTGACCTTAATCACCTCCCTAAGATCCCTATTTCCAAATACGGTCACATTTTGAGGTACTAGAGGGTTAGGATTTAATATGTGAATGACAGGGACACGATTCAGCCCATAGCAGTGGTGGTAGTTGCACAACTCTGTGAAGATATTAATAGTCATTGAGTTGTGTTATTATTTTTATTTTATTTATTTGTTTGTTTATTTTTGAGACGTGGTCTCGCTCTGTCACCCAGGCTGGGTTGCAGGGCCAACTTGGCTCACTGCAAACTCTGCCTCCTGAGTTCAAGTGATTCTTCCACGTTAGCCTTCCAAGTAGCTGGAATTACAAGCGTCCTCCACCACTCCCAGCTAATTTTTGTAATTTTAGCAGAGACAAGGTTTCATCATGTTGTTCAGACTGGTCTCAAACTCCTGACCTCAAGTGATCCGTCTCCTCAGCTTCCCAAAGTGCTGGGATTACAGGCGTGAACCACAGCGCCTGGCCAAGTTCTGTCATTTAAATGGATGACGTTTATGGTATGTGAATTATATCTCAATACAGCAATTGTTTTAAAAAGAACAATAGGGTGAAAAACAGGGGAGTTATTTAGAATTTTCAAACAGGAAAGTGAAAGGATACAATCTGTTATATAAAAATTACTCTGAGTTTGAGACCAGCCTCGGCAACATGATGAGACCCCATCTCTATAATATATTTTTTTTTTTTTGAGATGGAGTTTTTGCTCGTTACTCAGGCTGGAGTGCAGTGGTGCAATCTCGGTTCACCACAACCTCTGCCTCCTGGGTTCAAGCAATTCTCCTGCCTCAGCCTTCCGAGTACCTGGGATCACAGGCGTGTGCCACCATGCCTGGCTAATTTTGTATTTTTAGTAGAGATAGAGTTTCTCCATGTTGGTCAGGCTGGTCTTGAACTCCCAACCTCAGGTGATCTGCCTGCCTTGGCCTCCCAAAGTGCTGGGATTACAGGTGTGAGCCACTGCACTCGGCATTTTTTTTTTTTAAATTAGCTGGGCATGATGGTGTGTGCCTGTAGTACCAGCTACTTGGGAAGCCAATGAGTTTGAGGCTGCAATGGACTGTGAATCGTGCCACTGCACTCCAGCCTGAGCAAAAGAAAGATATCCTGACTTAAAAATAAGTTGCTCTGGTAGCCACATCTAAGATGAAAGTACAAGGAGGCTTGGACATAAAACTGACCAACTAGATAATTACAATAACCCAAGTTGAGCTCCTAGGGGTCTCAACTAGCACAGAGGCACTAAAATAAGAAAGAAGGGAACAGGTATGAGTGACTTTACCTGGTTAGGTACAATCCCCTCCCAGAAAACAACTCTAAGGACAAGTTTCAAGGCTGACTCCACAGGCTGGTTGCACCAACAGCTCGTGTGATTTGCAGGATTATGAGAAGTCTTGCAGAACCTTGAAGGCCTAACCAACTGCAGTGCCTGGAATTTCCATATTGCTTTATTTTGAACTGTGTCTAAAGCTTTGAGTAAAATAAAGCCTTTGCTTCTGTGTTACTTAGAAGGAGAAACCCATGAGATCCCTACCATTCACTGACATATTCAGAACAGAAAATTCGGAGGGATCCGTTGGTCACTTGTCAGGCTCTGAAGGCTGCAACAGTCTTGTGGGATCTGTTGAGGAGAAGGCTAGAATGACAGAGACAGAGCATGCAAGATGATGGGCTTGCAAGGGCTGCCCTATGAGGACACCAGGAGGAACAGAGCTTGCACAGCTCAGAGGGCAGATAGGAAAGGCAACAAAAACCATGTTCCCAGGCCTGGCACAGTTCTGTATTGGGATATGCGTGCAACCTTGACTAATAGCGTAAGAGCTTTCTATGTTTATTTCCCATAGGTTCTTGTTTGGAACTTGGTTTTCTAAAACTATTCACTGCTATAGCGAGAGTCACTGGAGTCAAATGCAACCAACTTGAATAAAAGTATATACATAAGATGACGTTCACACTGTGTGTGCAAGTATGTGTGAGTATACACCCATCTTCTCTCTCACACACACACACACCAAACAACTGCTCCAAGAAAATCCAGAAATGCACATTGCATCTCGGGGGCCCTAGTCTCTTTCACTGTCCTTGTTCTCTCCTCTGTAAAGAGCTCAGTTCCCTCCACTCTTCTCCTCCTCCCTCTCACAATCTGTTTATTTAAAAAACTGGATTCTAGTTATTGAAAGACAGAATTCATCCCAGTGTAATGAAAAACAGAAGGAGATCAACCCTTGACATTCTCCATTTGATCTAGCGGCTCTACCACTGACCAAGGGTATAAACTGGGAGGATCCGTCGTACTGTCTCTGACTCTGTTTCCTCATTTAAAAAATGAATATAGCAGCATCACCTGCTTTCCAGGGTTGGTATGAAGTTCTATTTAAATAATATACATGAAAGTACATGCAAGGTTCTAAATAAATACGAGGTGTTATTACAACTTTTCCCTAGGATGTTAACACTTTAACACCTTTATGACCTTGTGGCATGGAAGTGCAGCTGTGAGCCAGGAGATGAAAGAATATTTAGAGTGAGGGTAGGGGGTCTCCCAGACTCCTGGCAATCAAGCATAGGCAAATGCCTCCTTTCTGCCTCCACATAAGATCTCATCACAAGCACACACAGGCAGTATGCACGCACATGTGCACCCAAAAAAGTTTTTAATCCTTAAAGCTACTCCAGACTTTCTATTCAAGTTTCAGTTGTGCATTTTCATACCATTCTGGCTGAAATCAAAAGTGGAAAATTCCAAGAAAGAAAGTCCTCTCCTCCGCTGTCCAATTTTGGGTTTGATAAGCCGGACAGACCAGGATGAGTGTTTCATTTTGTTTTGCACCATCTGGTGGACTGTGCCTAGAGGTACAAGGTCTGCTCTGAAATTGGCAAACAGCTACAGAACCTCCCAGTCCCTGCCCTGGGGTAGAGAGAGAATATGGACTAGGGTGGCTGGCAGGCTAGTCCACATCAATAAGAAAGACAGCCTCCACAGAACACAACAGAAGACTCCAACTTATCATTCTTGAAAAATAGGTAAGAATCTACAAGTAACTGAACGGGCCCCTCCCTTCCCAGTCCTCCAAAAGTTGGCAACTACTTTATAGATGATAGTTCTCAGCCTGGTTCTTCTTACCAGAGTGTGAACTTGTCAGATGTACCGGCAGAATGAATGAGCAAGCCAGCAACTGTGAGTAACAAACGGCTTACTCTACCATAACCCCATTCCAGTCACGGAAGACACTGGGGTAGTCAAGGAAGACTTCATGGAGATGTTCAAGTTGCATAACTGATTGAAAAACTTTGCCAAGTGTTACACCTTTTGGGGAGGCCTGAGACTTCTTAATGAGACTTGCTAATACAACCCAAGACAAATCCTGTGTTCCTCCCAGGCCCTGGGCCATCCCCTACATGGGTTCGCTGGCCTGGTAGCCTTCCCTTTCACCCCCGGCTTTTCAAACTTGATTTATTTCTTCCATAGTACTTCCCACACCCTAAGAAAGTCTTTCCTAATTCCTCCTCGCTCATAGATGTTCTCGACTTCTCCAGAAGCCTACAATACCTTAAAATCTATACCACATGACAAAGCATGCAATCACATCTTACATCTTCTGATACCTCGGACATATACACCGTATCTCCTCAACTAGACTGTTAGCTGAGAAAGGTGAGAGTGAGGCTGTCTGTCTCTCTGAGTGGCTCCTAGGCATCCAGAACAGTGCTGCACACCTAGGATGGACCCAGAGTACTTGCAGATCCTGCCTCTCTGTGGCCTCCAGCAGAGAACAGCGGCCACCATCTAGCCAGGGAACAGCTGCAGCCAAGCTCCTAGGCAGCAACTCAACAAGTCAGTCACAAGGCCGGGCGTTGTGGCTCATGCCTGTAATCCCAGCACTTTGGGAGCCAAGGTGGGTGGATTACTGAGATCAGGAGTTTGAGACGAGACTAGCCTAGCCAACATGGTGAAACCCTATCTCTACCAAAAATACAAAAAATTAGCTGGGCATGGTGGTGGGTGCCTGTAATCTCAGCTACTCGGGAGACTGAGGCAGGAGAATCCCTTGAACCCAGGAGGTGGAGGTTACAGTGAGTGGAGATCACGCCACTGTACTTCAGCCTGGATGACAAGAGCAAAACTCCATCTCAAAAAAAAAAAAGAAATCAGTCACAGAAAAGAGAAGAGGAAGCCGTATCCCAGCTACACTGAGGTATGTGTAGACCCTGCCTCTAGGCCGTAAGTCTGACAACCTCCCACTAAGACACCTCCCTTCCTACCCTAAACTGTGAGCTCTTAGGACTTCTCAAGTCCTACTATTTACCTTATTTGGTGCTCATCTGCACCCTAGCAAAGTAAGGAAGAGACATCACGATCGGTTTTGTCTCTGGCCCCTGGCAGGCTTATCCTGAGACCCAAGGGCTTCAAATAAACACCCAATAAAAGCTTTTATAGCTGTTAATAGGACTCCTCCAAGAGTAGTTCTCCCAAAGTATGTTACAAAATATTGTTCTGTTGGAATGTTAAGACACAGAAAGAGTATCAAGTCTCCTACGTTTAGAAACACTGTGTTAAAGAGATTTAGACAGAATCTTGCATTGTCTCATTTTTGTTGCGTTTTCCTCCAGAAAGTTTCAGAGCTTTTCATGGGCATCATGAGTCTCCAGAAAGGGGCTGGAATAAACCACTCCAAACGCATTTGACCACAGAATGGTTTTTCCAAGGTTGTTTCCCCAAGAACTGTTTAGCGAATTCCATTTAGGACTTCACTTTCAATCTTCTTGGAAGTTCTCCCACAAAGTTTTCAGAGCTGCTCTCCCAGGCATTTGACCTTTTAAAAGAAATAGAGAGATAGACACAGATACATAACATACATATCTCTGAACACCTAAGGAAGACATTCATGGCACAAAATTCGGAGAATAAAGAAATCTACAAAGAAGAAAATTTAAAACTGTGAGAAAGTGAATAGCATTGCAGTCCTGCAAGCGTTTTGTATTGAAAACCAGCTAATCCTGCAGAATTTCTGCTGCTTGGGAGGACCAGTGTGGTCTTTCCAGATAAATTCTTGCCTTTTTGTCCCACAGGTCACAGTTGCATCTCCTCCTCCACTTCATCTATTAAACCCCGCTGAGCAAAGAACACTTGCTCCCTACACAACCCCGAACACACTCTGGAACTTAACAGAATCAACTCCCTCCGAAATAAAAGCAAATATAAAATATATAATGGGTGCTGTGGACATGGGGAGATCACCAAAGGGCCAGAGGAAAGCCACAGGCTTGTCATGGGGGCTGTCACATTTTACCAGGCACCTCCGAGTTACCCACATACAGTCATGCATCACTTAACAACATAGATCTGAGAAATGCAGCATCAGGCAATGTTGTGCAAACATCATACAGTGAACTTCCACAAAGCTAGATGGTGTAGCCTACTACACGCCTAGGCTATATGGTATAGCCTACTGCTCCTAGGTTACAAACCTGTACAGCGTGTTGCTATACTAAATACTATAGTCTACTGTAACACAGTGGTATTTGTGCATCTAAACATATCTAAATATAGAAAAGGTACAGTAAAAACATGGTCTTTTATGGGACCACCGTAGTGCATGCAGTTCATGTTGACTGGAACACTGTTATGCGGTATATAACTAATCATAGAGTTGATTCATAGAAACTAAGGGATTTTCTGTGCGATAAGACCAGAGAATAGAAAAAAGGAATTTTGAATTTTGGTTTCCTTGTTGGCACAATGAAGAGATTGGATTACACAATATGTGAAGTCATTGCCAAGGTGAATTTTCAATACAATTAGCATCGCTAACTTATCGTACAGAAACTATTATCTCAAAAAATGTCCAAGAGGAAGCAGTGCCGATAGCAAAGAAGGCCAAATCTATCATATCTCTCAGGGACGAAATTCCCACTCCCTCCCACCTTCTTACATACTGTCCCCAGATGAAGTCATGTTTTCAAGAAAAGGATTTAGAGGATAAAGAAGTTACCGAAGCACAGCGCTTGAGCAGGCTGTGCAGGCTGTGGGCTGCCCCATTTTGCTTGGAAGCATCTCTGCTTGCACCAGACCCGGGCTCTTTCCTATTCCAGGCTACATCCCAACTCATATTTCCAACTGATTATGCAATAACTTTTAGGCTAGTTAGAAATAAAATATTAAGTGGAATAATATGTTAATGCTACAAAAAATAAGAGAGAAGGGGAGAGAAGCACTTGGTGAAGTTAGCTATTGTTAAGTTTTCAAGAAATTAATAAAATTCCAAGACCCGGGATCAAACAAAAGAGAAAAATGCAGAAATATTTTTGGCTTTAGTGGTATGACAAATAAGGCCTTTCTCTTTATCAGGCCAGGTAGAGTCTCCTGCAAAGACCCATGTGGGATCTCGCTCTAGAAGGACTGAAGGCAGGGGTAGAAGATGATATACTAGCAGTGTTACTACTCAGTTCCTTACATCTAACATACCCGTTTCCAAGACCAGTCCATTTTCTCTGAAAATGTCTCTTAAATTAATGTTTTGTTATTTTCATCACTCGCAGTCAACATGCGCAAGATTGACCTCTTTGCTGCAACCCTTGACCCCTCTTGGGCCTTTCTGTCTTCAAGCCTACCCAATGTCATCAAATTAACTGTCTTTATTGATCACTTTGATCTTTGATCATCTTACTTTCCCACCTAAAACTCTTCACAGTTGCCCACTGAGCACAGAATTAAACCCAGACCCTTCAGCCCAGCACATACTGCTCTCTGCAATCTAGTGTTCTAGCCTCCTCCTTTTCTTTCTCTGCCATGCCTTTCTTGAACCCAACCAAAAGCCAGCAGGCAAGGCAGCCCATTGAGGCAGAACATTCCTGCAATGTCACATGGCACCGGATACGCTGGGAAAGGAGAGGGAATGGTTCTGATGGAGCAAACAGAACAACCCACACAGCCACTAATACAGCGTTCAAATGTAGATAAGTAGAAAATGGGACCAAAAAGTATCTGAAAACAAAATAGGAGTGAATATTCATATAGTCTTGGGGTTAGGCCTTTCTAAGCAGGACAAAAAGTGTCAGAGCTTGTCCTGGACCCCAGACAATGTGTCTCCATAGCCCAAGCTTTATATGTTAATACTTAGAAATGTAGACATATACGAATGGAAATAAAGAGCTGTTTATGGGTTAGGAAATCAGTAAATCTATTATCCAAATCCAAAAACTGTTTAATTTCAGTAATCAAGAAAATTTAAGCACATAATATGCCAGTATTTTAATCTATCAAATTGGTAAAATTTTTAAATAGTTTACTGCAACTATTGTCCCATATATAATTCAATGAGCAGACAAATCTATTAATACCACCTTCTTGGGGTCAATTGAACAACAAATATCAAAACCCTTAAATGTTTTGTACTCACATTTTTTGATCCTAAAGAATAAATTATTATTATTATTTTGAGACAGAGTTTCTCTCTGTCGCTCAGGCTGGCTGGAATGTAGTGGAGCAATCTCAGCTCACTGCAACCTCTGCCTCCCTGGTTCAAGCGAGTCTCCTGCCTTAGCCTCCTGAGTAGCTGGGACTACAGGCATGTGCCATCACACCTGGCTAATCTTTTGTATTTTTAGTAGAGACATGGTTTTACTGTGTTAGCCAGGCTGGTCTCGAACTCCTGACCTCATGATCTGCCTGTCTCAGCCTCCCAAAGTGCTAGGATTATAAGCATGAGCCACCACGCTCGGCCAAGAATAAATTATTAGTGTACACAAAGATTTAGCAACAAAGATGTTTAAGGTAGAAGGGTTTAACAGAACAAAATGTTGGATATAAATTAAATAGCCCTAAACAAGGAAAGACTTACACAAATTACTATTTGTCTATATGACAAAATACTACGCAACCATGAAATATGATATCGTGTAAGATTATTATAGCATAAAAAGGTATTTGTTATGCTCCTGAGAGAAAAGGCAGTTTAAAAATACTATGAACAGTGTAATACTGCCTATGTTTAAATATGTATTTTAACAGCCTAAAGGATAATATAAAATGTTATCAGTGGATATCTTTAGGTAACAGGATTCAAGTGGTTTTATGTATGTATTTGTTTCTTATCTGAACTTTTCAAATTTTCTGCATGAAATACTTTTGTAATAAGAAAAGCATAATAAAAACATAAATTAATTGAAAACTGCTTCTTTTAGAAGCAGAGTGATTTTGTACACGATCCTAAGCAGCTCCATGATCCCATTCAGGCTGTGAGCTATACAACTCCAGTCAGGCACATTCTTTAGTAAATCTGAACTTATTTCCAAATAAAACATAAAACAATAACGATCATAATCTACTATAATTCAAAGTTAATTTTTCCAAGTGCAGATAAAGGACAAGAAGAGGTATAAGTGAGTTCCTCGCATCAAAACCTGGCAGCATGAAGCCAGGGACACTGACCTCTTCATTCAGCCTTCTGGGGTGCAGCCTTTAGATCCTGCTGCTTTGTAGCAAAACTTCCAGTGCCTACAAAACCCTTTGTGAAACTAAACCACAGAAAGAAAGAACCCTTGTCTCGCAGCTAAAGGCAATCTGCCAATTTATTTTCATCCTTCATCTAATTCTCAGTTGGCCAGCTAAGTGAAACAGGTAACCAGAGACAGGAGAGAAGGCCAGGGATAAGAATGACAGATAAGGAAATAAAACATCATCAGAGTCCATTCTCTATGTCACCAACACATTTTATATGGCTCCCAGTGAGAGTGGCTGTTTAAAGAATCAATATTGCATGAAAAAAGAATGGACAGTTGGACAGAGAATGATACAGAAAGATACAGATACAGAATAATGATACAGAAAGAAAATGCGCATATTCTAAAACATGGAAGAGGATATAAGAAGAATGTTTACCTAGAGAAGGCTGCTCCTTGGTTAGACCTGCATCTTCTAGCTCCTCTAGAAGAGAACATTGTCCTTTTGCTGTTTGGAAATGTCTCCCTGGTGAAGCAGAGACCATGCTGGGTGGAGGATGCTTGCACTGCATTCCTAGTGGGACTTTCAGAGGCCAATCCATTTATACTTGCATTCTCTCAGCATTTAGTCCAGCACTTCACATGTTATAAGCACTTGGCATACATATATTATGTTGATTTATCTCCAAAATATAAGAAAAGACCACAAGAGGCCAGGAAAACCGTTTCTTCCTTTTGGTGTTCAAGTGCTGTATGGTCCAGTAGAGGTAAGCATCTCACAATTGATTTAAGGACACAGAGTAGCCCCCATCCCAAACCGTATCACCCCCCAAAATCCTTAGCTTCTAGCTGATGGGACAGTGGGAATAAATCCTGTAAATACAAGTCACTGTATGATGACCCGAGGCAAGTTACTTAACCACCCTAAGCTTCTATTTCCTTATCTGCAAAAAGGTGGGATGGGAGAAAGGAAGAGTTTTACGAGCAGAGTTGTATAACAGAATCTAGGAAAGGATCTGACATGAAGTATCTGCCAGTAATGAATGCAATTTCCTCGCCTTTCCCTATTCCTTGAAGTCGCTTCATTTCATCATCAGAGATAAGACGATACCCCTACAAGAGGTCCTGATTGGTTTAATTTCACACTGAATTATAAATCACCAGTATTAGATCCTTTCTTGAAAATTGCTTCTAAAAAGAAGAGGGAACTGGATGCCACGAATACATGAAAGACAAAGAGGAGGTGTGAGGGAGGAGCTAACATGGGGGTAGATCAAAAACCGAAGTCAACAATATCACCTAGTATTACTTCTCAGAATATCTTAGGCAAAAGTAGACAAGTTTTTAAGAGCTAGACTTACATACTGAAGTTGAGCAATTATACAAAATATTCTTTTTTTTTTAATTTGAGACAGGGTCTCATTTTGTCACCCCAGCTGGAGTGCAATGGTAGAATCAGGGCTCACTGTACCCTCAACCTCCTGGGCTCAATTGATCCTCCTGCCTCAGCTTCTCTAGTAGCTGGGACTACAGGTGTTCACCACCATATCCAGCTAAATTATTTTATTTTTTAGAGACAGGGCTTTACTATATTGCCCAGGCTGATCTCAAACTCCTGGACTCAAGTGATTGACCCACTTCAGCCTCCCAAAAAGCTGGAATTACAGGTGTGAGTCACCACACCCAGCCTATAAAATATTCTTAAACTCAAAATCATAAAAGATATCATGAGACAGGCATCAGGAGCCCCAGGCTCCCCAAGGAGGGGAGTCCTTGCCCCAGACTCCCCTCCACGCCCTACACGAGCTGTGTAGTACACTTGCGTAAGACCATGAACATGAACATCAGATACTTAAACTCTAATCTCCATTCTGCCCCAGAAGCTGTATGACCTTAGACAAGGTGCGTAATCCCTGCAGGCCTCCTTTCCCCTGTAGTCAAATGGGGGTACTAATGGCTTGCTAATGAATTACTGAATAGGTAAATAAGATAATACCTGTAGAACATTTAGCACTATGTCTGGCAGTCTAGGTCTTCAAACAATGGGAATCTCTACTCATTATCTGTGCGATTGTAGAAAGGCATTTCCTGTCTCTGGATATCAGTTTCCTTATCTGCAAAATGGGGAGCAGGGAATTGGAAGATAACCTCTGGTTCCCTTCAGAAAGAAAACTTGTCCAATTCTCATGCAAAGGCCCAGCCTCTCTCAAGGCAGCTCTTTCAAGGAGCCCAGCAGCTCGAGGGCTCAGAGGCACGGTCTGAGCCTGGCAGCTGCTTCCATCACGCAAAGCAATACGACAATGTGGTGAAAGGATCTGTGAGAGAAGCAATTCCATCCGGGCCAACTTGAAGGAAAGACTTTGTCAAGATCATTTTGAAAATGAAACGTGACTTCCCCCACTTTTTTTGTGTGTGGCTTTGTTTTGTTTTTAGGTCAAGAAATGAGAAGGATGCCAAGCTAAGTGCAGTCCCTGGAGGTTTCTGCAGGATCACATGTCTCTGCAGAAATGCCATTTTAACTGATGTAAGTGTGAAGGACTTGGAGCCCCAGGGATTAAAATTCTGCTGAAATACACATGTTTTTTGAGTGAAAAAAATACAGAGAGAGCGCTCTTAACCCAGGAAATGCAAAGCTTTTTGGAAAACTGTTTGAAGCCTGATATGGAGGATATCAGATGCCCGTGGCCTTTCAGGGGTCCCCTTGTATTGGAGGTTAGCATGAGATCACACTTGGCCATGCTGGCCCTGGGCTTGGTGGGCAGGGAAGAGAAACACCTGTCTTAGCTCTTCTCACATATACACACATGCATTCCTAGGCCTGGGAACTTGTTTCCCCCACAACAAAGACATGTTTTATGACTGCATTTGTATTTTTATGACAAAACAATCCCACATTTGTCTGAGAGGTAGTGTGATTCAAGCAGCCTGGGAGACATGGCACCTGGGCTCTACAAGGCTGGTTTCATCACAGCTCACCTTTTTATCCTCTCAGCCCACTGCAAGGGCTGTCTTCTCCTTCTGCAACGTGGGTCAGAGGGAGTGCCCCCCAGCCCTCCCTTGGGTGAAGGGATCAGGAATCGTTTGTGGCAAATGTTTGTCTCTCAATAGGTCTGACTGTGAGTCTTCCATGTCATCTCACTTCTCTGAGTCTCTGTGTTCTCAACTTTTGAGAAAGGTGCAACACATCTTCCTCCCAGGTGGTCGTAAAACTTCAATGACATGGTGTGCGAAGGTTCTTATGAAGTATGAAGAGCTAAATTCATGAGATGTCAGTGTCTCCATCGGTGATTATTTATAGTCAGATACCTGCTGGTTTAAGGTGATGGGAGCATTTGTGTGGGTGCATAAGTGTGTGGGTGTGTGTGTGTAAGTGTGAAGACACTTTGCACAGAACAGGGGGATATTAACAAGTGCAACTCAGGTACCACCATCCTCAAAGTACCCACCATCCCTGGGGCCAAAAGAGGTAAGTGCCTAAACAGATAAAAAAGTAACACTAAACAGCAAAGAAAGATGCCCCAGGCAAGCACAGGGCTGATGATCGTGGATATTAAGAACTAGAAAGAAAGATGGATGCGAGAATGAAAATGGGAATGCTCAGGAAGGCTTTGTGGAGGAGGGGAGGATCTGCTGGGTCCTTAAAGTAAGGCAGAAAAGACTTGGTAGGTAGCACACAATTGGTCAGGGACCTGCCAACACCCTGTTGCCCTAAGTGGGTGAGCCCAAAGGAGTCCCCTGGGAGTGCCTATAGTATAAATCTTTCACACAGGCAGGCATAGTGGCTCACGCCTGTAATCCTAGCACTTTGAGAGGCCAAGGTGGATCATTTGAGGTCAGGAGTTTGAGACCAGCCTGGCCAACATGGTGAAACCCCATCTCTACTGAAATGCAAAAATTAGCCAGACATGGTGGTGCATGCCTGTAATCCCAGCCACTCAGAAGACTGAGGCAAGAGAATCACTTGAACCCGGGAGGTGGAGGTTGAGGTGAGCCAAGATTGTGCCACTGCACTCCAGCATAGACAGAGAAAGACCCTGTCTCAAAAAAAAAAAAAAGCAAAAAACAAAAAACCTCACTTGAATAAGACAAGTATTAAGTAAACTTCCCACAACATCTTTCTAACTGAAATAGGGTTATGTCATGTTGTTGCTGTACTTTATGGTTTTCAGGACTCATGTTTCCTGCCTGGAGGAGAAGAATCCTTAGCCTAAGCAGGTGGTAGCAGCAGGAGCTGCTGAAGGCCAGAGTGAGAGCCCAGAGGGCGGAAGGAGACAAGAACTGGTTGGAAGTCTGTATAAGAAGCCGGAAAACCCGCAGATCTTCTCCATCAGCCTGCACAGCCCAAATGTTGCCATCTCTTAGCCTGGCAGAAGATGGGAGATTTAGTCTCTGAACAAGTTAGACAAGGAAGCTCTCAAAACAAGAATAGTAGGCACAGCTATGAGCAGGAGAGAGAGATGCTGCGCCGAACGCAGGGGCACTAGGTAAGTCCTTACGACCAACGATGGGCTTCACACTTCTTCCTCACTTAGAGAACTCTCACGAAAGTGACAGCCAGGTTTACAGCTCCCAGCCTGGAAACTAAAGAGCTCCTCTCTAAGACAGGCCCAATTCCCCCCTGGGAATAAAACACCTACAGATGTTGAAGTTTCATCCCCAACAAATGATCCCGATTCCTACCTGGGAATCCTGTAGTAGCACCCAGTAATCAAGGAGCCCCTCCTCAGCTCAGCTATTCCACTCAACCTGTGAGTATTTCAGCCTTTAAAAGGACGGCTTGTGGGTATCCAGGACTTGACGAAAGTCTTTAACATAAAAAAGATATCAAAAAAGAGAGAAATGTAGAAGAAGAAAAAAATTAAAACATATTTAATATAAAATATGTAACAAAGAATGGAGCAAGATTGACAGCTATGAAACAAGAATAGGGTACTATTTGGCCCAGCACTTTGGGAGACTGAAGTGAGTGGATCACCTGAGGTCCACGCCGGTGGATCACTGGAGTTCAAGACCGGCCTGGCCAACATAGTGAAACCCGGTCTGTACTAAAAATTCAACAAATTAGCCAGGCATGGTGGCAGATGCCTGTAATCCCAGCTACTTGGGAGGCTGAGGCTGGAGAATCACTTGAACCTGGGAAGCAGAGGTTGCAGTGAACTGAGATCCTCCAGCTTGGGCAACAAGAGCGAAGCTCTGTCTCAAAAAAAAGAAGAAGAGGATGCTATTTAAGAAAGGAAGAGTCAGAAAGAAGTCTTGAAAAATTAAAAATATGCCAGCAGAATATTTTTGTAAACTGAAAGGAAGCTGGGCACGGTGGCTCAATGCCTGTAATCCCAACACTTTGGGAGGCCGAGGTAAGTGGATCACTTGAGCTCAGGAGGTCAAGACCAGCTTGGGCAACATAGTGAAACTCCATCTCTACAAAATAAATAGATAAGTAAAATTGAAAGGGATAGAACAGAAAGTTTAAAAAAAAAACTCACAATAATATATAACAAGAAGAAAAGGAGATAAGAAATCAAAGGCAAAAATAGAAGAAAATTATGCAACCAATCCAAGAGGTAAAAGAGATGTGTAGTAGGAATCCTAAAGAGAGAAACAAAGAGGCCGGACACGGTGGCTCACGCATGTAATCCCAGCACTTTGGAGGCCAAGGCAGGCAGATCACAAGATCAGGAGTTTGAGATCAGCCTGACCAACATAGTGAAATTCCATCTCTACTAAAAATACAAAAATTAGCTGGTGTGGTGGCATGTGCCTGTAATCCCAGCTACTCAGGAGGCTGAGGCAGGAGAACCACTTGAACCCAGGAGGCAGAGGTTACAGTGAGACAAGATTCCTACCCCTTTACAAAGAGCATTTTGCAAACTCTTTTTTTTATGGACTTAGTCAAGAGAAAGGGGATGAAAAGAATAAAAATAAGGGAATGGAAGAAACAGAAAGGACTTATGGTTCCTTCTATGCTCCAGGCTCTGTAGAAGGCACTATAGAAGCATTATGGCCTCTGCTCCTTGCACTAACCCTGCAAGACAGGTACGAATTTTAGAGTTTGAGTCATTGAGTCTCAGAGAAACAAAGTAACTTCCCCCAAGGTCACACTGCCAAGTCTGTCTCCAAAGCCTGCACTCCAGTCTCCACTGTCTACACTGTGTGGATTATGGGAGGTAGTCACAGAGCAATCTTATCACACTAAGGAACTTAAAGGACAAAGAGACCCTGTCTGCCTGAGGAAAATTTTTTAAAAACTTCATGAGGGTGTGGCACTTGAGTTTCATAAACAGTAAGAAGACACTGGTTTCCCTGAGTTTTTAACTACTTGATTTCATGGGAGCTGATATGGTTTGGCTGCGTCCCCACCCAAATCTCATCTTGAATTATAGCTCCCATAATTCCCATGTGTTGTGGGAGGCACCTGGTGGGAGATAATTGAATCGTGGGGCTGGTTTCCCTCATACCGTTCTCGTGGTAATGAACACGTCTCACAAGATCTGATGGTTTTATAAGGAGAAACCCCTTTCACTTGGCTCTCATTATCTTTTGTCTGCCACCATGTAAGACATGCCTTTGGTCTTGCACATTCCACCATGATCGTGAGGTCTCCCAAGCCACATGGAACTGTGAATCCATTAAACCTCTTTTTCTGTATAAATTACCCAGTCTTGGGTATGACTTTATCAGCAGTGTGAAAACAGACTAATACAGGAGCCTCTCAGATGCATAGGCTAAAGACCAATCTGCCTGGTGAATATCATTTTTATAATCCCCTTTTTACAAAGGAGGAAACTCAGGCTTTGGGCAGTCAAGTTATTTATCCAAGTAGTAAGAGCAGTACTGGAACTCTGGTCTTTATCCAGCACATCCTCTGCTCCTTGCATCTCCCTAGCTGCCTAATAAACGTTTACTCAACTGGACTGCACTGAGGAGAAACTCACAGCCAACAACTGATCTATGGTTAGCAGGGAAGGAGCCCAGGACACTGCTGACTGCAGAACGAAATGAACTTGAAAGTAAAATTGGGTCTCAGAGAATTCAGAGTCAAAGGACGCAAGTTGGCTATACTGCCACTGCTTCTCACTTAAACCAAGCTTGTATGAATCTGGAGCTACAAACTAACAAAAAAGAAAAAGCAAGGAAAGAAAGAAAAGAAACACATTTCAAGCAAAGTCCAGCTGGCAGCAGGACAATCTGGCTATATGCATTGAACCAAAGCCAGAAAAGAACAGAAAACGTCTCCGTCAGACAATCCACCCATTTAAACCCAATCTGCCAAACCAGGGCTCCTTCTCTCCAGTTCCAATTAACAGCCATCCTCCCAGCACCCACCATGCTGAGTCACCCTCCAGTGCCACAGCTGATGGCTCATACAGCTTTGTGCTCATCTAATCCTCTGATAGCCTGGGGCTGTATTAGTGTCACAGCAGCAAATTTGCTTCCAAATTGGAACTTTATTATTTCACTGTACAAAAGTCAGCAGGGTTCTTGAAGGAACTGCAAAGCATCTGTTAACCCTTTCCAATCTTACCTCCCATAACTGCTATCGGAAAATAGGACTTCACCTTATAGAAGTGGCCGTAGATCAGTCTTCCTGTGGCCACCAGTGCCAGCTCGAGTACATGGACAGCTGACCCACTGCTATGATACGTGGTGCAGCCAAATCTCTCTGAAAAGACAAGCTTGATGTCTAAAATCCCTGCTCCGCTGCATATTAACTGGGTTATCTTGGAAAAGATCCTTCATCTGTCTTAGTCACCTGTAAAATGGTCAAATCCTGCATATCAAAGGCCTGAAGTTGTGACCTCAGGAGACCATGCAGCTGGACATATTAGCACTTCTTGCTACATAGAAGGCACTCAGTAGATCCCTGCTTCTTTCCTTCCTTGGTTCACTTCAGCTTTGCCATCTCCTTTTGTTTCTTGCAGATATTGTTCCCAGAAAGGAAGAAGATAAACATGTTAATTCCTGGGTATAAATAAATCAGTTCTGCTTCAGCAGAATAGGATACATCTTGAGAGGCTTGGATAAACTCAAATATACCTGCCAAATTAAATGCATATAATTTTAGTGATGCTCAGTTATTGGAATGTGTGGAAGAAAGATACAGAAAAACTCCAAGAACCAGGGAGAGGATCGATGTAAGTTTCATTATCTTCATGATTTTGCCTAGATACAGTTAGTTGCAAAAAACCTAAGGTAGGTAAAAGTCAGTTAATTCAGTAAAAAAGAGTATTGACTGTTTTATCTTATAAATGAGTAGTTAGGGCAGTACAAATGTAGCCTGAATGTTGAATGGAGCAACTAACGGAACCAAATTCTCCAGATGACTTTATCCAAATGTGAGTTTGCCAGGTGCAACATGAAAAAACAAAACAGCCAGCGACTGTGTGGGTATGCGGAAGAAATGAGAGAGAAAGGGATCTTTCCCATTCTGTACTTAACCTGGAAAATGCCTTTTTGCTACTCAAAGTCAGAACAAGACAATTATCCTGCCCAGATGCCACAGAATGCAAAGCAATAAAGAGAGAAGTCTTTCTTGAGTCATAAGCAGCTGCAGCAGGCATTTGACAGTGGCTGAAGAAATGAATGGCCCTGAGCCTACATTGCACAAAACAGCGTGGCTGCCTTACAGCAACTGCAGTGTCTAGAAGTATCAGCTGTGAGCGTGAGTGCTGTAAGGAGCTAACATTACCGAGATCACACTGAGAGTAAATGCAAGGCTGTCTTATTTAATCCTCATTACCATCCTATACATTTGGTAATATTCTTATGTCCATTTCAGGAATGAAGACACTGAGGTTAAGAAGCATGTCTAAGGTTGTGGAGTTTGTACACAACAGAGACCAAAATGAAAATCTAGATTGCCTGATTTCAAAGCAGCAAGTTAAATAATACCTAAACTTTTAAGTCTGAAATTTGATCAACTGCATATCAAGAGTTGATTTAAATCCAAATCCAAGTTTACAACAACACATATATCCCCAGGCAGATCTGCACAGGACCCAGAACACCGTGGGGTCTAGAAAAGTGAAGGCAAATGTTGAGGAACTAAAGAAGAAAAAGAGGACACATAAAGGACTAGAACAGAGACACCTTCTTAGCCTCCCTTGAGGAGGAGTTTCTTCCTTCTCATGCTGTAGATCAGTGTTAATAATAGAACATCATATTATTTATGGTTATAACTGTATTACTTTATGCTAAGTTAACTATATATTTAACGTAGATTCAGTCAGTCTCAATAAATCCTTTTATGATGTTATCATAAAGCCATAAGTCAAAAAAAGAAAGCATTTGAGAACTGTTAAGGGTATTTTCAAATGATATTAGATACTGGCAAGGAAGCTTGATACCTAATTGCAAATGGCTGTAAAAATTTGACTGTACTGAGACTGCAGGCCAGGTGGAGATTCCCACCTTTTCCTAATAGATGGTAGCTCTTCACAGAAATAAATCCAATGAATAACCCATGCTTTTGACTTTCAAGACACATTTTCTCTACCCAAACAAAGCACCAGGCTTTGTTTCACAGCTCTCTGCCTTAGGTGATAGTCCCAATCAGTTGCAGTTGAAGCAGCTGATGACACACAGGACACGATGAAGCAGTATCCTTCAGAATGGAGTGTTGGTGAACAGGTGCTACAAAAAACGTCTAGGAAACATGCAACTCCTATTTCTTCCCAGCTTGAATCTCTATCAGCAAGTTATTCTTCCTGCCAAAGACAGTGAATTAAAAGAAGGGGAGAAAAACACAAATACATACACGAATGCAAAGCACAGAAACTCCATGTAGATCATGCAACACTCATTGCAGAGTATGTCAAAGAAAAATGTGAAGGAATAATTCCCACAGTAATAAACAAGTAGCCCCAGGTGGATGGAGAGCGTTCTTGAAGGAGTCCATGACAAAGACTTGGCCGTAAATGTGAAATTTGATTAATTGTACATATTGGCTATTGATCATTTCTCTCACAGTAATGAGAATTATCAAAATCTTGATAATTCAAAAGAAGAGAAATTGGATAGAACTGAAACAGAAACTATTTCCTTAGCCATTTATGATTAAAAGTTTCCTAACTGAAAAGAAACAGAACCCCCAGTCTGTTCATTGTTAATATATATTTTTATGCTAATGTGAACTGTATACCAAAATATTTATAGTTCTAATTTCATAGTGCGGCTTGAGTCATCTAACTTAATCATACTGCTTTCTTTAAAATTTCTCAATTATAAAAACTAGATATAGCTGTAGATGCAGCTATAGTTGCCCTGCAGACAAAAATTCAAGAGCTTGGAGCCATAAAAACTAGAAAGCAGAGTACCTTCTGCAATGTGGACTTTACAAGGCTTACTGTGGTCGGGATGCACTCTAGGTTTCACAAGTACAGATACCATTAATTTCCCGTCACCTCACAGAGGGCTAAGGGAGAGGAATAAAAGTCTGTAATACTACAAACCACTCCCATCACTCAAACCACTCATGCCAATCCTTCCTCTACCACAAAACACGCATGCACTCTCAAAAATAAAAATAAAATAATACACACACACACATCAACCCTACAGGATTAGTATCTCATCCTTACAATCTCACTAACCTTAGTTACTTTCCTTAAAGACCTTGTCTCTAAATAGTTACAGTGGAGGTTAGTGACTATGAATTTGGGAAGGAGGAACACAATCCAGTTCATAGCAATATAACAATGTTCAAAAAGCAGGATATAAATTATGTTTGCTCTGTGATTACAGTTACATGAAACATATGCAGAGTAAAAAGGAGTAAGGAAGGAAATGCATGAAAAGGGGAAAATTAATTGTGAGAAAAAATTGGTTTATTCTTTTTCTCTATTTTCTGACATATTCTAATTAAAATATCATTTATCTCTTCAAAGTATTTTTGAGTGATTTACATTCTAAGATAGACCGTGCACCATAGTAGTTGGTGAGAGATTGTATATCTTTGCCCTTAAGAAGTGCCAACCAGTTTAACAAATGTAGCTGCAACACACTTGTCCACATGGCCCAAGGGAAGGGACTTGAGCCAGTACTGACCTGAATAGAGAGGGGCAGTGCTCTTCCTTTCATTTTGATCAGTAATAGTTCAGTCATTTACCTTACCCATGGATTAAGTCCATCCCATGAGAAAAATGGAAAAAATAAAATAAATGGAGAGTTTTAAACCACCAAACACCCAATCTACTGGAAACAACACCACAAGAAACATAGCTTTCCGACTATTCTGTCAGTCTCAAATATAGACTAAGTATTACAGGTATAAGGAACTATAAGATTTTTCAGGCACTCCTCTGTAATTACAAAAACGTGTTACCATAAGCCCGAGAAATAAGACAGACTCTGAAGAATTCATTAAATGCGAAGCATAATGCAAAACTCATCTTCCTTCTGTTCCCACTGCTCCCTCAACAAGCCCCTAGAACAAACCTAAACAAAAGGCTTAAAAATCAAGTGTAGTTTTAGAGCCAAGGTTGATTTGCATGTGAGAAGGACACATATGCAAAATCTAGTTCACACTGTGAGTCCATTCAATTCAAATACTCAAAGTGTATGTCTTTAACATTTGAAATCTGGAGAAAAACACAAATTCAGAGACTCATGGACAAGGCTCTGCCTACCTAGAGCAGAAGCTGCTGGAGTCATAAACTAGTAGGAACATGTAAATGGTCATTTTGGTAATTTTCTCAAGGCTGAGTATGCACTAGCCAGAGAGGGAGAAACTCTTGAGAGCACACTCTTAGAGGGACCTCACAGTTTTATGGAAAACCCATAAAACTTACCTTAGGAAGCAAAAATACCCTTAGGAATTCTACCAGGTTCTCACTATGAAGAGCTAAGTAGATCCCCGACTAGCTTAAGCAAGAGGAGAGGAGAAGTGACCTTTATATGATATACCCAGAGCATCCTTCATTTCAAAAGCCTGTTCTCCCAGAGAAAAGATGTTTTCAGAGCTTTATTCCACCTGGGGGCTTTGTCCCAAACATCTAACTTTTCCATTTCAAATAAAGAGTAAGAAAATAAAATCTAAGAAACCCTTGTGAAGGTCACAGGCTCACTAAAAGACTGAGCAGTAATCATAAGATTATACAATGCTTCTCGCCCTCCAGACCTTACCATTACACCAACAGGACTCCGTTATAATAACAGAGACTACAGCTTAAAGAACTGCAGCATGGAGACTATCTAAGGATGAGCTTCCAGGGAAGCCCAATGACAACAGAGGAAACAAAAATAAGGACAAGAGAGAAACATAAAGCCCTAGAACCTACAGCTGCAACAAACATTAAATACAGCCCAACTCTGACCCAGATTAACATAGAACCTCACAGTATTAACACCTATTATTTCCCATTTTAAAAAGGAATTTTTAAGAACACATAATAATTGTATGTATTTATATGAGTACAGTGATGTTTTGATTAAAAGCATATTTGCCTCAGTTCCTACTTCCCAACATAACGTGTGCAGTTTTCAACAAAAAGTTGGTTAAAAAACAACATCTGAAGAGAGGAAAAGAAGTCATTATTTGAAAAAGATACTTGCACATGCATGTTTACAGCAGCGTAACTCACAGTAGTAAAATTGTTGAACCAACCCAAATGCCCATCCATCAATGAGTGAATAAAGAAACTCTGATATATGTATACAATGGAATACTACTCAGCCATAAAAAGGAATGAATTAACAGCATTTGCATTGACTTGGATGAGATTAGAGACTATTATTCTAAGTGAAGCAACTCAGGAATGGAAAGCCAAACATCGTATGTTCTCACTGATATGTGGAAGCTAAGTTGAGGGTGCAAAGGTATAAGAATGATACAATGGACTTTGGGGACTTAGGGGGAAGAGTAGGAGGGGGACAAGGAATAAAAGACTACAAATATGGTGCAGTGTGTACTTCTTGGGTGATGGGTATGCCAGGTTCTCACAAACCTCCACTAAAGAACTTACTCATGTAACCAAATACCACCTGTACCCCAATAACTTATGGAAAAATAATTTAAAAAAAAAATGTAAGCTTCAGAATCAGACTCAGATATGGCATGGATTTTGGAATTTAAAACTATGATCATACATTAAAGGCCTAATGAAAAATATTTTTTTAAAAAAGTACAGATGAATAAGGTAAACACAAAGATGAAGACTTCAAGCATAAAATCAATGTGATTAGCCAAAAACATCGTAACAAAAATGAAGAATACCTTTGATGGGCTGGCTCATCAGTAGATTGAACATGTCTAAGGAAAGAATCAGTGAACTTGAAGATAGTTCAAATAGAAATTTTTCAAACTTTCTCTTTTCTAAGAGAAAAACAAAGAACTTAAAATGTAAGAAAAGACCATCCCAGAACTGTGGGACAATTTTAAAAGATGTAATATTTAGATAATTGGACTATCAGAAGGAGAAGATACAGAGAATGAAGCAGAAGAAATATCTGAAGCAATCATGGCTCAGAATTTTTTAAAAATAAGTAACAAAGAGATATCAAACCACAGATCCAGAAAGCCCAGAGAACATGAAGCAGGATAAATAACAAAAATATCTAAACCCAGGCATAATATATTAAAACTGAAAAAAAAAAAAGACAAAGACAAAATCTTTAGAAAAGGTGGTGGGGAGTGGAGAGGAAGGGCAGGGAAAGACCTTACCTATACAGGAAGAAAGATAAAAACTACAGTGGACTTCCTGTCAGAAACTGTGCAAGCAAGAAGAGAGAGGGATGAAACACTTAAATGTCAAAAATAAAACCAAAAACCACCAACCTAGCATTTTATGTCCAGCAAAATTAGCTTTCAAAAGTGAAAGAGAAATAAAGACTTTCTCAAACAAAAACTAAGAAAATTTATTGCTACCAGACCGGCTCTGTAAGAAATGTTAAAAATTCTTCAGGGAGAAGAAAAATAGTATAGATCAGAATTCATATCTATATAACAAAAAGTGTGGGAAAAGAAATAAATGGCAAGTTCCATCTTCAACTGGATAATCTTTCAGCACCACAAAACCTGTCTCTCTATACCATAATTCAGCCATAAATGACATTAAATTTAGGGGGAATGTCACCTATGAGTATCTTAAAATGAAGCCTTTATTTTAAGTGGTCCTGATGAAGGTTTCTGCCTCCTTTCTTGAGGTAATTACATTGAAAATCATATAACGTTATCTATGTCTAAAGGGATGCTACAGACAGAATTAACTGATAGAGAAAGAAAAATCTATAAACGAGAGATCCTGGATCTTACTTAACTGAAAGGTAACTATTGAATAAACTGATGACTTGTGATGTCATTTAACACCTGTATACACAAAAATAAAAGCAGAAATCAGGAATAAAAATGGAAAAGCGAGGAAAGAGTAGAGATGTTGATTTGTCCAAGGTAACACAGCTGTCAAGTGGCGAACTGGAATTTAAATCCAGATCCTACTCCATATTGCCATGAATTACAAATAAATCATGAAATTCAGTTTCCCAAGCACACAACTAATAAGGAGACATTCTGCAACATACGAAAACTGACACCAGAATGGTACCTTTGTGACTAAAAAATTTCTATAGTCCAATTCACAGCCAAAAGAAGCTAACAAGAAAAAGGGGGGAAAAAAAACAGGGCAATCTACAACAGTCGTGTTAAGCTGCTGGTCACTGAATGCCAATGGGAAGTCTACTTGCCAAGGCTCTTCTTAAAAAGAAGTCAGAGTGGGACTGTTTTCATGGAGTCAGTTTCCTTAGTCCCTAGAATGGCTTATTTTAGCAGTTAAGACCTCAGAAAACAGACCTCTCACTGCCTACCATCCCCCAGGGCACCCTTCTGCTGATTAATCACAGCGGCTAGAACACACCAGCTAGAAAACATACTTCCCTCCTCTGAACAGGCCTAGCACTTAATCTGTATATCTTTCATCTGATATTTAATGTACGCTGGACAGGCAATGATACTTTTAAGTGCATTATGCTTATTTTCCTATAAAATCCTGAGCTATTTGAAAATAAGCACCTATCCATTATCTTCCAGAGCACCCAGTGGTATGCAGAATGCGCCGTAGATGCTCCAGCAATATTGGTTGACTAATTGTCTAGAGATGACAGGGAAGCTCTCCAGGTATTCAGGAGTGATGTTGGCGGAATCTTAATGAGCTAATGAGAAGGTGATGCCCAGATTACAAAAAGCAGAAATACAGTATGTTTGTTAAGAGGGTAACCATTCCTCTATTCGACGAACATTTCTGTACCTGTGCAGCACTGAGCAAATGAAGGATTCGTATTGAAAGAATGTGGCTATTAAAAGCAGAGTAGAATCAATCACCTTTTCTAGTGGGTTCCATGCTTTGTTCATATTAATACAGCATTATCATACTGCTCAGCTGGTTATATATGTGTTTGTCTATGTAGACTAAGAACTTGCTGACTGGAGAAACTCATCATCCTAGACCTGTCTAGTTCTCTTCACTGCATATGTGGTTTATAACTAGTATGCTTTATTTCTAAAATATATAATTTGCATTTATATTTTGTTCATCTTATTTTACAGTTAGTGAGCACTATCTCCCATCTGATGGAAGCCAGGCTTTAAGTGCAACTCTAAAATCACTGACAATTTAGCAGGAGCGCAGACAATGCCTGTTAGAAAAAAGTCCTTTGATGACAATGTTAGTCCCTAAATTTTATCTAGCAAAATTTCTCTGATGTTGGCCCTGATTTGCTAACTCATCCTGGCCATGCCATCATTATTACCACCCCAACAGGCTTTGGTGTTTAGCAGTCTTTTCCAATATCCTGATTCTTCAACTCAATAAATGGCTTTTGGTTCTCTCACATGCCAGCATTAAATGTGCCCATGAGCCCTGTCTTCTTGGCATGGCCTGATAGAAGTGTTATCTCCCTTTCAGACACCATGAACATCACAGTGACACAAAGATGATCAGTCTTTGCTATCAGATAATTCAGTCAGCACTGTCAAATTGAACTCCCTGCAATGATAGAAATGTTCTGTATCTGTGCCATCCCATCTGGTAGCCACTAGCCATATGTGGCTATTGAATCCCTGAAATGGCAAGTGCAACTAATTACATGAACTTTTAATTTTATCCCATTTTAATTCACTTAAATTTAGGTAGCCACAGGTGGCCAGCGGCATCTGTATTGAACATGCATGAGAGACAAACATATTATGACTACAAAAAAGACAACTTGGCAGGCACTCTCTCAGTAGCATGAACAAAATACTAGGTGAGCACAGAGTAAAGAATACTTAATTTGGCTCCAAAGGCTGGGGAAATTTAGCAAAATAGATGGCACTGAAATTGCAATTTAAGGGACAAATAAGATTTCATGAAGCAGAGAAAACAACACAAATAAACTCTATGAAGGAAAGATAGGTTATTGAAACCTAAGGGGTTTAGGAGTACAGAGATAAAAGATGAAATGAGAAAGACTGGTCAGGGCCAGTGATTTCCAGAGATGTGCAATAAAATACAGTAGACACAAGCCACATGTGGCTATTTAAGTTCAAATTGCATTCAAATATTCAGCAGTTGCAGTAGCTGCATTTCTGGGATCCACAGCCACACATCACTTGTGGCTACCACATTGGACAACACAGATAGGGGATATAGCCATCATTGCAGTAAGTTCTAATGAACGGTTTTATGTCTGTTTATATATGGTGTTTTGTTTTTAATTCATCTAAATCTTCTAATGGAATGAAGAGGGAAAAGAAGAAGAAGTATAAAGAAACTGTCAATAGGCCAGTTACAATGTGATGGGAAGAGAGTGAGTCAGAAGGGCACTGGCTATTTCCAAACAATCCTGTTTCTTGCCAGACATTATCATTGCTGCTGAAGACCCAACACTGCCCCTTATCAAACTCTGGGACAGCTCAGATTTTTCACCATTTGGCAGGAAATTTCTAGGCAAAGAAATGGGGCAGGGGATGAAAACAAGGAACTGTAATGGAAGAACAGTGGCAAAGAAATAAATATCTATTTTTTTCCATATGATTTGAAAAAGATAAGAATAGAAATGTTATGTTCAAGGGAAAAAAAAAGCAATCTCTTAATATACATGTTTTTCTGTTCCTTTTCCTATTTCACTTTTAAAAGGCCTCATATTGATTAATGACTGTTAGGTGTTCCCAGCTCTCCATGAGACTAGTACCCAGGCCAGCAATCCTCTGCTATGTAGAGTCAACTTAGAATCACACACACACACACACACACACACACACACGAAATATGTCCAAGCCATCTGTAACCTTTGTTCCTGAGTAGGGCCACTGTTCCCAAGTTCATCTCTGCTTACTCAGATAAGCTACGCCTGACCATGTGGAACTTTCATGTCCCTTTTAACCCTTTCCCTTAAAAATCAAAAACAGGCCCTAAATGGTTAATCTTTTCCTTTCTTTGCCCTGAACCTTGTTCAGTCCCTCTGTATCCAGCAGCTCTCAAAGAATCAGCAGTTCTTTTAGAGTGTCCATGACGCCAAGATTATTTTTGTCATGTTACTAAGACGTTGATATACTTTGGATCTGTGTCCCCACTTAAATCTCATGTCGAGTTATAATTCCCAATGTTGGATGTGGGGCCTGATGGGAAGTGGTTGGATTCAGGGGGAGGATTTCTCATGAATGGTTTAACACATCCCCCCATCTCCTTTCCTCCTGATCCAGCTGTGTAAGACCTGCATACTTCTCCTTCACTTTCCACCATAATTGTGAATTTCATGAGGCCTTCCCAGAAGCTGCCATGTTTCCTGTACAGTCTGCAGAACCATGAGCCAATTAAACCTCTTTTCTTTATAAATTACCCAGTCTCGGGTATTTCATTATAGCAGCCAGAGAATGGACTAATACAAATCATTGATCCTCTTCACTCTTTTTCTCTCACAGATGTATAAGGTATTTTCCTGAAACTACATGATGTGTAAGGATTCCATTGTTCTGATGGTTAATGAAATATGTGTTCCTGTATTCTTGGGTTTTCTAGAACTTTTTAAGGTTGTAGGTTTAGGATATAAATACATGCACTTCCAGAGGTTAGCTCAGTTTTTTCTCAGGATTTCTACTGAGATTTTGCCAGCTATTTCCATTTATACCATCTATAATCTGTGTTACTTCCTTACTGTCTAATAAGTTATTTTTAAAATTCCAAGTTTTCCTCATACCTATGCAGAAGCACAAGAAAAGTGCGACTGTGTTTTTTGTCTTCTTTTACAAAATTATTTTTCAATTTTTAAAACTTTTCTATTTTGTCTAAAGCATTATTTTAGAACTTAATTGAATTTTTTTCTAAAATAAATAAAAATACATTTAAAACATGTTTTTCTTGCATTTTTTAGGATAGACTGCTGGCTTACAGGGAGAAACTAGAGACATACTTTTTCAACTCACAGCTGCATTACCTATCTCTAAAATGCTAATAAAGATAATATTGACATATCAGAGAGTTCTCTGACTCATGGAAGGGAAGAAACTGCCCCAATCTGGGCAAAACTATAAATAAGAAATAAAAATAAGCAAATAAGCAAAAGTTATCTTTTCCTTGGTTTTATAGATAATTTACCAGGTGTGTCTCATGTAACAGAACACTGTTGAATAGTATGTTGGTGTCAGTTAAGGTGCAGTATGATATTGAGATTCAGCACCTAAAGCATTGGCTGAGAAGTGAATATAATAACTGAGACGTTAATGAAGCGTCTGCATTTGACATCTGCCAACTGCCTACTAGACGAAAAGTCTGTTAACAAAATCATGACACTGCCACTTTCCAAAAACACAGTAACTTAATAAATTAAAAACGTGTCTGTAAACAGCAAAACTGAGTTCTCCTCTGCACAACTGCACTTTTGTTTACAATTAAATGAGCCTATAGATATGGCTAGACTTGTTGTTTTGCTTAAATTTGTCTGGTATCAGCAACAACTAATGATCAAAGAATATGTTTTATGTAAGTGCTTGGCAACAAACACAGTGGTACTGACATATTCAAAGTGCTTAGTAACTTCTAAAAATCTCATGTTTTATTCTGGACCAACTATGTTGACATTTGCACTGATGGTGGAATGGGAATGGTAGATAAAATTGCTGTTCATTTAGCATAAATCAAGGACGTACCTCAAACTCTACCAGTGGTCATATTCTTCAATACCACATACTAGCACAGAGGAAAAATGCCAATGTATCTTGAGAATGTCCTTGATAAAGCAGGAAAAAGTAGTAATACTATATTTTAACCTTCGAGTGCATGTCATTTTAATATTGGGAAGAATGAATAAAGCTTTTCTGCAACACACCTAAGTCCAATGATTGTCTCAAGAAAAAGCACTTATGTGATTAAACTACAAGCTAAACTACCCTATTTTTTAATGCAGCAACATTTTTACTTGGAAGAATAACCAGTCATAATACTATGGTTACTTAGATTCGTGCATTTGGCAGACATTTTCTTGAAAATGAACAAAGCAAATCTGTCACTTAAAGAGAAACAATCAGTATTTGCTGCCAATGATAAAATTTGAGCTTTCACAGAAAATAAGAATATTGGAAAACTTGTATCCACTATTATGAGCTTGATAGCTTTCCAATACTTAGTGACTTTTCTGAGGAGGTTAGCAATTAATGAATGTGACTTTTAAAAATAAAACCAATTAACATTTGGAAGATTTGCATGACTCGTTGAGCTAGTATCTTCCAAATCACCAATGCAGGAAAATTATAAAATCATGCATGAATAAAGATATATTCAAAGTGTGAGATAGACCAATATATTTCAATTTCACAGAGCACATGAAGTTCATTGACATGGTTTCATATTCCACACTGCACTAACCTTTAAGAAATCACCACTTGTTGAACTTCGCAGTATCAAAGAATAGTAATGTTATCTGAAAAGACTATTAAAATACTCCCTTTTCCAACTACATATCTGTATAAAGTTTCTGCCAAATACACTTTAACCAAAATAGTATATTTCAACAGACTGAGTGTAAGAGCAAATGTAAGAATGCTATTGTTTTCTGTTAAGACACATAAAAGAGATTTCCAAGAATAAAAAAAATGCCTCTCTACCCAATAAATACCTTCCTTGTTCAGAAAAAATATAGTTCTTTTTAATTAAAATATGCCATTTAACATACAACAGTATATCATTGTTACTATTAGGGAAACTAGTATTTGTAATTTTTCTGTTTTTTAATATCTGTCTTAGTAAATACCAATATATATACACATTTTAAAAACCACTTAAGACGGGTGCAGTGGCTCACACCTGTAATCCCAGCACTTTGGGAGGCCAAGGCGAGTGGATCACAAGGTCAAGAGTTTGAGACAAGTCTGGCCAATATGGTGAAACCCTATCTTTACTAAAAATAAAAAAATAAAAAAATAAAAATTAGCCAGGAGTGGTGGCACACACCTGTAATCACAGCTACTTTGGAGGCTGAGGCAGGAGAATTGCTTGAAACCTGGAGGCAGAGGTTGCAGAGAGCCGAGATCAAGCCAGTGCACTCCAGTCTGGACAACAGAGCAAGATTTCATCTCAAAAAAAAAAGAAGATGAAAAAGGAAAACAACTTAAGATTATTTAATAATTTTTATGGGGTGAAAGGACTCACACCAAAAACTTTGAGAGCTGTTACTTTTAGCTATCCACAGTAAACAGTATCTTTGAAGCTGAATGCAACTTGTCCTGAAGTCTTACCACTGAAAAGAGAAAGGAGAGAGAGAAAACGATCATTGTGCCTTTTGACATGCTCCCCAGATTCTCAAAAGAGTGTTCTCTCTGGCTGGCCTTGATTTGGTATTGCTTCTCTTCTTTCCAGAGAAGTGCCACCCACTGACACCCACTTTCCACCTCTAATCCTGTGATAATGGAAAGAAAGAATGGAGAGGAAAGGAGTGAGGGTACCTTTTTTTGACTCTGCGCTGAGCATTGGGCATGGTTCTATTTCCTCCCAACCCATTTTTCAGTACTATAGGGATCCTTTATTGGGGACACTAGTGAGAGGCATCAGTGTGACTTACAGGACAGGACTGGCAAGCCTAGGTTCAGACACTGGCTCCACCTCTCACTCTCTGTGTCACTTTGGGCAAGTCATTAGTGTGATGGAGACTCAGTTGCTCTCCAGTAGATTATAGAGATGATTAACTTACAGGGTGATTGGGAGGGTTCCACAAAGCATGGATGTTATCCAGCACAGAGGAAGCATTCGACACATGTTAGTCCTTCTCTCTCTTACTCCTACTACCCTTTGTCCTTGAATCCCACTCCCACGTTCCAGGGCACTGAAGAAGTCAGAGAGCTGAGGAAACAGTGGGTGGACAGTCGAGCTATAGAACACCTGCCCCACCCCTCTTCCAGAATGGAGATGAGGATTCTTGTCACTATCCCTCCCTCTTCTCCAGCCTCTGCACAAGGAGACTTGGGATAAGTTACTTCCCCATGCTTCTTCACTCCTGACAATCTCTGAGGAATGTTGCCTTTGTGGAGGAAGAAGACGCTAAAAGTGATGCCCCAGGAGATTTTCAGCCTGAACCTTCATGCTGTGGGCAAAAGCCTCTCTGGTCTGCTCCTGGCAAAGTATAATGTTATTATAAGACCCCTTCAGCCTGGGGCCCAGTGTTAAACTGGTCGCTGTTGAATAAGATGAGTATTTTTAAGACAGACATATGGTGATTCTGGCAGACCTCCAAATGCATTGCTGAAGGATTTGGACTCTACATAGGACACCAAGAGGGACTTGGGTGAATACCATGCTGTCTTTGTCTCTAAAAGTTATCTGAGTGTCCAACACCCTGGTGGGGACAAGACCCAGTTGCTTGGGCAGGGCAGAGTGAGTTGGAACCAGAGCTGTGCTGGAGACAAGATTCCAGAGCCGAGCCATGAAGCTGTAGCAATAAATGGTTTTCCAGGGATTCTGCTCCAAAGCCTTGTGTTTATGATTTCTTCTCCAAGAGCCCCTCGGGGAAAGGGCCATGCCTCCATGTGACATTTTCCAACCTAATAAAGCAAGCCCTTCCTAGCGCTGCCATCCTGACCCTGCCCATCTCCCCAGGGCATTAACAAACCACCCCTGAGCAGGCTGCTCTTACCACAGCTGTGGTACCTCTACTGAAATGATGGTCAACGCCAGAAAGATCTTGTTGGTTTATTACCCAATTGATAAATTCCATACTTGAAGAAAACAAGTAAAATTTGAGATATCTCATACAGCTGGGGTAAAGAGGAATTAGTAGAAGACTGCTTTTAGAAGCAATGGGATTATAAATTTAAAAACTTAGCCCATCCACTTTTCTATAGCTCTAAATGGGTTTTCCAGTAGGATATGCCTAGCCAAACACTAACAGAGGCTGAACCATCAATCAGCTTCAAGGTATTCCTAGTAGTAATTTCAGCCAACTGTTAAATTTATAACTAAATGTAAACTTGCAGCCCCGTTGGAAGCCAGGCCTTGTTAAAAGGAAAACATTGTGTGTATCCTTCTCTTGGATGACCATCATGCTAGAAGGTGCAGTATATAAGAATCGCCTAATTGAGAGGATGGTGGTAACAAACCCTTCTCTCCAGCCCTCTGGATAACAGAGCTTTGAATTTGCAAGGCTGCATCAAAGTTAAGAGTCAACCCAGCCTTTTGAATGAGGAACCGCTGCAGGCACAAGGAGCTTGAAGCTCTAATTTGGACCATACTGAAAACACTCTGAGCATCGTGGGGCAGCAGAGAGGGGAGATCACATGTGGCTTCCAACCTGGTGCCATCACCTACTTAGAGTTCTTCAAGGGGAGGGTAGAAGGATAGATGGCTAGCTGAGAACAGTGGCATCTCTGGAAGGTGTGATTGTGGGATTGTGGCAGGGAGGGAGGGGATAGGTGACTAGCATGATGCACATTATACACTGAAGTGTTGACGAGATTGTAGAGTGTGCTGCCTTTTCCAAAAGAAAAATGGCAAAATAAGAATACACATAAGCATATTTGTCTACTTTTTATTTAAGAATACAGGTAATGAAAATGATTATCCATAGAAGCTGATGGGAATAAAGTGAAAAGAGTATAAGAAGCAATGAGATTTCTTTTGAGTGTATCTTTTTATATAATTTTGACTTTTCAATCATGTTAAGAGTTTACATATTTTTTAAATTGCAAAGAATATAAAAGGCAAACCCTAGAACTGAATAAAAACAGAAACAAATGATTCGAACTATATATAAAGTTTAAAACATATGCAAACAGGGAAAATAATTATTTCAAGTAACTTGAATACAATGGGATATGCAGTAGTCCCCTTTATCCATGGGGACTACGTTCCAAGATCCCCAGTGGACACCCAAAACCGTGGATGTCCTGAACCCTATATATATTCTGTTTCTTTCTATACATATATACACACCTATGATAAAGTTTGAGGTGTGACAGCACGACTAGCATGAATTTCTTTTTCCTTCTTTACAATTCCACAGATTCACTCTTACCATAGATCCTGGAAGAAAAAAAACAGCATATGCTTTTTTTTCTTTCCTTAAGTCAAGAACTTGCACATTTTCACTTAAAGGAAGCATCCCATGGCTTCTTTTTGGCACATCCAAATTGCCAGCATCACTCCTCTTGGGGACTGGGAGCATTATTAAGTAAAATAAGGGTGACCTGAACACAAGCATGGTGATGCCACAACAGTGATTCTCACGACCAAGACGGCCCTAAAGGGACTAACAGGCAGGGAACATCCACAACATGGAGGAGCTAGACAAAGGGATGATTCACATCCCAGCGGGACAGAGCGGGAAGGTACAGGACAGCACCAGATTTCATCATGCTCTGCAGTAGGGTGTGCGATGTAAAATGTATGAATTGTTTCTAAAATTTTCCATTCAATATTTTTGGAGGTTGACCGAAGATAACTAAAACACTGAAAAGTGAAACTTCAGATAACATGGGATTAATGTAGTCTGAGAAGATGAAATGCAACCAAATTGTGAATTTTACGGTTAGGTTTGCTGTTGCTAGTGGTGTTCATGCTGTGATTTTGAAACTACTTTGTTTGTGGTATAATAAAGAGTGAATGTGTAAGTAAATTAATATTGTAGGGAGCCAGGGTTTCCCTTTGCAAGAGGGAGATACAGATAAGGAATGAGAGAAGCTGGGGGAAAATTCTGTGGTTTTCTACATGAATAGGATGTATATGTATGAATTGCATGTGTGTATTTTTAAATACCACTCCCCACCAACAGGAACCACTATTCCATGAGAAATGCTGACTCCAGCCTGGGCAGTGAAAAGCCTGACACATCTTACGCCAGAATCAATCAAGAATCCAGGACTGATGGACACAGGTCAAAAGACAGAGGAGCTGTCTTGAAGAGGCTCTCACTGCCCAAGTCTGGGATGATTGCAGATCATAAGGAATAACAGTAATAATAAAATACAACGCCGAAGAAACGCAGATGTTATGATACTACTGATACTTGAAAAACAGAGAAAGAGAGATGAAGATAAAGGAGAAAAAGAAAGAAAAAAAATAAAAGATAGGAAAAAAAGAGGGAAGAGGAGGCAGAGGATAAGGAGAAGAGAAGAAGAGAAAAGGGGAGGAGAGAGAAGAGAAATAAGAACAAAAAGAAAATATCTTTTTACAAAAGAATGTCAACTAGTAAAGGTAAAAGGATTCGTAATATTAGAAAACCCTCCAGTATAATAGTTAAGGCAAAAATTATCAATGTATGTTTAAAAAAAAATAGAGTCTTTAAGTATCGCCTCACTGATTATTCAATTCCAGGGAGGGTGGGGGGAGGGGGAAAGGGACGGGGAGAGGATGTGCTTCTCAACAGAGAGATCTGGGGGTCAGCACCTTAACCAAATAGTCAAGCTCGCCATCACCAACAGTGGAACCACTGATACTGTATGCCCTTTTGTGTGAGGCCATGAGTACACACATTCCTTGTGTGGTGTTCTTGCCATAATTTTTTAACCTGAATTTAATTCTGAGGAAACTTTCAGATGAGTCTCACTCTTCAAAAGCTTCACTGTCATGAAGAACAAAGAAACACTTGTGGATTGGTCTAGATGGGAGGAAACTAAAGAGATACATAGGCAATGCAATATCTACAGGGTACAGAGAACCCTGTCGGGACAATTGGGAATATTTGACTTTATAGACTGTTGGGTGATGATATGAAATTATTAATTTCCTCGGATTTGTTAAGGGTGTGGTAGTGTATAAGAAATTCTCTCTTCCCTGGGAGTTGCATGCGGAAGCTTTTAGGAGTGAATTGTCATGATGTTTGCAGCCTTTTAGGAACGGTTTGGCACCAAGGCAGTGTGTTTATACATGCAGAGTGGGATGGAAATTGTGAGGCCAGATGATGCCATTGGAAAATCTGGGTGAGGGGTGTGAAGTATACATCATACTGTTAGTTACACGTGGCATGCTGGGTTTTTTTAAATTTTTCTGTGCATTTCTAATTTTTTCTTTTTTTCTTTTCTTTTTTTATTTGGTTTTGTTTTGGAGATAGCATCTCACTCTGTTGCCCAGGCTGAAATGCACTAGCGCAATATCAGCTCACTGCAACCTCCACCTCCTGGGTTCAAGCAATTCTCCTGCCTCAACCTCCCAACTAGCTGGGACTACAGATACACGCCAGCATGTCCAGCTAATTTAGTAGAGACAGAGTTTCACTATTTTGCACAGGCTGGTTTCAAACGCCTGAGCTCAGGCAATCAGCCCAGCCTCCCAAAGTGCTAGGATTACAGGTGTGAGCCACTACTTCTAAATCAAAAATAATTTACTTTTTAAGAAGAGGTTTGCCAAGATACCACACAAGCATTCCATGATTGTCCTATATCTCATGTTCAAAGGGAAGAATTCCTCTGCCACAATCTGAGTATGCTTTGAGGACAGAATCATGAAAGTTGTCACCAACGGAGATCCCCCAGCTTAATACTCCCAGGAGGTTTGGCTGAGGATGGATTCTTTGAGCTTCTTGCAGTAAACTGTCACCTCTAACAGCATTCTGTGCTGGAATATGCAGCCTCGTGTAGCCTCCTACTCGCTCTTCCACATATATAGGGTGTTTTGCAATAAAATTCCATTGGTTAGAATACCCTGGAACACTAAGCTTTTCAGGTAATTAATCCAAACCCCTCTAAAAATTCCTCCTCACTCCCAATCTTTTATGCTGATGCAATTTTTTTCTGGGTTTACTTTCCTGCCTTGGCAAAGTCAGGCTAAGTCTGTCCAGGACAAGCGAGGCACCACAAGCCCCTGGGATCATTTACATCATAAACCAGATTGCTCCAGGGTCTGCAGGGGGTGGGGGAATTTGAAATCCATACTGACCTCTGCAGATGCCCTAGAAATTTTTTCACAAATCCCTCACATAAATTTCTTTTTTTGCCATTTCTATATTTTCTGTTAAATAAGATTATAGGGGTTCAAATTAGCCCAAGATCCAGCTAATCAAAGTTCCACTTCATTATTTTTTAACTTTTTTTTTTTTTTTTTGAGATGGAGTCTCACTCTGTCACCCAGGCTGGAGTGCAGTGGCATGATCTTGGCTCACCGCAACCTCCACCTCCTGGATTCAAGTGATTCTCCTGCCTCCGCCTCACAGGGATTACATGTGTGCAACACCACACCTGGCTAATTTTTGTATTTTTAGTAGAGATAGCATTTCACCATGTCGGCCAGGCTGGTCTCAAACTCTTGATTTCAAGTGATCCGCCCACCTCAGCCTCCCAAAGTGCTGAAATTACAGGCATGAGCCACTGCGCCCAGCCTCCAGTTCATTTCTTCAATAACAGACCCATGAAGGAGGCTCTAGAATACATTTTGTCAATTCCATACAATTTTACAACCATGAGAATCAGCTGAATATTTACTAATTAGCTTAGAATTGGGATGGTTATGAATTTCTCACATTTTAAATATGTATGAGGATGAATTAATTAGGTGATGAAATTGAGAAATATTTTTATCTTGGATACCTCCTGTTATTTAATATGATTTTGTCAATGCCATAATTTTTAAAAAGTATTCAGGGACTACCGCTTCTCAGCTGGTTGTATTTTCCTCCTCTAGCTTTATATTATACTTTGCAGCAAGATGTCCATCCCCATACTCTGCAGTCACAGCAAAAGGCAAACAGTACAAGTACTGCCATTTCCAGGTAGAGAATCCATTCCATTGTATGACTATAACCCAGGCTTTCTCAACCACTGAAGTTACCCTATGCATTGTAGGGTGGTTAGCAGCACCGCTGGTCTCTCATCACTAAATGCTAGTAGAACTCTCTACCTCAATCAAAATAGAGATAATCAAAACTGTTTCCAAATATACCAAACACTCCCAGCGGTGGAGGGGCAATGGCAAAGCTGCTCCAGGTTAAGAAGGTCTGCTGTCACCCAAATGAGAAACCAAATTAAAAACAATGAAGACAGAACCCCACACCATCCCCATTTCTGACATTACAGCCCTAATTATTAGAGAGAGAGGAAGTATGGTTTCACGCAACAACGCCGAGGTAGACACTGGAAGCGCAAACTCTAATCCTGATGCTGGCCCTTTCTTGTGATGTTGGCCTTCACAACTTGCCCAAGACTTCTAGTTTGCCACCTTTAAAATGAGAATCAAGCCATAACTACCTTTTCCTAGGATTAGGAAGTACACAAATAAGATACCATCAAGTGTGTGTTAGCCAGCCAGGTTGCTATAACAAAATGCCACATACTGGGTGGCTTAAACCACAGATATTTATTTGGAGGCTAGGAAGTCCAAGATCAACACGCTGACCAATTTGGTTCCAGATAAGGGCTCTCTTCCTGGCTTGCAGAAGGTTGCCTTCTCACTGTGTTCTTATTCAGAGGAGAGACAGCAAAAGGAAGCAAGCTCTCTGGTGTCTTTTCTTATAAGGCCACTCATCCCATCATGAGGGCCCCACCCTCATGACCTCATCTAAACCTAATCACCTCCCAGGCCCCCACCACCAAGTAGGGTATCAGCATACCAATTTTGGGGGGACATATTCAGTCCATAACAATGTGCAAGTATTATGTTACCACCATAAACAGTAAAAATGCTAGGATTATGAAGGGAGCTGACATTTTATAGAATGCTAGTCATGCACCAAGCAATTTAATATTTTGTTTTTCATTATTCTCTGAAGAAACATCATTTCCCCTGATTTTACAGAGTAGGTAGCTGAAGCCCATAGAAAGCAACATTCCCAAGCTTACATAGCTGCTAAGTGAGAGCAGCGGGCTTGTAACCTTAGCACCCTGTCACTCTCTCATGCAGCACTCCACACTTCCTCCTGGGCAGCACTGTTATCACAGACCCACAACCTTTCCATGGCGCTCTATTATAAACTGATGCAAATTCTGCTTTATTCCCCATTTTAAATTTGTGCAAATGTGTATACATTTTTCCATGTATATGTCAGATGCAGTATTTTTATTTAGAAAAAAATAGTTTGTCAATATTCTATCTTAACAAATTATGATATGCTTCTCCCTCCTTTCCTCCCTTCCTGTACTCACTCATCACCCTCGATTCCTTTCTAGCATTATTTATGGGACAATATATTAGGGCCAGTTGCAATATACCCATGGCAAGGAGTAATAGATATTATATTTTTAAATAGATATATTTTAAAGCTATGTATGTGTGTGTATACACACACACACACATAAATTCTTAGCCACAATTATGAGATTCTTTGTTACACAAAGATTCTGTGACTTTAAACAACTTGAAAACTTCTAGCCTAGAAAACTCCAGGACTTAGACCTTCCAGAAGCCAAATTTTACCAGACTCAGATGCCTGAAACAAACTTTGGGACTTCATTATTTTAGTATGTTGACACACAGAGATTAAAATGCAAATACACACACACAGAGCTGTCCCAAGAACCAATATTCTGCACAGAGAGCCAAAATCAGCTAGGAATTAAGTAACAAAAGAGGCCCACCACATAAAGTGCTTGTCAAACACAGGGGAAAGCAATACTTACTTTTGTTTGCTTGTTCTTCTTTTTCAGACCGATGCAGGGAAGAAGAGCAGGCATTCCCAAGAGCACAGAGGGTAATGGATTTCCAAGATCGCAGAGAAAAGCCTTCAGCCTCCAAACCTGGCTCTCAGACCTCACCATTCCCACAGCATCTGTGAGTGTCTGGACTCGACCAGAGCCTGGTAAGAGGGATGCCAATTAAATCTCCATCGGGCAGCATGAGCACTGGAGGTCCTCTGCCAGCTGTGTGACCTTAACTTTTACATCACTTCTCTCGGTCTCCTTCTGTAAAATGCCAGTTACCCCTCTATCTAATTCACCTGTGAGCCATAGAGTGGATTCCCAATGCATTTCCACGAGCTAAGCATTGGTTCCAACAATAAGGCAGAGGTTCTCCCTGACAATTTCACTTCTAAAACTAGACCTACTGAATGGTCTTCAGTGCAGAGTGACTGAGTGAATGTAGGAAGACTCTTATCTCCCAAATATATCTCTACTAAGTGCCTAAAAGTCTGCTATGAGTTGCTTTTCTTGAGACCTTATACTAAGTGCTATACTCTGGAAGAGATTCCAGAAGGAAATCATTAACTCCTTAGAATGCAAGAGTACATGTGATTCCTGGAGAGACCCTGAACATCAAAATACTCAAAAGGAAAGATAGTGAGAAATGCAGAGAGGACACAGGCTGAGGCTCAGTTGGCCTTGAAGTAGCACTGCAAACAAGACAGAGAAGTTCGTGGGGTCTTCACCAGCATAGTGCGGTATCCCATCGAAGCCCTCAGGTCCCTTGCTGAGAATGTGAGACGCTGCCATGCAGGGTGCGAAAAAAAGAATTCTGAGCCTGAGAACTAGACATCCAGCATCCTAGATCCACTGCACTGCTAATCTAGCTGTTTGACATTAGGTAAATCACTTCACATCTGGGATGAAGTACTTTCATCTTTAGAATGATTGTGTAGGATTAAATAAAATCGAGGGTCCCTTTAAGTTTGAATATTCTGTAATACTTTTGTCCTGCTCTTCTAACTGCCTACCTTCTGCACAACAGAATTGGCTCCTTCTTCCTGTCTCGTGGCATGGTGGCATGAAAGTGGCTTGTTTCATCTGCTTACATCAGTGTTGATCTCCCTGTACTAACCCGTGAGCTCTTTGAGAGCAAAGACCTCACTTTATTCCTTTGTTTCCCCAGCACACTGCCTGGCAGAGATTAAGTTTGCAATCAGTAATGGTTGAAAAGACATTTTAAATATAAAGCTCTGCACAAGCGTAAGATATTCTTTTTATCTGTTTCACCCTAACCAGCTCTGGGTTGCCCTTGCCAAGCCTTTAGGCCATAGTGTGGGAAACTCCAGAACTGAAAATCCAGCCCTTGCAAAACCTGTTTTGTTGTTTTCTCTTTAAAAAGAACATATTGCCTTTATTTTTTAAGCCCAGGAAGAAATAAAAGCCCTTTCTCAAGTGCCCAACTAGAATTGAGTATGAATAGGACTAAATTAGTTTAAGGTGTACTAAAATCAAACCACCAAACCAAAGCTACGTACATGGTGCGGGAGGTGGGCGTCTCCTGTAATCAGCTCCCCTATCTCCACTTGGGCCCCAATCATACCCATCACTGTGTTTTCTGGCCCAGCACTCTCATGAGGCTTTTGTGGCTAAGCATATAACACAAACAACTGTTAGGGAAAGCTGCTCTTCAGGTGAATTGTATTTGAGTTTATTCAAAGCTGGGAGCCTCAGGCCCTCGTCCAGGGTAGGCCAAGCTGAAAGTTATCAACCTTCTTTGGTTCACCCATCATCAACCAGCCTCTGCCATCAGCTGGTTTCAAACAATCCAGAGAATTTGTACAAGGTCATTTCCCAGGCAAAATGAAAACAGCCAGGTGACTGACCAGCGGTGAACAGGAGCCATAATTAACAACAGCAGAGTCTTCAAGCATGAAGGTTTGGATTGAGTTCAGATAATCACCCCAAGGTTGAAAGACATTCTCAAAACCTTGTGGATTCCAAATTTAGACCGCCATGTGGCTGAGAACAATTTGAGTGATGCTTTCTTGGACGGAAGCCATAGTTTCTATTCCAGGTTGGGCCCAAAGAAAGGCAAAAGATAAAGAAAAAAAGATAAACTCTAACAGGTAAGATTGAACGGATGGGCTGAACAAGAGTTTGAATTGATAGATGGATAGACAGACAGATGGATAGAGATATAATACAGAGATGAATATGTCTTAATTTGTGTGGTAACCAACCATTCTGGAGCATTTGTATTTTATGACAATGAATAAATTTATGATAATGCATAAAGCTAGCTTTGCAGCAAAAAGAGGAATTTGGATTAAGAACTGTAGTGATTAAGAAAAAATAGAGAAAGAGGTATGGTATAGGTAAAGACAGACAGATACAGGTTTATGTATATATATACACACACACACACACACATATACACATGTATGTGTATATATGTATATACATATACAGATAAAGACAGATATAGAGACAGAAAAAAAATGTATAGATGTCTATAAAGAGGAAAATAGAGAACATTCCACGGCCAACAGGCATCACTTAGCCCTGGAGGTTGAGTCACTATCCTATCAAGGGCAAAGCAATGTCCTTTGGCAGTCAGCCACAGTTCAAGATTCAGTTGTTGATCATGCCCTTCCTAATCCTGACACTGATGCAGTTATCCTAGAGTAGCATGTCCCTAAAAAGAGTAGAAGCCGTTCAGTATCTGCAGAATGTCTGGCAACACAACACTGAGGGAAATACTTATAGCTGCATTTTTTTCAATTGAAAGGGAGACAGTAAAATTATTCTCTCATATGTTGAATGCACAAAATACCTTAATGTAGGTTATCTTTCTTGACACAGACAATCTATGAAGCAAGCAGAAATCCCTATCATTTGATTATTGGGTTTTTATTATTTACCATTTAAAGGATAAAGAAACAAAAGAAAACAAATGAAAAAACCAACTGAGCCTAAGGAAAGTGTGTGCCTTATGTTGGGTCACATCTCTAGGTAGGAATACTCAGGACCCAGATCTCCTGTCTGGTCCATTTCTTTATCCATCACTCTATGCATCTGTCATTCAGTGATCAAAGGTGTCCACAGAAGACTATATTTACAAATGTCTGACCTAAAAATCATAACTAGGAGGGTTCTCAGCATGCCTACATTTATTTTGTTTGCTTGTTTGAGTTTTTATTTTTTTAATATGCCATGTAATCTTGATCCAATCACTTATTTGGCAGTGAAATTTAGACTTCTTTTCCAGTTACTTCCTCAGGACTAATACAATGACTCAACATTGCAGCTGTGAGGAAAGATACACATTCTGCCTTCAGCATCAGATTCAAGATCAACTCATGACTAATGAGTGTCAACTATATGCCAAGTATTAATATGCATCTTGTGTTATTTAATCCCTTCTTTGACCTGGAAGTGTAGACATAGTTTCTCCATTTTACAGAGGAAGAAACTAAGATACAAAGTGGTGAATAACTTGCTAAAGGCAACACACCTGCCATTTTCTTTATAAGGTTAAATACTAGGGTCAAATCAATGGAAACAGAAACACAGAAGTTTCAGAGGAAGGTGAAATCATTTCCACCTGGAGAAGTTCAGGAAGTGGGTGCTCAGTACTGAAGTATTGCAGAGGCGTCTCCTAAAAACTGAAAATGTGTGATGAGAATTGTGTCTCTCCTCCTGCCCCTTTATAGGAGGGTGTGGCATGCCCCCAGGCTGTCTTTTGCACTTCTTTATGCGAATGATGACAAAATGGCCAAAAATATAGAGCTGGAGAAGTCCGGGATTCCAGATTGCTTTAAAGTGGAGGTCTGGGATGAAGGGAGTTGAGCATAGGACAGCAATTAATCAGTGTAGGCTGAGTTTTAGGGAAAAAAAATTGGGGAAATTTTGAGAGAGTGAAACATGAAATTAAAGACAGCTGCTTACCCCTGTGACAGAGTTGAAGGGCGAGCAGCAAAGAAGTGCCCAGTGCCATGGGAGGCAGTGTAGCCTGTTGGTGCCGACCCCCATTGCCACAGTTCAAGTTCTGGCACCTCCACTTACACTGTAGGAAACCATCTCTTATCTTCAGGTTCATGATCTGAAAATAAGAAACACCAATCAAAAGAGTCATGGTGACAATTAAGTGAGACAATTTGCATAAAGTGCTCCAATTGGTATAGAAATACCACTGCAACCCAGCTTTGGAGCAATGATTTAAACTATAGTTCAATGCTTTATTGAATTTTGGACTTGTGTTTCTCAGAATGTGTCACTAATGTAATGAGGATCAGAGGGGAGGTGCTATTTTGAACAGGATGGTCTGAGAAGGACAAAATTGAACCAAGATGCAGGGGAAGTCAAGAAGAGAGTTATGTCAATAGCCTTAGGGGAAAGTGTAGGAAATAGAGGGAACATCAAGTTAAAAGGGTCTTGCACGTGTTCAAAGAACAACAAGAAGCCAGTGTTGGTAGAGAAGCCAGAAAGGGGAGAGCAGTAGGAAATGAGGTTGGAGCGATGGCCAAACCCCAGATCAGGTAACATCCTGTAAGCCGTGGTCAGAACTTCAGGTGTCATGTTAAGTGTAATACGAAGACGGACACTAGAGAGTTTTGAGGAAGATGGTGGCACCTATTTTGCCTTTTAAATTCCCAGTCTGGCACCTGTGCACATAACAGACAACAGGAGGAGCAGCGTGAAAGCAGGGAGAGCAGGTGGGAAACTCTTCAGTGTTAGGCCAGAGAGGGCTGGGTTTGGACCAGGGAGTAGCTGTGTAAGTGAAGAAATATGTTCAGATTTGAAATCATTTTTAAGGAACAGCAAAGAAAATTTATAGATGAATTGGGTATGGAGCATGTGTGAAAATAGAAAAGATTTGGGCTTGAAAAAAATAATTATTACTACTTTTATAATCTGTATAATCATCCCCTATACTGAACATGCCAATTGTTTCTAGAAGGCTTAGTATTATAAGACAATATAATTGATGTCATACAATAGTAATAGTCAGAACGGCTATTATTAAAAAGTCAAAAAATAACAGTTGCTGGTGAGGTTGCAGAGAAGAGGAATGCTTATACACTGTTAGTGGGAGTGTAAATTAGTTCAACCACTGTGGAAAGCAGTGTGGCAGTTCATCAAAGACATAAAAACAGAAATATCATTTGAGCCAGCAATCCCATTACTGGGTATATACCCAAAGGAATATAAATTGTGGTATTATAAAGACCTATGCACGTATGCAAAGACACAGAATCAACTTAAATGCCTGTCAATTTAAACACCACCTCTTCCTCTCAAAGTGCTGGATTACAGGCCTGAGCCACCACGCCTGGCCATAATATTCTTATGCATATAAATCACCAACTTGACTAAAGAAGTACAAACCCAAAACAGAAGAGTAGCCATGAAAAAGCTGAAAAAAAGAGTTTAGAGAATTACTTCAAAAGTTATTTCCTGATCCTCTCCCTCCTCCCACCCTCCACCCTAGGACCTACTGGAGGGTGGAGGGTGGGAGAAGGGAGAAGATCAGGAACAATAACTAATGGTAACTAGGCCTAATACCTGGGTGACAAAATAATTCGTACAACAAACCCCCGTGACATGAGTTTACGTATGTAACAAACTCTGCATGTGTACCACTGAAATTAAATGTTTAAAAAAAGTATAAAATTTTGTTTATGCAATAAATAGAATAAATTCTACCTATTTTGACAATTTTTCTTGTTAACTTCTGAGTTATTGACATGCAAGAAATATTAGCCTTTTATATATATACATTTGTGCTTATTTCCTCTCTCCATTTATCATTTTCTTTCAAAAGTTTTTGATATCTAGTACCATAATATTTTTTTAAAGTTTTGTGTAACCAAATCTGTTGATTTTTCTTTTATGATTGGTAGGTTTCTTTAAAAGTTTAAAAGAAGATAAAAGTAAAACCACGTATACCAGGACCTTTTCTTTTTGAAGTAATTCTCTAAACTCTTTTTTTCAATTTTTTTCATGGCTACTCTTCTGTTTCAGTTTTGTACTTCTTCAGTAAAGTTGGTGATTTATATGCATAAAATTATGGCCAGGAGCGGTGGCTCACGCCTGTAATCTCAGCACTTTGAGAGGATGAGGCAGGCAGATCACTTGAGGTCAGGAGTTCGAGACCACGTGGTTAATATGGTGAAACCCCATCTCTACTAAAAAATACAAAAATTAGCCGGGCATGGTAACACAGGCCCGTAATTCCAGCTACCCAGGAGGATGAGGCAGGAGAATCACTTGAACCCAGAGGCAGAGGTTGCAGTGAGTCCAAATCACAGCACTGCACTCCAGCCTGGACAATACACCAAGACTCTGTCTCAAAAAACAAAAAAAAGAAAATTATTTATTTACATAGTGTTATTAGTATCATCGGCATACACTTGCCTGTAATACCGTTTTGCTCCTTAAATCACCTCTTTCTGTAAGGTACATTCTCTTTCTTGCTTCTAATATTAAATCTTTGCATTTTTACTATATTGGTGATTAATATTTGCCAGAGTTTAGTCTATCTTATATTAAAAATACTTTATTAAAAATAAAAACTGACTTTGGGAGACCAAGGCAGGTGGATCATTTGAGGTCACGAGTTCAAGACCAGCTTGGCCAACATAATGAGACCCCATCTCTACTAAAAATACATTTAGCCAAGTGTGGTAGCAGCCACCTGTAGTCCCAGCTACTCAGGAGGCTGAGGTAGGAGAATCGCTTGAACTCCGGAGGTGAAGGCCCCAGTGAGCTGAGGTTGTACCTCTGCACTCCAGCCTGGGTGAGAAAGTAAGATTCTGTCTCAAAAAAATAATAAAATAAAATAAAACAAATACTTACTGGATTTATTAATGCATTAGATTACCTTTAGGCATTCTAATTTTATATCAACCTTCAAAAATTTCTTCTTGCTTCCTTCAGTTTTTTTTTTTTTCTTCTGGCTGCTTGCATTTCTCAGTTTAATTCTCTTTCATTTTTACTGTTTATTTCTGAAAATATTCAGAGCAGTGACATTTCTCAAGAACAACACTGGCATAAGTTTGATGTGTGTATTCTCATTGCTGGTTATTTTCTAATCAGCTTATTACTGCAGTTTCGATTTCTCTATTAACCTAAGAACGATTTAAGGTCACTTTTAAATTTAAAACTTTTACTGCTAATTTTTCTGTGTATCATATTATGATTTAAGAAACCCCTCCCCGGTTAAGTTCAGTGGAAAGAATGTTCAAAGAAACCAAATATGTGAACAGCTGTGGGTAACTCATAATGAATAAAAAATATTGATCTACCTCTTAAAATTTTGCATCCCTGCAGCAATTGCTGACAGCTACACAGCTGCTGTCTCACAGCAAACATGGGGGAGACTGAGGAGGTGCTGTTCGAAAGGAATAATTTGGGAAATTTCTCAGAAACCTTCATCTGTTCATTCTTGAAACATCACATGGGTTTGGTTGGTTATCTCCCCTTCCTGACGTGCTGATAAGGCCACTGAGCATGGCCTCTGTGTACCAGTGACCCCTTTTCAAGTTCACAAGATCAACTGCCAGCCTGGCTCCGTGACTCTCAGTGGAAGAGGAGGTGGTGGTGTTCACAGCAAGTAATAGTTACCTACAACACAGCAGGATTAAGATTCCTCAAATGCCTGGTATCTTGTGGTCACTGCTACCTGTATCTGTCCAGAGAGAAGGCAGTGAGGAGAACAGTGGTGGCCTCAGACTCTAAAGCCAGCTTACTGCCTGGGCATCGTGGGAGTTTGCACAGATTTTTGGATGAGATGACCCAAAGTGGCCTTCTGGTATCAACAGTTTCCCCTTGAAAGTTTGCCATATCCTTTTCTAAGGAAACCACCAAAAAAAAAAAAAAAAAAACCTGGCAGGATATCATTTTAAATGCCTGACTCTGTGCCAGGCTCAATGTGACTATAACCCAGAGGTCAGCTGGGGGCCTTCTGCTCCTTGCATTCTTGACTTAACTTCCTTGAATTGCTGCACCCCTCACATATTGCATCAGACCTCCATTTCCGAGGTCTGGGGAAGTTCAAAGTTTGTTTCCCATTCATGCTCCTCCTTCAAGGTTCTGTGAAATCACAGAGATGTTCAGTCTCCAGATCTGCCTTCCCACCCACTCATGAGGCAGAATCAGCCTTTCTTCCACACCTACAGCAAAGCCCAAGACACCCATCTTCTCAGATTACTTGAGGATCAGGGTAGAGGCCAGAACATCAGGAGTGCGGCATGCTGTCATCATGTTCACCCCATCTGCTGGGTCCTTCTCTCTGCAGTCCTCACCATCTTCCTCCTGAATACCCCAATTCCCCAGCTCCAAATATTCTTTTCTGTCTTATGTGAAGAAATCTTTCTCCTTCAGACCTTAGCACCAAGTACCAGAGGCTCAATTTCTACACTGAATACACTAATGAGACATTTTTCTAGGGAAGGAGCTGAGACACTCTCGGAGGAATTCCAATACATGCTGTGAGAGGGAAACACCTTCTTTTAATTAAAAGAGGAGCATCAAGTGCAAGAAGCAGGAATCGGGCAACTCTGTATTGTTTCTGCTGCAGGTAAAGTGCTTCAGGGGACCTGGAGCAGTCCAAGGCTGGGCTGGCCTTGAGGTCACAGTGTCACAGGAGGAAGAGGTCACTTCCGGCTGCAAGCCTCTGAAGAGGAAGAAGTTAAGACAGTAAATTTGCCACAAATAAGGAGCCAAGGCACAGATAAGAGCCCCAGGCATGGTGGCATCCACCTGTTCTCAATTCAGTACACATGAATTCACATATAGGGAAGCAGGCAACATTTGTCTCCTGAAAGGATCAAAACAAAATGGGAATGAGCTTGGAAGTAAGAGAATGGGAGACTTCAGAGCTAAAAAGCAAAACCAAAGGCTGAAAGTAATGGGAGTTAACGGTCTGTGACCCAACCTTCCTGAAAAAGACCAGTAGTCAGAATAAGTGACCTCATGAGTGATTTAAAGCTCCTTTCTTGGGAAAATGTCTGGGAGTCCACTTGAGAGGCTCAAGCTGTTTTTGTCTTGAGAGTCCATTTGGATCCATGTAGCATGGAGAGGTAAGGAAGGTTACTGCTAATGCCATCTCTCAGAGGAGCAGAGACGGCATTAACAGTAACTGCAGTGGATCAGTGGTATCACGTGTATTCTTTAGTTTTCACCATCTATAGAGTAGGTATGAGTGTATCTCAATTTACAGGTTAAAAAAAAAGTTCAAAATGATGATGTGAACTGCCCAAGATCACAGAATGATCTATGCAGTGACAAAGCTGGATTTCCACCATGGAGCTGCCGCCTCCAGAGCTCCAGAGCCTTATAATCTAGAGAGAAGAGTAAACAGATATATGTTAACTCAAAGTCAAGGCAGACTAAGATAAACATGTAATAAAAGAATAAGCCACAAGCATGAGGACTGTCAGGGACGGAAATGTTAATCTTGCCCTTTTGCTGCTGCCTCATTAAAATTTGCACTGACCACATCACAGGCAGTGTCAGGAGAGAAGAGCTACAGTGAGGAAGTGAGGAAGCAGCACCCAGACTGCATCTGCGCTGTAAAGAACAAAGCAAAGGGTAGACGCTTGAGACACAACCAGATCAAAACTGCAGTGAGCACTGTCTCCCTGCTGGTACATGACTCAAAGCAAAAAAGCATCCTCAATGCATGAAGCTTTAAGGAGAAGGCACAGTACTGGGAGCCAGGAGAACTAAGCTTTCAAGCTGCAACTTTTCCATCATCTTCAAGTGTGATCTGGAGCCAACCACAGACAGCACTTTGAAACACTGGGCCACATTGTCTGCAAATTTGAGAATTAGACTAGATTGATTTCCCCATTCCTTTGCCTGCCCTGAGTTTCTAGGGTTTCACCATGATGCCATGGACTCTGTGGACAGTCATGCGCAGAGCAAGGCAGCCCCTGAACAGACACCCAGAGAGAGGACCTCACACAGCATAAACCACCTGTGTTTATTCCACCTGACCACATCCTAATCGGCAGGGTAGTGCTATTGTCAGGCTGCCCATCAGATAGAACATTCCACCTCACAGATGGATGCATTTCAGTGGGTCGCCAATAAACTGCAAATAAATCCCTGCTTCTAGGATCAGATATTCTGAAACAGCAGAAGTATTAACAGACTCTTAATTGTCGATGTAGTTCCCCTGCAGAACCAAAAGCAAGCGAGAATCTCCTTGTGCATTCAGCTTGAGAGTTTGGTATTTAAACCCCAGCATCCTCTGCTGCCTGAGTAAATGTAAATGACTCTAGGTTTTTGCCTACTAAAATTAATGATCATTCACTCAGTGATGGCGATAATAATACTAATAATAACTTCTTACGTCAATACTTTTCAACTTTTCGGACGACTGTGACATGCTTTATCTCACTTGAGCTTAATGATAGCCATTCAGCATAAGTAGGGCAAGTATTATTATCCCCATTAATACTTAGAATAGCTAACATTGAGGTGGCCCTTTGCATTTACAAAGTGCTGTCACACATATTTTCTCACTGCACTAGAGGCCGAATTCCTGGGCATGAGCACTACCAGGTCCCAGTCATCTCTGTACCCTGCAGTGTTTACATGGGGCCAGACACATGCAAGTCACTCAATACATGCATGTGAGATTTTAATTTCATCCTCATGAAAAGTCCATCAGGTTGCAAGGCAGCTATTTTTACCCCTTGTTTTCAAACAGGGAAGTTGAGGCTCAGGGAGTTTCACCGACACATCCAAAGTCATATACAGGAGTGTGTGGATCAGGAAAACTCATAAATGACCCCAGAACACTGTGCTCTTTTTCCTCCATAACAGTGCTTGTCAAACTTGATCACCTGGTGATCTTGTTAAAAGGAAGATTCTGATTTAGCAGGTCCGGGGCAGGGTGCAAATGTCTAAATTTCTAACTAGCTTCCAAGTGATGCTGCGACTGCTGGCTGGAAGACCACTTTGAAGAAGCCAAAGGACCTACAAGGCCAAGAGCAACTGAATGACTTGCCCAAGGTCAGCCCCTGAGTTAAAAGTAGAAATAGAATTGTGAGTTATTTCACTGACTCACATTCGGCCCTGGGCTAGTTCTAGACATTTGCCCTCATGACTCAATAAAATGGCACTCAGAGACTTCATGTGAGTGAGTCCCTACATACTCCCATCCCATTCACAGTTGGGAAGAATTTCTTAACCTCTCACACTCAAAAATACCAAAAACAATATTTCATTGTTGTTTAAAAAACACACATCAAGACATGTAATCAGAGTAAAAACTGTACTTCAGAAAAATCAGGTTGGTATAATGCTACCTGTTATGCTACTAAATTCAATCCCCAGTATTCTGTTGGTTTTATCCTTATATGCCATCTTCCAGGTCCATTCGACACAGATCCTCTCTATCACTTTTGTCAGACACCCTGGATTCCCTGATGGTCTAGAAAATCCCCTCTGGGAAAGGTGGAAAGAGCAGGATCTGGCCTCAGATCAGTACCAGAAATTCAGATCCTGCCAATCAGGTAACACAAAACAGTAGTCAGTAACCAGGCACCAAACAGGGCCACATGAGCTGGCTGCATAACCTCTCTGTGAGTTTTATGTATTTATCCATCACCCTGACTCATTCCCAGAGCTCAGGCAGAGCCCAGAGCTATGCAGAGAGACCAGGTGTATTAGTCAAGGTTCTCAAGGTTTTCCAGAGAAACAGAAGCAACAGGAAATATACATATATATATTTATATATAAACACACACACATATATATGCACACATATATACACACACGCATATATATGTATATATTATATGTATGTGTATATCTACATATATATGTACACACACATATATACAGAGGTGGGGTGGGGAGAGAGAGAGATTTATTATTAAGAATTTACTCTCAAAACTGTGCAGCCTGGAAAGTCTCAAGATCTACAGTCAGCAAGCTGGAGACTCAGGAGAGCCAATGCTTTAATTCTAGTCTGAGTCTGAATGCCGAGATCCCAGAGAGCTGGTGGTGTGGTTCCAGTCTGAAGGCCAGCAGGCTCAATACCCAGGAAGAGCCGGTGTTTCAGTTCAAGTCTAAGGTCAGGAAAAAGTTAGTGCTCTAGTTCAAAATCAGTCAGGAAGGAGGAATTCTTTCTTACTGAAAGGAATATAGCCTTTTTATTCTATTCAGACCATCAACTGGTTGGATGTGGCCCACTCATATCGGGAAGGGCAGTATCTTTGACTCAGAGTCCAATTTAAATGTCAATCTCATTCAAAAACACCCTCACAGATATACCCAGAATCATGTCTGACCAAGTATCTGGGCACTCTATGGTCCAGTCAAATTGACACATAAAATCACCCATCATGCCAGGACATCAACCACATCTACCCACTGTTCAGCTACAGAAACAGAGCACCCAAAATCTAACATACTCTAACATCTGCCACTATGCATTTCCTATTTTCCAGAGCCCCTTTTTCCAAAAGGAATATTCTCAGTGTGACTAGCTAGCTACAGTGTGTGGGTCTGCTAGTTATCATTGCCTGAGGCATATTCAGAAGAGACCGGATCTGAGAGACCCCTGACCAGCAGTGGGGTGGGGCTGAATGGCACATGCCCAAAACAGTGTGGCTGGTTTCATTGCAGGACACTTTCTGTGGCGCCCAAGGGCTCATGCAAAAGGATGGGCTCTGACCTTATCTCCATCCCTTTGTTATCCCTGAATACTAGTTCTTCCTTCCTAAACTCAACCCCCTCCTATTTCTGCAGCTCTGGAAAGGATGATTTCTCAAAAATCAGAGGAACATTTAAAAATGAATAAAATGGAATTGGGAGTAGTGGAACAATTTTTGGATAAGAAAGTAACTAAAGAGCGTGCATAGACTCAGGTCATGGGGATCTCCTATGTGGTAAGACCCCCAACATGGTCCATCTCCCAAGGTTGATGGAAATAGATGCTGGAAAACTGGGCCCCAAGAAGCCCTCCTTGGCCCTGGCTTATTCTAGTTTATATGGTCATCAGGCAGAAGCCCTGAAAGAATTGCCATCGAGGGTTCTAGAAAAAAATAAGGTGTGCACTAATGGACAGAAGTAAAAAAGGAGGTGGGCTTGGTCTGGTTACCAGAAATTATGGAATATATTATACCCACTAGGTAAAGAAAAGCTCTCAGGAGAGAGATCCAAGATGGCTGATCACTAGCAGCTCGGGCTCGTAGTTCCCAGTGAAAGCACAGAGAACGAGAGGACGCCACACTTTCAGACGAATATTTGTTGCTCACGGACCAGGAGATTCCCAGCGGAGGAGCCCCACGTGTCGCCAGGGCGATTCTTGTGGCCGGCGCGGCGGTTTTGCTGGTGCCTTAGCGCGCCAGTTTTTGGTGCAGAGTCCGGAGATTCCTGGGCAGAAAAGCACCATCAATCTTAACACCACTGTTTTGGCCGGCGCAGTAGACTGCTCAGATTTCGGCACTGGGAATCAACAAGTTTGACGTCTGCTCAGAGACCTAGTTAGAAAGTCGGTAATTACAAAGACAACAGACGGATAAATATATAATGAAGGGAAGAAATCAGCGTAAAAAGGCAGAGAATACTCAAAATCAGAATGCCTCTCCCTCTACAGGGGATCGCAATTCCTCATCAGTAACGGAACAAGGCTTAATAGATTATGAGCGTGTTCCAATAACAGAAGCAGGTTTCAAAACGTGGGTGATAAGAAACTTCTGTGAATTAAAAGAACTTGTTCTAACCCAATGCAAAGAAACTAAGAACCTTGAAAAAAGGTTTGACGAAATGTTAACGAGAATGGACAATTTAGAGAGGAATATAAGTGAATTGATGGAGCTGAAAAACACAACACGAGAACTTCACGAAGCATGCACAAGTTTAAACAGTCGAATTGATCAAGTAGAAGAAAGGATATCAGAAGTCGAGAACCAGCTCAGTGAAATGAAACGAGAAGACAAGATTGGAGAAAAAAGGATGAAAAGGAATGAGCAAAGTCTCCAGGAAATATGGGACTATGTGAAAAGACCTAATTTACGTTTGATAGGTGTACCTGAATGTGATTAAGAGAATGAATCCAAGTTGGAAAATACTCCTCAGGATATCATTCAGGAAAACTTTCCCAACCTGGCAAGGCAGGGTAATATTCAACTCCAGGTAATACAGAGAACACCACAAAGATATTCTTCAAGAAGACCAACCCCAAGGCACATAATTGCCAGATTTATTAGGGTTGAAATGAAGGAGAAAATACTAAGGGCAGCCAGAGAGAAAGGTCAGGTTACCCATAAAGGGAAACCTATCAGACTTACAGCAGATCTCAGCAGAAACCCTACAAGCCAGAAAAGAGTGGGGACCAATATTTAACATCCTTAAAGAAAAGAACTTTCAACCCAGAATTTCCTATCCAGCCAAACTAAGCTTTATAATCGAAGGAAAAATTAAATCCTTTGCGAACAAACAAGTACTTAGAGAGTTCACCACCACCAGGCCTGCTTTACAAGAGCTTCTGAAAGAAGCACTATACATATAAAGGAACAACCAATATCAGCCTTTCCAAAAATATATCAAAAAGAAAAGAACATCAACACAACGAAAAATTTACACTAACTAATGGGCAAAACAGCCAGCTAGCATCAAATGCCAGTATTAAACTTATATATATTCTAATCGGATAAAAAGCCAAAACCCATTGCTATGCTGCATCCAGACCCATCTCACATGCAACGATACACAAAGACTCAAAACAAGAGAAGGAGGAAGATTTATCAACCAATCAGAGAGTAAAAATAAACAAATAAACAAAAAGCAGGAGATGCAATTCTCGCCTCTGATAAAGTAGACTTTAAAGCAACAAAGATCAAAAGAGGCGAGGAATGACATTACATAATGGCAAAAGGATCAATGTAACAAGAAGAGCTAACGATTCTATAGATCAACGAGACAGAAAATTAACAAGGACATTTAGGACTTGAACTCAGACCTGGAACAAGTAAACTTAATAAACATTCATAGAACTCTCCACTTCAAATACACAAAACACACATTACCACCTCACACCTATTCCATAAGTGACTACATAATTGGAAATAAATCACTCCTCAGTAATCGCATAGCATTTCATAGGTTTAAATGAAATATTGGTTGGCTGCTCATTTGTTATTTTCTTCCCTTATTCCTTCCTGTTTACATCAAGTATAATTATTGGTATAAAAGAGGTTTTCAGTACCCATTACTAAACTGCATTCTAGCCTGGGCAAGAAAGCAATACTCCCATTCTCTCTCTCTCTTTCTCTTCCTTTTTCCTCCTCTTCTTTATTCTTTTTCTTTATTTATTTCTTTCAAAAAAAAAAAACAATAATAACAATATAATGATTATTATATTATATATGTCATAAAAAAAAAAAAGAAAAAAGAAAAGCTCTCGCAGGTATTCTGCTTCTATACCCTCTTCCTGCTTCAAACCTGAAACAGGCTTGCAGGGATTCCAACCATGGTCACAAGTTGTACACTGCATATGCACATTTGTGTAACATGTAACATTCAAAAAATATGCCCAGTAGATGCCAGGCATGGCACTAATTACTGGGGAAAAAAACACAAAATAGCATATTAATCTTTTCCATTTGCAAAGAGCTGTATCATTTTTATGTACATGATCCCTATTTAATCCTTACAACTGATTTCTGAGCTATATGTTATAATCCCCATTTATAAATGAGACTCAGGGAAGTTTAAATACTTTATCTGATATTGTGTAAATAGAAGGTGGCAGAATTGGTATTACTAAGGCAAGTCAACATATACCAGCAAAGGGCACTAAGCAAGTGCCTCCCACAGTGATCTTAGAGTGTTGCAGAGGAGCTTCTAGAGCGGCTAACGACACCATCCTGAAATCCCTAGTATCCTTTTCTGTGTTGTCTTTCCCCGGCTCATCAAGCATTCAGGACTCTGATGCCCTCCTCCAGTTCCTTATTCATCACCCACCAAAGTCTGCTTTCAGAAAAAGCTCTAGTATTAATTAAAGGACCATTCAAGGTGAGCAGCAGTTGGTCTGTGACCTTGCCCGAGTAACTGTGCATTAAGTCTTCTTCCTACTTGCAAAATGAAGGGCATTGTTCCCCACTAAGGGAAAAGAGGTCCTTCCATCAATGAGAAAAGAATCAGGGAGAAGTTGGAAGAGATGTCTGAAAAATCAGAAAGACCTCTCTTCAAAATGGTACCATGTGCAAGTCAAGACTTCAAAAAAGAAGCATACTGAAGCATTTTGACTAGCTTTCATTACCCATTTATTCATTCTCCCAGAATTTATTTTTCTCTGATGATTTATTTATTTATTTATGAGACAGAGTCTCGCTCTGTTGCCAGGCTCCAGGCTGGAGTATAGTGGCGTGATCTCGGCTCACTGTCACTTCTGCCTCCTGGGTTCAAGCAATTCTCCTGTCTCAGCTTCCCAAGTAGCTGGGACTACAGGCGCACGCCACCATGCCCAGCTAATTTTATTTTTTTGTATTTTAGTGGAGACGGGGTTTCACCATGTTGGCCAGGATGGTCTCAAACTCCTGACCTCAAGTGATCCGCCCACCTCGGCCTCCCAAAGTGCTGGGATTACAGGCGTGAGCCACTGCACCCAGCTGATTATTTATTTTTTAATTGACAAAACTTTATAAATTATGTATGTATTGCATACAGTATATTATTAAAAAATTGTTATCTGTTATTTGCTAGAGATTGAGAAATGAGTAAGATACAAGAGTTAATGTCCTACTGAAGTAGAGAGAGAAATACAAAGAAGCGGATGATCACAGTTCAGGTGCCACAGCGGAATTATGAGCTATGGGTTCCTGCAGAAGCTAACTGACAGAGCCCGAGTGGAAAAGCATCACAGAAGATGGAAATGGGAGCTAAGCCTTAAGGGACAAAATGCAATTTCTAGACACGGAGTAGGAAGAAGCATGTTTCATGCAAAGGAAGCTATGTGAACAAAGGCATAGAGGTATGGAAGGGATGGAATGTTAGTGGCAGAAACAGGGTGTGTCCTACACCCTGTGTCTGATGTGGTGAGAGCTGTAGCTGGAAAGGAAATGGGAACTCGATCTGGAGCAAAGAGAAATCAAGAGAGATTTTCAAGGAGAGGAGAAATATGCTCAGAACCCAAAGTAACAAGCACATAGTAGGTGTTCAATTATATGTTGATTAAATATTAAGCTTTGGTTTTTAAAAATATAACTGGTATCTTGTACAGCGTATGGATTCACTAGGCAAGGGGATGAGACAGTAAGCAGAAAAAAGGCAGGATCATCAAGGATGAGGTTCCTCAGAGTCCAAGATCAGAGACATCTTTATGCCTCACTTCAACATGAAAAGGCCCTCTCTGTGAGATGGCTTACATGAGAAGCCCTTGAACTATTTCATGGAGCATAGTTTTTTGATGGAAATGAGGCTCTCCACCCACCAATATTTTTTTCATCTTTTCTATGTTTAAAATTCTCTACAAACATATCTTTTAAAACTATAAAAACAATCTTGTTCAGAAGAAATCATGGAACTATTTGATGGACAAACATATATTACAAAGCCACCAGCTTAGAATTTCAAAGCAACTTCCTGAGGCTCAGGCAGTCATTCCTAACCCTGAGTTCCTTTGTTCCCACTATGGTCCATGGCCAGGCTTAGACAGGATGAGGGGCCTTCTCTTGGTTAAAGTTGGGGATAGACTATTGCAAAAAGAAGAGTACAACCCATCTTTCCATACTCTTTATAGAGGATTTGAATCATAATCACCAAAGACACAATAAACTCTATAATCCTGAATGTTGAAATCCGGAAAGCTCAAAATCTCTAAAGTCTAAAATCCTGAAAATCATAATCACAGGATAGTTGCACCATGTTAGGCCAGCTCATGGACTATCTCCACGTGACTGCCCATAAACTACCCCTGTAATCCACTTTTGCACATGTGGAATTTTCTTTTTAGTTCATTTTGGTTTGGTTTTTAGGTTTTTACCTTTTTCTTTTTTTCTTGTTTTGTTTTGTTTTTCACTATTTTTCATGGTCAGCACTATTTTTTACAATTTTCTACACTATGTATTTCGTCTTCACATTATTTCCATTAGCGGAAGTATAAATTATATAGTGACTTTTAGAGCATTCTAACCTGTTTTGTGCATTTTTTGCAAACTTGAGTCCACGAAAGCGCATTATCACAGCATTGACTTTGCATGTAAACACTGTGCGTGTACATAAAACCTTGGAAATTTCCTCAGTAAATGAAGAGATGTGCTTTTTGTACAGCTGCATTTATGAAAGATAAAATTTCTCAAGATCTTGGCTTTTTGAACAAGTGCACATGCAGTGGTGACCCATCACAGTTTTTGAACAGTCTTGTCAAAAGACTTAGGTTGTCTGTCACAGTATTTCAGACGACTGCAGTGATAAAGTTGGGTGCACACAATTGCCATTCATCAAAATATGTATTTATATATTTCTCTTCTTTATTTCTTAAAAATGTGATTCGTCTGCTCACAACTGTTGTACCGGTGCAACTGTCATTAGTATAACTGAGTGCTTAAACTTGCAAAAATATGAATTTTCTTCTTGCCTATTTTACTGTGTAAAGTGGCCCGTGAAGTGTTCTGTCATGTTTTTATATTTCTCAAATAAATCCACATTTTAAAATGTAAGTAAATGTCTTTTTTAAATGCTTCAAATTTTGTTTTTCCAGAATTAAATTTTGGGGATTTTGATCTCTCAGGATTTCAACCTTCAGGATTATAGCGTTTGTGATTGTATCTCTCAGGTTTACACTTTGCTTCCTTTATATTATGGTCTAGTTCATGGAGGGCCTACTATGTGCAAGAAATTGTAGGGTCTGCTAAATGTCTTTAAACTCTGAGATATAAACTGATGAAATATTAAAGCATACGAAAAGCAAACACCACCTCAAAAGAGAATTCTACCAAGAACTATTACAAGGCAGTAAATAGCAATTTACTAATGGATGTGATATGAACAGTAACTGCTAGGAAGTCATGCCCATTGTTCACATTGAAGTCACATTTCCCCTAAGAGAAAGCAGATAGAAGACTGCACAGTTTACAATGCAGCTACGGGTCTAGAGGAGACATAGAGTACAGTTGCATACCCCTGATGAGATTCTTTCAGCCATTAGTTGTCATGAACCGGATGATATTTTTGTGTGCTTAGCTCTCTAGCAGACAACATGATAGGCAGAATGAGTAAAAGGCTTGGTCTCTTCTCTCCAGGAGCCTACAGTTGAATTTTAAAACATATCCAATTAATATTATAGAATAAGTAATTGCAATGTGAGGCTTACTAGAGATAGAAATAGAGTAAGAGAAACTACTGACCTACAACAGAGGTTTTATGTTGTAAAAGGAGACGCAGGACAGAGAACATGAGCCCAGATTACAATGAATCCTCTCAGTTATAAAATCCTGAACTTGACTTTTCAGCAACGAGGAGCCGCACTAGAAACTGTGCAGATTCAGGCGTGAGCTGACTGCATGGCTTAGAAAGGGTGACCGAATTATGAACAAAGAAAGAGTAAGAATCAGTTGGCACTCGCCTAGGTGGCATCTGGAGTGATGGACTTTGTATGGACTTCTGCAAGCGTATTAGTCAGGGTTCTCCAGTGAAATGGAATCAATAGGATGGATGCACAGAGAAAGAGAGAGATTTTAGAAAACTGACTCACACAAGTGTGGAGTGGGCAAGGCTAAAATCTGCAGGATAGGCCAGGAAGCTAGAGGTTCATGGAAGAGTTGATGTTGTACCTCAAGCCCTAAGACAGCTGACAGGCAGAAATCCCTCTTCCTCAAGAGACTTTAGTCTTTTACCTCTTTAGGTCTTCAACTAATTGTTGAAGTCCCGCCCACATTATGAGGGTTAATCAGCTTTCAGCAACATCTACTAATTTAAATATTGATCTGATCTAAAATATAGCTTCACAGTGACATTTAGATGAGTGCTTGACCAAATATCTGGGTACCATGCCCTAGCAAAGTTGACACATAACATTAGCCATCATAGCAAGGAAACCAGGTATCTTCCTTATCCCTCCAACCTTGCTTTCTCTTCCTGGTGGCCTGGTTTCCTGTAGAGTACTGAGCCTGCTTGGAGTGAATATTTTGATCTTACTTAAAGAAACATTAGACTGAGAGCATTGGCTCATGCCTGTAATCCCAGCACTTTGAGAGGCTGAGGCGGTTGAATCACTTGAGGTCAGGAGTAGGAGGCCACCCTGGCCAACATGGTAAAACCCTGTCTCTACCAAAAAATACAAAAATGAGTTGGGCGTGGTGGCACATGCCTGTAGTCCCAGCTACTCAGGAGCCTGACACAGAATAATCACTCGAACCTGGGAGGCAGGGGCTGCAATAAGCCACGATGGTGCCACTGCACTCCAGCCTGGATGACAGAGCGAGACCCTGTCTCAACAACAACAAAAAGGAAACACTAGAAAGCATTCAGTCAATTTAAAGTAGAGTCAGTTTTTCTACAGCAAAAACTTTCCTTATCTTCCTAAATCCACTTTTCTCAAGACCTCTATCAGCTACATCTCTTCTCCCATTTGGTAGAGTCATTCTCAGGTTGACCCTGAGAATCTACCTCTTGTAATTTACCTCTGTTCTGCAGTAAACAACCTGAGAAAATGGTTTACAAGAAACTCATGTCAACAGCGCTGTGTTTTGTTTTGGTTTGGTTCAAAGATTTCTGAACCAGCTCTCCAACTTCATTTAGCTTGTAATTTACTGCAGTTTGACATGTCCTATGAGGGGGAGAGAGATGGCTTTCATTTAATATTAACCAAGCAGCTTTCTGCCACTTCCTCTTTTCCATTGTTTCACTTTAATACACAATGGATTTAGCAAGTTGTTTAAAGTCGGCTGGGCTCTGAAGTATTCTTCTAAGTATTCTGTCTCACACACGACCTTCTGAAGATTTTACTCAACATCTGTTTAGAAAAACACACACATACCAAACACAGAAGACCCAAATAAACTATGCATTGTTTCCCAGTAACGGTCATAATGTACTTGATGTTTCTTGAAAGGGAAGTACTAAGCAAAAAGAGAAAAAAATTGTTTTCTCCCAAATTATTCATGCTGAACAGAAAAAAAAAAAGTTTGAAGTCAGAAACATTAACTCACAGATAGTAACTCCCTTTCCAGCCAGGGAGGGATTTAAAACAGCACTTACAACTTTCTGGTTAAAATGGCGTTTATCTTTACCAAATTCACACTACACATTGCTGAGGTACAGGGAAATATGATAACGTGTTGTACCAAAAACTAAGGTTTCGAGACTATACAATGTCAGACTCTATTAGTAATTTCCAGTGAGGATTGCTGGATTAAAAAACAACAAATCAGATTTCTCCTCATGGAAAGTGATATGGATTCCTGAATCTGGTCCTCACCCAAATCTTATGTCAAATTGTAATCTCCAGGCCAGATGCAGTGGCTTACCTCTGTAATCTCAACACATTGGGAGGCCGAGGCAGGCGGATCACGAGGTCAGGAGTTCGAGACCAGCCTGACCAGCCTAACCAACATGGTGAAACCCCATCTCTACTAAAAATTCAAAAAATTTGCCAGACGTGGTGCCATGAACCTGTAATCCCAACTACTTGGGAGGCTGAGACAAGACAAACGCTTAAACCTGGGAGGCGGAGGTTGTGGTGAGCTGAGAGTGTGCCACTGCACTCCAGCCTGGGTGACAGAGCAAGACTCCGTCTAAAAAAACAAAAACAAACAAAAAAATACGTAGTCTCCCAACAGATGCTGGAGAGGATGTGGAGAAATAGGAACACTTTTACACTGTTGGTGGGAGTGCAAATTAGTGCAACCATTGTGGAAGACAGTGTGGCGATTCCTCAAGGACCTAGAAATAGAAATATCATTTGACTCAGCAATCCCATTACTGGGTACATATCCAAAGAATTGTAAATTTTTCTATTATAAAGACACACGCACATGTATGTTCACTACAGCACTGTTTACAATAGCGAAGACCTGGAACCAACCCAAATGTCTGTCAACAATAGTCTGGATAAAGAAAATGTGGCACATATACACTGTGGAATACTACTCAGCCATAAAAAACAGTAAGTTTGTGTTCTCCATAGGGACATGGATGAATCTGGAAACCATCATTCTCAGCAAACTGACACAAGAACAGAAAATCAACCACCACATGTTATCACTCATAGGCAGGTGATGAACAATTAGAATACATGAACACAGGGAGGGGAGCATCACACATTACGGTCAGTTGTGAGGGTTAGGGAAGGGACATCAGGGGATGGGGAGGGTAGGGAGAGATACCCAGGGGAGAAATGTCAGGTACAGGTGATGGGGCGATGAAGGCAACAAACCACCTTGCCATGTATGTACCTGTGCAACAATCCTGCACAATCTGCACATGTACCCCAGAACCTAAAGTACAATTACAATTTTAAAAAAAAGAAAAAAAAATGTAGTCTCCAATATGGAAGATGGGACCTGGTGGGAGGTGACTGGATCATGGGGGTGGATTTCTCATGAATGATTTAGCACCATCCCCTTGGTGCTGATCACGTGATAGTGAGTGCCTTCTCCCAGGATCTGGTGATTTAGAAGTGTGTGGCACCATCCTGCTCTCTCCCTCTTGGTCCTGCTCCAGCCAGGGGAGATGCCTGCTCCCGCTCTGCCTTTCATCGTAATTGAAAGTTTCCTGAAGTCTCCCCAGAAGCCGAGAAGATGCCACCATCATGCTTCCTGTACAACCTGTGGAACCATGAGCCTATTAACCTTTTCTTTATAAATTATCTTGTCTCAGATATTTCTTTAGAGCAATGTGAAAATGGAATAATACAGCAACATTAGGCTTCCCTATTAGAAACAAAATAGGAAAAGATATCTTTTTTTTTTTTTTGAGATGCAGTCTTGCTCTATCACCCAGGCTAAAGTGCAATGGTGCAATCTCGGCTCACCACAACCTCCACCCCCTGGGTTCAAGTAATTCTCCTGCCTCAGCCTCCAGAGTAGCTGGGATTACAGGTACACACCACCATGCCCTGCTAATTTTTTGTAATTTTAGTAGAGATGGTTTCACCATATTGGCCAGGCTGGTCTGGTCTCAAACTCCTGACCTCGTGATCCGCCTACCTCAGCCTCAAAGTGCTGAGATTACAGGTGGGAGCCACCATGCCCCGCCCCAGGAAAAGACATCTTACAGAAATAACTGGGATAAAAGAAGGAAGGCAGTGATGCCCTGCCCTCCAGGGGAGAGCAGAAAATGCTGTGCACTCCAAGGAGAAAAGAGAAATCCTAGGAGCAATGACTCCCATCCTCTATCACTTCTGGGTACAAACGTAAAACAAAGTGATCTAAAAAGTTATAAGAATAAGCAGAGATATGTCAGGTAAGTGGCAATAACTAAAATAGGGATAGCTGTATTTATGGCAGAAAAATTAGAATTCATAGTCAAAAGCATAAAACATTCCAAAGAGGGTTCTGTTATGGTGCTAATGGCTAGTATTCACAATGAATATTTAAATGGAAATTCTAGGTATTCAATATTAAACTGAACTGTAAAATATTCTGGCTTCTAGTAGTTACATTATCAATAAAGCCTACTAGACACAAAAATGTTCATTTCTTTAACCACTTAAAAAGAAAACATTCTAGACTATGTACTGGGATACACTGAGAAAGGACTTCAGTATGTCTGATCATTTGGTAGCAAGAAGCAGGAACAAAATTGCTATTTTAGACTGCCAGAAACATGCCTTCTGTGATCCTTAGTTTGAAAGCTTGGATTTACCTAAGAATAAATGGCAGACACTTTGTTCTGAGAGGCACCTCAAGGTGAGTCTCCTTCGGCATACAAATCTCCTTTGTAAAGGTACCTATTCTTAAACCATGGAAGCTCCAGACATCCATAAAGTCACTGCAATCCAAACACTGCAATCTGAGATGTCAAGTATTCTTTTCAGGAGCCATTCTACTTCCACAGAAGAAGGCAGAGCATGCCTCTGGATTGGGTCTATTACCATAGAAACAGAAGTCACACCTGTAGGTAACTTACATAAATTAGTGGGGCCAGGTGAGGATTGTGAAAAATTCAAAGCTCCTAGCCATCAACAGAGCAGCCTCATAACTGAGACCTGACAATGTGATCCCAATACTGTTAGATCTTCCCATGAATAAAAGCAGCCACAAATCCAGAACTTTTTTTTACCATAACACATTGACTCTAAGATGGAATAATTTTCACATTTTCACAGGTTTAAAGTCAGGATATGTATTATGATCAACGGTGTCTTACAATTATGAATGGCAACAAAGTTTTTACTTCCTTAATACTATGTAAAATAATGATTTATCTTAAACTCAATCATGACATCTTAGATTTTATAAAATTTTATAAAATCTCCATATAGCTAAATGTTGGTAACTGATTCAAGCAAAACAAAACAAAACAAAAAACTCATTGTGAAGCCCCCCTCAAAAAAATAACTGAGCTACCAGTTATTTATAATATTTCACAGAAAGACCTTTCGGCACTCTCCTGGAACTTTTTTGGAGGACAACTGGCAAATATTTTATTTGTGCCACATAAAATTGTTATAATTGGTAAAAATGACCTGATTTGTCAAAGGCTGAGAAACTTGACCAAAGAAAAAGAGAAAAAGCTAAAATGGCCTAAATTATATGATATCAGATTTAAGAGATAAAAACCATACCATGCATAGCTAGAACATGCCTTCTTTTCTAATGATCAGAGAATATTTATAAAAGTTAATCGTATATTAAAGTGCTTAAAAGTCATTAAATTGCAAAAATCAAAAGTAGTCTAGACCAGAGGTCAGAAAACCATGAACCACAGGCAAAATTCAGCCCATTGTCTGCTTTTGTAAATAAAGTTTAATTGGAACATCACCATTTGAAGCATAGCTTATTTGTTTACAGACTGTCTCATGCTGCTTTCCTGCTACAATGACTGAGTTGAATAGTTTCAAAAAAGACTAGACATCTGCAAAGCCTTGCCATCTGGCCCTTCACAGAAGTTTACCTATCCCTGCTTTAGATCAAAATCTACGAACACAATATGATCTCTAAAAACAGAAAATCATAGCAACCATTTTAATTCCTGAGTGAAACCAACTTGAGAACTAGGCTAGGAAACACACTTTTAAGAAATGTTTGTACACAATTGGAAATACATTCAAAAACTTTAAGGTGGGAAGAAAAAATAAAATTAAATAAATACATACATAAATAGAAAGAAAATGCAAATACAAACCACAATTGCAAATTATCTAGAAAAATAATAAGACGCAAACACTATATAACTAAACAAGTTTAGGGCCACCATGGTTCTCAGAGGAACGTTCATGCTGTTAGAAGCTCTTCTTATTAGATTATAAAGCTTTCAAAATGTTGGGAAAGATCATTTCTTCACTCTTGAAAAAAATGTGGTAGGCCATAGAAAACAATAGAAAGTTAACTGGTGATTGACTTCACCAAGTTATACTTACCTTCTCTGAAATCTGACAAACAGTCCACTCAAAAACACAGCTGCAAAACAATCCCTTGGCAAAATACATAAGCAAAACTCTGAAACAGAGTAGTGGTAAATGAATCCACCTACTATTAGAAAAATTCTTTTTTAATACATCAAGCTTTATTCTAGAAACTCCAGGATCATAATATTAGAAATACATCAACTGAATTTAGACTATCAGTGGAGAAAACGAGAGTTTCTGCGCTTTGCGGACAGAAGTCCACTGGTTTTGAAAGCCCTTATTCTAAGAGAAAAAGAGAATGCAATGAATTACGTTGACGTAGTATAAAAAAGTAAACTGATAAACATCTTAGAGGAGATATAAGGAAGATGAATATTTTAGATATTAAGAATGGAATCTCCAGCTGGTTAGAGTAACAAGTCAGCCAAATGACCTTTCCAGTTCCCTCTGTCACGAGTTTCTGCTCCTCCCCTTCAGTCCCTTATGCTCCAGGTTAAAGTGCTTAAAATGTCCTGAAAGTGCCATGCTCTTTCAGGAGAGCTTTCCCCCCCCCCGCCCCACAAAAAAAGCTAGGAGCTAGGAGCTTTTTTTTCAGAAGGCTTCCTTCCCTCCATAACTTGCTACTTATCCTTTAGGACTCAACAATGTGTCACTTCTTCTGGGAAACCTTCCCTGCCCATCCTCCAAGGATGTGTCAGATATGCCTTCTAACGACCAATCACGTCCTTAGCGCTGATTACACTATTGCAAAGGTCTGCTGCCTGCCTCTTCTACAGCTCTGAGGGCGGATACTCACTGACTCTTATTCAGTGGTGTATCCCTAGTGGTTGGGACTTTGTATGCCACAGGAAAAAAAAAAATGGGTAGAATGAGTAAAGTACTTTTAAATGCTCTCTTAAACCCTTTTGCTTTCACTGTGGCAGTAACACAATGAAAGCCCAGTACTCTCTTCAAAGCAGCTATCCCATGCCACTTCATACCCCAAACCTTCCATCCCCAACATCCTCATTTTATGCGTAAAGGGTACAATATAAATGTCTCATGGATGTTCAAGATGCTGACACACTGGCCCTAATCTGAGCCCTTCTGCCTGTTATTTCCCAACACAAACCATCCCATTTGGCCATGCTGATCCCAACTGCTCCCCAGGCACATCTCACTCCATATTTTAATTCACACCATTTCCCCTTCATCAAGCATCGTCTGATATTCTATCCATAGATCCATTTCTTCTCCATCTGTCAAGGACTAGCTGAGGATCTAATCCTTATAAAGCCTTCTTGTACATTCAATTCTTATATTAGTTTTTATATTAGTTTATGTTGGTACCATTTGTTAGCCACTTAGATTATACAAATACACACACACACACGCAAACACACACATCAGTGCATCTAGTCTCTGTTCTCTTATACCATGAGCTCATTAATTCATCTCAAAGCTCTCTCTACTAGACCCCAGGAACACAGAGTTCCAAGAAATCATGGACCCTCTCCTCAAATAATTCAGTCTGGTATTTTTTTTTAAATACATATAATCAGACAATTAAAGTACAATGCGAAGAATAAATAAACCCACTAAAATACCTCTGCAGTCCAAAACATGATACTAGATGAATGATGGGTAAAAATACAGGTAAATTTTTTGGAAATGACTTTTATTTTTTAAAAGATAGAGACTCTGACACCCAATAAAGTTAAACCAACTGTTGGTAATCCAAAAAAAATAGCCATGGAACAACAAATAAGTCATGATGATCTTCAGTTCTTTTTTTCTGAGACAGAGTTTCACTCCTATTGCCCAGGCTGAAGTGCAGTGGCATGATCTCGGCTCCCTGCAACCTCTGCCTCTCTGGTTCAAGCAATTCTCCTGCCTAAGCCTCCTGAGTAGCTGTGATTACAGGCACCTGCCACCACGCCTGGCTAATTTTTGTATTTTTTTTTTTAATAGACGTGGGATTTCACCATGTTGGCCAGGCTGGTGAAGGACTCCTGACCTGAGATGATCCACCCGCCTCAGGCTCCCAAAGTGCTGGGGTTAACAGGAGTGAACCACCCTGCCTGGCCTTCCTCAGGTCTTTCTTTAGTTGATGTCTCCAGAAATCTGCTTTTTCCTTCAATAGTATGTTTTCTCCCCAATCAAGACAACATTCACCTAGAGATGTTAGGTAAACAAATATCTCCCTAGTCCTTGCCCACATCTGACATCGTATCATATAGCTATCAACCAGTTTCTCACTCTTCTGCTAAAAACTCTCTTCTCTTAAACCCAAGATTGCCACTCTCAAAAGCTTTCGCTGTTACTGTGGCTATATTCAAAGTTCCAGAACAACAAAATGCCTGCAGAGAAGCTCACTGGAAGCCTTTGAAAAGTTGTGCTTAGCTCTCCTGAGGTGGTCCCAAAAGGAGAATTGGCACAGGGGACTCTGTCCTCCACTGCCATCTTGGGAGGATTGGAGTTTACGGTTTTTAAGGGAGGCTGTGAATATTACACGATGCAAGATTAAAAGTCTTAAAAAAAGGTCATTTTGAGATAAGTAGAATTCAGTTTTCTCAAATATAAAATGATGGGCTTGAACCAGGTTAGAGTTCCCTACATACTCAGTTACTGTGAAGAGAAAAAAGGAGAGGGTGAAATTGAAGCTCAATGTGCTCCCTTGAGGGCCAGGTAGGGAAAGAGGTGAATACAAGGGGTTTAAAGCTGCCCTCACCAGCAAGGGCTGTCTACAGTCATGATAAGTTCTTACTCATAAATTTTTGTCAAATTAGAGCTACAAAAAGGCAAACATAGAACATAAGAAAAGACCCTTCTCTGCCTCCCTCTATATCCTTATTTCTCTCCTTGGAATCTCATGATTAGGATTAGCAAATGCTAAATAAATCCAAGCCTCTTCCTTCATCAGGATTCGGCTGGCCTCTGTTAAGTGGCATTATTATGCCATGGTGCATGATAACTAGCTAATCTACAAATCTGTTGGTGAATATCGGAATTATATTAACCTTTGATCCAACAAACAAACATATTGGCATTTTTTTTTTTTTTGAGACGGAGTCTTGCTCTGTTGCCAGGCACCAGGCTGGAGTGCAGTGGCGCGATCTTGGCTCACTACAACCTCCGCCTCCCGGGTTCAAGCAATTCTCCTGCCTCAGCCTCCCGAGTAGCTGGGACCACAGGTGTGTGCCACCACACCCAGCTAATTTTTGCATTTTTTTTTTTTAGTAGAGATGGAGCTTCACCATGGTTTCAATTTCTTGACCTCATGATCCGCCCACCTCAGCCTCCCAAAGCATATTGGCATTTTTATGAGGACTGTTTATAGACAATGCTCTATTCCACCATTTCTCAAACTCAACACATAAGTCCTTTTGAAAGCACAGGAGAAAGGGAGGACCACTTCAACTAGTGGAAAGCCACGGTGCAGGTCAGGCTGCTGGGCATCAGATGAGAGGCAGGACCCAGGGACACAGGAAGAAAAGCATTGTGTCCAGGACTGCAGCAGAATGACCCCATCCATTCAGGGATGTGAGTTATTCAAGATCTTGAACCTTCTGCCCATCACCATCCTCAGGTCTGAGGACATAAAAGGATGACAGTAGCAGCAGCAGTAGCTCCAGAAAGTTGTGTCAGTGACATAAGCATCAGAGAGAAGGAACTTGCTTCCGGAACAATATTGTAGAGGCATCCTTGCTACTGACATGAGGGTCTATCGCCAACCTTGTGTCTGCACTGTAGCCTGAGTACAGAGAGTTCTAGAGAGGAACTTTTCACAGCTGAGACTCCAGCCCTCTGGAAGCCAAGCTCTTAACTTCCCTGGGTAAAAACAAAGATGTGGGAAGCCCCAGAGACCCAGACCTGGAGGTGGGAGTGTAGGTTGCTCAGCTGCCATGTCTGAAACTGAGCTGCCAGCTAGCCAGACAGTCCATGGGTCCAAATTCCACTGAAAGAGTGGGGAAGGGAGGGTGAAGGCCACATAAGCTATTTCCCAGAGACCCAGAGGTAGTTATGGGATGGAAGAAATGCACTGGCCACTCTGGATGTCTCTGGTGATGACAATGCTGATAGCCCATTCTCATCATCCTGGGTGCTTTAAGTCCTGCTCAGGATACTGGAGCTCTAAAGAACAGGGTTTTGGGCTGGGCATGGCGGCTCACACCTGTAATCCCAGCACTTTGGGAGGCCAAGGCAGGTAGATCACTTGAGGTCAGGAGTTCGAAACCAGACTGGCCAACATGATGAAAGCCTACCGCTACAAAAATTCAAAAAAGTTAGCCAGTGTGGTGGTGGGCACCTGTAATCCCAGCTACTTAGGAGTCTGAGGCAGGAGAATCACTTGAACCTGGGAGGCAGAAGTTGCAGTGAGTGGAGATCACGCCACTGCACTGGGCAACAGAGTGAGACTAGATCTCACCAAAAAAAAAAAAAAAACAGGGTTTTGGCTTGAGTCTCATTGAGAGAAAGAAGAAAATTTGCAACTTCTGGCAGGAATAGACCAAATGACAGCCATGTCACAAGCTGAGAAGTGCAAAGTGAACAGCATCCACACATTCTAAGGGCCTTAAGAGCTGAAAGGGAATTTGCATTATTTATTCATTTTCAAGGTGGAAGATTAAATTGTGATTAATATCATTTGTTATAGTTTTGTGATTTCTTTGTGATTTACAAATGTGATATTGCTAGATTAAAATGAGAAACATATACATCATCACAGAGGGTTGTTAAAAATTGATTGAAAATGAGCAATTGATATCCATATGTTATCCAAACTCTTCCCATATACACAATGACTAGTTAAGGGGTGCACTGCAAACACGGCCCTCGTTAAAAATATCATAACAAGGCCAGGCACAGTGGCTCACACCTATAATTCCAGCACTTTGGGAGGCCGAGGCAGGTGGATCACAAAGTCAGGAGTTCAAGACCAACCTGGCCAACATGGCAAAACCCTGTCTGTACTAAAAAATACAAAAATTAGCCAGGTGTGGTGGCAGGCGCCTGTAGTCCCAGCTACTTGGGAGGCTGAGAGAGGAGAATCGCTTGAATCCAGGAGGCGGAGGTTGCAGTAAGCCAAAATCGCTCCACTGCATTCCAACCTGGGCAACAGAGTAAGACTCTGTCTCAAAAAAAAAAAAAAAAAAAAAATCACACCAAAAATGTACCTGGATATAAATTTAACAAGAAATGTGCAACTAGTGAATGTGAAAGAACTCTTACATAAATAAAATGGAAATATGCGTTCTTGAAGAGAATGGCATCACAAAGATGATAATTCCTGCTAGATAAAGTGCGTAACAATGAGATTTTTCAACTACCCAAGTTGACTTTAAAGTTGATATAAAATTAAAATAAAAAGAGCCACTGCAATTCTGAAAAAGATTAATGAGGAGGCAACAGCTTTATCATATATTAAAACGCATCATAAAGTTTAAAATAAACAGTTAAGTATATGAACAGAGAGATTAATGTACCATACTAGGAAGTCCAGAAATATACTCAAATAAGAATTAAAATATAGTAAATTAGGTAGGAGCTATTTCAAGTAAACTGTAAAAATTAAGGATTTTTTTTTTAATAAATGGTTTAAGGACTAGAGTAACCATCATGAGGAAAAGATAAAATTGGCTCCATATTTCATACTATACATCATCAAAATAAATTTTAGATGTATCAGAGATTTGAATCTTTAAAAATTAAAAGCATTAATAGTGCCAGAAAAAAATAAGAGATTTTAATTGCAATTGCAGAATGGAGACAGTTTTTCCAAGTACAACACAAAACTGAGAAATCATAATATAAAAATTGACAGACCTTCTGCTTCTGGCCATGATAAAGTAGCCCCTATGAGATTAGTTTCTTCACTATAAACAACTATAAAGTGAGGCCACAGTAGCTCACCCCTGTAATCCCAGCACTCTGGGAGGCTGAGGCGGGCAGATCACTTGAGCTCAGGAGTTGGAGACCAACCTGGCCAACATGGTGAAGCCTCGTCTTTATCCAAAATATAAAAAATTATCTGGGCATGGTGGTGGATGCCTGTAGTCCCAGCTACTGGGGAGGCAGGCATGGGAGGATCACTTGCGCCTGGGAAGCAGAGGTTACAGTAAGCTGAGATCGTGCCACTGTACTCCAGCCTGGGCAACAGAACAAGACTCCATCACAAAAAAGGAAATTATAAAACTGGACAAACTATATAAAGCAACTCTTTTAAGACATTGGCTGATAGTCAAGATAATTATAATTTATGAGAGTAAGAAAATTCAGGAGGTAAGCTGAATTTGACAATCCTGCTGAGTTTAGGAGGAAGAGATCAGAGTTCAAAGCAGCTGATTTTATAGGGAACGATGTAAGAAAGAGAGGAAGACGTGCAGACTTGGGGGCTCCAGCAATCTGTGTTAGGTCCATGAGCTCATAGTGAGATCTAGACTGCTCATGCACAAGACAATTCCATCCGAGGTTTTCCAGTGAGCAACTGCAACAGGGTTGAAAAGAGAACCTGGATTCTAGAGGTGGGGCTGTGCTGAGGTGAGAGCAGTGCCAGGGAGTTCTGACCCTGCCAGAGAGGAGAATCCTCATTCATTTCTCAACATCAAGCTGAATTACCAGAAAGTAAGGATAAAGCTCTACAGCAAGACTTATTCTAGACTTTCTGAAAATCAGTAACGCTTAAAACTGAGCCCTGACAAGATCTTTATGGAAAAGAGGCTTTGGGAGTTTAGATCCCTTTTGTTATAAGGGACTGTCAGGACTTAGAGGGGCTTGGGAAATATATCCACCCAAATAAAGCATGAAGTCAATTCTACACAAATTCAGAATGATCAACCACCAATTTCACTGCCTGGTAAAACACGCCTCAATAATCTTAAAGGAAAGATGACAGAATTCAGAACCCTTACAGTGTCTTATTCCGGATGTCTAATATTCAATAAAAACCACTAAAAATATTTTTTGAAAAATAAAGAAAATGTAACCTATCATAAAGGAAAAGATTAATCAATAAAACTAAAACCAAGATGGTTCAGATGTTATATTTAGCAGGCTAAGATTCTAAAGAAGCAGTGGCAGGTTGTGTCTTCTGAAGATGGCTACAACAATACCTATCCCATATGCTCTTTTTCAAAGTGACTGTGCCAATCTCTTATGGTCTGGTTTTGGAACTTTTTGACTAATAAAACACTACAGAAGTGTCATAACAAGACGTCCTGGGCAAGGTCTTAAGAAGCCTTACAGCGTCTACCTGTGCCTCTTGAAACACTGGGCTGTCATGATGTAGGAGGTCAAGTCACATGAGAAGCCACACTGAGATGCTGTGTTTGACAATTTCAACTGAGTTGGGTCCAGTTGACAATGAGGATTAACGACTACTTATGTGAATGGTCATCTTAGATGTCTTGCCCAGGCTGTCTGAAAACAGAGTTATAGAAATTATTTAATCTGTGGACAAAAGGAAAAAAAGATGGCAGAAAAATAAATACACTCTTGTGAACCTGTGGGAAAATATCAGATGGTATAACCTACTTGTAACAAGAATTTCAGGAGAGTAATAGGCTAAGACAGGGCAGAAAAAATATTTGAAGAAATAATGACTAAAAACTTTCTTTTTAAGAGAGTAAAAATAAACTAATAAACAAAAAGCAGGAGATGCAATTCTCACCTCTGATAAAGTAGACTTTAAAGCAACAAAGATCAAAAGAGGCGAGGAATGACATTACATAATGGCAAAAGGATCAATGCAACAAGAAGAGCTAACGATTCTATAGATCAATGAAATAGAAAATTAACAAGGATATTCAGAATTTGAACTCAGACCCGGAACAAGTAAACTTAATAAACATTTATAGAACTCTCCACTTCAAATACACAAAACATACATTACCACCTCACACCTATTCCAAAGGTGACTATATAATTGGAAGTAAATCACTCCTCAGTAATCACATAGCATTGTATAGGTTTAAATTAAATATTGGTTGGCTGTTTGTTTGTTATCTTCTTCCCTTTTTCCTTTCTGACTACATCATTAAGTATAATTATCAGTATAAAAGAGGTTTTCAATACCCATTACTAAATTGCATTCTAGCCTGGGCAAGAAAGCAATACTCCCATTCTCTCTCCCTCTTTCTTTCCCTTCTCCCTCCTCCCCATTCTCTCTCTTTCTCTTCCTTTTTCCTCCTTCCTATTCTCTCTCTCTCTTTCTCTAAAAAAAAAAAAAAAAAAAAAAAAAAAGAATAGCAAAGCAATATCCTAACTTGCTGGGATCGTAGCCAAGGAGTCACTCCCAGTAACAGCAGTAAAGCCCTCTCCAAATTGTCAAACTGCAACAAAGTTCATAGACTCAATGGCCTGAAAAGTTCCTATAGAACTATTCACCCCTCTCCTGCACTCACCCCAGCACCTGAGAATGATATGTTCTATTGTCCCGGGGCTGTTCTTACCTCTCCTCTCCCCGCAGGCCTTGCTCCTTCTCTTGGTAAAAAAAAAAAAAAAAAAAAAAAAAAAAAAAAAAAAAAAAAAAAAAAAAAAAACTTTCTTATATTTGCTTTTTTAAAAAAGTGACTTAGAGATCCAAGAAGCTCAATAAACTCCAAGCAGGATAAACATCAAGAGAACCAATCTGAAGATGATCATCATAAAACTGCACCAAAGACGAAGTCTTAAAATCAGCCAGAGAAAAAAGATTAATTACAAGTAAGGGAGTGTAGATAATAAAGACGATTAATTTTTCATCAGAAACAATGGAGGTCAGAATTTAATGAAATCACATCTTTAAAGTGCTAAAAGAAAAAAAAAAAACTATATCCACAATTTTGTATCTAGCAAAAATAAAGATATTTCAGAAAATCAAAAACTGAGAGAATTTGTTCAGTAGATTTTTTTTTTTTTTTAATACTGAGTCTTGTTCTGTTGTCCAGGCTGGAGTGCAATGGCACAATCCGAGCTAACAGCAACCTCCACCTCCCAGGTTCAAGCTACTCTCATGCCTCAGCTTCCTGTCCCAAGTAGCTGGGATTACAGGTACGTGCCACGACGCCAGGCTAATTTTTGTTTTGTTTTCTTTTGTTTTAGTAGAGATAAGGTTTCACCATGTTGCCCAGCCTAGTCTCAAGCTCCTAATCTCAAGTGATCTGCCTGCCTCAGCCTCCCAAAATGCTGGGTTTACAGGCGTGAGTCACTGCACCCAGCCTGTTCAGTAGGTATTTACTAGAAGTAGTGCTAAACAGTAGCCTCAAGTCAGAAGGGAAATGACACCAGGTGACAACTACGATTTACAGGAAGGAATGAAGACAAACAGAAGTGGTAAATAAATGAGTAAATATAATTTTTTTTCTCTAATTTATTTAAAGGTTAACTGACTGTTGAAAGCAAATATAATATAATTGGAATGTGGGTTTATAATATATATAGAGAAGTAAAAAATGTGACTATACCTAAAAGTATAGGGAGTGGGTAAATGGAATTAATTTTATTATGTATAAATTATATCACAATAAAGTTGATTGGAAAAATGTTGAATATTGATCACATAAAATTTTTTAAATATTTTCCAAAAAGTGATAAAACAGCTAACAAGCATGATAAAAATAGAAAAATATTAATTAATGAGGATCTAAAAAAGTTTTAATTAGAAAATTTAATATAACTCTATGGTGCTTTGAAAACACTTGATAAAAATGAGTAAATTTTTACCAAGTCTCATTAACAAAAAAAGCAGAAGATACAAATAAACAATATTAAAAGCCGACAAATGGTCTTTGTCACAGTTACAGAGAAAATTTCACTAATTCAAAGGGAATACCATAGAGAAACTTACACTAATGTAGTGAAATGTAGATGAATAACGTTTTCTAGGAAAAACATAAATTGCCAACATAAACTCAGAAAAAAAGAAAATCTTAATAAAGCAAAAATACTAACAAAACATATTTAAAATAGAGAAAAGGATTCACTTTGAAAGACACAATAGTAATATAGGAAATAAATTACAATGACCATTTAATTTCATCAAAAATTTTTTAAGTTCAGGGGTAGATGTGCAGGTTTATTATACAGGTAAATGTGTGCCATGGGGGTTTGTTGTACAAATTATTTTATCACCCAGGTATTAAGCCTGGTACCCATTAGTTATTTTTCCTGATCCTCTCCCTCCTCTAACCCTCCACCCTCCAAAAAGCCACAGTGTGTGTTGTTCCCATCTATGCGCCCGCGCATTCTCATCATTTAGCTTCCACCTGTAAGTGAGAACATGTGGTATTTGGTTTTCTGTTCTTGTGCTAGTTTGCTAAGGATAATGGCCTCCAGCTCCATCCATGTTTCTGCAAAAGACACGATCTTGTTTTCCTTCATAGTTTCATAGTATTCCATTAATTTTACCAAATATTTTTTAATTGCTAATATTCAGCACTGGTGAGTATATGGATAAAATCTTTCCTTTCATAGATTGTTCAAAGAAATGTTATAGCCTTTAGGTGATTTTCAAAGCATATATAAAATTTTATGTGCTTACCCTTTGATCCAAAAATTTTACCTCAAAGAACCTATTTTACAGAAAAGCTTATGCATGCCCAAAAAGGCATTTACAATGATTTAGAATAATTTGTAATACTGAAAATGTTTGAACAAGCTAAATGTCCCTCATTCAGAGGCTGGCTACATATCTTGTGCACTAATTCTACAGAACAGTTTAAAAATAAGGTGCATTTGTGTTTACTTATTTCTAAGATATGTATTAAAAGGGGAAAAAAAGCAAATTACATAGCAATATGTGCAATATAATCCCATTGAAGTTTTGAAGCAATGATAACATTGGGTAGTGCATTCTATCTAGCAGAACACTCATCACACTATTAAGAATAATTATATTGGAAAATCAAAGTGGGTAGAAACTGAATAAATGGACAAAGATGAGAGACAATATAGGAACATATACATGTATGTACATATGCATGTGTATATATATACATATATATATACTTGTTGAAAATTAACTGCATATATATGCAATTGATTTTGCATATATACACTTGTTGAAAATCAATTGTGTAATATGCATATACATATATGCAACTGATTTTCAACAAGTATGTCAAAGAAATTAAGCCAAGAAAAAATAATCTTTTCTAAAAATAGTTCTAGAACAATTGTTCAGTGATAGGCCAAAAAAAAAAAAAAATTAACCTGACCCTTACCTCAAACCATATACAAAAATTAACTCAAAATCAATAATAGCTTTAACTTTAAGGGTTAAACCTATAACATCTCTAAAAGAAAACATAGGGGAAAATTTAAATGATCTTGAATTTGGTGAAGTTTTTAAAATATAGTACAAAAAGCACAAACTTAAAAATATATACTTTGACCTTATCAAAACTAAAACTTTGCTCCTTAGAAAATAACATTAAGAAAACTAAAAAGGAAGCCAAAGACTGGGAGAAAATATTTGCAAATCATATATCCAGTAAAGAACTTATATCTAGAATAGATACAGAACTCTTACAACTCAAGAATGAAACTAAATAATTATTAAAATAAAACAAAAGATTTGAACAGATACTTGGCCATAAAAAGGTATATGGATAGCAAATACTGAAAGAAGCTCAACCTTATTAGTTATCAGAGAAATGCAAGTTAGAATCACGATGAGATGCACTACAGACTCACTAGAATAGCTAAAATTAAAAGGATTGACAATACTAAATTTTAGTAAGGAGGTAGAACTCCCATTACTACTAGTGAGACTGTCAAACGAAACCACAACCTTGTAAAACAGTTTTTCACTTTCTTAACATATGACCTAGCCATTCCACTCCTAGGTATCTACCCTAGGCAATGCATTTGTACATGAATGCTCCTGGCACCCTTATTTGTAATAACTAAAAACTGAAAACAACCAAAATGTCCATCAACATGTGAATGGATAAACAAATTGTAACATATCCATTCAGTGGAATACTATACAGCAATCAAAATGAATGAACTATTGATATGAACAACAACATGGATGAATCACAAAATAATTATGCTCAATGAAAGAGGCCACAAAAAGAAAACACATACTTTCATTTATAAAAGCAAGGATAATGAGCACAAAATTTTCTCACTACCCTTTGTAATTACTTGCTCCTCTCCTCAGCCTTCTCCTCCCCTCCTAGTCCAGTGCTCGGGCAATCACTGATCTTCTCTCTGTCGCTATAGATTCATTTACAAAGGGTAGTGAGAAAATTTTGTGCTCATTATCCTTACTGTGGTCACGGTTTCGTGGTGCATTTTTAAGTATGTGCAATGAATATGTGTCAAGTATACCTCAATAAATATGTCCAATTTTTAAAATTCCAATAAGCAATTCTCCTTTCTTGCTTACGTTAATATAGTGGACATTGTCAGTTGCCCAACCTACATCTGTTCTCTCCTTCACCATCCCCAGAAGAACTCTGGTCTTACAACTCAAGGGAAGATAATTCCTATTTCCTGAAGTGAGATTTATTGGTTTACTTACCCCCTAAGCCCTTAGCAATAATAAATTTGGGAAATCATATTTAAGTCATTAAATGCAAGGTATTTTTCTGTCCAGGATTTGGTTCAGGAATAAGCCTGACTCAATTTAGCCCAATAATAAGCCAGGAAGAGTATTCCAGGAGCTTCTGTAAAGTAAGTTTTCTCTCTCTCTCAAGAGTGAGCAAAGTAGAAGAGACAAAAACTCTCTTCTGGACCCAAGGAGGTACTGACCTGAAGCCAGAGCAATTACAACCATTTTGTCTCCATGAGGGAAATAGTCTCAGGATAAAACCAGCACACAGAGTAGCACACCCCCAAGTGAATCCAGAGTAATGAAGGTAGAACCATTAGAATAAGGTGAACTAGAAGCCCTCCCTACTTCTAAAATTCTAGTAAGAAGAGTCAATACATACCTTGGTTGTTAAGCAATTTCAACCAGCTTTTCTGTTACTTCCAGCCTTATATCCTTGTTCTCTCTACAGCACTTAACAGTTAACTACTTCCTTCGTCCTAAACATTCTTTTCCCTTGCCTTTGGTGACTAGACCTTCTTACCTCCCTTGAACATGCCTCTTAAATCTCCTTCGTAATCTCCTTCCTCTACCCAACCATCTAAGGTGTGTGTGATTTCTATAGACCTCTTACTTTTTTGGCCTTCCTTGTTTCTAACTCAATGCTTTCCCCTTAAATAATCGTACCAATTTCTGTGGTTTCCAGACCCTGATAGCCACCAAATTTATAACTCCAGCTGACTTCCCTCCTGAGCTCCCAATCCACAAAAGTAACCACCTACTCAAAATTTTCCATGGCCATGTCAACATCTTAATTCAATTTGTCCCAAACTGAGATAATCATCTTGCATTGCCACACAGAAAACTCTCTGCCACCAGTGTTCCATATCTCAGTAAATGTCACCTTCATCCAACCAGTTCAAGACAGAAACTTAGAAATTACCCTTGAATTCACACACACCCTCACTTCAACATCCTTCTTCCCACTAAATATCTTTTGGACCTATTTCTTTTTCTCCAACTCTGCTATCACTCTAGTCCAAACAACATTTATTATGGTTCATCTCCTATTAGTCTACCTACTCTACCTTAGTTCTCAACCAATCTATTCTTCATATTGTAGTATGAAGCATATACTTTTAAATGCAAATCTCACCCCGGCATTTGCCTACTTTAAATCCTTTAGTGCTCTCACACTGCCCTTAGGAAGAGTTCAAAAGCCTTAACAGGGACTATAAAATCACGCTTGATCTAGCCCCATCCAAGCTCTTTGGTCTCATTTAATGTCACTCATCCTTCTTTCCCTACGTTTCGCCATATTGTACATTTTTCAATTTCTTGTACCCACCATACTCCATCTAAGGATGGTCACGCGTGCTGTTGCTTCTCACTAGAAACCTCTCCCCACCACTTACCCTAATTTCACACCCTCCACAATCAGGGCTAGTCTACATACCGTAACTAGTAATCTCCAGAATCGTGCAACCAATTACCCTGTCCCTGCTATGTTTTAACTACATCTTAGCTATTGTTTAGATTCCAGCTTAAATACCTCCTCCTTTAGGAAACCTTCTCTGATCACCCAACCTGGGCTCAGTCTGAATCTTGTCTTAAATTTTTGAGTTGCAACACTGAGTACATTTATGACTATTTGCTCACCGTGAGCCTGTAATTTTCATTGAGCCCAACTATTGATATTAATAGAGAACTGAACATAATGGTATACATAAGATTGTGATTAGACTTTTTCCTTCATAACATGTCAAATGCCTAAGTAATATTTAATAACACATTTTCTTCCTATCCCTGCTGATGATCTTGGTTTAGAAATAGCATGAAAGAGAAACACAAAATAATGTTAATTACCCTTTTCATTTTAATAATTTGGCTTTTAACTTTTTGTCATTTCATGCAACTACAAAGCCTGAAGAGTATAGGTGTGCAATTTTATGTCCACCCCTCCATAAATCCACCCTCCAAAAAACAAAGGCACAGGCAGGCTACAACTATACAAAGCCTTAGAGATCAGACAAAGGATCTCACTATTGGAGAATCGACTACTTGGGTGGCACACAGAGACTGTTCTATGAAAGGAGATGCTTACAAATACTAGATTCTGTGACCCTTACTAGGTGCGCACCCTCTATACTCCATATGAGTGGAGAAAGGCATAAGCTTAGAATTTTCCCCAGCAGTTTTGAGGAGTGAGGACTTGGGACCCCTCAAAGGAGCAGCAAGAAGAGCTGTAACTCTGAAGTTCCTCTCTTTGTGTAGAGAGAAAGCCAAGACATCATGCACTCTGCAGACTCATTAAAGCAGCCATCGGGGTGCCCCTCTATTTTCTCAAGTCAAGAAAACACCCTCAACCAGAGATTGGGCCATTTCCCTAGTGAGAGGCAAAAGTAATCTTGATGGGGCAATATTGAAAAGAGAGGAAAAGGCAGCCCAGATGATTCTGTTTTGCTGCAGAACAAATTTTGGGTAGGCAGCAGCTAGCTCAGCAGTAATTACCAGAAGGAGCCATTTGGAAAGATGGCCAATGAGAAGCAGAAGCCAGAGAGAAATCCCAAAGGAAGAAGCGCTCCTAAACCTCTGGGTGCAACCTGGTCCAAACACTCTGCACCTTGTCAGCAGCAGAGAGAACTTTCTAAACCGGGGGAGAGATGCTGGTCATGAGTGCCTGCGCTCCTTCCTCCCTGAGCCGCTCCATCAGGCAGTTTAGAAGAGTTTTGTTCAGTTGAAAGGTAGAGTTTGTCAGGACCTAAAGGAAACACACACTTTCTATTACCTTTCCTAGATCGATAGAAGACATATATGGGGAGACATGCAGTGCAATGAAAATGGGGCACAGTCACGTCCTGGATTCCTCAATATACTTATTTCTGGATTCAGTGTTTTAGTTTTCTTCTATAGCATGCCATTGGTTAGAATCACGGGCTCTGGAGTCACATAGACCCTATATTCTGTTGAGTAAAGACTCTACTTCATATTGATTGGGCTTCTTTGAACCTCACTCTTTGTAGGTACAATATGCATAATAATACCTGTATTACACTGTTGCGATGAAGATTGCAACAGTGAGATTAATTGAATTAGGTATGTCCAGCACTCAAAGCCCTACCCGCCCTCAAGCAAAGGTGGGTTTAATTCTGAGTATGGCTGTAAAGAAGAATGCCTGAGGTTGCAGGTATAAAAATGTAGTCCAAAGTAGGACCAAGGTAAACCCAGAAGACTTCATGTGGCAGCTATGAGGTTTCTAATCAGCAGTTCCCAAAGTTAGTTCCAAGGAACACTAGTTTTTCAGGAGGATAGTAAGTGGTACTCATTTAAAAAAACATCTGAATCAAATATATTTGGGAAACATTGGATTCAATAATTCAAACGCTTTCTTCTTGCAGGGATTTCTGGGTGACTTTCACATGCTGATGTTTCTGGTACTCCCCTACAGCAAAATGAATTTGAGCATGGAGTCCCTTTCTCTTGGTGCATTTCAAAGGACTTTTGGAACAGTCTGGGAAATGTTGGTTTGAACGAATGGGCTCTGTGTTCTGTCTGACAACTCCTTCTTGAACTCAAAACCCAAAGCCACCTTAGTCATAAGGCACCATAGGATGGTGCCCAGCCTCTACACGCTTTTCAAAGGCTTAAAGATGATGGAGAACTGGGGGAAAAATTTGCTCAGTCCAAAGAAAAAAATGCAAAAAGAAAACTGCACAAAGCTGAAACAGGTATTTAAGTAAGCATCTACAAAATGTAACACCATGCCAACGAATAAGCTGCTGTTCATCACCTTAAATATATAATTACGTAAAAATATACTTATCGTAGAATATGGGTGCATTTTAACATGCTTGCTCTGCTATGATTTAGGAGCTCCATGAGAATGAAAACCCGGAGTTGAGAAAGGCCATACCTTTTCACCGTGGATATACACTCATATGATGTAAAAACACACACACACCCTGGAGCTGCAGAAGTTTCAACCAGTAAGGAACCAAAATTATGAACCTAGCCCCTGGCACAAAAGCAGCACCCGGATTCAGTTACTGAAACTAATAATGGGGTACGTGGATGATTCTCCCTCCCCACCTTCCACAGCCCTCAAGGCCCACAGACAGCACGGTTTGGATTCTTTGCCATGTAGCAAACCCTTTTTGGCAATAGTCACAGAATTCTGCAGCAAAGCACAGCTCATTCTTGGTAAATCTACCCGTCCCTGTGACAAGCCATTCACAGCACCTATTTCATAGCTGGTAGCTTCGCATTCATTGCTTCTGAAAGGAGCTATGCATGGCAAAAGGCAACATTTTCAGGAGTGGGGGAAGGAGTTGGAGCAAGGCTGAAAGAAAACCTGACAGCTTCTAAAGGTCATCTAAAGAAATTGCACTTGTTCGAAAGGAAACATGTAAGGCTTATATAAAGGTACGAATTCTCAGAGCCTTGCTCACTGTGGAAATAAGGCTGCCCCTCACATCCTCAGCTCCAGGCTGGGCTGCAATAAAGGGCCAGGGAGGGCAACAACAGGGATCTCTGGAGAACGACTCTGTGTCCATGCCCCTTTCTGAATGGTCTGGAAAGACATCTGGACTCATGGAGTAAGTCAAAGCTGTCAGTCCATTTCTCTACCTCTCTGGAGAAAAAAAAAAGAGAGAAGCTATAATTCTAAACGCCCAAAACATTAACCTTTCTTTCAAATCAACCATTTTTTAAGGTCTGATATATATCATATTAGGAAATACACTATTCTCACTTCAAATGTTTGATTTTCACAGAATGACTCATTTTACATTATTTCCTATATACCAAAGTCTATTGTGAATGATTGAGACACACACACATACACATACACATACATACACACACACACACACACACACACACACACCCCACAGAGGAAATGGCCTTTCCTTTGTTAACCTAACAAGAGAAACAGTAAAGACAATCAATTTCAACTATGAAGAAATTATTTTAAGTACAAATATGAAAAGCAATGAAAATATAATTAAAATTTGCTGAATGAAAAAAATCTTATTTCACCCTTCCACACTTTTTTGAGCTGTATTTCCCTCTTAGCAGCACTGACTCCCCAATGACATTTTTCTCTTATGGATTTCACCACTTCCTCCAAAGCTGTAACTCCTCTCTCTTATCTTCCCCTTCCTATTATTGTCACTAGGAAGTGCAGAATGACACATTGAAGAAAATGCTTGCCTGGAGGCCAGAGTTGTTTCCTTTGCACTTGGATTTCCATTTGTTCCACTAAATTTCCTTACAATTAATTTTTAAAAGGGTCGAGAGAATTTATTTCGCAAACAGCGAACAGGAACTGTGTTCTGTAAAAGCAGACAAAATGTACTCGGTGACCATTTTTGCTACCATTGTCAAAATCTTACAGTATAAATTCTCACTCTGCATTCTGCACACTTTATTACTCTGATGTAATAATGGGAATATGTTGATTCTCCCATGAGACCCATCCAGAGCCAGGAACTGATGTGTCTTAATTGCATTTTAGCCTAAAGCATATTAAATGCAATTTGATTATAAAATACATCTGAATTGCCATTAAAAAAAATTCTTGGCAAGATTTCCAAACATCAAGTAAAGAAATCTATAATCTCCTAGTCTAGCCCTTTTGCTGACTTGCCAGGTAACTTTGTATAAAGGCTGTTTCTTCCCCACACCTCTCTTTCTCAGCCAATAAACTAGTAATGATAGATTTGTCTAGCACCTAGGAATGGCTGAAAGACACTTCTTTATAATTTGACAGCATTTTGCAAATGACAAGCTGGCTTTAGGCTAAGTATGTCAGAATGATGCTTCAGCATGGGTTGTTGGAGTGGACTTTTAAATATTTCTATTTCACAAACTCACTGGCATCCTTGATCAGCCCTACTCATTATAGCTCGGTTTTAACACCATGCATATGCTACCTGGGGTTCAAGGTCCTTAGCCTAAGTCTCGTCCCATGACTTCATTGTACTCTCACAATGCTAACACCATTTTCAGCACAGAGAGCAGAAGAAATGCACACTGATGGGTGGATTTGTCACGGGAAGTGGTAAGCCCTGATATCTCACTGAAGGGGTTTGCACATCTCAGACATGCTCAGCATGACAGCCTGCCCCACCCCTCGGGCATTCCAAACCAGCCCCTGCATCTAACTGAATGCAAAACCCCTTCTTCACAAAGGCAGTTGGGGACAGGAGCGTGAAGCAGCAGGTGCACAGGTTTGTCCCGACGTCTACCTCTCACGCTCCCCTGGAAGATCTCCAAGCAGGAGGATGGGCATAGAAAGTGACAGAAATAGAGTAAGTTATTCAGCCTTGATCTGTCTAGAGACCACTAGGTAGAAAAATGAATGAAAGGTTTCCTTTTCTTTAGGAATGCTCACTCATGACCACCTGGAAATAGAATCCTCTTTTTAAACCAAGAAGCCCAAAGTACCACAAGTGTATTATCTGACGTATCCTCTCAGCTGCCTTGAACAATCTGAGTACAGATATTGTTCTTCACTTAGGACTGGGGCTGAACAGGAAGAAACTTGCCTGCAACCTTATTTCCCTATCAGGCAATAACAGAATAGTATATAAAATGGTGCATGTTGCAAAACTTCCAAATATGCAGGACCACACTAATCTGACAGCTCAATGGCTAAGTCATGATTGACTGCCCTAGATCATGAACACAGAAGCATCCTGACAGCATGAAACAATGGCTGATCGAACATAGCCGGCATTCACAACTTTTTTCTTTTTTTAATTTTAAAGGAAACAGATCCTCATTGTTGGTTGGTCCGAGCGCCCTCGTGTGTCTCAATAGAGTAATGTCATTTTAGGTCTCCCCAAGAGCTATTTTAAAGGACAGATTCCATGACACATAAAACCTCTTCCTATTTGCTTCAGAAGCCTCATGTGAAACTCTGAAGATTTTCAGACTGCTCTAGAATGATGAATTTGTCCTCCCTGATATAAAACGACATTGGAACTTATATACATGAAGGAACGAGAAGCAGATGTTAACAGGAGTGGAGGCTAATTTCAACTTGCCTGTTCTGGTTTAAACATGTCAGGTCCTCCTGTCTATTTCTTTTTCCTCTATTCTGCTCCCCACACCCTGAGGGGCAGGGCTGTCAGCATGCACACTGTCTCTACCACTACGCTGGTCACACAGCTAAAGAACCCAGAGCTGCTTCTGTAATAAGCAAATCTCAAAAGATTTTTCGGGGCAGGGCTGTCAGCATGCACACTGTCTCTACCACTACGCTGGTCACACAGCTAAAGAACCCAGAGCTGCTTCTGTAATAAGCAAATCTCAGGAGATTTTTCCACCAACCACTGTATGACTATGGGAGAGCCATCCTTCTCTTCAGATCCCCAGCTCCTCCTGTGGGAAGGGAGGAGAGCAGGACTTTGCTCACAGTTAAGAAGCCTCTGCAGTAATGCCTGGCATAGAGCAGATAGGCACCCAGTAAATGTTGACTGAATCCAAATCTATAAACTCTATTCCAACCCATTTGCTGTATTATATTTCCACAAAACAGATATTCTTCTTCAAATAAAACATGCTTTAAGAACTACTTTGGGAATTCATGGAGCACAGGCAAAGGTCAACCATCTCTCTGCATTCCCACACCTGACCTAGAACCAGTCACACAGTCACCCTCCATCAACCAAGGGGAGAAGTGGGGAGTTTGCCCTCTTAATATATTTTCTCACATTCTTTCTTTAGTAGAGTTTACAGCAATCAAAGATATGCAAATGGCACAGGCTTACTCATGAATCCAGGACTGTCCACACAGATAATCTGTGGCCTTTATAGAAGAGCAAATAAAAATGTTTTCCCCTCATCTTCCTCCTTTTCCTTTTCCTCCTTCTTTGTCTTGAGGTTAGAAGGCATGATTCAACAGCCCAAAGTCCAGTTGAAAAAAAACACTGGCTCAGAATTCCCAAAGAAAACTTGCCCAAGGGTCACTATGTCAAAACAATGTTGGTGGGTCTTGCATTCTGTTAGCCAAACACACACACACACACACACACAAAGAAAACATGCTCTGTTTTTGGGCTTCTCTCACCAAAAGGCAAAGAGCTGTTCACCACTTAGCTTTCAGCTAGCCAAATCCAACAAAGCCCCAGAGATTTTTGGCTTAATCTTCTCACTGAACTCATGCCAGCCTTGCATGGGCACAGCCAGGGCATCATCACCCAGCCTTAGGTGTTGGCAGCTTCTCCCACCAACATCTTAGCACTTTCCCTGCTTAGGGGCAATGGCAAACTGTACCCTCCCCTCCCACCCACTGCACTCAGGCACACCTCCCTAACATGCAGTCAAGTCCTTTTGTTAGGTAATTCTGCTGCTCAACAGAATGCCAGAAAGCACCTGCCTGACGGAGACACTAGGTAGCCCTGTCAACTAAAAGTCATAACCAAAACACAAGGAGGGAAAGGTGCTCGTGTGCATTATCTCCATTACCATTGAACTGGGAGAAAGCTTTTTCCCAAGACAATCCTTAGGTTAATTAACAATTTCCAGTTCATTTAAAATGCCTCTCATATTCGTCTCCCTTTCATTCCTGCCACCACCATCATAGACCAGAATCTCATAAACAAAATTCAATGTTACCAACTAGTCTTAAAACTTCTATTCTTTTCTTCCTCCAAACCATCATAAGCATGATGTAACAATCTTGCCCAAACACTTCAACCATCATTTAACAATTCCTACTCAAGAGCCCTAACGACTTCCTGTGCCTTATAGGATAAAATTCAGACTCTGAAGTCTGCTAGGAAAACTCTTCCATATTCTCTGAGACCCCCAAGAGAAGTTACAAAGAAACAAGACATCACCTCCAGGGTCCCCAAGACACTTTTATCGTTGCTATATCAAAGTTCCAGACAGTTGCACAATGATTGAGGGCACTTGGATATCCACAAACCATGACCTTCTAGGAAGGATCTTTACACTGGGCACTTCCAGGTAGACTTCAGCTCCTTCCCCTAAGGTTCTCAATTGCATTGGCTCACACGCTAGTTACGTTCAAATCCATGGGCTGACCACTATTGTATTTGTTCAAAGGACATTTTACCTGTTATTGGGAAACACTTGGCACACCTAGCAATGAACTTCCAGGCACAAGATAGTAAGTGAGCAAAATAAGAAGAAACAATAAAGCAACATCAGAAAAAAAAACACACAAACACATATTGATGCTTGTAGGACATCATGTTCTGGTGAGAGCAACAGAGAGTTGGAAAAACAAAGTGGATGGTAAATCATCGCCCTACCAGGCCAAGTAGGCCAACTCAGAGAAAGCCCAAGAGAAACAATGGCACTGCCTTTGACAATGAATAAAGGCCAAGGAGGTAGAGAATGCTAAGGAACAGAAGACCCTTGGGAGGAATATGCATCTGTCCTCTTACTCCCTTTCTGGAAGAGAACACTGAGCGACTCTATTGCCTTGCCTGGCATTGACTACTTCTGACTATGTACAAACAACATTGACGCTTTCCACAATACAAGCTTTGTTTTTTAAAAATGAAATAGCACAGCTTTTTCCTAAAGTCTTAAAAAAAGTAACAATAGCAGTTTACATCTTTCCCCACTGATCTTTCCCTCAAGAGCTTTCCCTACATCTCCAGCCAGCACTGCCTGAGCCTGTGTCTTCCCATGTGAGGTCCTGACATCCTGAACCTTTAGGAAGGATGACTGTGGCTGGTCATCTTCCCAACTCACCTGCAAGTACCTCCAGGACAAGAATCATGAATTTACCTTCTTCTCTATCTCTTCTCATTTATCCTCCCACACTGTCCCCTAGCACTCAGCCCCGAAGGTAATCAAGAAATACCAACACTGTCCATTAATATAAATTAAAATGCATTCTTATTTAATGTAAATCTGAAAATTCCCTTCCTTTCTTTTAGGTATTTCCGGCATTGTTCACTCCCTCCATCCCTTTTTCTAGTAAACGTTCATACTTCCCAAACAACCCTATTTTGTAAGGAATAGGTTATCATCACCTAGAACCCCCACTTCCCAAACTCACCCCCCCACCGACATATACAGAGCTGATTCTTGGTATAGTTTGTGGTTAACAGGGTTGACACTCTTTCTTCAACTTTTGTTTGAAGGTTTTAGGACTCAAACTAAAGCCACTGGCCCCGTTTCTCTGCAAGATTATCCTGCTCCAAATCTGTATGAATCACCAATGGCCCTTTCTCATCTACTTCCCCAAAATTGTTAAAGGTTGTATTATAGAATACCTTCACCACTTTCCTACCCTGAGAAGTCCCTTTCCTGGCTCATTAACCTCCTTCCCATGTTACGGACAAACCTCAGTGTTGCCTGCAACTCACTTATAAGAAAATACAAGCTTCTATACCACGCATGATTTGTGATTCCAGTGCAATTTTCCCATTAAGTCTAGAGCTTATCATTCTTTTCTCCTACACATTCTGGTCTCTCCCTACCCCTTCTTTCCAGTCTGCCCCCTCTTTTTCTCCCCCACTTCCCAAGAAATGAACTGGTTTACATTCAGCAGGTTTAGTCTTGCTTTGGCCAGCTTATTGTTTTAAAGTGGTTATAAAGTTGCTGGGCTTGAACACACAGTTTATTAATTTTGGGGCATTCATGATGTCTCCCTGTTGAGTGTGGTGTGCGCAAGTGTGCATGTATGTACCTATGGTAACTAACATTCTTGGACTTTGCAGTTTGCTGATGACTGAAAAGATGAAGTCAAAGTTGATTTGACTATTGAAGAATCACATTATTTTAGAGGCATAGAGAATGTCAGAGTCCAACTTTGGCATTTTACAGATGTGAATACAGAGTTGGGGCAAGGTAAAAGGACTTGGCCAGGGTCCTGGGTTGATCAGTAGGGGCACTAAGGCTCCAGCTCTGAGCTGTCATATTTCAGTCCACCAAGGCTTTTCCACTCACATAAATTCCTCCTTAAGGGCTCAAACATGTGAATGAGAATTGAGGATGTCCACATACAAACAAAAATGCATCACAGACATGTGAACATGTACACACAGAGAAGACAGGGAGTGACTGCATTTGTAGCTCACAAAACAGAACTGAGAATGTGCTTTTAAAATTAGAGTAAAACTGCTGTAAGCGATTTAGTTCTCATCTAAAGAGATCACATTTCCCCACCCTACCCCTGCTATCCATTTTCCCCAAGTGGCTCATTAGAAAAAAAGATGGCTAGATTTCAGCAACTTGGAGAGATTTCTATAGGATTTTTCTCTCGTTCCATCAATACAGAGTCATCCCTTACTTCCATGAAAATAGCTTTTTCACACATCTCTGCACACACAGCCACACACTCATATAAAACATTGGCAGCAGGTACTTTTAATTTGCTGGAAAATATTTCTAAGAAGTCAAAAAGCTCCAGCTGAACTGCATGCCCTCTTATTGGCTCGCCAGACCAGTTGAGGGACCTGATTGGTCCTTGATCCTGAGGACCGATAAGAACGGCTATAAAATCCCTGGGTGCAGCTCTTGGGCCCCCAGTTTGCAAAAGCCAGAGGTGCAAGAAGCAGCGACTGCAGCAGCAGCGGCGGCAGCAGCAGCAGCAGCGGAGGTGCCAGCGGCAGCGGCAGCAGCAGGAGCAGCATCAGCAGCAAACAAAAAAAAAAAATCCTCATCAAATCCTCACCTAAGCTTTCAGTGTATCCAGATCCACATCTTCACTCAAGCCGGGAGAGGGAAAGAGGAAAGGGGGGCAGGAGAAAAAAAAAAAAAACCCTACAACTTAGCGGAAACTTCTCAGAGAATGCTCCAAAACTTAGCAGTGCTTCTGGTGCTGGTGATCAGTGCTTCTGCAACCCATGAGGCGGAGCAGAATTACTCTGTGAGCCCCAGGAGATCCCGAGTGGCGGCTCAAAACTCAGGTAAGCAGCAAACCCAAGACCGGTTTCTCCCCCAAAGAGCTGTCCTCATTTGCCTCTCCCTTTTGCAACTATGTCTGTGACGGCTGATCTTGATAATAAATGTGCTTCATGCCTGATGGCAATAAACTGACAGTGTAATCCAATAGCCTTAGGCAGTGGAGCTCCTTTGTTTAATAAATTGCATGCAACTAAACGAAGAAGCTGGACGCTCTGCTGAGGGTATTTCATTGCATAAGCCTAGCCTGATTGCCTGAAATCTGGCACGTACCCTCTTGGAGGGGGAGGGGGGAGAGGGGAGGAAAGGCTCGAATGTTGGCATGCTTCAAAGCACTCTCTATACTTTCCAGAAACTGATCTAAGGTAAGACCTGGCTTGTTTGATGCTGTCCCTCTTCCCTTCCTCTTAAGACCCTACCTCTTCACTTCTTGACTTTTTTACCTCTTAAGAGAATACACAGAAAAGCTCCCTCTTCAGACTGATTTTCAGAACCATAGCCCTCAAGTCTGACAAATCCAGGGCGGATTCAGAGAAAACCCTACACGTCCCACCCCCAACCCTGCTGCCTGTCTCCCTCCCGGCTCTCTAGGGCTCCATTCAATCGTCCGTGCAGCCCATAACCAGAGAGCCCCTGGGGAAAAAAAATGTGAAACGTAGCAGCTGTTTCTCCAAGGGTAAGGTCTCAGTTTTGTCCTGACTCTTGGAGCAGTTAATTGTGCATTATCTTGGCTTCTGAAGGAAAAGAATCATTAGGAAGCCCACATTGACACCTCTGCCTCGACTTATCTGGCTCCACTTGTTCCCCTTCCAATACTGCCCTCTGTCCTCCAACTGTCAGCAAAGATCAGATCGCAGGTGTCAAAATGCTGCAGATGATGATCCCCTTGGAAGAGCACAGGTCCCTGCCGAGAGGAGGGCTTTTGCTTCACTTCCTTTTGTACTTAGTTGCTATAGAGATGCAGTGATTCACAATTCGAGCTTGCCTAAAACAATAGCAGCCCTAATGCATATTAAAACTGCTTAAAGCAAAGTTATAATTTAAACCCATGGAAATATATAATTAGGGAAATGACTTGTAACATCCTAGAGGCTGCGGGTGGTGGGAGGGGGTGGGGAAGACTAACTGAACCATGCTTTTGATCTCAGAGGAGAATCCTATGGCATGAAGGCTGCAGATCTGCCTGCCAGAACACCCCCCTTCTGTGGGAGAGAAATTACTTTTATGGGAGATCTTATCCAGAATGTAGAAAGCCTCATGCAAGTTTTTTTGCGGTTTTCTTCCAGTCTTGCACAAGGGGTGTCTTGGCCTGGTTATTCCACACCTGTGTTTTTTTTTTAAGGCTTTTAATGTGAAAGAGATTATACATACCTCTAAACACTGTCCTAGAGGAGGGTTGGGGTGAAACGTGAACAGATCAGATTTCCTTTTGCCAATATGATGATAAGTTAAAAGCCTGAAAGCAGAAGGGTCTCCAAGTGGACTCCTGGCACAGTCTTCTCTGCCATTTAGACTAACATCCCATGCTTTTTACTCCAGAGTGCATTTTTCCAAAGCTAGATGGATCCCACGGCCCTTTTACCTCTTAAACCTGACCGCTAGGCACTGCCTCCTGCCTTCCCATGCTTTCAAGTGCCAAGCAATGACCTTTGGTTCTATGGAATTGCTTAAAGGCACTGTGCATTTCAGGACTTAAGCCTCACTTCTCCAGATACCAAAATTGTAGGTAAAGATGAAAGAGAGAGCATGTGTCTGAAAGAGAGAACTCCCTCCCTGTCCATCATGTGCTCTGGCTCGCATAAGCAAAAGGAGCCTATTCTCTCTTTCTCATTCAAATGGGTCTACCAATTGCCCCTCATGACAGATTCCGAGGATAAGTTTTTCTGACCCTGTGTCCTTGAAATCCACCTCTGCACGCAATTGATCCCACTCAGCCACCCTCCCTATTTGACCCAGATTGGATGCATTTATCTCTTTCAGCTGAAGTGGTCCGCTGCCTCAGCCGTGCTCTAGAGGTCGGCTGCGGGGCTTTTGCATGCCTGGAAAACTCCACCTGTGACACAGATGGGATGTATGACATCTGTAAATCCTTCTTGTACAGCGCTGCTAAATTTGACACTCAGGTAATAAGACCTTGACCTCTGGTCCCACTGGCTGCTTGTCTTTAACAGTGTATTAGACCATTGCTCTTAGGAACCAGTCCCGTAGGGAACCAGCCCTTCTCAGTTTCCCCACTCTAAATTCCCATCTCAGTGTGTGTGTATGCACAAGTGCCCACACAGGCGCACACACGCGCACACACACACACACACAGGCACACGTCTGGCCAGGAAACAGGTTCTGATAAGACACGCCCCACTCACTCTAATGCATGATTGTAAGGAGCTAGTAGAGGCTGTCTTATAAGGGCAGGGGTGATAAGCCAAAAAGATTTTCCTCTGTGAGAGGACATAAAAACGTGCTTATAACGAGGAAGTTCTCTCTGTATGACCTAGCATACTAGTTTTGATCTGAATTTTCAAAGTCTCAATCTCAAGAATGTAAAGTCGGAATACAACTATTTTTAAGCTGCAGGATGGTTGATCACGGTTCATCTTTTTTTCTCTCATCTAATTTCATTTTGTAGAGCTCATTTCTCAAGGGAATCCAGGGAGGTGGGGAGGGGACATTTTTTCTTAATCCTTGGCCATAGCATACAATCTTCTCATTGTGAGGATATGCAGATGCCCATGATACAGTGCCCAGATGAGCCCCCTTAAGTTCCTTCAGGTATATGCGCATCTGTTTGTCAGGTCAAGCTAAAGACCTCCCTCTTATCCTTCCTCCATGGCAGGGAAAAGCATTTGTCAAAGAGAGCTTAAAGTGCATCGCCAACGGGGTCACCTCCAGGGTCTTCCTCACCATCCGGAGGTGCTCCACCTTCCAAAGGATGATTGCTGAGGTGCAGGAAGAGTGCTACCGCAGGCTGAACATGTGCAGCATCGCCAAGCGGAACCCTGAAGGCATCACTGAGGTCGTCCAGCTGCCCAATCACTTCTCCAACAGGTACACACTGAGTCCACTTTTCCACATTCAGGGGACTGGGAGCGGGTGGCTGGCTGGCAGAGCCAGACTGGGAGGGAGGGTTAAATTGCCACAGTCATGCTCTTATTTTAGCTTGCAGTCTTCCCAGCTTTTGCAGGAAAAAAAAAAATGTGTTTGTGATTGGTTGTGACAGTTTAAGCAGCTTGGGCTTTTTTTTCCCCCTACTGTTATAGGAAAAGTCTTTTCATGAAGCTTATAGAAAGCCAGCCTCATCTGCAGCATCTCTTGGTGCTCTTTCATTGAGCACTTTTTGTCATAAGCCTGAAGGGAATGTCGAAGTTTCTGGTAACAAGCTTTTAAGACATCAGATTTGGCTGAAACCATGACCGTGCCACAGCACAATTGGCCGTGATTAAAAAAAAAAAAAAAAAAAAAGAAGGAAAGAAAGAAAAAAGCCCTCTGGTTAAATGTCATAATGCAGACTTTTAAATCCCCATCTATTTCAAATCAGTCCCAAACACAGTCAGAGATTTCACTGGGTAGCCCAGAGCAAGCCACCTCACTTCCCTGGGGCTTGGGTTTCCTTTGTAAAAAGCGAAATGGCTGGACTGGACCATTTTCAGGTTCCCTTCCAGGCCTTATGTTATCCCATTCCTCTAGTCCAAGATTTCCTAGAATGAGGTTTTGTGGCTGTCCAGATCCCATTCTCATCTTAGTATTCAAATACCACCCAAGGCCACTGAGCTAGAACATCTGGGCACTGTGCTTGTCAGTGTCTTTACCAGCCAGGAGTGAATTCCTGTTACATGAGAGAGCTGGCATCCTCAGTTCATGTGCAGGCCTGGAAATGTTCCCAGCAAGAACTGAGAGATGCTGATGGGGTTGGCGTGGAGTTATGGCAGGGCCAGTGCAGGCCGGTCAAGTTGAGCCCCCTGTGATAGCTCTCAGTCTAAAAACTTGATTCCCAGTCTTGAATTTCTATGATTTTTTGACTCTCCACCCAAATCTGCACATATTCACAATGATCAGTCCTTTGCCTGTTATCTGCGCACCTGAGAGTTATCACAGACTTATCTGATTAATTTCCTAGCTAGGTGCCACCACCCTTCTTAAGGCAGTGGCAACAGCCAAGTCCCTCTGGGACTTACAAGTGATTTAGTCATGTACATACATGCAACCGAAAAGTAGCTCTTCCTTAGGGAAAAGTTAAGGTGCCTAACACAAACACTTGTAAAATTTCTTATTCACCCTTAACTACAGGTGATTGCCCTTCAGAACCACAAGTCAATTTATAAAAATCACTTCTCTAGTCCTTGGAAGTGACTTTATCATGGGGTTCTAAATTATTTTCTCAGAAGATAAAAATCGAACCATTTTTCAAGTGGGCTGTCTCTATATAAATCTTGGTTTTAAATTCCCCCTAGGACGATTTTTGTTGCACAGAGCAAACAGAGGCAGGGGGTGGGGAGGGGAGACCTGATTAATTATTGGAGACTTCCTTCACCATTAGGAAAAGAAATTAAGAATTCTCAGCCAGACAGGGGCTAAGGACAAAGTATGTGTTTGTGTGGTAGCTGGAGGTGGGGGGGGGGGGTGCATTAGCAAAGCCCCTATTACAATTTAGATCCTTAAGGATTCTGTGACAAATCATGATCTATAATGTGGCATATTTCCAATTTTAAGGCAATACTAGTCTCCCTATTTCACCTGAAGTAGCATCTTCCATTAGAAAGGCAGAGAGGTCTTTAGGAAGAACTACATATCTACTAAACCAGGGGTCCCAACTTATCTAAGAGATTAGTAAATTTTTAACCAGGCCATTATTTCTTCTAATCAGTGCCTTGTTTTCAACACCTTTAGAAAATGGTCACAAAGAAAGTCTTATCTCCCTCTTACATCTTAGGGATCCATTAGGAAAGGTCAGTTGGAGAAAAAAATGTGGCCAGCCCTTGCAAACCAGAATCTTCCATGCAACCTTTCTCCAAAAATTTCACTTTAACAGGCTATATTTTTCCTACTCAAGACTGTAGAATGGTCTGCTTCCATGCTGGGCTTGCTTTGCTCCATTGAAGCTGCTCACCTTCCTGAGACATCCTGCTTTCCCAGCCTCTATCCCACCATAGACACACATTAAGTCGGTGCCAACTGGCACAGAATTGCAAGAGGAAGTAGTTACAGGTTCATTCCACCTTCCTGTGACTTATCTAGCATGAGATTTGGGGCTGGGAGAATCTGAAAGCCTGTGACCGGACCAGGAGCCAGGACAAGGGGATTTTCCATGACAGAAATGCACCTAGAAGATAAAAAGGTGGCTGGAGTGTCTACCGGCCTGAATTTGCAAACTATGCTTTCAACCCTGTAGGAAGCAGGCAAAATTGATCAGCCAGGCAGGGCAGCGTGAGGCTTGGGAACCACTTAGACCAACCCAGATCCAGAGTGGGAAAACTGACAAAGCTTCCAACTCTCTAGGGCATGGATAGGGAACAGGAAACAGAAGAATAATATTGATGAAGGGAAACAAAGGACTATTTATAAACCCTCACACAGAACGTTCCTAGGCAGTATGTGTATATTTGGGTAAGCATGGCTGAAACAGTAGCTATGGAGAATATCTGATCTTATTCTTTACCAAAAAAAAAAAAAGGGATAGAATTTTCAAAGTGAGTAAAAAAGAAACATAATTAAAAAGGTCCTTTCAGGCTGGGTGATCAGGACATTTAGCCCACCAAGTCTTTCCAACATGTCTCCTCCATCCTCCATAAAGGTAAAGAAGGGAATCTTCTTAAGCAGTCCTAGCTACCATTGCCAAGGAGGGGATGTAAGCAGAGCTGCTCTATTTTTTGTAAAATTGAGAAGAAAAATACGTATTGAATCCCTAAAAGCATAGGATGCCATAGTTAGAGATGACTGCAGAGGTTAACTACACTAACTGCCTTATTTTACTGATTAAAGAAGAAGGGCTCAGAGAGTGCAGGGACCTGCTGAAGGTCACACAGCTTGTGAATAACTAAGTTGGGCTTAGAACTCATGTGGCCTTGAGCCAAGCTATTTGATTTCTACTTCAAAAATGGCAGCCAGCAAAACCTGCAGGAAATAGCCACAATCCAAAAATAGAATATCAAGCACAATTGAATATATGTGCACTACGGTAGTCCACAATTAAATTTGTGTACTTTCTCTCCTAAAAGGATGGTCACCTCCTTCCAATAGCTATATGAACAATAAGACCATAGTACAAAAAGGTGCTCACTAAATAGGTGACGACTGCTAAGTCAACTTTGGCTGGAGACACAACCTCTTAAATAATTCATCTCACTTGGTAACACAGGAAAGAGCTGTGTCATTGGCAAGCATGATCCCAGAGGTAAATGCCTATTCCAGCCCTTACTGGATAGGCAATGGTTAACCTAGTGCTCATACTCACACACTGGTGACATCAAAGCATCCTGACAAACTTTCCAGCCTTTGAAGAACTACTGACGGAGCCATGGACTTTTTTTAATATTCTAAAGAGCTTTCTTAGCCTGCCCTTGTTGAGTGAACAAAAGCTCCATGAGGGAAATAGGGTAGATTCCAGTCGGGGTGGGTGGTTCTCACTAAGAGCCCTCAGGATGACCAGGGTCATTGTCAAGAAACACCAAGGTCAGGTATCATATCTGAGCCAGCAGACAAAGCGACAGTAAAAGGTAGAAAGTTAGAGCCCCTCTGAAAAAGAGCAGGCACTCTGACAAAGTCGGGCCTGAAGAAATTGTGTGGTCCTGATGCTGCAAAGCTGGCTGCAGAAGCTGAATTCCCTTAAGGGTACTGGACTTCCTTGTCCAGACCAGAGCTTTTAAGTCCTTCTAAGAAAGAACTTGCATTTCTTTCTAGCCCTTTCTAGAGAAAGATTGTATTTTCCGGCCCATCTGGGGACTCATCTGGCATGAACAGCTCTTTCTAGAAATGAAAAGGTTAACTTTTAAGTTATAAAGTCCTTATTGGAGGGATGAGAGCTCAGAAACCACCCTCCAGGATCTAATCAGCCTCTGAAATAGACACAGCCATCCAAGGACCCAGGTCCTAGCAGAGCCCAAGAGCTAGAAGATGCCTGGAGATGTATGTGGGTGTGGAGATGCCGGAAGCTGCTTGTGAAAAGTTGTTTATTCTATGTTTTTCCAAAGCTGGTTTTCTCCGCATTTCCCCATCCAAAGGAGCTCTCCTTTGACTCATGTGCTTTATAATTCCAAAGAGTTGGAAAATATTCCTCTGTGCCAGAGAGTTCCAATTTTAACCACAGCTGGATATAATTCTCCCTGGAGGGAGGGGTTTCGCCAGGCCTGAGTCAGCAACCCAGACACTGCACTTGCCTCTCAGTCCCCAGCTTCCTTCTGCTAGGCCACAGAAGGGTGACCACCTCACCTCATTACCCACATTCCATGCTATTTACCATACATCTTTCAAACAACCTCCCTGGGGGATTAAGTTATTCTGAAAAGATGTGTGATCCTGTGCACTGTGCAGTGAATTAAAAATAAACAGGTTTCTTTTCACGGAAGACCCTGTGGCCCAAGAGATCCTTGGGATCCTCTGAGAAAAGGTTCTCTCCACATAAATACTGCAGGTCACTGTCATCCAAAGTCTCTTATTAGTGAACACAGAGCTAACGGGTTTTGACAAGTCAACTGCCAGTGCAAAATGGAGCAGACACATCCCACTCTAAACTGGAAAATACCTGAACTGCCTTCCCTAATAACAGGACAAGTCATTGATATGCCCTAAATATTAGACAGTTTAATCCTTTCAGAGCCACAGAGCTTAGCTGCATTGCTTGGGGGTTAAAGAATTCACTCCAAAGATGAAGGTAACTGATACCAAACCCAAACTATAGGTAAGTTTTCTTCTGGGAATCACTACTTATTGAAGAGAATCATACTCTTAAAACTCCATTTTCTTAGTGGCCACGAAATAAGTCAACAAATGTTGAGTAAGCAGGCAATGTAGCATGATGGCACTGGGCTATGAGGAATACAAAGGACACAAATCCTGCCTTCAGTAAGCTTACAGTCTAGTCAGGGAAACAAAGCCATCACAAAACCATCAAATGCTGGCCTGTGTGAGGGTGAAAGATCTATAAACATCCAAAAATGGAAGAGGTTAGCAAACCCTGGTACAGTAGGAGAAGGATTTAGGGGTTCAGTATGAACCCCTAAAAGCCACCAATATCTCCATTTAAATATCCTTCTTGCCTAAGATTTGGCCTTCTGACTACAATATACCTTTGAAGGCGGCGGGGCTGAAGTTGGAATCAGTCAATATATTTTATCAAGGCTGGCCAAGAACGTGGTAAAGGAATTAGATTTTGTAGAAAAACGCATGGCACACAGAAGAGGGGCCTTAGATAGAAGTTTCATCAGAAGATGCACACACACACACCTGTGCCCACACACCACCAAAAAAAGTGAAAATTACAAAAAAGCATCAAAATAAATGTACACACATGTTCAATGGCTAATCTCAGAGTTGAGCATTGGACTCACTTCATTCTGTCACTTCAGTTCATCCACCTTAGTTTCTTCTCTACAAAATGAGAGTTGAACTAGTCACCAAATGGTCTCTGTGGTCCCAGCTAGGTCTGTAATTCTATTTCTAAAAATGTCAGTCACCACATCCAGCCTGCTCTTCAAAGTGTGATCTAAATCTCCTGAATGCTAAACATGAAGACCTGTCTTGCATTGTGTGGTTAAACCCTAGGAGCAGATGTATTCAAACTAGGGAGACATGGCACAATGGTTAGAGAGCAAAAGCCATCTTCAGCTGATGAACTATTGATGTTTGCATGGTCAGGCCATCAGGGACTCATGTTGGCTGCAGCCAAGACGAAAGCCTGGGTTTCTCCTGGCTCTCAGTGGATGACCATCACATGCACTGTCTTTCTTGCTGCAGATACTATAACAGACTTATCCGAAGCCTGCTAGAATGTGATGAAGACACAGTCAGCACAATCAAAGACAGCCTGATGGAGAAAATTGGGCCTAACATGGCCAGCCTCTTCCACATCCTACAGACAGACCACTGTGCCCAAACACACTCGCGAATTGACTTCAACAGGAGACGCACCAATGAGCCGCAGAAGCTGAAAGTCCTCCTCAGGAACCTCCGAGGTGAGGAGGACTCTCCCTCCCACATCAAACGCACATCCCATGAGAGTGCATAACCAGGGAGAGGTTATTCACAACCTCACCAAACTAGTATCATTTTAGGGGTGTTGACACACCAACTTTGAGTGTACTGTGCCTGGTTTGATTTTTTTAAAGTAGTTCCTATTTTCTATCCCCCCTTAAAGAAAATTGCATGAAACTAGGCTTCTGTAAACAATATCCCAACATTCTGCAATGGCAGTGTTCCCACCAACAAAATCCATGTGATCATTCTGCCTCTCCTCAGGAGAAAGTACCCTCTTTTACCATCTTCCTCTGCCATGATCTTTCCCCTGCTCCCCTCAGCCTACCCTCAAACACAAAACATTCATGTAACTCTCCAGCCATTGTAATTTGAAGATGTGGATCCCTTTAGAATGGTTGCCCCAGTAGAGTTAGCTGATAAGAAAACTTTACTTAAATGCATGTCTTAAATGCTCATAAAGATGTTAAATGGAATTCGTGTTATGAATCTGTGCTGGCCATGGACGAATATGAATGTCTCATTTGAATTCTTGATCTCTAATGAGCTAGTGTCTTATGGTCTTGATCCTCCAATGTCTAATTTCCTTTCCGACACATTTACCAAATTGCTTGAGCCTGGCTGTCCAACCAGACTTTGAGCCTGCATCTTCTTGCATCTAATGAAAAACAAAAAGCTAACATCTTTATGTACTGTAACTGCTCAGAGCTTTAAAAGTATCTTTAACAATTGTCTTAAAACCAGAGAATCTTAAGGTCTAACTGTGGAATATAAATAGCTGAAAACTAATGTACTGTACATAAATTCCAGAGGACTCTGCTTAAACAAAGCAGTATATAATAACTTTATTGCATATAGATTTAGTTTTGTAACTTAGCTTTATTTTTCTTTTCCTGGGAATGGAATAACTATCTCACTTCCAGATATCCACATAAATGCTCCTTGTGGCCTTTTTTATAACTAAGGGGGTAGAAGTAGTTTTAATTCAACATCGAAACTTAAGATGGGCCTGTATGAGACAGGAAAAACCAACAGGTTTATCCGAAGGACCCCAGGTAAGATGTTAATCTCCCAGCCCACCTCAACCCAGAGGCTACTCTTGACTTAGACCTATCCTGAAAGATCTCTGTCACATCCAACTGGAAATTCTGGAACCAAAAAGAGCATCCCTATGGGCTTGGACCACTTGTAGTGTGATAAGGCCTACTATATATTAGGAAGTGGCAGTTCTTGATTCATCCCCTTTCATCGGTGCCTGGTACTCTGGCAAATGATGATGGGGTGGGAGACTTTCCATTAAATCAATCAGGAATGAGTCAACCAGCCTTTGGGTCTTTAGTCCGGGGGACTTGGGGCTGAGAGAGTATAAATAACCCTGGGCTGTCCAGCCTTAATAGACTTCTCTTACATTTTCGTCCTGTAGCACGCTGCCTGCCAAAGTAGTCCTGGCAGCTGGACCATCTCTGTAGGATCGTTTAAAAAAAAAGAAAAAAAGAAAAAAAAGAAAGAAAGAAGAGGGAAAAAGAGCTGGTGGTTTGATCATTTCTGCCACGATGTTTACAAGATGGCGACCACCAAAGCCAAATGACTAACCTATCTATGAACAACAGTAGTTTCTCAGGGTCACTGTCCTTGAACCCAACAGTCCCTTATAAGCGTCACTGCCCACCAAAGGTCAATGTTAAGAGAGGAAGAGAGGGAGGAGGGGTAGGACTGCAGGGGCCACTCCAAACTCGCTTAGGTAGAAACTATTGGTGCTTGACTCTCACCAGGCTAAACTCAAGATTTGACCAAATCGAGTGATAGGGATCCTGGTGGGAGGAGAAAGGGCACATCTCCAGAAAAATGAAAAGCAATACAACTTTACCATAAAGCCTTTAAAACCAGTAACGTGCTGCTCAAGGACCAAGAGCAATTGCAGCAGACCCAGCAGCAGCAGCAGCAGCACCAACGTTGCTGCCTTTGTCCCCACACAGCCTCTAAGCGTGCTGACATCAGATTGTTAAGGGCATTTTTATACTCAGAACTGTCCCATCCCCAGGTCCCCAAACTTATGGACACTGCCTTAGCCTCTTGGAAATCAGGTAGACCATATTCTAAGTTAGACTCTTCCCCGCCTTCCCACACTTCCCACCCCCAGGCAAGGCTGACTTCTCTGAACCAGAAAAGCTATTAAAGTTTGTGTGTTGTGTCCATTTTGCAAACCCAAGCCAGGACCCCAATGCGATAAGTAGTTGGAGTATTCCTAGCAAAATTCTCTCTTTTTTCAGTTCAGTAGATTTCATTATTTTTTTATTTTTATTTTTTTTCGCTGTGACCTCTTCAAACCGTGGTACCCCCCTTTTCTCCCCCACAATGATATCTATATATGTATCTACAATACATATATCTACACATACAGAAAGAAGCAGTTCTCACAATGTTGCTAGTTTTTTGCTTCTCTTTCTTCCACCCCACTCCCTCCGACTCCCCCTTAAACTTCCAAAGCTTCGTCTTGTGTTTGCTGCAGAGTGATTCGGGGGCTGACCTAGACCAGTTTGCATGATTCTTCTCTTGTGATTTGGTTGCACTTTAGACATTTTTGTGCCATTATATTTGCATTATGTATTTATAATTTAACTGATATTTAGGTTTTTGGCTGAGTACTGGAATAAACAGTGAGCATATCTGGTATATGTCATTATTTATTGTTAAATTACATTTTTAAGCTCCATGTGCATATAAAGGTTATGAAACATATCATGGTAATGACAGATGCAAGTTATTTTATTTGCTTATTTTTATAATTAAAGATGCCATAGCATAATATGAAGCCTTTGGTGAATTCCTTCTACGATAAAAATAATAAAGTGTTACATTTTATTGGTTTTCCCCCCATGTCTTTCATTGTTATTTATTTAAAAACTTCTCAAATGAGAATTTCTGAGCATGAACCACAGACTAACTCCTTTCTTTAAGGTCACTAATTGTCAATATGTAAATCTGACATATGGTTTGAATCAACATTTTCTAAATTTCTTTAAAACCATTGAGTGGCTCCTATTATTCTCACTGATGAAATCCCAAACTCCTTACAAGGTTGGAAGAAGCTTTAAGGTCTGCAGGCTGCTCAGCTGTAAAACCCAACTTTCTTTCTGTTCAGGGACCTCTATGCTCCTGCCACAGGGACAGCTCTGGGAAGGATTGGACTCTCTTCCTCCCAGGTCTTTTATTTATGCTATTGTCACTCTTTGGAAGATTTTTTTTCCTCCAGTCTTCACCTAGACTGAAAGCATGATGAGGAGGAGCACGTGCTTGGTCACCAGTGTGTCCCCAGCACTAAAAGAGCATCTTCAATACTTTAAATGAATGATTTAGAAAGAGTTGGAAGAGGGGAAAAAGACAACTGAATCAGTGTGACAAGGGAGACAGAAAGCTCTGCAGTTAAAACAAAGGATGTGAATTCTGGTTCTGTCACTCACTAACCACATGATGTCAGATGAGTTACTTAATCTCAAAACACATCAATTTCTCCCTCTGTAAAATGGGGGTAGTGACAATGATCTCACAGAGCTACTAGGGGGAGATAAAACAAGTGAACTGTTTACAATATTCTCTCATTGTCACACCTTGTATGGTAACAGCTGACCCTTGCTGAGCATAGGGTGTGAGCATACAAGGTGTGACAATGAGAGCAAAAGCTCCTGATCTCAATAAAAATGGTCAAAGACTTCACAACAGAATGACAGCTGGGTCTTGCAGGAAGCTTATGAGTTTGGTCACATAAAAAGGGGAGCTTCAGTGGGGATAATTTTTTTCAAAAGACACCTTATATAAGAGACACCTTTAATTGGGAAGGTTATCTTCACAATTACATATGAGTGGATTTTACCCATATTTTAAATTTAAATGAGGGCATTTTTCTCAACATCATTTATTTCTAGCTCCAAATTGCATTTTCCCAAGTTCAGATAAGCCCAAAGCAACTAATAAATAACATAAGAATTGTCAGTTAAGGGCCAAACATGTATTGCATTTGCTTTACTCTGACTTGGCCAAAGAAAAAGAGCACATTTCTTTTATTATTACCCTTCATCCACAGTCTTCTATAAGTATTTATTTATACAGGGAGACTACATACTACACAATAGCATAGTGTTAAAACCAAAAAACAGACCTGGGATTTCTATAAACTGAGTTCAAATCTTAGTTCCTCTGCAAGCTCTGTGGCCTTGGGCCAAGTGTCTAATATCTTCACACCTTAGTTTTTTTTTTTCGTTTAGGAAAATGCCCCTATAAAATAGGGACAAATGATAAGTCTTAATTCCAAGAGTAACTGAGAGTTCAATGTGTTACATATAAAGGACTTAAAATAGTGTCTAACATACAGCAAGTACCCTCAGAATAGAATTCCTTGAGCACTCAGTATGTGTAACTCTCACCTTTACATTAATGTTATTTCCACCATTTAGATTCTATTCCCACCCTCAATGTGAGTATCGAGGTACCACTTTAGATGAAGAATGTTTTTCTGACTTTTTCCTTTTGTAGGTCACCAAACATTATTATTTAATTAAGATTGTATAACTTTGTTTGTCTGTTTTTTTGAGACAGAGTCTTACTCTGTCACCCAGGCTAGAGTGCAGTGGCATTATCTAGGTTCACTGCAACCTCTGCCTCCCAGGTTCAAGTGATTCTCTTGCTTTAGCCTCCTGAGTACAGGTGCTTATCATTATGCCTGGCTAATTTTTGTAGTTTTAGTAGAGATGGGGTTTCACCATGTTGGCCAAGCTGGTCTCAAATCCTGACCTCAGGTGATCTGCTCACCTTTGCCTCCCAAAGTGCTGGGATTACAGGCATCAGCCACTGTGCCCAGCCAGATTTTATAAATTTGAATTATAAATTATTGCAACCTGCAAAAAAAAAATGGCAAACGATGAACACCTGCATCCCATCACCAAGCTTAGAAAATAGAATAACACGGGTATAACACTCTCCTGTGCATGCCTCCCTGAATCCATTAACAATCCATGACTGTAAAACATTTTGAAAAGCCACGGTTCAAAAGGATAGAATTTCTCAAATTATGGAAATACATTTAATTTTTTAAAAATTGTTATCATCCTTTCCAAAACATAGGTGACAGAGATCATGGAATGGTCTATGACTCTGTGGTATGAGAGGAAAAGGCAGGCATCCCCTCTTGTGGGATCTACGTGAGTGCGGAAGAGCCATCAGCATAACCCCTAAGTCAGAGCTTCTCAGACTTACTATGCACACAAGTGACCCGGAGATCTTGTTAAAATGAATGAGAATGGTTGAATGAGGCCCAGGGGTCTGCATTTCTCACATGCTCCCAGGCTATACTGATGTTATTGCTCCAGAGAGGATGCTTTGAGTAGCAAGGTTCCAAGTATCGCAATGTACCTGAATCAGTTCCCCAATTCTAGAGACCTCCACACTACAGGGATGATCATTTTACTTCCTTTCTTTAGTAGCTTCCACTGCTTAGAAGATGAAGATCAAGCATCCTGACTTTAAGTTTAAGCCCCTCAAAATAGAGGTCCTTCATCCACCACTCACCATAAATTCTGTTGGTGCTAATTTCTCCTTATCCCTCCAAAGACACCATGACCTTTTCTGCCTTATGATTTTCAGATCATCTTCACAGGTAGGTAATTCCTTCTAATGAATAGTTCCTGCTAAAGAATTTTTTATAATGAGTAGCCTTCTTCTCAAACTTCTTTTCATTCACCAAAGCCCATGTCACCTCCTGGAAACCTTCCCAGCATAGCCAAACAGGTAGCAAATGGCACTGCAGACTTCTTGCTAGCACAAAAGGACTTAGTCATTTTTGTATTCCTGATGCTTAACACAAAGCTGGCATGCAGTAAGCATTTGTGAATGCAGAAAGGAAGGACAGAAGGAGGAAGGGAGGGAGTGAAAGAAAAAAGGAGAGAGAGAGAGGAAAGCAGGGAGGGAGGGAAGGAGAGAGGGAGAGAGGAAGGAAGGAAGAGAGGAAAAGAGGAAGGAAGGAAGGGAGGGATGGAGGGAGGGAAGGGAAGGAAGGGAAGGAGGGAGGGAGGGAGGGAGGCAGGCAGGGAGGCAGGGAAGCAGGGAGGGGGGAAGGAAGGGATTCTTTCCACCACCACCAATTAATCTATGACATCTCGCCCAGTAGTATACTGAGCCCCTAGCAGCAATACCTGAGTATGCTGGAGAATAGAGGGCATGTTGCCATGGTGGGAAGAGAAACAAATTGCAGATGACACTTCAGATATCCTTAAGTTGGCCAGTTTGCAACCACAGTACATAACTACATTTCATTTCAGCACTAGCTCTAATAAAAGCATACAGTTGCTGTTACTTTCTCCTGCTAATCTGAGCAACAAAAGACTCACCAACAAACATGGTTAGATATTTGCCAGGTCTATGCAAAGCCTCGTACTACAGAGCTGGAACACAGGGAGACTATATCCACCTGCAAGTCAAGCTCCATCATGTTTCCTTGTATCCTTACCTATTTTGTCGTGATCATTCTTAAAATACCCCTTTTCTCACTAATTCTTCTTCCCAATGCTCAAGCTCCACCACAAACTCCAATCCTCATGACCCTTTGATTTGATTTTTTTTACCTCAAAGAACTTGAGAACCTAGGTGAGACACTACCGTAAGCCTACCACACCACCCTATTGTAAAATCTAAAGAGCAAAGTACATCGCTCCATTTTGCAAATAACTAATTAAAGCCTGATCATTAAATAAGTGTCAACTAAGCACCAATGTGCTACTCAACACTATACCTGTATGACCTGCAGCATGCCACGATGAGAACTCACTAATTTAGATCCTTGCCTGCCAATCAAATGCATCTCTGCTCCCTCTCAGGACTAAGGGATCTGTGGCTTTCACTTGAGGATAGAATGTTGTTCTCAACTCAAACACGATTAAGTAACACTGCAGGTGTACTCTGCTGCAGGAAAAACAGATACAGTATACATCCCACAAGAGACTAGTTGTTTCCAACATGTGGTCCAAGTCCTGGAACCAATTCCAATGACAGCCTGCTCACTCGTCCTGGGATTTCTTAGAAACACAATCGCTCCTGGCCATAGCTGTCTCCCGCCACTCTAGCCTAAGCTCCTTTCCTCCCCATCTCGTATGCATTGGGCGGCTGCTAGGCCTAACTGTTTAGAAACCTTGAAGCCTGCCAATCCCCTCATACCTTATATTCTGGTCATCGAAACTCACCACTCAAAATGTAAGCCTCCGCAATCAACTAGCCCCTCCTGTCTCCACATTCCCATATGGCTTTATGTTCCTCCCTGAGTCAATCTCACAATACCCTCCTCCTTTCAAAATCTGTCCATTCCAAGATTAAAAAAAAATTCTACTACATCTTCAATCTCTTCTTTAATATTTAATATTCCCTCCAGTGTCCTGTCTTAACTGAAACCTGGTTTCTCAAGAAGAGTTGTCCCATGCAACCCTCCCAAACGGATGCTTATTATTCCAAGTCTCAAGACTGGCAAATGGGGTTCATGTGCCTCTTTTCCCAATGCTGTTCCAGATAGAATTCTGCTACTGTCCTATAAGCTTGTGATCAATTGAGGGATACTCCTTTCTCCTCTCTGTATCACTGTGATCCAGCCCAAAAACACCTTGGAATGATATTGACAGAAATTGACTCTCATTGATCAATGACATTCATGTCAGATTTATGATTTTCCTTTTCTTTCTCAAGTCCCATCATAAGTCTGGGAAAATTCAATATTTATGTGAGTGATTCATCCAGTGCTCAAACTTACAAGCCTTCTTTGGCTCCAATAATAATAACTTGCACCCCCTAGCCACACCCTGAAAACAGGAGGTACACACCAGTGTAGCTGTACAGGCCGTTCATTCTGACTGGCCATTCTCCATGTCATGCCTGTTACATATGTTGAATATTACCCTTTTCTGAAACGGATGCAATTCTGAAATCTGAAATCCAAGAGCTCCCCTTCTGACTATGGCTTCTTTTCCTTACAGCCATCCTATTCACTTATTTGCTCTACACCAATTCTTTAAGCTCCATTCCCTTGACCCTTCTACATTCTCCTGATCTTTCAACACCCCTTCTATCATCTTCTGCTCCCCACGCAACCATGAACCCATGGCTAATCACTTCAACCATACCATAGCATTGCCCCCAAATAGCTTGCCTCATCAGTCTTTTGCCACACTCAAATGGAAAAATTCCAGCCCTGGAGTCTGTCTTCTCAGCTAGAAAAAAAAAAATTCATAAAGCCATGAACAGATTTGGTGTCACTTAAAATTTGTCAGCTTCAAGCTCAACAAGACCCTCAGTGTTGCCTGGGAATTTTATCTTTCCCTGCTCAGTTTCCTTTTCTACTCTCCATAGCAACTATTAAAACCTTCTCCAATCCATTCAAACCTCCCACCCAACCACCTCCCTTCTAATGCCCAGGAGAAAATCTTGCCTCCCACTGCACAGACAAAATAGAAACCATCACATGGCAAATTCCTCAGTTTCCTGCCATCATACCCGTCCACACCTATCCGTTGTTATTTTCCCGTCAGAAAAGGTACAGAGTCATCCCTCCTACCTTAGACTAATGAGTCCACCTGAATCCTAGATACAGCTCATGGCAGACCTTCTACCCTGCAGGCATTCATTATCAGCATCCTCTCTCTACTTCAGCCTCCATGCTCCCTACACCCTAATCAGCACCCGCTCCCCTCTGCTTCCCCTCAAAACCATCTGACTTTCAGCTGCCATCCTATCCTTCTCACCCCTTCAAAACCAACCTTCTCTAAAGAAATGTCTGCATTTACTTTCTTCTTTTCTTCACCTTCCATTCAACCTTTAACCCTTTAGAATCTGGCATCCGTCTCCGCTGAAATGGCCACCAACAAGTTCAAAAACTCCTCATTGCTAAGTCCAGAGGAAGCTCCCTATTCCTTGTCTTAATTAATTAATCAGTGCCTTTTGGCATTGACAAGCATGCTGTTCTCCTGAAAAGGCTTTTCCATGACAACACTTTTCCCTTTCTCTAAAGGCTCCATCTCAATCTTTACCTTCCCTTCTCATTCTTTAAATATTAGAGATATTTGGCTTTTTGTGTGGGCCTTTCTTTTCTTCTCATTCTATATACTCTTCATTGGAATTCTGGTCTGTTCTTCTGTTTCAATTGCTGTTGATGTATTAATAACTCCAAGACTCTGTATTTCCCTTAAAACTCTGTTGAGTTTCAGATCTACATATCAAAGTGGAGGATATCTACTCTGATATATGACAGCCACTAAAATCTTAACATATTCAAAACTGAACTCTCCAAACCTCCTTGCTTCTTAAAGAGACTATTCCTCCTGTGTTCCCAAGCTCAATGAATGGCATCCCCATCCCCCAGAATATGGATACTGTAATCTGTGACTCCTCTCTCCTCACCTCTCTTAGCAAATCATACCCATTGATTCTTCCTTCTATTTCTCTCTCAAATCTATCCACTTAGCTATATTGACATCAGGCCCCAGCCTTAGAAGTCCCCTAAATTCTCTCAGATTCCAGGAATACCTGGAATATGCGCCTAACCCCAAATCTATTCCGTCTCTTGGGGTCAGAGGACTCTTTACAGAAAAAAAATCTGATTCTGTCAGTTGTCTTCCCAAAAACCATCAATGTCAAATTTAAACTATCAGAAAAAGACATCCCATTGCTTAGTACACAATATAAAATGCTGCATGATCTGGCCACTTCTTACTTTGCAGCCTAATCTCTTGCTAAAAAACCAAACCTCTACTCTACCTCTCCCAGTATGAGCTCCAGTCTTGTATGTAGTATATGCAATTCCATACATTTACCGTGCTTTTGTTTTTTATTTGTGTAAATTTAAGGGATACAACTGTTCTTTGACCTTTGTTTATGCCATTGTATTAACTATGCAATAATAGTTTGTTAATATTATTCCATCTCACTGACCTGCACACACACACACACACACACACACAATTTCTACATCTGGCTAACTACTATTAATCCTTTAGGATTCAGTGAACTCATCTCTTCCTTGTAAGTGGGAGCTAAATGCTGAGAACACATGAACACATAGAGGGAAACAACACACACTGAGGCCTACCTGGGGATGGATGGTGGGAGGACAGAGAGGATGGGAAAAATACTTAATGGATAGTAGGCTTAATACCTGGGTGATAAAATAATCTATACAAAAAAAACCCATGACACATGTTTACCTGTATAACAAAACTGCACATTCTGCACATGTACTCCTGAACTTAAAAGTTTTAAAAATGTGTATATGTATATATACACATACACATACATATACACATACATATACATATACATATATAAAAGACTAGAAGGTTACATTTTAAAATGTTGGTAGTGATTGTCTTTGTTTCATATGGTTGTTTACCATTCTGAGTTTGGGTTTGAGGGTTTTTTTCAGTATTTTTATAAGATACTGTATTTTTACAATAAGACTAAGATCTTTTTAAATCACTATCAAAAAGCAGCCCTTCAACAAATCACTCACTTACTACCATAAAACTACTCTGAATTGACCTTAAAGTATTCAAAGTATTAATACCGTGTTCTCACCATACGTATTGATATAAAAGCCTCTTTAAAGTAGCAAACACTTTTGTCATGTTTGATTACTAGCTATTCACATACACATCCAACATTTTAATGTTTAAGGGCATATGTGTCTGTTCCAAGAAAACTGCTGAGTCACACAACTCAAGGTCAAGGCAATTCATACAACATGCAACACCAAGATCCAGCTTCTACTAAGTGTTAGGCTCTGAACTAATCACAGCCCAGGACTAATAACCACCTTCACCCCTACAAGGTGATTACAGTTCAAAATTTTTTATCATTTTCCCTAGTGAGTGGAAAGCACTTCCTGCCAGCATACTAATTTGCTGTTCCTTGTATATGATGATAAAGCCATCATGATGACACATGCTTTGAGCTGGCTTCCCAGGTGGCGAACTCCATTCACACCTGATCTCTGCACCCTCCCCACTCTCCCTTTGGCTCTACGGCATTCGGCTCTTCTCAAGCTTGCTATGGGGGAGGTTCTGCCTGTGCTCAGGAATTGAAAGCAGCTGTCCTGCTTTTGGTCAAACCCCTTCGCAGTCCTGGTTCCTCTACTGAATGACGAACTAGTCTAATATACTAATGAACTAAAGATCACTTGCCTTGTTAGACTCTGGAGGGGAAACAGTGACCTGAAAGTGGAGATTGACAGAATCCAAAGCCACTCTGTGATACACTGCTGGAGAAACCAAACGCAGGGGTCACCCAAGCCCAAATCAGGACATACAGTGTGACAAGAGTCAACAAAGAAGGTCAGTGGAGTCTGAACTCTCTCATACAGGCTGGGCTATGAGGTCGCCATGCCCAAAAGGACTACCCCTACCCTGGCCCACTCCATCTATCCTTTAGGAATATTCAATCTCTAAGAAACAGAAATAAGCCCAGCGTAAGCCCAGCGCTCAGAGCAAGAAAACCGAATCAGCGACAGTGCTTTGCTACAGGGCTTCTGCTGCTGGATGAAGCCCACACCCCCAGTTCTGCTTCCCCTTGTCTTTCCTTCAAGAACTGCGCTCTGCCAGAACACTCCCTTGGCCTTGGGCTCCATGGCTATGGCAAGAGTGTGTATGATCCTCATTTCGACTTCTCTTGAACCCTCCGACTCTTCTCGGCAAGTCCTGCTGAGCTCCAAAGGAGGCCAATTCTGATTATGTGTCTGGTCAACTCTCTTTCCTAACTTACTACCTGCTTCCCACATTCTCCTGGAAGAGCAGCATGTTATATAGCTTCACAAGATGTCTGAACCACGACAGCCTCAGTATACTCAGATAGTGGAAGTAATCTCCCTGTAAAATAAATTCATGGGGCCACTTAACAGAATAGCTGCAGGGGCCTGGCTGGGAGCCAGTGTCTCCTGCTGCCAAAAGCCAGTTTCTCTTTATCTTTCCTTTAGCACCACCTTCTTTTCACTTAAGGTTAATGTTCCTGGGCCTTTTGAAACAGGTGACTCTAGCCATGTTAATAAAGCAAGGTGTGATAACATCTTCTATGACTTCGGATGTCAAACACTGAGAAGAGACGGGAAAGTACTTTTAAATGACCACATCCTCTTAATAACATTCCAAGTGAGAGACCGCCTATCTTGATTTTAATTTTTCAGTCTTTTTTCATCTCTTCCTCTAAAAATACAGCTCCCAGAAAGATTGCCCATGAAGTACTTATCAGAATAGCAACCAACAGTTAGTGGGAGCTGGCTGGAGTATGGGGCAGATTAAGGGCAAGGGTTGGAAGGGGAAAGTGACAATGGGACTTGATGAGAATACACTTTATACTCTGTAAGCCCAGGCACAGATCATAAACACAAACTTGAACAAATTCATAATTTAAAATAATTTGAACAAAACATGGCCTGAAGTTCACCTCTGAGTTTCCTCTAAAGAAAAAGCTAATCAAGGAAATATTTAGAGTAGACAAATTTGGGGAGACAACATTTAGCTTACTTAGGAAATTAAATTGTTTGCCACCTGCAAAGAAGATCTGATTTCTTAAGTTATTTTTACCTGGTCTTAAACTTTGCTACTTTAAATCTCTGGCCAATATGACAATATTTCCCTTTATATGAAAGTCAAACTTCCAGAAACATCAGTATTGATCAGTGTTGCTCACAGTGTGTGATCCATAATCCACCTGTATCAGAAACACGTGGGATTCTAGGCAGGTTCTAGGCTCCCGTTCCTTCCTAACCAACCTTCTGGATCAGAATCTCTGCTGGAGTTTATGAGTTTGGAGTCTAGAATGAATTCTAGCAAGGCATTTCCGGCAGGTTGAATGGATATAGGTAGTTAAACCTATATAAAAGATCTGGATCCAGGGATTCAATTAAAGATAGAAATAAAGATTTCTAGACATCTAGTCCAGAGACCCTAGTGTTAATGCCTGGGCAGTGATCAGTAGTATTTTTAATTACTGACGAGGAAAGATGGAACCTGGTGAGACCTCTTGATCAAATGTAAGAAAAGAAGTTAGAAATTAAAGACCACAGACAATGACTACCTTCTGTTAGCAGACGTTCAAGTCCAGAGACAGAAATCCTGGAGCAAAGATCAGAACCCAGAAGCAGAGTAGATGATCAATAAATACAGAAAGAGTCATAGTTAGCAGCAAGATCAAACAGGTCTTGCTGAAGGAGGAGCCTGAGCTGGGATAACATATGTTCACACACGCACACCTGGTTAACAAGAGCAAATGAGTCCAGGCTGCTCCCAACATCAGGGTCTCCCTGAACTCAACATAGGAAAATAACATGTGATATATGAAATTCTTTACATTCGTCCTTCCACTCAGGTCATTTTGGTGATCATATCTACGACAGAGGTTTCCAGGAGCACAGAATTTAATGGTCCCCTGTGGAGAAGGGCACCTACTGCCTGGGACCAGACCCCCTCTAGCCCTAACATGCTACACAACCTTGGGCAGGTCACTTCCCTTCTCCAGAGAATCAGTATGACTGAATAAACATGACCAAAAACCAATCAATCTTCAGGCACTGGACCAGAGGGTCTTTCCCAGCTACAAAGTTCCAGGACTCCAAGAAACACCCCGGAAGCACAGAGCACAGTGTAGTTCACCTGGCGTAAATGACCACATTCAGTTCTTTCCAACATCCAACTTATTGCTGATGAGAATAAGAAGGACTAAAAGTGACTCAAACTGCTGCTAAGTCAGTTCCTCATTGCCAATCTAACAAGCCCTGACTTTAACTTTCCCTTCTCTGCCACCTGACAGCTCAGTGATCTGATGATTAACACATCATCCTCCAAAGGGAGCAATTGCCTTCTGGCCCAGGATGATTTGGTGACCCTGGGCTTCCTCCAGCCCATGTGGTGTCCACCTGTTTCCTCTCTCTCAGCCATGCAGGTCTCAAGACACTTCCTAAAGCCCAGAAGCAGAGAATAAAATGATCTATTGCTTGAGTCCTAAGAGTGGAGCTGAGTTGAGTCAGCCATTCAGAGTTGAGGTGGAATCCTCCCTCTCCAGCCTCAATAGCTACACCTGAGACCACTGGGGAGTAGCCAGGGAGGAGAGATGGAGGCTGCAGATGGCTTGGAGTAGCCATCTGCTTAGTATAGTGGGGAAAGGGAGAGGACTGATCTTCCTAGAAAGACCGAAGGGGAGGTCAGAAGACCAAGATGTGAGCACACATGACCAATATCAGACCAATATTCAGACCAATATCACCTACATAACTTTATGTGAGGTCATCCTCAAGCTTATGGAAAATTCACTAATGCCCAAAACACAAGATGCCATTTCTGCTCATTGCCTTAGTTTTCATTCCTTTTGTCCCATCCAAGGTGAGGTGAACCCCATGTTGCTTCTGGCTGAGACTGGAGCAGTGTCCTGGGGCCGGAGCTCAATACGTGAAGTGGTCACTGCAAGCAGAACAGATACAGGAGTGAGGACCCATGCTCAGCTGAGGGGTACCCATCCTGAGCCCCTGGGCCAGGCCACCCCTCCTCCAAACCATGGGACCCAAGACCAAAAATAAAAAGTTCCAGGCATGCCAGCTTCACTCTCCGTAATTGTCTCAGACTTTCTAGTTCTAACCTTGCTCTTTTCCTGTTCATTTGTTTCTGGTTGCTCCATTTCAATGTCCACTCAGCTTCTAGCCCTTTTACGTTTCTTTTAAATTTCTGGCCCTTCCTTGCTACCCCAGAATAGATGATGGGTGCTACTCTTTGTTGGTATCAGGGCAGGGGAAATATTACACATGTACTTTGCAATCCAACAGATATGGGTTGGGTTCCAGTTTTGCCATTTATTAGCTGTGTGAGCTTCAGCAAACTATTTTGAAGTCTCCAATCTTCGATTTCCTCATCTAAAACACAAGGTCACTAAATACAACCCACACAGGGTTATAGGGAAAATTTAGTAAGATAAGGCGTGTAAAGTTCAAAGGCTGGTGGGTCCTCAGGAATGGTCACACCAATGCCCTGGCTCTTCCCAGTCCTAGTCTCCAGTCACGTAGCTACCTCAACACAAGTCGACACTGTATAGCTTCTGATGAGTGCAGCCCCTCTTCCCAGCCAGGCTATTCGGACGTGGCTTGTAGTGGTGAGGGGTTGGTAGGGGGAGACAAGAAGACCAGCCAGTTCATGCTAGGGAAGAGGCTGGTGCACACAGACCCAAAGAAAATGCAGACACAGGAAGAGGAGGCAAAGCAAGAGGCCAGTGCCAAGGGAGGGTCCCTGGCTTGGTTTGAAAATGCAGCAGGAGTGCTTGGAGCTTAGTTGCATGCGGGTGCTAACTACATGGATCTTCAGGAGGGATAGGAGTTAAAAGACAAGAGCTAAACAAAACATGCACAAAGGAATATCCAGGAAATGTAATCTTTTACACCCCCTTAGCTATGCATATCTCAGTCTGAATGGGTTTCCCTTCCCAAGAACAGAATTTTGACAGAGGAGAAGTAAGGATGACAGGACCCTAGAGGAGACAAAAGAAACAGCATCAAGGGACAAGAACAGCTAAGAATGAGAGAGCATAGCCAGCAAAAGAAACTGTCACATTCTCAGTTTTCTATTCCTTTGGAAAGAAATGCAAGTTCTTTTTCCAGGCAGGAAGTATATCTTCTGTCCTCAGTACCAAGATGGGGGGCCTACAAGGATGAGTAAATAAATATCACAATGCAAGTTGCTTTCAGACTCTTAAGACTCTCTATCCACCCTAAGGCTGCCCTTGACACAAGCCCAGAATCCCAGCGCCAAACCACATGAGGCCTGGCCAAGGGCATCAGCACTTAGTAGGGCCTCCTTCACCCCAACCCCACATAAACCACCCGCTCACTGAAACCCACCTTTCCTTGCTTTTTCATTCCCTAGCTCCACAACCCAACTTTTAAGAGGCAGCATGGTATAGTGTTTGGAAGTGAAGATGCTGGAGCCTGACCATGTTGGTTTAAATCCTAATTCTCCTGGTTGTATAAATTTGGGCAAAGTACTTACCTTCTCTGGACCTTGAGTTCTTCATCTGTAAAGTGGGGGATGGTACTTCCTACTTCATATGATTCTCATTAAGGTTAAATAGCTTAATACAAAAAAGGGCCTATTTGACAGTAAATGCTCAATAAATTATTAATATCTGTTTTCAATCCCTCTCCTTAGTCTGAGTAGTCTGACAACCAACTTTAGATTCTTTGTACTAGGATTCTAAACTCCTCTTCCCAACAGATTCCTAAGTACATTAGTACTTCATCTACTGTTTAAAAAGAGCTACTGTCTCTACCAGCTCTCCATCAACCCTACCAATAGTCTTGACTAACCACGCAAGCCTTCTAGGCTCCCTGAAGAAGAAAAAGTGAGGACACTCCATTGATATGATGTCATGGAACACCCTAAGTGTACCTTCAATAAGGGAACGTGAATTGGACTGCGGAAGGCAAATATCTCCCTGAAAAGTATTGCATACAGAGTTCTTATGCTTAACGTCACTCAGCTACAGTTTCTTAATCTATAAATGGAAGTGTTGGAGAGACCAGGGTTTCCTAACCTTCTCTGCATTACACGTACCTTTGAAAATCTGGTAAATGCCATCAACTTCCTTTGAGTCTACGGTAGAGACCCTAGGTTAAGAAGCCTCGGCCTAAAGGATTTCTAAAACAAATTTTTAGTTCTGAGACTATAGAAAACATACACATAAATCCAGTAAAGAAAATAAGACAACATAAGGTGAAATGACTTTATCTGGTATGCACTGTTATGTCTGTGCTGTTAAAATCTTGAAATTCTTCTATTCTGGGTGGCAAATGGCATCTGGCCCAAAGCACCCCCACCTCTGTGCTCCTTGCTATTCTGGCCACTCTGACCCCTTGCTCAGTCCTTAAAGGCCTCCACATCATTCAGCAATTATAGGGAAATATCTGGCACAGAGAAGCACCTTTGGAATCTTGTGCTACCACTATGGCCAGCAACCATTAAGATCAATTAGTGCTCAGTGTTTTGAACAGCATTCCTAGCATATAATAAATCATCAAAGTACGGTGCAACAAAAATGGCCTAGGAGATCAAAGGGTGTTAGATAAGTTTCATAGAAAAGGTGACATCTGAGCTGGGCCTTGAGATGGCTTAGGACGTAGACAGCATGGAGGGAGGAGCCCATTCCAGAAACAGGAATAGACTCAGAAGAGATAACATATAAGGAGTGCTCCATGAACAGCAGGGAAACCAGTTTGAGTAAGCAAATGACACATGAGGAATAAAAGTGGGAAGCGGGGCAGGTGCCAGCCTGGGGAAGGTCTTCAATGGCAAGCTAAGGAGTTTGAACTTCGCCCTACAATGGAGAATCAGCCCTGTCTTAAATGTGATGAAGAGCTAGATTTGTAGCTCAGGTATCTCCAGCAGTTTAACCACAACACATTATTCTAAAACTTCCCAAATTCATGGAGTGAAAGGAAAAATTCAGAAAATAAAAGGCAGTATATTGTAAAGGCAGATTGTAAAGCCCAGGGACATTGAATTTTGGCCCAAGTCAACTTCATTCAGTATCTCAGAGTCTCCAATGCCCTACCAAACTTAGACATTTGACACCTAGGTAATTCGAGTTCCAGTACATCATTTTCTCCTAAAATGTTTAGAAATTTTAGAATAGTTTTAGAATAATGTGATGTGGTTAGAGAGCAGGCTGGGGCCTAGGGGCTGGAGCTCAGTGGGGATGGCGGGAACTGGAAGAGCTGGAGGAGGGGAGCAAGTCAAGTTGCTTCTAGAGGATGATTGTGATGAAACCTGAGACCCCGAAATCCATTTTTCTGGAGTCAGATATGGGAGACAAAACCAACAGCCAAGAGGCAAAGAAAGGCAGTAACAGAAGAAGAAGCAAGAGCAGATGTGAAGTGGGCATGACCGAAGAACTGCCTGCAACAGAGCTGTGGTTGCAAGGTGGATTTCAATTCAGTTTCACCTATGGACTAGGAGTGAGAAGAATGACCTGGGTAAAATTCATAGGTTTAGGGACGTATTAAGTAGATTAACCTCTTTCTCCCTTACTAGGACGGATAATATATTGACAACTACTCATCCCCACTGCTGAAAGTCTATACATACATATACAGTCTAAGCACCTTGGTACCCAGGCTGAAGTGCAGTGGAGCGATCATGGCTCACTGTAGCCTGGAGGATCCCAGGTTCAAGCAATCCTCCTAACACAGCCTCCTGAGTAGCTAGGGCCACAGGCACTCACCACCACAGCTGGCTTTTTTTTTTTAATTATTCTTTTTAGAGATAGGGTTTCACCATGTTGCCCAAACTGGTCTCAAATTCTTGGCTTTAAGTGATCCTCCTGCCTTGGCCTCCCAAAGTGCTAAAATTACAGGTGTGAGCCACCATACCCAGCCTGGCACCTCTATTTTAAAAAGTTAACTTTTTAAAATCCACACTTAAGGATGACAATGAGATAGAAGTAGGAAAAAAATACAGATCCTAGGTCTTGATTTAACACTAACCCATTTGAGGACTTCAGAGCAGTTTCTTTTCTCTAGCCCTTGGTGTTTTTCCACTGTCAAACTGTGGCTAACGCGAGCTAAACTTCTGGTGGTTTGGTGGATAAAGTGAGAGAATGTATTGTGAAAGCACTTTGGAAAAGCATATGTGTTATATCCATGTAAGAGATCTTATTATTAAAACAGCTTTGTGGGCTCCTTAGTTTTCAGCTCTTTCTTTCAAACCCAGACTAATCCCAAGAACCTAAGCCAATGGCAACCCATTTATGATTATAGTCAAAGCATGACTTTTGATTCCTAGAGCAGCTCACTCTGACTTGCTTCAGTTTCTTGAGTAGTTTGCCCTTGGCTTGCCAGAAAAAAAAAGGCAGGGCATCTAGTTAAATTTGAATTTAAGATAAACAAACAATTTTTTTAGTACATGTATGTTCCAAAGCATGCATGAGATATACTTAAAACTGTATCCTTCATTTATCTTCAATCCAAATTGAAATGTGTTCTGTATTGTTATTTTCTGGGTCCGGCAAGATCATATTTTATCCTCATACTGATCTCTTGTCTCCTTCCAAACCCAGTAATTTTTAATATAGTACTGCTTTTAGTCACCCTTAAAGCAAAAAGGGAGAGATCAGCTGCCAATTTTATTCATCTTGAAAACATAGAGTATATTTTTATTTGTGGATTTATTTCATAAGTACATTTCAACATTTTTCTCATAACAAGACTATAAAAACAACAAAAAGCTCAGAGATTAGAAAGCCCATCTTCCCAGCCCCATTCTGATATTTATATCTATGTTTCAGCCAGCCTCCCCAAATAACAAACACTAATCTCAAAACAAAAAGAGAACAAGAAAAACCCTCCCTTACCCCAGCACAGACTTTAATCCTAGCCTCCAATTATGTCAGTGAGATAGAAAGGCTAAAGCAGTGGTTCTTCAATCCCAGGTGCACATTGGAAGCAAGGGAGTGTTAAAAAACTCAAAAGCAGCCGGGTGTGGTGGTTCACACTGTAATACCAGCACTTTGGGAGACTAAGACAGGTGGATCATGAGGTCAGGAGTTGGAGACCAGCCTGGCCAATATAGTGAAACCCAGTCTCTAATAAAAATACAAAAATTACCTAGGTGTGGTGGCTAGGTTACGTAGGTTTGCTAGCTCAGGAGGCTGAGGCAGGAGAATTGCTTGAACCCGAGAGGTGGAGGTTGCAGTGAGCCAAGATCATGCCATTGCACACCAGCCCAGGTGACAGTGCAAGACTCCATCACAAAAAAAAAAAAAAATTACAAAAGAAAAAGAAAAAAAGAAAATTCAAAAGCTCAGGTCATATCCTAGGTAAATTATGTCACAAACTCTTGGGGTGATACTTACACATTAGTATTTCTTAGCACTCTCAAGTGATTCTAATGTGCATCCAAGATTAAAAACCACTGCCCAAACCCTTACTTCTCATTTTCATACCCAGCCCAAGTCCCTTACAAAGCTTCAGGAAGATACAGGAATCAGATGGTTGGAGAAGGGGAACAAACAGCAGAAAGATCTCAAAGATCTTGTTGCATCCTGTTGGTCCTTAAGTCCTGACTCTTGATTTTGTCTTTCTTCTATTTTACTCTGGCCATAGTCACCTTGCCATGGAGCAAATGTGGTCATCCAACTTACTCAATATTAGCAAATAGATTAAAAAGGAGGGATAAAATATGAATAACAAATAATGCTTATTAAATTTGTAACCTGTTTAATTCTCACAGCCAGCTCTGTAAGGTAGTAATTATTACACTCACAGTACAAACAAGGAAACAGAGGATCATGAAAGTTAAGTCACTTGACCTAGGTCTTCCAATGTATAAATGGTCCAGTAAGAGTCAAGATCAGGCTCTTTCTCTAACACAACAACACACCCTACAAACAGGTGCCTAGGGCATGTGCAGACCAATTCCAGGGAACATCATTCATTGTATTATGATATGAATGGTGGCTATACAGCAGAACCACAGACAATGTGCACAGCCTAATACAGCAGCCCAAAATGGCTTTCCCCAAATTATCAGAGGCTGTTGATAAATCGACCAAGAATCAGAGTTTTGTGACTGGGAATCTGATTTTGAGAAAAAGTCTTCTCAATCAGGTATTAAATTCTCTTACGATTTTTGTCCCACCAGTAGGGCAGGCACAAATGAGAAAGAGAGAATAAGCATCAAAAAGAGCATCTTCTCACAGCCACCTCAAGCTCAGCAGTCTTTGAACTCTCCCTACCCCAGAACTGTTCCTCCCCACTCCACCACAGCTCGTAACAGTTCCTTCCAGCACTTTTCATGTGGTCATTCCAGCCAAAGGACTGGAACTTATTTTATGCCCGCATCCTCTCCTGCATTCCCTCACACACAGTAAGTTAAGATGTTCTGACATTTTTACATCTAAAATAATTCTCATATCTTTCCCTAAATGTCCATAACTAGCCCCATATTATAGTCAGGCCCCAGCCTCTCTCCCCTGGACAAATGGAACAACCTCCCAACTTATCTTCCTAAAGTCAGTCTTTGCCCCTCAACTCCATCCTCCTCATTATAGAGTGATGTCTGTAATATCATGCCCCTGCTTCATAGGAGAACCTTCAGAAGTTCTCCATTATTTACAAGGCTCAGGCTAAATGTGTCAGCATGACAGATGATGCTGTTCATGAGGTAGCTGCCCATTTCTCTGGTCTTACCCACCATTTCTACCTTGATACAATGGTTAATTTTAGGTGTCAACTTGACTAGATTGAGGGATGACCTGGACGGCTGCTGAAGCATTGTTTCTGGGTGTGTCTGTGATGGTATTTGCAGAAGAGATTGGCCTGTGAGCCAGTGAACTGAGAGAGGAAGACCCATCCTCAGTGTGAGTGGGCACCATCCAATCTGGGGACCCAGTTGGGACAAACAGAAGGAAGAGCAGGGATTTTCTCTCTACTCTCTCTCTCCCTTCCCAAGCAATATGACTTTTTTTTCTCCTCTTGACCTTGAACATCAGATGCCAGATTATTTGGCTTTTGGACTGTGGTACCTGCACCAATGGCCTAACTAGGGCTCTCAGGTCTTCAACCTCAAACTGGAAGCTGCACCATTGGCTACCCTAGTTCTGAGGCTTCAGGACATGAACTGGCCACACGACTGCCTTCTCTGGTTCTCCAGCTTGCAGAGGGCCTATCTTGGGACTTCTCTGGCTCCTGTGATTTTGTGAGTCAATTCCCCTAGTAAATCTCCTCTCATATATCCTATTGGTTCTGTCTTTCTGGGGAACTCTCAATTGTACACTTGCTTATTATTCTTTGATAAAATCAAACTGATCGTAGTTCCTACTTTATGCCATGTGATTCCACACCAATATGTTTTTATCCATGGTGAACCTCTGACCTGAACTATTCATTCCTCCCACCATGCCTTCTTTATCAAATAACATCTGCACAGTCATCAGGGCTTCCTCAAGTGTTCAAAAAGACTTAATTTCATACCATTGTGGGGTTAAAGCCTCAACTACTTAGCTACCATAGAAACGTTTATCATGGTTCTTACTGCATTCTACTAAAAATGGCATTTTTGCCTCTCCATGTGATCAACTATCTCAGAGATCAAAAACTAATGACCTAAGGGCTAAATGAAAGCCCAGACATTTTTTGTTTGCTTGCAGTGTATCTTTTAAAATTCTGTATTAAATGTCAATATTTAACAAATGATGTTCAATTTCTATCCAAGATATAGTAACAAGGATCAGATTTACATTCCTGCCTAAAACAACCAAACCAAGGTAAACAAAACAACAAAAAATGACAAAACATACATAACAAAAGTTTTGAAGAAACTGTACATCAGACAATGAAGGGCAGTGATCTCTGAAAGACGATAAACAAATGAGTTGAGCACTACCATTGCCCCCAGTATATTGCCTTGAGGAGGTTTCCAAGCCAGGGCATAGGAGGGAGAATAATGTATAAGGAGCCTAAAGCAGTCCCTGAATTGAGGAAATGGAGCTGAAAGACTAAGGTAGTTAGAATCACAGGATAAACTATCAGAAAGGAGAGAGATGCACAGGAAAAGAACCATGGATATCTGCAGAGTGCCTTTTGGGCTTTCAGCAGAATACTAGTCAGAATGCAAGGCCAGGGAACGAACCATCCAAAAGGGACCAGGAAAAAAGTTTTTGACACTCACATGAAGCCAAGAATATTGCCTATTTTCAACAGCTAGACTAGAGAATCTTATAATTCACAGAGCATTGGGTACAGCACCCAAAGGGGTCTCACTTCAGTTGTATGAAATAATTAGCCCTTGATATGGTTAGGCTTTGCATCCCCACTGAAATCTGATCTTGAACTCTAATCCCTACACGTTGAGGGAGAGAAGTGATTGGATTGTGGGGCAGTTTCCCCAATGCTGTTCTCATGATAGTTAGTGAATTCTCACCAGATTTGATGGTTTTATAAATGGTAAATGGTAGTTTTTCCTGTGCTCATACATGCTCTCTCTCACCTGCCACCATGTAAAACATGCCTTTTCCCATTCTGCCATGATTCTAAGTTTCCTGAGGCCTCATCACCCATGCAGAACTGTGAGTCAATTAAACCTCCTTTCTTTATAAATTACCCAGTTTCAGGCAGTATCTTTATAGCAGTGTGAGAACGAACTAATACACCCCTAAAACAAACTCTACTCTTGTACTACTTACCAAATCTTAAACAGCAAGACACCAACTGAATCAAAATATTTCCAAATATCTCATCTGTGTCCCTAAACAAAAGTTAAAAATATTTGTAAGAATACAAAAATATCCAACATCTAACAAATAAAATTCACGATGTCTAGAACCCAATCAAAAATTACCAGGCACACAAACCAAAAAATATATGCCTTATAAAGAGAAAATTAAATCCATGAAGACCAATCCAGAACTGACAGAGATGTTAGAATTAGATAACAAGGATGTTAAAACATTATAAAATGTAATAGTATTAACAAGTTAAGTAGAAATGCGGAAGCTAACGAAAAACACAGGTTCAATGTTTAGAAGCTAAAACTACATCAGAGATTGTAAAATAATGTTGTAAGGGTATAATGACAGATCAGACACTGCAGAAGAAAAGAGAGAAGAACTTGAGGACATAGCAATAGAAGCTATATAAAAGGAACACAGAGAACAAAAAAGGAAAGAGTATCAGTTGAACAAATTTAATTGGATTAACATACATATTATGCAAGTCTCCTAAGAAGGGGAGGCAGAAATAAATCTTTAAAAATATTTTGTTATGGATGAGTTAGGCTAAAAAAAAGAAAAGAATAGAAAGAAAGAAAGAAAAAATATTTTACCAAAGACAGACTGTTTTCATGTTATTTTGAGCAAAACATAAATTAGGTATCATTGTATTATAACCCAAATTATAAAATAAATACCAAAAATCCATACTAACATTAATAAGTAATTGCATAAGTAAATGAATGGGAAAGATGCAATTTAAATATAGACACAAATTGATTAAAAATAAAAGTGTGATATCATGCAAATACTAATTTTAAAAAGATGACTACTACATTAACATCAGAAAAGATAGATTTCAAATAAAAAATAATTACCAGAGATAAAGAAGGTCATTTCACAATAGTAAAGTGGCAAATTCAACAAGAGGATGTAATAATCCTAAATGTTTATGCTCTTCCTGACATTCCTTAAAAATGCATGAAGCAAAAACTAATAGAATGGCAAGGATACATAAGCAAATACACAATTATCATTGCAGATTTCAATATCCCTCTTCCAATAACTGATAGAACAAGTACACAAAAAAACAGAAAGTACAAAGAAAATGTGAATAACATCGTCAATAAAGCTACAGTAATTAGGACGGTATAGCACTGGCATAAAGACAGACATAAAGACCAATGAAATATTATAGAATAAAGAGTACAGAAATAAATCCTCATGTGGTCAGTTGATTTTTGGTAAGGATAATATGACTATTCAGTGGGGAAAAGACAAACTTTTCAACAAATGGTGCTGGAAAACAGAATATCAATATGCTAAAGAATAAAATTGAGCTACTACCTTATACCATATAAAATTAACTCAAAATGAATCAAAAATTTAAACATAAGAGCTAAAACTATAAAACTCTTAAAACACTGAAGAAAATCTTTATGACATAGGATTTGGCAACAAGTCCAGAAATATCATACCAAAAGCATAGGCAACAGCAATCCAAGTTTCATGTATGTAAATGTTTAAATTATTATATATTTCTGTATTGAATTTTTTATTAATATGTAATATCCTTCTTTGCCCTCTGAACTTTTTTAAAGTTAGGCCTATTTTGTCTAATATTAGTGTAGCCGCTTCAGCTCTCTTTTGTTTACAATTTGCATGAAATATCTTTCTCTGTCGTTTCACTTTCAACATACTTGTGTGCTTGGATGTAAAGTAAGTCTCTTGTAGAAAGCATATAATTAGGTCATCTCTTTTTCTGTGGGGGAGTGGGGTCATTGTGCCAGTGTTTGTCTTTATATTGGGGGTTTAATCCATTTGCATTTAGAATAATTACTGATAAGGAGAAACTTCTGCCATTTTGCTATATGTTTACTATTTTATTTGCCTTATAGTTTTTTGTTCTTCATTTATTACTGTCTTCTCTTGTGATTACTTAATTTTTTGTTGTAAAATGTTCTGGTTTTCAGTATTTTGTTTATGGTTACCATGGGGCTCACATTTAACATCCTAAAGTCATAACAATCTAATTGGACTTTATACCAATTTAACTTCAATAACATACAAAACTCTGTTCCTAGAGCACTTTCCATATCCTACACTAGCTCTTGGATCATTTTTAAGACAGCTGTTTTAAAGTCTTCGTCTAGTTAGTCTGGTATCTGCGCTTCCTGGGGTCCATTTTTGTCAACTTCTTTTTTTCTGTTGAGTGGACTATACCTTCCTGTTTCTTTGTGATTTTTTGTTGTTGTTGTTATAAACTGTAAGTTTAAATCTTATAATGTAATAACTATGGAAATCAGATTCTCCTCCTTCAGGGTTTTGGTTTTTTTTTTTTCTGATTGTTGGGCTCTATGCCTGGGTCAGCTTAAAGTAAAAGCTTAAGCTTTCATCAGGTCTTTACTGCATCTATGTCTTTTTCTGGACATAAGCAGTTACTTTCTAAAGTTCTCCATATGCATAGTTTCCTTTGATTGTTCAAAGAACAGGCTCAGACCTGTCAATATCCTGGAAAACACTTCAGCCCATGGAGGCTAGAACAATGGCATCCAGCCTCCATGCCCATACCTCATCCGTTAGAACAACAATTCAAAAACACAAAACAAAACCCCAATATCTGGGGGACAAAGTCCTTATTACCTACTGTGGATAACACAAGGAGCATCAAAACCACCATCCCATAACTACTGCCACAGGGTTGGGAGTGGCAGAATAGGTAGCTACCATTGTACTGTTGGTTAAAAGTGATCAAAATTAGCCACAATTTACCAACCAAGCTCTTCACCCAGAAGTTGCAAACATTCAAATAAACTCTAGAGTTCCAAAATACTTACTTCTTATAGTTTCTGCTGTACTACTGTTGTCCAGGTGGACAGACAGATTCTTGGCACATCCTACTCCACCACCTTCCCTGATATCACTCTTAAAGAGAAATTTATATCACTAACTGTCTATATTAGAACAAAAGCCTCAAATCAATTACCTCAGCTTTCTCCTTAAGGAAACTAGAAAAAGAAGAGTAAATTAAATCCAAATTAAGCATCACAAAAGAAATAATAAAGATAAAAGCAGAAAACAATGAAATAGAACTACTTATACCAAATCAATTTTAAAAAATGGTACTTTGAGAGGATCAATCAAATCGATAAAACTCTAGCCAGACTTTTAAAATAGATAAAACTCTAGCCAGATCAGGAACAAAATGGAAGGCACACAAAATTACCAATATCAGGTATGAAAGAGTTGAATCTACAGATATTAAATGTGACCACTTAGATAAAACGGATACATTCCTTAAAAGACAAGCTATCGGGCCAGGCGCGGTGGTTCACGCCTGTAATCCTAGCACTTTGGGAGGCCAAGGCGGGTGGATCACGAGGTCAAGAGATCGAGACCAACCTGGTCAACATGGTGAAACCCCGTCTCTACTAAAAATACAAAAAATTAGCTGGGCATGGTGGCGCGTGCCTGTAATCCCAACTACTTGAGAGGCTGAGGCAGGAGAATTGCCTGAACCCAGGAGGCGGAGGTTGCGATGAGCTGGGATCGCGTCATTGCACTCCAGCCTGGGTAACAAGAGTGAAACTCCGTCTCAAAAAAAAAAAAAAAAAAGACACAAGCTATCAATACCTACTCAGAAGAAATAGTTAACCTTAATAGCTCAATGTCTAACAAAGAAATCTAATTTTCAAACCTTTTCCAAAAGACAGCTCCAGGCCCAGATGGCTACATTGGTTAATTCTCCCAAACATTTCAGGAAGAATTGGTACCAAGTCTATACCAACTCTTAAAGAAAATTCAAAAGAAGGGAATACTTCCCAGTGCATTCTATGAGGCTGTAAAACCCTAATACCAAATCACAAAAACATTACAAGAAGAAAAATCTACAAGCCAGTATCCTTCATGACCTTTAGTGTAAAATTAGAATAAAAAAATTTTGGCAAGCATGTTCAACAATATCTAAAAAGGACAATACATCACGATCCGTCAGTGTTTTAACATTCAAAATTCAATCTATTTAATTCACCATATTTATAAACTAAAAAATAAAAATCATACAATGGTCTCCATTAGCACAGAAATAAAAACTGTTAAAATTCAACATCGATTTCTGAAATAAACTCTTGAAACACTAGGATTAGTGTTATATCAAAACTTGACATAAGACACTAGGATTAGTGTTATATCAAAACTTGTTATAAAACATTAGGATTAGTCTTATATCAAAACTTGATATAAGACACCTATTTTTTAAAGCCCATAGCTAACATCATTGAATATTTTATACCTAAAGATCAAGAACACAGCAAAGATTTCTACTCTCAGCATTTCTATTCAACATTGTATAGACAGTTTCATCTAGTTTAATTAGAAAAAAAACAAATAAATAAAAGGCTCCAAATTGGAAAGGACAAAAACAAAACTGTCTTTATGTACATACATAATCATCTATGTAGAATATCTGATGATATCTACAAAAAAAACTGACTATAACTAATATGTGATTTTAGTAAGGCTTCAGGAAACAAGATCAACATAGAAAAATTGTTTCTACTAATAGTAAGAAATAATTAGAGAAAAAAATACCTTTTACAATAGCATTAAAATTATTAAAATACCTGGGTAATATCTGATAAAGATATGCAAGGTCTGTACACTAAAAAGTACAGAACATTTCCCTCTGTGATTGAGAATAGTGAAAAGAAAAAATATCACAGAAGGATTGATGAGAAAGAAAGTTCTAAATCAACAGAGAGCTATACCTTGTCTATGGATCAGAAGACCCAATATTGTCAAGCTGTGAATTATTCCTAAATTTATCTATACATTCAATGAAAAGCCAATCAAAATTCTAGTAGGTTTTTGTTGAAACTGATAATTACCAAAAAAATTCCTACAGAAATGCAAAAGACCTAAAATAGGACAATGGCCAAAACAATAGCCTGGAGTTTTTCTTTCTGAGGTTTTTAATCACAAATTTCTTTTTTAGATGTAGAGCTATTCAGGTTAACTATTTCTTCTTGGGTAAGCACTGATAGTTTGTAACTTTCAAGGATTGTGTCCATTTCATCAAAGTGCTCAAGTTTAATATCTGTAGAATCGACTCTTTCACACCTGATATTGGTAGTTTTGTGTCTGCTCCATTTTTTCCTGACCAATCTGACTAAATAATTTTATCAATTGTATTGATCTTCTCTAGGAACCAGTTTGAAAATGATTAACAAAATCAGAGGACAAAACTAAATGATTTCAAGACTTAGTATAAGACCACAACAAAACGGTGTAGTATGGGTGCAAAGGTAGACAAATAGATCAACAAGACAGAACAGAGTCCAGAAATAGACCCCACAGGTATGTGTCCAATTAACTTTTGATGAAAGTACAAAGGCAAGTCAAGAAAGTTGGGAATGTAATTCACCACATAAACAGAACCAAAGACAAAAACCACATGATTATCTCAATCGATGCAGAGAAGGCCTTCGACAAAATTCAACAGCCCTTTATGCTAAAAACCCTCAATAAACTAGGTATCGATGGAACGTATCTCAAAATAATAAAAGCTATTTACGACAAACCGACAGCCAATATCATACTGAACGGGCAAAAACTGGAAGCATTCCCTTTGAAATCTGGCACTAGACAAGGATGCCCTCTCTCACCACTCCTATTCAATATAGTACTGGAAGTTCTAGCCAGAGCAATCAGGCAAGAAAAAGAAATAAAGGGTATTCAATTAGGAAAGGAGGAAGTCAAATTGTCTCTATTTGCAGACGACATGATTGTATATCTAGAAGACCCCCTCATCTCAGCCCAAAAGCTCCTGAAACTGATAAGCAACTTCAGCAAAGTCTCAGGATAAAAATCAATGTGCAAAAATCACAGGCATTCCTATACACCAATAACAGACTTAAAGAGAGCCAAATCAAGAACGAACTCCCATTCACAATTGCTACAAAGAGAATAAAATACCTAGGAATACAACTAACAAGGAATGTAAAGGACCTCTTCAAGGAGAACTACAAATCACTGCTCAACGAAATAAGAGAGGACACAAACAGATGGAGAAACATTCCATGTTCATGGTTAGGAAGAATTAATATCGTGAAAATGGCCATACTGCCCAAAGTAATATACAGATTCAATGCTATCCCCATCAAGCTACCAATGACCTTCTTCACAGAACTGGAAAAAACCACCTTAAACTTCATATGGAACCAAAAGAGAGCCCGCATAGCCAAGTCAATTCTAAGCAAAAAGAACAAAGCAGGAGGCATCACACTACCAGACATCAAACTCTACTACAAGGCTACAGTAATCAAAACAGCATGGTACTGGTACCAAAACAGAGATATAGACCAATGGAACAGAACAGAGGCGTCGGAGGCAACACAACATATCTACAACCACCCGATCTTTGACAAACCTGATAAAAACAAGCAATGGGGAAAGGATTCCCTGTTCAATAAGTGGTGTTGGGAAAACTGGCTAGCCATATGCAGAAAGCAGAAACTGGACCCCTTCCTGACACCTTACACTAAAATTGACTCCAGATGGATTAAAGACTTAAACATAAGACCTAACACCATAAAATCACTAGAAGGAAACCTAGGCAAAACCATTCAGGACATAGGCGTAGGCAAGGACTTCATGACCAAAACACCAAAAGCATTGGCAACAAAAGCCAAAATAGACAAATGGGACCTAATCAAACTCCACAGCTTCTGCACAGCAAAAGAAACAGTCAATAGAGTGAATCGGCAACCAACAGAATGGGAAAAAATTTTTGCAGCCTACCCATCTGACAAAGGGCTGATATCCAGAATTTACAACGAGCTAAAAAAGATTTACAAGAAAAAAACAAACAAGCCCATTCAAAAGTGGGCGAAGGATATGAACAGATACTTTACAAAAGAAGACATACATGAGGCCAACAAGCATATGAAAAAATGCTCATCATCACTGGCCATTAGAGAAATGCAAATCAAAACTACATTGAGATACCATCTCACACCAGTTAGAATGGCAATCATTAAAAAATCTGGAGACAACAGATGCTGGAGAGGATGTGGAGAAATAGGAACACTTTTACACTGTTGGTGGGAGTGTAAATTAGTTCAACCATTGTGGAAAACAGTGTGGCGATTCCTCAAGGACCTAGAAATAGAAATTCCATTTGACCCAGCAATCCCATTACTGGGCATATATCCAAAGGATTATAAATCGTTCTACTATAAGGACACATGCACACGAATGTTCATAGCAGCACAGTTTACAATAGCAAAGACCTGGAACCAACCCAAATGCCCATCGATGATAGACTGGACAGGAAAAATGTGGCACATATACACCATGGAATATTATGCAGCCATTAAAAACGAGGAGTTCGCGTCCTTTGTAGGGACATGGATGAACCTGGAAACCATCATTCTCAGCAAACTGACACAAGAACACAAAATCAAACACCACATGTTCTCACTCATAGGCGGGTGCTGAACAAGGAGATCATATGGACACAGGGAGGGGAGCACTATACATGGGGGTCTGTTGTGGGGGAGTGGGGGGGACAGCGGGGGGGTGGGGAATTGGGGAGGGATAGCATGGGGAGAAATGCCAGATATGGGTGAAGGGGAGGAAGGCAGCAAATCACACTGCCACGTATGCACCTATGCAACAACCTTGCATGTTTTTCACATGTACCCCAAAACCTAAAATGCAATAAATAAAAAAATAAATAAAAAATAAAAAAAATAATAAAAATAAAAAAATAAAAAATAAAAAAAAAAAAAAAGAAAGTTGGGAAAGGCTGGCCTTTTCAATAAATGGTGCTGGAATTATATATTCATATGCAAAAAAGAACAAGGACTTCAACATGCATCTAAAACCATACACAAAAGTAAATTCAGGATGGATCATAGATTTAAAATGTAAAACCCAAAGCTATGAAACTTCTAGACAAAACCATAGGAGAATATCTTTGTGGCATGGAGTTAGGCAATGATTTCTTATCTAGAACAATGAGTAAACACAAAAGAAATGTTGATAAATTTGACTTTATCTAAATGCAAAAACATCTGCATATTATTTATTTATTTATTTATTCTCAAGACAGGGTCTTGCTGTGTCACTCAGGCTGGAGTGCAGTGGCATAATCACAGCTCACTACAGCCTTTACATCCTGGGCTCAAGCAATCCTCCCAGCTCAGCCTCCCAAGTAGCTGGGACCACAAGCATACACCATCATACCTAGCTAATTTTTGTATTTTTTGTAGAGATACGGTCTTGCCATATTTCCCAGACTGATATCAAACTCCTGGGCTCAAGTGGTCTGCTCACATTGGCCTCCTAAAATGCAAGGATTACATGTGTGAGCCACTGTACCCAGTTGACATCTATGTATTAATCACAACTTTTATTTTGTATATTTTCTGATGTTTTGACATTTGGGGAGCATCTTGCTGCTTAGGGAAAGACTGCCCCTACAAGGGCTAGTTCATTCCCAGACAGAGTAAATAACTTGTTGGTAAGTCTTCCTTTCATATGTTATTAAATAACTAACCAATCCAGAGTTTATATCCACAGTCACTTTCTTTACCTAATTCTCACACACCAAGTCAATATTTCCCCTGCCCTATATCAACCCAGGGCAAAGTACCAAACAACTAAAGCCTGCTGGAGCTGATCCTAAGCTTTTAGCCCTGTCCTACTTTGCCTTTCTAACAGAGACCCCAATAAAGTCTGTAACCTGTGCTTCCCCTTGCTCTGTTCTGCCTCCTAACTGACACTGGTGCTTTACCTGTGGCCAGAGTTTTATGCTATGTCTATTATTTCTAAGGAAACTGGGAGTAACATTAAACTTTTCTTTCATTGGCATTGACCTCTCTGTGTTGTCACTCAGTCATCTCTATAAATTAAGACCCAAGAGCAAATCAATCTGCTCCTCAAAAGACCCTGCCAAGAAAATGAAAACAGCAACCACAGATAGCAAGGAACATCTGCAAAGCATGTATCTGGTGAGGGATGCATCTAGAATACACACACACACACACACATATATTCACCTCACTGAAGGGGGCTGGGGGGAGACACTAACCTAACAAACCTGGAAATGGGTGGACTCCACAACATCAAAGTCAAAACAAATTGTACATAAGTACTACACTCTAGTTGATAAAGTTGTTTCCCACAGGGTATAAGTTAACAATCATGACACTGCTATACGTGTATATTAGAACTGAGTAAGAACTCCTCAATAAAAAACTCATAACTCAATATAATAACAACAAAATATTTTAATAGACACTTTACCAAAGAAGATACATGAAGGACAAATAAAGGACGAAAATATGCTCAGTATTATTAGTGATCAGGAAAATGCAAATTAAAACCATAAAGAGATACCACTACATACCGACTAGAATCACTAAAATTAAACAGACCGATCATACCAAGTGTTGGTGAGGATTTGGAAGAACAGAAGTCTCCTTCATTGCTGGTGAGAATGTAAAGTAATGCAATCATTCTGGAGAATATTTTGGCAGTTTCTTTAAAGTTTAACTGTTTATTTATTGCATGACCCAATTATTCTAAGAATATTAGTATGAAATTTAAAAAACAGGTCCATATAAAGACATATACACAAATATGCTTTATCATCTTTATTTGTTATACTGCAAATTTGAAGCAACCTAAATAAATAGTAATAGATGAATGGATAGACAAGGTATAGTATAGCCATGCAATGTAAAACTATGCAGCTATAAAAAGGAATGAACTATTGATCACACAACATGAACAAATCTGAAAATATTTACACTGAACAAAAGAAGGCAGATAAAAGGAATGCTTAAAGTATACGTTTATTTACTTAAGAAAAAAACTCAAGAAAATGCAAACTAATGTATAGTGACAAAAAGAAGATCAATGAATGTCTGGGACACGGGATAGGAAAGGGATTGCCAAGAAAAATGAGGAAACTATTCAGGGTGATGGGTTTAGTGGCATAAACATATGTCAAAATTTACCAAATTATGTACTTTTAATATGTAAAGTTTATCATCTATATTTTTTAAAAGTGGAACAGTATATACAAATTCAGATTTCCAGCTTCTCTTGAAAAACTTAAAAAAATTAGAAACACTAGACCGAGGTTCCTGCATCACAACAATTAGCTGCAGCTAAGTAACAACTAGACATATACTTTGATTAGCCACAGACCCAATCACTCTGTTTTTCTCAAATATAGGCCATTTTCTTAATTCATTCTCTTCTTTAAGTGTTTGATCCCTGCGCCATCTCTGTACTCTCCCCTTCATGAAAGAGAACTAGAAACTTTTCAACAAAGTCAAAGATTTTAATTTTAAATCTCCACGGTCAATTTAAAAAGTAATATTTATCTCATTTATTGTTAACAGGAATATAAAATAATACAGCTACTTTGGAAGGCAGTTTGGCAGTTTCTAACTATAAAATATAGCGATCATGCTTCTAGATATTTACTCAATTGATCTGAAAACTCATGCCCACACAAAAAACTGCAAAGGAATGTTTGTAGTAGCTTTACTCGTAATCACCCAAAACAGGAAGCAACTAAGATGTGCTTAGATAGCTGAATGAATAAACAAAGTGGTACATTCACACAATGGGATATTATTTAGTGATTGTTGAGAAAGAACTACCAACCTGCAAAAAGACATGGAGGAATTTCAAATGCATTCATTGCTAAGAGAAAAATGTCAGTCTGAAAAGTCTATATACTATATGATTCCAACGACATGACATTCTGGTAAAGGCAAAACTATAAAGAAAATTAAAATATCAGTGTTGGCCAGGGTTCTGGGGGAAGGATAGAGAGTTGAGTAGGCAAACCCCAGGGAATTTTTTACGGTGGCAAAATTATTCTTTAGGACACTATAATGGTGAATACATTATTATACCATGCATTTGTCAAAACCCACAGAGCTTCACAGCACAAAGAGCAAGCCTTAATGCATGCAAATTTTTCAAAAATCATTTAGGAGCTTGGAGGATATCAAAATGAAATGCAGAATATGACAAAATAATCTAATCGTGTTACAAATATATAAAACCACCTCCCTGAAGGGGTCTGGGGGAAAATACTAACCTAACAAACCTGAAAATGGGTGGACTCCGTAACATCATAGGCAAAACAAATTGTACATAAGCACCATACTCTAGCTGATAAAGTTGTTTCCCACAGGGTATAAGTAACCAATCATGATACCGCTATACACGTTTACTAGAACTGAGCAAGTAAATAAATGGATCTCAAATGGTGGGAGGCAGATTTCCACTGTCGGAGAGGGAGGTCAAAATTAAACAAGGGGAGGAGGCTTGACTGATCCATCTGGAAATGGACTCGAGCTGTGGAGCTATCACTATGAAGTTATGTTTAGATTCCTATAGATAAGGCATTTATATTCAGGTCTATTCATAGATGTGTTTATAATGGGTTAGTATACACACATAACATTTTCTTGCTCTGTCAGTTGACAAGGCTTAAAAGACCTGAAACAACGAACCCCAAACAATGAACACATTTAGCACCCAGACCTTTCTCTGAACAATCACTTCCTACTTACCTCTGGCCCTCCATTTCTTCCTCCTAAAATGTACCTTGGAGATCATCTATTTCAATTATTTAAGTTCTCAGATAATGCAAATAGGGGCACAAAAAGGTGGCATTTAGTTTTCCAAAGTCACAGAGCCAAGTGATAATAGGGCCAGCAATGGAACACCCTGATATTACTGCAATGACTTTTACTTACAGGGTAATTCCCATACTTACAGGTTAATTCCCCTACATGGGTTATATGTTTATCATGTCTTGTAAAACAAAACAAACAAAAAAAGATGTATTTACTTACAGGATAATTCCCATACATGGGGTACATGTTTATCATATTTTGTAAAACAAAACAAACAAAAAAAGGAACATTTGTTACCAGCTCCTTCCCTTAAATATTCTCCAACACCTTTCTTAGGACTAGGAGTGCTGGAGATAAATTTGCCCCAGTTCTTTTTTGGATTCATTTTAATAAAAACTGCTTATCTTCTCAACCTCACAAGATTTCCTTTGACAGGTGTTGCATTTTCTTATAAGCATAAATGTCCTTCCAAAAGAAGAACTAAATGGATTAGAGTTTGTTAACATTAAGCTTTTTAAAAACGAGCAAACAGCACAGAGGACATTTAGACTTGGCCCAAAATCAAAGAAACTGATGGACTGATGCGCTTATCTACTTTTTTTTAAGTTTCATTATGTAACAAGGGAAAAATCATCTCAAATTTTCCTGGCCCTCACCCTTCCTGCTTCTCTTTGCTTTCTTTATAGTTAAGCAAAGACACTCAAAAAATTGGCTCTTAAAAATATCTTTAGAAAAAGCACCCAGTTATAAGGTAGGTAATGTGCTTTCCTTCCTGCTTACTCTGGAGCTTTACAGACATTAAAACTCAAATCTCTTACAAGTGGGCACTGTCTTAATTATTCCCCCTTTGTTTTGCTTGATTGGAATGAATTACAGTAATTCACAATTAGCCATTAAATCATCCTTTTTCCAATAGCAGCACTGTCCTCTCTGTTCCATATGTTTCTAATGTAACCTGAGAATAATGGTTTTTTTCCAAGCTCTTACATCAGTTGGGGCCCTATTTTATCCCATCTAATTTCTTACTTTCCTCCAGCATACCTTCCAGTTCACCCGAGCTAAAATTTCTTCCTTTCTACCCCCACCCCTCTCCCACCCTCAGTCCTATCTCTTTCATACACACACGCACACACAGACACATCTATGCACCTTTGTACAAACACACACACACATGCACAAATACACAGGTACATATATGTACCTTTGTATCTTGCTGGCAGTTGCATTCCCAGCCCAGATGCTTTCAACCCTCTGTCTATGCAAACTCTACTCATCTTCCAGACCTTGCAAAGTTACCCCTTTTCCAAAAACTTCCCCTAATTTGCAAGATACTCTACTAGGCACAAAGAAAAAGATTAATTCTACATAGCCTCTATCCTCAAGGAGCTGTTAGTGCTCGTTGGTTCCTTTTCAAAGATACTAGGACATTTCATCTCACCACAAGCACTTGATTATGTAAAGAACATCTTGCTATTTTCTATCTCAATGATAGATTGCTAGAACATAAATCATACGTTACTCCTCCATGATCTTTGCTTTGCTATTCCAATTTAGAGGAGGAGTGGGTGACAGGGGAAGGAAGACATGAACACAATGAAGGGCTCAGGTAATCTCAGTAGCCTTCAATTCTGGGTTTAGACCTAAGAGAATAGTCAGTACTGTAAGTTGCCTAGGAAAGGAGTATATATCAAGGCTTAAGTACCATATGTTTAATTATTTAAAAGTTAGATTAAGCAAACAAATAGAATATGCTCTCTCCTCTTACCTTGATGATATTCCCTCACAACAACAAAATTGAAAGTGTGTGTAAATCTGGGTTTTAAATGACTGAAAGTCAAAAAATATCAACAATCCAAGGAGATTCTCTCTTCAAGGAAACATCCAGGGCCTCTCTCAGGAAAGTAGCAACTTGGAGCAGAATCTAGCGTGCGTAAGGAACAGGGGTTGCTAATTTCCTCTGTCTTCCTTGGCTGCCTACATGGACACCTAAGTCTGTTCCCTTAGGGATAGATTGTCCTCTCATGCACATGCTGAAGAGTTGTCTTTCTTGACATAGGCCTGAGGCATTGGTGTGCAGCAGGTTTCTTTAATCATTAACTATGACCTTTCCACCAATAAGAAAAAGCTGTATCCACAGAATCAGTTGAGGTAAACGGTTTGGCCATAAGGGTGCTCTTTTCTTGCTCTGTCAGTTGACAAGGCTTAAAAGCTTTGAAACCAGGAACCCCAGAAACAATGAACATGCTTAACACCCAGACCTTTCATCTATTAACATGGTGGCAGAAGAAGACAAGAAGACTCTTCAAGACATCAAGGCTTTCTACAACACCTCCACTGAGGAGATGCCCCTTAATGTTGCTGAGCTCATCTGAGGGGCTGTCCTGCTACCTAGCCCCAGTGAGGGTTCAATCTTGCAGGGCTGAGGAGCAGCAGGAGAGGGGAGGGAAGGGAGCCAAGAGGTGGACATCTTGTCATTTTTTTCTTTGAATAAATGTCAATTTTTAGGCAAAAGAAATATATATATACATCAACAATGACTAAATATAATTATTATTGTCCTGGTCTGATGTTCTGTTGCTGGGCCAGTAGCAATGTGTAGATAGTAATGAAGGCAAACATGGCTCCTAATTACTACTTATTTATTCCATAAGCTTTATTTTCCTTACCTTCATTTCAGCAAAAGCACTGTTATCATTGAGATTTTCATGTTTCATATTCTATTGATACTAATAAGATTTTAAAATATATATTTGTATCAGAGTTTACAAAATTTTAGTATATTTTCAACAAATAGTAAATTTCAAAAAATATTTTTATAATATGTTTCAAAAAGGTATTTTTCTCAAAGGATGCAAAGTAATCTATTAAAATTAAAAGACAAAAAAGTAATTTAAAATATCAACACTTAAATCAGAATTATTTAAGTAAAGCTGAATTTTATTTAACTTTTTTTACTTAACTATATCTTACTATGTACTTTATAGAAATAAATTTATTCCAATTCAATGTCCATCTACTTGCCAATGAAGAATTAGTATCACATTTCACAATGTTACATCTGGATCCACACGTATACAAACCTAACAGTATTTTTGTTTAAAATTGCAAAATGTTCTTCAGCTGTTATAAGCAACTGTAGCAAATATTATTAATCCATGAATAACTCTGAAACCACAATTAAAACCTGAAGAGAAACAAGAAATGGATACCAAGTTACTACTGGAAAATTATACTTCATTATGCAAGCATCTATTGCTTTCATGCTATCTGAGAAAATGATTTGACAAATTAGTTTAAAATGTTTTACATTTACATAAGTGCTGCCACCTCTCACATCCTCACCAGTCATCTAACCAGTGTCCTCTCATGTCCTTAATGATACCACCCACAACCTTCTCAGCATTTAAAAACAATTCTCTTCAGTTTTGAGACAAGACATAAGGCAAGAGTGGTGAATAAATATTTCCCTCAAGTTAGTTATGAGAACTAATGTTTAAATTACATCTCATGCCCAGCACTGAACACCAGCTCTCAAGGGACAGAGGTATGCATGTGCTCTTTAACAAATTTATTTTATTTTACTTTTATTTTATTTATTTATTTTATTTTTTATTTATTTTTTATTTTGAGACAGTCATGCTCTGTTGCTGGAGTGCAGTGGTGCAATCTCGGCTCACTGCAACCTCTGCCTGCCAGGTTCAATCTATTCTCCTGCCTCAGCCTCCCAAGTAGCTGAGACTACAGGCATGAGGCACCATGCCTGGCTAATTTTTGTATTTTTAGTACAGACAGAGTTTCACCATGTTGGCCAGGCTGGTTGCAAACTCCTGACCTCAGGTGATCTGCCCACCTCGGCCTCCAGTGCTGGGATTACAGGCATGAGCCACCATGTCAGGCCAACAAATTTATTTTTTGTTTGTTTGCATGCCATGCCAAGACTAATAGCAATATTTTATGTCTGATATCCTCCAAAAATTAAGAAATGAAAGAATTCTATGAAAAAGAATATAATACGATAAAAAGGAGAAGATTCAGAATGTCAGAAAGAGTTCTTGATACAAAATGATGATTATAGTTGATAACAGTGTATGGTATTCTTGTAAAATTGCTAAGAGAATAGATTTCAAGCATTCTTACCAAAGAATATATATATATATATATATATATATATATGAAGTAATTCATATGTTAGCTTAATGTAGCCATTCCACAATGTATATGTATTTTGAAACAGGTTGTATACAATAAATACATATGATTTTTGTCAATTTAAAAAATAAACAATAAACGGCATTTTATAACCAAAAAAAAGAGTTTCTGAAAATTAAAAATACAACAGCAAAAATTTAAATCCAACAAAAGTGTTTGAAACTAATGTTGAAGAAATATCCCAAGAAGTAGAAAAAAGAGAGAAAAAGAGTTTGCTAAGTAAATAAGGAAAGCAGAGGATCAATCCAGGATATATAAAAGAAAAATATGAAAAATAAAGAGCAATAATTATATTATAATAATAATTTCAGTACTATCTTCAAGAACTGAAAAGTATGACTTTCCAGATTGGAAGGGCTCACTGCAAAAACAGTGCAATTGATGAAAAAATATTCTGTACAATGGTCCATTATGTGGCATTTGTAAATTCCAGAGACAAAGATAAGAGCCTAAAATTATGTGAACAGTGGGAAAAAATAGTGTTTATTTACAAAAGATGTATCAGTGTCACTAAAACTCCTATTAGCCATACTGGTAGAAAACAATGTAGCAATATCATCAAAATGTGAGAGGAAATTGATGCCAATCTAGAATTCTGTACCCAGCCAAACTATCAGTTAAGGACATGAGTGAAATAAGGATATTTTAGAGTTTTAATATGCCCCCAAAATTGTCCTTCTAGCTATCTTTCCCAGGAAGTTATTGGATGATCCATTCCTCCTCAGTGAAAAGTTAAACAGGAAGGAGAAAGAAAGAGGAACCAAGTAACAAGACTCTCACACAGGAAAGGTGAAGGCATTCACAGGATAAAAGTGAAGAGAAGTCCCAGGATAGCAGTTCTAGTTAGAAAAATCTAGAAATCTCTCTAGATTTCTTTCTAGAGAGAAATCAGCTTGACTAGAACAGATTCAGGAGGCTTCTTGAATGAATAGTCATGAAGAAAATAAAAGTAATATAATAGCTGACATGTTGTAAACACACTCAGACAAGATTTTCTGGTCTATTCCAAAGGAAAGCTTGAGTGATTTCACAACTGATACAAAGAAAACTTTGCAAATAAAGAAGTGATAATAATTAATTCCAAGAAAAAAATAAAATTTTTTCTATTTTTCAAAAAGAAAAAATGTCCTAACATACTTTATAAGTTCAAATGTGAATATTAATTACACAGTAATAACATAAACATTGAGAAATGACTTAACCAAAATTTTTGGAAAAAAAAAATACTGGAAGAAGGGGAGAAGAGTCAGAAGAATAAGATGTGTGTGTGTGTAAAGGCACTATATTATTGAAAAAATAAGAAATGGTAGTATAATTATGATCTATGGGGGGAACAAAAGTAACAAGAGTTAAAAGTATTACCATGGGAATTGCATGAAAGAAAATTTGGCAAAACTACTGTCATTAGTTACATACCTAATATTATTTATTGACTTGTTAAACTACGTACCTGTTTTATTTCGATAAAATTCAATTTAAAAATCAGTTGCACAGGAGGGAATATGTGGAATGAGACTGTTTGCAACAAATCATGAAGCAATTCTACAACAAGGAGAGTGTGCATTGACCAGGGACAAAGAGTAAAATTGCTTCTCTGCATTAAAAAGTTTATTTTAGAGTCAAGATCATCATGATTTTAAAGTGCGACTAGCCAGTGTAATTATATCTTTTCCTCCAACTACATTTCACCAAACACAGATACAGCCACCAAGCAAAAAGTTGGATTTAATCAAGGTTGCAGTTTGTCAAAGTGAATATATAAAGTGAGAAAATGGAAAGTGAGTCAAAGACATACACAAGGGTTATAATAATTGAACACGGAATTTAAGATAGGCGAAGAAGGAATCAAGATAATGAGGGGATAAAGGGCAAGGAAAACATGGTAGGACTAATGGATTGAAGGTCTGATGGAATAGAAAGGTTGTTGGTGTTGGACTACCAGAAGAAGGGAGGTAGAAGAGTGGAGGTGTTGCTCAAAGAAAAGGAGGCATGAGATTAAGATTAAGGAGATGTTGTAATTATTGGTGATGACAAAGTGGCATATGTAACTAGGGGGATGAGTGGCTGAGAATGGGTGGAGGACAACAAAATAAGAGCTTAAGGAAGTAAGGAGACAGGATTTATTTTCGGTAACATGACTACAAATAAGGAAGAGAAGCTGGGGAGGGGGCAATTACTGATACCCATAATGTAGAATGCCAACCTCACATTCCATGTCTATGACCTTTATGCTCCTGAGTTTATATATTCAGGATGGAAATCGCTGTTTTACAAAGTCTGTACTAAGTCCTGTACATATCTGAGGGGTAGGGGTGGGATGTACTTACAAATCCTTGCAGAGGATGACAATGTCTTCAGTTCAGAGGTTCTTTGGTGGTTCCTAATGACCTACATCATAAGGTACTGAACTACTATCTTTCATTTTGGAGGACATTTATGAAGTTCTACTCTATGTCTACTCCATTCTTTACCCAAAATGGCTCAAGCCCACCTATGCAGATTCACTGTAAATACATGAAAGCCACATGCTGCACCCTGTCTTCCATATTCACTCAGACTCACCCTGGATCCTTAACTCATCTTCCTTGGATCACCAATCCTTTGATTCTATCCTTGTTGCCCTAATTGTTATTTCAGGCTTCCCATTCTAGGTCACCATCTTGTAATTTTTCAGTGTATTTCAGCCAACTCTTTTGTTTTTGAGCATGCACTAGGACCAACCCCTATTTGGGATCATCCCCCATTTCAAATAATATATCCTCTCTGTTCACCCCAGCAATTTGTGAGGTCCAGGCCACTCTACACATGGGTCATAGTGAGGGTGAGTGTGCACCATGTTCCAGACACTTGTCTCCTCCTTGCATTCTCACCGAACAAAGGAGAAGTGTCAGCAAAAACAAACCAAAAAATAGTACATATTGTTTCACTGTACCTCTTCTTCTGAGGATGAAGATGAAGATAACTAATCCAAAGTTCTTGTCCCCCAGGATATATATTCACGCTTCATGTCTTTGGCTCCAAATATAGTGCATTGTTTCTCATCAAATAATGCATATTACATATCTAGTATGTGCCTGGCACCAGGCTCTGGAGGGGCAGACTTACAAATATGGGGAGGCTTCCATCTAGCTTTCCATCAATCCTTTGCACTTAAAGACTACACGTGAGTTTTAGTACAAGTTTTCTTTGATTTAGGAACCAGAGGCTTTGTCTACTAAAACCAGGAATAGTTTTTTGCTCCATATTCTGATTTGATCGAAGTTATGAAAAATTCAATCCTATCAAAACTTTACTGCCAATTATCTCAACATCGTGCTACAATTTTATAATTAGCCAAGAAATTTACACAGCCTAAAAATAAAGTTCAAGGAATTATTTTTACACTGAATTTGCCATTTTTCTGATGGTTTCAAGGGTGTTTTATTTTTCCCAAAGAATCTGCATTTAACTAATTAACATGATTTTTTTTAAATATTTCATTGATTCTTAACTTTTTACATGTTTATATCATTTTCCTACTAGGGCTCGTGCCTATAATCCCAGTATTTTGGGAAGCCAAGGTGGGAGGATCACTTGAGCCCAGGAAATCGAGACCAGCTTGGGCAATATAGGAAGACCCCATCTCTACAGAAACAAAAAATAAAATTCAAATTTAAAAAATCAGTGTCTTATATTTTCCTCATTTTGGGCACAGCTCCACCCCTCTTGCTGGAGATACAGTATGCACTTAATACATGTGTGGGGGTTTTGGTTGGTTGGTTGGTTGGTTTTGGTTCTGGTTTTATAGCAATACACTCGAGAAATGTATAAAGAACATACTTTTTTAAGCTTTATGAGTCTCAGTGTTATTGCCTCCATTTAAAACTCAGTGTCAGCTGAGCAAGGGGACTCATGCCTATAATCGCAGCATTTTAGGAGGCTGGTGTGGGAGGATTATTTGAGCCCAGGAGTTTGAGACTAGCTTGGGCAATAAAGGGAGAACCCATCTCCACAAAAATAAAAATAAAAATATTTTTTTTAAGAACACGATCTCTGGTAACTGCACTATAGTTACGTAAGAAAATATCCTTAGAAAATACACATTGAAGTATTCAAGAGTTGAGAGGTACAATGTCTCCAATTTACTCTCAAAGAGAATGTACGTGTATATAGAGAGACAGAACAAGAGACAGAGAGATGACAGAGCAAGAAACAAAGAGAGAAATGGTGAGACAGACAAATGGTGAAGTGAAAATTGGAGTGGCCAAAAACAGAGACAGAAAGTGGAATGGTGGCTGCCAGGGGCTGACGCAAGGTAGAAATGCAGTGTTATCATGTCATGGGTATAGAGGTGCAGCTTTCCAAAATGAAAAGTTATCAGATGGAGTTACGGACAGTGATGATGGTTGCATAACACTATGAATATAATTACTATTACTGAACTGTATGCTTAAAAATGATTAAGATGTTAACTTTTATGTGCATTTTACCGTAATTTTTTTAATTGGGAGAAAAGATAGCAAATGGGGGAAACTGTCAACAGGTGATGAATCTGGTAAAGAAGGGTACATCAAAGTACTATTGTTGCAAATTTTCTGGAATTTTTAAATGATAGAAAAATTAAAAGTGACCCAAAAAAGTCAATATCTAGAAAAAAGTATACCCTAGAATGAAAAATATCTATCTTTGCCATGTACTAGAAAGCAGGAGGAGAAAAAGGTTTTAAGTGCTGAGTTTCAGACGATGGATGGATGAGGTGATGAACTATCAACTGTTTCGGTAGGGAAACAGCGCTGATGGCAAACTAATTTTCACTTTTGCTAGGCTTGGTTTGGCTCTTAGACAACTCAGCTGTCAGACTTTAAGGAACTTTGGGAAAATCCCAGCACACGTTTGCGTACCATTTAGAACTGCTTCTGAAAGCCCTGCCCTGAGACAGGTCTACCCTTGAGACACTGTCCAACGAGAAAGGAAGTCAGTGGAACAATGAGTTATAATTACAAGGGAGACGAGAGCCTAAGAGGCTGGGAAACAGCTGACATCTCTCTGCTTCTGAAAGCAATTCAAGGTGAGCTCCTAATGGTACGTTGGCTCCTGAAACCACAAACATTGCCTTATCTCCCCCAATAAGTCATCACCAAATGGCAACATGCATGAACTAGCTTAGCTTCCGCTAGCTCCTGTATATTGTAAGGAATGTGCAACTCAGAGGCCAGCATCTGGGCATAGTCAGCAAAGTATTCTAATTTCCCAGCTCCCTCTTGCTGCAACTTGGTCCTTCCGCAGTGACCTGTGAAGCCCAGGATGGGATTCCCATGTTCAGGTTTACTGTAAACTGGCCAAGAATTAAGTCAAGAAGCCTCAAGGCAATAAAGAGATGCACCGGAACGCTGAGGCCTGACCACAATTGAAACTGTTTGAGTCAAAAGTCAAGAAGTCATTCACATGCCAAGGGCCATTTCCTCCACTTTGCCCCCACTCCGCTATGCTGGAAGTCAATTCTCCACAGTGCACGGTGAGTCAGGCGTGAGCACTTTGATTATGGCTCAGCTGATGTCATTCAAGAAAGCAGGGGGGGTTATCCACTGCATCATAGGAAGAGACATTTGACTGAGACGGATCCACCCTCCAGCCCTCTGGGGAGCCTGACATTTCCAGGACACGGAAAACAAACTTCCTCTTAGAAGGGAATATGCTTTCAGTGTGGGGAAAAAAAAGAGAGAGAGAGATTGAGAACTGGAGAGGGTCAACGCATGCTCACCCTGGCTGAAAGCCCACAATCAGGGAAATTTCTGTCCTTTCTGAAAAGGTGAAAGCAACAAAATGTCCCCTGATTCACAGGCAGACCCAAGGAACTGCACGTACACAGAGAAAAACTCAGTCTGACCCAACAGAGCATACTGGGTCTGGCAACCATGTAACTCCCTTTCAATTCAGCTCACACATTTAACTATTTATTGAGAGGCCATCTTGTATTTGGTGTCAAAGCTATTGTTCGTGGTGGGAAGACGGGATTCAGATCCAATGGGGCCAACACATAAGCTGCTGTTGTTGTAACTTACCTTGAGTTCTTATGTTCTGATACTCCCTTTGCATGGATTATCCTATTTGAACCTCAGCAATTTTGCCAGGTAGATATTATCTTTTCTATTTCGTAAGTGAGGAAACTGAGACACAACTTACAAAACAGAAAACTGAGGAAACTGTGTTCAAATCCTGCTCAAAATAGAAAAGTGAGGAAACTGGGGTCAAATCCTTGCCCTTCCACTCATTTTCTGTGTGATCTTCAGATCACACAGAAGGGCAAGGATTTGAACCCAGTCTAGACCAGCGCTGTTCAATTGAACTTTCTGAATGATTGCAATGTGCTGTATCTGCTCTGTGTAGTAAATACGGTAGCTGTTAGCCCTATGTGGTTAATGAGCCTTGAGATGTGATCACTGCAACTGGAAAACTAGATTTTAAAATTCTATTCAATCTTGTTTAACTTAAATTTAAGTTGTACCTGTTGCTAGTGGCTATCCCATTGGACAGGGTAGATTTGGAATGACTCAAAATCAAGGTACTTAACCATGTGCTAAATGGCAGATAACAGTATGGAGGACCACACCCTCACCATCTTTTAGTTGATAGGAAACTAAATTACAATAGACATCCACATCATTCTTGAAGAGGAAGAGGGTCGTTATGAGGCTATAGGGAGTGGGCGAGAGAAGGGCATGACCTGCTGTTGCCAGAACAGGGAACACAGGCTCACTGGTGCTCTCCTCCAGGCACTGATGGCATATGTCTTTAGACATGCTGAAAGCAAGTGGCTCATATCCCTAGCTATCTCCCTCTTCCCCCATCTACCCCCAACTGTGACCCTGGTCCTGTAGTGGGGTCTGCAGGTCCTGAGTGCATGGAACCCCAGGGCATCACCCTCTGTGACTGGCACTGTCCCCAACACCAAGGAGGATGCATGGGAAAGATGTGTCCCTGGCCACCTGCTTGGGAGGAAGTAGCTCACAGTCCAGAAGGCCAAGACTTACCAGCCAGAGCTCACTGAGTCACAAAGAGAGACAGAGTGTGAGTCAGTATAGGATGGATTTCAGGGGAGAAAAAAAAGGATAACAAATTTGGGCTGGATGAATAGGAAGGGACGATGTCATACAGGAAAAGAGATTTGAGCTGGGCTGCAAAGAAAGGATGAATTTGGAAGGTCCAAGAGGTAGTAAAGAGGAAAGTACCAGCCAACAAGAATGAGCATGGATGTCATGAAGAGAGGTCTTACAGCTGATGTTTGCAAGGTGGGACAGTGGTCAGCCTTCTGGCTAGCCCTGTGTCACTCCAATTTTGGGAGCTCTGTTAATAATGTCCTGTTCTCAAAGTGCCAGAAGAGATCTGAGAGTTTTTTATTTATTTTTTGGGTTTTTTGGGTTTTTGTTGTTGTTGCTGTTTTGGAGACCGAATCTTACTCTGTTGCCCAGGCTGGAGCGCAGTGGAGTGATTTCAATTCACTACAACCTCCACCTCCCAGGCTCAGGCAATCATTCTGCCTCAGCCTCCTGAGTAAATGGGACTACAGGCAAGCACCACCATGCCTAGCTAATTTCTATTATTTTTAGTAAAGACAGGGTTTCACCATGTTGGCCAGGCTGGTCTAAAATTCCTGACCTCAAATGATCCACCTGCTTTGGCCTTCCAAAGTCCTGGGATTACATGCATGTGCCACTGTACTCAACCTTGAGAGATTATTTAAGCTGGTAAGAATTGCAACCAATATAGAGATTTCAGAGACCACTCCACAGGGATTCCATAAAGTGTGGACTGGGAGTCCATTCTGTTTCGTTAGCCAGTGAACAAGGTGATTCTGATGCTTCTGAAGCTCTCGTAGGTGTACAGATTTCAACCACTCCCTGTTCCAAGCCAGGACCTATTCAACTGTCAGAGGTCAAAGAGAATTTACCCCAATTCAGAGTTGTCCAGGAATAATGATCCAGACTCTCTTGGGAAGCTGTTCTGAGAAGTAGTAAGCTTAGCTCAAGAGACAAGTCCTGGCGGGCCAGGGGAAGAAGTGTCTGCCAAAACCCAGCAGCAACTTCAAGTGGCTGTATTGGAATTAAAGATTTCTTTGCAGGAAATTTATTTATTTTTTTGAGACAGTCTTGCTCTGTCGCCCAAACTGGAGTGCAGTGGTGCAAGCTTGGCTCACGGCAACCTCTGACTCCCAGGTTAAAGTGATTCTCATGCCTCAGTCTCCTGAGTAGTGGGAACTATAGGCATGTGCCACCACACTCAGCTAATTTTTGTATTTTTAGTAGAGACAAAGTTTCACCATGTTGGCCAGGCTGGTCTCAAACTCCCGACCTCAGATGATCCACCCACCTCGGCCTCCCAAAGTGCTGGGATTACAGGCATGAGCCACCATGCTCAGCCTTCTCCTCAGGGAACTTAGTTTCTCCAAGCCTTTCATTTTGCAGTAGAGGAAGCTGAAGTTTAGAGAGGAGAACTGGCATGTTCAAGTTCACACAGCTATGGGGCCACAAACAAGAGGTAGAAACAGGCGCCAGGATTTCAGGCTGGGATCCTTTGACTGCACCACCTGGACAGGTCTCTCCCTGCTGCACTGCCAGAGTGCCATCCGAAACCAAAGACAAAGCCCTTCTCTTGGCCTCTTTCAGGCCTATTTTCATTAAACTATTTGACTTGACGGCAATTCTGTATTTTAAAAAATACAGTTCTGTATCTTTTGAGGGCTATGCCCTTTGCTGTACTATTTCGGTATTTTCCAAAAGCTCGAGGAGCTCCTGAGGAAGGTAAAACTCTTCCAATAAGGTAAATATTCACATTTGTTATGAGGAAAAAATATGAAGTCCCTTCGTGTTTGCTGCCCCTGTGGGAAGAAAGTGGTGGCGAGTCTTGTTTTTACTCTGAATTTCCTCCTGGGGAGTGCAGGTCCTTTTTGATTTTTGGTCTCCCAGACAAGTCAATACATTTTCCTTCCTCTCTTAAGGAATTCCTACTCCTGATGGCAAATTTCACCCATGCAGCTCAGGGGTTCCCATGTTTCAGACTCAGAAGGAGTCAGGCTACGAAGGTAGCACGTCCCTTTCCTTTTTCATTAGCACAGGCTTGCACGGTGCCCAGCAATTTTGGAGGCTAAGCACCTTGGCACAACAGAAAAGGCAGACCCAGGCCAGGCGCGGTGGCTCACTCCTGTGATTCCAGCACTTTGGGAGGCCGAGGCAGGTGGATCACAAGGTCAGGAGTTCAAGACCAGCCTGGCCAACATGGTGAAACCCAGTCTCTACTAAAAATACAAAAATTAGCTGGGCGTGGTAGCAGGTGCCTGTGGTCACAGCTACTCAGGAGGCTGAGGCAGGAGAATCACTTGAACCTGGGAGGTGGAGACTGCAGTGAGCTGAGATCACGCCACTGCACTGCAGCCTGGGCAACAGAGTGAGACTCCAGCTCAAAAAAAAAAAAGAAAAAGAAAAAGAAAAGGAAAGGAAAAAAGGCAGACCTAAAACAACAGCATGCATGAGAATGAGCCTTTCCATTCTCCTGGGAGGTGTCATGTGATAATCCCTTAGTAGCATCTCTAGTCCCTGCTGGGTTCCCCACTTGCAACCACTTTATAAGGTGGAAAGAAACATGGAGCATTGGAATATTTTTACGGGGGGAGAGAAGGTCTTGCTATGTTGCCCAGGCTAGTCACAATTTCTGGGCTCAAGTGATCCTCCTCCTGCCTCAGTGTCCTGTGTAGCTGGGATTACAGGCATGCGCCACCATGCCTAGCTCAGATTTATCTTCTAACAATTTCTTTAAAAGGTCATTTTAAAGATTCTTTTTATCTAGTTTTAAAAAAAAAATCCCAGGAAGAAACTGAAGCAGGAAGACTCCTGCAAAATTCATCTTATAAACAGGTTGTTTTTTTATCTGATGGAAATTCTCAGGTTGTGAATATTTTTGACGACAAGTTGGTTCACACAACAGAGAATGCTACTGGGAAATGTGGGGAGGAATTAGCCCATCTGTGTCATTAGTCACAATGGGCCTTTCCTATTAAAAAAAAAAAAAAAAAAAAAAAAACACCTCGCATTCAAGAGGTTCAGAAAACTAATTTCTCATTTTTGAGCTGCTTCTCAGGTTGTGATAGAACTTAGAAACAAATAAAGGAACACGCTCTCCCAGTCACAATCTCCGTTCCAGAAATTAAGGCCCAGGACACTTCAGATGATATTTTGATTTGATTTCCTTTCCTTTTCAGTGTATAAAAAATAGCTAAAGTCAAAAGTAAGGATTCCTAAGAGCCATTCTGATGAGCATGTGGAACCAGGGACGGTGCTAGAAGGTAGAGGAAGACGGTTTCAGATGATGGGCGAGATACACTGAAGTCCTGCATTCCCGCCCCCACCTCCCCAGACCAAGGCCAGCCTCACAGTAGTAAAGCAGTTGATGTGTTTCAGTAAATAAATATTTCTCTAGGCATTTAGCAGAGCCAGGGTATGTGATCCATTTATTTGGAAACAGAGTTTTACGTAGTGTTTTACTATTTTTCCCTTGTAAGATTTTTTTTTTCCCAAAGAAGAGTACTCATTAACTTCAGCCACGGCCCTTAGGTATGTTGAAATCTTCTACTCATATTGGCTGCCACAGAACCTAAGTTCAAATATCAACCTTTTACAAAGAGCAAATATTTGTCAGTACTAAAATTGAATGTGTTCCTCCATGAGACACACTCCAGCACCATCCTAGAGACTCCAGGAACTTGGGTGAAGCTGTCATGTAAAGAAGTTGGAACTTGGGGTTCTCTAATGCTACCTCAAACTATGGTACTCAGAGAGTTCCCATGACTGTAAACTGGGATTTATCTTATATGGGTATGCATCCTGCTGCTGGGCTGCTGCCTTATAATACGTGACAAGTAACTTGAAGATGGAATTTAAGTCAATTCATTCCTAAAACATCTGAAAAATCTAGCCAATGCCTTTTCAGGGTGTGTATGTTCAGTAAATAATATGAGCTCATATATGTTGAAATCATACTTTGCACTAAGTACTGCAATAAGAGCTTTCCAAGTGCTGGCCCGATGCGGTGGCTCACACCTACAGTTCCAGCACTTTGGGAGGACGAGGTGGGTAGATCACTTGAGGTCAGGAATTCGAGACCAGCCTGGCCAACATGGTGAAACCCTGTCTTCACTAAAAATACAAAAATTAGCTGGGTGTGGTGGCGCACACCTGTAGTCCCAGCTACTTAGGAGACTGAGGCAGGAGAATCGCTTGAACACAGGAGGCAGAACTTGCTGTGAGCCGAGATCACACCACTAACACTCCAGCCTGGGCGACAGAGTGGGACTGTCTCAAAAAAACAAAACAAAAGAAATTTCCATGTGTTATCCTGTCTGATCCTCCCAACAAGTCAATGATAGAGTCATTGTTGTTATTCCCAGTATAGAGATGAGGAACTGAGTCACAACAAGTAAAGTCAATTGCTCAAAATCATACAGCTAATACGTGGTGGATATGAGATACACATCTCAGCATCCATACTTCCAAGCTTTAGAAAGAAAAGTCTCAAAACTATTATGCTATCCTGGCCCCTATTCAATAAAAGATATCACCCCTTGAGTGAGACATTGTTCTACCTTCAGAGTGAGCTCTTCTGAGATGGTTTTGCAAAGTTAGCTTTCATATAGATCTAGATAAAGTTAGGTTATGCTACAATAATAAAAACACCTCCAAAATCTCAATGGTCCAACACAACAAAGGTTAACTTTTTGTTCACTTCTGCTGGGACGTCGTTAGCCAAGTCTAGTCATGCAGCCCCAACCTGACCACTAAGGACTACTGGGGAACACTCAGAAGGTTTGGTGAGCAGTGACTGTGCCCCACCACCTGGAAAGTCCTTCTCAAGTCTCCAAGGACTCAGTGGTAACATCATTGCTCTGAAGGATGAGGTTCCAGTTCCAGGACTTCCACGGACCCTCACGTGGCTTGAGCAAATGACTCCTTTTCTGAGCTGCAGTTTCTTCATCTCTTAAATGATGTGATTACACTATTGTCCTTCAAGGTCACTCCAGCATATTTTTCAATTTACAAAAGAATGTCCCTTACAAAAGACATGTGCCAAGGCCACATTGGCACTCTCCAGAGGATGTATAAACATCTCTCCATGTGAGGCAAGGCTGTTCTGTGGCACAAGTCAAGCTCACCGTTTTGCTTGGATGGCAGGCTCAGGGAGGCTGTTTGCCAACCTAACGGAATGGGGTCAGCGGTTTATGGCAACTCCCAGGCCTCTGGAGATGTTGGGAGCTTTCTTTGTTGGTTTTTACACCTAATAAAAAGCAATTTCCTCTTTTCAAAAGACACATTTTTTTCTATTTTGAAAGATTAGTGGTTTGGGGAGGGGGTTGTTTAGCTTTGTTTTTTAAATTAAAAGGACATCATCTTTTAAGGCTGAAGATTTGGGTAACAGAAAGGACAGGTAGGTTAGCCCAGGTCACTCTGCAAGACAAGAGCAGAGCAGAGAGAAAAACCCACTTCCCTGGACCGGCCTGACTCCAAGGCAGGAAGTCATTCTGGGATAAAAATATCTACCAAATGGTTCGTGGTGAATGAGTGGTCCCAGACATGAATTTCATATCCCTTTGAACACACCTGGAAAAGGGGACTTGGCAAAGTAGATTTTGTCTCCAACCCAGCTCTGAAAAGACCCCCACTGAGACACAACCTTGAACCAATGCAGGAGAGAGCTCCTTGCTGGCACTTTGTGGGAGTGGAGCAACTTTACCTTTTCTGGAAGTGAGATTAAAGGCAGGTAAGTCAACAGTCACACATGAACCAGGATTCCCTTCTTCAAAACCAGCCTCGGCTGTCTGCAGACTGAAACGTGAAGAGCTCACACACTCTGCTTAGTGCTCACACTAAGTTCCGCCACCATTCCATCACACTAGCCCTGAGAAAAACACCTGCAAACCCACAAGGCCAACCTGCAAAGGGAGGAGCAAATAGCAGCAGTGCCACCCCTTTGCCTGACAACATGAGTAATTCCCAGGTGTGTCTAGAGGCCACCCTGCTTAATCCACTTCTGCCTCTTTTACCCTTAGGACCTGCTTGCCATCCAGCAGAACATACTTCCCAGAGGTTTGCAAGACAGCCAAGCCGACCCTATTATATCCTTGGGGCTCTGACAATATCCCAGAAGTTTCACAGTGGTGGTATCTGAGGGGCCAGTGATTTCGCTTTCCCCAATGCACCCCTCATATTGCAATAAGGAAAAGAACCCCTTACCCTACACCACTCGTGGTAACTTGATTTGAAAATACCTCCTGAGACATCATTTGATCTTTATGAGAAACTTCAGGAAACAAAGATTCTCATCTCCATTTTAAAGTGAGGAAAGTGCAGTTCATAAGGTTTTGAGTGGCTTGCCGGGCTTCCCCGGCATTCACAGGTACAGAGCGAGAGTGTTGCAGCCAGAACTTGGACCCGGATGATCTAGCTCCCTATCCAAGCTCCTCTACCATTTCCCTGTCATTCACACAGGTTCTTGGTTAAATGTTACCAACATGGTGTTTCCCTGCTGAGAGCATCAGGACCCCAACATCTAAGTTGTACCACAAGTTCCATAAACAGAGGCCGGTATTTCTCATGTTGGGGAGAGGACTGCCAGGAAATGATTGGGAAAGTAAAGGAAACTGAAATCAGAACAATCCTGACCCCAGGTCACATCTAGCCTTCGCACAGGAGGACATTCTGGCTGCTCCATGACTCAACCTGCGTGGGAGGCCTCTCTAATATCCAACTCATCTCCCAGATTGTTCAGGTTACCAGGGGCCATTTGGCTGGGAGAAATTCAGGCTCTTGGTCAGTGTTCAGATGCCTCAGGCCTCCTGTGGTCAACGGTCTGTTTTCCCAGGTTTTCATGCCACCGTGACCCCAGGAAGCATCAGATGACAGGATGGCACTGGTGATAACTGCCCAAGAAGCCCCTGCAGGCCTTGGAGCTCAAACTCCGTGAGACATCCCAAGATCTCCACTCCCCGACAAAGGCCCACTGACCTCAATAGGAAATAGGCACAGGGCTAGGACGGCGCACACAGACACCCACTTCAACTGCTTTTGCATAGAAGGAAAGATCCACTTGAGGAAAAACAGGCAGCTCCACTGACTGCAGTTAATCATCAAGACTCTGGTTATCTGGAAAACACACCGAAACTTACAAAGCAAGCTAAAGCGGAAGGACATGAAGAATCTTCTTCCCTGAAGCTTTTAACGCTCACAAGTTTATACACAGTCACTGTCTCATCTGATCCCACAACCCCCCGGGGAGTGCAGAAATAATTATCCCCATTTGAGGAATAATCATCCCCATTTGAGGAATAATTATCCCCAAGGAAATAAGTTCCAGAAAGATAAATTTGCCACTGATTCCAGAAAGTTCCAAAAAGATAGATTTGGCCCTGATTCCACAGCTGTCTAGTAGCTGATCCCCCCACAGACCAGCCTTATTCAGGTTCTCCTGGGTCAACAGTGTCCTCCCTTTTGCCTTCTGCCCTCTCAAATCTTTCAAGGTGAAGTTCACATTCATCTTCTTGGAGAAGCTTTGCCTATCCATTCTAGAGCTAGAACTTGTTCTCTGAACTCCCCCTTCAGGGTCTTGCTCTTTTTTTTCCATTCACCATTCATTCCTCCATTCAACAATGAGATGCTACAAGAGTTCTTCATTGGTGCAAATACCTCCCAAGCTTCACTTCCCAGCAGACCTGCAGTCACCTGCTCTGCAGTCCTTTGTGGATTGAGAGTGTTTAGTTACGTTACTGCTCTGGAGTATTATTTTTCCTTTCCATTTCTGCTCACCTTTCCCATTCCCATTCAAACTTTCTCTGACAAATATTTTTTGAGACAGAAAAATTCATTCTTCCTTACATGTTTTTTTTAAAGTTCAGGGGTACACTTCCAAGCTTGTTATATAGGTAAACTCACAATGCAGGGGTTTGTTACACAGATTATTTCATCACCCAGGTATTCAGCCTAGTACACATTAGTTATTTTTCCTGATCCTCTCCCTCTTCCCACCCTCCATCCTCTGGCAAGCCCCAGTGTGCATCATTCTCTGCCAGGTTTCCATGTGTTCTTATCATTTAGCTCTCACTTATAAGCGAGAACATGCAGTAACTGATTTTCTGTTCCTATGTTAGTTTACTAAAGATAATGGCCTCCAGCTCCATCCATGTTCCTGCAGAGGACATGATCTCATTCTTTTTTATGGCTGCACAGTATTCTATGATACATATGTACCACATTCTCTTTATCCAGTCTACCATTGATGGGCATTAGGTTGAGTCCAGGTCTTTGCTATTGTAAATTGAAATTCAGGAAATCTTTTAACAAGGTAAAAATAGGACCTCAAGATCAAACGATAAATCTAATACAGAACCATGATTTAGAACATACCATTCAGCCTCTCCACTCTCTACTTTCAGCTATAAAATGAGAGAAACTTATCACCAAGAACTAAATAGCAATGAAAACTCATCAGTCTCCTTCAGTACAGCTGCATTAGCTGTTAAAATATTTCCATATGTCCCTAATGTTTGGTTTTAAAGAATGACTAATGAAGCTGGACACGGTGGCTCCCACCTATCATCCCAGCTACTTGGTAGGCTGAAGTAGGAGGACTGCTTGAGGCCAGAGGTTCAAGACTAACCTAGGCAACATAGTGAGACTCCACCTCTTAAAAAAAAAAGAAAAAAAAGAGATTTAGGCCAGAAGCGCCGTCTTGGGGTAATTCACCAAAATGACCAACACAAAGGGAAAGAGGAGAGGCACCCGATATATGTTCTCTAGGCCTTTTAGAAAACACGGAGTTATTCCTTTAGCCACGTATATGTGAATCTGTAAGAAGGTGCTACTGTAGACATCAAAGGAATGGGTACTATTCAAAAAGGAATGCCTCACAGGCGTTACCATGGCAAAACTGGAAGAGTCTACATTGTTACCCAGAATGTTGTTGGCATTGTAAACAAACAAGGCCAAGATTCCTGCCAAGGCAATTAATATGTGTATTGAGCACATTAAGCACTCTAGGAACCGAAATAGCTTCCTGAAACGCCTGAAGGAAAATGATCAGAAAAGGAAAGAAGCCAAAGAGAAAAGTACCTGGGTTCAACCGAAGCGCCAGCCTGCACCACTCAGAGAAACGCACTGAGAACCAATGAGAAGGAGCCTGAGCTGCCAGAACCTATTCCCTATGAACTTATGGCATAATAGGTGTTTTAAAAATAAAAGACCTCTGGACTATAAAAATGTTTCTCTTCATTGAGTAGAAGTGTGGTGTCCTATCCCCCAAATAAATATTTAAAGCAAATTTTAATTGTGTTCTAATTCATTATGTAATGTCTTTACTCTTCAAATTTCATGTATTTCTTGCTGAAAGACGTGAGGTAGCTTATTGCAACAAATTACTCAGTGGGTTAGAAAATGGCCAGGTATTATGTATGAAATACTTTTACCAGTTAGAAGATAGTCCCTCTAAATAATCAAGGAAGAAATAAAATAATCTACAAAAATAAAAGTTTTAAAAAAAGAGAAAGAGAGAGTTCTCTGACTCTCCTCTCCCAAACATTGTCCTAGAGCCACCTACACTTCCCATGATCCAGCAACTGAAGGGCCAGCACCTGAAACCTGCTTCAACACAAGGACATATCCTTTCTGACCAGTCAAAGCCTGGACATAAGGAAAGGCTACAGAAAATCAGGAAAACATGTTGAAGAGGGAGATGCAGCTCTGGGTCAAAATGCAGCTCCTGAAAGCACAGCAATTTGGTTGTTAAGTTGTGGAACTGCAGCGAAATCCTGGGTCCTAAAGCAATTTTCACTTAGACCACAAAAGCTCTTCTTGAAACACATCACTTCTCCCATTGAGAAACATTGGACTTCTCTCTGTTTTGTTTGCTTTTAGCCTCTCTACATGTCTTTTGGGGTCCTCTCAGCATGTTCCCCACAGACCCCAGAGTGAGCCCTGGCTGTGGGCAGGCTGATCCCCATGCAAACCAGCCTTGCTCAGGTTTTCCTGGGTCAGCAATGTCCTTCCTTTTCCCCTCTGCCCTCTCAGATCCTTCAAGGTGAAGTTCATGTGCATCTTCCCAGAGAAGCCTTGCTTTCCACTCCAGTGCCCAGTGGTTCCTCTCTGCTTTGAGCTCCTACAGCTTCTATGCTTTGGATAATATAATCTTCTGCTGCCTTTTGTTGTGTTTCTCTCATTTCATGCATATTGATCATTTATCTTCAGTGTCACTAAAAGGTCAAGAACCAATTCTTATCTTCTCCTAGACCCCCAGAGAACTGGCATAAAGTAGGCACCTTAGAAATGGTGTGGTAGCAGCTTGTCCATGGAACCATGCTCACATCTAGCTTGGTCGGTCTGCAAAGGTCCCTGTCTGAATTCTTCCACAGACCTATTTGGGATCCATTTTAGAAGACATAGTGGGCATTTTTGACATCTGAGATCAAACTCATGAACATAGCTAACGTCATTCTAACCCACAAACTGCTGGAAGATCCTAAAACCTGGCCTAAAACCAGACATTAATCAACAATTACAGAAACCACCAGCTCTGTTGACGATCTGTTTCTATGGTAGAATAAATATGTGCATAAATTTATTGACCATGAAATTGACCTGTGGGGAAGAAAAGTAAGACCTGCCTTTTCTGTTCCTAACAAAAGAACTAGCACCTCTTTCCCACCTTCCCTCCAGAAAAGCGGAAGGAGACATGGATTGGGATTAGAGGAGGCTGATTTCTCTTCTTCGTTTATTTTTTTAATCTATAGAGCCTCAAAAGAGAAAAATCTCCTCTGCAGATTAAAAAAAAAAAAAATGAGACCAAAGACTGTGTCTATGCATCTTATCTCTGGCAAAGGCTTATGTTTACTCTTGACAAACTTGACTGCTTCTGAAACAATAAAAAGAATGATTGCTTAGATTAAGTTTGATGATCTCAAAATGTCAAACAATAATAAGGGTCAGTCTTTGAGAGAGAAAATTATAAAATGAAAGGCAAGGGAGAGAGGGACAGCTGGAGGTAGCTGCAGTCACATTACAAGTGTCCCTTTATAAATAGAGAAAATCACGTGGAGAGGGGTCCTCCCACTTTGGTGAGCTGGTTCAGAATCATCTGAGGAGTTTGTGAACAGGCAGACACCTAGCCCCCACCCCAGGAATTCCAGCTCAACAGGTCTGGGTAACAAGGTGTCTAGAGCATCACTCTTTGAGGAAACCTATACTAAGAGAAGGAAAAATAAAAAGATAGGAGGCTTAGTGTTCCAGAGAGTAGGTTAGATTCAGAGACCATGAAATAGCCAGAAAATTTAGGAATCCAAGTTACACCCAGAGAGGCATTAACAAGACAATTCACATTTTCCCATATATGTAAGGCTGATTTGCAGCTTCTATGTACCTGCTAGGTACAGTGATCTGTACCTAATACCTGTGCTGACTGGCCTGGGCTGTGCTATGCCAGCTGCCAAACCTAATGCATGTCACCATTGCAAGGGCATGGTAAAAGCAGCTCAACACCAGCCATGGTAAGTCTTAAAAATATTTAAGGGACCCTATTTGTAAAACTGAGAAGTACACAAACATGCAGAACAGATGAACATTTAAATCTTCGAAGGAGGTTCTGTTTCCTGTTATTCTTGTTTGAACTGAAATATTTGGTGATTTATGAAAAGTAAAAGAAAGCTGTATATGTGACAATGTTTCTGCCTAAAAAGCAGGAGTATAGCCAGGCATGGTGGCTCATACCTGTAATCTCAATGCTTTGAGAGGCTGAGGCAGGCAGATCACCTGAGGTCAGGAGTTCGAGACCACCCTACCCAACATGGAGAAACCCCTTCTCTACAAAAATTAGCCAGGCATGGTTGCAAGTGCCTATAATCCCAGCTGCTCTGGAGGCTGAGGCATGTGACTCACTTGAACCCAGGAAGTGGAGGTTGCAGTGAGCCAAGATTGCACCACTGCCCTCCAGCCTGGGTGACAGAGCAAGACTGTCTCAAAAAAAAAAAAAAATTAAGATTAAAAAAATAAATAAATCAAAAGCAGGAGTGAATCCACTGGCTTATTGCTGCTTCCCTCAGTTCTCCATGTTTGAAGTGAATCCAGCTATAGTGTCAAGGGTGCTTCATGCGCTCAAGAATCAGAAAGTGCTCTGCAATTTGCCCACCACCTGGCCCTCCTCAAAGTGATGTGGCTGTCTGAGTAACTGTCCTCCTTCTCATCCTCTTGACTGAGTTCCTCTCACCCTGACCTTCCGCCTCTACTTTGATCTGACCCCCTCCCCCTTAATCACAACGGGTCTGTTTGTCTAAACATTACTGGACTTTGGAGAAATTACACTACAGAAGCCAAACAGATAAATAAACTCTGATCTTAGACCTCAACCAGATAAAGCTTATTAGTCCCATGGGGATGTTTATCTTGGAGAAGTGTGACTTCAGATCTGGATTCATTATTTGGGGAGGCTGCCAGATCCATCCATGGTAAGACCTATGGGGGAAAGGGCAAATGAGGACAGTGCTAATCCCAGCATTCAGGTTTAAGAGGTCCCCTAAAGAGCATCTCCCTTACTGGCCTTAGTTCTGGGACAACTGAGAAATGAGAGTAAAACCTCTCTTTAATGAAAGACTAAATTATTATCTTTATTACTGATAAATGTGAGAGTAGAGAATGTGGGTGGCTAAGATAATGAAACAAATAGGCTTTCTCATCTTGGATGCCAGAGTTTTCCATATTTTACCAGGCAATCACAAGACACTGTCCTTGTTTCAGCAGTGAAAGCCCCATATCCCCAGAAACACCTAAGTCCTGAGCAAACCTGGATGATGGGTCATCCCAGCTATTTCAGTGTAGACTGCCTTGAGCAGCATGGGGAGAAGAGCAGATTACACTTGCTATCGGCAGCTCCCTCTCAAGAGAAGGGAACAGGAAGGCCTCAGCTATGGTGCCCAATTTCTCCTTCCAAATTCACCAATCAAATTAACTAACTAAAGGACACAAGCATCAAACTGGTAGATCCCCACACCATGGAAGGAAACATCTAAATTGGGGGGAAACATTCCTTTACATCACCAAAATCAATTAATGTAACCAATGCAAATGAACCATTGATAATCCAATAGAAATTCATTGAAAGTATGACTATAGACTAATTTGAAAAGATCTGTAATTTTGATCTGCCGGGCCAATATGGTGAAATCATGTCTCTACTAAAAATACAAAAATTAGCAAGGCATGGTGGCACACACCTGTAATCCCAGCTACCTGGGAGGCTGAGATGGGAGAGTCATTTGAACATGGGAGGCGGAAGTTGCAGTGACCCAAGATCTTGCCGCTGCACTCCAGCCTGGGCTACAGAGCAAAACCCTGATTCAAATGAAAGAAAGAAAGAAAGAAAAGATATGTAATTTTGCAGATTTCATACAATAACTCAAACTAAGCTTTATAAGTATTATTTAATAATAGTTTCACTGTTTAATAAAGTATGCATGATATAGTAGGGGTCTATGGTTGGATTAGGTCACGTGATCAGTTCTTGCCATTGATTTGCGAGCATAGCAGTATGTGTTATTTCCTGTGCAAATGTTTCAATTCCAGTGTGTGGCCATTCAGTGAACTCTTTCCACCCTGCTGTGGTAACCAGAAATGGTACAGACCATGACTACTCTGAGTAAAGGCAATAATGGCATGGGCACAGGGTCTCCAACAGCTCTGCAAAGGACATGCAGCGCAAGGGAGAAATAAGCAACTGCACTCTTGCACAATCTAAACTTGGAGGTGAGTATTATCACATCATAACCAAGTCTATCACGACTGATACCATGGGTCATAGCAACTACCTAAAACATAAACAGAAAAAAGATCGGAAGGAAATATTAACAGTGATTGCCTCTCTGAGATAGGATTTTAAGGTCTTTAATTTATGTTCCTTGATACTTTTTTGTACTCCTAAGTTTGTCTTATTGAGATTGCTTTAAGTGTCTTCATTAAAAAAAAAATTAAACCAAAACAGATGCCTTTAGACCACCTGCTTTGAAAATATAGAGAGGAATGCTTTAAAAGTATTATATCAGTTGTTTATATGCAAACCATATGTTATGATACTAGTTCAATCTCAGTTCTAAAATATTTTTATATAAATTCAGTTAAAAATTCTGCTCTGTCACATACATGAAGAAATACTTTTCGTGCAATTTCCTGAGATGTCTATAAAACTCTTTGGTTTATAAGAAATGCTGAAACTATTTAACTAACAAAGCACAAGGTCCAAAGTATTTCCAATAATTCTCCACCTGAAAAGGAATTCAAAAATGTTTTACTTTATAAGAGTTACCATGAAATCTACATTTCAGAAGAATAAAATAACACGAAGCTCATGCCTCTCATCATTAGAGACATTCTATCCACTGTTCTCTTATTCTTTCTCTTCTGTGACATTTATAGGTAGAGAGAGGAGGAGAAAGAGAGGTCGTTCTGAAAAACAGAAACTACAATTATTGGGCTACTCTATTAATTAACAGTATACTCTAGGAGCAGACTGTTCAAAATGTGACTCTACTCAAAACAAAGTCCTTAACAAGAATTAATACAAATACCTCAACAAGGCCACTGTAAGAGGTAAATTGCTGAAGGTATTTTATAACTGAACATTGTACACTTCTTTTTCCAACTCAAAAAGAATATTGAGTCTTCAATGCTCCTTGGCAATTCTTTTATATAATTCTCAATCAGTTCTTTCTAACAAATTCTCTGCAGTGGTTCTTTCAGACCCACTCCATCCACTCAATCCTTGGATCCAACCATTCCTTCCTAAAAGTTGACCTGAGCCCCAAGGAAGATTTATGAGTTGTTGGCCTTTCTGGGATGTAGTTCCTTTTAGCTAGTTTATAGAGAGTAAATTCAGACAAATAATTTAAGAAGCTCATTGTTACCTGACAGATTAAAAAGTATCCATGCGATAGGGTACGGGAGGGAGAGGTAGGTACTCCTGGAACGTACAGTACCTGCTAGTTAATGGGTTGCCAATTTTTGGTGGCTTTGCTTGAGCGGGAAGACTTGCTGGTGAAAGACTTCAAAGAGGAGTGGAAGAGTGATATGTTACTGGAGTAGTGTTCCTTTCCTGACCTGAAAGCCAACCACTTCCTAGACAGATTGACACTGAAATTCCTCATTATAAAATTATAAAGATTTGAATTGCATCTAAAATAAACTGAGTTGTAACTCGTATAGCATTTTCATAATGAGCCAAACATCACAGTTTACTTTTTTAAAAAATCACTTCTTGCAGTTCTGAGAGGTGCATGGAGAATACCTTCAAGGACTTTTCAAAAAAGAAAAATTGGTTTCATCATGGCAGAACAAGTCATTTTAGTTAAAGAACTATGAGGTTATCCAATAAACTTGCCTTTTTAGAGTGCTTAATAACAATCATTTATAATAAAGGAATATCAAAATTTTTCTTTAAAACTTGTCACAAGTATGTAATAGGTACAAAGCTCCACTGAAAATATGGCTTACGAGAACATTACCCAGCCGAAGCCAGCTTTGGCACTGTTGGATGGGCTGAGGAACAGTTGGCACTAAAGCAAGGGGAGCTATCCTGTCACAAGCCCAGGTTCACAGGCATTTGCCAGGAGTTAGAGGAAGGCACAGACAAAGGCTCAGATATTGAGGTTAATTTCTAGTTTCTGACCCTAGCATTTGAGCCCCCAAACTCACAGGTATGACCTGTATAAACCAGGGACATGTTACATTGTGAAGGCCTTCTCTATATTTTGTTACTTCCATCAATATGATTCTCACCTTCTGTGATGGTTAATTTCATGTTTCAACTTGACTGGGCCATGGGATGCCCAGATATCTGGTTGAACATCATTTCTGGGGATGCTGGAGAGGGTGTTTCTGGACACAGTTCACATCTGAATGCAATCTCTCCCTGACAGCTGGAGGAGCAGAGACATCACTCTTCTGCCTTTGAACTGGGATTAATGCTATTGGTGCTCCTGGTTCCCAGGCCTTTGGACTTACATCATCATTCCCCAGTTCTCAACACTTCACACTTGGACTAGGATTAAAACTCACACTATCAGTTCTGCTGATCCTCAGGCATCACACTCAGACTGGAACTATACCACTGGCTTTCCTCTCTCCAGCTTGCAGATGTCAGATCATGGGACTTCTCAGCCTCCATACCATGTGAACCAGTTTCATAGACAGACAGACAGGTAGGCAGGCAGGCAGATAGACAGACACACAATAATGAAGATAGACACATAGATGATAGATGATAATGGAAATGACAGATAGATGATAGGCATGATGATGTTAGGTAGGTAGGTAGGTAGATAGACAGAGAGACATACACACACACACACACACACACACACACACACAGAGAGAGAGAGAGAGATCTCCTATTGGTTCTGTTTCTCTGGAGAACCCTGAGTAATACACCGTCCCAAAGTAACTGGATGAAAGATGAACAGAAAAGAAGCAAGGGAGAAGGCAGGAGCGAGCACCAGAGATTTCATCTGCTTCTCAATTTTCCATAAAATGTGGAGGAAAAGACTGAAAATAAACATGCCAAAATATTAGGACCATCATCCCTCCTTATCTGTAGGTATTGGTTTCAGAACCTCCCTCTGATACTAAAATCCGCCCATGCTCAAGACCCTGATCTAAAATGACACCGTAATTGCACAGAATCTGTGCACATCCTCTCCTATACTGTAAATCATCTCTAGATTACTTATAACACCTAATACAACGTAAATGCTAAATGCTTGCTATACTGTATTGTGATAATTATTATACTGTGTTTTTATTTGTATCATTTTTTACACATAGTTGTTATAGTGTGTTGTTTTTACTTGTATTGTTTTTATTGTTGTATTGTTGTTATTTTTTGGGATTTTAAAAAATATTTTCCATCCACGGTTGGTTGATTCTGCAGATGTGGAACCCACAATACTGAGGGCTGGCTATAGTTGTTATAATTACACAGGATTATGAACAATACTTTTTCTACATATTTATATTTTTACTTCCCAAATCTTTTATAATGCACATGTATTTTATGACTGGATTTTTAAATATTTTTAATAATAGATTGGTCTAAGACTCAATAACTAAATAGTTAGTTAACTATTTAGACCCAGAAGAGAACTTTGAAGTCATCTAGCCTAATTTCCCACAGACAGAAGCGCCTCCAACATGCCAGACTTCCAGGATCCTGGCTGAAGAGACCCTGACCCTCACAGACCCTTCTTCGCCCAGAGTTCCTTGACATACAGAGGACAAGCCCCTGCTTCCTCTCCCCATGGCTCTGCCTCAGATGTTTGAAAATAACTTTCATTTAAAGATCCTGAGACTGTTCTCCAAGTTAAACATCCTTGTTTTTTCTTTAAAAGTAATTTCCCAAATGTCTTCTCACAACTCTAGTTACTGAGATTTACAAACGTACTTCATAAAATGTGGCACCCATAAATGGAACAAGATATTCATGTTGCCATCAGATCAAGATAGGCTATACTGCCCTTGACATAACATTGACCATCAGATATATTTTTCTTTCCCTTTTCCTTTATTTTATTTCCTTTCATTTCCTTTTCTTTTTCCCTTCCCTGCCTTTCCTTTCCTTCTCTCCCCTCCCTGTCTCCCCCTTCTTCTTCCCCTTCCCCTTCTCCTTCCTCTCTGTCTCTGTCTCTCTTCCTCCCTCCCTCCCTATCTATTTTATATATTCCTATCTCTATTTCCCTATAGCAAAATGTTACCTTTGATGAATGCAGACTTTCTCATAGAAGCATCTTATATTCCTATGAGAAGTTCACACAATGTTAAACATAAAAATGGATGTGTATAGAGATAAGCACTGAGCCCAATCTCCTGTGAAGGAGGCATGAGAGCAAGTTCATGCTCCCATCCCAAACCCTGGACCTTGCTACTATTTTCAGAGCCCTCCTTCCCTCTTTATATATGTAGCTGCTCAAGCCTCCCCTCAATGCAGAATAAACTCAGGCTCATGTCTGTAAAACACTTATCCTCCCTTCTCTACATACACATCTAGCCTAGCTAGGAGGCATTAATCTTGGTGTTTGGCTTTATTTTCCAAGGTGACCACTTTTATTTGATAAATTCCAATTCTTACCAACATGTCTATGATCAACAATAGTTTTCTATTTTTCCACAGTGTTTGCATTTCAACAGAGAATAATGCCTCTGCTCACAAGTCACACAGATCTAGGCAAACTGTCAAAGTGAAAAAATAATAACTTCACAAAAGTGAATGTTATAATCTCCATGTTATAAATAAAAAGATGAAAGAACCTTAGAATTTTGGAGATGTTGCCAGAGGTTAACCCACTCATGAGTGGCAGAGCTGAGAACCCAATGACTGTCTACTGTCAACTGTCAACTCTGCACTGCCTTGCCCTACTCCTCCAGATGAGTCACCAGGACCTCTGGTCCCTCATTCTCTCCCTTCCCCAACTAGGAGCATCCTGTTTCTCCAAACATAGTAGCCAGGGGGCTTCACTGTCTTTCCTTCCTTTCAAATCAAAGCCTACTCTCCAATTCTCTTTTCCTACAAGTGTGTTAAACACTAGTATCTATTACCTGTCCAGCAGGTTATACAGAAGACATTAAAGAGCTAAATAATATAACTCTAAAGTCCATTTTAAATATCAAGCTGGAGCAAGGGAGAATTCCTCTGAAATCACACCATGTGTGCCTCCTTTCATTAAAACTCACTTTTCCCTACTGCCTCAAGAGCAAAGTTGTCAATTCTAGGAGGGCTCTCTGGGTTGTTAACTTCCTTTGGTCCCAGCACCTAATGCATTTCCAAACACATTGTAGGACCTCAGTAAACATTTGCTGAGTTAATTAATGAGTATCAACAGCCAACCACTTTCTGAAATGTTCTACAGGCCTGGTGTGGAATTCCAAAGACCACCTGACTTGCAGATACTGAGCCTCCCAGGAAGGGGAGAGCTGAGCTAGGGAAAAATTCTTCATAAGTTGAGGTTCCAGATGTATACAAAAGAATGAAAAGTTTTTAAAAATTCTCATTAAACTTTGGAATTCATTCACATAGTCAACAAGCATGCATTAAAACCTTCCATGAGGCAGGCACTGTGAGAGCAACTGAGAGAACTGAAATGAATAAAACACGTCTCCTAACCTTCAAGAAACCCACAAACTACTCTGCAATACAGGCACATTCACAGACAATTATATGTGTCAAAATGAAGTAGGACTCCTCCTCCCCCATTCTATGGAAAGGATATTTTAAAACTACGAGAAATCTAATTAAACTGTTACTGGGCCAGGGGTGGTGGCTCGTACGTGTAATATCAACATTTTGGGAGGCCAAGGAGAATCACTTGAGGCCAGGAGTTCAAGACAAGCCTGAACAACATAGGAAAACCCCATCACTACAAAACATTTTTTTGAAAAATTAGCCAGGTGTGGTGGCTAATTTTTAGGCCCAGCTACCTGAGAGGCTGAGATGGGAGGATCACTTGAGCCCAGGAGTTGGAGACTGCAGTGAGCTATGATCATATCACCCACTCCAGCCTGGGCAACAAAGCAAGTCCCTGTTTCAAAAACTAAATAATTTTTTTACAAACCTGTTACCAACTGAGTGAAGCTTAAGGGCATTGGTAGCCACCATGGTGCAATGGAATGCTCCTCATCACGAATGATAGGTTTTCTTGCTTTGCAACAGGCTGAGTCAATCACACCAAGAGAAGAAATAGACTTTCCTCATGCTTCAACTGTGTTGCCTGCCTTTGTAAGGCAAGCTTGACTCTAGTTCAAAGTTATGGAGAGATCACATTGAAATTAGAGCACCCACTTCCATCCTTATTTTGAGAATTGAAGTACAGCTCTACCCAGCCAGAGGCAGCAATGAAAATCAGGATGGGCCCCATGAGCATTCAGCCAATGCAAGAGGCATTCAAATCTGTAAGGTGCAGGGGTCGAGGGCGTACACTTTGTGTGGGAAAGGGTGGAGTTTCCTGTGAAAGGTAATGAAGAAAAGGAAGAGAAAACATCAGAAAATAGGGTGCATCCATCTGAGACGTCCACTTTCCAAAGACCTCCATTTGTAATGCCCTCCCTGGGCAGGTACAAGGGAACCCGCATATTCAATGCGGATATCATCTCCATTCAGTTTGCTCTCTTCTGTTCTTTTGACATCTACATAGCCCCTCATAAAACAACATATTCCTCCACTATGATGGTGCTGAGTTTCAAGAAGACTAGAAAAACTCCAGGAAGATGTAGGAACTGCTCCCCAGTCAGGTTGCACAGCCAAGGCTGGAGAGATATCCATTTCTTACTCTTCAGTCACTGCCTCTTAAAGGCAAAGTCACCATTGATTAGCAACAGCTGCCTAGAAGAACCTATGCCCAAAAGGCAGTACATTCCCAGGTGATCCTTCATGCATTAAGAACAAGAATTAAAAGGCATGAAAAGTGAGCATCCCCCTATATGTGGGTTATAAAAAGTATTGTAATAGACACAGTAATGAAGATGCCAATAATAACAACTGCCATTTACTGAGTACCTACTATAGGCCTGACACTACCCGTACACTGTTTAAGATAATCTTTCTACTATCTCCATAAATTAAATATCATTATCCCCAACCCACAGATGGCAAAACTGCAGCTCAAAATTGGAAAATACTTTTCCCAAGACCTCAGTGCTGCCACTTAAATCCAGGCCATGCTTCCTCTACAGTCCTTGTTCTTTTCATTATATCACAGCACTCATTTGTTGGCAGACTTTGGAGGACTCTGAGCAGAAGCTGTTTAAGGGCTCCTGGAAGGCTTTGTGGAGGAGGTTTCACCTGACCTGGGTCCTAAAGGATGAGTATGAAGTATTCAAAGAAAGGGCAGGAAGAGGAAAGGCGCCATCTTCATCAAGAGGCCCATCTAAGCAGAAGCGTAATGTGAGCAGGAGCCCCATACGGGCTAAGAATGCCAAGGCCACCAGTATTGTCAGAGCATAAACGTGAGGCAGTCAGGCAGGAAAAAAGGACAGAGGAGGCAGAGAGACCTGGAGGGCTGGTTAGTGCTGGCCTTTGAAAGTTAGGAAGTCTGAAATTTCTCCTATAGACATGTGGAGCTCTTGGAGGAGTTTAAGGAAGGGGAGTGATGTGGTCAGATCAGCATTTTAAATACATCATCACGGCAGATGTGTGAATGGTGGATTTAATACAAGATTAGAGGCAGAGATAAGTCAGGAGACTGTGACAATAGTAAGCTGAAAAGTAATAAAGACCCAAACAGAATGTTTTCAATAGGAATGGAGGTAACAGACAAATCTAAAAATTAATTAGAAAGAAAAGTTGACAGGTCTTGGTGCTGATTTAGATCTGGCAGGCGGGGGTGGGGGTTGGCATTCGGTGGCACATGTGGCATTCGAGTCACCAGAAACAGAGCTTAAGGAGAGGATGATTCAAGTGCTGGAGTCATTGGGCTGAGGTGTCTGTGGAACCTGGAGTAGGATGTCTAGGAGGCAGGTGAATATATATGTCTGGGGGTCCCCATGGACACCCGGAAGCTGCCAGCATCTAGGTGGTAATTAAGATCATGGGTTTCTATGAGTTCTTCCAGGATGGAGGACCATGGGCTAAGGACAGCACCCAAGAGAACCCAAACAGCAAAAACTTGGAAGAAGGCCAGACACAGTGGCTCATGCCTGTAATCCCACTTTGGGAGGACAAGGTGGATCGCCTGCGCCCAGGAGTTCAAGACCAGGCTGAATAACATGGTGAAACCCTGTCTCTACAAAAAATACAAAAAATTAGCCAGATGTGGTGGCACATACCTATAGTCCCAGCTACTTGGGAGGCTGAGGTAGGAGAATCACCTGAACCCCAGAAGTTGAGGCGGCAGTGAGCCATGATCATGCCACTGCACTCCAGCCTGGGCAATGGGGCAAGAACCTGTCTCAAAAGAAAAAAAAAAAAGTTGGACAGAAGACAGAAAGCTCCTGAAGTATTGATAAATGGTTGGAAAGGAACTAGAAAAATCAGGAGACTATTGAGTTCAGAAAGACAGTGTACAACATTTACAGAAGGTGAAAGTCATTCATGGTATCAGATTCAGAGGAAAGCTAGAGAAAACTCAGTACAAAAAAAATCCTTTAGATATGGCTATTAGGGAGATGCTGTGACATCAAAAGAGCAGTTTCAGTAGTGGTTTGAGAAGTGGGTAAGGGGGTTTAAAGGTCAAAGGAGAGTTAGGGAGAACATCAGTATTAATAGGATGGGAAAGAAGTAACCATGTTTATAGACTAAGAGGAAGAAACTGTAAGGAGATAGAAAGATTAAGGATATTAACCAAGGTAGGGAAAGAGATGGAGGGGTGGGTTAATGTATCAAAGTGACAGGAGCTGTGGTCAAAAGTACAAGCAAAGCAGCAAAGCAGGTGGCCATGGGCATAGAGTGCAGGTGCACCCTGATACTGCAGAGAATAGCAAGAAAACTAGAGCTGCGGGTACACTGGAAAAGCTTATAGGAAGATTTAAATACATTGAAGAAAATCATGCCCTTTGGTCTCCATTTTACTTGATAAAGTAGAAAGCAAGCCTTCAGGCATTTGCAGCAATGTTAACCCACACAGTTGTGTGGTTATCTGCAGCAGGAGTCAGGAAACAGGGAATGGGTTGTGGGGAGACAAAATTCAACATTGATTTATTCGGGGATTTTGCAGCCAAGCAAAGCTGTGAGAAAGCCTAGAAGATGCATATAGTGGGAGTCAAAGAGTAAGTTTAAGAAGCTCAACGTGGGGCAGTTCTGCGAGTCTCACTCAAGAAGATACTGTCCTACAACTTCCAGTGTGATTTTAGTCCTGGAGAAAGAAGATTCTTAGAAGCACCGTGCACTCAAATGAGTTGAGCTTCATCATGCTAAGCAGAAGCTGCTAGTTTTGGGTTGTTCTATAAAGAAGTATTAAACTGGGAGATGGCAGGACACCAACCAGCTCAATGGCACAGGCATCTCCATGTTCCCAGGCATCTCCATGTTCCCTGGCATCTGTGGGGCTCAGTGGCTTGTTTTGCATTTTGGGTGCTCCTAGGGGCCAGATTGGTCAATGCACCACGCCTTACCCTCTCCCCACCGCTTTTGTAGCTTTGTTTCTCTTCCAATGAAAGAAAATGTTTCTGTATCAAAGCTTTTCAATCAAAACCACTTAATTCCAGGGTTCTCATCTCCTCCTCTTTGACCTTGGTCCATGCCTCTGCTTCCCTGCTGACTCAAAACTCCACCTATGCCACTGAAAGAGACTCTCTCCATCCGCTTGCCTTGTCTAAAGCTCACCCTTCCCTACCATCAGTGCTTTCCTTTGTAACCTCTAGAATGGGGAGTGCATGTGTTCCCGTGCCCCATATACTAGAGCTGGAATATTCTCCCAGATCTTCATTGTCACATTGAAAGTTCCTCCCTGTTGGCCCCCATGCTGCCTGGCTCCACCTACCATTCACTGACTCTTCTCACAGGTTTCGTGTCCTTATCTCCCAGTAAATCCCACTACAGTCATCAGACTTTGGCAACTGGGTCACTAGCTTCTTCCTCACCTTAAGCACTGCCGGCAGCCTGGGGACAACCCTCCCAGCACCCTGGTCTCATTGTCCCAAGGTCAACTGCTCCACTTCCAAAATCTTAGCCTCTTGGACCCTGGAGCCCGCCTCCAGTGAAAACATCCCATGTTTGCAGCTTCCTCCCTCTTTCTTCATATGCGACTCTCCAGATTCATGCAGTGCCCAGGCCCTTCAAGCCTTTCATCCAAAGCTGTCCACCCTCCTCAGCTTCATCTCCACCCTTGTCTAGACTGTAGTGGGAAATTAGAGATTTGGAAAGACCAATGGGGGTTGCAGGAGGATTTTATTTTACGTGATTACAGGCTCAGTGGAATTGCTTTTTAATTTTGAGCAAAGGACAAAGAAAATGGGGTGCCTTTTATGCACCTAGGTGATACAGGATGATGAAGCCAGAAGCTGGTTTTACAGAAGCCAGAACGAGGAACAGTTAATTAACTTGTGACATGTTTTGTGATGCACTTTATATTTGAAAAGTAACATTTTGATAAACACACTTCACAGTTTTGAGCCTATTGCTTTGTGACCTTGCAGCTGGTGAGCAAGAAACACAGGAACTTTCAGATGCCTGGGAACTTTGCTAAGAATGTGGGGAGGATAGATAAGGTTAAATGGTTTACAGGGAGGCAGTTAATATTATGCCTTAGAGCTGGGGAGGTATTATATTAAACAGCATACAATGCAACAAAATTTACTTTATTATATAACAACTATAAACTGTAAGGTTTTGTTTTACTATGATTGCAGACCCTAAGTGGCAGAATGTCAACCACTTCTCCCCGTCACCCTCAACTGCCTTGTCCTGCCCTAAGCTACACTCATCTCTCAAGCTCCCAGCATCCCAACCATCCATGTTCCCAGGACTGCAGGACTTACTAAAGAAATATTACATCTGGGGAGACTCGACATTCCCGATATATAGATTCCATTCTCAGCCAAACCCTCAGGTCTGCCAAGATATCCTGTTATATTCCTGAGTCAGCTCTCCTTCCCGTCTCTGCAGTAACGATTCCAACTTTAATACTCTCCTCAAACACTCTCCATAACAACATCTCCACTCTGATTAAGTATCTTGCCTCTTATTTCACCAAAAACAGGATTCCTTCAGCCAACATCTTCCTCGGCTTCCTAAGTGTTTCTGCAGTTACTGTTTCTTCTCCAAGTGGTGTTCTAAGGTTCATTCTTCCATCCACCTTTGCTTTAAGATCATCCCTGAAACACTAATTCTCTCTTTTTCTGTATCTTCTATCTCTATCTTTCCCTCAGATTTTAGCTTATAATTGCATTTAAGCCTCTCTCAACTTTAAAAAAAGAAAATAGTTACTGTGACTCAAGATCCCACTTCTAGATGGTACTCTGCATAGCCAAGCTGTGCAAGAAATACTTTTCATTCATTTTTTAAATCAAAGGAACGCATAAGCATAGCTTTTGAAGTTAAATAATGCTGCAAGGCTTAACGAATTTTTAAGATATTTTTCCATAATCCTCATTTTTCTAAATAACATATGCACATTACACTTTAACTTTTTATATTTAGACATTATGTTATATCTCCCTACTATGGAAGATGAGGATCAAGCTCTCTCTACCAGCTCTCTCTCCACCAACTGCTCACCATCTCCCACCAGACATACAAACACCCCTTTTCCCCTTCTTTCATCCTCCCTATATTATTATACCATAATTAGTGGTTAAATTATTAATCAATATTCACATGGATATGTCTATACATATATATGTATATTTCATACATTTAGTGTGCTATGACTGTTTTTTCTTATACACATTTTGTTCTCACACAATTTTTTTCCTAATCTTTCCTTCCCTGTTCAGTCCCACACTTTCCAAAAGAAGAGTAAAACTCTTCTCAGTACAGTGAGACACATGAGGAAATCCACCACTTAATATCTGTGTCTCCTATAATCCCTCCATCATCAGTTCCATATGGAAGGACTACTGCCTAGGCTGATTGTCCAGCCGTCATACTGGGGTTTTCCTTTGCTACCATCTGTTAATTTTTTCTTTGCTTCTCCCAGTTTTAGAGAGCCTGATTCCTAGATTCTAACTTTTTCTATTTATTGGTTTATATCCCTGTTTTGGTGGATCACACCCTACAGTAGCTTTCTGAAAACGAGTGCAGGGAAGGAACACCTTTTGAGATCTTGCAAGTCTACTCTCAGTCTAGAACGGTTGTTTTGTTAGGACTAGGGCTCTAGGTTGGAAGTCATTTTCCCTCAGAATGTTGAAGACACTGCTGCATCATCTCCAAACCATAGAGACATCCTATGCTATTCTGATTCCTGATCCCTAGTATGTAAGCTGTTCCTCTCTGGGTAGATTTTAGAAACTTCTCTTTATCATTAGGGTTCTGATATTTCACTATGATATACCTTGTGTGAGAATTGTTTTTCATCTATTATGCTAGGCACTCACTGACTCTTTTAGTCTGGAAACCCAGGTCTTCAGAAGATCTGAAAACTTTGTTCTAATTTATTTGATAACTAACCCCCTCTACTTTCAATTTTTTCCTACCGGACTCCTATTAGTGAGATGTTTAATCTTTTGGACTGACTTTCTCATTTTCTCATCTTTTCCACTTTCCATTACTTTATCCTTCTTTTCTACTTTCTGAGATCTTTCCTCAACATTATCTATTGGCCTTTAAAATTTCTACAATCTGCCAGGCATGGTGGCTCATGCCTGTAATCCCAGCACTTTGGGAAGCCAAGGTGGGAAGATTTCTTGAGGTCAGGAGTTTAAGACCAGCTTAGGCAACATAGCAAAACCCTGTCTCTACAAAGTTAAAAAATGATAATTAGTATATGTGCTGCCAAAAAGAATACCAACAATAATAATAATTAGCCAGGCATGGTAGTGCATGCCTGTAGTCCCAGCCACTAAGGAGGCTGAGGTGGAAGGATCGTTTAATCCCAGGAGGTTGAGGCTGAGGTGAACTGTGATTGTGCCACTGCGCTCCAGCCTGGGCAACAGAGTGAGACACTATTTAAAAAAAAAATTCAGGCCGGGCGTGGTGGCTCACGCCTGTAATCCCAGCACTTTGGGAGGCCGAGGCGGGTGGATCACAAGGTCAAGAGATCGAGACCATCCTAGTCAACATGGTGAAACCCCGTCTCTACTAAAAATACAAAAAAATTAGCTGGGCACGGTGGTGCGTGCCTGTAATCCCAGCTACTCAGGAGGCTGAGGCAGGAGAATTGCCTGAACCCAGGAGGCGTAGGTTGCGGTGAGCCGAGATCGTGCCATTGCACTCCAGCCTGGGTAACAAGAGCGAAACTCCGTCTCAAAAAAAAAAAAAAATTCTACTATCATATTTTAATTTTCAAAAGCACTTTCCTATTCTCTGAATGTTTCTTTACATAAAATCCCATTCTTTTTTCATAGCTATATTTCCTCTTATCATACGGATAGCATTAATTACATTTTGAACTTTTTTATGCCCCCTACATTGTTGCTACTCCTTTCTTCCATTCATTTATCTGTCAGTATCTCCATGTACAATTATAATCTGCCTCAATTTTTGGTGGTTCCTGGCTTCTCTTCATACCTAATGATTAGGCCCTACATTTATAAGAGGTTCTTCGTGCAGGGGCAGAGCCTATGGCCTCATGAGCTTCTACATAGTCTGAGAGGCGATCCATCCATCCTGCCAGGTCCTGTGTTTGGGGAGGCCAATCTCCTCACCTGGCTGCCTATGCTGAGTGGGCTCCAAAGCAGAAGAGACCAAGGGAAGCTCCCTGTTCAGCATACAAAGTGTCACTTAGTGCTCCTACTTCCAGCACATTACCTGAGCACCAGAATTAATCTCCAGGCATGGAGTGTGGCAGGGGGAACGGCAGCTAGAGGCGAAGTTGCCTCCTGAAGCTGGGAGAGAAAATATGGGTGTCTAATGGTTTCTTATACAAATGTTGCCCCAGCCTGCTTTCTGCCCTTTCCCAGTGCCTCCACCTTCAATGGTAGCTGGTGTCTCTGATCCCAAGCTTTTCAGAGTTTTCACAACAAGAATGGGTTTCTTCCTTCTGGATTTTACCCCCATGCCACCCTCACAGGCAACTGAGTGTTAGCTTTCTCCAAAGGAGAAAGAGGGAAAGAGTGAAGGGGGAGGAAAAGAGAAAGGAAGGAGAGGGAAGGGAAGGAGGGAGAAGGAAAAGAGGGAGGGAGGGAGGGAGGGAGGGATTTCTTGAACATCTATTATGTACCAGATTCCATCTGTCTTGGGCCCTTCATATAAAGAAACATTATAATCCCAACAACCTTCATATATGACTACTGGTATAATTACTCACATCCATCATACAGTTGAGGAAACACTTCTAAGAGATACTACTGGGTTGGTGCAAAAGTAATTGCGATTTTTACTATTAGAAGCAATGGCAAAGAGCGCAATTACTTTTGCACCAACCTAATAGATAAATTGCTCAAGGTTATACAATCAGCAAATGTCTGCATTCATAATCAGGTCACTGTGACTCCCAAAAGCCACACTCCTTTCCCCTAATAGAGATATATGGCCCTGGGGAACCACTGGCCACCTCTTAAGTCACAAAGTGTCAGCAACCCCTGCCTTTCCTTCACGCAAGGCCACTCTTGCTCTTGGGGTTGGCTCTGGAGCCCCTTCCATCTTCTGGTCCCCCCAAGCTTAGCCAGCCTTCTCAGGCAGTGGGTAGAGTATTTTATATTCTCCCTGGAAGGGGACCAAGGCGCTGTGTTCTCAGCTGCTTGGGCTAAGATCTGAAGCTCAAACCCAGCCACTGACGTCACTCGGCGTGTCTTCCGCTTCCACCGGGCCGTTTATGCTGGCACAGCCCGAGAGCAAGGCTGGCGGGAAGAAGATCAGCCCAAACAGCATTAATAAGAGGCAGCTGGCCTTTAAAAGCTTCCCCGACAATGTAAAGAAACTAAGTCCGATGTTTTTGGAAAGGGCATTTGAATGAATGTGTCTAGCACCTCGTATCTTTCTAGTGCCACTCTTCCTGCTTCCTTCCCCACACACTCGCTGCAAGTTTCCTGTGGCTCCTTTCAGCACAAATGGATAATGACCTGGTGGGCTAAGGTCAGACACTGGCCAGCATGAGTTGGGGTCCCAGGACTCAGGTGCAATCAGGGTGCAACATCAAGGCAGGTGCTCTCTCAGGATCACCCAACAAGCACCCTCGGTGCCTGGCACACCACGCCCTGGTTCCAGCCTTGTGGGGCAGAGTTGCTAAAACATCTGGGTGGAAAAAGGGTAAGTGGACACAGAAAGTGTCCCATGGCTTGATCTTGGCTCACTGCAACCTCCGCCTCCTGGGTTCAAATGATTCTCCTGCCTCAGCCTCCCAAGTAGCTGGGGCTACAGGTGCCCACCACCACGCCCAGCTAATTTTTGCATTTTTAGTAGAGACGGGGTTTCACCATATTGGCCAGGCTGGTCTTGAACTCCTGACCTTGTGATCTGCCCACCTTGGCCTCCCAAAGTGCTGGGATTACAGGCAGGGATTAGCCTTTTTGTGGACAGGCCTAAAAGCTGTGCTGGCTACCACAGTCAAGGCATGGATTATGCAGACAAATGGTAACCTTCCTTTGGGGACTAGAAGAAACTAAACTAAGACTGTGCACTCATTGTACACTGGGCAGTGTGTTACAGTCTTTTATGTGCTTCAATTCCCATGCTTAATCAAGCCCCACCCATGCTGTCTTCTTCTCAAGCTATTCCACATCCTTCCCCTCTGCATGGCCAAGTTCTGGCCTCTTCTGTAAAGCCTTCCCCCGTCAACTCCTCCAACAGAGGTCTCTGAGACCTTTCAGTATTTTCCATCTATCCAGTCTTCTCTGAATCACATGGATTTTCTTGAGAACAATCTGTTCTTTACATTGGCCTATGATTCCTACAGAAGGCCCCATGCAGGAAATTTCTTTTCGTATTCTGTGCCAGAGGAAACTCTCGCCATGAAGAACTAGCATTCTCTCTCCTTCCTGACAGTGAGATTTTTGTAATGCACGATGTTTCTTTTTTTTTTTTTTTTTTTTTTTTTTTTTTGCCTACCAGGAAACTCCAAGCACAGGGAGGGTGCAATTTTTTTTTTTTTTGAGACAGAGTCTTGCTCTCTCACCCAGGCTGGAGTGCAGTAGCTTGATCTTGGCTCACTGAAACCTCCACCTCCCGGGTTCAAGTGACTCTCCTGTCTCAGCCTCCTGAGTAGCTGGGGCTACAGACACCCACCACCGTGCCCAGCTAATTTCTGTTTTTTGTTTTTTTTTTTTGTTTTTTTTTTTGAGACGGAGTTTCGCTCTTGTTACCCAGGCTGGAGTGCAATGGCACAATCTCGGCTCACCGCAACCTCCGCCTCCTGGGTTCAGGCAATTCTCCTGCCTCAGCCTCCTGAGTAGCTGGGATTACAGGCACGCACCACTATGCCCAGCTAATTTTTTGTATTTTTAGTAGAGACGGGGTTTCACCATGTTGACCAGGATGGTCTCGATCTCTTGACCTCGTGATCCACCCGCCTCGGCCTCCAAAAGTGCTGGGATTACAGGCATGAGCCACCGCGCCTGGCCCCCAATTTTTGTATTTTTAGTAGAGATAGGGTTTCACCATATTGGCCAGGCTGGTCTCGAACTCCTGACCTTGTGATCCTCCCACTTTGGCCTCCCAAAGTGCTGGGATTATAGGTGTGAGCCACCACACCCAGCCAGGAGAGTGTAATTTAGGCTAGGAGTTCAGGGAAGGCCTCTACTCTATAAGGAAGTGGTTTTTTAAGCAGGGACCCAAAGGATGAAAAAGAATTAACCAGATGAATACTGGAGGAAGCATCATCTCCATTCTAAAATGGCAGCCTATGCTAAGGTCCTGAGGTAGAAAAGAACCAAATGCCCAGTGTGGCTGGAGCATACTGAGTAAGCAGCCAGCAGCACTAACAAGGCTGCAGAATGCATTTCAGACCCTCCAAGAGAGGGAGTCAGCTCTTACAGATCCTACGGGCCATGGGGAAAAGTCTGGATTTTAGTCCAAGTGTGTTGGGAAGCTCTTGAGGAGTTTTATGTATAGACCTGACATGAGCCAATTTACCTCTTAAGATGATTTCTCTAGCAGCTCTGTGGAGAATGCACTGAAGAGAGACAAAAGCAGGAAGAGAGATCAGTTAAGAAACTACTGCAAGTTGCCAGGTACAAGATGAAGGCGACCTAGCCTGGATACATCCGTGGTCATAAAGGGAAGTGAAGAGCAGCATGGCATATTTTGGGAATGGAATCAACAGAACATTTTGGTTGCACAAAGTACCATAAAAAGGCCCAGCATGGTGGCTCATGCCTCTAATCCCAGCACTTTGGGAGGCTGAGGCGGGTGGATCAGCAGAGGTCAGGAGTTTGTAGACCAGCCTGGCCAACATGGCCAAACCCCGTCTCTACTAAAAATACAAAAATTAACTGAGCATGGTGGTGCATGCCTGTAATCCCAGCTATTCGGGAGGCTGAGGTAGGAAAATCACTTGAACTTGGGAGACAAAGTTTGCAGTGAGCCAAGATCATGCCACTGCACTCCAGCCTGGGTGACAGAGTGAGACTCCATCTCCAAAAAAAAAAAAAAATTAGAACCAGGCAGAATTGAGATGAGACCTGGCTCTGCTGCTGAAAAGCCAGGTAAGATGGAACGTGCTACATAACCTCTCCAACACATAGACCCCTCATCTGCACAATGGGAATAAAACCTACCTCAAAGGCCTGATTCAAGTATTAAGAAAACGTGTTGGAAGAGTTTCGGCACACAGCATGAACCTGTGGAGGATCTGTTTCTATAGCCCAGGCTGCACTAGCCCAGGGACAGGGACAGGGACAGGAGGCATACAGAGAGAGACCTGCCCTCGCGACAGTGGGAACCTAGGCTCAGCCACCACATGGGCTCAAGAGGCACCTGTGCTTGTCACCCCTTTTTTCCCGAAGTTCATTTTCTTAGAAATTCTACTATAGGAAATACTTTCAGACCCCAGAGGGTGGCAAGTTCTAGTCCCCAAAAAGCACTTGAGCAGGAGGGGACAGAATAACCTCAGGAGGGCAAGTTTACTGCCGTGAGAAGCTGGGAAGTAAAATTAGCTCTTTAATGAACATTTTGCAGTGTCTTCTTTCTAGAAAGCCCCCTCTTTCTCTCTCTCTCTGCCATTCTTTCCTTTCTTTTTCCTCCTGTGCCCTCCTTTTTCTTTCCCTTCTCCTCCACAGTCATGGCCTCTGGAGAGCTCCTATCTCCAGTGTTAGGACTGAGGACCAAGAAAGCCCACCTCTGTCTTATTTTCCACCCCTCTGTCCTCAGCAGCTCACAGCTGAATTCTCTAAGGTGAGTGAATTCTCTAAGGAGAAGTGAGTCTCTGAACTCGAATTCTGTCTCTTTCTCTGCTAGGAACCTAAGAAGTTCAATTTCACCAGCTTTCCCAGCAAATGTTCTACAGGCTTAGGGCCATTGGCTATAGAATTCAGTGTCTTCAGTACACCAGACCAAAGCGGTTGCATAATATCCAGCCAGGCTCCCAGAAGCCTCACAAAGCCAAGCTTCCGAAATAGCCCCAGTGAATGAGCCCGAATAATATGTGAAATTGGATCAGGGCTGCTGCGCCCAGAAGCCTCACACAGAACAGGGAGGGGCACTCACCAGACCAGGCTGCAGATACTCAATATCTTCTCACCACCACGGGCAGATTAGAAAAGGATTAAGATTAAATGGATGGGGGGCAACTGCAGTGCATCAGGCTGGAGCATGACGAGGAGAGGAGAGCAGTCAGCTAAGCACTGAGCCCTGTGACCGGAGCCAAGCAGTGAACACACTGAAACCTTAGCAGTGGCCGGGATCCCTGTTCTGCACTTCACCTGTGTTGCTCTCACGTGTGTCCCCACCATCATTTCTGCTTGGTGGATGGAGACAGTGAGTCTCAGAACTGCTGAACAGCTTGCCCAACCCACCATCATCTGTCTCCTCAAAGGCATGCTCTGGGCCACAAGAGCTACCAGGTGTAATGAAGTCAGATGTCACAGGTGCAATCCAGGCTAAGCGGCTCGGCTCCAGAAGAGAGGCAAGGAGGTGCTCCTGGAGAGATCTGCTCTCAGGAAGGAGCTCTTTGGATTCATCTCTGTTTAAAGTTCTCTGTGGCACTGGTTTTAACACTGCACAATTCTAGCAGTTGGATAACAGCTCAGAGAGCAGGGCAAACAAAAGGAGAAACCACGTGTATGGTGGGAGCCTCTGGGAGCTGCAGGAGGAAGCCATGCATGCTGCGGCCAGGTGTCCCACCTGCAAGCACTCTGGGCTGTCCCAGTTGCTCCAGCACAGTCCATGAGCCCTGTGTGGACCCCAAACCTGGCTCTTCATGCTGCAGCTGCCCTGCTGCCACCAGGCCTCTCTCCCATCCAGTCTCCCTCCTGCATCTGCCAAGAAAAGGAAGGCTCTGGGGCAGGACCTGCCTCAGGGTCCCACGTCCTTACCCACAGCCTACCTATGTCCTCCCAATCCACTCCTAGCTTTTCTGTGCCAACCTCAGTGGGATGGACCTCTCTTCCTTCAGGCCGGCAGGGCCACCAAAAATGCTCTCTTGAGGCTTGGTTCCTTTTGCTGCTCTAATTTCAAATTCCACTTGACCCCCTTGGCCCCTAACCTTGCCGGTGTTTTATTCAAAAATATCATTTAATATCGCAAGCGTCCATGACAGATGAATGGATAAATGAGGTCTATACATACAGAAAAGTATTATTCAGCTTTAAAAAGGAGGGAAATCCAGTCCGAGTGTGGTGTATCACACTTGTAATCCCTGCACTTTGGGAGGCTGAGGTGGACAGATCACTGGAGGTCAGAAGTTTGAGACCAGCCTGGTCAACAAGGTGAAACTCCGTCTCTACTAAAAATACAAAAATTAGCCAGGCGTGGTGGTGAGCACCTGCAGACCCAACTATTCAGGAGGCTGAGGCAGGAGAATTGCTGGAACCAGGGGTGAGGAGCGAGGAAGCAGTGAGCTGAGATAGCGCCATTGCACACTCCAGCCTGGGCAACAGAGTGAGACTCCAATGCAAAAAAATAAAACATTAAAAAAAATTTTTTAAATCTCTACAAAAAAAATACAAAAATTAGCTAGGCATGGTGGCACACTCCAGTAGTTCCAGATACTCCGAAAGCTAAAGCAGGAGGATCAGCTGAGCCTGGGGAGATCAAGGCTGCAGTGAGCCATGATCATGCCACTGTACTCTATCCTGGGCAACAGAGTAAGACCTTGTCTCAAAAAAATTAAAAATTAAAAAAGGAAGGAAATCCTGACACTGTGACAGGAGGCCATGTGAAATCAGACAGTCATAAAGAGACAAATATTACGATTCCATTTGTATAAGGCACCTAAAAGAGTGAAACTCACAGAGGCACAAAGCAGAACGGGGATCACCAGGGGCTGGGGGTGTGGGGAATGGGAGTTAGTGTTTAACGGGCACAGAGTTTCCATTTGGAAAGATGAAAAACTTCTGCAGATGTCTGATGATGGTGGTGGTGATTACACGATAATGTGAATATGTTTACTGCCACTTACCTATACACTAAAAAAATGGTTTAAAAGGTAAATTTTATGTTATGTATATTTGATCACTATTTTTTTTTAAACTTCACATAAAAGTAAAAACGAGTTTCAAAAAAAAATCACTTAGAAGCCTCTCTCCAGGAAGCCTTCCCTGAAGACCGAGGCTTCACTAGATGCTGCTCTGGGCTCTGTCCATGGCTCTATCATAGCACTTCTCACATTCTACTTGGAATATCTACTATGTGTCTGTTTGTCTTTCCCAATAAAACATTAAGTCTGCAGGCAAAATTTCATCTGCTTTCCAGTACTTGGTGCCTGGTCAGCACCTGTCACATGCACAAGCTCACAATACATGTGCCTTCAATGAAAGCACTGACCCCCACTTCTGTCATCCCTCACCCTCTCTGTTTTTCCATTGTCAAGCTCCTCGAAATGTCAACCTGTACCACTGCCTTGTTTCTTCAGTTACCATTCCCTCTTCGCCCTCCAGCAATCAGACACCTTACTCCGACAGTGCCCTAGTAATTACTCCACCTTGTAAGCCTCTGCTTGGGTGACTGGTCTTCCAGAATCTTCCACCATCACGAAGTTGAGCTATGAGGTTTGTTCTCCATGTTCTCAAAATCCCTGAATCAGCTCCATGATGTGATTTTCCACACTCTATATCAATTATAAATTTATGTGACACTCCACCAACTGTGAGCTTCTTGGAAGCCATTAAGGTATCTTATACATCTCTGAGCTCCAGTACCTAGCAAAGTGCTTGCCACATGGTAGATGCTTGATAGAAGTTTGCTGAATGAATTACTGAGGCCCAACCACTTAGCTCCTATCACTAGTCACTTTCCTCATGTGAATATCAGATTTTAAAAAAAAAAAAAAAAGGAAGGAAAGAAAAAGAAAGAAAGGGGGAGGAAGGAAAATGGAAAGGAGGAGGAAAAGGAGGGGAAGGAAGGAAAAAGAAAGAAAGCGGGGAGGAAGGAAATAGGGAAGGAGGTAAAGGAGGGGAAAGAAGGAAAAATGCATTGGGGGCTGTCTACAGGACTAGCTCCTTAAAGATTTGCTTCAGTTGACTCTAACACAAATCCTTCCAGTGTCATCTCGTGCCTCCTGGGGTGTCTTGTTCTGGCAGTTTGATTCATCGTTTTAGGGGGCAGGCAAATACCACCCCACTTCCCTTAGTAGGCAGAGTCTCAGACAGATCTTCCTGCACCAAGACTCATCTGCACTCCAGAATCATCTTCATCTGTATTTATCCAATTAAATCCAGGGAATCAGCCATCCCTCCAGATAGGGCTGGGGGCTGTGGTCCCCATGAATTTTGTGAGCTTGCAGCAACTCAGACCAACAGCTGCACAGTGTTCAGTTTAGGATTTTTTTGTAGTGGTGGGGGAGGGTCTTTTTGGTATGTTTTTATGGAAGGGATAGAAGAGGGGAAGCTGGGTAGATGCTGAGTGATCACAGTGTCCTGGAGGATATTGAGCATGGGGGAAATTACCTTCCTGATGACTCAGAAACAGGAAGTGGTGACCCAAAGCAATGCACGAAGGGGAGGTGTGCACAGAAGTGATGACATCATTTCCTATTTTGATGAGCGTGGTTGTATGGGAGTGGAAGGAAGGGAAGAAAACAATCAAAAGGATAGGACAGAGGATCTCCTGCGTCTTTGCTCACATCTCCACATCCCCAGCCCCCATCCCTGCACTGTCATAGGGGCAGCACCTCTGACAGCCTTCCTCTCTGTCAGCCTCAGACTCTGGCGTAGAAGAGAGAACCTAACAGAGCTCATTTTGAGTTATCCTGACCAAGGACAGGAGCCAGACGAGCAGGCAGGTGCCCTCAGTCTTGTAGAAGCCAAAGTGCTGGAGGTGGGAATCCTCTGAACAGTCAGCAAAAGAAACCAGAATCCTAAGCTTCTGAGCTCCTCACCTGCTCCTGCAGCACAGGAGTGGTCCCCGCCACCACCACTTCACCACTGAGGGGAATGGGTAAAGCTGTTGGAGGTGGCACAGCAAGCAACCAGCAGCCTGGCACAGAGTGAGGACAGAGAGACCCAAGAATGTGCAGTAGAGCATCTCGAATGTCACCAGAACATCCAGCAGATCTGAGAGGAGGACAGAGCACAGACAGAGCTACACCTATTGTCACTACAGGACCAGGCAAAAACTGAGGTCCAAAAGATCTTCCTTTCCCAAGTTGGAACCTGGACCAGGTGAGCATGCCCCCTCTGCCAAGCAAAGACACAGCTCCAGCTCTCTCTGTGCCAGGGTCCAAACTTGCCCTCCACCATAGCAATGACTTCTGTTTTAGTCTATTCTCATGCTGCTAATAAAGACATACCCGAGACAGGGTAACTTATAAAGGAAAGAGGTTCAATGGACTCACAGTTCCACCTGGCTGGGGAGGCCTCACAATTGTGGCAGCAAACAAAGGAAAAACAAAGGGACATCTTACATGGCGGCAGGCAAGAGAGCATGTGCAAGGAACTACCCTTTATAAAACCATCAGATCTCATGAGACTTATTCACTACCATGAGAACCTTATGGAGAAACCGTCCCCATAATTCAATTATTTCCACCTGGCCCACCCTTGGCAAGTGGGGATTATTACAATTCAAGGTGAGATTTGGGTGGGGACACAGCCAAACCATATCAAGCTCCTCCATCCCAAGAATTCTGACTCTACTTAGAAGTCACTCCGGTTGTACAGACTCATCCCCAACCCCTGGGAGCCCCCAGATGGGGGAGCCCCAGCAGAGAGAGTATGGGTGACCCACTGGAAAGTCCTTGGAATGTAATTGACATTCCACATGCAGCAGCCTGCTCCCAGTGTGCTGTCTTTGCAGAAGCTCAGGATGAAACCTGCAGTCCCGATTGTGAATTTTGTGAAAGTTGATAGATGCACAGAGCGCAGCACATCAAGTCCACTGGCATAGATGGCACCGGGCCCGCCCTTGTGTTTGCCCATATTTGTCTCTCTGGCCATCTCCTCTAGGGGAAACCAAACCACCGCCATGCTTAGCCAGCCTTCTGTGTGAGCAAAACCCATGTCAGCCAATCTGTCTGACAAGACAGCCAATCTGCAGCCAACCCAATCGGCAACTATTTGGTTCCCTGGGATTTTTTTCATGGAAACTGAAGTTTATATTCTAAATGGCTACCTAGGCATGTGTGCACCAAAAGTCACTATAAAGATAACTGGAAAAGGAAGAGTTACATGCAAAGTCTTGTCTTTGGAAGGGACTAATGAAAAGTTCGTCCAGTGAGTCTGGGAATGTCCTAGTCCTGGGGTATCACATTGGCTCCCCCAGTAGCATTGTCCCTCAGCTCTCCAGCCTCCTCCAGGACCTGGTACCTTGGTCCACCCATTCCTTATTGGGGTTGAGTTGAGAAGGTGGCTAAAGTGGAGGAAAGACTGGAGGAAAAAGCCACCTTTGAGTCACTGAGCAGTGAAAGGGGTTCAATGGGACAAGCATAAAAAGCAGCACAGGAAAGAAAAGGAAACATCTCCCTTGGTGCAATGGGAGGTGTTTCCCATGTGTTACCGAATTTGGTCCTCACACTTCTTCTACAAAGTATTATTACTGCAGAAACTGAGGCTCAGGGAAGCAGAGTAACCAGCCCTAGACAATACAACAAGTCATCAGCTGAGGCAAGGTTTGGCCTGATGTCCTCAGATTCACTTTCTCTAATTTATCCTAGTGCCTCTGAAGAAAAAGGAAAGAAGTCACAAAGACTGGTGACACGTGAGATACTATGAAATACCCCCCACACACACACACACACAGCAATCTCCTCTGCTTCTGTCACAGAACCTGGAATTGGACCACCCCATCATCATTCCTTGGACCTTAAAAAGGTTCTGGAGGTTTCACTCAATTCATCACGGAGTAATTCTGTGGGCTTCTGCTGCTTAATCAAAAAATATATAGATCCTAAATCTGTAAAGACTGAAAGTAGATTTGTGGTTGCCCAGAGCTGGGGTTGGGTGGAATGGGGAGTGTCAACTAATGCGTATGAGATTGCCTTCAGGAGTGATGAAAATGTTCTAGGACAGGCAAGGTGGCTCATGCCTGTAATCCTAGAACTTTTGCAGGCTGAGGTGGGAGGATCACTTGAGCCCGGGGGTTCGAGATCAGCCTGGGCACCATGGCGAAACCCTGTCTCTACAAAAACTACAAAAATTAGCCAAGCATCAAAACATGCACTTGTAGTCCCAGCTACTCCGGAGGCTTGAGCCCAGGAGGTCAAGGCTGCAGTAAACCGTAATGGTGCCACTGCACTTCAGCCTGGGCAACAGAGGAAGACCCTGTCTCAAAAAGAAAGAAAGAAAGAAAGAAAATGTTCTAAACTTAATTTGTGGTGATGGTTGCACAACTTTGTGAATATGTAATTCACAATGCATACTTCAAATGGGCAAATTTGTTGGTATGTCCGTTATATCTCAATAAAGATGTTTTAAAAGACAGGACCTATTCTTGAGGAGCTTGAAATCTAACTGTAGTGAGAAGACCTATGCAAAAAAAAACAGTATATGCCAAATAGTAAGAGGCACCAAAGGAGTTCAGAAACAAGAAGGATCAGTTCTAATTGCAGTACCAGACAAGGTAGAAATCGTTGTATTGGATAGATAAAAGGGAAAAACCAGTTTTTCCAGGTTGGAGGAATATGACCATGGGTGGAGAGGAAGGTGTGACTGCATGAAGCATGCCCAGGAAATACTGAGTGAACAAACCAATAAAACCCTGTTTGACATCAGACACAAAGGTGACTTATAATACTGTATCAGCTATCTATTGCTGTGTAACAAACACCCCAGAACTCAGTGTCTTAGAACAACAGCAACTGTTTGTTCACAATTACACAATCTACATTGGGCTCAAGTGAACAGCTTATCTCCACTCCACGATAAGGTCATAGTTCCCCAAAGCTGAGGAACCCTATGGCCTCACTCATACTCTGGCACGTCTAGCTAGCTGCAACCAGCTAGAAGCCGGATGTTCCTCTTCCTCTCCTCATGGCCTTTAATACTCAAGGGCCTTTCTTTCTCCCAAGAACATGCATCCTCAAGGAAGCTGGCCCAGGCTTTCTTCCATGACCTCTCAAGACAGCAAAAGAGCAAAAACAAAAGCTGCAGGTCTCTTTCAGCCTAGGCCCAACATCACATCTAAGTAAGTCATAAGGTCAACCAGATTCAGTGAGAAAGGGAACTATACACGTGTGGATTAAGGGAAGTATTGCTTGCTGGGTTTCTACCACAAGTACCACATATTAAAGCATATACACATCTCAGAAGAGCTTACTGTTCAACAACCTGGATGGCTTGAAAGGTATTTAGAGGGGGAACATGTCTGGGAATGGTGGATGGGGAGCTAAGCATAGAGGATATTGAATTCAAAGCTAAAGAGTTTCGATTTCAGTTAAGAGTTCTTAGTGGAGATGCAGAAATCCCTAAGAGAAGTGATATTTTGAGCCTTTATTAGACACCTTGTAAAATCTGATCATGTTTGCCAGGCAGAGTGGCTAATGCCTGTAATCCCAGCACTTTGGGAGACCAAGGCAGGTGGATCACTTGAGCCCAGGAGTTCAAGACCAGTCTGGGCAACATGGCAAGATCTCATCTCTACAAAAAATACAAATATTAGCTGGCATGGCAGTGTGTGCCTATAGTTCTAACTATTTGGGAGGCTGAGGTGGGAGGATCGACTGAGCCAGGGGAGGTCAAGGCTGCAGTGAGCCAAGATCATGCCACTGCACTTCAGTCTGGGTGACAAAGAGAGACCCTGTCTCAAAAAAAAAAAAAGTTAAAGAAGTTGATCATGGGCACAAGTAAGGCAGAATAAAACCCTGGGTCTATCTATGATGTCAGAGCGCTGAAAAGACGATGTATTTCTGTTCCCTAAATCAGATACCACCACCTTTTGATAGAGGACTAGAGGATGATAAGCAGGTTTGCATGCCTGCAGCCCGGATTGGGGGGCCAGAAACACACCGCAGATGGTAAGAGACTCTGCATCTTTATCCACCCTCTCTTTTCAATTCTCCTCTTCTTTCCTCAAGAAACTGTTTTCATCTCCAGATCAGTGGACTGTAACATACTGAAGCTGGAGTCACAGCTCAGGGAGTGAGAGAAAGGAGAGCAAACACAGCCAGGACAGAAGCCCGACCGTGCTATGGCAATGAACAGCAGAGGGAACACTGAAAACGGCTGATCCAACCTAACTAATTATTTGAATAACAACTGCTCCTTTTCTGACCATTTCTCTCCTGACTTCACGTTCCACTTCTCTAAAACCCATAAAGATATTAATTAAATTGATTGTGGTAATCATTTCACAGTGTACACATGTATCACAATATCATGTTGTACACCTTAAATACATACAGTATTTTTTCTCTCTGAGACAAGATCTCGCTCTGTTGCTCAGCCTGGAGTGCAGTGGTGCCATCATGGCTCACTATAGCCTCAATCTCTTGGGTTCAAGCTCCTGAGTAGCTGGAACTACAGTTGCGTACCACCATGCCCAGCTAATATTTTTGGTTTTGTAGAGATGGGGTCTTACTCTGTTGTCTAGACTGATCTTGATCTCCTGGGCTCAAGCAGTCCTCCCACCTCAGCCTCTCATATACAATTCTACTTGTCAATTATACCTCAATAAACCTGGAAGAAAGCAGAAAAAACTTAGAATTCTAATTCACAGAGTAGCATGATTTCAGCAATGAGTGTGAACAAATATATATTTGCTAAGAAGGCTCCCTATCGCCCAAAGAAATGAGTATGTCCTGGTAGCATTTTAGGTAGAATGGAGGACATTTGGTTTGTGATATATCAGAATCTCCAGATACATTTGTCTTTGTAAAGAAAACTTGAACCAGGGAGATAAAGAAAGGAAGAGAAGATAAGGGCTTGACCTAACCTCTTGACATCACACTCCTCCCTGCCCTCTGCCCCAGTCACATCAATGTAACCACCAGCCACCAACTGCAGTGACCCTCTGTGCACACAGAATGTCCTGTGACAAAGAACAAGAGCTACGTGCCATCCATATAAACACAGCATACACCTCATTCCTACTGTAAACCATTGTGAAATACCCAGAGGAGGGGACTGTTTCCAGCAGAAATCGCTTCTGACGTCACTCCCCGAATCCACAACCGAAACTTTCCATTCAGACAATAGCAGCTAACTCGGCCCTTTTGAAGCTACTGAGAGGCCAGGAGCTTCAAAAGAAAGGGGTAAAAAAAGAAAGGAAAGAAACACACTTGACAAGGAGCACCATCTAGGGGATTTATAAGGTAAAACTTTTCTTCAAGCAAATCCTAGAGTTGGGAGTGTTCAATAGTGAAGACTGAAATGCTGTCTCCTCCTTGGGCCAGGCTTGCAGGAGCCTAGATTGGAGATGTCTGTGATCGCCCTGTAACCCGGGCTGCACAGCCACATCTGAGCCCTAACCCCAGCTCTGGGCATCCGTCTGACAATGTGGAGCACCGCCGGAGTGCAGAAGACTGCCTTTCGGGCACTAGAGAAGGGATTCCTGTTGGGACAGCTGGGGAGAAAAGACCATGTCTCTAAGCGCACTTCTGTGATTCTGGCAAAGCCAAAACATCAAGATGCATGATTCCAAGTCTTCCTAAATAAAGATATTTAATTAAGGTGATTAAGAGTTCCACATTCAAGCAATTGAATTTCCTGTTTTCTTTTGAATCTTAACCTTTCAGTTTTAAAAAGACGTCAGTGTTAGCAGGATCTGACTTTATTTTGAGATTCTAATCCTCACCTGTGAGAGGCAGAGTTCCTTCATCAGAACTGCGGGGAATTATGCCCACCTTCAGTGAGCAGGAAGACACCTTGCACAGGGAGACCCCCACTCCTCCACCACTCTGAGCAACAGGGAGAGGGGAGAGTCCACAGGGTTAGGGGTTCTGAGGGAGATAAGGGAGTGGTGAGAGACTCACTCACTACCTCTCCAGCCTATCTGGGCCATTAAAAAGGAGACTCCAGAAAAGTCCATTTAATCCAATCCTTCATTTTAATGACAAGAAAAACTGAGACTCAGACTACTCCATATGACACTATAATGGTGGATATGTGTCCTTTGTCCAAATGCACAGAATATCCAACAGCAGGATTAAACTCTAACTTAAACCATGAGCTCTTGGTGATTAGGACGTGTTGATAGAGTTTGATCAATTGTAATAAATGCACCATTCCAGTGGGGGATCTCCACAGTGAGGGAGGCTGTACAGGTGTCGGCACAGGCAGGATATGGGAAACCTCTGTGCCTTTTGTTCAGTCTTGCTGTGAACCTAAATACTCTAAAAAGCCTATTGTCTATTAAAAATTCATCTATTAAAAAAGTCTACTCGGCCTGGCACAGTGATGCACGCCTGTAATCGCAGCACTTTGGGAGGCAGAGGTAGGCACACTGCTTGAGCTGAGGAGTTAGACACCAGCCTGGGCAACATGGCAAAAACTCTTCTCCACTAAAAATACAAAAATTAGCGAGGTGTGGTAGTGCATACTGTGGTCCCAGCTACTCAGGAGGCTGAGATGGAAGGATCGTTTGAGCCTAAGAGATGAAGGCTGCAGTGAGTCTTGTTTGTGCCATTGCACTCCAGCCTGGGTGACAAAGCAAGACCCTGCCTCAAAAAAAAATTTACTCAAAATTCCCAAGGTTGGATCGGGAGGCAGAGGGCTTCCACATGAAAGAAGAGGCAAGGCAGGAAGAGCAGGCTTAGGGTTAATCAGTTTGAAAAATTTCAGTGGGCTCTGGCCCTAGTCATCTGGTCACTGACCCTGGGGTCACGAAGGCAGAGGATTAGCATTTACAGAAGGTTGTTGAAGGAATGGGTTCTAGATGGGTTGGTCTGTATACAAAAGGTACTATCAAAAGCAAGCCCTTTACCATCTCTGGAAATTAGCTAGCCTTGGAAGGGACAGTCCCTCCAATGTCAGCAAGGCCCCACATGTCAAAGCATCAGAAACACATGGATAACACACTGTGGTCGCACAGTGCACTTAGCGGAACAGACAGGTAGGACCTGGGACTCTCAACCCAGCTCTCTCCTCACTGAAGTTCACGGCAGCCCCTCCAGCCCAGCCCAGCCTCATCTGCATCCTTCAACATCTTGCAAGCTCTAAACATTCTTTCTTAAGGAACTTGCTCATTTGACTTTGAGAGGCTTCTTTCTCTAGTTTACCCTTTAATTTTCTCCTCCTAGAGCTACTTCTTTTCGAGCAACAGTTAAGTATCCTTTTATGCACATAAAGTCACCATGTCCAACTGGGACTCACACCATAGGTTACTGGGCTTTACCCACTTTCTGGGACTTAGCTAATTAGCACGCAGGAGGCCAACTGCATGAAACGGGCAGGTGTCAGCTCTCAGTGTCTCCTCTGGGGCTGGACAGGGTTTCTTGCTACCACAAGGGGCTGTCTGTAGAGCCTCAGCCTGTCCTGCCCCATCACAGTTAAAGCAAGGGTTAGCATCAGGGATGCATTATCCATAACAAGATGCTCCTTCCCACACAGAGCAAGCCCAGACCCTGGAGGAAAGGACTCTGAGGTCCAGACACACAGGCAGGCATCGTCTGGAAGCTATGAGTCATGGAACTCTGCCACCCACACAGGTGAAGCACTGAATCTCAGCACTTGAGGAGGGGAACTAACAAGAATGAGACAGTCACAGCAGGACCCCACCAGGTGCTCAGAACAGGAAACCGAGGGGCCATGACCTCCTTGTACAGGTATGAATCCCTGGCAACCAGCACGGGCCTGAGCAGGGACTCCGTGAATAAGAATGAATAAAGGAATAAATGACAAAAATATATTGGGTGCATGGCAAAGGCTCCAGCTGTGGAACTTCCCAAAAGAACCTTGTGATAAGGCCAAGTTCATGTATCAAAATCCTTTGATTCAAAGTCCTTTAACAGCCGCCTGTGGTAGCAAGAAACCCTTTCCAGCCCCAGAGGAAACGCTGAGAGCTGACACCTGCCCGTTTCATGCAGTTGGCCTCCTGTGTGCTAATCAGCCAAGTCCTGGAAAGTGGGTAAAGCCCAGTAACCCATGGTGTGAGCCCCAGTTGGACACAGTGACTTTATGTGCATCACGTGTTGTTAGAAAAGAAGTAGCTCTAAGAGGAGAAAATTCAAGAAAGAAGCCTCCCGGAGTCAAATGAGAAAGTTCCTAAAGAAAGAATGTTTTGTATCGAATTTTAGAGTGCGAGGGGAGCCGTGGGAAATGACGAGGCAGAGCTCTATGGCTATAGTGGCAAAAAGAGCGACTCAATACTGCATCCCACTTTAGTGTGTGTGTGTATGAGTGTGAGAGAGAGATCTGGGTCTGGAAGTAGGGGAACTGTCAGAGCTGAGTCAGTGGAGACTACTCTTGCCTCAAGTCAAAACTGGTCTGAAAACTGTCATGGAAGCTGGGCTGCAGGGGACGTCAATCAGTGGCCTGCTCTGCAGAAACACAGTAACAGGGGAACCGAGGCAGGACCAGGGTTGGGTTAGGGTCAGGGCAAGATTAGGATTATGGTTGGCAAAGGGAAGGTAGCTGACATGGTAAGCAAAAAAATAAAAAATAAAAGCTAGTAGTTTATGCTTCTGACAACATCAGATTAGAATAGTCTTCAGGCTTCAGTGTTCTGGGTGCACTGACCTCTCAAAGCCACCTTTTCCCTGTTCTCATGCCTTGCACCAAGAAGAGGCAAATCCCTTCTTTCCTTCTCAATTCTCAAACCTATGCCGCCATCCTCAGTTTGAAAAGGACATTTGATTCTCAATCAACACAAATTTCAAAGCCCACAGTATCAATGACACTGTATTCGTGCCACACTGCTTAGCGAGGTGTGATCAGAGGGTTAATGTGTAAGCCACGCTTCCCCTTCCCACAGATACAGATCAATCCATGTGCACTCAGGCATGCACACACACTTGCATGCATCTGTCCTAGGCCCAAGTCATTCCTTCATATGAAAGCATGTAAAGTGGAGTTTAAACGTAAAAACACATTCAAAAAGACCCTGCCATAAGTCAGACTTTGCATTAGGAAGTAATTTCCTCAGAAGGTAAATGTGGAGGATGATAACATCTTTTCCCCCACCTCCCACCTTTCCACATATGTGTGATTTTAGCCACCCAGATGCTCTGGTTATCATCTTGTATTAAACAATTAGAACTAGTACCTGTTCAACACATACTAGACACAAAGCTGCTTCCTGCCCCAGAGCAGAGCAGGGTAGGTCTCAAAAAGAGAAAAGATATTAAAGGTTAAAAGGGAGAATTCCATAGCAGGGTCCTCTTTTCTTCCAAAGGTCCCCAGTGAACTGGTACAGGGCCCAGACAACTAGTGAGTAATAACGGAATCTATTTTACAAGCCACATCTTTCAAACTCCTTACATTCTCCGCTTAATTCTTTCGTTGTTTTGTTTTGAGACGGAGTCTTGCTCTGTCATGCAGGCTGAAGTACGGTGGTGTGATCTTGGCTCACTGCAACCTCCAACGCCCAGTTCAAGTGATTCTCCTGCCCCAGGCTCCTGAGTAGCTGGGATTACAGGTGCCCACCACCACACCTGGCTAATTTTTGTATTTTCAGTAGAGACAGTTTCACCATGTTGGCCAGGCTAGTCTCAAACCCCAGACCTCAAGTGATTCACCTGCCTCAGCCTCCCAAAGTGTTGGAATTACAGGCATGAGCCACCATGCCCGGCTTACTTGTCTTTTGCTCTCTATATAGTGAAATGCATTGTTTCTTTAAAATCTCAGCTGATCCTAGCTGAGAAGAGAGACGTAAAGATGGAGAAGCAAACTCCTGAGGCTGGAGGTTCTACCCTGAGAGGACCGATGAAACTTAAGTGGAAATCAAGATTGTTTAGTCAGCAACTCCTGCTCACTGGGACTTTCTCCTTTCATGTACAAGCCCTGGAGACTCTGCATTTTGTCTTATTAGAGGAGATGCCATTCCTATAGAGCTGACTCAGAGGTGTGGGTCAAAGAACTACAAAATTCTTTGAGGCCAGTGATTCACTAACAGAAAAAGGAGAACAAGGAAGGTGGGGAATGGGCAGGGCAGTTGGATGCCTCCCTCACATGCTTCATCAGGAGGACAAGGGCCCATGAAGGCTCTGGGTCCTCTTATCTGTCCATGTTCACACTGCTATAAACAGACACCCAAGACTGGGTAATTTATAAACAAAAGAAGTTTAATTGATTCACAGTTCTGCCTGGCTGGGGAGGCCTCAGGAAACTTACAATCATGGCAGAAGGGGAAGGGGAAGCAAGGAACATGTTACATGGCATCAGGAGGGAGAGAGAAGAGAAGAGAGAGGGAAAGAGGAAGAGGGAGACAGAAGAGAGGGAGACAGAGAGAGCATGCAGGGGAAACTGCTAAGCACTTTTAAAGCATCATGTCTTGTAAGAACTCACTATCGCCAGAACAGTGTGGGGGAAACTGCCCCCATGTTTCAGTCACCTTCCACCAGGTCCCTCCCTCAACAAGTGGGGATTACAATTCGAGATGAGACTTGAGTGGGGACACAGAGTCAAACCATGTCAGTCCCCAACAAAAGGAACCCTGGAAGGAAGACGGAAAGACTGAAGGCACTGCAGGACATTTTCTCAAGGGCTGACCACAGCTTGCTGCTATCTTAAATTTAGAATTCAATAATCTAATAGCTCATTGGACATTTATCACTGAAGTCAAAAACAAGTCATGTGAACTACTTGGTAAGTTAAAAACATAAAACCTATTCTTTAAAATCTGAGGACACTAACTCTAACCTATCTCCTGAGCTAGATAGTTTAAACTGACTAGGAAAGTGCCTTGGCCAGGCGCAGTGGCTCCCAGCATTTTGGGAGGCCGAGGTGGGTGGATCACCTGAGGTCAGGAGTTTGAGACCAACCTGACCAACACAGTGAAACCCCATCTCTATTAAAAGCACAAAATAAAATTAGCCAGGCATGGTGGCACGGGCCTGTAGTCCCAGCTACTTAGGAGGCTGAGGCAGGAGAATCGCTTGAACACGGGAGGTGAAGGTTGCAGTGAGCCAAGATCACACCACCGCACTCCAGCCTGGGCCACAGAACAAGACTCCATCTCAAAAAAAAATAAAATGACTAGGAAAATGTCTGGATTATCATTTGTAGTGAGGATAACCATAGCATATTCTGCCCTAGATTTGAAAATGTCTGGATTATCATTTGTAGTGAGGATAACCATAGCATGTTCTGCAAACTGGCTGGAGCAGCAGATGAAGGAATGCCAAGAAACAAATCCCTAATGGTAAGTGGTGAAATCAAGCTCCAAGAAAGTCAAATGGGGCAGATTTTTAAATAAGAAATAAGGATCTTTATGGTGGCTGATGGTACGCAAACTTTGCAGGTGAAATCATCTGAGGAGCTTTAAATACTGATGCCTGGCTCCTTCTCCTAGGCATTCCAATTTAACTGATGGGCCTGGAGTGTGATCTGGGCATTTGGGCATTAGGACTTTTAGAATCTTCCTGGGTGGCTGGATTTGTTTCCCGTGCCTGCTGTAACAAATGACAAAAACATGTGGTGGTTTAAGATAGGAGAAACGTATTCTCTCACAGTTCTGGGGGCCGAAGTCCAAAGTCAGTTAGCCCCTGGCTGAAATTACAATGTTGGAGAGCTGAGCTCCCTCTGCAGGCTCTTGGGAAGAATCCAATTTTTGCCTCATCCAGCTTCTGGTGGCTCCTGGCTTTCTGTGATGTGTGGCTACATCACTTGAATCTCTGCTTCTGTCTGCATATCCCCTGCTGCATTTGTGTATTTAATCTCTCTGCACCTCTCTTATAAGCACACTTACGACTGGGCACAGTGGCTCACGCCCGTAATGCCAACATTTTGGGAGGCTGAGGTGGGTGGATTGCATTGTTTGAGCCTAGGAGTTTCAGATCAGCCTGGTTAACATGGTGAAACCCTGTCCCAATAAAAAAAAAAATACAAAAAAAAAAAAATTATCCAGGCATGGTGGCATGTACCTGTAGTCCCAGTCACTCTGGAGGCTGAGGTAGAAGAATCACCTGAACTCAAGGAGGTTGAGCCTGCAGTGAGCCATGATCACATACTGTACTCCAGCCTGGGTGACAAAGGAGACCCCATCTTTAAAAAGGAAAAAAAAAAAAGACATTTATGACAGCATTTGAGACCCACCTGGATAATACAGAATTACCTCCTCATCTCAGGATCCTTAACTCATGTAATCACAACTGCAAATGCTCTTTTTCCAAAGAAGGTAACATGTATAGGTTCTAGGAATTCAGATCTAATATATTTGGAGGTCATTTTCAGCCTGCTACTAGGCTTCCAATGCGCAGCAAAATTCAGAAACCACTGCTGCAGGCAGCTGTTCCCCATAGAGCCCTTGCCCAGCCCTAATACACCAACTCTCACCTCCTGCATCCCAGGAACCCTCCCTACTCTGTGGCCCCCATCCTCTAGTACATGGACTCCAAATCCCAAGTATAGGCACCTCTCCACCTCACTCTGGGCTCTCCCAAACACTCCGTGTCCATATTCAATAACCTGCCCCTCCTCCCCCAATTAAAATAAATCCCCTCCAACATCTGTGTTTCAAAAAGAGCCTTGCACATAGATATGAGATATCCAGTAATTATGAAGGCATGCAGAAACAAGGTTTGGGAACATATTTGAATACTCTTGATATTATAATATCCATTGAGGCTCTAAAGTCACTTCGTTAGCTTAGAAATATGCTGTGCATAAATTAGTTTTCTCATAAAATGCTCAAGTATCTTCTAATGAGTATATAGAAAACAGTAAAGTTTTTGTATTTCTTAGGAGAAATGTTTTAAAACTTTAAAAATAAAAATAATTTTATATTGTGGAGTTTTTTAGTGCTTTCATTTCTTTATGCCCTCTTCTATATCCAAAGGGTTTTCTCAGGATTAAACAGACACTGTATCCCCAGAGCTTCTCTGAAATGAACGAGGTCCAGGATGGCATGGTTACCCCATCAAGGCTCCAGATGTGACATTATTCCTTCTAACCACTCTCAGTGTTGCCATATTACATTATAAAAAGAAGAGCAGGATGGGCCTGGTGGCTCATATCTGTCATCTTTGGAAGGCCGAGGCAGGTGGATCACTCGAAGTCAGGAGTTTGAGAGCAGCCTGGCCAATATGGTGAAATCCTGTCTCTACTAAAAATATAAAAATTAGCCAGGCGTGGTGGCAGGTGCCTGCAGTCCCAGCTACTCAGGGGTCTGAGGTAGGAGAATCTCTTGAACCCAGGAGGTGGAGGTTGCAGTGAGCTGAGATGGCGCCACTGCACTGCAGACTGGGAGACAGAGCAAGACAAAAAAGAAGAAGAGGCCAGGCACAGTGGCTCACGCCTGTAATATCAGCACTTTGGGAGGTCAAGGTGGGTGGATCACGAGGTCAGGAGTTCAAGACCAGCCTGGCCAAGATGGTGAAACCTCGTCTCTACTGAAAATACAAAAATGAGCTGGGCATGGTGGTGGGCACCTGTAATCCCAGTTACTAGGGAGGCTGAGGTAGAGAATTGCTTGAACCCGGGAGGCGGAGGTTGTAGTGAGCCGAGATTGCACCACTGCACTGCAGCCTGGGTGACAGCAAGACTCCACCTGAAAAAGAAGAAGAAGAAAGAAGAGGAGAAGAAGAGGAGGAGGAGGAGGAGGAGCAGCAGCAGCAGCAAATATGTACTAGGTGCCATTGAGGCCAGAAGTTTTCTATCCATTATGTCGCTTGACCCTTGCAGCCATCCTCAGAGCCATCCTAATAGCTTGACCCTGGCAGCTATTATTTGCTGCAACTGTAAAGATAAAGAAACAGGTTTAAAGATTTGCTTTGTCCTACTCAAGGTCACAAAAGTAGCATCCCCTTCTCGCCAAGCCCTCCAATTTCAGGGCCTCTCGTGAAAGTAAGGAGAAGGGGGCTGGATTCCTAAGTTACTGACAGGTACCCCAGGCGAAATGGGAAAGTCTGGGAACTCGTGAGTGGCACCTGGAAAAGGAGAGACGTGCAGAGGGGACTGGCAAGGTTGTTTTTGGGGAACTGCGATTTCAGGGCACAGAACTAAGTGGGACGCCACCACTGCCAGATGCCAGAGGAGGATCCTGTGTAACTCTACACAAGGGACTTCAGCCATCAGCTCAGTTACTAGGCTTCAACACAATGACTGGAGCAAGAACCACCTGGGGGCTTTGTCCTAAAAACAGACTCCCGGCCCCCATCGCAAACCTTTTCCATTCAATTATCCGTGGGTGCCGCCCGGAACAGTTCTGACGTGCAACCCCCAGGCTTTAAGGTCGCTGGCCTGTGTGACCCGGGTCTCCTTCCCCGCGCCGGCAAAAGGCCGGTCGCCCTCTCCTGGAGCGCGGAGGGACCTCGCCACGGATCCCGGAAGCAAACCAAGACGGTGCATGGCGCGAGATTCCCAGCAGAGAGCAGTGTCGGCTCAGGGTTTTCCCACGGATCTTTCTTTAGCCCTAAGATTTCCCTCCTGACCTAAAAGCATTGTTTTAGGTTTTTGTTTTTTTTTTAACAATAATAAAAGATACCAAAAATTACTCATAATCCTCTCACTTCTTTGAATTCTATAAAGTACAATCCAATCCCACCTCGCAGTGACTGTTAACATTCATTTGCATCCTAACTTGTTCCTAAGGTGAAACACACAAGTCCATTGTGTATTTACACATACCCATACATGTGCGCATGCAAACTTTTTTCTAAATACGGAATTATATACACTTTCTTGGTCCATAACTCACATTTTTTACTTTAAAAATGTATCACGCATGTCTTTTTTCCAGGTTCGTACATTTTTATAGTAGGTATGTGCGATTCCACTGCATGATCACTGAAATACACATTAATAAATATCTAGGCTTGTTTTTGTTTTTCCGTTACAAATGCCAGTCCAATTACTGTCCTGGGGCATACATCTTTATGTAATTATGACATTGCTTTTGTAAAATAGAAACAGAATTGTCAAGGAGCCCAGGAGTTTGAGGCTACAGTAAACTATGACCAGGCCACTACTCCAGCCTAAGTGAAACTCTGTCTCCAAAAATAAAAGCAAAAATAATTTTTTTTAAACAGAATTGTTAAGTCAAAGGACGTATTCAATTTGTAGGGTTTTTTTTTTTTTGTCTTATCAAATATTGAATAGTTTTAAAATATATTTTGACATATTCTGAATATAAATCATACCAAATACCCTTTCTTCCCAAAAAGAAACTCTCCCAAAGACTTTTAAACAAGGGGCCTCCTAACCCCACTGATAACATATCAAGTTTCTTTTTAGTCTCAAATTGGAAACTCACAAGAGCCTAGCACCAATTTCTTTTAATTTTATTTATTTATTTTATTTTATTGGTGGTAGTTGTTACAAAATTGGCTTATTTCCCCAATTACAAGTATTTTGAGATAGGAATGTTTTGCGGTCACTAAACCACTCCATGGATACAAAAGAATACTGCTTAGAATATACTACTCATGTATTTTAGCATTTAAAAAAAGTATTTGTGTTGCCTCTTGTGTTTTACAAAAGATATAAAAATTCATTCATAATTAAATCTATGTTACACTCTTTATGGACAAAATCAGAGAAGCAAATAGACTTCAAGTTGCACAGTGGTACTGGGATTACTTCTGCTAAAAATTGCAAGGCAGGGCCAGGCGCGCCACAGTGGCTCACACCTGTAATCCCAGCACTTTAGGAGGCTAAGCTGGGAGTTTGAGACCAGACTGACCAACATGGAGAACACCTGTCTCTACTAAAAATACAAAATTAGCCGGGCATCGTTGTGCATGCCTGTAATCCTAGCTACTCGGGAGGCTGAGGCAGGAGAATCCCTTGAACCCAGGAGGCAGAGGTTGCAGTAAGCTGAGATGTTGCCATTGCACTCAACCCTGGGCGACTAGAGTGAAACTCCATCTTAAAAAAAAAAAATTGCAAGGCAGACATAGATTTCATGCTGCTTTCAGGATCCAGCCCTTTCTGTTTCTTCCAAGCTCCAATATTCTCACTGGGAGAAAAAGGGTCATTTGGTTAAATTGCACCTGCTCCCCATCCTCCCTTGAAAGGTGAGTTATTGCCAGATCAGGCAGTAACCAGGTGCTAGGCTCTTGTGTGTTTCCAATTTGAGACTAAAAAAAAAAAAACCTGATGTGTTATCAGTGGGGATAGGAGACCCCTTGTTTAAAAGTCTGTGGGCGATTTTCTTTCTGGGAAGAAATTTCCATTTTTCTGGAAATGATGCCACAATCTCATGAGCCAGCAGGTGAGTGACCAAAAAAGGCAGGTCCAGGACCTTGGCTCAATTTGTGCCCAAGAAGGCAGGCAATGGATTCACAACACTGAGAATTCAAACTCCTCAGGGCCCTCCCTCTGAATCCAACACTAGGGGCGGGTCATTTTACAAGAAAAGCAAAAGTTGAACACAGAATTTGGAAAAAAAAAAATCTTGAAGGAGTTTTTAAGAGATATTGTTCCACATTTAAGCAGATTAAGAGTTGTACAGAAATAAAAGATGATAGCCGGGCGTGGTGGCTCAGGCCTGTAATCCCAGCACTTCAACAGGCTGAGGCAGGCGGATCACAAGGTCAAGAGATCAAGATCATCCTGGCCAGCGTGGTGAAACCCCATCTCTACTAAAAATACAAAAATTAGCTGAGCATGGTGGTGTGTGCTTTAATCCCAGCTACTCGGGAGGCTGAGGCAGGAGACTCACTTGAACCTGGGAGGGAGTGATTGCAGTAAGCCAAGATTGCGCCACTGCACTCCAGCCTGGTGACAGAGCCAGACTCCGTCTCGAGAAAAAAAAAAAGAAAAGAAAAGATTACACTGGATTTTGCAATATCAAAGTCTGAGTGGCGTGTGGCAGGAAGCCTCCCAGGCAGTAGAAGCTGGCTTGATCTCTTTCTGAAGGTCTAAATTGGAGGTTTTCCTGGAGAAAACCACGAGCGTTTTCTCCACTGTTCGGTTACTGGAGCTGCAAGTACCGCCTTCTGTTTGACTCAGCCCCACATTGTTTAATCCCACACCTATGACTTTGGCTTACTAACTGAAATCTAAATTCCAGCTCTTCAACGTCACTGAACAAAAAAAAGAAGAAAACTGTAAAACACAGTACACAGGAAAAAGGAGATGTAAATGACACCTTCATTATCATCATTTGCTTAAAAGAGTTAGTTTTTTAAGTACTGCTCTTGTATATCAATTTTTTAAAGAGAAGAATATCTATTCAATTAGAAATAGATATCTCCCCTGCAACAAAAAAATAATAGGAGAAACCAAAGTTCAAAAGCTGAAGATGCAATAAGAAGGGAGTCATAAATTGGCCTCCCTAGGCCAGGTGGAGAGTAGGGGGTGGAACAAAGATGACCAAGCAGTTTACTAAATGAGACGCACCACTCCCCTCCCAGAAGAGTAAAGAAGGGCTATTCTCAGCCAGCTGGGCCAGGCACATGTCATGGCATTCATGGTTAGGAGACAGTTATGCCCACTGATCTGTCTAAATTATGCTCCAAGGAGGATGAGGGAGAACCAGTGTTGTTTAATTAACTGAATCTTGGGAAGTAGGATGTCTCCTAACCAGCGAAAGGCCTAACGGAGTCATCAGTGTCTTCACTGGCTAGCCTCAGCATTTTCTGTCAAGCAACCACATAAACTCCTTCCCCTCCAAAAAAGGGTCTGTCTAGATGACAAAGTGTCAAGATATTTGATAATCTCCAGATAGAAGGTACTTCATGAGCAGAAAGAACACAGTACCTCCATTTTTTTTATTCAAAGTGAATTCATCTGAAGGTAAAATAACCCATTCCACTGAGTTCCCTAAAGCATCTACACATCGCTGAAAGCAGTGTGGCTTTCCTCACTAATATCACAAGCTTTTAAGGTACAAGATGGCACAATGGTGGTCTAGGGAAATGCTTAGAAATCTTATGTTTGAAGGAGCCAGAGATCCTGCACACACGCTCTTTGCCAGACCTGAAAACAAAGGCCTCAGGGTAAACCACACCGCAGTTCAGGGTGTTTTGAGTGCTGAAGAGTAAGTAGGAAAAGCACCAATGTGAAACCTGATAGATGTGGAGGATTGTTGAGGTGGGAGTTGGGGGAGGAAAGGAAGAGAGAAGAGGGGAGGAGAAAAGGAGAAAACCCATCCTAGAACCAGTCCTCAGTGCATAAATGTAGCAGCCAGCAATTCGCCCACCTCACACAGTCCCCAAGACCCCATGACTACTGTGCCATTACCGTGAGGATTTTGATTAATTGTTTGAACAGGTAAACTCATTCTTCTCTTTAAAAAATCGTAAAATATCTGGTCTTTCATATTCAATCTGAAACTTTGTAAAGTAGCAATTTTTTCTGGGATGATGGAAGTTGTCAGCAGGTGTTCTGCCCATTTCCAGGTAAGGCTGAACACCAGGCTTTCGCTCATCCACTTTACTCTCAATGGGTCATCCAGACATGTAAGTGTGAACTTGAAGAATGTTACCTTCAGGCCAGCTTCAGAGCTTTCCAGAATTTGAATCCTGTGTTCATTCTTCCTCTTTTTAAAAAGAAATAAGACATCAAGATCTGATTTTATTCAAATCTTTGCCTATCTACTTCCTGTAACTGAGATTCAATTTCTTCTTTTCCAAATGGAAATTAAAATGTCATCCTATTTTATAGTCTCTTTTACATTCCTCTCCTTTTAAAAAGTAAAAACTTAGGGTCTTTTTAAAAATATAAGGTACAAGATTTTGAAAAGGTCTGGGGTTATAAACAACGAAACATTCTGGAAATTTTAGGATTCTGGATTTCTGAAACAATAGAGGAGAGAGTTTCCAGAATCTTTAGTTTTAGTTTCCGGAGTCTTTAACCCCTAGCTCTGTTGGCCTTCTTGAGAAAGCTGCAGTTCTGATGCTTATCAAAGCTGATATGATGGGCTTCCTGGGAAACTTAGGGCTACTGCAGGTAACTCTTGGCCCACTGGGCCTGGCACCTATCTACCATCTGAACCAGGGCATTCTCCTTCTTATTAGTAAGGTCGTCACCAACCGTTCAACACCACGAACAGAAAAGGAACAGGTTTGGCGTGTGACTCTCTAGCCACCAGCACAGAATTGCCAGCTTCAGCCAGGCCAGGCTGCCTCCCCCCATGGATGGAGAGGAGCCTGCAGCTTGAGGAAGTTCCAAGGTGAGAAAACCCAGCACTGGCATGTGTAGAGACAGAGCTTATGCCACATGCATGGATGGCTCTGGGCTTCTCTAGCAACTCTCTTTTTGTGAGACAGGGTGTCACTCTGTCACCCAGGCAAGGGTGCAGTGGCACAATCACGACTCATTGCAGCCTCTGCATCCTAGGCACAGACGATCATCCACCTCAGCCTTCCCAGTAGTTCAGAGCTATTTTTTTAATGTTTTGCAGAGTCAGAGATCTCATTATATTGCCAAGGCTGGTCTCAAACCATACTCCTGCATCAGCCTCCCAAAGTGCTGGGATTACAGGCACAAGCCACCTCCCAAAGTGCTGGGATTACAGGCACAAGCCACCACACCCAGCCTTTAACAACTCTCAATAAAGATTTATCGTTTTCACCACTAGAGGTCTTATACATATTTTTAAAGATTTATTCTTATGTACTTATTTCTTGGACTTATTAGAGATGGTATATATGTACTTAATTTCAGTTTGTTAGTAATATAAATGTAATTGGCTTTTTTTTACCTTGACCTTACACCAACCTTGCTAAGCTCTTATTAGTTCTAATCATTTATCTATAGAACTCTCAATAAAGATTTATCATTTTCACCACTAGAGGTCTTATACACATTTTTAAAGATTTATTCTTGGCCAGACATGGTGGCTCATTTCTATAACCCCAGCACTATGGGAGGCTGAGGCGGGCAGATCACAAGGTCAAGAGATCAAGACCATCCTGGCCAACATGGTAAAACCCCATCTCTACTAAAAGTACAAAAATTAGCTGGGCGTGGTGGCATGCGCCTGTAGTCCCAGCTACTCAGGAGGCTGAAGCAGGAGAATCACCTGAACCCAGGGGATGGAGGCTGTGGTGAGTGGAGATCATGCCACTGCACTCCAGCCTGGTGACAGAGCAAGACTCCCGTCTCAAAAACGAAAGATTTATTCTTATGTACTTCGTTTCTTGGACTTATAAGTGGTATATATTTACTTAATTTCTGTTTGTTAGTAATATAAACATAATTGGCTTTTTTTTCACCTTGACTTCACACCCAGAAGCTGTGCTAAGCTCTTACCAGTTCTAATCATTTATCTGTAGAATCATTTGGATTTTTCATGTACACAGCCATATAAGCTGTGAATGATGACTACTGTGTTTCTTTCTTTCCAGTCCGTGTATTCCGTGTGCCTCGTCCATGCATTCCTACACTGGTTAGGACCTCCAGCTGAAAACACATGCTGGTAGTAAACATCCTGTCTTATTCTTGATATTGTAGGGAATGCTTTCTGTGTCTTGTCTTTTACCTTCACACTGTAGGTTTTAAAAGAATGAATACACATTATCTGATTATGAAAGCTTTCTTCTATTGCTACTTTGCTGAGATTTTCATTATGAATGCAGAATTATAGTCAGTATTATTTCTGAATATACTGAAATGGCTCATTAACGTGACAAATGGCACTCATTGATATCCTAAAGTTAAACCAACCCTACCTTTCTTGGGTAAATGCCAGATTCAGTGTTGACTCTCTTTGAATGCTCTGGAATAGTTTCTGTGGAATTGTAATTTCTTATTCCTTGAATATTTAGAAGAACTTAGTGCAGTCCATAGGGACTACTGCTTTCTTGAAGGAAAGAGTTTTTAACTACCAGTTGAGAACCAAGATAGTACACTGATTAAGAGCATTGACCTAAAGCTAAACTGTCTGAATTTACATTCCAGCTTAGCCTCCTACAAGCATGCCTTTTAGCAAGTTATGTGATCTGAGACTTAATTTCCTCACCGGTAAACAACAATTAATAAGATTACCTACTTCAAATGATCTGACATACCTAAAACATTTAAAATTATGCCCAGCTCATAGAAAGGATGCATTTGCTATTGTTATCACTGATAATGTCTTTGATAATTGTAAAATATAAATTATTCTAATTGTGGCTAAATCCATATAACATAAAATTTATAGCTTAATCATTTTTAAGTGTATAGTTCAGTGGTATTAAGTATATATATATATATTTTTTTTGAGATGGAGTCTCGCTCTGTCACACAGGCTGGAGTGCAATGGCACTATCTGAACTCACTGCAACCTCTGCCTCCTGGGCTCAAGCGATTCTCCTGCCTCAGCCTCCTGATTAGCTGGGATTACAGGCTCTCCCCACCACGCCTGGCTAATTTTTTTTGTATTTTTAGTAGAGACGGGGTTTCATGATGTTGGCCAGGCTGGTCTTGAATTCCTGACCTCATGATCCACCCACCTTGGCCTCTCAAAGTGCTGGGATTACAGGCATTAGCCAATCATCACCACTATTCAACTCCAGAATTCTTCATCTTGCAAAACTGAAACTCATTAAACAAGTCTCCATTCTTCCCACCACCTAGTGCCTGGAACCACTATTCTGCTTGCTCTATCTATGAATTTGACTACTCTAGGTACTTCATATAAGTGGAATCACACAGTATTTGTCGTTTAGTGACTGGCTTATTTCACTTAACAGAATGTCTTAAAGGTTCATCCTTGTAGCATGTGTCAGAATTGAATTTTTTTTTTTTTTTTTTTTTTTTTTTTAGAAAGAGAGACTTGCTCCTGTCTCCCAGGTTGGAGTGCAATGGCACAATCTTGGCTCACTGCAACCTCTACCTCCTGAATTCAAGTGATTCTCCTGCCTCAGCCTCTTGGGTACCCGCCACCACGCCTGGCTAATTTTTTTGAATTTTTAGTAGAGACGAGGTTTCACGATGTTGACCGGGCTGGTCTCAAACCCCTGACCTCAGGTGATCAGTCTGCCTCTGCCTCCCAAAGTGCTGGGATTACAGGCTTGAACCACTGCGCCCGGCTGCATTTCTTTTTAAAGCTAAGTAATATTGCTTTGTATCTATGTATCACATTTTTCTTATCCATTTATTTGTTGCCGGGCATTTGTGTTGCATCCACATTTTGGCTATTGTGAAAAATGCCACGATGAACATGGGGGTGCAAATATCTTCTCAAGATCCTGTTGTATTAATCTGTTTTCATACTGCTATAAAGAACTGCCAGAAACAGACTAATGTATTATATAAAGGAAAGAGGCTTAATTGACTCACAGTTCAGCTTGCCTGGAGAAGCCTCAGGAAACGGAAAATCATGGCAGAAGCAAAAAAAGGGGCAACACAACTTCCTCACAAGGCGGCAGGAGGGCGAAATGCTGAGAAAAGCGGGAAGAGCCCCTTTTAAAACCATCAGATCTGGTGAGAATTCACTCACTATCACGAGAACAGCATGGAAGAAAACGCGCCCATGATTCAATCACCTTCACCTGGTCTCTCCTTTGACACGTGGTAATTATGGGGATTTCAATTAAGATGAGATGTAGGTGGGGACCGCAAAGCCTAACCATGTCACCTGCTTCCAATTATTTTGATTGCATACCCCGACGTGGGATTGCTGAATCATATGATAATTCTATGTTTAATTTCTTTTAGGAGCCAACAAACTTTTCCACAGCCGCTGAACCATTTTACATTCCCTCAACAGTGCACAGGGGTTTCTGTTTCTCCACATCATCACCAACACTTGTTATTATTCTGGGGTTTTTTACAGTAGCTGTCCTAATGGGTATGAAGTGGTATGGTTTTGATTTGTATTTCCCTAATAATTAGTGATGTTGAGCATCTTTTTGTGTGCTTGTGGGATGCGTGTACATCTTCTTTGGAGAAATGTCTCTTTAAGTCCTTTGCACATTTTTTAATCTTGTTGTTGAGTTTTAGGAGTTCTCCGTATATTGTGGATACTAATACCTTATCAGATATGTAATTTGCAAATACTTTCTCGCATTCTACGGGTTGCCTGTTTTCTCTGTTGATAGCGTCTTTTGAGGCACAAAGGTTTTTCATTTTTATGAGGTCTAGTTTGTCCAGTCTTTCTTTTGCCTGTCCCTTTCATGTCCTACATTTTCCCTTTATTCTTTCATCAGTTTGGGTGCACTGTATCCCTCCAGGAATTTGGCCATTTCATCTATTTCCATATTTATAATATTCTTTTATTATCTGATTAATGTCTGCAGCATATTTTATTATGATCCCATTTTTTTATTCCTAGTATTGTTTACTAGTGCCTTCTTCATTTGCTTAATCAGTCTTGCCAGAGATTTTTCAATCCTGTTCATCTTTACACACAGCATTTTGGCTTTGCTAAAGCTCTCTTTTGTATGTTTGTTTTCTATTGTGTTAACTTCTACCTTTCTCTTGATTTCCACTTTCCCACTCTCTTTAGAATTCTCCTCCATCTTTTTCCTAACTTCTTAAGGTAAATGCTTATCTCACTCATTTTTAGCTTTTTTCTTTTCTGTTATAAACACGTTAGAGCTATAAATTTTCTTCTGTATTCCACAAATTCTGATATATAGTATTTTTATGATAATTCAGTCATAAATGATTTTTAATTTGTATTTTATGTTATTTTTAACTTATAAGTTTATAAATTATGCTGCTATTATTATTATTATTATTATTATTTCAGATGGAGTTTTGCTCTTGTTGCCCAGGCTAGAGTGCAATTGCATGATCTTGGCTCACTGCAACCTCCACCTCCTAGGTTCAAGCAATTCTCCTGCCTTAGCCTCCCTAGTAGCTGGGATTACAGGTGCCTGCCACCATACCCGGCTAATTTTTTATATTTTTAGTAGAGGCAGGGTTTCACCATATTGGCCAGGCTAGTCTCAAATTTCTAACCTCAGGTGATCCACCCACCTTGGCCTCCCAAAATGCTGGGATTATAGGCGTGAGTCACTGTGCCTGGCTAAATTATGCCATATAATTTATATACAATACATGTGACTGAGACTGTACATTAGGAACAATAGTGACAGAGAAATAATACTGTGGATTTAATTCAACACTCTGGCTCCAGATTTGAAAGCAAACTACATGGCAAATTAACAGTCTGGCTGCACTTATTTAAATAAACCAAATCTCACAAAAGCAGCCTTATTTTGTGAACAAAAATAATCTTTCTTTGAGATTATTATTATCACAAGGGGGAATATCATCAGGGACAATTTTCAGATTTTGCAATTTCAAAAAAAAAAGATTACTAAGTGTCCTGTCTACAGCATTGTTTCAGGTTATACCTGTCTTTTATTGCTTTTGAACTATTTTATAACTCCGTAAATTGAAAAAATCTGATAATGATGCAAATGTTTTTGTCTATAGAAGTACAAATTACTTAGGTCCAGTTGAATATAATTGATTAGTGATCCATTTTGCATCTATTTCAAATTCATTTTAGCATTCCTTATCTTGTGTGTGTGTGTGTCTGTGTGTGTATGTGTTACTTTGAATTGTCCTTTAAGTAAGTTATAACTTCTTACTCGTTCTCCCAGTAATTAATGAGATAAATTAGAACTCTTAACCATGTTCATTTAAAGAAATCAATGACTTGGCAGGGCATGGTAGCTCCTACCTGTAATCTCAGCACTTTGAGAGGCCAAAGCAGAAAGATCGCTTGAGCTGAGGAGTTTGAGACCAGCCTAGGCAATGTAATGAGACCCTGTCTCTACACAAAAATAATAAATTAGCAGGGCATAGTGGTATGTGTCTGTCATCCCAGCTACTCAAAAGGCTGAGATGGTCTGCACTCTAGCCTGGGTGACAGAGCTAGAACCTGTCTGAAAAAGAAGAAGAGGAAGAGAAAGAAGGAGAAGGAGAAGGAGGAGGAGGAGGAAGAAGATGAGAAGGAGGAAAAGGAGGGGAGAGGAGGAGTGGGGGAGGAGGAGGAGGAAGAACAAGAGGAAGAAAGAGGAGGAGGAGGAGTGGGGGAGGAGGAAGAAGAACAAGAGGAAGAAGGAGGAGGGGGAAGAGGAGGGGGAGGAGGAGTGGGGGAGGAGGAAGAAGAAGAAGAGGAAGAAGGAGGAGGGGGAGGACAAAAAAGAGGAAGAGGAGGGGGAGGAGGAGAAAAAATCAATTGTTAAAAGAAATATTTTAAAATTTGTTCACTGTGAACATCTATTTATCTATTTCTCATTACACATACAATAATTTTTGCTCTATATACTTTAAAACGATGTTATTAGATACATACAAGCCTCAAATATTGTCTCTTCCTGACAAACATCATCTTCCGTCATTATAGGGCAACTCTCTTTCTCTAAGAACGCTTCTTAACTCAAAGCCCATTTTCTCAGTCACGATTGATAGCTTTGAGTCAGTAAGTGTGTGCTTTATCTTTTTCCATTCTTTCAGTTTCAAGTATTTTTAAGTATATATGTTTTAGGTGTCTTTCTTGGAAAAATCTATTCTTTAACTGCAGGATTTAGTCTGTTTGCATTTATTTTAATTGCTTATATATTTGCACTTGCTTTTTTTTTTCTGAGACAGGGTCTCACTCTGTCACCAAGGCTTAAGTGCAATGGTGCAATCTCAGCTCACTGCAACCTCCACCTCCTGGGTTCAAGCAATTCTCCTGCCTCAGTCTCCCAAGTAGCTGGGATTACAGGCACCCACCACCACGCCTGGCTGATTTTTGTATTTTTAGTAGAGATGGGGTTTAACCACATTGACCAGGCTGTTCTCGAACTCCTGGCCTGAAGCAATCCACCCACCTCAGCCTCCCAAAGTGCTGGGATGACAGGAAAGATAACAGGTGTGAGCCACCATGCCCCGCCTGCACTTACTTTTATAATCTTATTTTATATTTTCTATTTGTCCTGTCCTGCTTTTTTTTTTTTTTTTTTGCTTTTGTTTGTTTTGCTTCCTTTCTCTCCTTTGTTGTCTTTTTTTTCCATAATGAAGAATTTTTTTCTCTCATTCCAATTTCCCTCCCTCTACTATTTCTGCTCTTTCAGTAGCCATCTGTTATGAGTTATGTTGTGCCCCCCCGCCAAAAAATGTGAAAATTCTAATCATCAGTACCTCAGAACATGACATCATTTAAATACGGTCATTAACAAAGTAGTTAAGTTAAATTAGGGTCATCATACTGGGTAGAGTGGGCCCTTAAGCTAATATGACTAATGCCTTTATGAAAAGACAGAGACACACAGAAAGAAAATCATGTAAAGATCGAGGCAGAAATTGGAGGGCTGCATCTCCAAGCCAAGGAACACTGTGGGTTGCCAGCCATCACCAGAAGAGAGGAGAGGCATTGATGAGATTCTTCTTCCCAGCCCCAGAAGGAGCGAACCCTGCTGGCACCTTGATTTTGGACTTCAAGCCTCCAGAACTGGGAGAAAATCAGTTTCTGTTGTAAGCCTCCTGGTTTTTAGTACTTTGGGATCGGCCCTAGGGAATTAGTACACTAGCCCAGAAATTATAACATGCATACTCAATTTATCAAAAGCATTACCATTAATGAGGTCATTATCATCCTCAGGAACAACATAAGGATGATGAGATATTTTAACCACGATTTTCCTTCGTCTTACCATGCTTTTTTGTTCTTCTTTTCTATTTTTTCTCCAATCCCATAAAATGTTATTTTTATTAATGTTATATGCCTTTGTGATTTTTTTAGCTTCAACCACCAATTCACCATCTTCTTTGTTTACCGTTCCTTTTTTTGTATCTCAAACGTCCTTCCTGGGATTACTTTCCTTGTGTCTAAAGTGCATTGATGAAGATTTGCTGGTGAAAATGCTCTCTGTTAGTCTAATAATGTCCTTCTTAGATACACAGTACCAGGTTGTCAGGTGGTGTTCACCCTTGACACTCGACACCCTTGGCATATCTTGGAGATATTATTTCACTGTCTTCTGGCTTTCATTGTTGCTCTTAAGAACTCTATTGACAAGTCACCCATCAGTCTAATCATTGCTATTTTTTGAGTCATCTGTCTTAATGGCTTCCTTAAGATTTTCTCTGCATTTTGCTTTCTACGGCTTCCTCTGATGTGTCTAGGTGCAGATGTCTATTTATATTTCATGATTGGGATTTGTTGGGAGTCTGGAATCCGAGCATTGTTATCTTTATCATTTCAGAAAAATTATAAGCACAATCTACTCAAATAATGCCTTATCCTCATTCTCATTCTCCTCACTTTGGGATCTTCTGGACCATAGGTGACATATATGTTAGACCTTTTGCTCTCTCCTCTCTTTCACAGTTCCTATCTCTTTGTCATTCTATATGCATAACCAGCAAATTCTTCAGATGCATTTTCCAGCTCACTAATTCTCTCTCTAGTGTCCAAGCTGCTGTTAAATGTGTCCAATGAGTTTCTAACTTTATAATTTTATGTCTAGTAGTTTTTGATTATTTTTCAAATTGACTTGATTTTTACATTATGAATTCTCTCCAGACAAAGAACACCAGAAACACACCTGTAGTTGAACAAGTGGGTTCATTACTCATTGCAGCAAAGGAAAATGCATCCCATAAGGAGCCATGAGGCATCTCAGTAAGAGGGCAGTAAAAGGACCTGTTAAAGCGATTTGGACTTTGGCTGGGTGATTTGAGGGAAGACTTAAGAAAGCAGGATTTGCTTTGTATTGGATGCTGTCAGGGAGCAAAATTGACTCTATAACTGGGTATCAATAAATCTTATCTAAAAAGAGGACAATTACGATCACTCATATTAGCCAATCTATGGGGATGTTTGGTCAATTTTGCTATTAGGACAATGTTCATATACTGTCAGACATGACAGTGGAGTGGTCTTGGTTTGGCCCAGGTCCATAATGGTCACAGAGTGGCCTTGTCTGATATTGATTTTTTTTTTTTAAGACAGGGTCTTGCTCTGTTGCCCAGGCTGGAGTACAGTGACACAATCATGGCTCACTTTAACCTCCGACTTCCAGGCTCAAAGAATCCTCCTACCTCAGCCTACCAAGTAGCTGGGACCAGAGGTGCACACCACCACTCCCAGCTAATGTTTTTAATTATTATTATGGAGATGGGGGTCTCACCATGTTTCCCAGGCTGGTCTCGAGCTCCTGGACTCAAGTGATCACCCACTTCAGCCTCCCAAAGTGCTGAGATTACAGGCGTGAGCCATAGTGCTCAGCCAATTTTCTGTAACATTGTCTACGTTCGACACAACCACAGCATGGCCTAGCAGTGAGTCTCAGGCCAGATATGAGATGTTAGGGGCTGCTCTTTGGTTTCTCAATAGTACATTTTAGATTTTACATTGTAAATTTTCAGTCCTTTCTTGTACATCATTACACACATTAAACATGGTTACTTTATATTCTGAGTCTGATCACTTCGATATCTGTAATTTCTGTGGAGCCAGTTTTGCCATGTGTTGTTTCCACTGGCCCTAGCTTACAGTGCTTTGTATGTATATCTGGGTTTTTTTGTTGTTGTTTGTTTTTTTGTTTTTGTTTTTGTTTTGAGACGGAGTTTAGCTCTTGTTGCCCAGGCTGGAGTGCAATGGCGTGATCACGGCTCACTGCAACCTCCGCCTCCAGGGTTTAAGTGATTCTCCCGCCTCAGCCTGCTCAGCAGCTGGGATTACAGGCGCCTGCCACCATGCCCAGCTAACCTTCTGTATTTGTAGTAGAACCGGGGTTTCACCATGTTAGCCAAGCTGGTCTCAAACTCCTGATTTCAGGTGATCCATCTGCCTCAGCCATTCAAAGTGCTGGGATTACAGGCGTGAGCCACCATGCCTGGCCTATATGTAGGTTTTAACTCTGTCTTTGGTTTCCTATTTCGTGACATTTTACCTGTGTAAATTCTGAGTCTTGGAGGTGGGCTCCTGCAGTGAACATCTGCACTTGCTTCCACCAGGACCCTGCGGGCACTACCAGTCTATAAACATGTTTATAAATGATTGGCTTATAAATTATCAACGTGATGTTCAGACCAGCCTGATGATGTGAATTGGTGCTCCAAACCTGTGTGGGGGCCAGTTTTAAGCTTGAGTTCTCAGGTAATTTTTTTTTTTTTTCACTTTCTACCTTAGTAGGTGGATTAACTGGCTGTATCCTCTTTTCTAAATCATTCTTGCACAGAGAATGTCATCACATGAAGTCCCAGCTTTATGTAGAAAGTCTCTGTTAGCTTATCCCTAGTGAGCTTTAGGCTTTATCTCCTGTCTCGGGTGCCATAAAAACTGAAACTCGGCTGAGCATAGTAGCTCATGCCTGTGATCCCAGCACCTTGGGAGGCCAAGGTGGGCAGATCACTTGAGGTCAGGAGTTTGAGACCAGCCTGGCCAACATGATGAAACCCCGTCTTTTCCAAAAATAAAAAAATTAAAAAAAAAAAATTAACCGAGCATGGTGGCACGATCTTGGCTCACTGCAACCTCCTCCTCCCGGGTTCAAGCAATTGTCCTGCCTCAGCTTCCCAACTAGCTGGGATTACAGACACCCACAGCCATGCCTGGCTACTTTTTATATTTTTAGTATACCGAAAGGGGTATGTCCTGGCAGTAAGCCCCACTGGGCAAGTGAGGGTACATAGATGAAGGCTGCTCTAGCAAGGCAGCTCTAGCAGACACAAATTGGGGGAGCTCTTGAATGGCCCCAGAGTAGCCGTGGAGTGGAAGTGGGGTACCACGGGAGAGCAAGCGGCAAGACTGCCAGCACTCCAGGAATCACTTTCTAAGCTTGCCGACAAAACCTCAGATGTGAGCTGGCTGGTGCCAGCAGATGGCAGGTAGGTGGTCTTCTTCACCTCCCATCCCCTTCCAGGCTGGGAGAGCAGTGGATGTTCAGTCAAGGAGTCAAGGCCCCTGGACTAGGAAACCAATGTCAACAATCTCCTCCAGCCACCCCAGGAGCTGAGCATCATGGTGACAGGGATCCAAGTGGGAAAGGCACGTGCAGCTGGGTGTAGGAGAGGTGTAGGGTAGGTGCAGGGCAGGTTTAGGGTAGGTGCGGTGCAGGTGTGGGGTAGGTGCGGGGCAGGTGTAGGGTAGGCGCGGGGCAGGCGCGGGGCAGGTGCGGGGCAGGTGCGGGGCAGGTGCGGGGCAGGTGTAGGGTAGGCGCGGGGCAGGTGTGGGGCAGGTGAGGGGCAGGTGAGGGGCAGGTGAGGGGCAGGTGAGGGGCAGGTGCGGGGCAGGTGTGGGGCAGGTGAAGGGCAGGTGAGGGGCAGGTGTAGGGTAGGTGCGGGGCAGGTGTGGGGCAGGTGAAGGGCAGGTGAGGGGCAGGTGTAGGGCAGATTAGGGGCAGGTGAAGGGTAGGTGAGGGGCAGGTGTAGGGCAGGTGTAGGGCAGGTGCAGGGCAGGTGCGGGCTGCCATCCCAAAGAAAGATCCCTCTTTCATCCGTAAAACGGGGGTGGGTTGTGGTGGGAGAAGGGATATAAAATAGGATAAAACAATCTGAGTGTGGTGTGCAGGTCACAGACAGGGTGAAAGACAATGAGAAGAGACAGATGAACACTTTTACAAGTTATAGTTATAATGCAATAATAGTATCCCTTAAAGCATAGTATCGTGTGCTTTAACGGATACTATTATCTAGATTTTAAGTTAAATCGTTTTTTACATTTTCTAAAAGTGAGTAAAATCAACATAAACTAATAAGTAAATAATATTAACAATACAAAGGGAAGTGGAGCGCGGGAGCAAAACAGAAGCAGGGTCCAGACGAAAGGGCTTGGCCACCCTACGTGACCAGGGAGGGCGCGCGGTCCCCGGCAGCTTCGCTCCTCCGGAGTCCTGGTCGTGTCACGGCTGGGCGTGGGCTCCTCCCGCCACCCCTGCCCGGCCCGGGGCCGACGCCCACCCCTGGTTCCTCTGGCGGGTCCCCCTGGCCCGAGCTCCACCATCCTCCCTGGCGCCGGCGGCCCCGCGCCGTCAACAGCTCAAGGTGTCAGGTGTCCCCGGGTGTTTGGGTCACCCCGGGAGGCCGTTGGAATGATTGGGACAACCCCCGGCCAAAGCAAAACAACCCAACCCCCTGCGGCGCCACCCGGCGGGGAGCGGAAAGGGACTGACGGAGGCGGGGACGCAACGCGGGGACCCCTGGACCCCAACCCCATTGGGGACAGAGTCCAAAAGTAAGCGGGGCCGCGGGGGGAGCGGGCGCCACAGCCGCGCCCTTCCAGAAGCTCCTAGGAGGTGGCCGCGGGGTCCACGCGATCGCTGAATCTGTTTTATTTGTCGTTCCAGATAGCTCGCGTCCTTGGAGTTCGCCTTGTCGCCGCAGCTTCGCCGTCGCGCAATCTGCACTCGCCCCGCTGCAGGTCTAAGGCCAGACCTGGGCCACCCTAACTTCTCCGCGTCTGTTTCTACGACCCTGCCGGACAGACGTTGCGCCCGGCGTGGCGGCTACAAGGAAGTGCCCTGGGGCTCAGAACTCAGCCTCTGAAACCCTCCCCACAAGTTGGAATCAGCGACGCGCGCGTTTGTTGTCCCGGCCTTATTATCCCCTCTGAGATAAGGGGTACTCAGCTCAAACCATGGGGCGAGGATTAAACGGGTTCATATCCGTTAAGACCGAGAACAGGTCCTGGCACCACGTAAAATTCTTATCAAGGGTTAAAAAACTTCGGCTGGTCGCGGTGGCTCACGCCTGTAATCCCAGCGCTGTGAGAGACCAAGGAGGGCGGATCACCTGAGGTCAGGAGTTCCAGACCAGCCTGAACAACATGAAGAAACCCTGTCTCTAATAAAAATACAAAATTAGCCGGATGTGGTGGCACATGCCTGTAATCCCAGATACTCGGGAGACTGAGGCAGGAGAATCGCTTGAACCCAGGAGGAGGAGGTTGCAGTGAGCCGAGATCCTGCCATTGCACTCCAGCCTGGGCAACAAGAGCAAAACTGGGTCTCAAACAACAACAAAAAAGTTCTCTAAGATTTAGAAGTAAACAGGTTATTTTTCTACGGAGAATTTGTGTCGGTGTCAATGTAAAATTCAGTGTATATTTCAAAATATATAGTTAAATGGGTGATTATTCTATTAAAATGGTAAGAGAAACCTCTAATGAGAAAATGCAACATATAAGTAAATCTTATATAAATAACTCTGCTGAGACAACCACCACTCATCATTTAAAAATCAAATCATCCAGCAAGTTCTGCCTTGCCTGTGAACTCATCTTCTACACTTTTTTGATTTCTGTTTTTAAGACAGGGTCTTGCTCCGTTGCCCAGGCTGGAGTGCAGTGGCATGATCAGGGCTCACTAAAGTCTTGACTTCCCAGGCTCAAGCAATCCTCTGCCCCAGGCTCAAGCAATCCTCTGCCTCAGCCTCCTAAGTAGCTGGGACTACAGGCGGGCACCACCATATCTAATTTTTGTTATTTCTGTTGTTTTGTTTCTTTGACTGTTTTTTGTAGAGATGGGGTCTCTCCCTGTTGTCCAGGCTAGTCTCAAACTCCTGAGTTCAAGTGACCCACCCACCTCAGCCTCCCAAATTGCTGGAATTACAGGCATGTACCACCACCTCCCAGCCACCTTCTACATTTTCTAATTTCCTTCGTTTCCCTAATTTTGCCATGGAATTATTTCCCAGTTGGTCCATACATTCCCAGTAATAATGCATAGCAGTGAACAGCTTCCTTACCGGCGATGCTTTCTGCCTGGTTTTGCTGAGACTAGGGAAGCAGGATGGGGGCTTAGGGAGCCTCCTCGTCAGAATTCCTCCCAGTCAGAGGCTGAAACCCTGGAAGACAGCTGGCTTTTGTCAACTCAGAACACACCTGATTGGGAATAGTGACTTATGTGAAGTGTCTGCTCCATCTGTGGAGAAGAGTTTTCATAAGAAAAAATAATTATGATAAGAACACAGATACTATAACACCAGCAATGATTAATTTTGTCAATGCAAAGATGAAGATTGCAGACTGCTTTCAAAAGCTGGAGACACTGTTTCAGGCCAAGCCTTGATATGTTCATTACATTCAAGTAAAGAGAAATCAATTCTCTTTACTATAGGACTAAAGCGGCCCTTAAACAATTTCTACTAGGGTCCGGGTGCAATGGCTTACACCTGTAATCCCAGAACTTTGGGAGACTGAGGTGGGTAGATCACCTGAGGTCGGGAGTTCGAGACCAACCTGACCAACGTGGAGAAACCCCATGTCTACTAAAAATACAAAATTAGCCAGGTGTGGTGGTGCATACCTGTAATGCCAGCTACTTGGGAGGCTGAGGCAAGAGAATGGCTTGAACCTGGGAGGCAAAATTGCAGTGAGCCAAGATTGGCCATTGCACTCCAGCCTGGGCAACAAGGGCAAAACTCCATCTCAAACAAGAAAAGAATCTCTACTAGGAGAGAATAATGTCCACAATGTCTTAACACAGTTTCACTTTCTGTTTCACTTTATGTGCATAGCTGTAAACAGCAAAACCTTATCCTTTCACTCCTCCATCCTTTAATCAGAAAATAATAAGGGTTCCCCCAAACTCTGCCTCAGATAATCTCTATCCCTATTTTAACTGGGAGGAGGGATAAAAAATATAGCAAACACACACACCACAAAGTGTATAAAACATAAATGTTGTAGCTAATGAATTGTAAAACACACACTAGGACAACCACCACCCAGGTGAAGACATCCTGGAAGCTCTCACACGCCTCTTCTGGATCACAAACCTCTCTCCCTCTTCCTTAGTAGTCATCACCACCCTTACTTTTATGGAACTCATTCCTTTTCTTTTCTTTCTAGCAGTTGTATTATCTAAGTATCCCTCTACCATATGAAGTCATTTAATTTTCCCTGCTTTTAAGACTTTATGTAAATGAAATCGTTTAGTATATGTTTTGTATCTGGGTTATTTTGCTCAACATTTTGTCTTTAAGATTCATCTCTGGGGCTGGGTGTGGTGGCTCCCACCTGTAATCCCAACACTTGACAAGGCTGAAGCAGGAGGATTGCTTGAGCCCAGGAGTTCAAGTCCAGCCTGGGCAATATAGTGAGACCCTGTCTCTATTTTAAAATAATTTTAAAATTAGCCAGGCACAGGTGGCACATGCCTGTAGTCCCAGCTACTCAAGAGACTGAGGAGGGAAGACTGCTTAACCCAGATCAAGGATGCAAGAAGCTATGATTGTGCCACTGCACTCCAGCCTGGGCAACAGAGCAAGTCCCTGTCCCAAAAAAAAAAAAAAAGAAAGAAAGATTCATCCTTGTTGTGTGTATCTGAAGTTCACTTACTTGTGTTGTTGTAGAGTATTTCACACTACTTATTTATTTACCTAGCATTTCATACTTGCAGTATTCCATACATGTTCTTCTATGTCATTCCATACTATAACATAATGCGTTTTATCCAATTTTGCTGCCGGTGAACATTTGAATTATTTCCATTTTGGAGCTATTGAAAACAGTGCTGCTGTGAACATTAGTGTAAGTGTCTTAGTGCAGGTGTTTACACACTTCAGTGGGGTTTATTTGCATGAGCAGAATTGCTGGGTCATGGAATAACTGGACCTCCAACATTGTTAGACACTCACACAGACTTTCAACTTTCACTCCCACTAGCAATGTATGGACATTTCTCTGGCTCCACACCCTAGCCCACACCTCCTGTGGCCAAGCTTTAAATTTGCAGCCAATCTGGTCTGTTGATGAGTGCCCCTTTTTATGTTTACTGGTTGTTTAGATTTCCTCTTTTAGGGGAAAAAAAAATTGTTTGTCCATTTCTCAAGTTCTTATTGATTTGGAAGAGACTGGTCCATATTCTGGATATCAGCTCTTTGCCACGATGTGCTGCAAAAATCTCTCTGGTTCGCCTTTTTAGTAGAGTGCTCATGGTTTCTGACAACCAAAATGTAGTCTCATTTGCCAGTCTTTTCCTTTATAGGGTGTACTTATTATAAGAAATCCCTTGGGAGGCCGAGGCGGGTGGATCACGAGGTCAAGAGATCAAGACCATCCTGGTCAACACGGTGAAACCCCGTCTCTACTAAAAATACAAAAATTAGCTGGGCATGGTGGCGCATGCCTGTAATCCCAGCTACTCAGGAGGCTGAGGCAGGAGAATTGCCTGAACCCGGGAGGCGGAGGTTGCGGTGAGCCGAGATCGCGCCATTGCACTCCAGCCTGGGTAACAAGAGCGAAACTCCGTCTCAAAAAAAAAAAAAAAGAAATCCCCCCACTACTGTGAGGCCATGAAAATATTCTTCCAAGTCATATTTTAGAAGCTTTAAACATTTGCTTTTCACATATAGGGACACTGGGGTTACGAGTCAGTCCCTTAAAATTCTACCTCCAAGACATTTTCCTGTGATGCAAGACAAATATCCTCAGGATTCTGGTTGTGGCCTCTGTAACCACTGGGTTTTCTTGGCCCCAGGCCAAGTAGATGCCTCGTGGTATCTACAAGTAATAGGCTGTGGGAAGTAGAAAAGTTCCTTTTTAAAGTTTCCTTTCTTGTTAAAAAGTAAGTGTGCTAATAACTTTGTTAAGCCCTATCCTATATAGCTGTTAGACATGCCATGATTACAGGCATGTAGTATATTCTATGTCCTTGTACTTTAACCAAGATATCTGTGCTGGATGTGCTCACAGGCATGGCCCAGCTCTCCATTGCTTTTACCTGTTTAGAAAAGTTAAGTTGTTACCCAATCAGGTTTTAGTTTAGATTGTGAGGTCTGGCTCCAGCCAACTGAGATCAGACACAGAAGTAAGGAAAACCCCAAATGCATAAGTAATAAATTTGTGTGTTTTCCTTTGTTCATTGTACTCTCGTGCCAAGATGGCTAGTGAGGGTACCCTTCCTGCAGTCCAGGAAGTAAAAATTGCATTTCTGAAAGATCCTTTGTCTCAGTGCTAATTTTTCTTTGTAGCACCATGCATCTATTTCCAACATAGCCCAAAGTGGGGGAAGCTGCAGGCAGCCAAGGACAATTTATTTCTACTTCTTTGCAACCATCTCAAAGCCAAATGATGCAGATGAGCTCCAGGTATGCCCCTTACATCCCCAAGGCAACTTGTGAAAAGCAGAAAACCCTCACGACCCTTCCCTGGCTGCAGGCTGTGCCCAATGGTGGGTTTCCCAACATGATCCCTTCTCCAAGCTCCAATAGCCATTTCTGGGCCAGGGAACTTTCGGGGAACCAGGAACTGAGCCCATTCAACATCCACTACCACCCAACCACCCCCATTACTTCGTGATCCTTTGGCTTCTCCTGGTGGGATCGCCTCCTTTAAAAACTGAAGTCTTCTAGGAGACTTGAAGAAGTCCCTGGAGAGAAGGAGCGGTTGTGAATGGATTCCACAAGGTGCCAAGGCCCAGATGGGGACAGAGGAGCTCAGACTACACCCAGAGGCATCTACTTGAGACGCTCTGATGTCCATTTTTCTAGTAGGTTCTGCCACCACAGGCCACCTTTCTGGAAGAACTGATGCCTTCTATTCTCTCCCACTATCCCACTTTATACCAAGGAAAAACAATCTGAGAAAAACATTTATTACAGGAAAGTTTATGGTTCTGAACACTGTGGGAGGTCACTGTGGGAGTTTTAGACTGAGCTCCTGCACCAGGCTCCCTCAGACCAGACCAGCCAAAATGGAGTCACTCATGCTAAATGCCACAAAATCAAACTGAAATTTTATGAAAGCAGACAGATTTCAAAACAGGCCACTTTTTCCCCCTAAAAACAAGAGATTCCAGTCTACCCAAGTTAGGATAATAAGGAAGTCCACTCTGCTTTAACACTTAAAAAAATAACCTGATGTTAACCAATCAGCTTCTTTTTTATTGTTATGTTTCCTTGTTCCCACCTTCCAAAACACTGTTCGAACACTGCCCAGTGCAACTCTCCAGGTATTTTGTAGAATGAAGGCTGCCTCCATTCAGAAATCAAAACTAAAAGCCAAGTACATCTATCACAAATTTGGTGCAATTTTACGTCTTTTGACATTAGAAATTTTACTTACAAAAGTGAAAATCTATAAGAAACCTAAATATCCCACAAAAGAATTCTAACTTTAAAAACTCTATAGATCCACCAGGCACGGTGATGCACACCTGAAATCCCAACATTTTGGGAGGCCAAGGCAGGTGGATCACCTGAGGTCAGGAGTTTGAGACCAGCCTGGCCAACATGGTGAAACCTCATCTCTACCGAAAATACAAAATTAGCCAGGCATGGTGGTGGTCGCCTATAATCCCTGCTACTTGGGAGGCTAAGGCAGGAGAATCGCTTGAACCTGGGAGGCAGAGGTTGAAGTGAGCCAAGATGGCACCACTGCCCTCCAGCCTGAGCCACAGAGCAAGACTCCATCTCAAAAAAAATAAAATAAAATAAAATCATAAAAAAATTATATAGATCTACAGAAGAAAATATTACATAATTACTCAAAATTGTGTCATAGAAGAATGTTTGATGACATGCACAAGGTTTACAATATATTGTTAAGGGTGGAAAACAGAAACCCACATATCTAATCCTTATTTATTTAAAAGGAATTAATTATACACATATAAAAAATGAGTAAATGGATAATAAAATGCTTTTTCTAGGTAATGGGATTAGGAGATTTTGATTTTCTTTGTGTTTTTCTAAATTTTTCTTTGTTTTTGATGAATGCATGCTACTTTAGGGATCCAGTGACTTTTGAATAAAGGGCAAAGAGAGATTGAGATTGATTCATGACATTTCTAAAACTGCGTTGGCTCCTTGGGCTGAGGGCAGACCTGTCGTCAAGGCAGGTTTCTGTGCAATCAATTCTGAGGCCAGGTCTATATCCCTAGAAAACTGAGGATTGAGGCAACTACTTGGTTAATTCAGGCAGCAGAGAGAAAGAGAAAGAGAGAGAAAAAAGGGAGGAAGGGAGAAGAAACCCCTGCTGCTTTCTGCCTGGAGAAGACTGGAATTTGCTTAATAAATGTACTCTTTATTCTAGTTATTTTAGTTTTTCTATGCAACCATGTCCATTTGAATGTATCTACTCCCTGTCAAATAAAAGCCAATCCCAGTGTTTACTGTACCCAGAAGTTTCTTTGAACCACCCTGAGTGCTGCCAGAGAAAAGCCAATCTGTGTTGCCAAACTGGAGAGTCAGGGCAGAACCCCGGTTCCCCCTCCTGCCCAGTACAGCCACACAATTCACCCACCAGAACTCACCCCACACAAAGATGAGCGATCACACACATGCATTCCTGGCTTTTAGAGGCCCAGGCTCTGAATCAACATGCCCATTCTTTGGGTTTAGCCACCAGAGGTGACTGTCATCCACCCACCTGTCCAGCCACCCTGCCAAGGTCACCGTTGACTCTCTGTTTTTAAATTCAAGATTCATTTCTAGATCCTCTTATTTGACCTACCAGTAGCATTTTACATGAAATTTTTTTTTTAACTGAGTATCTCTCTGTCTCCAGGCTGGAGAGCAGTGGTGCCAGCTTGGCTCACGCAGCCTCCACCTCCGGGGTTCAAGTGATTCTCATGCCTCAGCTTCCCTAGTAACTGAGACCACAGGTGCACACCACCACACTCAGCTGATATTTGTATTTTTAGTAGAGACAGGGTTTCACTATGTTGTCCAAGCTGGTCTCAAACTCCTGACCTCAAGTGATTGGCCTGCCTTGGCCTCCCAAAGTGCTGGGATTACAGATGTGAGCCACTGCACCTGGCCTCACATTTTACATGGATTTTATTCCCTCTTTCTTTATACACTTCCTTCACTTGGTTTCCAGGACACCCGTAGCCATCTCTGCTCTGCTCTTCTCTGGAGTCTCCTATACTGATTCTCCAAATCTTTTTTTTTCTCTGACAGTTTTATTTTGAAATTTTCAAACTATAGGAAAATCGAAAGACCAGGGCGATGAATACCCACTCGTATATCCCTCACCTAACTATGCACCTAGCCATTCACCAGCTATTGCCATTTCACCACATTTGTTCTCTCTCCACGTGTAGTAGTTGAGCCATTTGAAAGTTGCATATGCCACGACTTTCAACAAAACCACGCTACTACTATTACATCTAAGGAAATTAACCTTAATATGATATCATCTAATATCTATTCAAATTTCTCCAATTGGCCCAAAAGTCTTTGTTTCTTGCAGCCTCTTTTTAGCCAGTATCCAATACAGGTTCACAAAATGTACTTGGTGGTAATGACTCTGGTTTCTTTTTATCCAGACCAGCTCAGCACACTTAAAAATAAATAAATAAACAGCATTGAACTTTTTTGCAGAGTTCAGAAGAGTTGGTTTGTGAATGTCTCCTAACCCCTGATCTCCTAACTTTTGGGCTGCCTGAGAATTTGGTTTTGGACTTCTTTTCTTCTTTATTTATACTCACCGTCTTGTTGATCTCATCTGGAATAATGGCTTTAAATAACGTCCACATGCCACAACTCTCAAATATGTATTCTCAGCCTAGGTCTGTCTCCTGAATGCCTGGCTCTAAGTATTGATGGCTATCTCTACCTGATATTTCATAATAAGCTCAAATTTTAAAACTGAACATTTGGTCTTCCCAAAACTTCTTCTGCCTGTAGCCTTTTCCTTCTCAACTGATAGCAACTCCACCTTGCCATTTGCTCAAGCCAAAAAACTTAGAATCATCCTTGACTCACCACTGTGTCTTACTATCTACGTCCAATCTGTCTGGAAACACTGTTCCCTCACCCTTCCGAATGCACTCTGAATCTGACCACTTTTCACCACCTCCATTGCTTGCACCTGGGTCTGCTGTCTAGCTCATTGCAATGGCCTCTGAACAAGTCTCCCTCCTTCCACCTGTTCTCCTGTAACCTTTTCTAACACAGAAACCAAGGAGGCCTTTCACGATCTTAAGTCACATTTTATGTCATATACTCTTCTACTCAACACCTTCCCATGTTCTCAGTTTGCCTCCAAAGTAAAAGCCAAAGATCTTCACTAGCCTATCAAGGTCCCCTTACCTCTCCGACCTCAACTTCTCTACTCCCCTCCCCTTTTCCCCTCATTCAGGCCACTCCATCTATTCTCAGCACACTGATTCTCAAACATACCAAGTGTAAGCCCACCTTTGGACCTTGCACACTCCCTCCAGACACCCTCATGGCTCCTTCCTCCACCTCCCTTGGTCCTTGCTCAAGCAGCAACTTCTCAAAGAGAACTATTCCTGACATTTCTTCTTAAAATTGCAATTGCTCACCTGTGTGCAACACACATGCATAGCACACACACATCCCTGATCCCCCTTACCCCTTATCTTATATTACCTTCTAACATTCTATGCAATTTACCCATGTGTTCTATTTCTTGTTTATTTCTTGTCCCTCCCTCCCCAGTGTAAGCTCCTAAGGCAGAAATCAAGCTGACCTAAGCAAAGACCTGAAGGACCTATGAGGACATCTGGCAGAAGAGGCAATGCTATGGGTAAGGAATTACACAAACACATGAAAAATGTCCACAGAAAGCACACCACCTGGTAAGCGCAGAATGAGTACTAGCTATTACTATTTAGTCCACCCCTTCCTTCAAAACGGAAAAGCAATGCTGAGAATTTTAATGAATGGTTTATAATTAAACCAACCATATTTATTTAAAGCTACTTGGCATAAAGGTACTAGGTTAGAGGGCAGGGCAGGGTAAGAATGACAAAAGTTGATACCCCACAGACACCTAAGCCATGCCCAGGAGACCCAGGGAGGAATGTGGCATTCCCAGCAGAACAGAAGCCCTGACCCTTCACTTCGAAGAATGTGCTGTCAACCACATTATTCAATCTCTCTGGCCCTGTCCGTAAAAACCAAGGGGATGGTTGATAATGCCTAGAGTTGGGTAAATTAACAGCAAAATATTAGCTTTTGATAAAGAGTCCCTCCTGGAATAAGACAGAAAATAACAATTACTGTTAGGACTGGCAGCTTTATTCTCTGCATAAACTTGGTTTGACACTCTCTCCTGTGTATTTTAACAAACAGAATTTCAGCTTCTCCCCCCAACCACCTTTATTTCCAGACTCTCAGAGGGATCAAAAGGAAAAAGAAAGTAAAATTTTGAAGATGTGGCAATTTGACAGTCGGCATGACGGATGAGAGTCAAACGTTCTATAACTTTTTCTTATAATTTCTGTTCTGCAGTCTCTCAAATTGCTAGGACGCAGGAATGGAGAATGAATTAGCAGCTTCTTTTAGGGTAAATGAATTAGCAGCTTATTTTAAGGTAAAAACCTTCTATCCTCCACCCTACCCCAAGCATGCCCAGGGCCTTCTGGCCACAGCTCCATTCCGACCCTGCTCCAAGCAGGCAAGGCAGCCTGTAGCATCCAGGCACTGGAGGGAGGAATCCTGCCAAAGGAAGCTGAATGAGCAGCTCTAGTACAGTGAGAGCCTTCCGGGCTTAATTCTCTTATGCAAAGTGGACCAGCTCAAAATAAGATCTTCCCTGGGTCACTTTTAAATGACCCATCCTGCTCTCTAATACTTCTACCCAGCGTCAGACTGTCTGGGGAGGAGGTAGAAGGGGAAGCACACTTGGTTATCAGGATAATTTATCTACATGGCACCAAACGCCAGTATGCCGCTGTGCCTGCCTGCTCCATCTTTGTCCATGTAGTTGTTCCCTGCTGCACTCCCCCTCCTGCCACTGCTATGCATGTTTGGAGAGTGGACACTGGGGAAAGAGTAATGGACTGTATTGCAGCAGCTCCCCCAGCCCTGGGCTTGCCTTCCACTCCCCCTGCGCAGTAACACGCATGTCCTTCTCCTGTGTTTTGAGGGAAGCGTCTACAAGTTCCCTGCGCCTGGGGGATCTCAGGAGAGTTTCCACTTTCCCTGGCATCTTTTTCCTGGCATTCTTCCAGGATTAAGGAACATGGAAGCCTGTTGCCATATTACAAATTAAGTTCCTTCTATGCAAGGCACCCTCCAGGGCTGGGTGCTCCCACAGATGGCTAGGGACATAGTCTGATGGTTGTTGCCTCAGGAGGCAATAGACTGTCAGACTGTGAGTGCCTTAGGACTCAAAGAGTGCTGTGCATCAACGATAGACCGGATAAAGAAAATGTGGCACATATACACCATGGAATACTATGTAGCCATAAAAAAGAATGAGTTCATGTCCTTTGCAGGGACATGGATGAAGCTGGAGGCCATCATTCTCAGCAAACCAACACAGGAACAAAAAACCAAACACTGTATGTTCTCACTCATAAGTGGGAGTTGAACAATGAGAACACATGGACACAGGGAGGGGAACATCCCAGGGAGGGGAACATCACACCCGGGGACTTGTCACAGGATTGGGGCAAGGGGAGGGAGAGCATTAAGACAAATACCTAATGTATTTGGGGCCTAAAACCTAGATGATGGGTTGATAGATGCAGCAAATTACCGCGGTACACCTATACCTATGTAACAAACCTGCACGTTCTGCACATGTATCCCAGAACTCAAAGTAAAATAAAAATAAAAAGCGCTGTGCAGAGGCAAAATACTCAGAAGGATGGCGTGGCACCTCATTTACACCTCCCTTCAGTCATGAGCTCCAGAAGCTGGGATGGATGATATTTAATTAGGAAACCCACTTCACAGCTGCTCCTAACACTTGGAACTGCTTCCAGTTTGGCCTGACCCATCTCACCTTAGCAGGTGTCTCCTTTTCCTAAAGAGTGTGCTTAAAAGGTCTGTTAAAAGGTAAACTCATGGCCAGGTGCGGTGGCTAACGCCTATAATCCCAGCACTTTGGGAGGCCAAGGAGAGCGAAACACAAGGTTAGGAGTTCGAGACACAGCCTGCCAACATGGTGAAACTATTAAATAGATCGTAGTAGACCATCTCTACTAAACATGCAAAATATTAACTGGGCGTAGTGGTGGATGCCTGTAATCCCAGCTACTCAGGAGGCTGAGGCAGGAGAATTGGTTGAACCCGGGAGGTTCAAATGCCTTAGGACTCAAAGAGTGCTGTGAGCCGCAGATCACGCCACTGCACTCCAGCCTGGGCAACAGAGTGAGACTCCGTCTCAAAAGTTAAACTCATAAGCACAACTAGTTTATCTGTATTATACCCAAAGAAAGCACTTTTAATTCGAAAAACAGTTTCAGAAGCCTGGGCTGGCTCTAACAGGCCACGGGCCCCTGGAGGGTGAATTCAGGAACAACTCTTGGGAACATGCAATTATGTTGAAGAAAGAAATCAACAAGAGTTTTTGTTTGTTTGTTTAAATGGTTTTTTTTGGGGGGGGAGGGTAGAAAGATTTCATTTAGAATGTTGTTCACTGCAGACACTGTGGACACCTCCCACACATACAGTCAGAGGAGGGGTGGGTGGCCCTATATTCAGTGGGCGCAAGGAGAGGTGTTGACATATTTTACATTTGTAGAGGATTAACAGTAACGATACTAGAAATTCATTTACAGCAGTGTGCAGGTTGGTAACTTCTTATGGAAGGTGAAACTTGGAGCTCTGTGTTCAGCCCTGGGATGCCTGAGTAGCAGACCTGTCACGTCCTCCTCCCTAGGTGAGCAGCTGGCCAGTGGCTATAAACAAGTTAAGGGACTCCGAGTCTCAACATCCCATCCCTGGAATGGAGAGAATGACGTCTGCCCTGCTTATCTGGATGGGACATCGATGAGATCATAGAAGCCCAAGCTGAGCCGAGAAAAAAGGGTCTGTCTGACCTTCAGGTCAGCATTGTGTGTGCAACTCCCCTCGCGGGGTCTGGGGACGTAGCCACGTGTTCCATCGCACCCCAGGCTTTGGGGATATTGTAGGGCCCAGCAAGACCGTGACTGCCAGTTTATTAAAAGAGCAACTGCCATCCCACCTCGCAGTGGGACAGAGAGCAGTAGCCGGGACCGGCAGGGAACCGCCACCTGGAAATAGGCAGCTCTGGGCGGCGCTGATCTGGGACTCTGTGGACCTACCACCCCTCACCACACACACACACACACACACACCCGCGCACACACATGCACGCACGTACACGCACGCAAGCGCACACATACACGCACGCACACTCACGCGCGCGCACACGAATGCACATACGCACACGAGCTCACCACATGCACGTACACACGCATATACGTACACACACGCACACACGCGCACACATGCACATACACACATACATGCACGCACGCACCACCTCCGGGCCTCGAGTTTATTTTTCCAGGGGCTGGCGGGAACTCCGCTCCCGCGGCGGGCGGCGGCGCTGGAATGTTAATTGAAAAGGAGCTGCAGAGCGCGGCGCAGATAAGCGTCGCCCAGCAGCCTCCCGGCCTGCGTCTCCCCAGTCCGCGATCCGGGAAGGCCCCGCCGCCCCTCGGGCCGCTGAGGGTTTTCTTTTCCACGCTGGAGGAGTGGAACGCGCGCAGAGGCGACTCGGCTCCCGCGACCCCAGGAGTCACCACCCACGCTCTGTCCCAGAACTAAATGGCCTGCGACACCCAAAGCCGAGAAGCTAAGAAGCGGGCTGGGGGAAGGTGACGCGGAGAAATGGAGAAGCCCACACGGCAGATTTTTATTTTCTTTAACTGGTTGGTTTTTCTAAACATTTAATACAAGAAATCTCTTGGCCCACTTCGCTTTACGCTCCACCCATGCTCTTCCACTAACCCTGAGAGTTTTGCACTGATTTTCGGGGTTCGCAGGGAGCACCTCGGAAAGGGATGGCCCCAGCATAGCAATTTAGGAAACGATCGTATCAGATCCTTAATTCACACAATATACTCGAACGTCAACAAAGAAATTATAACAAATACTAGAAGAAAATTAGGATGAATTCCTTTTTAACCTCAGTGTAGGAAAAGGTCTTCTCCCCATGACTCAAATCAAGAAGCAAGGAAAGATAACACAAATGATTACATTTTTAAAATACATGGTAAAAAGCACTATAAAAGAAGTCAAAAGGCAACTGTCAAACAGGAAGAAAGTATTTGCAACATATAGCACACATAACCAAAGTAACTGATATTGAGAAAACTTAAAAAGTGAAATTGGGAGACAGATACAATTTACATTTCTGTATATATGTATTTAGATTTATGTTTTTTATTTTTATGTATGTTATAAATGTATATGTATAGATACATATACATATGTATATATCCCTTAAACATAGAAAAAATGTTCCACCTCCCTTATAATTAGAGAAATGCAAATGAAAAATGACACTGAGATACCGTTTCTCACCTATCAAATTTGTGAAAATTAAGAGATACGATCATGCATTCTGTTGCTCAGGGTACCTGGGAAGCAGGCACTCCCATACAATGCTCGTGAAATGCAAACCTGTAGAACCTTTCTGGAGAGGAGAACACCTACAAAATATTATATATGCATTTATGTTTCACCTACGGTCCCATTTCTTAGAATCTACTCCGAAGACATGCCTCTAACAACATAAAACACATATAAACTCATGATTGTTATTGTAAAGTACTGGAAAACTCTAAATACTCATTCATAGAACAGTGGTTGAATAAACTTCGGTACATTCATGTAATGGAGTACTAGGCAACTACAGAAAACAGTAGGGAAGACCTCTTTGAACCAATGAGGTGTGACTGCTGAGTATATTGTTAAGTGAAAAAAGCTAATGGCAAAAGAGTATCTTCAGGAATCAGTGAGAGCAGGGAACAGCCCCTGTTCTGGGGAGGGGCTTGTGCCGGCCCTGGGGCTTTGGGTGTGTGATTGACTGCAGGTGTGCTTGTCTTGTGGCAGCAGAAAAACAATGCACTAGTGGTCAACCTGTCTCTTAAATATGGTAATCAGATCAACATTATAGATTTGAATGATAAAAGTATCATTATAAATGAAAATGTTATCCTTCATCAAGTGGGTGAAATTAGGCACATTAATGCCAGGCCAGCACACAAAGGTGGGCTGGTGACATTCTACAATAAAAGCTTATTCAGTCTCCTGATAGACTGAATACTCCTGGAGGGTCCTGAAGTGTGTGCTATTTATCTTTGTGTGCTGAGTGCCTTGTAGATGGGGTGACCATATATCCTGGTTTACCCAGGACAGTTGTGGTTCGTCTATAATTGGCATACCATCTACTTAGTGTTAAAGGACACTTTCCTCTTTCCCAGTTAGGCCAGGTGCAATGGCTTACACCTGTAATCCCAACACTTTGGGAGACCACAGTGGGAAGATCACTTGAGGCCAGGAGTTCCAGATCAACCTAGTCAACAGAGCAAGACTCTGTCTCTAAAAAAAGTGTCCCAGTTTGTATGACAGATTCTATGATGACCTTTTCCATGTAATAGGCACTCTCAGAAAATATCTTCTGAATTGAATGGAATAATTTAGAACATAATGAAGTAATAGTTTTGCTGAAATTTTAAAATGTTGAACATATTTTTCTATGGAGTAAGTGTACTAACATGTACTGAGCAAACAGGTAGGGAGAAACATAAAAGGTGATGACCAAATAAATGCATTCATCTTAGTCTGTGAAAGAACACCATATGGGAAATCATGAGATAGATGTGGCCTCAAACAAATTTCGTAACCTTCCTTTCTCTTGGTTTTCTCATTTATAAACTAGAAGTCGTAACTGCTTTATACTATTGACTATACTTTGAGTTATTTTGAAAACCAGTGAAACGAGATGCAAATACACATTTTTAAAAAAGGAAACTATACAGGAAATAATCTAGGCCTGTTTGCCAAGTCGTTCCCAGTTATTTTTCAAATCATCATTTCTACTCTAGACGGAACTGAAGTGGGAGCAGGTCCACAGAAGTGCAGAGCAGTGGCCCCAGGACTGAGTGAGAAAACCTGAATTCTGATTTTCCTCTGCTATTCGACAGCTGTGTGATCTTGGACCATATGTAATCTCTGTGTTCTTTATCGGTAAAATAAAGATGACTAAGCCAAATCCATCATTTCAAAAAAAAAATGAGAATATTTACTGAGTCATTTTAAGAGGATTTACTTTATAATTACTTTAAAATTATTATTATGCACTCTGAAGTATAAGATTATGAAGCCCTATGCTAACAGCCATGAGTAGCAGGTGAGGAGGGAATCCCTTAGTTTTAGGAGTGAAAGAAACAAGAAATAAGGACTTTCGTTAAACATGGATACAAAGAGGTTCAATAAATAGTGTACAAATTCTGTCTGTGCAAGGTAACACGCTGCACGGGAATCATTTAAAATCTGTCTTCTATGCAAGAATGCAAGTTCAGATAGAGGGCTGAGACCCCTCATTTTCTCAGTATCACCAGGGCTTGGGCAGAGCTGGCACATGGTAGGCGCTTAAAACACTCTGTGGACCTGAGTGAAGCAAAGCGGATCAATCACACCCCTAGCACGACCGTCTCCATCTGACTCAAGAACAGAGGTGACCACGATGTCTCCATTCCTGAGCAAGGGACACATACACACCCCCCTCCCCGCACCACGCTGTTGGGGCTGCATGGAGTCCTGCCTGCGAGTCTTGGACTTCCCGGCTTTTCTGCTCTCGCAGCCCCTCCTAGTTTCTTCTCGGCTCTCCTGGGCCCCAAGCGCTTAGGCGAATGGCCCTTCGCTGGCGCCTCTGTTGTGCTGCGAGGCACCCGCTAACGCGCCTACAATTGACCGGGAGATTTGAGGTACTGGCTCCACTGTCGGCCGGCGAGCAGGTGGCTCTCGGTGCTCCCGGCGCTGAAGGGAGGAGGGAGGAGGGACGCCAGGCGCCTCCGAGAGGTGACCATGAGAGGGCGAGACCCAAGCGAGCAAAGAGCTGCGGGAGCTGAAACCAGAACGCAGGACTCTGCAAATTCCCGCCCCGTGGCGCCATGCCGCAGAAGGACGGCCTCGCTCCCTGCAGGGGTGGGAGCACTACAGGGACCCCTCTCCCCAGGTTTGCGCTGGGAGCGTGGAGCCTAAGCCGAAATGACCCTTTCCGTAACAAGGACTCGCTCCGCTGGAGACCCTGCTCTTGGAAAGCGGCGGGTCATTGCTCCGCAGACCTGGACTCCGGTCCGAGCGAGGCGTTTCCACCGCTCGAGAGGGGTTAGAAAGCATTTCCACCTCAAAAAGTCTCATTTGATCGTCCCAGCTAGCCAGCAAGGGCACGGCTGGGACCTAAGTTTAGAATTTGAACTCACGGCTTCTGACTCCAAGGCCCCCCCAAGACGTCCTTTCTCTACGATGTAGGTGGAGTGCCACTGTCCGCAGGGAGAATTCCACCAGGTGATAAAGTGCTGGCAGGTTTGTGCCTTAAGTTTGTTTCTACCCCGGCTTGCCTTACTTCCTGCCTCTAGCACTTGGAAGGCGAGAACCAGAGAGCTGTCAGTATCCCCTGGAGGGACGGGGTGGAGCTCGTACCGCGGAAATGCTCTAAGTTCAGGATCTCTCGTGGGTGTCCGGTGGCAACTGTAAATACCCATCGACCAGGCATTCGCCTGCACCTGCGGGGTAAGGGTATAATAATATTGTTTTTCTAGAAAGCCCTGGAATGGCATGTCTTATGAGCATTAAAATATTTGACTCATTGATGCTTCTTCTACACGTGTCCTGAGAAAATAATAAAAAATATTGACAAGGATGAAAATTAAAGGCACAGGAATAAAGCCTTATTTACAGTGATGGGGAAAAAGATAATATCTAAAATATAAATACAGTCTATTATGGTCTATCCATAACATGAAATATTAGATTGCTATTTTCAATTACATTTGTTTAAAAAATTCTAAATATGAACTAGGCATGATTGTGATGTAAATTTAAACATATACAAACTCACATATACCCTATGAGCTCATATATGCAAAAATAAAGAGAAGGTGCACGAAAATGTTGCCCCTGGATGGATATTTTCCTTTAACTTTTCTTCAGTTTTTCCAAGGTGCCCATGATTACTTTTATCAGAAAAATAAAATCCAAATAAATGTGTGGGTCATCACAAGATTTTGAGATCTCTAAGAGCAAAGGATGTCTATTTCAAAAAGAAAGAAAAGGTTTATTGTCTTGGTTTACAGGCTAGTCTGGTCCTGCAATTCGGGGAACGATCTGGGCCACCTCTCTGATCTGGTGAGAAAGAGAGAGAGAGAGAGAGAGAGAGAGAGAGAGAGAGAGAGAGAGAGAAAGCTGAAAACATTTGGGTATAGCTTTGATGTAAAGATCAAATGTTACCATGCATAAGAAATCATTACTTGGTAACTGAATGATCAGATTTGCTGAGATTTTGCATAAATCTTTGTATGCAATTTTGCACCCATTAGCCTGGGGAGATGAATTGGGTTTATCTGGATTTCAGGAGATAATAATATCCAAACAGCTATTGTAACATTGAATTCACATAAGAAGGTTTAAGAAGCATTTGAGGTCTGTGAGATGGCTCATACCTGTAATCCCAGCACTGTGGGAGGCTGAGGTGGGGAGGTGGGCACATTGCTTGAGCCCAGTAGTTCAAGACCAGCTTAAGCAACATGGTTAAATCGCATCTCTACAATAAATAAATGGCCAGGTTTAGTGGCATCTGTGGTCCCAGCTACTCAGAAAACTGAAGTGGGAGGATAAGTGAGCCCGGGCAGAGACTGCAGCCATGATCTGGCCACTGCACTCCTGCCTGGGAGACAGAGACAGACCCTGTCTCAAAAGAAGAAGGGAGGAGGAGGGGGAGGGGGAGGAGGAGGAGGAGGAGAAGGGGGCGGAGAGGAAGGAAGGAAGGAAAAAGAAAAAAAAATTGATCTGAAATCCCCAAAAGAACTCTAAAGAGATCTCACTGTGATTAATACACGGTTTTTAAACCTCCTTCGATTCTGTACTGACAATAAATCACGTTTCTTGATCCAGGCCCCCTGAGTAATAGCAGGGGCTGGATCTGTTGGCGCTATATCCCTGTTGGTAACCATTGTACCACACTGCCCTATTCACTCGGTGCCCACGGTATCCGAGGGCCTTTTCAGGAGATTTAGTGCGAGTCAAATCTTCCCAGCCCCCCGGCAGGCGCCGCGTTTATACACGCACACACGCTGGCACACTCCAGGCAATCCGCTTCAAGGAGATACAGGTGAGGAAGAGAAGGAACGTGGGGACGCCAAGGGCGACGGTAGACTCCCTCTGACCACTTTGCACGGGCCGCAGCGATGGCCTTCCCTTCTCCCCAACCATTCTCAAAACCCTCTAAAAGGCCGAGGGCTCCCTAGATGTAGCCCCCACACCCATTCCTCGGTCTTGGGGCTGAAACGCTGCTCCTGGGAAGTGGCAGGTCCAGACTCCGCAGACCTGGACTCGGTTCGAAGAGAGGTTTCCACCTCAATATAGGCGGTCCAGCCTCTGCGCTCGTAAGATCCCAGTGGGCATCTCAAATCCTGCGGGCCCCCAGCTGTCTCTGTCTTAGCTTTCCTCTGCCATAAGAATGCAGAGTTGAGCTAAGACCAGGCTGGATGGACCAGATCGGGTTGCACAAAAAGGACTCCACCCCCTATCCCCGCACGTCCACCAGGAGGGTCCCCATGGACCCTAGGTTGACCTCGGAAGCTCCCGCTAGTACCGTATTGACGAAGATCCGAGCCGCGCGCAGCTCTCTCTCTCCACGTTTTCTTGGCTTTTGAGAACCGTCAATAACCAAACCTCCCAGGAAGGCGACTGAGGACTGGAGAGGATTAGACGGGCGCGGGAAGAAAGCGCTGGGGGAGGATGGTGCAGGGTTAGCACGTGGTTTCTGCGAGAACCAATGAGGGGCTACGGTCTCGTCACCCAGCCCTGGACCCAGGCCCGCCAGGATGGCCCAGAGGAAGGCGCCGTCTGGGACGCTGGGCGTCTGTCCCAGAGCTTGGGTTTGTCTGCTGAGCCTGCAGCGACAGGACGGAAAGCTCGTGGTGCTGCGCCTCACCAGGACCAGGCACTCCTCGGCCCCGCCCCATCCGCCTTCGGGATGCTGCTGAGCCCGGTCACCTCCACCCCCTTCTCGGTCAAAGACATCCTGCGGCTGGAGCGCGAGCAGAGCGGCCCCGCGGCTTCTCCACACCCAGGGGTGCGGAAGAGCCCGGAAAACTTTCAGTACCTGAGAATGGACCCGGAGCCGCGAGGGTCAGAGGTTCACAACGCTGGTGGCGGCGGAGGTGACAGAAGGCAGGACGGATCTGAGCCTCCTGGGGGTCCCTGTGAGGCAGTCTTGGAGATGGACGCGGAACGAATTGGGGAGCCACGTGAGTAAGCTCTCAGGTCTTGTGTCCCACAGGGGGAATATGGGTTGGGTGGAAGGCGTGTGATCCGTGGTTGTGTGGGGAAAATGCGCCTCCTATCTCGTGGGTTCCAGACTCTCTCCCCATTTTCTCTCACCTGAGGAGTTCAAAAAAAAGGCCTCTGAACCCCATTCCCACCCTCTCCTGATAACCAGTGTGCTTCACATGGCCCTAACGAAATTAAGGCCCTGAATCTTAAGGATTCACTTTTCCGAAATCCGCTCCTCTGATTCCCACAAACGCATCGCTCCCACTCGCAGTCACAGTGCCCAGAACCTCCACCTTCTCACCTCCACAGCGAATTTAGCCGTGCCAGTCACCACCGCGCTTCCCTGTCATCACCCCGTTATCTCTCTATCCCTAAACTGTTTGCAAAAGAGTGTGGCCATCAAAGCAGTGGAACCCTCGTGGCTCTAATGCCACTCCTAACCGGGCCCTTTCTTGCGGGCGTGGCCAGGGACCCCCATTCCTCCTCATCGATTCTTCGTCTGGAAGACGGAAGCTGGGGACCGGATAGCATTCGATTCTCCCCAAGTGGAAGGCCCTGTTGGCGCAGGATTCTCCACGTCAGGGAGAATGTTAAAGGCCGCCAGGGTTTCCTGTGCCCTGGGACACAGCTCTGGTAGAGGTTCGTCGCCTGAATCCGAAGGCGCAACCACATGCCAGGCTGCGACGAGGCCCACGCACCTGTGTCCAGCAGCTGGTAGGGAAGGGGCTGGCGGGGAGCTGTGTTGCGTCGACCCAGAAGGCTTTGGCTGCAGAGGCCGGACAGTTGGAGGGATGAAAACGCCACCTTCCTCTCTCCAAACCTCAGCACCTCGCTTGGCCTTCTCAACACCCAGGCCCCAGGTAGTGTCCAGCAGGACAGGCCTCCTCTGCCAGACTGTGCATGACACCCTCATTAAAGGCACAAACTAATGAAATAAATCAAGGGGCTAGATCGGAATTATTCACTGGCTTGCAGGCCAGTTATTCACTAACTCCAGAAGCCGGAGAACATTATCTGCTGTGTCCGCCAAGAAGCTGATAGGTTTTCTGCAGCGGATTCTAAATTCTCTTGGCGCTGCGCAGCCAACTCGGCGATCACTTCGGCTCTGCCGACAAAGGATCACGTTCCTTCGACCACCGCAGTCGCCTCGCAGCCCCTGGTATTCGCAGCACCTTCCTCCTCCCCCTGGAAACCAAATCCCGGGCGTGTCTCTTCTGCTGCAGCACTGGACGCCGCTGAGGAGGGACCCAAGGCCAACTCCAGGAACTGAGCCCGGGGCCGCGGTGGCAATCCGGATGGGGAAGGCAGCTTTGGTGGGCTTCACGCCCTCCATCACAACCGTCCCACCTCGCCCTCGCGAACTCCAGGACTGTGACCAAGAGGGCGCAGAGTGCTGGTGTGTCCTGCAGTTCTGTGCAGCCCCAGCGCCTGCGTGGTCTGTGACTTTCAAATGGGGTCCTCCTTGCTCTGCAGCCTGGCTGAAGGTCAGTTGTTACCTTTCCTTGTGCTAAGAAAACAAACCCTCCTCAGGACTTTTCCTCTTTGCTAGGGGAGATGGCCTCAGTTTAACTGAGCACAGGCATCTCTGAAGGAAGTCATTCTTTCCTTAAACTTTAAATACCAAACAGCTCAATCCGCCAGGAGATCATGCCAGTGCCTTGGGTATTAGGAGTCTGCTTCCAATCGCACTGGCTCTAAATAGGCCTGTCCTTGTCCCCTCTTGCCATGAACTTGCACCCCCTCCATGCTCCTGGTTTGCTCCTGGCATGAGATTCCATGAAAACTCAGCGGTTCCTTTCTATCCACCCTTAGGGTCAAACGCGGCTTAAGCCCAGACAGGAGAGAGGTGAGAAGGGAGGAAAACACTGCATCTTGGTGGGCACAGTCTCAGCTGTAGGGGTCGCCCTGGGTGAAAGGAGGACTTCAGGGTGAAGCCCACACCACCTGCTTGCCAGAAAGATCCCAAAGGAGGGAGAGGCTACTTTTTAAGAAGCCAAATGTGGACCCCAACTTTATGCATCTCTCAAAGAGAACCTCAGTTTCCAAGCTTAGAGTCAGGAGCCAGGAAATTTTTTGTTTTCATCATATATTGTTAATTTGGATTAAAAGTATCATATCCAAGAAAGCTGGGATGCATCCCTGGTGCTGGTGGAGTACTTCATCACAAAGACAAGAGTGTGTGCAAAAGCGGGGTGAAGGCAGGAGACACTCGAGGCTCCTGCTCCTAGACTTGGAGCCGGGTTCCCTGCAGTGTGCTTGGGGCTGCAAAGGAAAATGAGGCAGATGGGAGCCTCCTGAGAGCCTGTCACAGAGTTTGCACCTTCTTGACACCCAGCCTTCTCTGTTTTTCTTTTCTTACTTCCTCTTCATCCTCTTCCTCCTCCTCTTCCCCTTCCTCTTTCTTCTCCTTCTTTCTCTACTTCCATGAAGGATCCAAAGTCTCCTCAATCTGATAGACACCCCCACTCACACTTGTTCCTCACAGCGAACGTTTACCAAACTGGACCACCATGCACACACATTCTAAGAAGCAAATGGAGCCGCCTTAACCCTTTATCCAGAGTTTACCTTTTTGAAAAGGACGCATACACCGGGGACCATGGGGCGTCACAATTTACGTTCCAGCAGTACCATATAAAAGTGGCAGAGCTTGGAGGGAAGGAACATTGAGACAGTCCTGGGACAGGGTTGGGGGGCAGTAGGAGGGAGGAGGAGGGCGCAGGGTGAAGCATGCCAGGAAGAGGAGCGTCTTGAAAACTAAGTAGGAACTGCTCAGGTGAGCCTTAGGCTGGGCGCTGATGTGTCCCTTCCTGTGCTTTTAGTGCTCGGCCTGAGCGCGGCCTCGCCCCTCGGCTGCGGGACCAGGGTGCCAGAGCGCGGCGTCGGCAACAGCGGCGACAGCGTGCGGGGTGGCCGCTCGGAGCAGCCCAAGGCGCGGCAGCGGCGGAAGCCGCGCGTGCTCTTCTCTCAGGCGCAGGTGCTGGCCCTGGAGCGGCGGTTCAAGCAGCAGCGGTACCTGTCAGCGCCCGAGCGCGAGCACCTGGCCAGCGCGCTGCAGCTCACGTCCACACAGGTCAAGATCTGGTTCCAGAACCGGCGCTACAAGTGCAAGAGACAGCGCCAGGACAAGTCGCTGGAACTGGCCGGCCACCCTCTAGCGCCGCGCCGGGTGGCGGTGCCGGTGCTGGTGCGCGATGGCAAGCCCTGCCTGGGCCCCGGGCCCGGCGCGCCCGCCTTCCCCAGCCCCTACGGCGCCGCGGTGTCGCCCTATTCCTGCTACGGAAGCTACACCGGAGCACCCTACGGCGCAGGCTACGGTGGCTGCTACGCGGGGGCGCCCTCGGGTCCTGCGCCACACACATCACTGACCAGCGCGGGCTTCGGATCCGGTGGCCCGAGTGCCACCCCGCAGGGACATCTGGCAGCCACGCTGCAGGGCGTCAGGGCCTGGTGAGGCGCCTCCGCTTGACTCTGCCCACCAGGGCCAGAAGCTCGGTGCCCTCCCCTCCGCCCGCAGGTCGCTACAAGGACGAGGGGACGCGGCGGTGGAGGGAAGCGTCTACCCAATGGCGCTTCTTTCCGGGGCGGTCTCTGGAACTGCGATTGGCACCAGAGTCACCCAGCTAAAGGCCCTGCCTAGGACGTCCTTCACCCAAAAGGCGACCCCTTCACCGGTCACCCACCAAGCAACACAGGGACCGAAGAAAACCGCGGCTGGCTGGCAGTTTAGGGTGTGGGAGCAGTACTGAGGCACGTGACCTTTGGGACTTCAACCCCAGGGGCCTGAGAGGCTCTTGAATGTGTACGCAGTGGCCGCGGGGCATTGCGGGTGAACGGAGATGGTGATCTAGCAGACCTATCAACCCCCAATTAATGACAGCAGGTGGGGGAAGAAAGAGAAGAGGACCAGAATGCGGGAAGGGGGCTGAAGAGCCGGGAACTTGAGGATCCGGGAGGTTCACGAAGAAGAACCTGCCTTGAGCCTCCTTCTGGAGGGTTTAAACATCCCCCCAAGGCTGCTCCTGTCGGGACTCCCTTAATCCAGAGGAATGCCCTTTTGTGGCCACAGTTGCTCTCGGTCCCTTTCACTATCATGCATTTTATCTCTTTGTACAGCACGGCATCTCCAATAAATACACTACATAAGTGTGTGTGTGTGGTTGCGTGTGTGTAGGCCGCTAGAACAGGTAGTTGCCATTACCTTGAAACAGTTTCGAATTAAAGTAAAAATGAAGCCCAGAAGTGCTGGGAAAACAAAACCGATTCAGTTCCGGAAGTCGCACTCCTCTCCCTCTTTGTAGGTTTTCTTTGGAGCATCAGCAGTTTTAAGTTCTGCGCCAGATAAAGAGATCTCCAAGTGCCCCCAAAGTCATAAAAAGATGAGTAGAAAGCCTGACCTTTAGGCTTTCTAAAATTGTGAAATTTTGACATCTTCACCCCCATATATCTGAGGTCATGCAAATTCAAGAATGAAAACGAACTCATTTTATTCATAGGGACATGGGATCAAATAGAAAATGTGTGTTTGGTGAGACAGATTTTATAGAAAATTTAGTAGGAAAATCTGACCTTTATTCCCCCTTGGATTGCATTCTTAGATAATGAAAACTCCAATTATTCATCCCGCAGGACTACTGACTTATGGAAGGTTAAATTCTATTTGATAAATTCCCATATTTAATTCCAATGTACTACCCCTGCATTTTCTCATTTCTGATACGCCCTGGTTGTTTTACTAAAGTGAGAAGCAGACTGCTTGGGGGTATGTAAACGATACCCAACTGCTGATAGCTTTCATCCCTTAAAGTGTATATGTTTAAGCTTAAAAAAAGGAGTCGTTAATTTTTTGCCATCATTTCTTACATTTTCTCTCCTTTGGGTTTTTACCACTTATCTCTTTTATTTATTTCTTTCTTTTTTTTTTTTTTTTTTTTTTTTTTTTTGAGACGGAGTCTCGCTCTTGTTACCCAGGCTGGAGTGCAATGGCGCGATCTCGGCTCATCGCAACCTCCGCCTCCTGGGTTCAGGCAATTCTCCTGCCTCAGCCTCCTGAGTAGCTGGGATTACAGGCACGCGCCACCGTGCCCAGCTAATTTTTTTATATTAATAGAGACGGGGTTTCACAATGTTGACCAGGATGGTCTCGATCTCTCGACCTCGTGATCCACCCGCCTCGGCCTCCCAAAGTGCTGGGATTACAGGCTTGAGCCACCGTGCCCGGCCTTCTTTCTTTTTTTAATTGAGCTAAGGTCTTGCTCTGTTGCCCAGGCTGGCATGTTGTAGTGGCATAGTATTATCATAGTTCACTGTAGCCTGCACCTCCCAGACTTGAACCATCTTCCCACCTCAGCCTTCCAAGAAGCAGGGACTACAGGTGCATGCCACCACACCCAGCTAATTTTTTTGATTTTGTACAGAGAGAGGGTCTCCCTATGATGCCCAGGCTGACTCAAGTGATTCTCCCACCTCAGCTTCTCAAAGTCTTGGGATTACAGGTGTGAGTCACCCAGCCCAGCCCTTATTTCTCCATGTTCACTGCTAATAAAAGTGTGTTCAGAAACACTTCACAGTATCTTTCTTCCCCTTCCCCTTCACCCCTGCCCCACCGATGGAGTCTTGTTCTGTTAGCCAGGTGGAGTGCAGTGGTGCAATCTCGGCTCACTGCAACCTCTGCCTCCCAGATTTAAGCAATTCTCCTGCCTCAGCCTCCTGAGTAGCTAGGATTACAGGCTTCTAACACCTTGCTCAGCTAATTTTTGTAGTTTTAGTAGAGATGGGGTTTCACCATGTTGTCCAGGCTGGTCTCGAACTCCTGACTTTGTGATCTGCCTGCCTCAGCCTCCCAAAGTGCTGAGATTACAGGCGTGAGCCACAGCGCCTGGCCCCCGACAATATCTTTCAATTATAACGTTGTGCCCCAGGATTAAAAAGTGATTATGCATATTTTAAATTTAGGAATATCAGTGAGTCAATTTGGTCAACAAAACTGAGGAAAAAAAAGTGGAGATTATACAGAAAATCTCCATCTTAAGAGAATTGTCATAGAGTGCTGCCACTCTTCTTTCACTTAGGAGGTCATTCCTTACAGGAGCAGCGGTCTCACCCTTAGACACTGGCCTTAGATCCATGACAGGTGAGTTTCAGCCCAATGCTGCCACTGAGTTATAATCTGTTCAGCCTTCAATGGTTAAGTGGGTTTTATTAAATGTTTCTATTATCAGATTCTAAAATGCTATATGTTAATTTTTTTAAAATCCTCTAGGTAAGATCTCTACCCCAAAAATATAAGTCACTGTAGTTTGGATTGAGAAGTACTTGGCACAGAGTAGGAAATTAATCAATGTTATTTCCTTTACCCTCTCACCCTCTTCTAACATAGAATAGTAACAGAAGAAGCAGTTACTAGATATGTGATGTTTCAAATAACCTTGTCTCTGGAGTTAGGGTGAGTGAAGGACTCCCACGCCTTCTCTACACCTCTGTGACCGCAGGAAGAGGTACAGGAAGATCAGGGTGGTTGGGTCAAGGCTCAGAGTGAAGGGGGAAAGAAAGAGGCTCAGTTTAATCATCAGTAACTCAGTCATTGCTGAACATTCCTGGTAGGGACACAAGAAAAAAAAATAAAATTTGGCTGCCGCTCTCAAGGAATGCATTTTCTAATTGGGAAAGCAAAGACCAACTCGAGGAAGGTATCTAAAAATACAAGGTGGTATATGCTGCATGTCAAATAGGACAGACATTAAGCTCACTCTAGAAAGAAAATCCGGCCCAAGCTGGGGTGCTTAGAGAAGGCTACATGGAGGATGGGGGGTTAATACTGGTGATTACCATGGGAATGACACTGTTTACTGGGAGAGGCTCCAAGAAAGCTCTAGGACTTTGGAATGGAGAAAAGAAATGAGTATATGCCAAAGCCGGAGCCATATTTTATAGTAGTTTGAGATACAATTCAAGCTAGCTCTAGAATAACTGCATTCAGTTGGCTGAAGGGGTGTGGGAGGCGGGAAGGGGTGTCAGTTACATGTACACCCAAGATCCTTTAGATGTTCCACTTGCCTGTCGCATTTTTTGTTATGCTTCCCAGATTGCTGTGGCATCTATATTTGGCTGGCAAAAAAAAAAAAAAAAACCCTGTAACAAAAACCTTGTCCATGTGCAATCCACGTGGCTTTTCCTTCAGACCGCAGCAAGGAAGTCTGAGATTCACAGGACAGCAAAGATTTCATTCCTAAAGGAGAGTGAAGGAAAGCTCTCTTCCCCCATCTCCCCACTCTCTGCCTGTCAAGATCACTTTAAAACGCATGGCTCTCCCAGCTCATCAAGCCCATCCCCAGCTGCCTGTCTTCCGTCTCCGTCTCGGTAATCTCTCCTCTGCACTGAAAGCTGCCCCTTTTTGTGTGTCTCTTACCGACAACTGCTTATCCTCTGCAGAGCTTTTACCAGGGAGCCGCTCTGTAAGCAATCAGCCTCTTATCTCCATCGCTCACTCCGGTCACCTCTTAATGTTCACAAGTTCCCCAAATGGGAAGTAATTGACCTCTAAACAAAACAAAAAAGCTCTCAGAGAGATAGCAGAGGTTCCTTTCCTGACTGTCCCAGGGCTAGGGGTCTCACCTAGGCCAGGTGGATAAGTCAATAAAGTTGCAGACTTCCTGGCTCCCTGTCTTTCCTTTCCCATCCCAGCCCACTCCAAGCCAGCTCCATCCTGATACCATCTGCAAGTCAGATGGAGTCTAATTCTAGATCACAGACTTGCCAGAGATTCCTGGTATTTATTTTTTGTAATGTTGTCATTGTTATGATTAACGTAATCATTATTATGATTTGAGGAAGGCATATTTAAATCTTTTAAAATTCCATTTGAAATGTGTTTACAACCCTCAATGTTTATACCAGCTCTTTATTATTTTATTGGCTCACCAACTGGCCCTTTTTATTTTTCACAAAACAAGGGAACTCTCAGGCTTAAAAGCTGTGCTCCTCCCTGCCCTTCCCCTGAAGAAGAGTCCAGAGACAGAGGAGGTAGAAAAACTTGAGTTCGGAGTTGTTTCATGCTAGTCCCAGTTCCACTGAGAACATGCTCTGTGACCTTGAGTAAGCCTCCTAACCTCTCTGGGCTTCATTCTCTCTCCACACCTATAAAATTGAGGAGATGGATCTCTGAGGCCGCTATTCTAATGTGGGGTGGCTCCCTATTGATTTCAGATGCTTTTAATTTTTTTAAATTATGATATAGATCATAGATCCAGAAGACTACATAAAACATACGCACAGTTTAAAGAATACCTGCAAAGTGAACACTGATGGAACTCCCGCTTAAAGCAAGAAATGTGGGATGCCAGCTCCCCAGCAGCCCTTCTTCCCACACCCCTCCCAGAATGCCATCCCTTTCCGCCTCCTCCCGCCAGAGGAGGTACCAGCTACTCTGACTTCTCTTTAATATTAATAAAGAGAATAATGAACAGGCTTCTCTTCATGGATTGACCAGGCTTCTCTCTTTGTATTTACCCATATGATCACAACTCTTAACAAATATGGTTTAATTTTGCCGGATTTTGAATGTTCTATAGGTAGAAAAATACTACATATATTCTTTTCCTTTTCCATTTTTTGTTTGTTTGTTTTTAGACAGGCTCTCACTCTGGTTGGAGTGCAGTGGTATAATCATAGCTCACTGCAGCCTTGAACTCCTGGGCTCAAGAGATCTTCCTGCCTCAGCCTCCCAGGTACCTGGGACTACAGGCACACACCACTGCTCCTGGCTAATTTTAAAAAAAATTTTTTGTGTGTGTAGAGACAGGGTCTGGCTATATTGCCCAGGCTGGTCTCAAACTCCTGGCATCAAACGATCCTCCTGCCTCAGCCTCCCAAAGTACTGGGATTACAGGCAGGAGCTACAGCACCCAGCTGTGCATGTATTCTTTCATGACTTGCTTCCTTTATTTAACTTGATGTTGTGAGATTTGTTCATACTGTCGTGTGCAGCTTCCGTTTGCTCATTTTCATTGCTACATTGTGTCCAATTGAATGCATGTACCTCAATGTATGTATTTTATTGAAAATGTAGGGAGTTTCCAAGTGCAGATTGTAACAGATTTGTGTTGGTGGTACCCTGTCTCACAGGTACAGCTGGATTCCATAGCTGGAATATGTCCTGGGCTGTCTTGCACTTCTGTGACTTGCTGGCAAGCATCCTTCCTCTGATAGATTTCTGTTTATATAACAAATAACAGCCTTGCACTGGCATACCCTTTGAACTATGGTATGATCGCGTTTGGTACTTACCATCCATGCAAGGTGGAATATATTACTACTCCCATCCATAGAGTAAGAGTCTGAGGGTCAGAAAGGTGACAGCAACACTGAGTTAGTGACAGAACTGGGAATAGACCCTGGGCTCTCTGTCCTCTGGCCCTGGGTTCCTTCCACTGAATTCTGCACAAGGAGTTCTCATCCTTATACAAATCAGGAGACTATTGAGTGACGCTTTCTTTCTGTGCTGAGTAAAAATTTATGAGAGGTAGGAGCCCTTTGGAAAGAAGAAGAGGGGAGAACTATGAAGCAAGATGCCAGAAAGGTGGGGAGGGAAGGGACAGATACAACTGCATCTTTCGACGCCAGTGGGTAAACAGCGTGTGGAGACCCTGGGCTTCTACATTCCCCTTGCCTAGGTCAGTCCACATTTTCCTCTGTGCTTTGAAGCCCTGGGGACACTGATTCAAGCTTTCAAATGGCCAGCTCTTCTGAGTGGGGAGCATTCAGCCCTGAATGTTTCTTCTCCTCAGTTCCACCTCCCCCCACAGTGGGAAGAGGACTTCGTGGGAAGCCGATCTGCCTTCCTCCCTGACCCTCTGTTTAGACTCGTCTAGCAACCCCCACACAATCCAAGAGAAAGATGTGGTCTTAGTGACATAGTCCAGATTCCACTGTAAGAAAAGCAAAGATATGCCCAGCAGCCCTGAGCACAGACCCCAGAGTGCTTCTGACTCTGTCCCCATGGGGCTGCCCTTGTAAGCTGCTCTCAGTTAAGCCTGCCTCCTTCCCTTCATGTCACAATGACTCCTGCTTCCTCCCATCGCCAGTCCAGTTTAATTGCCTGAAATCTGAGGGCACAGGATTGAAATCCTAAGCGAGGACTTCAGTGGTCCAAAGGAGATTCTTCCCTTGCACAGCTTCTGTATCCAGCCCATCCCAGAGTCCTCTGGTGCCTCGCCTGGATATTCCTGGGAGAGAGCCTGTCTTAATGCCCCAGTTGGGTCAGGTGCCTCTCGCATGTAGTCCTGGAGTACCCTGGATGTCTCCACAACAATTAAGTGACTCTCCAGGTCTGTTGTCCTATTTATTTATTTATTTATTTATTTATTTATTTATTTATTTATTGACACAAAGTTTTGCTCTTGTTGCCCAGGCTGGAGTGCAATGGCACGATCTCAGCTCACCACAACCTCTACCTCCCGGGTTCAAGTGATTCGCCTGCCTCAGCCTCCTGAGTAGCTGGGATTACAGGCATGTGCACCACATCTGGCTAATTTTGTATTTTTAGTAAAGACGGGGTCTCTCCATGTTGGTCAGGCTGTTCTTGAACTCCCAACTTCAAGTGATCCACCTGCCTTGGCCTCCTAAAGTGCTGGGATTACAGGCGTGAGCCACCATGCCCGGCCGTCTGTTGTTCTTTTTAAACAATCAGTTGTTTGTTCTTTTTAAGCAATCGATCTGCCCTGTGTATTTCCAACTTTCCCTGTGCCCAATATAGAGTAGGGGCCCCACACCATCTATTGATTGATCAAATGAGTGAATGACTGATGGTTGGCTTTTTTGTATGACCTCACAAAGACTTCATTAAACATTAGGGCTCTGAGCTGGTTCCTGAGCTGTCGGGTCCTCTAAAAGGGACCTAGCTCTTGGCAGGGATCATCTGACCCCTGATAACAGGGACCCTAAGAATTTCTGTCAGCCAGGATTTACGGCTGTGGAGAAAAAGAAAGTTCTTTGTTTGCTTCTTCCAACCATTCTCCTGTATATCAACTTAACTTCAATTAGCAAGTATAACGAACAAAGCATTGTGGGTGAATATAAGATCAGTATCATTAAAAAATATTTACAAGAGACCTATTACGTAGTGAAAAGTATTCTTCTATACACTGAGAAAAGGAAGCATAGAGAGCAAGAGAGACCTGTGGATGCAAAGAACATTTAGTCCTATTCTCAAGAAGATTATAAACTGGCAGGTGAGACAGCACCTCTACAGCTAATTAGACCACATAGAGAACTAGAAGAGGTGCATTATAAACATCGCACGGAAGCACACAGAAGGGAACTATTTATTAGGACTGTGGTCAATAATTCATTCTATTAATTGAATACCTACATTATGATGCCTGTCCAAAAGATGCTTATGATGGGAGACAGTCTGGCTGTCATCCAATGTCCGTTTTCCCTCTTTCCTCTTCAGTAATTGAACACCAGAGTTTTAGTTAAGCACACAGTCTCCTAGATAAGGATTATATTTTCCTTACTCTTTTTGCAGCGAGGGGTAGCCAATTAATTACACTCTAGCCAAAAGGATACAAGCAGATGTGAGGGAAGCACCCTCCACGACACAGCCTCCACTTTCCTTCTCTCCTGCTGCTGGCTGGAATACAGATGAGACGGCAAGAGCAGTAGCAGCTACCTTAGATTATGACAGAGCAACAAGATACAAGGCTAGGTCCCCAGGTTACCACCTCCCACCTGACCATGTGCAATTTCTCCTAACTGGCATCCCTGCCAAGCCATTCCTTTTTCTCTCCAAGCCACTCCCCATGCTTCTATAGGACTTTTTTTAAAGTATGTTTCTTGATGAAAAGACTTTCAATGTAGTCTTCATTCTTCAACCAGACACATAGAGCTTCAATAATCTATCTCTTCCCTACATTTCCAGTCTCGTTTCCTACCAAATTCGTCTGCATGCTTTCTGTTTGCAATCAGCAAACCTCTGGCTCTCCAAAACACATAAGGCATGTCTTCCTCTTTTGGTCTTTCATGACCAGTTCAATGTCACCCCTTAAGGAAGTCCTCTGAGCTACCCAGTCAAGGACTCCAGTCAGCGTGCTCCGAGCTGTCACAGCTCATGGCTTGTTCCCTGTTGTGGCACACGGTTCACCCTCAGATTGTAGTTGGCTGTTTCCCTAATTGCTCTCCAATAAAACTGTAAGCCACTTGATTGAAGAAATCAATTTTAGCCAATTTTCTTTATTTGTCTACATTTGTTGCCCAGGCTGGAGTGCAATGGCACGATCTCAGCTCACCACAACCTCTACCTCCCGGGTTCAAGTGATTCACCTGCCTCAGGCTACACTTGTACAAGTGTAGCATATGTAGAGAAAAGTATACAAATAATGCATCTATAGCCAGATAAAATTTCATAAAGTGAATTTCCCACATAATGGGGACCCAGATCATGAAACAGAATATGAATATCCTCCCCCACAGAAACTCTCTTGTACTCTTTTCACGGTCAGCACTGCCCAAAGGAAACTACTATCTTGACTTTTTCTTTTCTTCTGAGAAAGAGTCTTTCTCAGGAGTGCAGTGGCACAACCTCAGCTCACTGCAACCTCCGACTCCCTGGTTCAAGTGATTCTCCTGCCTGAGCCTCCCGAGTAGTTGGGACTATAGGCACACACCAGCATGCCCAGCTAATTTTTGTATTTTTAGTAGAGGCGGGGTTTCACCATGTTGGCCAGGATGATCTCGATCTCCTGACCTCGTGATCTGCCCACCTCGGCCTCCCAAAGTGCTGGGATTACAGCTGTGAGCCACCACACCTTGCCTATCTTGACTTTTAACATCATTTTGCCTATTTTTGAAACAGGCAAAAGTAAACATACGTTGAATAGTATGGTATATACTATTTTTGTCTGGTTTCCTTTGCTTTTAACATTATGTGTGTGAGTTTCATCCATGTTGTTGTGGGTGGCTGCAATTCATTCACTCCTATTGCTGTTTGGTTTTCACTGTATGAACATACCACAGTGGGTGTATCTATTCCACCATGGATGGGCATTTGGGCTGTTTCCAATTTGGAGTTACTCTCATCAATGCTGCTGTGAACATTCTTGTGCATGTCTTCTGGTGAACATATTAGCACATTTCTGTTGGGTATGTACTAGGTGTGGCAATTCTGAGTCATGGGATAGACATATGGCCAGGTTTCATAGCTCTATTTATCCGGGGAAGTCGTGTTAATTTACATTCCCGACAGGAATGTCTGAAAGCTCTGGCTGCTCCACATTCTCACCACCCCTAGTCAGTCATCTATTCACCTCTCCCTTCTTCCACTTCCTTGCCCAGAACAAGGCAATACCGACAGACAGTGAGAGTACCGTGAATATTTGTATAACAGCATATAGTTGAACCATTGGAGGAGCAGAGGGAGATAAAAATAATGAATGTGTAAACCCATACCAAGTGCTGAGTTCTTGACATGCTTTATAGTATTTAATCACCATAATCACTCTCTACACTCTACAGTCCAATGGACCCAATAAACTCCCAAATTAGCAAACTAAAGACAAGAGGGTTTAGGAAACTTGTGCAGAATCACCATCACTAAGGGTAGCAGTAGAAGCTGAACCTCCAAAGTCCACTTGCTTTCCATTACATTCTGTTGCACTCATTACAATCTGCTGCTCCTGTTCTTTAACTACTTAAACATACAGCTCTATTTGCTAATGATTCAGCACCCAGCATCTGCCTTCTGACTATTGTGGTGTTTTTTTGACCCTGCTGTTTTCATCCCAGCCTCAGAGGGAGTGACTCAGAGGGAAAGGGTCTAGCCCAAAGAGATGTTTCATAAGGCTAAGATCTCAGCGATGCCCACAGGGATCTGGTCTCTATCCCGGGATGTATGCATTCAGAATCTATAAACGACTCATTACACGAATATTGCTTAGAACGCCAAGAACGTCTGTGCTGAAGGTAACACCTGTGGACCAACCAGCAGCCATTGCTTGCAGAACTTAAACTGCCCACCAGGGGACACCATTGCCTCCAGTTTCCCACTCTGGGAAAGAGAAAATTCCTCCAAATTCCTTGGGACTCCACTTGAAGCCTTTGCATTTGACTTTGAGCAATGATTCAGGTTTCTTTTTTCAGGTCAAGCCCTTTACCTTCCCACTTGCATGTTGACAGCTGGGGATGAACAGGAGACATTGAATCAATAGATTAAGAGCTCCAGGGATAAAGCTGTTGTTGGCAATGGTTTCAGTGTGACAAGTATTAATGATAACATTGATGACGCTGGTGGTTATGAGATCAGTGGGATGCTTTACAATGCATTAATGTCCTCCATAAATACCATCTCATTTAATCACCATACAAGAAAGTATGATTCCCACATATCTGAAGAAACTAGGGAAACCGAGGGACTTAACCTAGGTCACCCAGCTTGTAAATGAGAGAGAGAACATAAACCCACTAATCCTGTTGACAAATCTTCTGTTCAGGGTTTATTTGTGTACATAAAATATAACTGTCTATTTTTAAGAAACTTAACTCTCTCTGAAGGGTTGGTAAAGCAAATATTGCTAACAGATTAGCCTGCAACCCTGCCGGCCTCCTCACCAGCGTCCAGGTTCTCGCTCAAACACACAGAAGGGAAAGTGATGGGATCACACTTCACACTGAACTGTTCCTGACTCAAAGCAGAAGTTTCCCTCTGAGTTGAAGACTCAGAGGGAAGACTGAGTCTTCTTCCTGAGTTGAAGACTGCTTGGAGAATCAACACCATGGAATCTAGGGGATTCTGGTCTCACTTTACCCTGACCAGTTTGGTGACAGACGGTAAGTTACTTCATCTCTCTAGGCTTCAACTTCATCTTAGGTAAGATGGAATGAGTTAAACCTCATCCATGAGACTCTTTGGGTTGAAAATGGCAGAGGCCCAACTCACACTTGCAATGAGCAAAAGAAAAAAAAAATCAGGGCAATGTCTTGGCCCACACAGCTGAATGGCAGAAAGGCGTAAGGTGGTGCTGCAGTTAAGGATGGCTGAAACCAGGGAATAGCAGAATCTCTTACCCACTGAATAAAAAAATCAGTGCCACTTTGAGGACTCCATGCTCTCCTACACTATGGAGTAAAATCCTCTTGACCTAAAAATAGCCATATCTTCAGGGCAGGGCCAAGGCTTCCATGGCGGGCCAGGCTGGCATACAGTGGCTGGCTTATTCTCAGGTCTGCAAGCTGTGGCAATTGGGCAGAGACACAGCAGGGCAGTAATAGAAGGACTTGGATCCACCCAGGAAGATTAAAATGAAGTTGATGTGCATGAAGTCCAGTCTATAACTACTAGCCTCCACATACACACACACATATACATACACACACTCCCACTGTTCTGAGGACCACTGGAGACACCAGATGCCCCCCAGCCTGCAGCATCCTCTGATAACTGCCTTAGGCTTTACTTTGACCTGATCCCCCTCTATGTACAAGATGTAGTGGGGAGCCCATAGACCAGACTGCCTTGGTTCTATACCACTCCCACAGAAGGCTCTGTTCTAGGGCTACCTGAGTCCATTCCCACTAAGCAGCTCCTCTCAAGCTCTAAGCCTCAACGCTTTAGGAACAGAGTCGCAGCCTTCAGGACGATCATATATCCAGAGGTAGGGAATCCAGGGTCCACCCAACAATACTATTAAAGCAGAAATTGATGCCTTTTCTTGCTTTTCAAGCACTCTCAGCTTCTAGGTTGGCTAGTGAAACTGTTGGCAAAGCTCTTCTGGGTGAGCTGATGGAAGTCCTGGCCTCCTCCATCTATCCTGATAGGGAATGTGACATGGCCCATCAGAGGCATCAGGGACACTGCTGGATGGAGCTCCCCAAGTCTGAGTTCATAGGCTGCTCAGACACTAAAGCAAGGACTTCACATACTTCGTCAATCCTCAGCACACTTCCATGTGACAGCCAACCCTTAGGCCTCCCACTTATCAGAAGGCTCGCTTAGGCCAGGAGAGGTTAAGTGTACATGCGCCTCACAGAGGGCAGAACTGGGATTTAAACTTGGCCTCTGAGAGCCTGAAGCCTGCTTGCCTCCTGGCATCCTCTCCTGCGTAGGTCCGCCTCCTTAAGCTCAGGCTCACTGCCCTGGGCCTCCTGACTCCGCTGCTGCCACCTGTCTTCAAATACTGCAACAGCACATGCTGTCCACTATGAGGTTGACACCTAGTATTTCCACCAACAGCGTCTTTCCAAAATGCAAATTTGGTGGTATTGCTTCTCTTTGCTCCAAATCTTTGCACAGCCCCCAAGTGGCATGTTGTGTGCAAACCCTTCCGTGTGGCAGTCCAGACTGCTTCCCTTCCCACACAGGCCCTATATCCTCCTTCTCTGCACGCACTCCAACCCTTTCAATGTGTCAAGCCCCATTTAAAAGCCTACCTCCTCCATGAAGCTTTCCGTCCTGAAGCCACTAGTCTCAGGGAGAGAGAGTTGAAGAGGCTCCTTGTCTAGTGGCTTTCAAACTAGGTTCTAAAAAATGACGAGGTTCCTCAGGATCTACACTGGGACAAACAAGTGCTGGGTGCGTTTGGCAGGGAGGGGTCATGAGCTCCTGGCCTCTGCTCGCTAGCAACAGATTCGCCTTTATCTGCCATGGATTTGGGATTTCTGTAACATTTCATCTGAAAAAGGTTCTGCTGCTAACATAATATATAATATTTTATGTATCACATATACATAATTATATTATTTACTATACAGTATATTCTATAATATAGTATTTCTATGTCACATATTATAAAAATATAATATATATTATCATATTGAATAATATATTGAATCATGTAATATAGTATTGAATATTATATTCAATATTCAATATTATATTATGTCCAATACTATACATTATACTATACAATACTATTACATAATACATATTTAGGAACAGAGTCCCAGCCTTCAGGATGATTATATATCCAGAGGTAGCAAATCCAGGATTCACCCAGCTATACCATTAAAGCAGAAATTGATTTCTTCAGACATACTTTCTCTTGCTTTTCAAGCACTTTCAGCTTCCAGGTTAGATAGTGAAACTGCTGGCAAATACTATATTACATCATACAGATAATATAATATAATATAATAATATACAGTATTGAAAATAATATATATTAATATATATAATATATTCTATATTATAATTTATAATATATTAATATAATATATTGTATATTGTAATTTATAATATAATATTAATATATGTTATATATTTGATATAATACAATATAGAACATATTATATTTAATATTATAGAAATTATAATATATTACTTTTATGATATAATTTGAATATGACACAGTAATGATAGCCTAACAAGCAGCATCCAGTCCAACCTTCTCATTCTACAAATTGGAAACTCCTACAGCACATGCTGTCCACTATGAATTTGACACCTGGTATATTCTACCCCTTGTAGATAAACTGTTTTTCCCTGTGTATGTCTGCCTTCCCAACTTGAATATAAATTCCTCATGGGCAAAGATGCGGTCTTATTTTTGGTTATCTCCAGGGCTAACAAGCTTAAGATATGTTTATTTATTATGACTATTCCATCGTTTGCTTCAGATATTTCTTTAAAGACATAATACAATGCAAATAGAGCTAAAGCCCTACCCCAATCCCTTCCTGCTCACTCCCTTCTCAAAGGTAACCACAACCCAAATGTTTGTGTGAACGGCATCTGTGAATGCACAGAAGAGTTAGCATGAATGCACAGAAAATGCATCCTATGCCGTGTGATTCATTGTTTCCTGAGTCCCCGTGCTTTACGTCAGTGGTTGTCTCTTTACCCTTTTGCAGCTGAAGTAATGTGGGAGGCAGGTGTGAGATGAAGGCTGCTTTTTCATATCTATCTTGTTTCCCAGTTGGACTCTAAGCTCCTTGAGGGCAGACAGCATGTTCTGCAACTTCTTGAAACCCCTCTTCCCAATTTAAATCACATGCTGACTCCAGGGACAACTCCTACTCATCCCTTAAGGATATGGCATTTCCTCCTTTGGAGAATCCGTGGTCAGGAGCAACGACAGCAGAAGGCAGCATCCCAGGTGATTAAACGCGCAGGATCCGGGGCCAGGTAGCGTGAATCTTGGCTTTGCTTTTTACTAGCTGAGTGGCTGCGACAAAGTTAGCCACCTTCTCCTGCCTTGGTTTCCTTTTCTATAAAATGGAGGTATAATGGCATACCCCGGCCCCTCGAGAGGGGAAGGGAGCCTGGATAAATATATGAATGGATGAAAGGCTCTGTCCATGCCCAAAGCATTTCGGGCATCAGGGCGCTGCTGCAGGCTGGTCTCGGGGTCTGCCCTTCCTTCTCCACATGCCTGGGGTGGCCATTTCCCTTATGAGCTGTGAAAACACCAGGAGCTTCTTGCCTGCCTCCCTCTCTGGGAGCAACAGGGAGGGGGCTTGCCTCAGGCCAGACAGGAACTCCTGGCTGAGCAAATTACTCCCCACCCAATGGTCCATGGCTGTGCTGTCCCAAATGATTTTCAGGAAAGTGTCCATCAGAGGAGCTGCAATCAGAGGTCCTGGGAGAAAGCCATTTTCCTTGTGAGGCAGCCTCTCCGGGCCCCCAGGTCCTGTTCAATCTCAAGGATCAGTAGAATCATTGGAGAGTCAAGCAGAGGCCTAGCCCCCAGCCCCTCAGCCCACAGGGATCCTGCACCACCCTGTGCCTGGAAATGGGCTCCATCACCTTCTCATATGATCATCCACCCAGAAGGCGTCATGTTGGGGCACCAGGAGGCTACGATAACCTGCTCCAGTTTATGGCGGGCACTGAGCGGCAGGGAGCAGCAGAGGGAAGGTCTCAAATTGCTTCTGGCAGGCAGTGCAGGGCAGGAAGGTCAGAGCCTCCTCCCCTAGACAAACAGCACCCGATGTATCTCCCAGGCAAGGGTCTCCGTTAAGCTGTTGAGCAGACCAGGCTCAGAAGGACCACGGCCACCCAGGAAGAGGGCAGGGAAACTTCTGCAGACTCAGCCCTGCAACCCCAGGGCTCTCCCGAAGACAGCAGCCATCGAGGCGGTGAGGAGAGGTGACCAGGACACCATTAGGAAAATACTCTTTGATTCCTATTGCCCAGTAAATCCTCCCTGGTGGCTTTTCTTGGGTCATAACATTGATGAGGGGTGTAATGAGGTTGAGCTATCATCTGCTGCAAACGTTTCCCAAACCTTCATGCCTTGGCCTTACAGAAAGGCCTGCAGGGAGAGCTGGCACACACAGCTACAGAGTGGTGAGGTCACATGTTTTTACAGCATCCTGGGATGGCGGGAAAGAGTGCTTTTGGCAGGTATGAGATAGGAAGCATGAATGGGTATGAGCGTGAGCTAAAGAGCACAGGAACACATGAGGTCCGGCGTCCCCGAAAGGAACGATGAATGGAGACCATTGCGTGAACCTATAGTGGCCTCTGACTCCTCCTCATAGAGCCCCCCCTCCCTCCCTGGCTGAGCCGCCCAGAGCCCTTGGACTCTCACTAAGGGAGAGGGGGTGTGCTGGGCCAGTAGCACAGGCATCACTTGAGAGTGTTAGAAGCACAATCTTAGGGTCCACCCAGATCTACTGAAACAAAACCAATTTTTTTTTTTTGGCTGGAGTGCAGTGACATGATTGCATCGCAACCTCTGCCTCCCAGGCTCAAGCGATCCTCCCACCTCAGCCTCCTGAGTAGCTGGGACTACTGGCACATACCACCACACCCAACGTAGTTTTTGTAGAGATGGGGTATCGCCATGTTGCCCAGGCTGATCTCAAGCGATCCACCTGCCTTGGCCTCCCAAAGTGCTGAGATTACAAGTGTGAGCCACCTCGACTGGCCTCAGAATCTACATTTTAATAACATCTTCAATGTGTGCAAGTGCTGCCCTAGCAGGCCAGAGTCCTGTCCTCACCGTCTCACCCGCCACCAAGCTAGTTCTCCTGTGTCCTGGGTTGGTCTTTTTATCCTCCCCTCTTGTGCCAGGTCTCTCATAACCTGCAGCTCTGCCCGCTGCCAACCACCAGCTGGAAAATAAAGGTCAGACTAATTCATGCCACTGTGTAAATGGTGGAGGATCTGTCAATGTGCTGCCAAACTCATATCACATTTTCATATTAACACATGACGATCATCTTAACCAAATGCCACGGGGAAAAATATAGGGCCCAGAGTAAGACCAGTGGGGAGGGGCTGCTGGGGAACCACTCAGGAAAGACAGTAGCCTGAGGATGGTGTCATTTGTTCCCAGTTCCATTCTTCAATGGCCCTGCCTATTAGGCTCACTTGGAAGAAGAAAAAAGAGAAGCGAGCCAGGAAATGAGGTCAACTAAGCTAGGAAGTTTGGAGAAGCCGTGGCAGATGGCTGCAACCCTCGGGAGGCCATCCACAGTCCTGGCTGCCTTCCTCATTCTAGGAAACTGACGCATACTTTCTCTTTCCCAGTGTCAACCCAAATAGCGAGACTCAGGCTGTTGAAGAGCCTGATCTGTTCTCAAAGCCATTTCTGAAAAGTCAGGTCAACAGGTGTTTATGGAACACCTGCTACGTGCCCAGTGCATGGGATGATGGGGAAGGTAGGGCTTTGGAGCCAGGACAACGTGCATTACAGATGAGAACCTGGGCATGTTACCTTCATGTCTGAGCTTCCTTCTCTGCACAAAACATTCCCCAGCGGGTTGTAGTGCTTACTGAATGTCTACGGTGAGCCTAGAGTGAGCACTCAGTGAGTGTCAGTCTTCTCTCCCCCATCCTGGTGTGGGCCAGGAAGAGGAGAAGCCGAAACGCAGCCTCGGGCCTCAATAAGGTTTACAAGAAAACTGGGGCTATGGTTTGAATGTATTCCCTCCAAAGTTCAGGTGTTGAAACTTCATGGCCAAGTTTCAGCACCTGAACTTTGGAGGGGATACATTCAAATGTATTAAGAGATGAGGCTTTAAGAGGTGATTCAGTCATGAGGGCTCCTCCCTCATAAATGGGATTAAGGCCCTTATCGAAACAGCCTCACGAAGGATTCAGCCTCTTGCCATGTGAGGACACAGCGTTCCTTCCCTCTGGAGCCTGCACCACCTTGGAAGCAGAGAGCAGCCCTCACCAGACAACGGAACCCACTGGCAACTTCATCATGGACTTCCCAGCCTCGAACTGCGAGAAAATAAATGTCTGCTCTTGATAAATTACCTAGTCTATGGTATTTTGTTATAGCAGCACAAACAGAATAAGACAACTGGTGAGCATCAGAAGATTAAATACTCTAAGGCAATATAAGAGTAAGTGTCCAAATGAACCGCAGAGCCATCAACGAAAGCTGGAGAGGGCTACAAAGTCTTTTGGGTGGAAATTGAACCAGTGAAGATAAATAAGAGACAGGAAATATACACACAGCTTGCAAAAAGGCCTAGGACTGATAGGACTGAGCATGACAGCAGTGGGAACTATGACAAACCAGAGAGTCGGGGAAAAGGTCAATAAGGAAGGGGAGAAAGGGCAGGGAAGCTGAGGATTGTGACTAACTATCCAGTCCTAAATCTGTGTAGCTGTCTGTTCGCCTAACCCAGTCCTTTCCATCAAAACCACAATAAAGTCTTCAGCCAGGCTTTCCCCTCACCCCCTCTATGTCCCAACGGACGCTGGGGCTTCCCTGCGTGGCCCTGCAGGTTGTGCCAGCTGCTTCTAGGGTCTGTGAGTATAAAACTTCCTTCTGGGTTGGGTTTATTACTGGTTCACGCCTGTAACCCCAGCACTTAGGGAGGCTGAGAAAGGGGGATCACTTGAGGTCAGGAGTTCAAGACCAGCCTAGCCAACATGGAGTACTAAAAATAAAAATAAAAAAAAATTAGCTGGGTGTGGTGGCATGTGCCTGTAACCTCCACTACTCAGGAGGCCGAGGCAGGAGAATCGCTTGAATCCAGGAGGTGCAACAGAGTGAAACTCTGTCTCAAAAAATGAAAATAAAAAACACCTTCTTCCTTCATGACAGTCACTTCTGTGTCTGTGTGTCTTACCATACTTAATTAAAACAAAACCCAGATGCATTTTCAAACACATATATAGGGGCCGAGTCTACAGGCTCTGGCTGTGCTTCCTAGCCTGGAGGGTAGCAGCGGAGGCAGGTGGAGTGGGAGGAAGGATGGAGGGTGATGCAGTGGAGACATCTACGGGCCTAGAGGTTTAGGGACTCAACTTTGATACAGTTCTGTCGTCTCTGCAAACTTGAGGCTCCCTCCCAGAAAAGCAAGACGTTTACTTAGATCATCCTGAGGTCCCTTCTAGCTCTTAGATGGTTTCTAAAACATGCAATGGAGTAATGTAAAAATGTTCACATGCAATATGAATTTGGGAGGAAAAAAGGATACAAAATTCTATTTATCTACCATCAAAGACAAAGACTGAAAGAAAATACACAAAGAAAACAGTTGAATGAAGGGATAGGATTATGGGTCTAAACAGATATTTCAACTTAAAAGGAAAAAAAGGATCCAAAGTTCACATCTGCACAGTCGAGGCCGAGCTGGTAGGACCTCCTTCATCACGGCTGCTCTTTTGCCAATGCCCCTATGTTAGTTTCTCACTGCTGCTGTGGCAAATCACCACAAAGTTAGTGGCTTAAAACAATGTACATTTATTATGCTGTACTTCTGGAGATCAGAAGCCCACACTGGCTTATTGGGCTAATATCAAGCTGTCATCAGGGCTGTGTTCTCTCTAGATGCTCTAGAAGAGAATCCACTTTTCTTTCCCTGTTGCCTGCATCGGTTGGCTCCTGGCCTCCATGCACCCTTAAAGCCAGCAAGGGCTAGCTGAGTCTTTCCCACAGTTGAGGTTTTTTTGGTTGTTCTTTTGTATTTTGAGATGGAGTCTTGCTCTGTTGCCCAGGCTGGAGTGCAGTGGCAGGATCTTGGCTCTTCACAACCTTCCTCTCCAGGGTTCAAGTGATTCTCCTGCCTCAGCCTCCCAAGTAGCAGGCATTACAGGTGCACACCACCATGCTCAGCTAAGTTCTGTATTTTTAGTAGAGACGACGTTTCACTATGTTGACCAGACTGGTCTTGAACTCCTGAACTCACAATCTGCCCATCTTGGCTTCCCAAAGTGCTGGGATTACAGGCATGAGCCACTGCACCCAGCACAGTTGAGTCTTTCTAGCCTTGCTTCAATTGTCACATCTCCTTGTCTGAGTCTGATTCTCCGGCCTCATACCTGTACTGATAAAGACCCCTGTGACTACAACAGGCCCACTTGGATAATCCAGAATAACCTTCCCATCTCAAGGTCAGCAGACCAGCAAACTTAATTCCATCTGCAGCATTAACTTTTGCTGTCTTTTTATATAGCATATTCACAGAATCTGGGGATTAGGGGTTGGCCATGATTGGGAGGGGGCATTGTTCTGGGCTGCAGCCCCTGAGTGTCCAGATTGCCTTGCACATTTTCACCCAGTTTAAGCTGCATAAACACAGCAAGGGGAGGAGGACGAGCCTTCTACTGTGATTTGCCTGGGGGTTCTTTGGCCCCTTAGGATCATTCTGCTAGCCAGTGAGATGCCTCATAACAACTGGAGCTGGACATTCAGCCAGCAAGCATTTGTGGAGCACCTTCTGTGTGTCAAAACTAAGCCAGACTTTAGGGATGGTACACATATGAGGAGGATACAGTCCCTTCTCAGGGAGCTCACAGTCTCATAAAGATGAGCATCCACAGCCCCAAATACAAAGCACAAGGGGAGGAAAGGTGCAGTGAGGTGAGGCTGAGGACCATGAGCTGGCCTCACTCACAGGCCTGAGGAGGGTGCAGTGGAGGAGGGCAGTCCAGGCTCAGCTCCAGCTTGACTGTTTTCTTTTTAAGTATCAATGAGTACAAGGAAATACACCCTGTTCCACTCTCCTCCTGTCCCTCTCCCAACCTACCTACTGTCTCTATCTCTCCATCTCACTGAGCAGAAATAACTACTCTATGGAAAAAAAGAATATATATGTGTATATCTTGTTCCTGATATATTCTGTATGTTAAAGTGTTCAAATGTAAAACATATAGATAACCTATAATGCTATGCAATGGGTTTACAATGTTATACAATGGGTTTAGTCTATAACATATTTTGCAGCTTGAACCAGTCTCCAACCAAATTGAATATATGTTCCCAAGTCAATACATTGTGTATGTGTGCATTTCTAGGACAACTCACCAAACACAGAATAGCTGTGTCAAAGTATATGCTCAGTTTTAATTTTGACAAATATGGCCAAGTTGCCATCCAAAAACAGTCATGCATCCTTAGGAACAAGAATATATTCTGAGAGATGCATTGTTAGGTAATTTCATTGTTATGCAAACACCATAGAGCTACTTACACAAACTTAGATGGATACAGTCTACTATACACCTAGGCTACATGGTATATGCCCTATTGCTCCTAGGCTACACACCTGTACAGCATGTTACTGTACTGAATACCACAGGCAAAGGTAACACAATGGTAAGAATTTGTGCATCTAAACATAAAAAGGTACAGTAAAAATACAGCATTATAACCTTATGGAACCACCATCATACATGCTGTCTGCCACTGACCAAACACCATGATGCAGTGCATGACTCTGTGAAAGCACCTGTTCGTCCACACTCTCACTGACACTGGACATTATCCATTTTTTAAACCTTTGTTCATCTGAAAGGTGGAAAAGGCTTGCCTTAATGTGATTCTGATTTGCCTTTCTTTAGTGATGAAGTGTAGTTAAAATATTTTTTTCACATGCTTGCTTGTGTTTTACATTTTTGAGCTGTCTGGAATTTATTTTGTCATAAGAATAGAACTTTATAATTTCCAAATGGCAGCACTTGTTATTAAATAATTCATACCCAGCTCTCAATTTTAAAAATGAAAAGAGGCCATCTCAACCTAAACCTCATACTATACACAAAAATTAATTCTGAATGAATCATGGATTTAAGAGTAAAGCATGAAACTTTTAGAAGATAACATGTGAGCAAATCTTCAGTATTAGGAGTAAGCAAAGAGTTCTTAGGCATGACACCAAAATCACAATTTGCAAAATTCAAAAATCATAAATTGATCTTCAGTGAAATTAAACTTTTGTTCCACTGAAGATCCTGTTAAAGGGATGAAAACACAAGCTACAGACTGGGAGATAATATTTGCAAACCATCTACCCAACAAAGACTTACATACAGCAATACATAAAGAACTATCACAACTCAATAATTAAAAAAAATATATATGTTATAACATGAGCAAAAGGCTTGAACAGGTATTTCACCAAAGAGGAAATACGGATAGTAAACAAGCACATGACAAGATATTCAACACCCCTAACCATTTGTGAAATGCAAATTTAAAAATTAAACCACAATAAGGCCAGGCGCAGTAGCTCACATATGTAGTCGTGGCACTTTGGGAGGTCGAGGGGGAAGTATTGTTTGAGTCCAAGGCTTTGAGACCAGCCTAGGCAACAAGGTGAAACCTCATCTTTACAAAAAATACAAAAATTAGCTGGACATGGTGGCATCCACCTGTAGTCCCAGCTATTCAGGAGGTTGAGGTGGGAGAATCTCTCGAGCCCAGGAGATCCAGGTTGCAGTGAGCCATGATTTCTCCACTGCACTCCAGCCTGGACAACAGAGCAAGATCCTGTCTCTAAATAAATAAATAAAATGAGGTCTGTAGTCTGGTTTAACTGTAATGTTCCAATGTAAATTTCCTGTTTTTTACATTGCCCTACAGTTGCATAAGATGTCATTGGAAGACACTGGAGGTATTATTTTTGCAACGTCCTATGAATCTACAATGATTCAAAAGAAAACTTTTTTAAAATGTTCTAATATAAAGAAACTCTGAAAAGATGACAGAAGAAAACCAGCTTTGCCAAAGCCTTTCCCATTGCACAGGTAGTTTTCTTCAGCAGTCACTTTATCAGCAATAATCTATTAACTTTCCTTCCCCCAGAGACACGACATACCATCCTTTCGAAAAGTTTCCAGTCGAATGGAAGGCGTCTTAGACCAGAACAGACTCAAAAGTTGCATTAAAAAAAATAGTTCAAAAGAAATCAGCCTACCCTTTTTCCAGATTACCAACTGTTACCATTTAACCCATTGGCTTTGTGGAGTGGGATCTATCAATCTGCATCCTTGTTTCAGAACCATTTGATGCAAGTTTCATAGAACTTGTGCCTTTGCTCCTACATACTTCAGTGTTTATTTCCTAAAAGTATTCTCTTATACACTGACAGTACAGTGTGCAACTTCAGTAAATTTAACATTAATTCAATACTTCCATCATCGGCCGAGGTTGCGACTCACACCTGTGGGGAGGCCAAGGCAGGAGAATCGCTTGAATCCACGAGATTGAGACTTCAATGAGCTATGATGGCATCACTGCTCTGCAGCCTGAGCGGCAGAGCAACACCCTATCTGTAAAAATGGAGGAGAAAAGAAAATACTTCCAGCATCTCTGTTCCACCTTCATCCGTTGTCACGGTACCATCCAGTCCAATCACAGTACTGGTTGGTCCAATTTGGCTAACCCATTGTTAAACCAATGGGTTAAATGTCAACAGTTGGTAATCTGGAAAAAGGGTATGCTGATGTTCTTTTGAACTATTTTTTGAATGCAGTTTTTGCATCTGTCCTGGTCTAAAATGCCTTCCATTCGTCTGGAAAGTTTTCAAAAGGAGGGTATGTCATGTGTCTGGGGCGGAAGGAAAGTAAATAGGTTATTGCGGATAAAGGAACCGCCAAGGGAAAGGCTTTGGCAAAGGTGATTTCTTTCTCTCAGGCTGGGATCAGGCTTCACCTACTTGTCATGCCTCTTTGAGACGGTAGATATTGCAGATCTGAGTTTACCACCATCTCTCTCAGAGAGAGAGCTCCCAGAACTCTCACGGTACTGTGCGGCGGCAGTGACTGCGCACTCACACCCTGCGATTGGCTCTGACGGTCCTGAAGAGCTAACTGGAGTGTTTGTCTTGGTCATCCCATCCCCAAGAGCGTCTCAACTTCTGTCGTGGGTGGGTGGGGCAGAGTCGTCCCGCTTTGGTGTGCGCTCCCTCCCAGCCTGGGAAAACGGCTCAGGGCGGAGGGAGGAGAGCTGGGAAAGGAGTGGGAATTGGGGAAGGAATCCCCTAGAAAGGAGTGGAGCCCTGCGGCGCCCAGGGCTCGCTGCTCTGCGGAGTCACCTGGAGCGCTGGGCGGCCAATCCGCGGCGCGGCCCGTCCCGTGGCCAATGGGAAGGCGGCGCGGCGCGCTCCCCGAGGCTATAAGTGCGCTGGGCGGCGGAAAGTGAAAGCGTTGCGAGCATTGCGGGCGCGGCGGGCGGGCACAGCTGGGCCGGAGTCAGGCCGGAGCCGGGCCGCCGGGATGCTCAGGGCTCCAGAGCCGCGGCCCCGGGAGGCGGAAGCGGAGGGGGCAGCGCCGCCAACCCCGTCCAAGCCGCTCACGTCCTTCCTCATCCAGGACATCCTGCGGGACGGCGCGCAGCGGCCAGGCGGCCACGGGGGCACCTCGCGACGGCGGGACCCGGAGCCGGAGCCGGAGCCGGAGGGAGGACGCAGAGGTGCCGGGGCGCAGAAGAACGACCTGAGCTCTGGGCCCCACGCCGCGCCGGAGACGGAGCCAGGTAAGCGGCAAGGCGGGGGCTGCCCGAAGCGGACCCCCTAGAGCTCGGGGTGCAGAGATGTGGGGCCCCGCGGCGACAGGCAGAGGGACCTCCCCGCCTCCCCCGCCACGCGTGCGCCCCGGGGATGAACCCTGAGCCCCAGCGTCAGGGCGGCGCAGGATTCTGACACCGCAGGGCTCGCCGGGCCGGATGCCCTCGGCTCCCCGGGGCTCAGAACCTGACGCGACCGCAGGGCAACCGCCCTCCATCGTCCCGGGAGCGGATCCCACCGCGCCACCCGCGATCGGCGCCAGCCCCACCGTAGTTACGAGAACTAATAATAACTTATTAATAGTGACAAAGCAGGGGTTGCCCAGCAAAGACCGTGTGCTTCCCAATCCTGTGGGCAGTAAAGCGGTACATTGGGGTTCCCTCCGGTGTCCAGGAGACAGAGTTCACTGATTTTCTTTCCTGACACTTCTGATGAGGCCACTGAACGGGGCGCCCCGTTCAGCGAAGAGGGCATTAAAGCCCTGAATGAGCCTGCCTCTGCCTCTCCCGAGGCACAAGCCCTCTCTTGCCCACCTATATCCTAACACTGGATGCCTTTTGGTCCTGCCTTTTTGGGTATTTGGTTCCTCGGCGTCTTCCCTGCCTCCCTCTCCCTCCTCTCCTCAGCACACAGATCCAGAATGCTCATTTAATTCTACCAGACAATAGGGACAAAGTTCAACCACGAAATGCCTCTAACTTTGGGTTCTTGCTGATTCTTAGAAAATGAATACCTAATAAACACATTTACCCACTCTTCCCTCCGGAGAGCTGCTTAGTCTGTCTTGTGAAAAAAGTGAAATGTATCCACGATGACAGTGGGCTGTTTGTTCACTCACTGAAGAGATAAGGGTGGATTGAATTCTGGTCTCTTCCCTGCTGACATGTTACTTTTGTCTTCCCTCCCTCCTTCCCTGCTTTCCTTTCCAGATAGGCACTTGGGGTCTTATCTGTTGGACTGTGAAAACACTTCAGGCGCCCTTCCAAGCCTCCCCCAAACCCCCAAGCAGCCGCAGAAGCGCTCCCGGGCTGCTTTCTCCCACACTCAGGTAATCGAGTTGGAGAGGAAGTTCAGCCATCAGAAATACCTGTCGGCCCCTGAACGTGCTCACCTGGCCAAGAACCTCAAGCTCACGGAGACCCAAGTGAAAATATGGTTCCAGAACAGACGCTATAAGACTAAGCGGAAGCAGCTCTCGGAGCTGGGAGACTTGGAGAAGCACTCCTCTTTGCCCGCCCTGAAAGAGGAGGCCTTCTCCCGGGCCTCCCTGGTCTCCGTGTATAACAGCTATCCTTACTACCCATACCTGTACTGTGTGGGCAGCTGGAGCCCAGCTTTTTGGTAATGCCAGCTCAGGTGACAACCACGTATGATCAAAAACTGCCTTCCCCGGGGTGTCTCGCGGAAAAGCACAAGGGGCCAAGCTCAGGGAGCGACAGGTGTGTGCACCAAAGCTGTTGGAGATTTGCGTGGCAATCTCAGATTCTTCACTGGTGGGACAATGAAAAAACAGATAGTGGCAGTTTTAATATCTCATTCATTCCCCCAGTGCATACTGTAGGTCATTTTTTGCTTCTGGCTACCTGTTTGAAGGGGAGAGAGGGAAAATCAAGTGCTATTTCCAGTTATATGATGTTGGATGAACTGTACACCTGAGGATTCTGTTCTACACCTCCATCCTCCTGTGTCACTGAGTATCAGCTCTGAAGGAGCAAACCTAAAGGGAGAAAGGACAACCAGGATGAGGACGTCACCAACTGAATTCAACTTAAGTCCAGAAGCCTCCTGTTGGCCAAGGTTCTCTCTGTCCCTGTAAAAGAGAGGGGCAAATAGAAGGTCTCCAAGAGAACGCCCTCATGCTCAGCACACATTTGCGTGGGAGAGGGAGACGGGTGGGAGGAGATGAAATACCAGCTTCTTCTTATTCCTTCCTATTCCTTTTAAAATGTTATGCCAACTTAAGTATTTACAGGATGGCCCAAATAGAACAAGACGCACTCACTGTGATTTTAAGACAAGCTGTATAAACAGAACTCCACTGCAAGTGGTGGGGCCTTGCCAGAGAATCTTCACATGTCCAAGACAGGGGCCTAAGGAGGGTCTTCACACTGCTGCTAGGGGCTGTTGCATTTTTTATTACCAGAAAGGCCTCTTCTCAACTTTTTTCCCCTGGGTTGGAGAATTTAGAATCAGTAGTTTCCTGGAGTTTTCAGTCTATCATATATACTAAATCCTGAGAGACAACATAATTCTTCCTTCCCTTCTTTTTAAATTTTTTGTTCCTTTTTCTGCAGCAATTACTCACTAACGGGCTTCATTTCAGTCCAGATTTTTAGTCTGGCTACACCTAACATATGCCTCGTTTATTTAGCCTGAGATCTGGTCTTTCTTTCTTTTTTTTCCCCCTCTCCCCAAACCTTTATCTGTCCTGAGTTTTAAAAGAAAAGCTGGGGAACAGATTCTGAATTGGCTAAAAGAGATGCATTTTTAAAACTAGTAACTCTTCTTTCCTTTAAAAATATACAGCATTAAATCCCAATCCTGTTTAAAGACCTGACAGCTTGAGAAGGTCACTGCTGCATTTATAGCATCTTCTGGTGGTTCTGTTGTTATGTTCGAAGTCTGACAATTCCTGGGAATTTTTGCATGCAGAGGAGGTAAGAGGTATTGGATTTTCATAGCGAAGGAAGAACACAGTGCAGAATGAAGGGCCAGGCTCACTGAGCTGTCCAGTGGAGGGCTCATGGGTGGGACATGGAAAAACAGGCAGCCTAGGCCTTGGGGAGCCCAGTCCACTGAGCAAGCAAGGGACTGAGCCTTTGGTATGAAAAGGCTAAGAAAAAGAAAACCTGTTTCAAAACACAAGAAACTGTCTAAACACTTTGGGGACTGTGTTTAATGCCTCTAATTGGTCCCCAATATGGGTGAACTAGACTTTAGAGAGAATGAGCAGAGAGCAAAGGAGAAATCTGGCTATCCTACCATTTTCATTCTGTTATCTCAGGTGACCTGGTAGAGGGGAGACATCAGAAAAAATAAAACAACAAAATAATTACTAACGAGGTACGCTATGCCTGGAAGTCTTGATTCCACTACTTAATTCTGTTTAGTGAGAAACCTTTCAATTTTCTTTTATTAAAAGGGCAAATTTACTGTTGATGGCAAAATTACCAACATAAGTTGACAGAAAGTTGGCCAATTTCACCCCATTTTCTGTGGTTTGGGATCCACATTGAAATGTTCAATGCCACATGCTGCCAACACCCACCAGAGTACTAGACAGCACAAAGGCAGGGTAGCTTTCTGCTTTGTACATTTCTTTAAAAATAAGTGTTTAGTGCTCAGTCCCTCTTGTACTCTCTCTCCCCTCCTCTGAATTTAATTATTTCAACTTGAGATTTGCAAGGATTACAGATTTCACTGTGATGTATATTGTGTTGCAAAAAAAGTATCTTGGTTTAACATCATTTGGTTTGTGAACCCACCTTGCTTTTTCCCCATTGGAACTTGTCATTAACCCATCTCTGAACTGGTAGAAAAACATTTGAAGAGCTAGTCTCTCCGTATCTAACAGGTGAACTGGATGGTTCTCAGAACCGGACAACCTGTTTCTGTCCTATTTAATAAATTAGTTTGGGTTCTCTACGTGCATAACAAACCCTGCTCCAAGCTGTAACATAAAAGTCTGTGACTTGAAGTTTAGTCAGCACCCCCACGAAACTTTATTTTTCCATGTATTTTTTTGCAACATATGAGTGTTTTGAAAATAAAGTACCCATGTCTTTATTAGATGTATCTGTGTGTGATTTTCAGCTTCCTAAAAACTACATGCTGCATAACTGAGATTTATAATTTATAATTTAAATTTATGTTTATAAATTTAAATTTATAATTACCATATCCTCTTGTCCTTGTCCTCCTGACACACCCATGCAGCCTGTGGTGATCAATAGCCTCAGCCTACCCAGTAGCTGGTGACGGCCATCCTTTTATAAAGGCACTGGCCTTCATTCCTGTTCAGTCATGAGGAGAGGAAGGCCTTTTCTCTCTTCAGTTTAATAATCAACTGCTCCACTATTCACAATAGCAAAATCGTGGGTTGAGCCTACATGCCCATTAACAGACCATCAGATTTTAAATGTGGTACATATACACCATGGAATACATATGCAGCCATCAAAAATAAATCACATCTTTTGCAGCAACATGGATGGAGCTAGAAGCCATTATCATAAGTGAAATGACTCAGAGACAGAAAGTCAGAAACTGCATGTTCTCATTGGAAATGGGAGCTAAATGACAGATGCCTATGGACATACCGAGTAGAGGAAGGACACTGGGGGCTCCAAAAGGTTGGAGGGTGGGAGGAGAGTGAGGGATGAAAATGGCTGATTGGGTACAGTGTTTACTATTCAGGCAATGGGTACTAAAAGCTCACACTTCACCACTGTGCGACAGATCCATGCAACACAGCTGCACTTGTACCCCCGAGTCTGTAACAATTTTAAAAAATTAAATAATCACCTACTCCAGCCAATGAATATCTTTCATATAAAAAAAGACAACCAAGTATTTTCTTACATTTCTTGAAGACCATAAAGGGAACACAGACCACAGCAATCGTCTTTAAAAATTCCCCTTTTGGCCAGGTGTGGTGGCTCACGTGTAATCCCAGCACTTTGTGAGACCAAGGTGACAGATCACCCGAGGTCAGGTGTTCAAGACCAGCCTGGCCAACATGTTAAAACCCTGTCTCCACTAAAAATATAAAAAGTAGTCGAGTGTGGTGGCGCACGCCTGTAATCCCACCTACTCCAGACGCTGAGACGGGAGAATCACTTGAACCTGGGAGGCAAAGGTTGCAGTGAGCCAAGTTCACGCCACTGTTCTCCAGCCTGGGCTACAGATTTAGACTCTCTCAAAAAAAAAAAAAAAAATCCCCTTTTAAATGTTCTGCTAGCCCCTCACACTATAACCCCCCTGGTTCCTGCATCTCTCAAAAAATGTACCTTCAACCAGAGTTGATAAAACTCTTACAAATGACGCCTTTGAATTGGAATCACAAGTATGAAAAATAGGTTTTATTAATGTGTTAAAATAAAACATAAACAACACAGCCTTCATCTCCCTGCACTTAAACCTTCATTAAATCCCACAAGAGGAGTATCCCATGCACCTGATTACCTTCAAGAATTGATGGTTTGTTCCTGCCTCCTTCAAGGAAATAGAAGCTTACAGAGTAACGTGCTTACTCTAAAGAAAATATATCATAATTTCAAACTTTGCTCTAATCCTTTAAGCACATGTACACACAGGTGGGGCTTCTCTTGGCATGCTCACATCGTAAGATTTAACTCTCTGCACAAATCGGTAGTCATCCTCCCGTCCCCGGGAAGGCCATGAGCTCTCAAATTACAGACGCTTGCAGCCAATTAACAGGTGTAGATTTTTTTTAACCATTTAAAAGTAACTAATCCAGGAAATTAAATAAAAATCTCTCATCCCTTAAGAAAGTCCTCTTCTACCTCCTCTTTTTGTCCCTTTTCCAACTTTCTTTCATTATCTCTGCTAATCTCACACCCCTCTTCTTCCAGCAACTTCCCTTAGTGTGCCATTCATCAATCCCCGCTAGCATGCCACATGTTCGTGGTATCTGGAATTTCTCTTCTATTTGTCTCTCAAGTTACTTCTGACGAAAGTGTCTAGAGCCACTGTAGCTTTGTCATCAGTGGATCCATTGGTTCTTCCCAAGCCTCCTCAGGAAGACCAACCATAGCTGTCAGAGGGGAAATGAATGTCAGACTCGTATCTAACAATGTCTCCCAACTAGCAAAGCAAATTACTGTTGGAGGGTGATGTTAATTTCACACATCTTAAAGCTGACCTTGAAGGAAACAGTGGCCATGATGAGAAATCACTTAGCTTAGGTGCCCAGGAAACAGGTCCAGTGATTGGGGAATTGCACACAGAAGCTTTCTTGAGAGTGTGCTCAGGACACACAACTGGGAGGAAGTGAGGAAGGTGGGGTTGAGGAGAAGGAGAACCTGACCTTTTTTTTTAATTGCATTTTAGGTTTTGGGGTACATGTGAAGAACATGTAAGATTGTTGCATAGGTACACACATGGCAGTGTGGTTTGCTGCCTCCTCCCCATCACCTATATCTGACATTTCTCCCCATGCTATCCCTCCCCAACTCCCCACCCCACACTGTCCCTCCCCTAGCTCCCCCCAACAGACCCCAGTGTGTGATGCTCTCCTCCCTGCGTCCATGTGTTCTCATTGTTCAACACTTGCCTATGAGTGAGAACATGGGGTGTCTGATTTTCTGTTCTTGTGTCGGTTTGCTGAGAATGATGGTTTCCAGTTTCATCCATGTCCCTACAAAGGACACTAACTCATTGTTTTTTATGGCTGTATAGTATTCCATGGTATATATGTGCCACATTTTCCCCGTCCAGTCTATCATTGATGGGCATTTGGGTTGGTTCCAAGTCTTTGCTATTGTAAACAGTGTCACGATGAACATTCATGTGCATGTGTCCTTATAATAGAACGATTTATAATCCTTTGGATATATACCAAGTAATGGGATTGCTGGGTCAAATGGAATTTCTATTTCTAGGTCCTTGAGGCATCACCACACTGTCTTCCACAATGGTTGAACTAATTTACACTCCCACCAACAGTGTAAAAGTGTTCCTATTGGAGAACCTGACTTTTAAGGCAGCTGCAACTGGGGCCTCACCCAATGCCTTAAGAAGCTCCAAAGCCACTGTGTCCCAAATTGAGGATGGTGGGCTGGACATTTGTATCCCGGCATAAGCTGCCTCCCGAAAGAGAGAATAACCTTGGACAATGTAGTTCTCTCTGTGTTAGGCAATGGCCATCAAGGGGCCCAGCTGTGATTCATTGAAACAATATGCCTAGCAGCTGGGAGGGGGCACATCAGCCCTACACAGGGGGACTCAGTGGAACACGATGTGATCCACTGTAAGACATAGGATCCCTTCCTTGGTCACAATCAGGGCCATGGTCCCCACCATTTTTCAGTAAGGAAATCGGTGTCAGACAAGGCTTGGAGCTCTGAGTTCTGCACCCAGACAGCCAGACTCTGCTCCTCCAATGGCCATGATGAACACGTCACCAGGGCATGCCTTTCAAAGCTGAGAGTTATTTACTGCTCAAGAAAAAGGGCAGGACCGATAGCCCTGGGACATGAAGAGCTCCTAGTTTAGCCTAGACTTGGCCTCCGTGCAAACTTTCCCAGACAGACTACCCCATGGAAAGGGTTATCTAAAGTCTGCAAGGGAAAGGAAAAGAATTCCAGTTTCCATTGTATGTTCTCCCCTCATTTATGCAAAGGCTCTAGATGTAGCCTTAACTGATTTCCTGAGCTTGCTCTTGGTCCAATACGGAGTTTAGGATAGATTTAAGACCAAGATTTAGGATAGACCCGTTGTGTGGCCTCCTTTAACTGGGCATTCTTCACCTGTTTCCAGCCAGCTCAGTCATGGGGAGAGCCCATACTGGGGAAGTGACTGGTTAGAGAGAAAAGGGTGATGAACGAGAAAAGTTCTATTTTCTCATTGGAATAACTGTGGAATACTTAGAGGATTTGTGTAAAGCCTAGTGTATTATTAGTCCGTTTTCACACTGCTATAAAGAACTGCCCAAGACTGAGTAATTTATACAGGAAAGAGGTTTAACTACTCAAAATTCCACAGGCTTAACAGCAAGCAAGGCTAGGAAGCCTCAGGAAACTTACACTTATGGTGTAAGGCAAAGAGGAAGCAACCAAGTCTTACATGCGGCACAGGAGAAGTGAACTGAGAGCACAGGAAAAGCGGCCACTTTTAAAACCATCAGTTCTTGTGAGACTCACTCACTATCATGAGAACAGCCTGGGGGAAACCACTTGCATAATCCAATCACCTCCCACCAGGTTCCTCCTTTGACACACTGAAATTGCAATTCAAGATGAGATTTGGGTGGGGACCCAGCCAAACCGTATCACCTAGAAATCCACAGTGCCGCATGGGAGAATAAATGCTGATTTTGCTCTCTTAACAGTGAAGTCCAGCAGCAGTTAGCCTCAAATACCAATTGTACAAACAATTGCATTGCATCTGTGGATGCCTTTTACCCGAGGTTGTCAGCATTGGCTAGGGAATAAAATTTCTTGGGAGTCTTGGAAGACATATGAAGGCCCAGCCCTACTTCCTACTCAACACTAACTATACTGTAATCTCTAGAAATAGGGCTCAGGCATCAGTTTTTTTCTTGTTGGTTTCTGAGGTTTTTTGTTTGTTTGTTTGTTTGTTTTTTGAGAGAGTATCTTGCTCTGTCACCCAGGCTGAAGTGTAGTGGCACAATCATAGCTCATTGCAGCCTTAAACTCCTGGGTTCGAGCATCCTCTTGTCGCAGCCTCCTGAGTAGCTAGGACAGCAGGTGCATACCACCATGCCTGACTATTTTTGGTAGGGACGGAGGTCTCACTATGTTACCCAAGTTGTTCTTTAACTCCTGGGCTCAAGGGACCCTCCTTTCTTGATCTCCCTAAGTGCTGGGATTACAGGTGTGAGCCACGGCATCTGGCCTCAGTACTTATTTTTAAAACTAACAGTGTCCAAGGTTACAAACTACTTTCGTAGCCTCCTTTCAACTGGTTTGTCTAATTGGCCTCTCAGCCTCATGGGTGCCAGGACAGGAGAGAGACACCTGGAGGTGCCCACCAGGAAGGGAGAAGTGGGGGGTGGGTTTTCTTTGTTTTGTTTTGTTGTTGTTGTTGTTGTTGTTGTTTACTTGCTTTTTCCTTTTACAGAAAACAGATGCTCAACCTTTCTAACTTTCCTCCCAAGCCTCCGCCTCCTGGAATGTCTGACATCATCCATTGCCCTTTGTAATCTGGGAAAGCCCAGCTCATTCTGGTTGATCCCTCAATAGAAGTTTAAGGGACTCAAACTGTGTGGGTGCTTTTGCTAACCTGGTCATCCAGAAGCATTTATTATTGGCCCAGTCCCAATAATCCCAATCTCCACTCCAGTCCCCTCCAGACTGACAACACACTCTTTGACTTCCTTAATGGAAGACAGAAAAGAAAATCTCATTTTTGACTGCACTGCTGAGCAGTTTTCACCCGCCCGGGACCACAGAGCCTTCTTAGTGCATCGCTGGGGACAGCAGGTGCCAGCTAACATCTGTCAATTAGTGTCACACTTCCCTGACAACTCATCTATTAGGATAAAGTCATGTCTTAAGGCTGGCATAATATTTACACATCCTTCTTCCAAATAGGTAATAGAACATTTTAATTTTGTTGTTGTTGTTGTTTTGAGATGGTCTCACTATGTTACCCAGGCTGGATTCAAACTCCTGAGCTCAAGTGATCTTCCCACTTTAGCCTCCCAAGTAACTGGGAATACAGGTGCACACCACTGCATTCTATAGGTAATAGACTTAAAAAAAATTATGTGTTCAGGGATAGATGGGGGTGGAGGGTAGCTCCAAAAAAAAATAACATGCCTTGAGTTTTTAAATAAAATTTGCATGTAATAAATGCAGAGTTGGACTTAGAACTCCAGCCCAAAGCCAGAAAAGCTTAAACTTGACCTGAACTGCATCTGCAAATAAGAGGGATGGAAATGAGTTAGTTCTTTAATTAAAAAGAATGCAGGCAATATTTACATCATGAACTTGACGGCAGGGAGGAGATGGCATTCTGTCATGGAAAAGTTTGGAATCTCTCCCTCACTCCATGCTGAGACCTGGTTTATACTTACATCCTTTATGGGTTTTTTCCCCTTTCGGAAGGCTAATTTGTACAGGTTCTCCTGCTTTGCAAAGACTTGGATGGTAGGTGACTATACAGAGTGGGCATGGAAGATTGCAGTGAGTAAAGATACATGAGAAGGTGCTTAATTCGCTTTAGCAGAGCTCTAGTTAGATGTTCCACAATCTACTCCCTGTGAGGGGAAAACTCCAACATGATGAAGATAACAGCATGAAAGACTTTTGGATTAAGTTAGAGAGACTTACAGAGGGTTCAGGTTTCTCTTTAGTTGCTCCCTTAGCAAAAGACACAAATTTCCAGAGTGAACTGATCATCAAAGTTTAGGACAAAGGTCCCAGGGTCCTCAGTGTGACTCCTACAAAGGATTTCTCTGGGTTTTTAATTTTCCTCATCTGTAAAATGCATAGACAAGATCCTCTGTAAATTGCAAATTGAATCAAGAAATTCTGGTGAAAGTAATTCTTTACATTAAAAAAAAAAATGAACAGGGTGAAGGATAATGGCACAGACAAGAAAAGACACTTAAAGACACCCGCAGTGTGGATTTCAGAGTTCTGCAGTCTCCTATCTGCAGAATTCCACCTTCAGAAATGTCTCTCAAGCCTTGACTTCAGTCGTGTTCCCTGTTAATAGGTTGTTCCCTTTCTTTGCTTTGAGCCAGTTCAACTGCATGGGCAGCGTAAAGGAGAAGGAGGAGGGACCATGAAGAGTCCAGAGCGAGGGGAAAGAACCAGACGGTAGTTTTCCATGGGCTACAGAAGCATCTTTGTACACATGTGAGCTCACGACCCCTCTCATTGGCTCCTGATTGACCCCTGAGCAGAGACATGGTTCCACATCCTGGAGATTAGATTTTTATTATAGAGACAGACTGGAGGCATGTCAACTTTGGCATCAGGAAGGAACAAAAGCTGGACTGGGATCTGAGAAAAGGTGTCCTCATTACAACCCAAATAGGTTTTATAAAAGCCTGTGCAGACACACACCCCCATACAAAAAGGGCCAGCTTCACACACAGAGAAGCAGCTTGGCAGAGAACGAGGCACACTACATAGGAGGTCATGGCGGAAAGCTCCAGAGAACTCATTGACAAGGAACCCCTGAAAAACAGAACTAATTTGATCTTAGGTACCAACCAGTAGTGTATGGCATCTCGAGCAATGGAGCTAAGTGTCCCCTCCCTCCTCAGTACCAATCAGACAGATTTAACACTGATCAAATGTATGTTGAATGAATGAACAGATAAATGAATGAGTGAGTTCAGACCTCACCTGGAGTACGAGGTCCAGTTCCACACAACATACTTTGGAAAAACTACAGCAAGTTCAGAAGAGCATAATTGAGAGGATGCAAGAGTATAAACATGTCATATGAAGAAAAGTAGGAGAAACTAGGAATATCTAACCTGAAAAAGGAAAGTCAGTGCTGGGGGTGAGGGAGGCATGGGGTTCAAGGAAGAGAAGAAGGGCTAGATCTTTTCTGTGTTGTCCTAGGTGAAATCTTCAAGGTGACATAGGACTGAGATCACCAAAGTCTGCTAAAATATTGGGCTGATGTGTGTTCTGTGTCACTGGGGAAGTTTCTCAAAACTGATAATTATTTGGTAAGGAGGTCTTGAGAAGGATGAACAGCATGGTGAGCTCTAAGATCCTTGCCAACCCTCTGGTTTTATTGCTCTAGAGAGAAGTATCTGGTTGCAACCCATCTGCCACCTACAAATTGTGAGATGTAGACAGATCGTCCAATTTCTGTGAGTTTCAGCTACTCTTCTGTTAAATGTAGAAATTAATTCTTCTGGTGATTAATTGAATCAAATCAGCTTTGCATGTCCAATCTTCGATTCATAAGAAAGCCAACTGTGTGATTTCAAGGACAGAGAAAATGTAATGATTGATTGATACCTGCTGATTAATATCTGAAATTCTACCTGTAGAGATTCATTCTTGAACCTTAAGAATTTATTTCCAATTAAAATATGAATATTCATGGGAGAAGTAATGAATTAAACATATTGAATTATTTATTCCTAATATGAATAATTTTCTTAATTTCAACACAGCACCATGTGATATGGAAAACAATTTGTATAAAAGAGAAGGGAAAGCATTCTGGAGGCTTGAGAAGAAAAAGATAAACTTATATTTCTATTTCTAAATTTTATCTAAGTTTAGTCCTGCATATAAGTCAGATAATTCTGATTATTTTATTGCTTAGTCTTACATTCTGGGCTTAAGTTATTGCTTTCCTTTCTTGGAATCCTTTTGACTTTAGACCTTAGAACATATATATTGTGGCCTGGAAAATGGATATCCAGAGAGAGAGAGGTAATAACATTGTTCTAGAAGCAAAAGGACAGAGAGGGATGATGATTTCTCTCTATTGTGTCATTCATGTGGCCTTTCCTCCAACTCAGAAATTATTAATACAGTGAAGATGAAAAAGGACAAAATATTTTTGTATTTACTTTCATTTTTAACTCAAAATGCTATAATTCTAAGCCCTTTACCTAAGTCTATCATTGCTTAGGTTTCTCTAAATGTAGCATGGCATAATGAAAAGCGTAGAGATTCCAGCTTTAGGACTAACCTAGAACCCTGGCTATACCTTTACATTAATACCAGCTGTGTGACTTCAGACAAGTTATTTGATCCATTGAGACTCAGATTCTACATCTTCAAATGGAGGTCATCCTGCCTAATTTACAGGATTGTTCTAAGGGTTAAATGAGATAAATCCAGCATATATTAGGCCATTAAGAATTGCCAGTTCACTTTTCTCTTTTTGAGAACATGTCTAAACTTTATCCACATGTTATATAAATTTTTCGGACTATAATTAAATATATGGAATAGTCATGTAATATGTTTCAGATGTGCTTTTCCATGAAGCTACACAGTAGATGATATTTTCATTTGCCTTTTTGTGGTTACTTAATATGCCAGTGAGTTAATACTCTATAATATATAACTACTATATTATTGAACATGGAAATTGGAAGTAGGTAGGTAGGCAGGTAGATAGATAGGTAAAAAGATTTCAAAACAGACTCAGAAAGAAATGTAGAAAAAGTTGCCACAAAAAGAATTCAACTTGAGTCTACAAGATAGAGTAATATCTCCTGGACTGAGCTATGACTCCATAGAATCCAATATGGGGCCATTCCCATAGAAAAAGAACTATGTCCCCTGAATTTAAATCATTAGAAGTAGAGGACAGAGATCAGAGCTGCTTGCTTCTATGCCCAAAGCTGGATTGCACAAACAGGGACAAAGAAAATAAATCAACAAAAATAGCTAAGAGGCATTTCTAAACATGTCCAGCTGCAAAAATTTATGGCTATTAGCTCTTGGAAAAAGGTCATTTCAGATAAGACAACTATTTATACAGAAAACAAAAATGAAACATATATTGATTGGTTTTTAGTTGGCTCTCCCAGTCCTGGGAGAGGTAGGAAGTAGGAAAAAGCCCCAGTAAACTGCTTGCTCCCATCCACATAAAGTCCCCAAAATTTGGACGAAAGGGATGGCTTCAGAAAAAACTGTAGTTCCATGTTTTATGACCATGCGGTCCTTTTTAAACTTTCTCCAGCCTTCTTTTGTAAGAGGAAAGGAACTAAAAACATAAACATTTTTTAGATGGAGCCTTTCCCATAGCCAAGTTAGACCCTTGAGTACTACAGGAGTGGCTCATGGCGGAAATTCCCCTAGCAGGGAAAGAAGACTTTCTCCTTTAAGCGTTCCAATGAATCTACCGTTCAAAGGCTGTATGACGTTGGGAAGTTATCCATTTCTCTATATCGTAGTTTGCTCATCTATAAAGTGGTTGCTGAGATCTCTTCCAGCTCTACCCGTCAACATTTAATGATTTTTCATCTATTTTTGAAGCTGACAGACTCTTCTCCTAACCATACAAGTTTGAATGCATGAAAATGTAAAAATACAGTGTTTATAAAAATATAAAGTGTTATTCAAGTAGATCCCTAGTAATTTGTCACAATGTCCAGCCCAATGTAGGTTGAGTTAAATTTGCACAATCTACAGGAAGGGTTTGCTTCACATGACTGTTAAATAGAGTCAAAGGAAATAATGCTATTAGAGTAATTTGATAAGTATATAACAATGCAGGCATCCTTACCGTAATGTGTGCAATGCAGATGCTAACCTAGCTGAGGTCTCCTGGCCCCTGAGAACCAGATAAGCTTATCTCTCAACCACTATTCATGCCTTGTAAAATCCAAACCTCATCAAGACGGTTGGTAGGTCCTGGTGGGCTCATTACAGTCTCAGCTTCCACAGGTGTTCTCTCTTCTTCACTGCAAAAGTATAACTCAAGTTCTTTCTCCAACTCCTTAAACAAAAAAGAAAGAAAACTTTCACACAAAGCATTCATAAGTGTGGTAGACTTTACTGAGGATAGGTCGAGGTGCTTAGGGACAAAAGTGAGTGTCGTATCACAGCAGCAGGAAGATTTTCAATTTCAACATCAGGTATCCCTAATCTTATATGGTGGAATTTCTTTTTTTTTTTTTTTAAATCTATTTCTTTTTTTTTTTTTTTTTTTTTTATTGCATTTTAGGTTTTGGGGTACATGTGAAAAACATGCAAAGTTGTTGCATAGGTGCATTCATGGCAGTGTGATTTGCTGCCTCCCTCCCCCTCACCCATATCTGGCATTTCTCCCCATGCTATCCCTCCCCAACTCCCCCCCCCCCCGCTGTCCCCCCCACTCCCTCACAACAGACCCCCGTGTATAGTGCTCCCCTCCCTGTGTCCATGTGTTCTCCTTGTTCAACACCCTCCTATGAGTGAGAACATGTGGTGTTTGGTTTTGTGTGGAATTTCTAATGGTTGCTTCATTGTATGTGGATCTCAGCTTTATTTCATCTGTTAATTCCTCCAATCTCCTTTCCTAGTCTTTCCTTCCCTCTCTTCCGTATCCTCCCTCTTGTGAACACAGAGTACCCTCTCCTTGGTTCAAGCAGGGCAATACTTTTTGTTGTTGTCTTGACTTACGTCTGAAAATTTTACCTTCTTTTCTTAGCAACTTATCAAAATATTTTTTCCAAACAATGGCATTTTTTATTTAAGAAGAATTCTGGTGCCTACTAGTCATCATAATGGTGATAATTTATGTTATTACCCATCATAATGGTAAAATATAAATATACAACTTGTAACTGCAGAAAAAATTTCAGATGAAAAAGCTAAGGTAACTTAAAATGTTTTCCAGCAGTCTTTTTTTTAATTGCATCTTAGGTTTTGGGGTACATGTGAAGAACATGCAAGATTGTTGCATAGGTGCATATGTGGCAGTGTGATTTGCTGCCTTCCTCTCCTTCAGCTATATCTGGCATTTCTCCCCATGCTATCTCTCCCCAACTCCCCACCCCCCGCTGTCCCTCCCCTATTTCCCCCCGACAGACCCCAGTGTGTAGTGCTCCCCTCCCTGTGTCCATGTGTTCTCATTGTTCAACACCCACCTATGAATCTTAAAATGACTTTAGCTGTACTCAGAGGTAAACAAACAGTACACAATTAATACATATTCAGTATGTAATTCAGTAACTTAAGTAAGGCTCTAAGCTAGAACTTGATGAATCAATGAAGTTTAAAATGCAATATGAAGGCAAAAGACCCAGACTACCCAACATACTAAAAGAGAAGAAAGAATTTGAAGGACTGAAACTATCAGATCTCAAGACTTACTGTAAGCTACAGTAACCAAGGCAGTGTGGTTTTAAAGAGAGACATAGATCAATGGAACAGAATAGAGAGCCTAGAAACAGACCCATGTAAATATAGGGATCTTTGACAAAAGAGCAGCAAATGAAATTAAATGGGGGAAATGATAGTCTTTTCAGCAAACAGGGCTGGAACAATTAGATATCCATATGTAAAAAATAATAATAATCTAGGCACAGACCTTATACTTTTCACAAAAGTCAGCTCAAAGTGGATCATACATAGACCTAAATAAAACATACAATGCTATAGAATTTCTAAAAGAAAACTCAAAAAATCTATGCCACTTTAGGTCTCTGATGAGTTTTTAAATACAATACCAAAAGAATAATCCATGAATAATTTCTGTGAAAGAAAAAACTGATGTTAGATATCATTAAAATTAAAAACTTGTGCTTTTTGAAAGATGCGTTTAAGAGAATAAAAAGACAAACCATAGACTGGGAGAAAATATTTGCAATCACTTATCTGATGAAGGATTTATCGCCAAAATGTACAGAGAATCCTTAAAAGTTAGCAATAAGGAAACAACCCTATTTTAAAATGGACAAAACATTTGAACAGGCATCTCACCAAAGATATGCAGATGGGAAATAAGCCTATGAAAAGATGCTAAACATTATTTGTAATTAGAGAATAGCAGTGTAAAACAACAATGAGATAATACTACACACCTATTAGAATTGCTGAAATAAAAAAAAACCTGACAATGCCAAATGCTGGTAGGGATTTGAAGCAGTAGGAATCTGCATTCATTGCTGGTGGAAATGAAAAATGGTACAGTCACCTTGGAAGACAGTTGTTTCTTAGAATGCTAAACATAGTCTCACCATATGACCCTGCAATTGTGTTCCCGGTTTCTGGTCAATTGATTTGAAAACATGCACATGAATTGCCAAAAAGTGGAAGCAACCAAAATATCATTGAATACATGAATGAATAAACAAACTGCGATACCTCCATGCAATGGGACAGTATTAATTATTTTTAAATGAGCTATCAAGCTATGAAAAAATATGGAGGAATTTTAAATCCATATTGACAGGTGAAAGAGGTCATCACGGTAATGCTACATACTATATGATTCTAAGTATACATTCTGGAAAGAGCAAAACTACAGAAATAGGTTTTTTTTTAAATCAGTGACTGCCAGCAATTTGGGAGAGTAAGGGAAGGAGCACAAGGGATTTTTAGGGCAGTGAAACTTCTACGTAACATTCTAAGAGTGGATACATGACATTATACATTTATCAAAACTGATACAACTTTACAGCACAAAGAGTGATACTTAATGTATGTAAATTTTTTTAAAACTCAGTAGGCTGGGTGCAATGGCTCATTCCTGTAATCCCAGCACTTTGGGAGGCCGAGGCAGTCAGATCACCTGAACTCAGGAGTTCAAGACCAGCCTAGGCAACATGGTGAAACCCCATCTCTACAGGAAATATACAAGATGAGCCTGGAACATCTTATAGTTTCAGAAAGTAAGAAAGCGTTAAACTCACACACACACAATGATGGGAGTATGTCAAAGGGATACAGGAACCAACCGAAAGAGATTCCAGTGGCCAAATATGAAATAATTTAAGTAATAAAATAAATAAAGGAATAATGGATTATAACCCAAAGCATGAAATAAATACACATGAGCCCATTCTGGTAACAATAAATAACTGATTAACTAAATAAGTGAATGAATGAATGAATGAGAAGAAACAAAATCCTGTGCAGAAGAATTCAAAATAATTTATGTAGATATTCCACCCTCAAGGAAGAAGGTGGAATACTTCACTCTTCACTCCTTAAGATGGGCTGCAAATAATGACTTCCTTCCAAAGAGTGTAGCTTGGAAAGGGGGAAAGGGAAGGAACTTTGCCATGGAGAAACATGACAAACACCACTTCATCCATGTGACCAAGGTCAGTTGATTATAACATGGTGAAAATGGCAATTTACCTCTCTGACCTTCCTCCCCTAAACCCATGAATCCAGTATAATCATGAGAAAAGCATCAGACACATTTCAATAAAGGGCATCCTACAATATACCTGACCAATACTTCTCAAAACTGTCAAGGTCATCAAGAGCAAGGAAAGTCTGAGAAACTCACAGCCAAGAGGAGTCTCAGGAGACATGACCCAATGTACTGTGGTATCCCAGATGGGGTCCTCAAACAGAAAGATGACATTAGGTAAATATTAATGAAACCTGAAAAAATATATCGGTAGATGTCAGTTATTCATAATGTATCCATATCAGTTCATTAGTTGTAACAAATGTGTCACAGTAATGTGAGAAGTTCACAATAGGGAAACTAGAGAGGGTAGATGGGAGTTCTCAGGGGCATATAGTACTTTCTGTACTATGTGATTTTTCTGAAAAATCTAAGACTTTTCTAAAATTAAAGCCTATTAAAAAATATATGGTATATTCACCATTAAAAAAAAACAAGTATATAAATAGGCCAGGTGCAGTGGCTCACGCCTGTAATCCCAACACTTTGAGAGTCCGAAGCAGGCAGATCACTTGAGGTCGTGAGCTCAAAACCAGCCTGGCCAACATAGTGAAACCCCCATCTCTCCTAAAAACACAAAAATTAGTCGGGTGTGGTGGTGTGTGCCTAGAGTCCCAGTTACTCAGGAGGCTGAGGCAGGAGAATTGCTTGAACCTGGGAGATGGAGGTTGCAGTGAGCCGAGATCATGCCACTGCACTCCAGCCTGGGTGACAGAGCAAGACTGCATCTCAAAAAAAAAAAAAAAAAAAAAAGGATATATGTGATAGATTTATTAATTACCTTGATTTAATTATTCTGCAATGCAAACATATAGCAAAACATCACACTTTCACACTGTACTTCAGAAATATAATATGTACAATCATTGTCTATGAAATAAAATAAAAATTTATAAATAAATAAAAATACACAGTATGACTCACAACAAATATTTATTGAACAGAAAAATGATAATGTATATGGCATCAAGGAAATTATACTCTGCACAAAAAGAGAGAACATCACACATGAAAATGTTAGCAATATAAGGCTGTCTGAGTGTCAAATAACTGGTAATAACAAGTAACCTTTATTAAATGCTTACCATGTGTTTACTACTTCACATGTATTATCTCATTTAATGTTCACAATAGCCTCCAGAGGAAATGCTAGGATTATTGCAATTATAATTATTTCTGTTTTAGATAAGGAAACCAAGGCTCAGAGAGGTGAAATAATTTGCCAAGTCATATGGATGACAGATGGCAGAACCAGGATTTGAACTCAGCCTCTCTGATGACAAGGCTAGTGTATAATAGCTTAAAGGAATTACAGAGACAAAAGCTGTCTTCTCTGGAGAGCTAGCAGTTTTTGTGGTAGCATGGGGATTTGAGCTAAACTCTGAAGGCTGGCAGGACTAAGATGAGTGGAAAGATGGAAGGAAAACATTTACAGTGGAGAGAAGTCTGTGAGCAACAGCCGAAAGGCTGATGTGGCCAAGCCCTCCAGAGAGCAGAGGCAGGCCATACCCTTGGCCTCCTGTGTAGCAATTCTCCCAGCCCTGCTGGGTCTTCTCAAATCCAGAGCTGGGGAGCCTCTGCCACGGCTCCATCCAGCTGTTTTGGGACTCACACTTGGGCCTTTCTATTGCACCAACATGGAAGGACAGGCATCCCCTCCGGAAACCCACAAATACTTCCAAAAAACCAACATTAAAAAAAAAACCTAGCCACTGGAATTCCTTAAAGGGCTACACCATGGAGAATGGCACAAGGACATACAGCCCTGGGGGGCTTTGTGAGTAGTACACCTGCTCAGCAGAGACCCACACTTCCAGCCTGGGTTGACGAGAGTGGGCACTGCCCTTCCGTCACATAATGACTCCTTCTCTGCTACATTAGAGCCACCAAGTCTCCACTCTGACTCCTGCTGCACCTCTCAGACTCTAATCCTGGATTCTGTCTCTTTACACAACAGTTTCTTATATGCATCCCAAAGACCACTCCTCTGCAATTTAGAGTCAAATTGGATTCGTTAGAGCAGCCCAAGGATCTTTCCCTGGAGAAAGTCTTTGCTTAATTTATGTGGCTCTACGAAGTTGATTTTCCTATCAAGTCACATGGCCTCCTCCTCCCATCTCATCTAAAGTGGTGTCATTCGACTGCACATGGACTAATTTTCTTCAGTCCTGGGTCTAAGCAAAGGCAGAGAGGCTTGTCTTCAGTTCTTCTGTTCACTGATAAGTTGAGGTGGTCCTTCCTCCTGAGCAGCTTTCAGCAGCCCCAAGTCTACCCCAAGGCGCACAGGTACCTTCTGAGCAGCAGGCCCACAGGCCAGGCCTTCTCAGAGCACCAAGGTTTCCGCTCTGTTCCCAGTGTAGGAGGAACTGCTCTGGGTGAATTCTTCCCTAGATTACAGATTTCTGTACTTAATACCCTGTCATTATAATAGCCTTTATACCCAGTGTAGTGTTTGGACAGGGAGCCCATTTAGGAAGGGCCATTGTCAGAGCTGAGGGTCGCTGGGCACTGCCATCTGAGTTTCAGCTAATTGCCAGGCAGGGCCCTGGGTGCCGGAGAGGACATAAAGGATTGCATAAATAAAATGCAATTCTGTCCCTCCAACTGAGAAAAATTACATAGTGACTGTAAATAGTCAAATAAGACTCAGAATTGTTTTTCTCTGACTAATAATATTGCAAAGAGATGCAGCAGATGGTCTCTAAAACCATTTTTTATTGTCATTCTGTGATTCTCTGAATGATTTGCATTCATTCATTTGACAAACACAGATTAAATACCTACCAAGTTGTATCCTGGGCGAGGCATTTCATCTGCATTAATTGACCCGGGACATTTTACCTGATTGGAGCTAGAGATACAGGCCATGGCCATGAAACGGAACAAAGCTAATGTGCCCACAAATAAAAAGAGCCACACTTCAGCTTCTGTTAATGCCCACTTCCAACCAGCTGAACTAACCAGTCAGAACAGGAGATTCTAGCAAGCCTTTGGGTACATACACTATCTGAAGAGTCCTCACAGGCCCCCAAGTATTGGAGAAAGGAAACCAAGCAATCATTTCCGGTTTGTTTCCTAAACGGAGACAAAGCAGAAATAGAACCTAGGAACTTTGGGCTTCCAACCAAATGTGGTATTTATGAGGCTCTGCACCTCCACTGCCCCAGAGACTGCCAAACCCCATCAGAGTGAAGTAGCAAAGTGCAGACCATGCAGTGTGCGGCCCCTGGCAAAGGACCAAAGATGTGCAGGATACACTGTTTTAATGCATGTCGCCTTTTAATTACACAGCCAGTCAAGAGCTCTCAGCTCCCACGCACCCAGGTCCTTATAATACTAGACTGTTCTACAGCCATCCCCAGTAGCAAACACAACTGCTAGCCTCAGCTCCTTGAGAGAGCAGGGGTTCCAGCTGATATGATCAGCTCGGCAACACCTCTTGTTGCCTTGCTTTTTTCCAGATCACGGCCTGTTGTCATGAGTCAAGGAGATGGATCCTCTGCCATCATTTTCTGGAAAAGGTTCCCATTAAACTTCCTTCTGCCCTGGAACAGAAGAGTAGTTTGCAGGAAAACTTCAGATCTGGTTTCTGATAAAATTCAAATCAAAATACAGTACCTGAAAGGGAAAACCAAGTGAATTCTGGCAAGGATGTTCAGTTCTGCCTGGGAGATTTTAGCTCTGATATTTCCATGGCTGCACAGAGAGATGCCCAAGGTCTAAATTGGGTGAGAGCATGTAATATTGGGATATACTATGAAATACATATTTGGTCTCTGCCTGAGATTCTTAAAACCTTTGGAATTTCCTGAGTGATGATGAGAGGGGCATCTTTTGTTATTCATAATAAGCCCCTTTCAACTATACCCGAGTTTATGCTAAAGGAAGATGGGGCCAGGTCCCCAGAGGAACCAACCATGTGATTAGAGGACTGGAACTTTCACCCCCACCCTGGAATTCTGGGGAGGAGATAAGGGCTGGGGATTGAGTTCAATCACCAGTGGCAAATGACTTCATCAAGCATACTTACATGATGAACCTTCCATAAAAACCGTCTTAAAATGACCAAAGAACCTACATAGATATTTCTCCAAGAAAGATTGTACAGTTATCAGGGAAAGGCAAATCAAATCCACAATAAGATGCTACTTTATGTCCACTAGGATGGCCAGAATCAAAAAGTCAGAGGATACATCTAGATGTGGATATAGAGAAATCAGAAAACACTCTGATTTTATATTAACTGTGGAAAGTAGTCTGACAGTTTCTCAAACAATTATACATAGAGCTACCATATGATCCAGCAATTCCACTCCTAGGCAAATACCCAAAGAAGTGAAAACATGTCTGTACAAAAGCTTGTACCCAGATGTTTGTAGCAGTGTTCTTCATAATAACAAAAAGTGGAAAGAACTCAAATGTTCATCAGCTGACGAATGGATAAACAAAATGTGATATATCCATCAACAGACAATTATTCAGCAAATAAGAAATGAAGTATCGATAAAAGCTACAACATGGATAAACCTTAGAACGATTATGTGAAGTGAAGGAGACCAGTTACAGAAGACCACAAATTTCAACTATATGAAATGTCAGAATAGGGTGATCCACAGAGACAGAAATAAATCACTGTTTGCATAGGTGGAGGGGTGGGGGGAGAATGGAAGGAGAGGAGTGATAACTAAAGGGCACAGGGTTTCTTTTTGAGGTAAATAAAATGTTTTAATGTTGACCACAGTGACAGATGCATGACTCAGTGATTATACTGAAAACCATTGGATTGTATATTTTAAATGGGTGAATTGTACAGCATGTCAATTATATCTCAAAAAAGCTATTAAGGAAACTTAACAGTGGCTTTTGTGTTATGTAATTTTCTCCAACTTAGATACAGAATTATTACCCACCATCACATGAGGATCCATGAAGTTTTAAATGTTAAGAGTTTTTTTCTATGAGCCATAAAAAAAATTGATGAATTGTTCTTTTTCACATTTAAAATAGCTGATCATCAAAATACCCTATTAAGAAAACGAAAATCCTAACTACAGACTGGGAGATGATATTTGCAATACATATATCTGACCAAAAAACTTATATACAAAATATACAGAGAACTCATAGTAGGAGAAAAATAACCCAATTACAAATCGGCAAAAGAGTGCTCACTTCAGCAGCACATATACTAAAATTGGAACAATACAGAGAAGATTAGCATGGCCCCTGAGCAAGGATGATAGGCAAATTCATGAAGCATTCCATATTT